>NC_044981.1:145478150-147878150 GCF_008728515.1 Papio anubis
ACAGAGTCCTCAGAAATAATACCACACATCTACAGCCATCTGATCTTTGACAAACCTGAGAAAAACAAGAAATGGGGAAAGGATTCCCTATTTAATAAATGGTGCTGGGAAAATTGGCTAGCCATAAGTAGAAAGCTGAAACTGGATCCTTTCCTTACTCCTTATACGAAAATTAATTCAAGATGGATTAGAGACTTAAATGTTAGACCTAATACCATAAAAATCCTAGAGGAAAACCTAGGTAGTACCATTCAGGACATAGGCATGGGCAAAGACTTCATGTCTAAAACACCAAAAGCAACGGCAGCAAAAGCTAAAATTGACAAATGGGATCTAATTAAACTAAAGAGCTTCTGCACAGCAAAAGAAACTACCATCAGAGTGAACAGGCAACCTACAGAATGGGAGAAAATTTTTGCAATCTACTCATCTGACAAAGGGCTAATATCCAGAACCTACAAAGAACTCAAACAAATTTACAAGAAAAAAACAAACAACCCCATCAAAAAGTGGGCAAAGGATATGAACAGACATTTCTCAAAAGAAGACATTCATACAGCCAACAGACACATGAAAAAATGCTCATCATCACTGGCCATCAGAGAAATGCAAATCAAAACCACAATGAGATACCATCTCACACCAGTTAGAATGGCAATCATTAAAAAGTCAGGAAACAACAGGTGCTGGAGAGGATGTGGAGAAATAGGAACACTTTTACACTGTTGGTGGGATTGTAAACTAGTTCAACCATTATGGAAAACAGTATGGCGATTCCTCAAGGATCTAGAACTAGATGTACCATATGACCCAGCCATCCCATTACTGGGTATATACCCAAAGGATTATAAATCATGCTGCTATAAAGACACATGCACACGTATGTTCATTGCGGCACTATTCACAATAGCAAAGACTTGGAATCAACCCAAATGTCCATCAGTGACAGACTGGATTAAGAAAATGTGGCACATATACACCATGGAATACTATGCAGCCATAAAAAAGGATGAGTTTGTGTCCTTTGTAGGGACATGGATGCAGCTGGAAACCATCATTCTTAGCAAACTATCACAAGAACAGAAAACCAAACACCGCATGTTCTCACTCATAGGTGGGAACTGAACAATGAGATCATTTGGACTCGGGAAGGGGAACATCACACACCGGGGCCTATTATGGGGAGCGGGGAGAGGGGAGGGATTGCACTGGGAGTTATACATGACGTAAATGACGAGTAGTTGGGTGCTGACGAGTTGATGGGTGCAGCACAGCAACATGGCACAAGTATACATATGTAACAAACCTGCACGTTATGCACATGTACCCTAGAACTTAAAGTATAATAAAAAAAAAAAAAACCCTGAAAAAAACAAACAAACAAAACAAAAACAAAAACAAACAAAAAAAACCCAATAAACTTTGGAAAACTGGTAGGTCAAATGTCAAAGATAAATGTGAACATAATGAATATAATGTGTGGGCAAATGTTAATATATCATTTCATACAATTAAAATATGCACATAATTTATCTCTAGGATCTACAATGAATTCTAAATAAATCGGATGTTTTAAAAAATTAACCTATAGGATAAATTTTAGGCAACATCCAGTACCACCCCACCTTCCCACAAATTAAGTGACAAACTATAGAAATCACACTAGACCAAAGATTCTGAGACTTGGCACTACTGACATTTGAGGCTAATTGTTGCAAGGGCTGTCCTGTGTATTGCAGCACGTTTAGCAGCATCCTTGGCCTGGTCCCACTAGATACCACTAATATACCTCCTCTCTGAGTTGTGACATAAAATGTCTCCAGTTGTCAAATGTCCACTGGGGGGCAAAATCACTCCAGGTGAGAACCACTGCACTAGATAAACGAATGCCATGTCAAACATCCCCAGCTAAGTAGCTTCCACATTTTTCTTGATGTCCCATTTTCTAATTGTCTGAAATCTAATTAAAATACTTGGTGACAACAGTTGGCTACTATTATCATTACCTGTATCTACTTCTATTTCATGTAAAATAAAAAATTTGCCTGGCGTGATAGCATACAACCTCTCAGCCCAGCTACTTGTGAAGCTGAAGCGGGATGATCACTTGAGCCCGAATTCAAGCCTAGCCTGGGCAATATAGTGAGATCTCATCTCTAAAAAAAAAGAAATAAGAAAATTTAAGGCAGTTAATTAAGTATAACTGTTACTGATAATTAACACTGAAAAACACACATTAAAATAAAGCACGCATAGAACCACATCCATAATAGCAATTGAAATAAATCTTTATCAGAATGGAAACATTACTCTATACAAGTATAGAACTATGCTGTTAGCATTTATCCATATTCTGAATTTTTTTGTTTTTTCCAGGATTGCATTTTCCAAGCCAGATTTTTTTCTTGTCCTCGTAACAGCAACTTAAATTACTAATGAAGGGGGCTATATACAGTCAATAGCAGTTATTGCTGTTTGTCCTCAGAGTACATTTAATTTTATTTGTTGCAATCATCTGGGTATGTCATGCTAAAATTAACAGTCCCTGAATCACTAGATGAGGGAGAGAAGAGATGAGCATAAAATTATTTGAAGAATTTGGACCAACATTAAATATTAATAACTGAATGTGGACTATCATTTTAAAACATTTTATTTTCATGTGCTATTATAATTTATATCCAGACACAATAATCAAATACAAAAGAAAATGTAAGACTCTCAATTTCTAGTTTATAGTTTTTAAAAAAATCTCTTTATTAACTTGTTACAGTAGAATACATTTTTTAAAATATAAGTACAAAAAATTCTCGGTGATCACCAAAAATGTAATCAATAAGGTTACAATCCTTTGTTTCTCTGAATCCTTTTTCCTATAACGAAAGTATATCTTTTAAACCTTAAGAAATTATTTTTGCAATACCTTTTCCTACCCATTTTATCATAGTTTATGTCCTACCAGCGAGGATCTTGGAGAACTGCTCACATTAATCTTGTTTCCTGGGTTTTATTTCAAACTGTCCTGAACTTTATAGTAATTTTTGCTAAAGGCAGTTCCTAGTAATCAGTTATTTACCTTTGGTAAACTTAATTTTAGATGAAAACCATGCACAAAAAACCAATTGTCTTATGATTAGACCTTCAAGTTAGGGGGTGAATAGTCTATGCAGCATAAGACAAACCATAACTTTTACCTTTAAATTTCCTCATTTGACAAGAACTATCACATTCCTTTTTAAAAGGGTACACATAATACGTTTTTAATTTGGAAATTTCATATTCTGTGAAAATTCAAATTTTAATTACTGTGGAATTTTGACAACTCTAGCAAAGGCAAAGCTGAATTTATTTCACTATTATCTATCAAAAAGCAAGTAACATTGTAAGATTTCAAATGTTTAACCTGGTAAAAGTGAGAATATATTTCAATCAAGAGCATACCATCTAAAAAAAACAGTATTGCTATCTAGTCATATGCATTTCTTATTACATTTTTGCAGCCCCTAAGTGTTCAGAATAAATGTAGCATTCACATAATACTATAGTCAAAGAAAAGAGTATATTCTTTTATTGGATTTTGTTCATACATGTTAAGTTTCAACTTTCAATAATAAAATTCAATAAATTTGATTCCTTAATCATAAAAACTTGCTTTACACATTATTTACATGTTGTCAAAGTCCATACAAAACATCACAGGATTTGATTGACTCTATGCATGGTACCATCACACAGAAGGAGGAGGGAGCTAATCCAGTAACATACATTCAAAGATTAAATTGTAGATATGCACAGTGTATTTGGCACTGTTCATTAATATTATAACACCTTCCTCTCAAAGACAGGCATTCTTAAGCGTTAGTCACGATATACCAGAATTTGCTATTCACATTAAAACCACCTTTTAAACTTTATAACAGTAACCGATTATTACAGTTTTAAGAAACAAAACACAATGAGAACTGGGAATGGAATTCAAATCCTCCAACTTCTTGCTATGCTCCAAGCTGCCATTCATAAAACAGGTTTAAATTTGGTAATTTTTCCATTGTGGGGAGTGTCAACAAGAAACTATTCAAAGACAGTATTTTCCAATATAAATAAAGACACATACTTTTGTTTAAAATTACCAGTTCTTCTTGGGAGTGCAAAGGGAGGTTTGATGATGTACAACTTGTGATGCTTTTGGCAGGAATTATAGAACAAACAATGCCATTCAAGTTGTGGAGATTGTACTAGCAGGTGAACTCATAAAGAGAAGGTTCTGGAATGACTACCTCTGAAAAGAGAATCTTAGTAGTTTGTACTTTGCCTCCTCCTAGAACTTCAAGAGACTCAAATCATAGGCTACAAATGTACTTTCAAGTATATACTTATGAATGGAAGGAGAAAATAAAAGCATGAAAAATGCAAATATTAAACCTTTAGTGGCTTGGGCTATATTCCAGTAGGTAATTTGACTAACTTCACTTTAACAAAGATTAAATCCCTTCATTTTAATCAGGTCCATTAAATTTCATTCATTAAAGCTATACATACTCCAGAATGTTTATAAGACATTTATACCTATCATGTTTACAAAAGGCATAAATTCAGTCTTAAGCTGCATTACAAATGCCTCAATATAACATAATCACAGTATAAGGAATCAGAAATTCTCTGATTAGATATGCTGTAGCTTCACACAAAACTCTCAGTAATAAATTAAAACAAAAAAGTCGTACAATGTATAATGGATTATGCAGTGCAAAGTAACGTCACTGGACCAAAATTTAGTTTAATCATTTTTATTTCAAGTGTATTTAAAAAATCATAAATGGGGTTTCATAATCCAAAGTTAAAACATTTATTCTTCATAGCTTCAGAATCTGACAAGCAACTGTAGACCATCCTTTCCAAATCCAGTCTTCTTTGCTATTTTCCAGACTTCTGAGATATAGTATTGAACTGCTCCATTCTAAATGTACAGTTTTAGATAAGTATTGTACACTTGTTGATAAGGGTTTTCTGAAAACAGTCTATCAAATATCAAGAATGGTTTCTATCTAAGAATCAGCAGTGAGGGAAGAAATATCAAACACCTATCAAGAAATCAATTATTCATTTTAAAAATAACAGAACCAGTGCTGCTCTCTGTCATAAAAGAGAACATGTAAAATTTATTTTTATAGACTTTGGTAATATTTTATTCCCCACAGAGGCCTTCAATCTTACTTAAAGATATTTTACACACAGTAACCACCAGGATTTACTGAGTAAAAATCTCAGTTATTAACCATGCCCCTAAAATGTGCTATTCCAAAGAGGAACAGGTTACTTTTGAGGAAAAAAGCTGCCTTGGTAACTTCCCTCAAATGTTTACTTTTAAAAAAATAGTTGATGGAAATATTTTTTAAACCAACTTTGGGTATAATATGGCATACTGCCCATCAAACAAAAAAGGAAATCAAAACTTTCTTTCCATTTATAGTTAGTGTTCCACCTTTACTATCAAGATTACAACTTATTGACCTTGTATGCTTGTTTGGTTTTTTTGACTGCCTAATCCAATATTTAAATTTTTAAAAGTCTGCATTTCAATGTGGTAAGAGTTATTTTTCAAATAATCTTCATAACCCAGAATACAGACACCAGAGCAATACTCTCAAGTCATACTTTTGACTACAATTAAGAGATGAAAATGGACGGATATCTGAAGACAGGTATTTCCTCTGCTCTGAAGGTGAGCAAGCTTTTAACATGTGAGCAACACAGAACTCCACTCCTCTGGAGCTCCTTTCAACTCAGAATGCTCCCGTTCAGTAAGTCAATATATTATTCTTAAAAATTAAAGTTTGGTCACTAAGAAGGACTGAACAAAAATTATTCCCCTCCCGCCAAACACAACCAGAACAGTTCTAATCAGGCCTTTTGCTCCCCACAAAAATAGGGAAGTAGCTGGGCTGAAGACTTTAAGTGTGACATTTCAGTTCCTAAAACATTGCTGCTATTTGCTCAAAGTTGTAGGTCTATGTATTTCCTTCTCCAATACGTCCCCATTTGTAAGTTTATTTCCATACATACAAACGTGCACATGTGTGCACGTGCACACGCACACACACACACACACTCACTCTCAAGTAAGACACTTTTTTGTGTTTGTTGATAAATTATGAGGATTATGAACTAGGTGTGTACAGGGTTTCATAGGTGCTTTGTAAACATCAGAGTCGCTTGGGTCCTTTCCTCCATAAGCCTCAAATCAAATTATGCAACCAATGACCACTACTTTCCCAGACGCTGTTCACAGGCTGCATACTGACGAAGGGCAGAGAAAAAGTCCTCATAACTGATGTTTAGGTGGGAAGGCAAAGAGCTGAAAAGAAAATACAGGGGGGAAAAAAGCAATTAGATATACACTGTATGTAATGTAGGGGGGAACCAGAAGATAAGGAACAAAAAGAAGTTAAGAATAGAATACACCAAATTATCCTCCACCAGACAGCACCAAGACAAACACAGAAAATGTCTTAATCATAATATGGAGATTAAAAGGGTGGGACCCTGACAGAACAGACTGGGAAATAGCAGAGAGCCTCTGAGGCACTGAGGGGTAGTGGTCACTGTTTATTGACGAGTGTTCATGGAAGATAGGTATTCCCTCTGCTCTGAGGGTAAATTATAAGCAGAATATGCCAAACAATTTCTACTAAGATTGTTCAGCTCGTTGTGAAAGAGTTCAAGTAAAAAATTAATATGCCATGCTTAATGTTGGGCAGGGCTACACAGCATCCAAACGCGATGAAATATTGTAGCCATGTTGTGAGCAACCTATAAATCAACACTTATCTCCACCATTTCCAATTACTCAAGGAAAATTACAGTGTGAAAATAAGCACTTTAAAGATAGACTGAATACACGATCAGAGGGTTCCCTTATATTAGAAGTAACTATTAATTTTCAATAAGTAACATGAAAAACATCTGTAATTTATGTAGCTTTATAATGTGGGAATTCCAAATATAATCTGGGAATTCCAAATAGTATCAGGGTCAAACACCTGGTCAGAACAGAAGAGTCACAGAGTCCCATAGTCACATGTACCACAAAAAAAGAGTGAACAAACCTACCTTGAAAGGACTCCTGCCTGTCTTTAGCTATACTTTTCTTTATCCTTCCTCTGACTGCCAGAAATTCTGAAACAAGTCACGCACTTCTAACTCCTCATCATCTCTTATTAATCTCTGCCATCAACCTTAAGTCTTATTCACGTCTCTGAAATAATATGCTCAAAGAACAAATGTAATGCATTCTTCTTGCTAAAGCTTGCTTCAAACATCCTTAAACTCTCAACTTTCCTAAGTCTTCCTCATCTTACCCCTTCAATCAACCTCATCTCCTACAACTCTTCAATAAACATAGTGCCACTAGCCCTCAATGCCTCAGAAACTCTGTTGCTATTTCTCAGTCTGTTCTGTCAGAACCCCACCCTTCCCTTCTCTGTATTATGATTAACACATTTTCCCTGCCATCACGGTGCTCAGTCTCGTAAAGGGTACACAAATACAAAGCAAACCTCAGTATAATGTGATATAGCTATCACAGACATGTACATAGGTCAAAGGAAGAGCCTGTTATGTGCTTCATATCTTGTCCATTATCAGATTTAAATTCTCAGCTCCAAATTAACATGCCCTTTGTACAAATATAGAGAAGTTTAAATAACTTTCCAAAGTCACATAATTGAGCTGCATAGTCAAGATTCAAACCAAAATCCTTCTGTTCTTCCCTCCAGACCACTCCCAACTGTCCACGGCATCACTGTTGTCATACTTGGAGACCACCTGAAATGACCTGAAAACCCTTGGAGAAAACCAGGTAAGAGAAACATACTCCCACCATAAAGAAACTCTGAGTCTGGAGACCTGGGTTCTAACTCACTTTGTGACAAGCTTGAACAACGTCTCTTCCCTATTTTCCTTACCTATAAAATGAGAAGGTAGGACCAGATGATTTAGCGTCCTTTCCAACTCTAACATGATGCATGTCCTCTCCTCTTTTTGAAACTCTGTCCCTCCTGCCCGCAAGCTTAAAGGACCCCTTCGTACACTCTGGAGAGATACTCTGTATTCTCATAGGTTCAACTACTTCCTAGGTTATCATGATCCCCAAACATACATCTTTAGCCTTGACTTCTCACTCAAGCATCAATTCTACATCGTTATCTGTCCTACACTAAGCATATCCATCCAAATAGACTCTAGCCTCAAAATCATCTGCATCTTCCCTTCAAAACTGAATATTCCCTTTACTTTCTGGTTTCCTCTCAATAATATCGTAATCACTTAGTCACTTAAGTTTAAAAACTTAGGAGTCATTTCATCTCTTCTCTAATTTTATCACAATTAGTAAAGTGCTAGGCCTGCAATTATACTGGGTAAATACTTGTCATGAGAGAGAGAATTTGTAGTATTCTCCAAGACCCAGCATTTAAATATATTTTAAGGCTACTATGTCTCTCCTTTATTCTAAATTAGGGGTCAGCAAATACAGCCTAGGAGCCTGATACTTATTTTTGTAAATAAAGTTTTATCAGAACACGGTCACAACGCTTGTTCACATATCATGCTTGGTTGTTTAGCTATAGCAGCAGAGTTGCATAGCTGCAATAGAGAGGAGCAGTTGTAAGTGACTGTACAGCCTGAAAAGCCTAAAATATTTACTATCTGGCCCTTCATAGAAAGTTTGCCTAAACTGTTCTAAATAAGCAATTTCACTCTCTTCAATGTATTTTCCCTTAAATTATAGTTATGGCCTCTTCACTTGTCTTTTTAATCTCATCCTTTCCCAAATCCAATCCACTCTAGTGCATAAGCTACTAAACAAACCTTCCAAAATCACCATTCCCACATAATATACAGGCTCAACAGGTTTCCTATTGCCTGCCTACCACTATAAACATTCCTTATGCTGGCATTTAAAGATTTGTGAACCTTGACACCTCTGAACTATGATTTCATCTCATGCTACTGCCTAACACTGTCCGCTCTGGTGTGGCTAGTTTCTTATTTCTTTAAAACACGCCCCACGGGCGCGGTGGCTCAAGCTTGTAATCCCAGCACTCTGGGAGGCCGAGACGGGCGGATCACGAGGTCAGGAGATGGAGACCATCCTGGCTAATGCGGTGAAACCCCGTCTCTACTAAAAAATACAAAAAAACTAGCCGGGCGAGGTGGCGGGCGCCTGTAGTCCCAGCTACTAGGGAGGCTGAGGCAGGAGAATGGCGTAAACCCGGGAGGCGGAGCTTGCAGTGAGCTGAGATCCGGCCACTGCACTCTAGCCTGGGCGACAGAGCGAGACTCCGCCTCAAAAAAAAAAAAACACGCCCCAAGTTTTCTTTTTTCCCCTCTTCTCGCCTTTCCTCTAAATATGAAAACTGTACCCATTTTATATATCCATGGATCAAGCCACACCCTTTACAATGATGTCTCACTCCCGATCTCCTAAGGTAATTAGTGGCAATACCAAACATCTGCACAACTATACGCTCTCTTGTGTCTAACTCATTTATGTATGACTTTATTTTACCTGTGACACTGTGAAATAACTGACGTAAAAGATCCAGTATTATAATTCTTTGGAAATCCCCACCAGATCTAGTATAGTGCTGAGCTCAAGAAACACTTGCTGAATCTAAACAAAGTCAGTACACTTTTAATTACTTACACAATCTCAGTCAATCTGATGTGCCAGGGAAGAAAGCCTAATGTGCTGTCCACAGGACCAAACTTCAATACTAAATCAGGATCAGGACAACCATTTGAACCTTGGAAATAAAGAAATACACATGAACTTAACATGCACGGCACCCACATGCACACACACAGAAACACACAGATCAACGGCAAAATGTATTAATCAAATTGGTTTCTTAAACTACCTGTTTTCTTCGGGTATGTCTCCATGCCCCACCCCCAACTCTCTAATACATACTTTAATATCTATGCTCATTCCAAATGTGGAAGTTTTCTCAAAAGTCTATTTAACTGGATTGATTACCTGATAAGGGTAACCCAACTCCCACACTACACCCAACAGGTGCCCCCAAAATCACATGTATCTTTTAAGACTCAACGTAGGTGTTTTCTTGGAATCCTGGGAAGGTACTACAGTTCTAAGGGCATGACTGCTTGATTCTGGCCACAGAATCGAATAACTTCAGAGACGAAAAGGAAATTTAAAAAGTATCTATTCTCCTTCCTTCCCTCATGTATCTCGTTTTACAGCTATGAACCCAAAAAGACCAACTCCTAGCTATATACTACAAATGTCTACAGTGCTCCCCAGAGCCGGAGCAGCCTCAGAGAGCAAAAGGAGACCAAGCATCTGCCTCAACAAGGGCAGGGTCAATTTTTATCTCTTTCATGAACTGGTTTCCATATGAGACCTGACTTGGGGAAAAAAAGGATAAGGGTATTTCAATAGCTTAAAAATAAAGTTTGAAGAGTATAGAAAAAAGATACTATAATTTTAAGGTTCCAATAGTTAATATCCTCAGTTCTGCCACTAACTTATCTGCTATACAATCTCTCCAGTGCCAAATTCCTTCATTTGTCAAATAAGGAAACTGGATTAGGTGGTCCTGTCCAGAAGCAATATTGAAAAAATTACTTCCATAACAAAGTCCTTTTAAAAGTCCATACTGGTAGAGTGAATGGGCCAAGCAGAAGAACACACATTCCTGTATCACCTAAAAAGCAATAAATTATCTTCCATAAAAAATGACAAGAAGGAACTGCAAACCAATAGTGATGTAAAGAGGGTGGCAAATCTTCTCTATAAAAAACATGTTAAATTGGAAAAAACCAACCATTCGAGAACACTAGATACTGACCAAAGGCAGACAATTATTCTTTAAAAAAACAAAGCAAAACAAAAAGCTAGAGTTTTCAGTAAGAATGGCAAAGGTCTACGGCCTTCTTGCCTGGGACTGCTCCCAATGTCCACCCCAATCAACTGGAGGGAACTTACATTTTACCAGTATATCTCTGACAGAAAAATCAGATGATTTGCTATTTGCTGTCAAAAGATATGGACTCAATTTGGAACTGGAGGGTATAGGCAAGAAGGAAAAGGAACAATGAAAATCCATGGTTTGACAGTTAAAGGTGGGAAATTCAAAAGAGAACAAACAGGAAAACACACAGCTTTACTTGCCTGAGGTTGTAGCCTCAGTTAGTACAATGGAAAGAAATTTAACAGTGAGATCCAGGAAATAAGGGCTCAGATAAACTCTCACATATCCATGGCCGACTGGGAAATAACATACATACTAGGAGGGGAAGCAGGGTAGGGGACAGGGCAGGAAGAAAGTTCAGTGAAAATCAAAAGCCAAGGAAACTTGAGAACTACTGGCAACTTTAAATTCAGTTTCCAATACCAGAAATCATGGAAGCCTTACAAATTTAAGGTATCTAAGCATAACCAGTGTGGAAATCACTGGCTAACCACTAAGCTACATAGACATAAGCCGGACTAAAAAATAAAATAAAAAAATAACCTCAGCAGAGACAGCAGGAGTAATCTTTATTTATAGACAACATGATCCTGTATTTAGAAAATCCTAAGTCTCTATGAAAAGAGCTACTAGAACTATTAGGTGAACTTGTATCTTAGCAAGGTTGCAGGATACAAAATCAATATTAAAAAACAAGTGTATTTCTAAGTATTAACAAACAACCTGAAAATTAAGAAAATAATTCCATTAACAACAGCATCAAAAAGAATAAAATACCTAGGAGTAAATTTAACAAAAGAAGTAGAAATTCTATACCCTGAAACTGCAAAATATTATTTAAGAAAATTAGAACCCAGCCAGGTGCGGTGGCTCACGCCTGTAATCCCAGCACTTTGGGAGGCCTAAGCGGGTGGATCACGAGGTCGGAAGATCAAGACCACCCTGGCTAACACAGTGAAACCCCATCTATACTAAAAATACAAAAAATTAGTCGGGCGTGGTGGTCGGCGCCTGTATGTAGTCCCTGCTACTCGGAAGGCCGAGGCAGGAGAATGGCGTGAACCTGGGAGGTGGAGTCTGCAGTGAGCCAAGATCGTGCCACTGCACTCCAGCCTGGGCGACAGAGCAAGACTCTGTCTCCAAAAAAAAAAAAAAAAAAAAAGATAATTAGAACCCAAACAAATGGAGAAATACACTATGTTCATGAACTGGAAGACTCAATATTGTTAAGACGGCAACT
This sequence comes from Papio anubis, assembly GCF_008728515.1. Taxonomy (NCBI): domain Eukaryota; kingdom Metazoa; phylum Chordata; class Mammalia; order Primates; family Cercopithecidae; genus Papio; species Papio anubis. Next base: position 145,490,388 of record NC_044981.1, read on the forward strand.
TTCCCCAAATTGAGCTACAGATTCAACTCAATCCATATCAAAACCCCAGCAGAGTTTTTTTAAATTAAAAAGCCAATCCCAAACTTTGTAGAAAAATGCAAAGGACCCTGAATAGACACAACAACTTTGAAAAAAAAAATCTTACTCAATTTTTTTTTTTGTACACAGTAGCCAGCCTCACTTCCCTCCGGCTCACTCCCCCATCACCTTTCCCAGCCCCTAGCAACCATCCTTCTACTCTCTATCTCCATGAGTTCAATTGTTTTAATTTTTAGCTCCCACAGGTGAGAACATGTGATGTTTGTCTTTCTGTGACGGGTTTATTTCATTTAACATAATGACCTCCAGTTTCATCTGTGTTGCTGCAAATGACAGGATCTTGTTCTTTTTATGGCTAAATACTACTCTATGGTCCACTTGTGCATTTTCTTTATTGATTCATCTGCTGATGGACACTTCAGCTGCTTCCAAATCTTGGCTATTGTGAACAGTGCTGCAATAAACATAGGAGTGCAGACTCTTTTCTTTTTGGTATATACTTAGCAGAGGGATTACTGGATCATATGGTAGCTCAATGTTTAGTTTTTTGAGAAACCTCCAAACTGTTCTCCATACTGGTTGTACCAATTTACATTCCCACCAACAGTGTACAAGGACTCCCTTTCTCCACATTCTCGTTAGCATTTGTCATTACCTGTTGTTAAAAAAAAAAAAAAAGCCATTTTACGATATGTTATTGTAGGTCTAATTTGCATTTCTCCAATGATCAGTGATATTGAGCATCTTTGCATATACCTATTTGCTATCTGTATGTATTCTTTTGAGAAATATCTATTCAGATCTTTTTCCTATTTAAAAAATCAGATTAGATTTTTTTCCTATAGATTTGCTTAAGCTTCTTATGTATTCTCGTTATTAATCCCTTGTCAGATGGGTAGTTTGCAAATATTTTCTCCCATTCTCTGTGTTGTCTCTTCACTTTGCTGTTTCCTTTGCTGTGCAGCAGCTTTTTAACTTGATGTGATCCCATTTGTTCATTTTTGCTTTGGTTGCCTGTGCTTGTAGGGTTTTGGCCCAGTCCAATGTCCTAGAGAGCTTCCCCCAATGTCTTCTTGTAGTAGTTTCTTAGTTTGAGAGCTTAGATTTAAGTCTTTCATGCATTTTGATTTGATTTTTGTATGTGACAAGAGATAGGGTTCCAGTTTCATTCTTTTGCATATGGATATCCAGTTTTCCCTGCACCATTTATTGAAGATACTGGTTTTCCCCAGAGTATGTTCTGGGCACCTTTGTCAAAAAATGAGTTCACTGGAGATGTATGCATTTGTCTCTAGATTGTCTATTCTCTGCCATTAGTCTGTGTCTGTTTTTATGCCAGTGCCATGCTGTTTTGGTAACTATCAGTATGACTCTGTAGCATAACTGGAAGTCTGGTAACGTGATTCCTCCAGTTTTGTTCTTTTTGCTCACAACAGCTTTGGCTATTCTGGGTCTTTTTGTGATTCCATACAAATTTTCGGATTGTTTTTTCTAGTTCTGTGAAGAATGTCTTTGATATTTTGATAGAAGTTGCAATGACTGCAGATTGCTTTGGGGAGTATGGACATTTTAACAATATTGATTCTTCTTCCAATCCATGAACGGAAAATAGGCTTACATTTTTTGGCCGCTGTCCTTAATTTCTCTCATCAATGTTTCACAGTATTCATTGTAGAGATCTTTCACTTCTTCGGTTAATTCCTAGATATTTAATTTTATTTGTACCTATTGTAAATGGGATTACTTTCTTGGTTTCTTTTTCAGATTGTTCACTATTGACATCTAGAAATGCTCCTGATTTTTGTACATTGGTTTTGTATCCTGCAACTTTACTGAATGTGTTTATCTGTTCTAATAGTTGTTTGGTGGAATCTTTAGGTTTTTCCAAATTTGAGATCAGATCATCTGCAAAGAAGGACTTCTTCCTTTCCAATCTGGATACCTTTTCCTTCTTTTTCTGGTCTGATTGCTCTAGCTAGGACCTCCAGTACTATGCTAAATAACAGTGGTGAAAGTGGGCATCCTTGTGTTCCAGATTTAGGAGGAAAGGCTTTTAGTTTTTCCCCATTCAGAAAGATAGTAGCTATGGGTCCATCATATATGGCTTTTATTATGTTGTAGTATGTTCCTTCTATAGCCAGATTTTTATGGGTTTTATCATCAAGTGTTTAATGTTATCAAATGCTTCTTCAGTATCAATTGAAATGATCATGATCTTTATCTTTCATACCGTTGATATATCACATTCATTGATTTGTGTATGTTCAACCATCCTTGCATCCCTGGGATAAATCCCACCTGGTCATGATCTTTTTAATATATTGTTGAATTTAGTTTGCCATTATTTTGTGGAGGATTTCTTCATGAACACTTATCAGTGATACTGGCTTGTAGTTTTCTTTTTTTGATGTGTCTCTGTCTGGTTTGGGTAACATGGCAATACTAGCTTCATAGAACGAATTTGAAAGCATTCCCTCCTTTCTATTGTGCAGAACAGTTTGAGTAGAATTGGTATTAATTCTTCTTTAAATGTCTGGTAGAATCCAGCAATGAAGCCATCAAGTCCTGAGCTTTCCATTGCTCTAAAACTTTTTATTACTTCAGCTTCAATCTCATCACTTATTATTGGTCTCTTTGGGATTTGGATTTCTTCATGGTTCAATCTTGGTGGGTTGTATGTGTCTAGGAATTTATTTATTTCTTCTAGATTTTCCAAGGGGGATTTATTGGCATACAGTTGCTCACAGCAGCCACTAACGATCCTTTGAATTTCTGCAATATCTCCTTTCCATCTCTGATTTTACTTATTTGGGTCTTCTGGTTTTTTTCCTTGGTCTAAAGATTTCTCAATTTTATCTTTTCTAAAACACCACCAATTTTTTGATCTTTTGTATATACTTTTTCATTTCAAATTCATTCATTTCTGCTCTGATCTTTAAACTTTTCTGTTAGTACTGCTTTGCTGCATCCCATACGTTTTGGTATGTTGTATTTTTATTATCACTTGTCTCAATAAATTTTTCAATTTCCTTCTTAATTTCTTCAGTTACCCACTGGTAATCCAGGAGCATATTGATATAGTTTCCATGTGTTTATATAGTTTCCAAAATTCCTCGTTATTGATTTCTAGTTTTATTCCATTGTGGTTGGAGAAGATGCTTGATATTATTTCAAATTTTGTGAATGTTTTAGACTTGTTTTGTGGCTTAACATATGGTCTCTCCTTGCGAATGTTTCATGTCCTGACAAGCAGAATGTATATTCTGCAGCCATTGGATAAAATGTTCTGTAAATATCTATTAGATCCATTTGGTCTACAGTGCAGATTAAGTTCAACGTTTCTTTGTTGATTTTCTGTCTTTATCTATCCAGGGTTGAAAGTGCAGTGTTAAAGTCTCCAACTATTATTGTATTGGGGTCTATCTCTCTCTCTTTAGCTCTACTAATATTGGCTTTATATATCTGGGTTCTCAATGTTGGGTGCATATGTATGTACAATTGTTATATCCTCTTGCTAAAATGACCCCTTTATCACTAGACAGTGAACTTCTTTGTCTCTTCTTAGAGTTTTTGTCTTGAAATATCTCTTGTCTGATATAATAACTCCTGCTTTTTGGGTTTCCATTGGCATAAAATATCTTTGTCCATCCCTTTATTTTCAGTCTGTATATGTCTTTATAGGTGAAGTATGTTTCTGGTAGGCAACAGATCATTGGGTCTTGTTTTTTATCCATCCGCCCACTGTATGTCTTTTGAAGAGTTTAGTCTACTTACATTCAATGTTATTATTGATAAGGACTTGCTCCTGCCATTTTGTTATTTGTTTTCTAGTTGTTTTGTGGTCTTCTCTTCCTTCTTTACTTCCTTCCTGTCCTCCTTTTAGGGAAGGTGATTTTCTCTGGTGGTATGACTTAATTTCTTGCTTTTTATTTTTTGTGTATCTCTTTTAAGTGTTTTGATCGGAGATTACCATGAGGCTTTCAAATACCAGCTTATAACCCATTATTTTAAGCTGATAACAATACTCCTTGTATAAACAAATAAGCAAAAAGAAAACTAATAAAAACTGTACACTTTACATTCATCTCCCCATTTTAAAACTTTCTGTTGTTTTTATTTGTATCTTATTGTACTATGTCTTGAAAAGTTGTTTTAGTTATTATTATTGACTGGGTCATCAGGGTCTTTTTATTTGACAGTAGTTTTATATACCACAGTTACAGTTCTGTAATATTCTGTGTACTTACTATCACCAGTGAGAGTTGTACCTTCAGATGATTTGTTGCTCATTAACATCTTTTCCTCTCTGATTAAAGAATTCCCCTCAGCATTTCTTGCAGGGCAGGTGTGGTGCTGATAAAATCTCTTGGCTTTTGTTTGTCTGGGAAAGTCTATTTCTTCTTCATGTTTGAAGGATATTTTCAGTGGGCATACTATTATTCTAGGGTAAAAGTTTCTTTCCTTCAGCACTTTTTAAAATATGTTATGCCACTCTCTCAGTCTGTAAGGTTTCTACTGAAAAGTCTGCTGCCAGATATATTGAACCACTATTGTATGTTGTTTCTTTTCTCTTGTTGCTTTTAGAATCCTTTTTTTTTTTAATCCTTGACCTTTGGGAATTTGATTATTAAATGCCTTGAAGTAGTCATCTTTCGGTTAAATCTGCTTGGTGTTCTATAATCTTCTTGTAGTTGAATGCTGAGATTTTTCTCTAGGTTTGGGAAGTTCTCTACGTTTGAATAAACTTTGTACCCCATCTCTCTCTATCTCCTCTTTAAGGCCAATAACTCAGATTTGCCCTCAAGAGGCTTTTTCCTAGATTTTTAAGTGTGCTTCACTCTTTTGTCTCCTCTGTGTATTTGTAAATAGTTTATCTTCAGGCTTATAACTTTCTTCTGCTTGATCAATTCTGCTGTTGAGACTCTGATGCATTCTCAGTATGTCAACTGCATTTTCAACTCCGGAATTTCTGCTTGATTCTTTTTAATTATTTCACTTTCTTTGTTAAATTTATCTGATAGAATTCTGACTTTCTGAATTCTTGAAAACACACAAACATCCACACAAAAACTTGTACACAAATGGTCATACGGCATTATTCAAAAACTGGAAACAAACCAAATATGCATTAACCGATGAATGCATGAGTAAAATATAATATATCTAGAAAATACTACTCACCAATAAAAAATAATGAATGACTAATGCATTCTACATAGATGAACCTCAAAAATATTATAGTAAGTAAACAAAGCAAGACACAAAAGACTATATATTGTATGACTCCTTTTATATAAAATTCATAGAAAAAGCAACAGCATAGTCAGAAGCCAGACCAGTGGTTGCTGGTTTAGGGGGCAGGAGTGGGGACTAAAAGCAGTCACAAAGGAACTTTGGGGGTGATGGTATTCAGAATGCTTGCTTCTGTCAAATTAATGAGTTAAGAATTGTGTACATTTTCATGTACCCTAAGCCTACAATGCCTGCAGGCAAACACCTGGGCTTAATAAACATTAGCGCTTTCCCATGGACTACCTGAAGGTCATCTTTGGATCTCCATCAACTTTTAGAATGTCCTTATGAAATTACTCTCTTATTAGGACCTCATAGGGTGCAGGAAACAGTCAACATCCCAGTAACATCTGAGCAGAGAGCTCTCATAATGGTGTACTACTCACTGAGCCTGAATATAATTAGGCAATGACAGAGAATACAAAGAGTAGGGTAGGAAACAAGTAGTCAACAAAAGTAGGAAGTTAGCGAAACCAAGAAGTGGGATATGGACTTTGCTCTGTGATAGACACATGTCAAAGTGGAAGAAACAAAGAATGGAGAGTTAAGTAAATAAGTAAGTTAGACAGAAAATGCATTTCTTTTTCTTTTTTTTCTTTTTCTGAGACAGGGTCTCACTCTGTCACCCAGGCTAGAGTGTACTGATGCGATCTTGGCTCACTGCAACTTCTACCTCTTGAAGTCAAACTATACTACTGCTTCAGCCTCCTGAGTAGTTGGGACCACAGGCATGAGCCACCATGCCTGGCTAATTTTTTATTTTTTGTAGAGATGGGGTTTTGCTATGTTGCCGAGGTTGGTCTCAAACTCCTGTGCTCAAGCGATGCACCTGCCTCAGCCTCCCAAAGTGCTGGGATTACAAGTGTGAGCCACCCCATCCAGCCTGAAAATGCATGATTAATAAGTAAATGGATATTCTAAGTAATAAAAAATGAATGAATGTCTAAAACTGTATGTCTATAGAAACTATTAATGAACATGAATTTACTAGAGAGACTCTTTCTTCAAAAGGATCAAGGCTAATGCTAGTAAGCAAGAAGGACCATGATGGTAAGGCAAAAAGGTCCTAGAGGGAATTCTCTAGAGAGAATAAGCAAACCAAAGGCTTTTTTAAACAGCTGAAGAAAAAAAGTTATATTTGGTGTAACATGACAAATACAGTTGTATATTTGGTATAGCATAAGAGAAAGAATAATTAAAAAGGAATCAGGGTAACAGTAAGATTATAGGTTATATTCCTGGGATCACCTCATAAAAAGATTAAGTTCAAAGTTAAGGGAAAGTTCAAACTAAAAAGAAAGGGGAAGAGGGAGAGGAAGGCTAACAAGCAGAAGTCCTATTTTCAAGAACAGTCATCACTACAAAAAAGATCCTCAAAGGTCGTCCCCTTTACCATTAAATCCTCATGCAAGTGAGTGGCTACAAATCTCATTGTCTCGAAACCATTTTCACATAGGTCTTTAAATTTCAGAAATTTAACAGGTATAGCAACAAAAAGAATCAGGCTTTATAGTATGAAAGAAACAAATATTTCCTTTCATACTGTATCCTTCTGTGACAAAACTAAACACACACCACATACATATACACATATATGTATATATATAAAAAACTTACTAAGTAAACTGCCTAACATATCTACATCCAAATCTGTGGGTCTCTTTTGCTTCTGGGCTACTAATTGGCAAAAGTCCTGAGCAGCTCTCACAATATCTGCTTTTCCATCTTCTGGGGACAGCACCTTCACTGCCAAATGGCAATTTAAAACTGGAAGAAAAAACAAACAACGTATTTTTAAAACACTCTCTTACAAGTCTATTTCAAAATCAGTTTTAAGAAATATACAGTTTAGACCAAAATAAACATACAGTTCTTACAGTAAACAAGAATTGTTTAAGCCCTTCAATTTCAATATCAAAACATACTTAGCTATTCTCCTCTGAAAGGATCTATGCACCCCAAATCACGTCCATGTATAAATTTATACACTGCCTTCTTTTCAAAGTGTTCAGAATGACTATGTATTGTGACTACATCCTCTAGAAAACAGAAGCTTTACAGGCTAGCTAACAAATTTTCATGCATCTAAAATTTCCTCTATAATTGCAATACAGTTAGCAGTAACACAGAATAAAAGAAAAAATAAAGACTAAGAAAAAACTGTTACAGTGGAATATGCATTGCCTACAGCATACACACCTTTTATCAATTCTACTTCCATAGGAGCTATCTTACAACTGATAGGGATTCTCAGATAACACTGCAAAATTCTTATCTATAGACATGCAAATTCTTTCTTGTCCAGCAAAGATTCAATTTCTTCCCTCACGCCATAGAACAACCAGTTGTACCTCTATTTATATATTCATTTCAATATCCCTACAAATGTGTCCATTTCATGGATTTTCTGTGGAACCAGTTAAAAAATTTGCCTGGTTAAATAAAATCCTCACAATGTGTTCACTTTTTACCAAGATTAAGATGGGAAAGTCTAAATCTGATGATTAAAGATGTTGACAATAAAGACTACGAGAGCAACGTGAATGAATAAATGACAGAGTAACAGAAATTGCCATGAAACATGAAACACACATCTTCCCATGTCACATGTTCAATTATACACTCATGCTTACCTTGATCATCTTTGTCATTACTATTTGCAAATTCTGGTGAGTATTTTGAACAATCTAGGCCCAGAAGTTCTTGCTGTTGTTTTAAAATTTCATCCATCAATCTGGAATTATTTCTTTTGAAAATACCTTTAAAAAAGAAAAAGGCAAGTAAAACGCAACTAGATTAATTTTTCCTCTTCAAGTGAATGCTTGCTGTGAAAACAACACTAGATCCAGTACTGAACAAATGTCAAGCAAAGCTGTAATGACTAGTCCTAAACTAGAATCTAAAAGGAAAATATGACAACAAAACTTTGTCAATAAAAGAGTCTGCCTTCCAGGAAAAAAAAGAACAGAAGTAACTACTTAAGTAGTGGCATGTGAATATGACAGAAATTTAGACTTAGAAAGGACTTTTAAGAGATCACTTACTTAAAATCTTTGTGGATTCAGAAACTGAGGCCTTTAAGAACTCTTTAAGGTTCTTCTCCAAGAAATTATAAATTGCAGCAGGGGTCTAGAGCCTGTTGTGTTCCTCACTCACAGTCTAATGTACCTTTTCTGCAGATTTACCACTTGTATTAAATACTATTGCTTCAATTTGATTAGTTTTTTAAATCATAAGAAGTAGTAATATGGATTACATAAAAAAGAGAGAACAGAAAAAGTAACAATTTAGTAAATTAAAACAAAGCACAGAAATAAAATACATAAAATATATGGTCCTCTATGCAGGGAAAAGTTAACACTGTTAACTACTGTCATGTTATTGAGAAAGACAAAGGAACTGTGTGACATACATTTAATGTAAAACTAGTAAGAGCTCAAACTAAAAAAAGGAACAAGTCATTGACAATTTGCAGAGGCAGCTTTCTAGTGGCCATTGCCTTTTAAATCTTTATCAAATGTTCCTACTCTGTACTCTCAGTCAGGCCTCACTTTAAAGTAGTTCAACAAAATAACTGGGAGAGAGAACACAGGTTAATATACACACACACACACATATATATATAAAGCTGCTTAAATCTTTTCCTTCAAACCAGTTCTCTTTGTAGAATTTCCAGCTTTTATATGTGTGTGTGTGTGTGTGTGTGTGTGTGTGTGTGTATTTATATGGCACAGAACCTGCTGAATATACTGTATACAAATGCCAAGCCAGAAGTATATGTGTAACAGTACTTACAAAAGTAGTCTCCTTTGGTGAGGAAGGCTTTATAAAATAAGATGAGCTGAGATGAACTCAGAAGGTTAAACAGAAGAAACTAGAGAAGGTACCAGGTGGGAAAAAATGCTTAAGAAAAAGCATGAGTTTGGAATGTTAAAAAAACAGACCAATGCTGCTGACGCAAAGGATATGAAAAAACTGGTAAGAGGACAGTCCTAGTTTTTATCTCATTCTGCCTGCCAAATGGATAAGCAACAATTTCTGAGCAACATGGAAATACATAAAAATTTATATCTTTACAAGAATTAATCTGGCAACCACATATAGAAGGGCAAGCAGCAGACTACTGTATTAGTCCATACATAATTTGTTGAGGGGATGAGGGGAAAAAGGATTCATCACAAAGGAAGAATTGAGAGAATATGGTACATGACTGACTTAGAAGTGAATGTAGAAAATTCCATGGCTTTTATCCTAGGTAGCAGAAAATGATACCTTTTTTTTTTCTTAATGAGACAGAGTCTCACTCTGTCGCCCAGACTGGAGTGCAGTGGCGCAATCTCGGCTCACTGCAACCTCCACCTCCTGGGTTCATGGGATTCTCCTGCCTCAGCCTCCTGAGTAGCTGGGACTACAGGCATGCGCCACCATGCCCGGCTAATTTTTTGTATTTTTTTTTAGGAGAGATGGGATTTCACCGTGTTAGCCAGGATGGTCTTGACCTCTGGACCTCATGATCTGCCCGCCTCGGCCTCCCAAAGTGCTGGGATTACAGGCGTGAGCCACCGCACCTGGCCAATAACATTTTTAAAAGTTGAAAATTCAACAAAGAGAAGTGGTTGGAAAGAAAGGATAAGTTCGGTTTTAGACAGCTGATGACAGAAAATTTAGGTGGAGATTACTATAGAAGTGATTAAGAGGGATCATACAGAAGGAGTTCAAGAGAGGTCATATAAGCACCAATGTGAGTAGGGATCTTATCTGTTTTGCTCACCAGGGCCAACCACAGTGTCTGGCACAGAGCAAACAATAAATAAATGTCTGCTAAAAGAATATGGGAGGCCGGGTGCGGTGGCTCAAGCCTGTAATCCCACCACTTTGGGAGGCCGAGACGGGCGGATCACGAGGTCAGGAGATCGAGACCATCCTGGCTAACACGGTGAAACCCCGTCTCTACTAAAAAATACAAAAAACTAGCCAGGCGAGGTGGCGGGCGCCTGTAGTCCCAGCTACTCAGGAGGCTGAGGCAGGAGAATGGCGTAAACCCGGGAGGCAGAGCTTGCAGTGAGCTGAGATCCGGCCACTGCACTCCAGCCCGGGTGGCAGAGCGAGACTCCGTCTCAAAAAATAAAAATAAAAAAAAATAAAATAAAAGAATATGGGAGCTCAGAAACTGAGACACAGATATACACTTGGGAATCATCCTTCTTAATGTGGGAGAGCCAAATACACAAGAATCACGATTAGTAAGATTTCAAATATAAGTAGGTATATATAGAGAAAAGTAGAAGACTAAGATGGCACTACATATGAATGCCCACAATTATTATGAAAGTCTAAAATCCTAAGACTCTAAGTGTGGAAATATAAAAGTGAGCATTTTGAAACAGCCATATCCAGAACAAGATTAAGCAAAAAAAAAAAAAAATCACTAAATATTAGCAAAATTTTTAAAGGAAGGTGATTAATATCAGGAGCTATTTGAATGGCAATCTTTGTAACAGTAATACTTGTGGAGTAATGCAGAAGTGTAGGATATAATCATAATCCCCAAATCAATCATAAAACTCACATGTATGATAGAAAAAGCACATATTCCAAAACAGCATATAACATACATGATGCCGGCTTATAAATTTTACAAGATTTCCAACTATCTACACAAGTTAGACCACACTTTGGTCTGTATTGTATGTATAAATTGTGGAAGCCATATGAATTTCAAAAATTTCTTAATTTAACAATGGCCTGGGTGCCAGTGGCTCTCACCTGTAATCCCAGCACTTTGGGAGGCCAAGGCATGAGGAACACTTGAGGCCAGGAATTAGAGGCTAACCTGGGCAACATAGCAAGACCTTGTCTCTACAAAAAAAAAAGTTTTCAAATTAGCTGGATGTGGTGGCACACGCCCTTAGTCCCAGCTATTCAGGAGGCCTAGGTGGGAGGATTGCTTGAGCCCAGGAGTTCAAGGCTGCAGTGAGCTATGATCATGCCACTGCACTCCAACTTGAGAACAAACAAATGTAAAAATCTCCATAACACTCCAGCCAGGACATGTAAGTTTATTAAAAATAAAATGGTAAATGACTCCCTTTCCCATAAAAACTAAGATTTATTCATTTTAATAGTGTTGGGTAATACTAGGAAAGCCTGCTTTGTCTATTCACATCACACCAATCCCTTCCTTTGATACTCTTTTTAAAAACCTAGCCTTCAGTTCTCACTTATTTGTTCATATTTACCTTAGCCTCCAGATTAAAATGGTAAATCTTTTCAGGAACTCTTGCCCTCTTCAAAGCAATGGATGACAATCTTATCACCAGAATATTCACTACCTCTCCTCAATCTTTATTCTTCCCTCCTCAGTTTTTCTGAAGCATTACCATTGATGACCACCATGCTTCCTTCTCAAAATTCTTTCTCCTCAGTTTTTCTGAAGCATTACCATTAATGACCACCATGCTTCCTTCTCAAAATTCTATCTTTATCCCACCTTGTGTCAATGTTCTCTTCCTGATTCAACACGTAACCTGGCTCCTTGAATGGCCCACTCTCACTTTCCACTGAATCCTCTTCTTTTCACCCTAAATAAAGATTATTCTTCAGGTCTCCCATCTCAGCCCTCTCTTTCTGTCCATGTGCTCCTTCTTTTCTGATCCTAGTTACTCACAAGACTTGAAAACAAAAAAAGCCCAGACAAAAATAGGTGAGGTAAAATTTGGGGTGCAAAAATTTAAGGGGATGCCGAAAAAAGCTCAGTAATTAAGACAACAAATAACAATGCAGTATCTTTAAAAATTAAAATGCCAAAGTATCCACGATGAACAAAACATTAAAATTTTAGGTAGAAACAGGATCATTTGGTTCCTAACATTCCTAGTTCATTCAAACATCTAATTCTACCTTGAAGTTCTGTAGGCACCTGAGAGTGAACAAAGCCAAACCTTGGTGGCTTATCTAATAAAGCTAGCTCTCAGAACACTTACATGACATCAAGGTTAGAAAATAAATTAAAAGGAGCAGGACTTTAAGTGTATAACTTACATGCACTTAAGAACAAGACTGGAAGAGGACAACCAAAAGGAGAACAGTAAATGTATAGGGGTAGTAGGACAGCAGGTGATTTAAAATCATAACCGCTATAAAGTGGTTTATAATTTAACAAAAAAAAAAAAAAAAAAAAGCTCTTCTTCTTGATACTCTATTTCTAAAAAAGGCATGAGTATCTGCCCAGTCACCCAGGCATCCTCTCTGCTCTCCCATTATCACCCCCGAAAGCCCTACTAATTATGCTAAGCCCATATACTCTTTTACAGCAATGTTTCCTATATCCATATTCCTTTCTGTCCATTGCTCACACGGTTCCCAGCCATTGTGCTGTTCTTTACTATATATATACATACATATTTTTAAGAAACAGGGTCTCACCCTGTCATCCAGGCTGGAGTGCAGTGGGACTATCACAGCTGACTGCAGCCTCCAGCCTCTAGGCTCAAGTGATTCCCCTGCCTCAGCCTTCTGAGTAGCTGGGACTACAGGTGCATATCACTGTGCCCAGCTAAGTTTTTTATTTTTGTAGAGACAGGGTTTTGCTTTGTTGACCAGGCTGATCTCTAACTCCTGGCCCTCAAGTGATCCTTCCTCCTCGGGCCTCAAAAAGTGTTGGGATTACAGGCATGAGCAACCAGCCCAGCCTACTTCCTTATAATATTATAAGCAACTTCTGTGGGTGTTCCTGCCCCCTTCTATTAAGTACTGCTAGCTTCAACACCAGATTTATTCAATCCTGGCACATTCCAACTTCGGTATCTTAAATGGTTCCTAAAATGCCTACTGTATTAAGAACAAACTGCTCAGTCCAACATTAACATTCCAGCCTATGTTTCCAGGCTTGTTGAACACAAATCAAATGAAGTTTTCCATTTCTCAATAATACTTTATCCCCACAAATTAGAATTGCCTATGTTCCTCAAAAACACATAGAGTGACTCCAACCTCCATCCTTTATGCCACTTCCCCAAGCCCAGGCCTATTAAATTCTCCTAATTCTTCATGGGCCAGCTGAAATGTCACTTACCTTCAAGAGGCCTTTCCCAATTCCCCAGCCAGATGTGCCCCATTCCTCCTCTGACTTAACCTCACTCTCAACTCCTCCGTGTACACTCATTTAAAATTGTTAATAAACTAATATTCTGCTTTTTATTATAGCTTAAATCTCTCCACCCTCCCCTCGACTAAACTGTAGTCTTATTTGTGAATGTGTGGCTTACTCATCTCTTTTCCCATATTTTCCATATAGCAGTTCAATGTTTATTTAATCAACTGAATTACCAATGTACAAAGTGCCGCTTAACAACAATGAAACATAAAGGAACATGTCACTGAATGGAATTTTTCTTAGGTTTCCAGGAACATGCCACAAAAAAGCAGACACTTCCTTATTGCACACAGGCAAAAGTTCCATTAAAAGGAAAGAATATTCACTTTGGGAGGCCGAGGTGGGCAGATCACGAGGTCAGGAGATCGAGACCATCCTGGCTAACACGGTGAAACCCCATCTCTACTAAAAATACAAAAAAATTAGCCGGGCGTGGTGGCAGGCACCTGTAGTCCTAGCTACTCGGGAGGCTGAGGCAGGAGAAGGGCGTGAACCTGGGAGGTGGAGCTTGCAGTGAGCTGAGATTGTGCCACTTCACTCCAGCCTGGGCGACAGAGCAAGACTCCGTCTCAAAAAAAAAAAAAAAAAAAAAGGAAGAATATTACAGAGAGACACAATTACAAAACGTCTCTTATAAAGATTTTCATACAGTTATTGGAACAGAATCTTTGTCTTGGTTGATTTGGATGCAGAAATGAAATTTAAAGGTATGGTTTCTGAGAATTGCTGTGAGTGTAGATAAGACCCTATGGACAAGATAATTCCCAATAACTCATAACTTGACCCCCACCCAGAAATCTGATTATACGTAATCACAAGCAATATTAGAAGCTTACAATTTTCTTCAGGATTCAATGTCTACACACACACACACACACACACACACACACACACACTTCACATGATACACAAGAAATACAAGATATAAGGTTGGCTTTGACTAAAACAGGCAATTCCCCTAATAATATCATAGTATATGTACAGATTCTTTTTCTCATATTATAATTCATCTAATTCATCCTGTTTCCCTTCTAGAATCTAAACTAAAGCCAAAATAATAAACTACTATGAAAGCTATTTTATGTAAAAGGAAGCTAAGGTCATATTCGTTCAGAAATAACTGATTAAGGGAAAACACTTGAAAATACTCAAATTTTTAAGAAAACAGTATTTTACAGAATTATATAGTATTGCGCCTCAAGAATCACTTTATCACATCCTTTTACAGGTGAGGAAATAAACCCAGAAAGGTCAAACAATTGTCTTTGGCAAGCATCTACGAATTTGGCCTGAAATCCAGGTATCCCTCTAATTATTCAGTTCAGTTACTATTTCTAACTCTGATAAAGGAACAATACTAAACTCCACCGTACAATTAAATTTTGAACTCCCTTCCAAAAAAGTTGAATTATATAAAATAAATATAACCTATCTTTTAATAAATGGGCAGTATTTTTCAAAAAAACTAGGACTAAGGCTTATTTTTTTGAGACGGAGTCTCTCTCTCTCACCCAGGCTGGAGTGCAATGGTGCAATCTCGGCTTACTGCCGCCTCCACCTCCTGGGTTCGAGTGATTCTCCTGACTCTACAGCTCTTTTTTAAAAGCCTTTTAAGGAGGTTTCACGGGGCAAACAGATATTTGAATTCTTTAGGAGTGACTTGGGAATCTAAAATAAGTTTTTGCAATAGCGACTTAAAGAATTTTACTTTATGTTCTGTTTCTTTAAAATTATATTTCATGTACTCTCAATTTCCCAAATGTAAACTGCATGAAATATAAGAAAAAAGTTAAATGGGCTGGGCATGGTGGCTCATGCCTGTAATTCCAAACACTTTGGGAGGCTGAGATGGGAGGATCACTTGAGGTCAGGAATTTGAGACCAGCCTGAGAAATGTAGCAAGACACTGTCTTTATAAAAAAAAGATTAGCCAGGCATGGTGGCTTGTGCCTGTAGTACTACCTACTTGGGAGGCTCAGGCAGGAGGATCGTTTGAGGCCAGGAGTTCAAGGCTGCAGTTAACTATGATCGCACCACTGCACTCCAGCCTGGGCAAAAAAGTAAGACCCTGTCTCTAAAAAACAAGAAAGAAAAGATAGCCATTTATGACAAAACACACACAAGAAAATCTTCAATTTCCAAGGTAAGGAACCTGCATACATATCCCTTGAATCTACAATAAAAGTTGAAAAACATAAAAGAAAAACCGCAAAATCTTCAACTTCCGTGAAAGAAGAAAATTATTCTAGCAAACTTACACCTCGGAAAGACTACCATGCTTTTATTTCTTAAATACAGCAGGTATGTATTTCGAGGGCCAAATGAAGACTTCCTTTTATATTCTAAGAAACATCTGTTTTAAATTCTAGCCTTAAAAAATAAGATGTTCAATGTTTAGACAATAAGGGAATATTTCCTAACCTTCCCCATAACTGCTGGAATGTCCTAACCTTACCATTGTAACACAACTATTTCTACTTCTCAGTATTTGCTAGTCTTTGTCCACATGCATATGTAATCCTAGTGTATGTGATTATGCAATTTTGTATACTGCTTTTTTTACTTGCATAATATGTATCCTTCCTTGGTGCTAGTCTGATGATTATTTTAACAATTGTATGAAACAAAAAGTTTTTTGCTGTTTTTTTCCGGTTCTTAAAATACAAAAATCAATACTTCCAGGTGATTGCTATTATAGCAATCACTGTATTGCATATTCTCTCAGCAGTCAGGTTTCTCACCACATTCGAGGAAAGAAGAGTATCATATGGAGACCAGAGATGTCAGCTGTGGCCATAACATGAAGGGGCCTGTGGGCCTTGGTAATGAACTTCGAAAGCATTCCAACTACAACGAGAAGTTGCTGGAGGGTTTTATTCAGTTCAAATGATGCGATCAAAAAAAGATCACCTCACTGGTAGGTGAAGAATGGATTATACAGGGACCAGGATAGAAAACTAGAGATCAATTAGGAGGCTACTACAGTAATCCAGGTGAAAGAACAATGGTAATTTAAACTTGGGTGGCCGCGATAGAGACTAAAACAAGGATTAGGTCTCGAAAGTACTGTTTTAGACATATAAGGCATAAGACTGACCTAATAAAAGTAGATGTTAGGCAAGGAGTTAGATACAGAAGTCTGGAATTATGGGAGATATCAGTACTGTATTTCCAGCCCAAACCTGCGCGTCAGCACACATGACATTTAAAGTCATGGCTTTGGGGAGATCATCTGCAGGACAGGGGTCAGCAAACTACTGCTATGGAAAACAGCCACATTTGCTTATGGCCACTTTTTAGCTACACTAGCAGAGTTGAGTAGTTGCAATAAAGGGAATAACAGAAAGACAGGGGCATACATACAGCTCCAAACTCTAGGACACCACAACATTTGAAAGTACAACAGAGGAGGAGAAGCCAGACATACGGATTAGAAGACAGCAGAGTAGAACGGAATTTGCCCAATCTACCTATTAGGTTACATAGTGTATTCAGTCTTACACATTAACTGAATAATAAAGTCATGACATGCATAACTTTAAATTAAGGGAACCAAGTAACAAGGAGTTCAATTAGACAAGTATTCCATCAGTAAATTTTATCTGCATTCCTCAAATACTGATTATTTTAAAAGGTATGTGAAATGTATAATCAAGTCTATAAAATGAGGCTTTTAAAATACATGTACTGTTTCTTTTAAATCTGAAACTAGAATTTTTACGGTGATTATTCATTCCCTTCTACAGAAAAAGACTTTTTAAGAAATAATAGCAAGTACTTACAAGAACAAACAAGGGAAAAAATGAGATAAGCACTGAAACAATCTCGCCTCATTATTAAGCACTTCACTGGTTATAAATAAATGCCAGTTCTAAAAAATTGGCCTACCTCTTTTTCTTTTTGAACTAGACCCCTAAGTTACCTCTAACAACCCAATTATAAAACGACTAGAGAACAATCTTCAGAGAAGAAAACATATATTTATGGAGCAATAATTTAAAGTGAAAAAAATCTACCATTAAAATTTTACATGACTGAAGTAGTCAAGAGAAAATAAATCATAACAAAATACATAGGCCATTAAGCTATTTTATTTCAGGAGAGAGCCCTTCAGGACACCTCACAGAACAACAATTATACTGTAGAAAATTATACTGCAATGCTGTAGCAAGAGAACAGGTATATGTAATCGTGACAAAGTATAACAAAATGAGGGCTGGATTTAAGTCCTAGCTTGTCAGCACAAAAGATATGTAAAATGAACAGGCCATGTGGGTTTTTTCGGCATCTGGTTGCACATTTTTAAAATGAGAATATATTTACCGAATCTGCTCACCTGACAAAGTAACAACTCAACACAAAGCTGGAGCACCATAACATGAAATTTTTAGTTGGTTTTTTAAAAAATGCATCCTATAACTCAAAGGATGAACACGTATACTGGTGGGATGAAGAAATTTCTATTAGTCTTTAAATATCTTTTACAAATAATTTCTATGACCTGTAGATAAGTGCCTGTTTACCAAGGCTTTAAGATGACCCAAAACAATCAGAAATAGTACTAAAAGTGACTATTGTGGTCACATTCTCTTACCAGTGGAAATCAAACTAATGTAATGGTTAAGCACAAAAGCTCCAGAATAAAAATTTGGTTCAAATTCTAGATCTGCTCCTTACTAGATTTGGAATCTGGCTTTTAAATTCTCAGTTTCTTTATCTGTAAAACTGCTAACGACTTAAGGCACTTTTCTATAGTATCCAGCACAGAGTAAAAGTTCAACAAAGGATAACTATTACTACTAAGATATAGGTGTGATTGATTGATTGATTGATTGATTGATTGAGGCAGGGTCTCACTTTTTCAACCCGGCTAGTGTACAGTGCTGCAACCATGGTTCACTGCAGCCCCAACCTCCAGGACTCAAGTGATCCTCCCACCTCAGCCTCCTGAGGAGTTGGGACTATAGGCACGCACCATGTCTAGCTAATTTTTTATTTTTATTTTTCAGAGATGGGGTCTCACTATATTCCCCAGGCTGGTCTTAAACTCCTGGGCTCAAGCAATCCTCCCATGTCAGCCTCCTAAAGTGCTGGGATTAAAGGCATGAGCCACCATACTCAGCCAAGGTTTACTTTAATACACAGATCCAGTACTACAGTTAAACAAAAGGGTACCTACAGAATAAAGTCATTTAAGAAGTTAACAAAAGCGGGATAGAATTTTTCAAAGACAGAATAAGACTGGGGATGGAACAGTCAAGAGAGGCTACTTCAGGATGATAGTTCAGATGGACTTATAAGAACCAACAAGCTGGGCACGATGGCTCACACCTGTAATCCCAGCACTTTGGGAGTCTGAGGAAGGTGCATCTTGAGGTCAGGAATTCAAGACCAGCCTGGCCAACATGGTGAAACCCCATCTCTACTAAAAATACGAAAAATTAGGCGGGCATGGTAGCGTATGCCTGTAATCCCAGATACTCAGAAGGCTGAGGCAGGAGAACAGCTTGAACCCTGGAGACAGAGGTCACAGTGAGCCGAGATCGCGCCACTGCACTCCCGCCTGGGCGACAGAGCCAGACTCTATCGCAAAAAAAAAAAAAAAAAAAAGAATCAACAGTCTTTTGACAGGTAGCTAGCCCTTTGCCAGAAAAAGGTGAAGAGGACATTTCAGGACGTTAAGATAAACGTGAAATTCTGTACAAGACGTGAACCACACAAAGGTAGAGATTAAAAATAGACTGCTCCCTTACATGAGTTTTCACATGAGGGAAGATAAACACTAGGTTGTACTATTCAGTATGTCAAATGTAATCACAATATTTAGACTTCCTATATTTCCGGCACCTCTGTATTTCAACATAAGGAGAATAAATTTAAGAAAATCATACTTCTCAATAGTATCTGCGTCACTGTGCCAACTAAGTAAACTAGGGTAAACTATGTTCATTTTCCTCCATTACTTTAAGGCTTCTGGGTATTATGTTGGGAAACATAAAGTGCAGCTCAGTTCATTATTCTTATCTACAGGAAATGCAGCCCTTCTTTGAATTCAAAGAACACATATTAACTATTCATTACATGCATAACACCAAGATACACTCTGTAAGAAAAGCAAAAATGAGAAGGATGGATAGTATCTGCGGAGTTTATAAACCAGTAAGAAAGTTTATGTACATATACATTTAAATATGACTACACAAAGCAGAGAACAGAAGTACCTTTAGAGATGTTTGAAGTTCTGAGGAGATTCAGAGATACAGTAAGATAGGGAAGGGAGTGAATACTCAAGAAAGGCAAAAATATACAAGGTGATATTCAGGATTGACTCAGAAAAGATCGACAATAGCCTCTTGGTAAGCATATAGCCATTTGCCAGAAAAAAGGAGAAGAGGGAGTTCCAGGAAGACAGAACATTAAATAATCTAAATACAGATGTAGCAAAAGGTATGCAAAGCACTGAGAAACAGGTTGAAAAGGTGGGATACACTGGGCAGACTTTTAAAATGTTACTGTGAGAAACTTGTATGCAAAAACCAATTCAAAAGAAACCTAGCTTCGATTTAAATAAACTAAGGAAATAACACTAGAAAGAGCAGCACAAAAAAAAAATCTGTTGTCTTACTGTTGAATTCTCACACAGAAGGCAATGCCTTATTCTGGTTCATTCCAATTTACAGCAAAGAATCCTAAGGCCTATCCCAAATTATCCTCGATCATGAAAAGGAACATGAAATACAAATAATCTAATGTAAGGCAAGTAGCAGACTATCCTTTGATCTGCGTTAGGGTTAAACTTCAGAGTGCAGAAGTATCACATAGGTAGCTTGATAAAAAGAGAGATGCCCAGGTCCCAGTTCCCTCATTAAGTTTGATTACTAAATGTGTTGAACCTGTATTTTTTATAAGCATCCCCAATGACTAATTCACAGATGGTCCACAGACAGCTTTTGAAAAATACTGACCAACAGCAAGGTTCCCAGGAAGGCACAATAAAGCCAGGAAATAAGAACAAGTTCCGTCACTTAAGATAACAATACATATCCAGATAACTTGGAGCCAAGTGTACGTGCATGTGAGACACAGGCAAACAACACTGCTAAGACTAGAACAACAAAATCCATTTACCCCAACCCCTGGTTCTTGTACCATCCCAGTTACGGTCATTTCTTAAATTACAATCATATAGACAGAACAGCAAAACCTTGCTAGAATTCTGAGCTCAAAAAATTCCTGATCACTGTCCTGAGAGAACAACTCGAATTTCTGAAAGATGGAAGAATTACTTGCAGACTCTATTATAATTAAGAAATATTGCAGGTAAATGAAAAACATAAAGATCAGTTTGCTGGCAGAATCAAATCAACGTCAATATAATAGATCTTTTAGTCTAAGGATTAAATATTATTATCTAGATTCAACCATAATTAGAATGAATTTAAATACAAATTTGAGGGCAAAGGGGTGTAGGACAGGAGAAAATGTAAGGTGGTAAGCTTATCTTCCAAGTGGTTGCCCCTCAATCCCCCTTCAAATCCTCACCCAACCTTTCTACACAAGCCATTTTCTCATTGAGAGGTGAGGTCCATTTCTCCACTTTCTTGATGCTGAACAGACGTGAGACTTCTCTGACCAAGAGAACATAGAAAAAATAACACTGCGCGATTTCCTAGGTTAGGTCCTAAGACATCTCTCAGCTTCAGCCTTTGGCTAAGTCTCTGGAAACATTCGTTCTGCGGGAAGTTAGCTAACTGGTTACCCTGAAGCCACTATTAAAAGAAAAAGCCCAAGCTAGCCACAACCTCCAGACCATGTGAAGCCAGATGACAAACCTGCCCCATCTATTTCAGCCATCGAAAACCAGGCACCAGACACAAGGAGAAACCTTTAGGTCCCAGACTCTATCTGAATGAAAGCTTATGAGTGACCCAAAGGAAAAACTGCCCAACTGAACTAAGTCAATACATAAATCGTTGTTTTAAAACACTATGCTTTGGGTAGATTTCTACAAAGCAACAGATAACCAGAATAACTGTCCAAGACTTCATCCTACCTCATTTCCCAACTGTTCATTACATAAATCAACCTACTATATTCACTGCTCCCAACACTCTACTCAACGCTATTACTGAAGCTAGTCTAATGGGAATGCTGCCATTAGTGAAATCCCCATTCACACAGAGAGAACACTGTTCACGCCAATCCCAATTCTATCTTTTTGAGTAGGTCCAGCTCAGGTGTTGCTCCCATCCTTACCAGACAAATATGGGGGTAACCTGGGAAATTTTCCATTTTTTGCTCCTTAAATAAAGTCTCTGCCATTCACTTAGCATTTCTATATTAGCTTGTGTTAATTTTTAATGGACATCATTACTTGAGTGGAAACTCCTTAAGAAACACCATTTCTTGTACTTCTTGTATCCCAGTGGCATTTATGTCAACAGGATTTTTTACATGTTACATATCTATCTAGAAAGAAGCTTAAATAGACGTGTATTTAGAAACACTGAATATGGCCAGGTGCAGTGACTCACACCTGTAATCCCAGCACTTTGGGAGGCTGAGGCGGGCAGATCACCTGAGGTCAGGAATCTGAGACCAGCCTGGCCAATATGGCAAAACCCTGTCTCTACTAAAAATACAAGAATTAGCAGGGTGTGGTGGTGCACACCTGTAGTCCCAGCTACTCAGGGAGGATGAGACAGGAGAGCTGCTTGAATCTGGGAGACAGAGGTTGCAGTGAGCCTAGATTGCACCACTGCACTCCAGCCTGGGCGACAGAGCAAGACTCCATCTCAAAAAAAAAAAAAAAAAAAGAAACATTGAAAAAGAAACACTAAATAAAACTTATGCGTCTATACTCCCTCTGAGTAATTCTTACATATCCACAGGGCCTATATTTTCAAGTCTACATTCAAAGTTACTGAGCCTTTCCTTGGCCTCCCTACGTAAAACTGTACCCCTTCCTACACCACTGACTTTCAACATTCCTATCTTCCCTTCCCTGCTTTATTTTTCCTCATTGCACTTACACTACCACATATTTACCCACGTATATTATTTGTCAGACTCCCACTGAGATCTAAGTTCCATGAGTACACTGCTGCATTCCCATGTCTGGAAGAGTATCTGGTACTTAACAGACCCCGACTGTCACCTGTAAATGAATGCATGAACGAATCAAAACCAAGAATGGACTAATTGAAGGTCTCTTATTTCAGGAATATTATTCCTTATTCCTTTAAAAAGCAAACAAACAAAAAAAACTTATTTTACAGTTAAGACACAAAATTCTGCCAGTTTTTCACTAAAAATGCTCCTTAAGGTGCCTTTCAGTTCTCAGTCAAAACTTGGCTTAGCTTACTTCTTCCTCTTAATTAGCAATCATTTTTCTTTTAGCAACTATGACACAGGATACTTCTGAATCACATCAGCAATTTAAACACAGGAATTGTCGGAACAAGGAAATGTGGCAACATTATAGTCTGTACTAGTAGGCACAGTCATCAAGTCAAACAATTCAGCTATACATTTTCCTTCCCTACTGGAAGATAAAGATACTTGCTTTAAAAGATACTTACTTTAAATCACCTGGCTATACATCAATCCACCACATTGCTTAATGTCTTTGATGTCCACTTTTGCTTCACTTATTTTTTTTCGCCAGACAATACTGGTTGTATCGGTTTAGGCATGGATTGTGTCATCTCCTAACAGTCTCATGACTACTATTGGTCTGCTGAGTTCTTTAGCAAGTTCCGTAAATGTCAGTCCCTGAATATATCAAACTTTACCCTACAGGGCAAACCATTACTCGGTGATGACAGGCTACTGCGTCATCACGTTCCTTGCGGGCTGCAGTAAAGATGATAGGGCAATCAGAGATCACCCTGTAAGAGTTACTGTCTGGCCTATTCCTACCCTTTCTGACAAAACCCTGCACTTAAATTTACCTATCTGACAAAGATTTATGCTTTTCTAGAGCACACAGGTAATTTATTGAAAATGAATAAAACTTTCATTTTCTTCCGTTCATACCAACACTCCTAAACATTCTTCTCACATCTTTATCTTTAAAGAAATTCCAATGCTTTTAAGATCTGATTGAAACCCAAACCTGACATCCCAAAACTAAGTATTCCTCAACTTATCTCCTACCTATTCTTCCAGGTCCTGCTTAAATCCCACCTCCACTGCATGAACTTCTCAAGTTCCTTCATTCATAATTTCTCTCCTCTCTTCTCACAGTAGTAACTTTACTCTCAACACTTACTGTTATTAACCACATCAAATATGTGAGCATGTGCCTACCTCCTAACAAGCCTGAGAGTCCATGGAATTAAATGCAAGATTCCAAGGAATATGCCTAGCACAGGGCTTTAGGTTTGTAGCTACCCAATAAGTATTGAATTTTTGTACTTACAAAAACTCAAAACGTATGAGAGGAGAATTCTATCAAGTACTGTGTTGGGCACTGATGATGAAGGATCACAAACCATCCCAGGCTTCCAAGACAGAAAGGGACCATTTTCTTTTCTGCCTATCCAATCTCTCACATATTTTTCATAAACCCAGTTCAAATACCACCTGACCCCAACCGCTCCCATTTGCAGTACCTATCACACAGCCCATGCCTATGTCCTCTATAGCCTGACTGCGACTTAAGAACAGGGCCTGGAAGCTCTCTTAAAGAAACACTGTGGTGTAACTGAAGGCAAAGATTGTGAAAAAGCACAGAATGGCTAAAATTCCAATATCCCCATTGCCCAAGGCCCCATCTTTGTGGCCTTGGGCAAATCAGTTAATGTTTCTAAACCTTGCTCCCTCTTGGGAGACAAGGGTATACAAATACCATCTACATTACTGAGCTACTATAACGAATAAGGGGTATTTTAATTTTTATTGTTATTATTATTATTATTATTTTTTGAGATGGAGTTTCGCTCTTGTTGCCCAGGTTGGAGTGCAATGGCGCCATCTCGGCTCACCGCAACCTCCGCCTCCCAGGTTCAAGCGAGTCTCCTGCCTCAGCCTCCTTAGTAGCTGTGATTACAGGCATGTGCCACCACGCCCGGCTAATTTTGTATTTTTAGTAGAGACGAGGATTCTCCATGTTGGTCAGGCTGGTCTCGAACTCCCGACCTCAGGTGACCCGCCCGCCTCGGCCTCACAAAGTGCTGGGATTACAGGCATGAGCCACCGCGCCCGGCCAAGGGATATTTTTAAAACGTTAAAAACCGACCGAGTCAAATCCAGCGACTTAGTAGGTGTTCAATAAACTTGTCTCCCTTCCTCGAAAGCGCTAGCGCTGTGATTTGCAGAGGCCGCGGCAACTCACGCCCTGGGCACCACCCGCCAGACGGTCCAGCGGTCCAAGACACCTCGGCCACCCCCCACCACCGCACTGGGCCTCACCTTGGTGGTCGTAGACGCTGATGTAGGAGATGCCCACGGCCATACACCACACCACGAGGCTCGCGATGTCCGAGAAGCTGGGTTCCTGCTCCACCTCAGTGATCACCAGGCCCATATGCACAGGCAGCTTCTCCAAGGACCGGCCGTCCGCGCGCCAGCGCATCCGGTGGTGGGCGGCGGCCAGGCAAGACCCCCCGCGCGAGTGCCGGTGGTGACGGCGGTTCCTGCCGACTGCCGGGGGCTTGCGGAGCGTGAAGCCGAGCGGCGCTAGGACCGCGGCAGAAGCGGCGCGGCAGCAGCGCCGCCAGATCCAGTTCCAGGTGCCGAACCGAACGCGGAGCCAGGAGGTGAGCGTGCGGTGCAGACAGAGCAGCGCGTGCAGCACCCGCCACACCAGCTCGTACAGCCCCGTCATACTCTTGTGGCCCTCGGGCACCCCCTCTCCCTCCCGCCCACTCCCGCGGCGCGACGGCTTTTTATCCGCCCCTGCGGCCGGCGCGGGCCATCGCTCCGCGTCCCCCCGCCCCCCGAGCCCGAACCCCTTTCCACTGCCAACACCTCACCTCGCCCCCGCCGCCATCTTCCTCCTCCCTTGGCAGCCCCGCCCCCACTAGTACATGGACAGTTCTGATTGGCCAGCGTGGAATTCTGACGCGGCTTCTGGGTCCGAGAATATGGCCCAGCCCGGCGCAGTGAGAGAAGGCGCACGCCTGCGAACTAGCCGGGCGGAGGCCGCGGGCGCCCCCTGGTCGTGTGGAGGGCGATGAGCCAACGACTCTGGATTTTCTGAACGGAACCCTAGCAAGGCACATGCGGTCGTCCATGCGATGGACGCTTCCAGGGGACCTGCGCGTCCCTTGGGTCCAGGACGTCTTACAGTGTCTCCTCTCACGGCCCCCCCCCCGAAACGGTTTCTGAGGAGTAAAAGTGTCCTGAGTGGACCGGAAATTACAAATGCCGGAAAGAACCTAGGGGTGGAAAGCAGCCCTCAGTAAGTGTTGAGGCTGGGAATCCACCAGGGTTCCCAAAAGTGTCCTCAAAGGCTGGAGTGGACCTGCTACTGTCTTTTATTCAGCCTCCCAGCTGAGGCTGGGAACGAGACTCTTTAGCCATGTTCCTGAAACACCCCTCTACCCATATCATTCTCATCTAAGGTATCCTTTCTTGGCTGTACATTGCTTAGTACATAAAAGAAAGGCTCTACAGCTTGGTAGTCCAGTCACTTCATTCTTTTTTTTCACTTACTTGGCAAGACTTTGACCAACCGCTGTGAGTTGGGTTTACAGTGGGGAGAAAAATAGACATTGTGCCTGACTTCAATCACCGCCACTGTTTGAGGTAAACTGCCCATCCAAGCCTTATCATCCCCTTTAACACCCTAATGTTTCTGTCCATCTGGACTTCGAAGTGGTCCTCTAGAATGGTTCTGTACTTCCCCGCGGCAAGTCTGTACTGTCTTTGCCCTTTTTGTTCAAGCTGTTCTCCTGAATTCCTTATTCCCAACTTGATATTGCCCACATTCCAACCCATTTCTCAAGGTTCATCCTACATGCCACATCCTCTATCATCATATATATGTGTGTGTGCAATAATATTTATATTATTTATATTTCTATAAGTACATATGTAAAGATTGGGGAAGTATTACAAAAACGCAGCTGTTTACACATACACATGTATGCACACATACTTACACACGTGTGTGTGCAAACAGTTGCATTTTTGTAATACCTACCTATTCTTCGTTCGCTAGAGCCTCTTTTTCCCCCTGGGAAACATCTGTTCACGTCTTGGCTATGTGACTTAATTTTTCTAACATTGTCCCTTTTTCAACTGTTCTCATTTTGGTTTCTAAGACTCATTTAACTTTACTTTAAAAGTTGAATCTCATGTCCATCTCGCTTTCGCAGTGCAATTTTCCTCCCTTTGGCAGTGCAGCCTGAAGAACTGAGGGCGGGGCACCAGGCATACCCTTCACACACTTGTTTCTCTCCTGGTCTCCTCTGCAGTAGCTCCTCTGATGATGGACAAAGAAGGAGAGGTGAAAGGCCACGATCAGGGAAGCCTACAGTCTTCTTCCTCACTGCCCATTGCTGCAGTTTATGCAGCTACATGATGCTTGTTAAGGAAACTCCCTAGACACCGGTGTCCCATTGAGATTTGGCCATGTATTCTGCAGACCCCACCCTACCTCCCATGCTGACACCTTGCCACATTTCTGTAAAGTACTCACTTCTTTGCCTCAATGTCTATCGGTTCTGACAAGATTAAAGACATCAATCTCATGTTCCTGTGGCCTGCTCTCAGGTGTGCAGGCGCAGACAGGCTCTATCTTCTGTATTTCTTTTTTCTTTTCTTTTTTTTTTTTTTTCCCCGAGACCGAGTTTCACTCTTGTTTCCCGGGCTGGAGTGCAGTGGCGCGATCATGGCTCACTGCAACCTCCACCTCCTGGGTTCAAGCGATTCTCTTGCCTCAGCCTCCCAAGTAGCTGGGATTACAGGTGCCTGCCACCACGCCCAGCTAATTTTTTATATTTTTAGTAGAGACGGGGTTTCACCATGTTGGTCTATGAACTCCTGACCTCAGGTGATCCGCCGGCCTTGGCCTCCCAAAGTGCTGGGATTATAGGCGTGAGCCACTGCGCCCGGCCCCTGTATTTCTTTGAATTGCAAACTTAAGCAAAAGGATTCTGGCCACATGTCCATCTGACACACCAACATGCAGATCCTGGAATCTCTCCCAAGCCATTTCTTTGCTTGTTTTCCTCCTAGAGTTTCCTCCTAGTAGCAGGTCCCCTAGCTCCCGGGATGTTCAACCTCCTAAAGAGTGGTGGGGCGGTGGTACCACTTTTCTTCTTTGTCAGCTGTTAGTAGGCTAGGGTTGGAAGTTTCTCATACAGAATAGTTCTCTGGGTGGCCTTGAACCAACACAGTTTCTTCCCCTTTTCTCACTTGTAGTTCTCGAGAATAACTGTAGAATGTGTTGGAATGCAATATACTGTAGACAAGGAAGAACTGACCAGAACAGCCTAGGCTGTGTTCCAGTCTCTTCTAGAAATAGGATGTCCTTCAACTAGTACTAGCCCAGCACATTCCATTGCCCTGTGGTAAAAAATGAGAGCAAACTGCTTTCTGGGGTCCCTTAGTTGCAGTGCAAGCGGTGCACGAGCCAATGAGACGCCATCCTCCCTAAGCCGTTTTCCTCGGCCTTGAGAGATATGGTCATTATGACTTATGCTTCTCTTGTCCCTTGCTGCCTGTCTGTAATAAACTCACTTCATGTAACTTGTGTGTGAGTGTTCTGTGTCACTGGACACTGGATATAGGAAAAGTGCAGTCCACAATGCAGTGGGCTGAACCGGTAACCAGTGCACAGAGAACCTGCTTTGCATCTGGTGGTTGCTGTCAACTTCAGGCTTCTTCACTGTACTTAGAAGGAGGTGGACTCAGTGCCTTTTGTTCTCGACTATAATTCTGGAGTAACAGGAAAGTCACACTGGATGTCTTGCTCTGAAGATACTTGGAATCTGAAGTTTATGGAGTCCCCTCTCTTCTAAAGATTTTCTTCTTTTGTCATTTCGAAACAGCAGTAAATGTGGCACATTTAGGAACTTAGGGGTTCTGAATATAATGTTTGGATTTCTTAAATACCATTTAACCTTCCACCCCAAAATTTTACAAAGTACAGAAAAATACAGAAAGAGTTATCCAGCCTCAGACCCTTAAGTCCCAAAACATTATGGGGACGGTATTTCATTTACTTTTCAGTTTACAAAATGCTTTACATTATCTTAATCTTCACAACTACTGCTACTTTTACTGTCTCCAGTAGCTTTTTCCAGTTTTACCTTTTTCCAGAATGTTACACAGTTGGAGTCACACGGTATATAGCCTTTCCTTACTGCCTTATTCCACTTACTAATATGCATTTAAGCTTGTCCATGTCTTTGCATGATTTCCTACCTCATTTCTTTTTAGTGCTGAATAATATTTCACTGCTGGATGTACCACAGAACTTATATGTTCACCTACTGAAGGACAACTTGGTGGCTTCCAAGTTTTAGCAATTATAAATAAAACTGCTATAAATATCAGTGTGCAGGTTTTGTGTAGATACAGGTTTTCAACTTATTTGGATAAGTACCAAGGAGAAGGCCAGGTACAGTGGCTGACTCCTATAATTCCAGCACCTTGGGAGGCCAAAGCAGACTGAGCGCTTGAGCTCAGGAATTTGAGACCAGCCTGGGCAACATGGTGAAAACCTGTCTCTACCAAAAATGCAAAAAATTAGCTGGGCATGGTGGCAGGTGCCTGTGGTCTCAGCTATTTGGGAGGCTGAGGTGGGAGGATCACTTGAGCCCAGGAGGTTGAGGTTGCAGTGAGCTGGGAACGCACCCTTGGACTCCTGCCTCGGTGACAGAGTGAGACCCCATCTCTGGAAAAAAAAGAAAGAAAGAAAATACCAAGGACCACAATTGCTGAATCATACAGCAAGAGTATGTTCAGTTTTGCAAGAAACTGTCAAAATGTCTTCCAAAGAGTCTATACTGTTTTGCATTTCCACCAGCAATGAATGAGTTCATATTGTTCCACATCCTTGCCAGCATTTATATTGTTAGTGTTTTGGATTTCGGTTGTTAGTGTTTTGAATTTTGGCTGTTCTAATAGGTGTATAGCAGTATTTCATTGTTTGAATTTGCAATTCCCTAATGACTTACGATGTTGGCATCTTTCTGTATGCTTATTTGCCATTGTCCATATTCTTTGATGAGGTGTCTGTTCAGTTCTGTTAAGACCCCATTTTAAAATGAGGTTGTTTGTTTTCTTATTGTTGAGTTTTTAGAGTTCTTTGTACATTTTGGATAACAGTCCTTTATCAGATATGTCTTTTGCAAGTATTTTGTCCCAGTCTGTGGCTGGTCTTCTCATTCTCTTGATAGTATCTTTTGCAGAACCAAAGTTTAAATTTTAGTAGGGTCAAACTTATCAATTTTTTTTTCACAGATTGTGCCTTTGGTAGTTGTATATTAGTCTGTTCTCACACTGCTAATAAAGACATACCTGAGACTGGGTAATTTATAAAGGAAAGAGGTTTAGTTGACTCATGGTTCCACATGGCTGGGGAGGCCTCATAATCATGGCACAAGGTGAATGAGGAGCAAAGTCATGTCTTAAATGGTGGCAGGTAAGAGAGCTTGCACCAGGGAACTCGCATTTATAAAACCATAGATCTTGTGAGACTTAATCACTACCGAAAGAACATTATGGGGGAAATCATTCCCATAGTTCAATTACTTCCACCCAGCCCTGCTCTTGACACATGAGGATTATTACAGTTCAAGATGAGATTTGGGTGAGTACACAGCCAAACCATATCGTTCCACACCAGCCCCTCTCAAGTCTCATGTCCTCACGTTTCAAAACCAATCATGCCTTCCCAACAGCCCCCCAAAGTCTTAACTCATTTCAGCATTAACTCAAAAGTCCACAGCCGCAAGTCTCATCTGTGACAAGGCCCCTGAGCCTGTAAGATCAAAAGCAAGTTAATTGCTTCCTAGATACAATAGGGGTACAGGTAATGGGTACCTACACCCATTCCAAATGGGAGAAATTGGCCAAAACAAAGGGGCTACAGGCCCCATGCAAGAGTGAAATCCAATAGGACAATCGTTAAATCTTAAAGTTCCAAAATGATCTCCTTTGACTCCATGTCTCACATCCAGACCACACTGATGCAAGAGGTTGGCTCCCATGGCCTTGGGCAGCTCCGCCTCTGTGGCTTTGCAGGGTACAGCCCTGCTCCTGGCTGCTCTCATGGACTGGTGTTGAGTGTCTGCGGCTTTTCCAGGTGCATGGTACAAGCTGTCAGTGGATCTACCATTCTGTGGTCTGGAGGACGATGGCCCTCTTCTCACATGTCCACCAGACAGTGCCCAGTGGGAACTCTGTATGGGGACTCCAACCCCACATTTCCCTTTCACACTGCCCTAGCAAAGGTTCTCCATGAGGGCCCTGCACCTGCAGCACACCTCTGCCTGGACATTCAGACATTTCCATACGTCCTCTAAAATCTAGACTGAGGTCCCCAAACCTCAATTCTTGTTTTCTGCACACTGTAGGACCAACACCATGTGGAAGCTGCCAAGGCTTGGGGCTTGCACCCTCTGAAGTAACAACCTTTTACCTTGGACCCTTTTAGCCGTGGGCTGGAACGGCTGAGACATGGAGCACCAAGTCCAGAGGTTGCCCACAGCAGAGGGGCCCTGGACCTGGACCAGGACTAGGAAACTATTTTTCCCTCCCAAGCCTCCTGGCCTGTGATAGGAAGGGCTGCTGTGAAGCTCTCTGACATGTCCTGGAGACATTTCCGCCCCCCCCCCCCACCTTGTTTTGGTGATTAGCATTTGGTTCCTAGTTACTTATGCAAATTTCTGCAGCCAGCTTGAATTTCTCCCCAGAAAATGGATTTTTCTCTTCTACTGCATTGTCGGCTGCAAACGTTTCAAACTTTTAGGCTCAGCTTCCTCTTGAACACTTTGCCACTTAGAAATTTCTTCTACCAGATACCCTAAATCATGTGTCTCAAGTTCATAATTCCACAGATTTGCGGCAGGGGCGAAATGCCGCATGTCACTCTTTGCATAGCAAGAGTGACCTTTATTCCAGCTCCCAACAAACTCCTCATCTCCATCTGAGACCACCTCAGCCTGGACTTTATTATCCATATCACTATCAGCATTTGGGTCAAAGCCATTCAACAGGCCTCTGGGAAGTTCCAAATTTTCCCACATCTTCCTGTCCTCTTCTGAGCCCTCCAAACTGTTCCATCCTCATCTGTTACCCAGTTCCAAAGTCGCTTTCACATTTTTTGATATCTTTATAGCAGCACTCCACTCTCAGTGCCAATTTACTCTACTAGTCTGTTCTCACACTGCTAATAAAGACATACCTGAGACTGGGTAATTTATAAAGGAGATAAATTTAATTGACTCAGGCCCCAAGGGCTCTTTAGGCAATAGGTAATAAATTCTGCCAGCACTGGATCCTTTCCTTCTAGGAAGCAGGTTCCCTCTGGCCCAGGGTATATCTGGAAATGTCATCTGGGAGCTAGGGCCTAGAATGGAGCCTCATGACTCTACCTAGTGCTCTATTCTACTGTGGCTAAGCTGGTGTCCAGGTTGCAAGACAAAGTCCTCTTTGTTCTTCCCTCTCCTCTCCTCAAACAACAAAACAATTCTGCTGTTACGTACATACATAAGAAGGATTTTTCTATCTTCTTGAAGAATTGACCTTATCATTATACAGTGCTTCTCTTTATTACTGACAAGTTTCCTTGCTCAGAAGTCTCCTCTGTCTGAAATTAATATAGCTACTCTTGCTTTCTTTGGTTAGTGTTAGCCTGGTATATCTTTATCCATCTTTTTACTTTTAATTTATGTATTTTACATTTAAAGTGGGGGTCTTATGGAAAGCATATCATTGGATCTTGTTTTTAGATTCACTTTGACAATCTCTGTTTGTTTTTTTTTTAACTGACCCAACTGAGGAACAAATTATCTGATTTTTAATTAGTATATTTAGACCATTCATGTTTAAAGTGATTACTGATATAGCTGAATTAATATTTACTGTATTTGTTCCTTTTGTCTATTTGCTGTACTTGTTTTTTGTTTGTATTTGTGTCTTCCACCTTTTTTCTGTCTCTTATGGTTTAAATTGAGCCTTTTATATGATTCCATATACTCTCTTAGCATACCAGTCATACCTCTTTTTTTTTTTTTTTTTACTGTTTTTAATGGTTGTCCTAGAGTTTGCAATATATATTTATAAATAATCCAGGTCCACTTTCAAATAACACTATACTTCTTCATGGGTAGTACAAGTACCTTGTAATAACAAAATACTCCTAATTCCTTCTTCCTGTTTCCTTTTATAATTCCTATCATTCATTTCACTTATACATATGCATATGTACACATATAATATCTATGCATACATAATCAAATATATATGCTCATATAATTGAATACATTGTTGAAGTTACCATTTTGAACACACTGTTACCTGTTAGATCAATTAAGAATTAGAAAAATAAATTCATTTATTTTACCTTCACTTATTCTTTATTGCTCTTTGTTTCTTTATTTAGATCTGAGCTTCTAACCTATCTCATTTGCCTTCTGTCTGAAGAACTTCTTTTTAACATTTCTTATAAAGCAAATCTGCTGACAACAAACACCCTCAATTTTTGTCTGTCTGAGAAAGTTTTTTTTCCTTCACTTTTGAAGCATAATTTTGCAGGGTACAGAGTTCTAGATTAGTGGGATTTTTCCTTTCAACACTAATATATTTCACTCTACTCTTTTCTTGTTTGCATAGTTTCTGAGAAGCTGGATGCAATTCTTATATTTGCTCCTTCATAGGTGTTTTTTCTCTCTGACTTCTTTCAAGACATTTTCCTTATCTTTGACTTTTTGAAGTTTGAATATGATATGCCTAGGTTTAGTTTTGGGGGCATTTATGCTGCTTGGTATTCTATGAGCCTCCTGACCCTGTAGTTTGGTATCTGATATTACTTTGGGGGAAATTCTCAGTTGTTATTGCTTCAAATATTTTTTTTTCTTTTTCTCTTCTTCTTTTTCTGGAATCTCTATTTAACCTAGTTACACAGTTTTTAGTTGTCCCAACAGTTCTTAGATATCCTGTTTATTTTCCTCCTCAATCTTTTCTGTGTTTACTTTTCCGTTTTGGAATCTCTAGTGGTATACCCTCAAGCTCAGAGATATTTTTCCTCAACCATGTGCAGTCTACTAATGAGCCCATCAAAGGCATTCTTCATTTCTGCTACAGTAATTTTGATCTCTAACCTTTCTTTTTTATTCTTTCTTAGAGTTTCCATCTCTGCTTACATTGCCTATCTATTTTTGCATGCTGTCTACTTTATCCATGAGAGTCCTTAGGATATTAATCACAGTTGTTTTAAATTCCTGGTCTGATAATTTCAACATCTGTGCCATATCTGAGTCTGATTCTGAATTCATGCTCTTTTTCAAACTGTATTTTTTGCCTGTTAGTATGCCTTGCAATTTTTTGTTGATAGCCAGACTTGATGTGCTGGGTAAAAGGAACTGCTGTATATATACTATTGGTGATGTGGTTGTAAGGTACCTGTTTTTGTAAAGTTTTATTGGAAAACAGCCACATCCATTCATTTATGAATACGGTGGTTTGTGGCAGAGTTGAGTAGTAACAACAGAGAACTCAAGGCCCACAAAGTCTAAAATATATATATATTGGGTTGTACCCATAAAAAGTTTGCCAACACCTGATTTAGATTATAAAGTGTCTTCAGTAAAAGAACTTTATTCTTATTGGCTTTAGAGGCTAAAAAGTATTATATACATCTAATATTCCTAGAACTCCCAGATAATAAGAAACTATTAATATGTACTAGTTTTTTAGGGGGTGAAATCCCATTTTGACAAAAACTACTAGGTCACAAGCATTTTTATTTAACAATCCAAAGTCCTTAGGTAAATCACACTGGCTTGATAGTTTGGGTTTTTAAAAAAATGTCTAAGTTCATTCCCTGGATTTATCTTCACATAAAGAAACTAGTCAGTATAAACTTCCTGAATTTTTGCACTGAGTTACTGATCAGATACATTTACTCCCATATAATGTTTTAAATTAGGAAAAATATAAAATTATACACTCAACAGTTTAGAACTATATAAATTCTGAGAAACTTTTTATATCAACATTAATTGTGATCTGTAATGTATCATCTTAAATAGAATTTCCAAAATCTTTAATTAACTTTAAGACCTGGAATAATATGAAATCAGGTTAGTTAATTGAGTAATTGATATAAGTTGCATCAATAACTTCTAAGTAACATAGAATACTGAAACATTGGTCATATTCTTATATATGCACATTGATATATATGTATATGTATATACATTCAGTGTGTGTATATATATATTCCACCAACCTAGAACTGTGTACCCTGCAAAATTATACTTCAAAAGTGAAGGAAAAAGAAACTTAGACAGACAAAAATTGAGGGTGTTTGTTTTCAGTAGATTTGCCTTACAAGGAATGTTAAAAGAAGTTATTCAGAGAGAAGGCAAATGAGATAGGTTAGAAACTCAGATCTAAATAAACATACATAAATACACACTAAATGTATATACACACACAAATATATATTACTGTATGTATCTGTGTATTTATAGCATATGCTCTATATATAAAAGATTGACTAATTTGATTATCTGAAGGATTAAGGGAGGACACCACCCCTCATATTGTCTTATGCCCAATTTCTGCCTCCAAAGAAAGAAGTAAAAACTAAAAGGCAGAAATGAAATCCACAGGCAGACAGCCTGGCGCCTGTGCCCTGGGCCTGGTAGTTAAAGATCGACCCCTGACCTAACCGGTTATGTTATCTATAGATTCCAGAAATTGTATGGAAAAGCATTGTAAAAATCCCTGTCCTATTCTGTTCTGATCTGATTACTGGTGCATGCAGCCCCCAGTCATGTACCCTCTGCTTGCTCAATCGATCACGATCACGACCCTCTCACGCGCACCCCCTTAGAATTGTGAGCCCTTAAAAGGGACAGGAATTGCTCACTCAGGGAGCTCAGCTCTTGAGACAGGAGTCTTGCCAATGCCCCCAGCCGAATAAATCCCTTCCTTCTTTAACTCGATGTCTGAGTAGTTTTGTCTGTGGCTCGTCCTGCTACAGGATAACTTTTTTTTTTTTTTTGAGATGGAGTTTCTCTCTTGTCGCCCAGGCTGGAGTGCAGTGGTGCAATCTTGGCTCACTGCAACCTCCACCTCCCGGGTTCAAGCAATTCTCCTGCCTCAGCCTCCCAAGTAGCTGGGATTACAGACGCCCGCCACCATGCCTGACTAATTTTTTGTATTTTTAGTAGAGACGGGGTTACACCATGTTAAGCAGGCTGGTCTTAAACTCCTGACCTCATGTAATCTGCCCGCTTTGGCCTCCCAAAGTGCTGGGATTATAGGTGTGAGCCACTGCACCTGGCCAGGAATAATTTTTTCTATAAGATGAAAGACATCATAATGCAAGTCAAAAGGAAAACATTTTGGGATAAAATGCTACTCATATATCTGACAAAATAGAGATAATATCCCTACTATAAAATAAACCTTACAAATTGATCTTTAGAAAAGACGAGAGCTCGATTGCTTAATGGGCAAAGTATATGAATAGGTAATTAACAGAAGAGGAGATGCAAAGCCTAAAAAATATGTAAAAACCTGTTCAATCTTACTGGTGGTCAGGAAAGTAAAAAATGAATTAATGAGATACCATTATTTTCACCCATCGGATTGGCAGAAAGTAAAGACTGTACATAGATGCTGATGACTGCCTATAAACAGGGACCCACAACACTGCTGTTAGAGTTTGAGTGTGAGTCAACACAACATTTGGAGGAAGTAATCTTTGTGCAATTATCTGGTGGGGTTAATTACAATTGAAAATAGGCTGAGCACGGTGGCTCACACTGAGGAAAGAGACAGACCCTCTCATATTATTTTATACTCAGTACCTGTTTTAAGAAAAAACAAGGACATGAAACCAAAGACAGGCAGCCCGGCGCCAGGCCCAAAACCTGGCCTGGGCCGGCCTGGCCTAAACCTAGTAGTTAAAAATCAACTCATAACTTAGAAACCGATGTTATTCATAGATTCCAGACATTGTATAGAAGAACATTGTGAAACTCCCTGCCCTGTTCTGTTTCTCTCAGTGCATGAAACCCCTGTCACGTATCCCCTAGATTGCTCAATGGATCACGACCCTTTCTTATGAAATCTTTAGTGTTGTGAGCCCTTAAAAGGAACAGAAATTGTGCACTTGGAGAGCTCGGATTTTAAGGCAGTAGCTTGCCGATGCTCCCAGCTGAGTAAAGCCCTTCCTTCTACAACTCTGAGAGGTTTTGTCTGTGGCTCCTCCTGCTACATTTCTTGGTTTCCTGACTGGGAAGTGAGGTAACTGACAGATGACTGAGGCAGCCCCTTAGGCGGCTTAGGCCTGCCCTGTGGAGCATCCTGCAGGGGACTCCGGCCAACCTGAGTAACATGATCCAAAGAGCACTCCCGGGTAGGCAATTGCCCCGGTGGAATGCCTCACCAGAGCAGCACGTAGCAGGCACCCGTGGAGGATTAACACAGTGGCTGACCACCGGGAAGGAACTGGCACTTGGATTCCAGACATCTGAAACTTGGAAAGACTAGTCTTTGGAACTTGCCTGCTCCATTTGAGTGGAAGCGTGGCCTGATCACCCACGGCGTGCCTTTATCGGCACTTTGGTGTTGGTTTTGGTTTTGACTTGTTTGAAATTGCTTGACAGGACCAGTCTTGGGAACTTGCCCACTCCATTTGAGTGGAAGCGTGGCCTGATCACCCACGGTGTGCCTTTATCGGCACTTTGGTTTTGGTTTTGACTTGGTTTAAATTGCTTGACAGGACTGGTCTTAGGAACTTGCCTACTCCATTTGAGTGGAAGCGTGGCCTGATCACCCACGGTGTGCCTGTACCGGCACCTTGGTTTTTGTTTTTGACTTGACTTGGATTGCTTGATACTTTGGTTTTGGTTTTGACCTGGCTTAGATTTCTGTATACTCTGATTTTGGTTTTGATTTTGGTTTGGTGTAAACTGCAGAAGTGTGTGTGCCCTTTTTACCTGTTTTGTGTTTTGTGGTGTGCGTGTGGTGTGAATGTGGTGTTTTGTCTCAAAGAAGCATGGGTCAGGCACAAATAAAACCACCCCACTAGGAACTATGTTAAAAAATTTCAAGAAAAGAAAAAAAGAGGGGAGGCAGAATTTATATAAAAAGAATATTGTATGGTAAATTCTTGTCCTGAAATAAATTAACTGGTTGTTTAAAAAAAAATGTTTGTAATAAGTCAGAAAGTTAAGACATCTTGAAAAATTGTCTGCAAAAGTCATGAAAGAAAAAAGTTATAAAAAAATTATGCAAAAAATGTTGTATAATTTAAAAGTAATAAGGCCCCCTGAGTACTATTGAAAAAACAGTTTATGTGCAAAGTGTATAAGACAATTAAAGTATACCTTTGGTAAAAAGATTATAAGGAGGCATAAGAATGTGAATTTTTACCTACATTAAAAGGTTAAAAAAATTATTGTTTTAAAAGTTTAAGCAAGTTTTAAAATGTTAATTGTAAAGAAAATTCTGTGTGTAAACATATTAGCTAAAGTTAAAAAGGTATCCAGTTTTTCTGTGAACTAGACATTAAAGTAAAAATGCAACAGGTTTTTCTTAAAGCATCAACCTGCTCTTTAACAAAAATTATAAAAAGACTCTATAAAATCTTACCTTATGGTCAAACATAAAAAATTGGATAAATATGTCTACACGGTTTTATTAAAATTAAGTTTAACATTAATAACACACTAATATAAAGGTAAAATTTAGCTTATCTGGTATAAAAATCATACAAGAAGCATTATTAAATATAAAATGGTGTTTAGCTTTCTTTGGTCTAAAAACTAATAAAGATAGGTCCTAAAGGAAACGTTCATTTTACTAGAGGATCATAGACGGTAAGGACTTAAAACAAACTTTGGCAATTAAGATGCAATTGCCTGGCTAAAGATGCAAATGCCTGGCTAAAATGGGTCAAATGTTCCATCTGCACGTTAAACAAAAGCAATTATTATGCTTGTGCACATGGCAGGCCAGAGGCCCTGATTGTCCGCCTTCCACTAAGGTGGTCCTCCAGTCAACCACGCATGGGCTGCATGGTAGCTCTTTTCCAGGATTCTACAGCCTGGAGTAATAAGTCATGCCAAGCTCTCTCTGCTATATCCCAAAGTCCCTGCAGATCAGCCCCCCGAGGGCCATCCAGCTTCCGTCTCCCAACACCAAGTTCACTTTCATGTCTTTCATGGCAAGGAGGAAACTTAGCATTCCTTGGAGACCTGAAGGGATGCAGTGAGCTTAAGAATTTTTAAGAGCTTATCAATCAGTCAGCCCTTTTTCATCCGTGAGTGAATGTGTGGTGGTATTGTGGTGGCCCTTTACTGGGCACTCTGCCAAATAACTAGAGTGGCACTTGTGCTTTAGTCCATTTGGCTATCCCTTTCACTCTGGCATTTCATCAACCAGAGGAAAAACTAAATAAAAAATAAAAACACGTCATCGTAAAGCGAGAGAAGCCCCTTATAGGTCTTTCAACTCTCACATCTATTAGGATGCAACTGGAGCCCCGCAAGGAATACCAGATCAATTTAAAGCTTGAAATCAAATAGTTACAGGATTTAAGTTAATATTTTGGTAAATGACAGTCAATAAAAATGTAAATTAGATGAACTACATCTATTACAACCAACAGCAATGAGCTTTTCATGAGTTAAAAAGAAAAACTCATGTCGGCCCCAGCCCTAAGGCTACCTGACCTGACAAAACTCTTTACACTCTATGTATCAAAAAGAGAAAAAATGGCAGTTGGAGGTTTAACCCAGACTGTAGGGCCCTGGCCAAGGGCAGTGGCCCATCTCTCAAAACAACTAGACAGGGTTTCCAAAGACTGGCCCCCATGTCCAAGGGCCCTGGCAGCAACGGCCCTGTTAGCATAAGAAGCAGATAAGCTAACTCTTAGGCAAAACCTAAACATGAAGTCCCCCCATGCTGTGGTGATTTTAATAAATACCAAAGGACACCATTAGCTAATAAATGCTAGACTGACTAAATACCAAAGCTTGCTCTGTGAAAATCCCCGCATAACCATTGAAGTTTGTAGTACCCTAAATCTGCCACCTTGCTCCTGGTGTCAGAGAGCCCAGTTAAACATAACTGTATAAAAGTATTGGACTCAGTTTATTCTAGTGGGCCCAACCTCCGAGACCATCCTTAAACATCAGTAGACCGGGAGCTGTACATGGATGGGAGCAGCTTCGCCAACCCCTGCAAAGTGACTCTGAAGAAGACGACAAGCCCTGCTCCAGTCACACCTGGAAGCTGACTGGTCCACACATGGCCGAAGCATGAGGAAACTCATTGCAGGACTCATTTTCCTTAAAATTTGGACTTGTACAGTAAGGACTTCAACTGACCTTCCTCAGACTCAGGGCTGTTCCCAGTATATACATCAAGTCACTGAAGTAGGACAAAAGATTGCTACAATCCTATAATTTTATAGTTATTGTAAGTGTACCAGGACTCTAAAAGAAACTTGTTTGTATAATGCTATTCTATCCAAGGTATGTAGCCCAGGAAATAACCAACCTGATGCCTGTTATGACCCATATTAAGCCTCCCATGATCACAGTTTTTAAAATAAAATTAAAGACTGGTCCTTTTCTAGGCAACACAAATAAAGTAATAGCTATGACAGAAGAAAGAGGAGTCTCCAAGCATATAACCCTAAAATTTAATGCTTTTGCCACTATCAATAGCAATCGGCATAGAATAAGATGCAGTTCTTTAAATTAAAAAAAAAAAAAGGGTACACGGCAGGAAATAATTATATCTGCCCTGAATTAAGCTCATGCGCAAATGTGTGTAATTACTGGTCTTATGTCATCTAGACTACTTTAAAAAAGGATGAATAAAATCCTGTTTAGCTCCAAACAGGAGAAGGCAGCCCCTCCTGTATGAGTGGAAGCTGCAACCCCTTGAAATTAATAATTACAAATCCCTTAAACCCAAGGTAAAAAAAAAAAAAAAGGAGAACACGTATCTCTGGGCATCAATAGGAAAAGACTAGGTCCTACAGTAAATATCTTAGTAAAAGAGGAGGTTCGTAAACTCTATTTGGAACCAGTATTTCAGACTTTCTATAGTAAACTAAATGTGCCAGCACCAGAGACTCCAGGAAAAACCAGAAATTTGTTTTTGCAATTAGCCGAGCATGTAGCCCAGTCTCTAAATGTCACTTCATGTTATGTTCATGAAAAAACTGTAATAAGAGATCAGTGACCACAAGAAACACAAGAATTAGTGCCTACAGACCCAGTTCCTGATGAATTCCTGGCCCCCCCCCCCCAAAAAAAAAAACACCTTGATCATCTCTAGGTTCTAAAAGTCTCAATTATTGGACAATATTGCATAGCTTAAAAAATGAAAAAATTCACTCATTCTATAAGATGACTTAGTTGTCTGGGGCAAAAAACTGTATAATGGTACCACACACACACACACACACACACAAAAAAAAAAAAAAACCCGTTACATGGTGGAGTTCCAATTACACAGAAAGAGATCCATTCAGTAAATTTCCAAGGTTGCAGACTGTCTGGGCCCACCCAGAATTCCACCAGAACTGGACTGCCCCCCACCGGGTTGTACTGGATATGCAGACATAGAGCCTACGCTAAGCTGCCTGACCAGTGGACACGTAGTTGTGTTATTGACACTATTAAACCATTTTTCTTCCTACTGCCCATAAAAACAGGCGAACTCCTGGGCTTCCCTGTCTATGCTTCCCACGGAAAATGAAGCATAGCCATAGGTAATTGGAAAGATGATAAATTACCTCCTAAAAAAATTATACAATACTATAGGCCTGCCACTTAGACACAAGATGGCTCATGGGGATACTGGACCCCCATTTACATGCTCAACCAAATCATATGGTTGCAAGCTGTTTTAAAAATCATCACTAATAAAACCAGTCAAGCCTTGACTATTCTGGTCTGACAAAATACTCAGATAAAAAATGCTATCTATCAAAATAGATTGGCTCTCGACTACTTGCTAGCAACTGAAAAAGAGGTCTATAAGAAATGTAACCTTACTAATTACTGTCTACACATAGATAATCAAAAGCAAGTAGTTAAAAATATAGTTTAAAATATGACAAAACAAACACATGTGCCCGTACAAGTGTAGCACAAATTCGACCCTGAAGCTGTGTTTAAAAATTAGTTCCCAGCACTAGGAGGATTTAAAACTCTTATAATGAAAGTTATAATAGTAATAAGAACCTGCTTACTGCTCTCTTGTTTGCTACCTGTACTTCTTCAAATGATAAAAAGCTTCATTGCTACCTTAGTTCACCAAAATGCTTCAGCACAAGTATACTGTATAAATCACTATCAATCTATTGCACAAAAAGACATAAGTAGTAAAAATAAGAGTGAGAACTCCCACTAATAAAAAGTGAGAGTCTCAAAGGGGGGAAATGAGGAAAGAGAGAGATCCTCTCATATTGTTTTATATTGTTTTATACTCAGTACCTGTTTTAAGAAAAAACAAGGAAGTGAAACTAAAGACAGCCCAGCGCCAGGCCCAAAACCTGGCCTAAGCCTGCCTGGCCTAAACCTAATAGTTAAAAATCAACTCATAACTTAGAAACTGATGTTATTCGTAGATTCCAGACATTGTATAGAACATTGTCAAGCTCCCTGCCCTGTTCTGTTTCTCTCTATCAGTGCATGAAACCCCTGTCATGTATCCCCTAGATTGCTCAATTGATCACAACCCTTTCATATGAAATCTTTAGTGTTGTGAGCCCTTAAAAAGGATAGAAATTGTGCACTTGGAGAGCTCAGATTTTAAGGCAGTAGCTTGCCAATGCTCCCAGCTGAATAAAGCCCTTCCTTCTACAACTAGGTGTCTGAGAGGTTTTGTCTGCGGCTCGTCCTGCTACAACACCTGTAATCCCAGCACTTTGTGTGGCTGAGG
The DNA here is from genome assembly GCF_008728515.1 of Papio anubis. Classification (NCBI taxonomy): domain Eukaryota; kingdom Metazoa; phylum Chordata; class Mammalia; order Primates; family Cercopithecidae; genus Papio; species Papio anubis. The sequence continues at coordinate 145,532,977 of NC_044981.1, forward strand.
TGGGAGGATCTCTTAAGGCCACAAGTTCAAGACCAGCCTAGGCAACAGAGCAAGCCCCCACTTCTACAAAAAAATAAAAATAAAAATAAAAATAAATGGGCTGGGTATGGTGCTGAGAGTTTGTAATCCCACCTACTTGGGAGACTGAATCAGAAGAATAGTTTAAACCTAGTGTCTCACATGTCCATGTGAAGAGACCACCAAACAGGTTTGTGTGAGCAACAAGGCTGTTTATTTCACCTAGATGCAGGTAGGCTTGAGTCCAAAAAGAGAGTCAGCAAAGGGTGGTGGGATTATCATTAGTTCTTATTGGTTTTGGGATAGGCGGTGGAGTTAGGAGCAATGTTTTGTGGGCAGGGGATGGATCTTACAAAGTACATTCTCAAGGGTAGGGAGAATTACAAAGAACCTTCTTAAGGGTGGGGGAGATTACAAAGTACATTGATCAGTTAGGGTGGGGCAGAAAAAAATCACAATGGTGGAATGTCATCAGTTAAGGCTGTTTTCACTTCTTTTGTGGATCTTCACTTGCTTCAGGCCATCTGGATGTATACGTGCAGGTCACAGGAGATATGATGGCTTAACTTGGGCTCAAAGGCCTGACACCCAGGCGTTCAAGGCTGCAGTGAGCCAAGATCATGCCACTGCACTGTAGCCTGGGTGACAGAGCAAGATCCTGTCTCTTAAAAATGAACAAACAAAGAAGAAACAAAACAAAACAAAACAAAACAAAACAAACACATAACCAACACAGGGATCTCAGTTTGGAATTTCATTATATTTCCAGGTGAATCATGAGCTACTTTTCATACAATACATGGAAATTTATTGCCTATTCAATTTTCAGTGACATTGGGAATTGAGGGAAAAAAAAGTGGTTGATAAATTCTAAATAAGAAATTAGTACTATAGGCCTGAATAACAGTGATTTAATCCAGGGTGAGGGAGGTTGTGGCAGTTGTGGGGTTGTGTGGTGTGGAAGAGAATAGATTGAGCAAAATGACTATATACTAAGTATTTTTCTAATATGGAGATTGATTGGGTTAAGAACACTCCCACTCTGAAGGCAATCATCAGTGACTTTTGAATGTTGAAAATAGGTATTAAATAAAATCCTTTATATTGGATTCTTAAAAAACGTGTTTTGTGGAAACCCATAGAGAATATTAAAACAATATCTTGCCTCAGAAAAAGATGGGGAAATCCATTACACCACCTCTGTCCTGTCAAAAACAGATGCCACCTAGAATAAAGGCAATCCTAGGGCTGAGACTATGCTAGTAAGACCCCTGAATCAAACCATTAAGATAATCCATTTTTATTAACTAGGACGACACCAGTTCCATAAAGTTTATTCTCACAAACCTGTGCTTCGGGCACTTTTACCATTCCCTGGGGTTTCAGACTGATATGCCAGCAAGAATCCAATTTAATTCCCCATCAATTATGGTATGTGATGCAAAAACATTGAGTTTCTGGGTGACTTATAAAGACAGCAATTATTTCATTTGTGTGCATATTTGGCTAAGCAAATTTAGCTAAGAGCAAAATATCAAATTAACTAAATGATGAGTGACATAACTGAGCCATGACGCATGACAAAGAGAGCTTTAGAAAATTATTATTCTGTAATCCCAGCACTTTGGGAGGCAAAGGCAGGCGAATCACAAGGTCAAAAGTTCGAGACCAGCCTGGCCAACATGGTGAAACCTCATCTCTACTAAAAATACAAAAAATTAGCTGGACATGGTGGCGAGCACCTGTAACACTAGCTAATTGGGAGGCTGAGTCTGGAGAATCACTTGAACCCAGGAGGTGGAGGTTGCAGTGAGCCGAAATCACACCACTGCACTCCAGCTTGGGCAATAGTGCAAGATTCCATTTCAAAAAAAAAAAAAAATTGTTATTATTCAGTTTCTTAGTGTTGGTGAAACTCATACAATCTACAGATAAAAATCATGAAAAACCATCAGATCCTTCTAACCTCCTTTCCCCCACATGAATGGCTGTTTTATAATGAGAGCAGACTCTTCTGCTATAGCCTCAACACCACAGCATTATTTGCTGAGGGGAGATAGTAAACACCTATAGAGAAAAAAACAATTCCTTCTAAGGAAGGAGAGTTTTCTGACCATCAGCCTTGAAGTTAACTTTCCCTTCTACAGCCAAGACATCCATGAACATCCTCTCTCTGAAGTAAGGGAGGAGACTCACAGGTGCAACTAAGCAGATTTGGAGAAGACTTTTGAGCCCCTTTGCAAAGGCATTAGCAGAAAGCCCGCATCAGAAGTAGATAAGTCTACAGCGTTTCCTGCTATTGTATATGTTGCATAGCAGAAATTTTAAAACTGGCCAAAGAAACCCTTTAAAGTTGATAAATTTTGAACAATTCTGAGTAGATACTAAGAATGCTGTTTAGTGAAAATATCAGCTCTGATCAAAGCAGTAATTTCCAGTGAGACTGTGTGTATGCCAGAAAAAAGCACTAGCTCCTTTTCATTTATTTCAGCTCTTGCTTCTTAGGTTCCAAACTGGGATGACGTTCTCACCCACTAACCCAAGGCTGAATGGGAGATTAGTCCATCTAAGAACAAGCAAGCCCTTGCAGGGGCCAACTTAAAGGCTCCAACCAGAATTTGTATTACCAAGGGAGCAGCCCATAGACTGTATACGACCGGGCAATGGCTCAGTTCTGACTCTTTTCAGGGCTAAGCAACCGTAATTTGTAATGTTTGGGGTCCATGAAGAAAAGACAGGGGCCTTCAGCATAGACACATGCTGTCCACTGCATAACCAGGGGGAAACCATTTACATGTGACCATATGACTGGCATCTGGGATATTGAGCAATGTCTCCATTGGGAGAGAGGAGCAGATTTGCAAATTATGGGGAGCAGATAGAAAAATGTCTTTTTTTATATAGGTTTTACTCAAGAAAATTAACTCTAGGAGATATTGCTATAATACTTAATTTACAGATGAAGAAACAGAAACACTGAAAGGTATCAAGAAAAACTAGTCTTTGGAAGTTTATTTTCCCTTTACCTATCTACCCCCAAGTAGTCCCTTTTCTCAGTGCCCAAAATGACTCTCCCTTCTCCAACTCAAGTGACACTCAGCCTACACCTACCATCCAGGGCCTTGATACAACATCTCAGATTCTGTATTTCATTCTTCCTTCTATATATCACCTGCCCTGCATCCCAATCCTGGTCTCTAGCTGCTTTCCAAGATTGATAGGTAATTATTTAATTAGAAAAAATGATTCTACATAAGTATAAGTGGGTGATAATTAGGCTTTAAAAAATTTGCTTATCCTTTTCTACTTTGTCCTTCTCCCCACCTTTTTTTTTCTTTTCTAGTGAAGTGAATCATTGAATCAACTCAATGAAGAACAGATGGATGGATGGATAGATATAGATACATTCTATTTTTAAGTAAATTGGGTCCCTCCAAAATCCATGTCTTGAAGCCTAACCCCAATGTGACTGTACGTGGAGATGGGGCCTTTAGGAGAGTAAGTAAAGTTAAATAATGTTATAAGGGCGAGGCACTAACCTGGGTGTCCTTATAAGATGAAGAAGAGAAACCAAAATGCACTGTGTGCTCTCTCTTTTTCCCTGCATGCACAGATAAGAGACTGGGAGGAGAGGCCTCACCAGAAACCACCTCCTACAGCACCTTAATCTTGGAATTCCAACCTCCAGAACTGTGACAAAATTAATTTCTGTTGTTTAAGCACCCAGTCTATGGCATTTAGTTATGGCCACCAGAACAGATGACTGCAGATACTTTATTGGACATATGACTATTCTAGATACTGTTTGTGAGTAGAATGTACTGAGTGAATCTTATATTGCTGCAAATGCTGTAGTCAAAAGAGTGTTGGATGGAAGTAAGAAAACTCAGGTACAATCAAGTTCTAGCTCTGCCTCTTCCTGTAGGTGTGAATATGACAGTTACTTCACCCCTATGAGCCTGAGCTCCTTTATCTGTAAAAGGCTAGATTCCTTCTCAAGGCCCTCACAACTTGGGAATGCTGATGATAAATATCCAAGCAATGTCAGTGGTTATAAATTATTACTCATCATGCATTATTAGTCTTCCTTAGAGAGAACTGTAGGTCTAGCACATACGAGTTGAAGTCCCACACAATAATAAGAAAAATCATGTAAGAGTTCCCTTATTTCTGTACTTCTGTTGCTTTATATTCTTGGGATACATGTCAGTGTGCCAAGGAGAAAGAAAAACCATAATACAGTAGGGCTTTTCTGCAAGAGGGTCTTTTTTTTTTTTTTTTTTTTTTTTGAGACGGAGTCTCGCTTAGTCGCCCAGGCTGGCGTGCAGTGCCACGATCTCGGCTCACTGCAAGCTCCGCCTACTGGGTTCACGCCATTCTCCTGCCTCAGCCTCCTGAGTAGCTGGGACTACAGGCACCTGCCACCACGCCCAGCTAATATTTTGTATTTATAGTAGAGACGGGGTTTCACCGTGGTCTGGATCTCCTGACCTCGTGATCTGCCCGCCTCGGCCCCCCAAAGTGCTGGGATTACAGGCACGAGCCACTGCGCCCGGCCAAGAGGGTCAATTTTATAAAGATTTTGAGATAGGAAAATATAAAGTAAGTAATGCAAAATGTGAATAATATGGTAAGTTAAAACATGGCATTCTGAAAAAAGGTTTGGCTTCTGGTGGACATCTTTGCTCATCCACTCATTCTCTATTATTTACTTTCTTTTTCACTGGGATATTTTAACAGAAAAATGTTGTAAAATGCTGCAACAAATAAATCTTATAGGACCTAATTTGGATGGAGTTTCAGATTTATTTGCAAGTAGACTGTATTCACAAGTAGATTCACAGAACAAAATTATTCTTTGGCCATTCCCAAACAGGCAACTCTCAAAAGCGTACATTTAATCAAAACAAAGGCAGGATGGGGACTGTGGTCACCTCAGTGAGAACTGCATAGAACTCAGAGCACAACTCTTCAGGAAGGCCATTGTAGGGATACCTGTAGGATTGAAGGTGCCTGTTTACATTTCCCTTTCTGTTTTCATTTTGGTCTGGGTAAGACTGTCAAACAAGACCTACTGTTCCTTAGCCTGGCAAACGTGTGACTCAAAGTAAGCCAATTAATCTTTCCCTCTGAGGATATGAATGTTGAGAGGAGGGAGCTAACAATGAAAGTAGCCGGAGGCACTGCATTCTGCCAAGAGGAGAACCCTGAAGAACCTGAGGGTCTCTTCCATGATGTATTTCTGCCTGGTGCCCTGGAGCAGCTTTAATCCCTGCCCTTTCAACATCCTCATCTTTTCCTTTGACTCTGTGAGCTATCCCAAGTCCTTTCAATAACTTCTTTCATGCTTAAATCAGTTAGATTCTGTCTTTATTGCTTGCAACCAAAAGCTTGTAGTGTATGCCAATAGCACCAGCATCATAAACAAAAATTATTTTTCTTATTTGATAAAATCAGCTACTCTATTTCCAGGAAGTTATCCATATGATGATTCTATTTAGCATTATGATTTGCCAAGTATGATGGTTAATATTAAACGTCAACTTGATTGGATTGAGGGATGCAAAGTATCGTTCCTGGGTGTGTCTGTGAGGGTGTTGCCAAAGGAAATTAACATTTGAGTCAGTGGACTGGGAGAGGCAGACTTACCTTCAATCTGGGTGGGCACCATCTGGTGTACACCATCAGCTGCCAGCACAGCTAGAATAAAGCAGGCAGAGGAAAGCGGAAAGCGCAGACTTGCTGAGTCTTCCAGCCTTCATCTTTCTCCTGTGCTGGACACTTCCTGCCCTTGAACCTCAGCACTCCAGGCTCTTCGGCTTTTACTCTTGGACTTACACTGGTGGTTTGCCAGGGGCTCTCAGGACTTCAGCCCCAGATCAAAGGCTGCACTGTCAGCTTCCCTACTTTTCAGGTTTTGGGGCTCGGACTGGCTTCCTTGCTCATCAGCTTGCAGACAGCCTATCATGGGACTTTACCTTGTGATCCTGTGAGTCAATTATCCTTAATAAACTCCTCTTTGTATATACATACATCCTATTAGTCCTGTCCCTTTAGAGAACCCTCACTAATACACCTAGGTTTCACTGTCAAGCACAAATTATTTTTTTCTCTTTTTTCATAATTTATTTTGATTTATTTATTTTTTATTATACTTTAAGTTCTGGGATACATGTGCAGAATATGCGGGTTACATAGGTATACATGTGCCATTGTGATTTGCTGCACCCATCAACCCATCACCTACATTAGATATTTCTCCAATACTATCCCTTCCCTTGCCCCCCACCCACTGACAGGCCCCAGTGTGTAATGTCCCCCTCCCTGTGTCCATGTGTTCTCATTGTTCAATTCCCACTTATGAGTGATAACATGTGGTGTTTGATTTTCTGTTCCTGTGTTAGTTTGCTGAGAATGATGGTTTCCAGCTTTATCCATGTCTCTGTGAAGGACATGAATTCATCCTTTTTTACAGCTACATAGTATTCCATGGTGTACATATGCCATATTTTCTTTAACCAGTCTATCATTGATGGGCATTTGGGTTGGTTCCAAGTCTTTGGTATTGTGAATAGTGCTGCAATAAATATATATGTCCATGTGTCTTTACAGTAGAATGATTTATAATCCTTTGGGTATATACCCAGTAATGGGATTGCTGGGTCAAATGGTATTTCTGATTCTAGATCCTTGAGGAATTGCCACACTGTCTTCCACAAAGGTTGAACTAATTTACACTCCCAGCAATAGTGTAAAAGTGTTCCTATTTCTCCACATCCTCTCCAGCATCTGTTGTTTCCTGACTTTTTAATGATCACCATTCTAACTGGCATGAGATCGTACTTCATAGTGGTTTTGATGAGCATTTCTCTAATGACCAGTGATGATCTTTTTTTTTCATATGATTGTTGGCCACATAAATGTCTTCTTCTGAGAAGTGTCTGTTCATATCATTTGCCCACTTTTTGATGGGGTTCTTTTTTTCTTGTAAATTTGTTTAAGTTCTTTGTAGATTCTGGATATTGGCCCTTTGTCAAATGGATAGATTGCAAAAATGTTCTCCCATTCTGTAGATTGCTTGTTCACTCTGATGAAGTTTATTTTGCTGTGCAGAAGCTCTTTAGTTTAATTAGACCCCATTTGTCAATTTTGGCTTTTGTTGCCATTGCTTTTAATGTTTTAGACATGAAGTTTTTGCCCATGCCTATGTTCTGAATGGTTTTGCCTACATTTTATTCTAAGGTTTTTATGGTTTTAAGTCTTAAGTTTAAGTCTTTAATCCATCTTCAGTTAATTTTTATATAAGGTGTAAGGAAGGGGTCCAGTTTCAGTTTTCTATAAATGGCTAGCCAGTTTTCCCAACACCATTTATTAAATAGGGAATCCTTTCCCCATTGCTTTTTTTTGTCAGGTTTATCAAAGATGAGATGATTGTAGATGTGTGGTGTTATTTCTGAGGCCTCTGTTCTGTTCCATTAGTCTATATATCTGTTTGGGGTACCAGTACCATGCTGTTTTGGTTACTGGAACCTTGTAGTATAGTTTGAAGTCAGGTAGCATGATGCCTCCAGCTTTGTTCTTTTTGCTTAGGATTGTCTTGGCTATATGGGCTTTTTTATAGTTCCATATGAAATTTAGTTTTTCTAATTCTGTGAAGAAAGTGAATGGTAGCCTGATGGGGATAGCATTGAATCTATAAATTACTTTGAGCAGTATGGCCATATTCATTCTTCCTGTCCATGAGCATGGAATGTTTTTCCATTTGTTTGTGTCCTCTCTTATTTCCTTGAGCAGTGGTTTGTGGTGCTCCTTGAAGAGGTCCATCACATCCCTTGTAAGATGTATTCCTAGGTATTTTATTCTCTTTGTAGCAATTGTGAATGAGAGTTCACTCACGATTTGGTTCTCTGTTTGTCTATTATTAGTGTATAGGGATGCTTGTGATTTTTGCACATTGATTTTATATCCTGAGACTTTGCTGAAGTTTTTTTTTTTTTTTTTTTTTTTTTAATCAGTTTAAGGAGATTTTGGACTGAGATGATGGGGTTTTCTAAATATACAATCATGTCATCTGCAAACAGAGACAATTTGACTTCCTCTCTTCCTGTTTGAATACCCTTCATTTCTTTCTCTTGCCTGCTTGCCCTGGCCAGAACTTCCAATACTGTGTTGAATAGGAGTGGTGAGAGAGGGCATCCTTGTCTTGTGCAGGTTTTCAAAGGGAATGCTTCCAGCTTTTGCCCATTCAGTATGATATTCCCTGTGGATTTGACATAAATAGCTCTTATTATTTTGAGGTACGTTCCATCAATACTTAGTTTATTTAGAGTTTTTAGCATGAAGGGGTGTTGAATTTTATCGAAGGCCTTTTCTGCATCTATTGAGATAAACATGAGGTTTTTGTCATTGGTTCTGTTTATGTGATGGATTACATTTATTGATCTGCATATGTTGAACCAGTCTGGCATCCCAGGGATCAAGCTGACTTGATCGTGGTGGGTAAGCTTTTTGAAGTGCTGCTGGATTAGGTTTGCCAGTATTGTACTGAGGATTTTTGCATCGATGTTTATCAGGGATATTGGCCTGCAGTTTTCTTTTGTTGTGTCTCTGCCAGGTTATGGTATCAGGATGATGCTGGCCTCATAAAATGAGTTAGGGAGGAGTCCCTCTTTTTCTGTTGTTTGGAATAGTTTCGGAAGGAATGGTATCAGCTCCTCTTTGTACCTCTGGTAAAATTCAGCTATGAATCTGTCTGTTCCTGGGCTTTTTTGGTTGGTAAGCTATTAACTACTGCCTCAACTTCCAAACTTGTTATTGATCTATTCAGGCATTCAACTTCATCCTGGTTTAGACTTGGGAGGGTGTATGTGTCCAGAAATGTATCCATTTCTTCTAGATTTTCTAGAGTATTTGTGTAGAAGTATTTATATTTTCTGATAGTAGTTTGTATTTCTTTGGGATCAGTGGTGATATCCCCTTTATCATTTTTTATTGTGTCTATTTGATTCTTCTCTTTTCTTCTTTCTTATTCTGGCTAGCGGTCTATTTTGTTAATCTTTTCGAAAAACCAGCCCCTGGATTCATTGATTTTTTGAAGGGTTTTTTGTGTCTCTATCTCCCTCAGTTCTGCTCTGATCTTAGTTATTTCTTGTCTTCTGCTAGCTTTTGATTTTGTTTGCTCTTGCTTCTGTAGTTCTTTTAATTGTAGGGTGTCAATTTTAGATCTTTCCTGCTTTCTACTGTGAGCATTAGTGCTATAAATTTCCCTTTAAACACTTCTTTAGCTGTGTCCCAGAGATTCTTGGTACGTTGTGTCTTTATTCTCGTTGATTTCAAAGAACTTATTTATTTCTGACCTCATTTCTTTATTTACCCAGTAGTTATTCCAGAGCAGGTTGTTCAATTTCCCTGTAGTTGTGTGGTTTTCTGTGAGTTTCTTAGTCCTGAGTTCTAATTTGCTTCCACTGTGATCTGAGAGACTGTTTGTTATGATTTCTGTTCATTTCCATTTGCTGAGGAATGTTTTACTTCCAATTATGTGGTCAATTTTAGAATAAGTGCGATGTGGTGCTGAGGAGAATGTATATTCTGTTGATTTGGGGTGGAGAGTTCAGTAAATGTCTCTTAGGTCTGCTTGGTCCAGAGCTGAGTTCAAGTCCTGAATATCCTTGTTAATTTTCTATCCTATTGAGCAGTCCAATGTTGACATTGGGGTGTCAAAGTCTCCCATTATTATTGTGTAGGAGTCTAAGTCTCTTCATAGGTCTCTAAGAACTTGCACTATGAATCTGGATGTAATGCCCTTCTATGTCTTTTTTGATCTTTATTGGTTTAAAGTCTGTTTTCTCAGAGACTGGCATTGCAACCTCTGCTTTTTTTTTTTTTTTTTTTTTTTTTTTTGGTTTCCATTTGCTTGGTAAATATTCCTCCATCCCTTTATTTTGAGTCTATGTGTGTCTTTGCATGTGAGATGGATCTCTGGAATACAGCACCCTGATGGGTCTTCACTCTTTATCCAGTTTGCCAGTCTGTGCCTTTTAATTGGGGCATTTAGCCCATTTCTATTTGAGGATAATATTATTATGTGTGAATTTGATCCTGACATTATGATGCTAGCTAATTATTTTACCCGTTTTCAATCCAGTTTCTTCATAATGTTGATGGTCTTTACAATTTGGTATGTTTTTGCAGTGGCTGGTACCGATTGTTCCTTTCAATATTTAATGCTTCCTTCAGGAGCTCTTGTAAGGCAGACCTGGTGGTGACTAAATCCCTCAGGATTTGCTTGTTTGTAAAGGATTTTATTTCTCCTTCACTTAGGAAGCTTAGTTTGGCTGGATATGAAATTTTGGGTTGAAAATTCTTTTCTTTAAGAATGTTGAATATTGGTCCTCACCCTTTTCTGACTTGTAGGGTTTCTGCAGAGAGATCCACTCTAAGTCTGATGGGCTTCCCTTTGTAGGTAACCCTATTTTTATTTCTGGCTGCCCTTAACATTTTTTCCTTCATTTCAACCTTGGTGAATCTGATGATTCTGTGTCTTGGGGTTGCTCTTCTCAAGGAGTATCTTTGTGATGTTCTCTGTACTTCCTGAATTTGAATGTCGACCTGTCTTGCTAGGTTTGGGAAGTTCTCCTGGATAATATCCTGAAGTGTGTTTTCCAACTTGGTTTCATTCTCCCCATCACTTTCAGGTACACCAATCAATCGTAGGTTTGGTCTTTTCACATAGTCCCATATTTCTTGAAGATTTTGTTCATTCATTTTCATTCTATTTCTGTAATCTTGTCTTCATGCTTCATTTCATTAAGTTGATCTTCAATCTCTGATATCCTTTATTCCACTTGATCGATTTGGCTATTGATACTGTGTATGCTTCATGAAGTTCTCATGCTGTGTTTTTCAGCTCCATCAGGTCATTTGTGTTCTTCTCTAAGCTGGTTATTCTAGTTGGCAATTCCTCTAACCTTTTTTCAAGGTTCTTAGCTTCCTTGCGTTGGGTTAGAACATGCTCCTTTAGCTTGGAGGAGTTTGTTATTACCCACCTTCTGAGGCCTACTTCTGTCAATTCGTCAAAGTCATTCTCCGTCCAGTTTTGTTTCCTTGCTGGCAAGGAGTTGGAATACTTTGGAAGAAAAGAGGTGTTTTGGTTTTTGGAATTTTCAGCCTTTTGGTACTGGTTTTTCCTCATCTTCATGGATTTATCTACCTTTGTTTTTTTATGTTGTTGACATTCGGATGGGGTTTTTGTGTACCTCCTTTTTGTTGATGTTGATGCTATTCCTTTCTGTTTGTTAGTTTTCCTTCTAACGGTCAGGCTCCTCTGCTGCAGGTCTGCTGGAGTTTGCTGGAAGTCCACTCCAGACCCTATTTGCCTGGGTATCACCAGTGGGGACTGTAGAACAGCAAAGATTGCTGCCTGTTCCTTCTTCTGGAAGCTTCATCCCAGAGGGGCACCTGCCAGATGCCAGCTGGAACTCTCCCTGCTGGGAGGTGTCTCCCAGTCAGGAGGCACAGGGGTCAGGGACCCACTTGGGGAGGCAATCTGTCCCTTAGCAGAACTCGAGCACTGTGCTGGGAGATTTGCTGCTCTCTTCAGAGATGGCAGGCAGGAACGTTTTAGTCTGCTGAAGCTGCACCTATAGTCCTCTCTTCCCCCATGTGCTCTGTCCCAGTGAGATGTGAATTTTATCTATAAGTCCCTGACTGGGGCTGCTGCCTTTCTTTCAGAGATCCCCTCCCCTGAGAGGAGGAATCTAGAGAGGCAGTCTGGCTACAGCAACTTTGCTACTTTGAATTTCCCGGCAGCTTTGTTTACACTGTGAGGTGAAAACCAGCTTCTCAGGCCTCAGTAATGGGGGACGCCCCTCCTCCAACCAAGCTGCAGTGTCCCAGGTCGACTTCAGACTGCTGTGCTGGCAAGTGAGAATTTCAAGCCAGTGAATCTTAGCTTGCTGGATTTTGTGGGGGTGGGATCAGCTCATCTAGACCACTTGGCTCCCTGGCTTCAGCACCCTTTCCGGGGAAGTGAATGGCCCTGTCTCACTGGAGTTTCAGGCGCCACTGGTGTATGAAAAAAAAAAAAAAAAAAAAAAAAAAAACAGAAACAAAAACGACTCCTGCAGTCCTGCAGCTAGCTCAGTGTCTGTCCAAATGTCTGCCCAGTTTTGTGCTTGAACCTCAAGGCCCTGGTGCTGTAGGTACCTGAGGGAATCTCCTGGTCTGCAGGTTGCGAAGACTGGGAAGAGCATAATAGCTGGACCGGAATGCACTGTCTTTCATGGCAGAGTCCCTCACGGCTTCCCTTGGCTTGGGGAGGGATTTCCCCAACCCCTTGTGCTTCCTGGGTGAGGTGACTCCCCACCATCCTTTGGCTTGTCCTCTGTGGGCTACACCCACTGTCTAACCAGTCCCAATGAGATCAGCTAGGTACCTCAGTTGGAAATGTAGAAATCACCCACCTTCTGTATTGATCTCTCTGGGAGCTGCAGACTGGAGCTGTTCCTATTCGGCCATCTTGCCAGCCACACAAATTACTTTTAAAATGGAAGGAATCTTACATCTTCTTACTATTGTTCTTTTCTGTTTTCTTCCCCCATTTCATCTTAACCCTCATTCTTAAAACATTCTTCAAACAAAAATAAGAACCACTACAAAAGAGAGTCTTGCATATCTAAGTGTATAGCACATTCCTACTTAAGAGACTGAACATTAAAAAACACTTTCTGAACTGTGAGCAAAGTTCATACTTAATCTATTTCATAGTCATAATCATCATCCATGTTGATTCTGATGCTGGAGGGGTCTTCGGGTTTTGATTACTTTTTGGTCTCTTTGCTTTTCTTGGTCAGATGAAAGTGATGCTCACATTGCCTCATGATCTTGGAAGACATCCAGCTCTTCCCTTCCTGTTCAGCTGGTGCTGCACATTGTCCTCCCCTTATATCTGTGCCCTTGGCCATCAGGACTTCTCTTGCTTTTAGGAGACTGCAGGTGCAATTTCAGGGATTTCCATCTGGGTACAGGTGCCTGAGACAAGGCAGATCCTCTAAGGCTTTTAGGTCTAAGGCAGAGATCTTGTTGTTCCTCAGGTTTAGAACATGAAGCTGTTTGAGGTCCTTGAGCTCCCATTCAGCAATATTCTGGATGACATTGCCTTTTAGGTCCAGCCTGGTTAAGGTCCCTGGGAGCCTGCAAAGCATGGAAACAGGATGTGAGAGGAGGCCATGCCCATCATTCCACAACTGTCAGGGCAACAGTGACTGGGCAACATTGCCTTTTCATACAGCTCTGTCTCTTCTCAAGCTAGGAAACAAGATTTATTTGAGAAAATCAATTATAAGCAAAAATCTCAGTGTTATTCTATGGATCTTTAACTTTTTCTCATAGATCTTATGTTCTAACCTTCTGATTTTTCTGGCTCCTATTCATAAACTCTTTAGTTTTTTTCTTGTGAAATGAGATCACTCAAACAAATTGATAAGAAAAACACTAAGTTCCCAATTTCTAAGGTGGCGAAGGCCATAAATCAATGATTTCAAGAAAAAACAGTAAAAGTGTCAAATAAAAGTATGAAAAAGTGTTGTTCTTCATGAATATAAAAGGCAAATGAAAAGATGCAATGTTTTAATATAGCAAATTAAAACATGGCTTTAATTTTAAAACACTGCTGCTGTGGGTATAGTAAAAACTGTTGGTAGGAGTGTAAATTGGTACCGTTTAGGAAACAATTTAGTAATATGTATCAAATTTAATTAACAGCATGCCTTTTGACCTAGGACATAATGGAAAAAGTGAATATTTATTTACAAAGATATTTGTCACATATTTGATATTTATAACAGCAAAAAAAGACTAATGCTCAATGATTTTAAATTATGAGATGATGAACTATTACGTGATTACAAAAATCATGGGTTTTGATTTTTTTTAAATTATACTTTAAGTTCTAGGGTACATGTGCACAACGTGCAGGTTTGCTACATATGTATACATGTGTCATGTTGGTGTACTGCACTGATTAACTTGTCATTTACATTAGGTATATCTCCTAATGCTATCCCTCCTCCCTCTCCTCTCCCCACAATAGGACCCGGTATGTGACATTCCCCTTCCTGTGTCCAAGTGATCTCATTGTTCAATTCCCACCTATGAGTGAGAACATACGGTATTTGGTTTTCTGTTCTTGCGATAGTTTGCTGAGAATGATGGTTTCCAGCTGCATCCATGTCCCTACAAAGGACACGAACTCATCCTTTTTTATGGCTGCATAGTATTCCATGGTGTATATGTGCCACATTTTCTTAATCCAGTCTGTCACTGATGGACATTTGGGTTGATTCCAAGTCTTTGCTATTGTGAATAGTGCCGCAATAAACATATGTGTGCATGTGTCTTTATAACAGTATGACTTATAATCCTTTGGGTATATCCCCAGTAATGGGATGGCTGGGTCAAATGATATTTCTAGTTCTAGATCCTTGAGGAATTGCCACACTGTTTTCCACAATGGTTGAACTAGTTTACAGTCCCACCAACAGTGTAAAAGTGTTCCTATTTCTCCACATCCTCTCCAGCACCTGTTGTTTCCTGACACACATTAATTTGGTATCCTGAGACTTTGCTGAAGTTGCTTATCAGCTTAAGGAGATTTTGGGCTGAGAAGATGGGGTTTTCTAAATATACAGTCATGTCATCTGCAAACAGGGACAATTTGACTTCTTCTTTTCCTAACTGAATACTCTTTATTTCTTTCTCTTGCCTGATTGCCCTAGCCAGAACTTCCAACACTATGTTGAATAGGAGTGGTGAGAGAGGGCATCCCTGTCTTTTGCCAGTTTTCAAAGGGAATGCTTCCAGTTTTTGCCCATTCAGTATGATATTGGCTGTGGGTTTGTCATAAATAGCTCTTATTATTTTGAGATATGTTCCATCAATACCGAATTTATTGAGAGTTTTTAGCATGAAGGGCTGTTGAATTTTGTCAAAGGCCTTTTCTGCATCTATTGAGATAATCATGTGGTTTTTGTCTTTGGTTCTGTTTATATGCTGGATTACATTTATTGATTTGCATATGTTGAACCAGCCTTGCATCCCAGGGATGAAGCCCACTTGATCATGGTGGATAAACTTTTTGATGTGCTGCTGGATTCGGTTTGCCAGTATTTTATTGAGGATTTTTGCATCGATGTTCATCAGGGATATTGGTCTAAAATTCTCTTTCTTTGTTGTATCACTATCAGGCTTTTGTATCAGGATGATGTTGGCCTTGTAAAATGAGTTAGGGAGGATTCCCTCTTTTTCTTTTGATTGGAATAGTTTCAGAAGGAATGGTACAAGCTCCTCCTTGTACCTCTGGTAGAATTCGGCTGTGAATCCCCTGGTCCTGGACTTTTTTTGGTTGGTAGGCTATTAATTATTGCCTCAATTTCAGAGCCTGCTATTGGTCTAGTCAGGGATTCAACTTCTTCCTGGTTTAGTCTTGGGAGAGTGTAAGTGTCCAGGAAATTATCCATTTCTTCTAGGTTTTCTAGTTTATTTGCATAGAGGTGTTTATAGTATTTTCTGATGGTAGTTTGTATTTCTGTGGGGTCGGTGGTGATATCCCGTTTATCATTTTTTATTGCATCTATTTGATTCTTCTTTCTTTTCTTCTTTATTAGTCTTGCTAGAGGTCTATCAATTTTGTTGATCTTTTCAAAAAACCAGCTCCTGGATTCATTGATTTTTTGGAGGGTTTTTTGTGTCTCTATCTCCTTTAGTTCTGCTCTGATCTTAGTTATTTCTTGCCTTCTGCTAGCTTTTGAATGCGTTTGCTCTTGCTTCTCTAGTTCTTTTAATTGTGATGCTAGGGTGTCAACTTTAGATCTTTCCTGCTTTCTCTTGCGGGCATTTAGTGCTATGAATTTCCCTCTACACACTGCTTTAAATGTGTCCCAGAGATTCTGGTATGTTGTATCTTTGTTCTCATTGGTTTCAAAGAACATCTTTATTTCTGCCTTCATTTCGTTATGTACCCAGCAGTCATTCAGGAGCAGGTTGTTCAGTTTCCATGTAGTTGAACGGTTTTGATTGAGTTTCTTAGTCCTGAGTTCTAGTTTGATTGCACTGTGGTCTGAGAGACAGTTTGTTATAATTTCTGTTCTTGTACATTTGCTGAGGAGTGCTTTACTTCCAATTATGTGGTCAATTTTGGAGTAAGTACGATGTGGTGCTGAGAAGAATGTATATTCTGTTGATTTGGGGTGGAGAGTTCTGTAGATGTCTATTAGGAACGCTTGGTGCAGAGTTGAGTTCAATTCCTGGATATCTTTGTTGACTTTCTGTCTCGTTGATCTGTCTAATGTTGACAGTGGGGTGTTAAAGTCTCCCATTATTATTGTATGGGAGTCTAAGTCTCTTTGTAAGTCTCTAAGGGCTTGCTTTATGAATCTGGGTGCTCCTATATTGGGTGCCTATATATTTAGGATAGTTAGTTTTTCCTGATGAATTAATCCCTTTACCATTATGTAATGGCCTTCTTTGTCTCTTTTGATCTTTGATGGTTTAAAGTCTGTTTTATCAGAGACTAGGATTGCAACCCCTGCTTTTTTTTGTTTTCCATTTGCTTGGTAGACCGTCCTCCATTCCTTTATTTTGAGCCTATGTGTGTCTCTGCATGTGAGATGGGTCTCCTGAATACAGCAAACTGATGGGTCTTGACTCTTTATCCAATTTGCCAGTCGGTGTCTTTTAATTGGACCATTTAGTCCATTTACATTTAAGGTTAATATTGTTATGTGTGAACTTGATCCTGTCATGATATTAGCTGGTTATTTTGCTTGCTAGTTGATGTAGTTTCTTCCTAGCATCGATGGACTTTACATTTTGACATGTTTTTGCAATGGCTGGTACCTGTTGTTCCTTTCCATGTTTAGTGCTTCCTTCAGGATCTCTTGTAGGGCAGGCCTAGTGGTGACAAAATCTCTAAGCATTTGCTTGTCTGTAAAGGATTTTATTTCTCCTTCACTTATGAAGCTTAGTTTGGCTGGATATGAAATTCTGGGTTGAAAATTCTTTTCTTTAAGAATGTTGAACATTGGCCCCCACTTTCTTCTGGTTTGTAGACTTCTGCTGAGAGATCTGCTGTTAGTCTGATGGGCTTCCATTTGTGGGTAACCTGACCTTTCTCTCTGGCTGCCCTTAACAGTTTTTCCTTCATTTCAACTTCAGTGAATCTGACAATTATGTGTCTTGGACTTGCTCTTCTCAAGGAGTATCTTTGTGGCGTTCTCTGTATTTCCTGAATTTGAATGTTGGCCTGCCTTACTAGATTGGGGACGTTCTCCTGGATGATACCCTGCAAAGTGTTTTCCAACCTGGTTCCATTTTCCCTGTCACTTTCGGGCACACCAATCAGATGTAGATTTGGTCTTTTCACATAATCCCATATTTTTGGGGGGCTTTGTTCATTTCTTTTTACTCTGTTTTCTCTACACTTCTCTTCTCGCTTCATTTCATTCATTTGATCTTCAATTGCTGATACTCTTTCTTCCAGATGATCAAGTCAGTTACTGAAGTTTGTGCATTAGTCACCTAGTTCTCGTGTTATGGTTTTCATCTCTATCAGTTCTTTTAAGGACTTCTCTACATTGGTTATTCTAGTTAGCCATTCGTCAAATCTTTTTTCAAGGTTTTTAGTTTCTTTGTGCTTGTTACATAGTTCCTCCTTTACCTCTGAGAAGTTTGATCGACTGAAGCCTTCTTCTCTCAACTCGTCAATGTCATTCTCCGACCAGCTTTGTTCCGTTGCTGGTGATGAGCTGCATTCCTTTGGAGGGGGAGATGCGCTCTGATTTTTTGAATTTCCAGCTTTTCTGCACTGCCTTTTCCCCATCTTTGTGGTTTTATCTGCCTTTGGTCTTTGATTATGGTGACATACTGATGGGGTTTTGGTGTGGGTGTCCTTTCTGTTTGTTAGTTTTCCTTCTAACAATCAGGACCCTCAGCTGTAGGTCTGTTGGAGTTTGCTTGAGGTCCACTCCAGACCCTGTTTGCCTGGGTATCAGCAGCGGAGGCTGCAGAAGATAGAATATTGCTGAACAGTGAGTGTTGCTGTCTGATTCTTGCTCTGGAAGCTTCATCTCAAGGGTGTACCCTGCCATGTGAGGTGTGAGGTGTCGGTCTGCACCTAGTGGGGGATGTCTCCCAGTTAGGTTACTCAGGGGTCAGGGACCCACTTGAGCAGGCAGTCTGTCCGTTCTCAGATCTCAACCTCTGTGCTGGGAGATCCACTGCTCTCTTCAAAGCTGTCAGACGGGGGCATTTACCTCTGCCGAGGTTTCTGCTGCTTTTTGTTTAGCTATGCCCTATCCCCAGAGGAGCTTGATTTTTTTTTTTTTAGTACAGGGTCTGTCTCTGTAGCCCAAGCTGCAGTGCAGTGGTGAGATCTCGGCTCACTGCAACCTCTGGCTCACCAGCTGAAGTGATCCTGCCACCTCAGCCTCCTGAGTGTCTGGGACCACAGGCACACACCACCACACCTGGCTAATTTTCTTCTATTTTTGGTAGAGACAGGGTTTCATCATGTGTCCCAGGCTAGTCTGGAACTCCTGGACTCAAACAATCCACCGACCTCGCCCTCCCAAAGTGCTGGGATTACAGGTGTGAGCCACCACACCTGGCCTGATGTTTTAAACTAATTTTTAAAATAATAGTTATATGAAAAACCTTTTGTAACTATGACTAAAAAAATCTAGGAGCTATAAAAATTGATAAAGTTTCAACATTAAAAAGAATTTTAAAAGAAATTGTGTATAGCAAAAGACAGGCAAAGTCAAAAGACAAATGATAAACTGAGGATAAGTATGATGTCTGCACTTTATAGCAAACAAAGAATTAATCTCCTTAATTAACAAAAAGCCCTTAAAATTGAGAAGAAAAGATTATAAAAATAAAACAGAAAAATGGGCAAAAATAACAAATGGAAGCTCACATAAAAAGCAAAGCAAAGGGCCCTCAAGTCATCAACTTTACGCAGGACAGAGAAATTAGATGAAAGCTACACAGACATGCCACTTAACACTTATCAGATTGGTAAAAATTCTAAGCCTTAGCAACCTGTTCTGTGAGCAAAGCTATGAAGAAACAGATATTCTGGTATATTTCTAATGGGAGTCTAAAATGGCACAGCCCCTTTGGAGAAATATTTAGCAAAACCTAACAACAACAAAAAAAACATATTTATCCCTTTAGACCACCATTCCCACTTCTAGGAATACACCCTGAAGATATGACCTTACCAATATAAACAGTATATGTGGCATTTATTATGATATTATTTATAACAGCAAAAGGTTGGAAGCAACCCAGTACATTAGTAAAGAACTACTATGCAGCCTTAAAAAAATAAAATATTAAAAAAAAATAGGCTGGTCTCTATGAATTACCATGAAGTGATTTCCAGAAAGTATTGTTAAAGAGAAAAAAAAAAACAAAAACAGAGCAGTATATATAGTACACTAGTTTTTGTGTAAGAAAAGGGGAAATAAGCATATACACGTTTACTTATTTGGGGCAACTGAAGGAGAATGATAAACCAGAAATCAATAAAAATGGTTACATATAGGGAATGGTTGGTTCCATGTGATTTTAAATTTTCAACCATGTTAATGCTTTACATGTTCACAAAAACAAAATCAAGTGCTAAAACTGAACACAAACAGGAACAAGCATATCTAATTAATGAATCAAATGTTTATATTTGTAACATAGTCATACAGAGAAAAGAAAAAGTACTCTGACTGAACATCCTTAATAGATGTATTTAAGCCTTAGATTCTAAGGACAAAAAGATCTCGAAATTTCTCTTAGCATGTTTATTGTTAATACTAATGTTAATAATGAAATTTTAAAAATTTTTATGAATATTATGTGGCAAAACAAATAAGTAAATACATTCATGTCATAAGGAAACTATACTTTCACTGTAAGAGAAAAAGATAAAAATATAAAATAAAATAAACAAAACCCTCTCTGATGTTAAATATGAATTGAAAATGTTAATGTGAATTCATAATTTTAAAAAATATATTTTCTAGCTCTTGTTTGCTCAAAGGACCTAGAAACAATATTATATTCTAGTATCAATGCTACCCCAATGACATGAGCACACCAAGCACACAGATCTTAGCTGCTGAATTCCATTCTTTACTGGAAAGAACCAGAGCTTCTTGGAGAAATGACTGATTCTATGTCTAGGGAAAAAAACCCATAGAGATTGTCAGCCATGTGATACATTTATCAGCATGTGATAAAATGTTTAAGGATTAATGGAACACCCATTGGGATGACTACTGTCAAAATAACAGAAAGAAAAAGTATTGGCAAGGATGTGGGGAAATTGGAAGCCTTCTGCACTGTTGGTGGGAATGTAAAATGGTGCAGCTGCTGTGAAAATAATAATTTTTTATTTTTAAAAAACTAAAAATAGAATTAGCTTATAGTTTAGCAATTCCACTTCTGGCTATATATCCAAAAGAACTTAAAGCAGAGTCTTGAAGAGATATTTGTACCTCCATGTTCATAGCAGCATTCTTCACAATAGCCAAAAGATATAAGCAACCCAAGTGTCCATTTACAGACAAATAAATAAACCAAATGTGGTATATACATACAATGGAGTATTATTCACCCTTAAAAAGGAAGGAAATTTTGACACATGCTACAGCATACATAAACCTTGAGGATAGTATATTATGCTACATGAAAGAAGTCAATCACAAAGACAAATACTGTATGAGTCCACTTATATGAAATATCTAGAATAGTCACATTCATAGAAACCTAAAGTTAGAAAGTAGAATGGTGGTTGTCAGGGGCTAGGAGGAGGGGAATATAGAGAGTTTTGTAATAGGTATAGAGTTGTAGTTTTGTAAGATGAAAACTTCTGTAGGTTGGTTGCACAAGAATGTGACCATACTTAACACCACTGAAATGTACACTTAAAGATGATTTTACGTTATGTGTATTTTACCACAACTAAAAAAAAAAAAAAAAAAAAAAAAAAAAAAAAAGATTAATGGAGTCATGTCTCATGAACAGAGGAACTACCTTGGAGGGGCTCCCACTAGCCATATTTGTGACAATTTGGGCATCAAAAGAGACTAGTAACTGTAAATGATCAAAACATACCAAATAAATTAAAATCCATGGGTCCATAGTGATACTCGGAAAAAAACAGAAAAGGGGAAGAGGGAGAGAAAAAAAACAGTATGTTAAGTGGAAAAAGTAGAATACAAAATTGAATGATCCCAAATATGTAAAAACAAATTATGTGCTTATGTCCAGACAAAGGCTCTGGTTGAACAATTCTGGATGATTTTTTAATTTTTCAGCATATTAAGTATTCAAGCTTGAACAGCTATTGCTTTATAACCAGGAAGACAAAACAGATTTTTTAAAACTGTGAGTACCAATTTGAAAAATGTCATGCTCATGCCTATTAATTGAAAAAATAGGCATGAGCCTATTGATGAGAATCACAATGGTGAATGTGAAATTCTTTTTCCTACACTGACACTTTGTAGTAAGTGCTTTCCTTTTTATGAAATACAAAACATCTGAAAGTTTAATAGGGAAAAGAAGCCCTTCAAATTGACATACCACCTGAATGCTATTTTTATACAAAGTGAACATACTGGATATATATTCATGAATTTTAGTATTCAGTGTAGTTTATTTTGGCAGTCCCAGTTATATAACTATTATATCAAAAAGAGAAAACAAATAAGTTTAGCCATATCCTATGCCAATATTACCTTTTGCTTGTTATAGTATTATTATTACATGAATTTTATTCCAAAAGGTCAGTCTTTTGGGTTTTTGCCACTTAGCCTGCATTTTGCCTTTGGGATTTTCTTTTTTAAACTAAATTTGTCATTTTATATTTGTAATCATATCCTAGACTATGCAGTAGTATGTATACATAAGTATTTATACTTTTTGAGTAAAAATACTCAATCATTTAAAGTGTCTTCTTCCTAGATAGAATAAATTTTACCTAATAAAGTAGGTTAATTTACCAGGGAAGATCACTTTATGCCTTCTAACAGTTTGATAATTAAATTCAATTCAAAGTTAATCTCCAAGAAAATGAAATTTTGTGCACATACCAGCTTACCTAAGGTGAATTTCTAAATGGTATACAGAAAATCTCTTATGTATAAGTTCCCTCCTGCCAAGGAAAAATCGACTGTTGTTGGATTGTGTAGTAGTAAGCAAGACTTCATTCCCATTGCAGAGGACAATGAAGCCTAACCGGGAAAGATGCGCTAGAGGAAGCAAGTGTCAAAAAGGCCCAATGTATTAAGACTTGTGTTCTAACTTGAGCCATTCTGCTTACTACTATGTGGTTTTAGGTAAGTCATTTTTCTTCTTAAAGATCCTAATTTTCCACCCTACAGATGAACCATTCATTACACGTAAGTCCCATAACCAATGTTAGAGAATGAAAATGAGCAAGCCAAGTTTTCTAGGAAATAAATACAATTATCCAGTTCTTGGATGTGTATCCAAAAATTGTGCCTGTTCTTAGGCTTGCCTTTTTTTCTCCCTGGCTTGTTTGTATGGAAGTCATCACCAAAATGACATTGTAAGAGAAATCACCATTTATCCTGGTTTTGTGACTTTCTGACAGCCACTTATTGCTTTGATATAATTTGTCTTTATAAGTCTGATTTATATTTTAAAGTAGCTCTGATTTTAAAATAAACAGTTTTCTAGAAATGCTATCATGTTCTTTGGGTAGCTATTGCTTTTTAGAGTAAAAAGGGGCACAGCCCATTTTGCAGTAGATGGCACTTGGGTGTAAGATAAAATGCTATCTGCATTAGGTTGTAAGAAGCCATTCTAGATTTCAATCATCTGAAGAGTGGATAAAAAGAGATAATTTAATTTATATTTATTCACTAAGCTGCAAATTGATGAAATCTGAAGCAGCAGCAATTGAAGTCCAGTTCCTGGGCATTTGAAGTAGTATGGTTATTTTATTGACAGTAGAGTAAATCCTAGAGACAGGACTATGCAGTGTCTAAACTTCTCCGACTCTGGAGTTAAAATACTGTGTTTAAATTCTGACTATGACGTTGACCAAGTTTCTGAATACCTCTAAGCCTTAGCGCTCTAGTCTGTAAATTATTAGATAAACCAGTGTACCTACCTTCACAGAATTATTGTATGTATCTAAGTTCACTGCTGGTTTTAATAAGCACTTAATAAATGTTAGGTATTATTTTCTATCTCAATTAGTGTAATGAGGCAAATGTAGTAGGGCTTTGAATGTATGTGTACCTAAAACCATATACTCATATACTACTGTTTTCTTGATGAAATGTGGAATGGAGGATGGTGGCAAAAGAAAAGATATGCCAAAATATCATTGGTGATAGAAGCAGGTTGCCTGTGTTAATAGTTTACTTGTAGAAAACTGAATTGTATATTATAGATTTTGTGTATGAAGAAGAAGCATGCAAATTTTTAAAAGTTGTAATGTTTAAAAGCCATAAATAAAAAATTTTAAATTAAAATATAAGGAATAGATATTATCATGTTTCAAGTTTTAACTTTTTTTTTTTTTTTTTTTTGAGGCAGGGTCTTGCTTTGTCACCCAGGCTGGAGTGCAGTGGCACAATCATGGCACACTGCAGCCTCAACCTCCAGGGCTCAAGCAGTTCTCCTACCTCATCCTCCTGAGTAGCTGGGACCACAGGCATGTACCACCACACCCAACTAATTTTTTAAAAAATTTTTGTAGAGATGGGGGTCTCACTATGTTGCCCAGACTGGTTTTGAACTCCTGGGCTGAAGTGATCTGCCTGCTTCAGCCTCCCAAAGTGCTGGGATTACAGGCATGAGCTGCTTTGCCCAACCATGTTTTAACTTTTAATGAGAGGAGAACCACAGGGAAACCTTTCTGGGTCTTTCCCAGTTGTCAATCAAAACAAAAAAGGGCTGAGGAGTGGAGGCAGTGTTGACAGGGGTATTTCAAAGTCACAAGAACTTTGCTATCATAGCTGGCCAAGTACTTTGACAGAGCAGACAGTTGTGTTGCTTAATTTAAGCCTCACAGGAAAAGCCCACTCCCACCTCATATTACTGGCCCCATTGTCCTTGCAAAGTAGCTCTTGACCCTAGCTGAGCATTAAATTCATCTGGGGAGCTTTTCAAAAGTAGTGATGCCTGAGTCTAGGGGCATCTGATTTAATTGGTTTGACGTGAGGCCTAGGTATAAGTATGCTTTTAAAAAATATTTCTCCAGATAATTCTAATGTGCAGCCAGATTGGAGAACTATGGCTAGTTCATGCTTGCGATTCCACTACACATTGCATTGGGTAAAACATTGTGCTTTCTGTAGTCACTTGTTAAAACACAAGTACTCTAACAAGAGTAAATAATTAAGCTACTTTTTCCACTCTTAAAACTTAGCAGGATTACTCAACAAAATGCTTTCTAAAAGTCACTTGAGTAGAAAAACCCAAGTTCACAATATTGCCCACGGCTGTCATAGCCTGCTGTCACATTACATGATGTAGTTACTGTCTAACCTGTTGTATGAGTTTTTATTTTATACACTATTTTTTTTCCTTGAAGTTGGGGCAGTCAGTAATTAAAAAATAAGGCTTGTGGCTGGGCGCGGTGGCTCACGCCTATAATCCCAGCTCTTTGGGAGGCCAAGGTGGGTGGATCACGAGGTCAGGAGATCGAGACCATCCTGACTAACACGGTGAAAACCCGTCTCCACTAAAAATACAAAAACAAAAGTAGCCAGGCGTGGTGGCAGGCGCCTGTAGTCCCAGCTCCTCAGGAGGCTGAGGCAGGAGAATGACATGAACCCGGGAGGCGGAGCTTGCAGCGAACTGAGATAGAGCCACTGCACTCCAGCCTAGGCGACAGAGCGAGACTCCATCTCAAAGAAAAAAAAGAAAAAAAGTCTTGTAACATAGTCAAGAAGTTATTTAAATAACAAGTAGTAGAGTCTTGAGACACTGCAATTGTGTTTTTGCCTCAGGGCCTTTGAATTGGCTGTTCTTCTCTCTAGAAAACTGTTTCTCCCAAATAGCTTCACAGCTAAATCCCTCACCTTCCTCCAGTCTTTGCTCAAAGGTTATGTTTTCATGAGGGTTACCTCTCTTACCCTATTTGAAATTGAAACCAGCCACCTCACCCACTACACTCTTGAACCTGGTAATCATGCCCTTTTTTGTTGTAAGCTATAATACGTAACATAGACTGAATGTTATATATTTTACTTATGTATTATGTTTGTTGTCAGTCTTCCCCTGCTAGATTTTAAACTGTACAGAACAGGAAGTTTTATCTCTTTTATTACATTGATGTATCCCAAGTGTCTGGTAAAATACCTGGCACATGGTAAGTGCTCAAAATGTACTGATTAAATTAAAGCAATTGTATATTCATGCTTATGCAGTAAAAGAAATTAATTACTTTGAAATCACCTTTAGTATATATTTTGAAATACTGATTTCTTTTGGAAACATCGCTTTTTGATGTTTTACACTGAGTACAGTTACCATACTACATAATTTTAAAATACCCTTTTCAACTAGAAAAAAGAACATATCTATATATCAAAGATAATTTTCTCGTTTTTATTGATAAAAAAATGTATTATAGGCTGGGCCTCTAATTAGTGGCTCATGCCTATAATCCCAGCACTTTGAGAGGCTGAGGTGGGAGGATCACTTTCTCCCAGGAGTTTGAGACCAGCCTGGGCAGTAGCGAGACCTCATCTCTAAAAAAAAAATTATTTTAATTAGCCAGACATGGTGCACGCCTGTAGTCTCAACTACTCAGGAGGCTGAGGAGAGAGGATTGCTTTAGCTCAGGAGGTTGAGGCTGCAGTGAACCATCATCACCCCACTGCACTCCAGCCTGGGTGACAAGAGTGAGACCCTGTCTTAAAAATATATATATTATAAAACACAATAAAATTAGGTAAATAGAGTACCATAGGATTCTACAGAAACCAGAAGTTGGTATATTAATTACGAGAAATTTGATAATGCTAATAGCCAGGGCAAGAAGCCTTTTATTTTTTCAATAAAGTACTGAAAGGAAAAAAAGAATCCACTGATAGACAAACATAGTATCATTTTAAAGAGAATAATAGTGTTTCATCCTACATTTTAAAAATTTATCTACTGTAAAATGTAGAACATAAAATAATGTTTAAGAAATAGGATCAATTAATATAAACACATGTTGCATTAGTTATAAATTATGAGCAGTTGGGGGAACAGGTACAGCAGGTTGGGTATAGAGGGAGGGATATTTGGGAAGAGAAATTGTCTGAGTGTGAGGGCGTGTGTGTATGTGTGTGTGTGTGTGTCTGTGTGTGTGTGTGTGTGTGTGTGAGAGAGAGAGAGAGAGAGAGAGAGACAGAGAAAGGCGGGGCGGGGCAGGGGGAGAGAGAACTGAAGAGATAACCAAAACCAGAAGGTAAGACCAACCTAGTGGACTCACCTACTCATACAGAGAGACACACAGAGAAATAAGCAAAGCCAGCTTAAGCCCTTTAAAGATCACAGCACTGAAAAGAATATGAGGCTCCCCAATAAGTAATTCAAAATAAATACAATATTACATTGTAAAGTTTTAATTTTCCCCCAATAACTACTACTTCAATGCATTTTAAATTACAAATATCTTAGTATATTTTACCCCTCTTTTTTCCTGGTGTGCTTGTTTTGCTAGTGGCTAAGCTCAGGCCTCCTGACTGTTGATAATCTAGGCCATATACAGTACTTAGAAAGAGACACACTCTTTACAGTATCTTCATATTGTTTGCTAATAGAGATATCACCTGTTGGTGTCTTGTCCCACAGGCAAGACAGATAAAGTTAGTGCAGGAGTGAGTTTGGGGGCTGGAGATTCAACACCTCTGTTTAAAACTTCTATCCCTAAATCCTTGTGTAGCCTTGATCAGATAATTCACATTTGCTCTAATTCCCTTGCTTATATGATGTGCTGAATTGTCACAATCTTCAGAAATTTTATATGGTACCTACAATAAATGAAAATACTCACTAACCTTAGGGGTATGGACAACAGCAGGTTCTGCTCCAGGGCCAGGTTGGAGAGCTGAGAACGCCTCTGCAGGGCTCCAGCTTGGAACAAACTCACAAGTTGTTGTCCGGAAACAAATGTTTCAAGTCTTGGAGGTCCTAGAAGTCTTGTGCTGTAACTCTCTGAATCAGATTATCGCTACAATGAAGTTTTTGTGGCTTTACTGGTAGTCTGAAGGGCAACATTTGGAGCTGGTTTGGGGACAGCTCAAGAGTAGTTAAATTGGTAAGGAGCTGTGCCCCATTGATGGAAGAGAATAAGTTTTCTGACAGGTAAAGATGGCAAAGATTCTTCGAGTGTTTCGTGTCTCGAAACCTTACCATTCTGAGCTGGTTTCTTTCCATCTTTAAAGATAGCAAGGATTTGGGTAGTTGACAGGAACTTTAGTCAGAAAGTTACCACTGAAACTGAGAAATTGCAAAGACTATAGAGAAATAAAGAAGCTGTCGTATAAGATGTACCTTATTATTCTCCAGGCTCATGTGTGTCAGATGGGGAAGTATCAGGGGTCCAGCTACAGCCTCCATACTGTTACATCCAACATCAAACTTTGCAAACTGACAAGGGAGGAGAGTGTGCTGGGAGAGAAGGAAGAGATCAGGTTGTTTTTAAGTTCAAGGATTTTTAATTTCTTCAGTCCTTCAAAATCTGATCCATGTATGATATTTATTGAGTTATCGTTTAGTTTCAACACTTCAAGACTGTCTGGGAGAGCACTAGGGACTCTCTTAACTTATTTTTTCCAGAGTTCTAAGGTCTTCAAAGCACTCAGAGCTTTGAAGGTGTCATTTTCTACTGACTCTGTTCCACTGCCCAGCAGAATAGAATCTTCTACAGCCAACATTCGGGTGAAGTCAGACAGCTACAAAAAATGTGGAGGCAGGGAAGGGGAAGAAAAAGCAATAAATTAATATTGTTTTAAAAATACCATATACACTGTCATTACAATACTAATAATACTTCAGATTTCTCTTCAGGTTCTATTTTAAATTATCTCTTGGAAAAGGGTTGAAACTCAGATCCTGAATATTTTTATTTATGATTGATAACATAAGTGTAAGGTATGAAAATTATTCTAAGCACTTTCACACATTATTGATAGACACATAATATTGGCCAACTTTTACTACATATTCTCTGACCCAGCAAATTTACTTCTAGGCAGAGATACAAATTGCAAAATGATTTATGCACTAGGATGTTCTTTGTTATATCATCTCATAATAGCCATAAATTGAAACAATCTGGAAATCTCTTATCAAATTGTTAGTAGTTTCTAAATCTAGAGGGTAAGATTACAAAGGATTTTCACTAGCTACATTTTACATTGTTTAACATTATGAATCACATATTTTTAAAAGACATTAAAAGCTATAAAAATGTAAATGTCCCAGTCTGTTATCACTAGGATGCACTTACTGAAAACAGTTTCAACTATATTGTATTTTGGAAAATGAGCCTGTTTCCTATACCCAATTTTCACTTCACCAATGAAAAAAAAAATCGTAAACAAATGTATACATGTTATCTCCCTCTGTCTCTGTAGAGCAAAGAGTTCATTTGTGCATATATCCCAGACCTCACGCCACTCTTCCTCTAGAATTTAGATATTTGCCAAATCTGATATACTTTCTTCGTGTTTTGTAAGTTCCCCTACATGCCTGCCAACCTCCCAGCTTAATACCCATGTCTTTTGCTCAATGATGTCATTATCTTTATTTGGTGTCAGGAGTAAGGTTATGTTTAAGCAGAAAAAGGAATTGTTCTGTGTTTTCTTCAGGTTGATGAATCTTCACAAAATTTTCAATCTGCCTTAGAATTCAATGAAGCTGGAGTTTTCAGTATACAATTTCATGTGTCTTACTATACACAGTTTTTAAATATTTGACTTAATTATGCAGTTGAGCACTTTCATAATACCAATACATGGTTAACACCTTCAAGGTGAGTTAATTTTGTATCATATATTTATTATAGGTACTTATATTCTGGGAGGATATGTGATGTGAATTATCATGTATTTTTAAACGTCTCCTAATATGTTACTTCATTAGGAGACTCTCCAGTTAAAATTTCCATAAATGAATATTTTTAATCATAATAGTTGTGGCAGTTGCCTTGAGTTACATATTGCTGCTAACATTTTATATTTTCTTAATGATTTATCAGTTATATTGAATAGTCCTAGTCACAATAATGATAGAGATTTTATTCTTGCATTCGTTGAGTATCTATGAGTGCCCAGTGCTTTTTGATGTATTATCACCAATCTCCTAATAACCCAGCAAGTTTACTATTATCAACACTGGCTTCTAGATGAGGAGACTAGGAGAACTAGAATGTGAAATAATTCAGAATTTCAGCAAGGTCTGTTGAACTGCAAACCCCTTTCTTCCTTAGCTACACCATTTTCTAAAGCATTTTCTATTGCATTTGGCCTGTAATTAATGTTTTTCAAAAGAGGCTCAAGATCTAGACACCAATCACAGAGCTTTAGAAAAGCAGAGATTTTAGGGATTATCTAATCTAAATCTCCCATTTCAGGAATAAAGAATTTCAGGCCTAAAAAGTTAAATAACTTGCTGAAGACTCAGTGTTCTTTACATTCCATTCTGAAATGTCTTTTTGTAGGCTTATCTTTTATATAAAGTCAGAAATGTCTCTACACATATATCTTTATGTCTTGGACTGTTGAGATTCCCAAAAAAGAACTGGGTATTATATTTCCACTTATATCTGAGTGACTATACACAAAAAATGATTACTAACTATGCAATAAGTCTCAGAGATGACATGGATCAGAATGGGCAATTTATTTTGGGAATGGGCAAGGGATGGTGTCAAAGCTTCAATTTGTCTTGATTTCTATTTATAAAGTATACAGATTGGCCTAAATAGACTTCATATTCTTAAATGACTATTATTAAGCATAGAAAGCATTTTATTTCTTTCCTCCTTTTTTTTTTTTTTTTTTTTGTTACGGTCAATAGAGATTACATTTGATTATTAATTAAAATGGCTACAATTTTAGAAATATTTACTATATTTAATTTTCACAAAGCCGTAGGCATAAGCATAATTATTCCATTTTCAGAGAGGGAAACTAAGGCTCAAGAAGGTGGAATAACCTGTCCAAGTATATCATTTTCTAGTGGAAAAGTTGGGCTACTAACCCAGGTTTATCTTACCCCAGTGCATATATTTTTAGCCTTACTGCTATAACATCCTTTAGCTGAAGAAAACAGAGGTATGGTGCCACATAACAATGAGGAGGACTCCTGCTGACTTTTAGCTTTTCAGTTGGGTTTGCAGAACTGACAAAGGGAAAAAATTCTGCCAGACCCATTTTTCCATTTCCATGGCTTAAGCAGGGCCTCGAACAATTATGTGGGAAGAGATACTTTTGCCGTAGAGATAACCTTGGGGCTACCGGCAGCTTTTCCCATATTGCTTAAAAAGCAAGGCCAGTGAAATGAAGTAGGGCACAGGATAGCTCCTGCTAGCTTCCCCAGGAGAGGCTTTGTTTCTGGTTTCAATCCTGGGCAGACCCTGCTCCACGTAGTAAAGGGAACACACCCTTTTCCTGCTCCTTATAGAGCCAATGTACAACGAAACTGACATACACACAAAGTGATGGTTTCAGACCTGTGTGAACCAAGCCAGGAAGGAGTTTGTAAAACAATGCTGGATTTTTTTCCTGATCATCAAAGCAACATTTGTTCTCTCCAAACAATTTTTAAATTCTGGAAAATATAGAGAGAGTATAAAATAACCCATAATCCCCCCATTCAGTAATGAATCCTTGTTTATATATTTCTTAGGAAGAATTTGAAGAAGCTTCTTCTCTTCTACAAAAGAAGTACAATCATTATAACTAACTGCTACCATAACTACATTCCCATTTGTCTTCTACCTCTGAAGAGAATATATCACTTTTGCTTATCCATTTGAATGGCAATAGTGAAGTAAACTTAAGGATATTTTACATATGTGGACACAAAGTACTGAACCAAACCTACAATCCTCTAAATAGGAGTGACTTGGGTCACCTAGTACACTGTCCATTTGGTATCACATGTAATCAGCTGTTCATTGTGTATTTCACTCAACACAGTCAAGCAGTTCATCATGGCTTGAGACTAAAGTCTGAGTTAGTGCATAGCAACAGAACAGGACAGAGGAAACAAAAGAATGAAGCTGAATTCCTTTCTTATGCCATACACAAAAATTAACTCAAAATGGATCATAGACCAAAATGTACAAGCTAAAACTATAAAACTCTTAGAATATAATATAGGCATTACATTTTCATGAACTTGAATTAGGTAAAGCTAGCTTAGATATAACACCAAATACACGAGTGACAAAAGAAAAAAGTCAGGTGTGGTAGCTCTCAGCACTCTGGAGGCCAAGGCAGGTAAAGAGCAACTAGTAAAGAAAGAGCAGTTGAATATATGGGGGTACAGAAAGTGAGAGAGCAAGGTCTGGGGAGAGGTGTGAAGGATGGAATCAAGGGCCTTGAATACAAGGAGAGACATGTCCTCTCTGGAGAAAAGAGTTTGCAAAAGTGGATGGAGACAAATTTGTACACAGTGAGCAGGGACTGAGGGAGATCAAGTCTTGTCATGATTTGTCAATAAAATGGGAGGCCAGCTATTCATTGAGAATTAGGATGGCAGGAATTGAGTATGCAACCCAACACTCTACTGAAGTTTTGGAACATATTGAATGATTCCGTAAATTCAAACCCAATAAACAGAATGTACATTGTATTTACCAAATGCAAATGAGATATGGTCATTTAAAACCTATGCAAGTGAGATATGATAACTTAAAACCTAAGTATTTTTAAAAGAGAAGTATCATTGGTCAGAACTTTCATCAACAAAAAGAACTTTCATTTTCCTTAACAAAACCATCCTGTCTTTTATTGTTTCTGTTGTGAACAGTCCTTACAAGAGATAATTGCCTCACTTAAAGTCAGGGAAGTGGCAATGCTGCTGTTCAATGAAACTAAACCAATGACAAACTGACTCATCCAATAACTGAATTTAATAAGAGGTATAATTTTATCTTGTTGGCTACAAAGTACCAGTGTGTAATCATTACTAGGATTAGTTGACATTCTGCTTTCTTTTTTTTTTTTTTTTTTTTTTTTTTTTAGACGGAGTCTCGCTCTGTCGCCCAGGCTGGAGTGCAGTGGCCGGATCTCAGCTCACTGCAAGCTCCACCTCCCGGGTTTATGCCATTCTCCTGCCTCAGCCTCCCGAGTAGCTGGGACTACAGGCGCCCGCCACCTCGCCCGGCTAGTTTTTTGTATTTTTTAGTAGAGACGGGGTTTCACCGTGCTAGCCAGGATGGTCTCGATCTCCTGACCTCGTGATCCGCCCGTCTCGGCCTCCCAAAGTGCTGGGATTACAGGCTTGAGCCACCGCGCCCGGCGACATTCTGCTTTCAATAAGCATGTCAGATCCTCAGGGCAAATATTTAAGTAGCTTACCCTTTAACCTGGTGTCTTGCTTGAAAATTTACACTTAATGGGGTCAGACTTGCTATCTGGTGTTAGGCACTACAGGGTTAGAAGAGGAAAGCAAACAGATGGAGACGAGACAACTGTGTTTATTGAGCCAGGATCTAAATACCATGCTACATATTTTAAACTCTGTGTGTTTATGGGACACCCATATGAACATTTCTTAACCAAATTAAAGGGATGGTGTCTCTGTTTGAAGGTAAGGTACACTCACCTGCTGCCTCTCTGCACCTGGCTCACAGAGAGGCATTACTTTATCTTAGGATTCAGATCTTTAAGGGAGAAGCAGTGAATAGTAAAGGGAAAATTAGACAGCCATAGAATTTTCCATCTGGAAGGGGCCTGGGATCACCTATCTAATCTAACCTTCTCACTTCATAAAGGTGCTGCCCAAAGATTTTTTTAACAGCCAGCCTAAGATAGTCATATCTCTAATTAGGGGGAAAACTGGGATGAGAACTCTAGTCTCTTGATAACTTTCAAAATATCAGAGATCAAAAATAAAAGTTCATTTATATTATATAAGTCAGACAAATCCATAGCACTCTTTTCAGTGCTGTCTGCATAAGTGGGCATAAAAATAAAAGTCATAATTAAAAGCACATAGAATGAGAACTGTGGGTAACTTGGCAAAACAAAAAAATTTATTTCCTCTGTATAGGTTTCCACAAAGACACTGAAACCTGACTGATACACAGGGTTTGTGTGAATTCTTCTGATATACTGGGTTCGCTTTGGTAGTCTGATGTTGCTCTAAGTATCATCTTCCATCCATGGAATAAACAAAACTACATTTTCCCCGAAAGGATTTATTCTTAATCCTGGGGACAAAACGTAGCAGTATACTTTTTGTTAAGCAAGAGTCATTTTTACTTTGCAGCAACATAGT
The DNA here is from genome assembly GCF_008728515.1 of Papio anubis. Taxonomy (NCBI): domain Eukaryota; kingdom Metazoa; phylum Chordata; class Mammalia; order Primates; family Cercopithecidae; genus Papio; species Papio anubis. The sequence goes on from NC_044981.1 coordinate 145,566,541, forward strand.
TTTTAATGTTTTTGAATAAATATTAAAATAGAATATCATTAACTGTAGATTCTGACTTTTGTTGTTTTCCTAAAAATAAACATCCAGAGGCATATACCCATCTCAATAGTACAGAGCAAGCAGATAGCTAGTCCAACTACCCTACTTTGATAACTAGCACATTTAAGTTATGATTATTTAAAATAAATTTAACAATCCCACACTTGCCTGTCACACTGTCTCACGAAATAAGATTGCAATAATTTGAGTGCCACATGATATAGTTACCTGGAGGTGTTGAATTTTTCTGTGGCTAATGTAGAGCCTCTTGATGGCAGAAGGAATACTTGATGGTACCTCCGTTAGTCTGTAGCATTACACTGACTGCATAGAATCACAGTTACGTCCTCCATGACAGTTAGGATTAAAACCATTGCTAAGAGAGAGCAAAATAAAGAAAGCATAAAGCAGATGCATCTTCCAAAACAGGGGCTGTCAGATGTAGGTAGGTGTTCAGGTGATGTCTCTTTATACCATGAAGTCTGATGATAAAATCTTACGAATGTGTACTCTGTCAATGTAAGAAAGCAGTAGAGAAAAATTTCTCAATTTTGGTTAAAATGTTAGCAACAATTATAAAGAGGAAGGGGATTAAACATTAATAAGCTGTCTTAATATTTATAGGTGAGCAAAACCCTATGTTATTTATGGTTTTGAAAGCTAATCTGCAAATACCTCTATTATCCATAGTTTCCTTGTTTTGTTAAATGTGACACTAGTGAATTAGTGGGAAAAGACAAAGAGCTGTTTTATAATGGGCCATAAAACCTTTGAATTTTGTGTGACCCTATATTAAAACCATTTTTGTGGGACTGAAACAGGCAGGTGTTGTCTTCTCACATTAACTAGTAAGGGAAAATAGGAAGGTTTTCTATTTGTTACTGCTGTTTCAGTAACATTTTATTGCTAAATAAAACAATGGCAGTACAATGGCAAGATACTTAGAGGCACAGATAACTTACTCATTTATCACTTGATCCACCCAAATATAATATTTGGGAAACAACTTTGACACTCAAAAATATTGTTCATTCAGAAAACAAAACCTCAACATGGGTCAACTATTTTCATCTATTTTTAATAATGATAGAAAGGGCCTCTGGCCACTTCAGAGAAAGTTGTCAGATGTGAAACCTCACTGACTACAGAGGGGAAAGCTTCACTTGTCTAGGCACTCCTTTGATGTGACTTTTTTGTGTTACTCTGAGCATACCTGTTGAGGGTTTCAAAAGCATTCTATGCAAAAAATTATATAAAGAAGATCTCTACCCACAAATGAAGAACTTTATTTCCTAATGCCAGCAGGCCTCAGCAGTTTGCTTTAATGAAACCCTTAATATTGAAAAGATCCTTCAGTCTCCTCTTCAACCTTACCTCTCTGCTATAATTGTCATTTGAAATGTGAACTCTGAAAATCTGAGACAGGTCTCAGTTAATTTAGAAAGTTTATTTTGCCAAGGTTGAGAACACATGCCTGTGGCACAGCCTCAGGAAGTCCTGAGTGGTGGTCAGCAGTTTTGGTTTTATACATTTTAGGGAGATATGAGACATCAATCAACATATGTACGATGAACATTGATTCGGTCTGGAAAAGTGGGGAGGGGACTTCCAGGTCAAAGGTAGATAAGAGACAAATGGTTGCATTCTTTAGAGTTTCTTGTTAGCCTCTCCAAAGAAAGCAATCAGATATGTATTTATTTCAATGAACAGAGGGGTGATTTTGAATAGAATTGGAGGCAGGTTTGCCTTAAGCAGTTCCCATCTTGACTTTTCCCTTTAGCTTAGTGATGTTGGGGGCCAAATCACTAAGATATTCAGTCCCGCAAGGTATTTTCCTTTCACATTTCCCTCCTTTTAATTTTTAAAATCTTTTGGAGAAAACATTTTAGAAGAAAATGAGTCTCTGGTCTCAGGTTTCATCTGATCTCTCATGGTTAGGATGGTTTATTCCTAGTCAGGTGGGTCTTGAGATATTAGGAAAGCTCATTTTTAGAAGGTTGTGAAGTGTCATGTACTATGAAAAGAAAATAGTGGGAGGAAGGGAGAAAAACAACAACAAAGAACATCCTGGAAAATCAATATAGGCCACATTACTCTGAAGCCCATACATCAGTAGGCAGGTATGAAAGTGGCTTATGTATGTAAATAGGTTGCTGTTATTTCTGAAGTTTGGCTGTTCAGCTTCAGTTTGCAGGGCTTTTGCGGGTGCCAGCTTTGCTTTTTTTGAGACAGAGTCTCGCTTCGTCAGCCCAGGCTGGAGTGCAGTGGCGCGATCTTGGCTCACTGCAAGCTCCGCCTCCGGTTCATGCCATTCTCCTGCCTCAGCCTCCGAAAGACCATAGGCTCACACCTCGGCCTCGCTAGTTTTTTGTATTTTAGTAGAGACGGGGCTTCACCGTGGTCAGCCAGGATGGTCTCGGGATCCTCCTGACCTCGCGTGATCTGCCCGTCTCGGCCTCCCAAAGTGCTGGGATTACAGGCTTGAGCCACCGCGCCCGGCCCACAGCTTAGTTTTCAATGACTCTGAATTAGGAAAAATGGGAAAAAAAGGAAAAAAAATGAAAACATTATTTTAAAGTCTTCTAGCCAAGAAAAAAATAGAATTTGATCCAAACTGTAGAAGATAATAAAAATTGAAAAACATTAGACAAGACTAGAATCTAACAACAGGTGTACTACAGTTTTTGAAAACTAATTTTTCTCTCTCCAGTTTCCCATTTTTACTAAAGACAAACCATAGTAGGACTAGTTTGCTTTATTATATTTGGCTTAATTATTTGTATACAGTGCAGCAAGAATAATTAATTTTTACATAACTGTTTTTTTTTTTCTTTTGAGATGGAGTCTCACATTGTCACCCAGGCTGGAGTACAGTGGTGCGATCTTGGTTCAACACAGCCTCCATTTCCTAGGTTCAAGCGATTCTCCTACCTCAGCCTCCTAAGTAGCTGGGATTCCACCTGGCCAATTTTTTTTGTATTTTTAGTAAAGATGGGGTTTTACCATGTTGGCCAGGCTGGTGTTGAACTCCTGACCTCAAGTGATCCACCCACTTCACCCTCCCAAAGTGCTGGGATTAAGGGCATGAGCTACCATGCCTGGCTTACATAGGCTTTTACATTGGCCTTGATGGAACTTTGTTCCATAGAAGGAATAAGTCGAGCCCAGTCATGTATTTATACCATTAAATACCTATGATTTGGGTGAATTCCTCTCCTCTTGAGGTTCCAAGATAAACCTGGGGTTCTGGACTTGTCAGAAAGTACATTCCTTACTTACCACAGGTCAGGAACCCTGTACAGGAACTGTGTGGACAAAGGTATGTGGACAGTTTTTCCAAGGAGTTTTATTGGCTCAGTAAGTTTGATTCCTAAATGGAAAACACACCATTCCAGTAAAAGTCTTGGTAAAATAACCAGTTCTCCAATTGTGTCCTGTTACAAATGAAAACAGATTCTTATTGCACTTATGCTACTAATTGTATTGTCACAAGTTAAGAATGTTACCTACCAGAACAATATGGATTTAAATTCTGCAGCTATTTGATTTTGTGCTTTAAACTTATTTGGCACTCCTCACAGGACCTTAATAGCATTTATGTAAACCTGAGGATTAAAGGACTCATAAGGAGTTTCCTTTGGCCTGCAGTTTTGTTTTTACCTTTTTAGATTGATGAAATGCCAGGGTGAAGGGGATAGCCAGTTGGATTAGAGCCCAAGTAATGCTCCAATTATTTGGCAGAGTGTCCAATAAAGGTCCTCCACAGTACCACCATACATTTGCTTGGAGATGGCTGAGCATGGATTGATGGGCAAGCTCTTGGAAAGATTTGAGCTCCTTACATCCTTTTATGCTTCCAAGGAACACCAAATTTTCCCCCTGCCATGAGAGGCATGAAGTAAACTTGACATTTAGAGGTGGAAGCTGGATCGCCCTTGGGGGCTGACCCGCAGGGTGTTGAATTTCAGAAAATTGCAGAGAGAGCTCAGCATGATGGATTATCCCAAGCAGTGGGATTCTGAAAAAGACCCACCATACAGTCCTTATCTGGTTGAGGAGGAGACCATCTAAGTGGAAAGGGGATAATCTGGGCCTCTGGCCCACCGTGCCTACCATGCATACAAGTGTAATAATTGTTTTTACTTAAAGTGTGAACAGAGTATTTAATCCATTCCAGTCAGGCATTTGCATCTTGATATTTTGTCTTGATGGCTAAGATCTCTCTTAGAGCTCTTATTTTTACAGTAGACACCCTAGTTTTATTAGATGTAGGAGCAACCGGTATGGGATCTAGAACTGAGGCTACTGAAGATGGAGCAATAATGCATATTTTAAAAATACCTAGGGGGTCTTTTACATTTATGTCAATCCCCAAACCATAGAAGTGACTAAGGGCAGGTCTAGAGTTAGTTAAGGTGGAGGTGGTGATACAGAGAAGGACAGGGTTATATTGATAAGGCTGACAGTTACAAGGGGTAGTCATTTTAGTGCAATAGATGAGGGGTTTTAGATCTACACAAATCTTTTTCTTGGAATTCCAACTTTGCTCCTGAGTAGTTTAAATGATGCAGTCCCATTTACTATAAAGTTGCCAGGCTGTAGGAGCAGAAAATTGGCGTCTTGGCTTCAGGTCATTACAACAATGAATGCTATGGGAAACAGTGTCAATTAGAAGGCTGGGACATAAATATTTGTGTGAAAAGCCTAGCTGTTGTTGATCTTTTACATTTCCACAAGGTATGACAGAGCAAGCGTTAAAAGCAATGGTCTAAGGTGTGTCAGACTTAGTTACATTAATAACAAAGGAACTAGTGACAGAATAAGGAAAGGAAAGGAAGCAATATAGAAGGTATATGAAAATTAAGCTTTCTTTAACTTAGAGCTTGATCCTAGTACAGTAATGCATGATTCTGAGAGGAAGATGTTTTCTTGACTTGGGTATGGTGGGTCCATTTTTCTCTAAGCTGTGTGGACAGCAGTCTCAGTGATTAACAGCACAAAATAGGGTTCTTCCCAGGCTGGCTCGAGGTTTTTCTTTCTATCTTTTGATGAGGACATGGTTTTCAGGCTGGTGCTTGTGTACTGGAATTTCTAGGGGTGATACCTGTGCTAAAAGACTTTTACTTCTGAGGGAAGGGAAAGTAGAAGATAAATTAAGTATATGATTTCTGCTGCATATTCCTGGGGCTTGAGGCCCCATGGTAATGCCTCCCACTCCATTCCTGCTCAGCGCCACCCAGGGGACGCTGCAGCCCTGCCGCCTCTTAATGTCTTGGTCTTCTTGTGGCCTTCACTGCCCCTGCACGCTGTGGCCTTGGGGATGAGGGCCCTGGTGACTTACCTGGCTGCCTTTTGGGCCTTAAGAAAGCTAAACACTGGGCCAGGTGCGGTGGCACATGCCTGTAATCCCAGCACTTTGGGAGGCTGAGGCGGGCGGATCATGAGTTTAGGAGATCGAGACCATCCTGGCTAACACAGTGAAACCCTGTCTCTACTAAAAATACAAAAAAAAAAAAAAAAAAAAAAAAAATTAGCTGGGCACGGTGTCAGTTCCAGCTACTCAGGAGGCTGAGGCAGGAGAATGGTGTGAACCCGGGAGAGGGAGCTTGTAGTGAGCCAAGAACACACCACTGCACTCCAGTCTGGGTGACAGAGTGAGACGCTGTCTCAAAAAAAAAAAAAAAAGAAAGAAAGAAAGCGAAACGCCATTTTATATTTGACAATGTTTTTTTGTATGACTTTATACCAGATAAGTTAAATTTTACTTTTATATTAATATACTATTAATGTGAAACTTAATTTGCATAAAATCTTGTAGTCATTATTTATCCAACTTTAATGTCTGACTATAAGGTAAGACTTTGATAGACTTTTTAAACTTTTTATAATTTTTGTTAAAGAGCAGGTTAGTGCTTTAAGAAAAATTTATTGTGCTTTTATTTTAATGTCCAGTTCACAGAAAAACTGGATACCCCTTTAACTTTAGCCAATATGTTTACATGTTTACACAAAGAATTTCCTTTAAAATTAACATTTTAAAACTTGTTTAAACCTTTAAAACAAAATTTTTTAAACCTTTTAATGTAGGTAAAAATCCATATTTTTATGTCTCCTGATAATCCAGTTACTAAAAGTATATTTTATTTTTCTTACATACCTTGTACATAATCTGGGTTTTTAAAAATAATTTTACATTCAAGAGGCCTAATTATTTTTAAATTATACAACATTTCTTACATAAATATCCTTCTATAGCTTTTCTTACGACTTTCACAGACAATCTTCAACATGCCTTAACTTTCTGCCTTCCTTTTACACTGTTTCTTTTCCTAGTTTTATCCTCTGTGTCTTCCTTTGATTTCTGTCTCTTCCAGTTTCTCTCTTCCTTACCCTTTGCCACTGTTTCTCTCTCTCTCATTTGCACTCTATTTTCCTCTATCTCTCTGTCATCCCATTTCCCTTTCCCCTCCTGAGTTCTCCCACTCCTGCCACCAGCAGGGCCGGGCCATGGCATGGGTCCCACCTCCCCACATGTGCTGCCATCTGTTTCTACTTTTTTTCCCCTGATTCCCCCTTTTGCTTTTTTCCTTTCTTCTTACTTAGTTTCTTGGGCTGGGTGGGATTTGCGCGGCTGCAGTCCGGGCCCCATCACCAGCCCAGAGGCTTGGCAGATGCCTGCTGCAAATTGCAAGAATTATGCCCCTTTCACCTTCTCTGCTCCCCTCTAGCACTGGTTCATGCCCTCTTTTTCACATAGAGCCAGGCTTGGGAGTGGGACTTGAGTGGGACTTAACTCTTGGTGTGCCTGCCTGGCTGTTTGGTGCTGTGCTTGCTGTTTTTGCTTTCTTTCTCTCTGACTTCCTCTCCTAGTTTCTTTTTCCTTCCTCTGCTGGTCTTTCCTTTGTCTTTGCCAGCCACCTATGCTGCTGTTTTCCCCTCTTCTTAGGGACTGGCCCTAGTGGAGCTACTGTTTCTTCCCCTGAGAGGAAAGGAAAGGGGGGCTCTGAATATTTTTCTTACTACTGGAGGTTTGTGTGGAGTTCAACCCCCACCATGGGGATTTCTCACCTCTTTCTGAGATTCAACCCCCCTTCATTGGAATTTCTCACCTCTTTCTGATGTTCAGTCCCCCCCCATGGGGATTTCTCACCTCTTTCTGAGGTTCAACTCCCCCATGTGGCTTTCTCACTTCTTTCTAAGGTTCAACCCCCCCATGTGACTTTCTCACCTCTTTCTGAGGTTCAACCCCCCCATGTGGCTTTCTCACTTCTTTCTGAGGTTCAACCCCCCATGGGGACTTCTCACCTGTTTCTGAGGTTCAACCCCCCATGGGGATTTCTCACCTCAGTTTCTGAGGTTCAACCCAGTCCCCCACCCTGCCTCATGAGGATTTCTCACCTGTTTCTGAGGTTCAACTAAGGGAGGAGAGCACCCCTCATATTGTCTTATGCCCAATTTCTGCCTCCAAAGAAAGAAAAAGTAAAAATTGTAAGGCAGAAATGAAATCCACAAGCAGACAGCCCGCCACCACACCCTGGGCCTGGTAGTTAAAGATTGACCCCTGACCTAATTGGGTTATGTTATCTATAGATTACAGACATTGCATAAGAAAGCACTGTGAAAATCTGTATCCTGTTTTGTTCTTATCTAATTGCTCAATCAATCATGACCCTCTCATGTGCACCCCCTTAGAGTTGTGAGCCCTTAAAAGGGACAGGAATTGTTCACTTGGGGAGCTCGGATCTTGAGACAGGAGTCTTGCTGATGCCCCGGCCGAATAAACCCCTTCCTTCTTTAACTCGGTGTCTGAGGAGTTTTGTCTGCAGCTCGTCCTGCTACAGAACCCACCCCATGGGGATTTCTTACCTCTTTTTAACCTGCAAGACATCCCAACTAAGGAATACTTCACCGCTCTGCCATGGCTTTCTTTCCCTAGTCCCAACTAAGGAATGCTTTACCGCCCCTGCAGTTTCTCTCTCCTTGGTATGTCCTAACGAAGGAATGCTTTACAGTCCTGCAGCTTTTTCCTTAGTCCTGACCACCAATGAAATACTTTACCAGTCCCTGCAGCTTCTTCCTTGGTCTGTGCAGAGAGTTGTCGCCACAGTATGTGGCTAGGTTGCTGGCCAGTTGCTTTCTTTTTTTTTTTTTTTGAGACAGAGTCTCGCTGTGTCTCCCAGGCTGGAGTGCAGTGGCGTGATCTCGGCTCACCGCAAGCTCCGCCTCCCAGGTTCACGCCATTCTCCCACCTCAGCCTCCCAAGTAGCTGAGACTACAGGCGCCCGCCACCACGCCCAGCTAGTTTTTTGTATTTTTAGTAGAGACGGGGTTTCACCATGTTAGCCAGGATAGTCTCGATCTCCTGACCTCGTGATCCACCCGCCTCGGCCTCCCAAAGTGCTGGGATTACAGGCTTGAGCCACCGCGCCGGCTGCTTTTTTTTGTCTCTGCATTGCTGAGAGTCTGAGTTTATTCATCACACCAGGTGGGTCTCAATTTCTCATCCCTGAGGCCACTGCAAGGAGGCAGAAGAGCACACTCCGTCATGAGAGAGGACTGGAGACCACCCCTGGAGGAGAATATATCTCCGTATGGATTGTCACCAAATTGTTTGAAATGCTTGTTCCCCAGTGCCATAAATAAATAGCACTTGAACATAAATTTAATTTACTCAGCAAGGACATTTTTATACTTTCTGCAGAAAGGGTACACTCGCCAGCAGTTTTGCCATGAGAGCACACCAAACGAAGGAGACAAGTCATTTATAACCTGACATATCCACCCTACTGCTGTGTTCAGTTTCCACTGGCTGGAATGGGACCTTACATTCTGTATTAGTCCCGATTGGCTAGCAATTTAGAACTTTTTAAAAGAGGCAAAGGTAGAGGGAAACAAGAGAAGGAGGAAGTAACTTGTGGAATGCTGAGAAAGGTAAAAACACCTTCAAATAAGCAAGAGGAACAGGCTATGACCTAATGCTTGCTTGGACCAGTATAAGCATGCCAGGGCAAATATTTAGGCTAAATTGTGGGAGCTAAGAACATAAAGTGCATTGATTTCTTTATCATGGCTAGCAGATATTTAAGAATGCTAGCACAGGTCTTTGAATAAATTTTGCTTCTAAGAGAAGTTACTATTTATTCCTAATTAAATGGGGAGGAAAGTCTTTGAAGAGGAACCTCTGCTTTACTTTTTACAAGGTCTGTGGACTAGACTGGCTAAAGCCACAAGATTAGAAGTTATGGTAATCTTACTAAATTCAAGATGTAGCTATCTTTATTAAACCAATATTAATGTCTTATTTATTAAAAATTACACAAGCAAAGATCATTCTGTCTTGGGCTAGATTTATAGTTTTGTAACCCCATGACCAATTTTGACACCTTGTAGTATTTGGCAGGGAAAAGTATGAAATTGCTTGATTAATAAATGCAAACAAAAATGTATGCTGGCAATTCTTAAGACATTTCTAATATTACTTTACCAATAATTTTTTTTTTTTTTTTGAGACGGAGTCTCATTGTCAGCCTCCAGGCTGGGAGTGCTGTGGCCTGGTCTCAGCTCTCACTGCAGCCCGGCCCCGGTTCACCATTCTCCTGCCTCAGTCTCTCGAGAAGTTGGGCTGGGACTACAGGCGTCCTCACCACATCACTTCAGCTAGTTTTGTATTTTTTAGTAGAGACGGGGTTTCACCGTGTTAGCCAGGATGGTCTCGATCTCCTGACCTCGTGATCCGCCCGTCTCGGCCTCCCAAAGTGCTGGGATTACAGGCTTGAGCCACCGCGCCCGGCCTACCAATAATTTTAAAGCTAGCTTATTTACTAAAGATTTTACTTATGTAAATGAAAAAGTATTTGACTAGTCTTTTCTTTTTTCCTGATAAAGTATCTGATTCAAATGTTTTTAATCTTAAGCCAATTAGAGCTCTTTTATATCAGTAGTGAAACACTGTGTTCGCAATGCATAAATACCTAGATGTATTAGGCATGCCAATAGAAGTACATTTGATAGATTTATAAAAATCTTTTGTTTTTCCCTGAGACTTTCAGATTCTTGATAATCTGTTTCACAGCCCTAGGCAGTAGTCAGCTAAATAGCCTTAAATTTGCATATTAAAGGAAACAACTCAGGTGAAACTCAAATAGCAAAATTTACATCATAAGGTACAGAAAGAGTAAGTTTGGTAGTGCTGCAGGGATATTAACTATGGATGCCAAATCAAACATAAAATTATAGAAATCTATCATAGGATTGTATAAGGAGACCAGTTTTATTTAAATAGGGACTACCTATGGATCTCTGAGCTCTGGGCAGAGCCCACACTGAATTGTGAATCTTCAACAAGGGAAAATTATTATGAAGTTAGACCATGTGACGATTTTACACTTGAAAAAATTTTTTAAAGACACTTTCAAGTGTCTAAACCACCATCTTCCTTAAAAACCCAAGAGTAACCTCTCTTGTGGTAATTATTTTAGTCAAAAATAAGAAAAAAACAGTTAACACCATACAAAATTAAGCAGTTTAAGAACTGAGACGAACTTGTCTATTTACCTTCTTGGGGTTCCATAAGAAAAACAGGTTTCTTCACCAAAGGGAGGCTGGTGCCTTCATTTTCTTTAAGGAGTCCCAGGCTATTATAAACTATTTTAAGTCACTCATGCAGCAGAGGGTGCAAGAGAAAGGCGAGACAGCAGAAGTAAATAAAGAAAACAGAATTCAGTCAACAGAGAAAGAAAAAAAACCTTTTGCTCAAAGAAAGACATGATTTTAGGAGAAAAACAAAAACAAAAACATGAAGGCCTTTTAAATACGGACACACACATATGCACACATACACATACACACATCTTGGATGTTAGCTTTTAATTAAGCTGACTTTTAACCATTGAGTTCCTTTAAAAAAAATCTTTCAAAATCTCATTACCATATTTCAACTAGGACTGTAGCAGGACCAGCTGCAGACAAAACCTCTCAGACACTGAGTTGTAGAATGAAGGGCTTTATTCAGCTGGGAGCACTGGCAAGCTACTGCCTTAAAATCTAAGCTCCCCGAGTGCACAATGTCTGTCCCTTTTAAGGGCTCACAACACTAAAGATTTCACATGAAAGGGTCATGATTCATTAAGCAATCTAGGGGATATGTGACAAGGGTTTCATGCACTGGTAGTCAGACAGAAACAGAACAGGGCAGAGGGTTTCACAATGTTCTTCTATACAATGTCAGAAACGTTGGTTTCTAAGTCATAAGTTTGATTTTTTAACTACTGGGTTTAGGCCAGGCAGACCCAGTCCTGGTTCTGGGCCTGGCGCCAGACTGCCTGTCTTTGGTTTTATGAAGTATTGTTTTTTCCTTAAAACAGGTACTGAGTATAAAACAATATAAAACAATATGAGAGGGTCTCTCTCTTTCCTCATTCCCCCCTTTTGAGACTCTCACTTTTTATTAGTGGGAGTTCTCACTCTTATTTTTGCTACTCATGTCTTTTTGTGCAATAAATTGATAGTGATTCACATAGTACACTTGTGCTGAAGCATTTTGGTGAACTAAAGTAGCCACAAAGCTTTTTATCATTTGGACAAGTACAGGTATCAGACAAGAGACCAGTAAGTAGGTTCTTATTACTATTATAACTTTTATTATAAGAGTTTTAAATCCTCCTAGTGCTGGGAATTAATTTTTAAACATGGCTTCAGGTTGAATTTGTGCTACACTTGTACAGGCACATGTGACTATGTCTTTAACTACTTGCCTTTGATTATCTCTATATAGACAGTAATTAGTAAGGTTAAATTTCTTATAGACCTCTCTTTCAGCTGCTAGCAAGTAGCGAGAACCAATCTATTTTGATAGATAGCATTTCTTATCTGAGTTTCTTGCTGGGCCAGAATAGTCAAGGCTTGACCGGTTTTATTAGTGATGATTGTTGAAACAGCTTGCAATCGTATGATTCAGTTGAGCATGTAAATGGGGGTCCAGTATTCCCATGAGCCATCTTGTGTCTAAGTGGCAGGCCTATAGTATTGTATAATTTTTTAGGAGGTCATTTATCATTTTTTAAATTACCTATGACTATGCTTCATTTTCCACAGGAAGCATAGACAGGGACGCTCAGAAGTTCACCTGTTTTTATGAGCAGTAAGAAGAAAGATGGTTTAATAGTGCCAATAACACAACCACCTGTCTACTGGTCAAGCAGCTTAGCGTAGGCTCTAAGTCTGCATGTCCAGTATAACCCAGTGGGGGCAGTCTAGTCCTGGTGGAATTCTGGGTGGGATTGTTTTGTGGTGCTATTATACAGCTTTTGCCTAAGACAACTAAACTGCCTTACAGGATGAGTGAATCCTTTTCCTTCTCTAGCTGTGCAATACCGTCTAATAATTGAGACTTAAAATTGTCAGGGTGGTTCTTTTAGGCTGGGAATTCATCAGGAACTGGGTCTATAGGAACTAATTCTTCGGCTTTCCATGGCCATTGATCTCTTATTACAGTTTTTTTTACAAACATAACATGAAGTAACATTTAGAGACTGGGCTACATGCTTGGCTAATTGCAAAAACAAATTTCTGGTTTTTCCTGGAGTCTCTGTTACTGGCACATTTAGTTTATCATAGAAAGTCTGAAATACTGGTTCTGGAGAGTGTCTTTGAACCTCTCCTTTTATTAGGATGCTTACGCTAGGATCTAGTCCTTTTAAATCATTGCCTAATGTTATTTTTTTTTTATTTTTTATTTTTTATTTTTTTTTGGGTCTGAAGGGTTTGTGATTGCCAATTCTAAAGGGTTGCAGCTCCCAGTCATGCAGGAGAGGCTGACTTTTCCTTTTTGGAGCCAAACAGGATTTATTTTTTATTATTTTTTTTTAAGTAGCCCAAATGACACAAGACAAGTATTGACACATTTCACATAAATTAGATTCTTGACAGATATACTAATTTTTGCTGTGTAACTTTTTTTTAATTTAGAGAACTGCATCCCATCCCATGCTGCTTACTATTAATAGCAACACAGGCATCAAATTTTAAGGTTACATTTTTGGGGACCCCTCTTTCTTCTGTTCTAGATATTACTTTACTTGTGTCACCAAGGACCAGTCCTTAATTTTATTTTAAAAACTGTGATCATGGGAGGCTTAAAATGGGTCATAACAGGTATCAGGCTGGTTATTTCCTGGGCTACATACCTTGGATAGAATAGCATTATACAAACACGTTTCTTTTAGAGTCCTAGTACACTTACAATAACTATAAAATTATAGGATTGTAGCAATCTTTTGTCCTACTTCAGTGACTTGATGTATATACTGGGAACAGCCCTGAGTCTGAGGAAGGTCAGTTGAAGTCCTTACTGTACAAGTTCAATTTTTTTTTTTTTTTTTTTGAGACGGAGTCTCGCTCTGTCGCCCAGGCTGGAGTGCAGTGACCGGATCTCAGCTCACTGCAAGCTCCGCCTCCCAGGTTTACGCCATTCTCCTGCCTCAGCCTCCCGAGTAGCTGGGACTACAGGCCCCTGCCACCTTGCCCGGCTAGTTTTTTGTATTTTTTAGTAGAGATGGGGTTTCACCGTGTTAGCCAGGATGGTCTCGATCTCCTGACCTCATGATCCGCCCATCTTGGCCTCCCAAAGTGCTGGGATTACAACAAGTCCAAATTTTAAGGAAAATGAGTCCCACAATGAGTTTCCTCATGCTTCGGCCATGTGTGGACCAGTCAGCTTGCAGGTGTGACAGGAGCAGGGCTTGTCGTCTTTTTCAGAGTCACTTTGCAGGGGTTGGCGAAGCTGCTCCCATCCATGTACAGCTCCCGGTCTACTGATGTTTAAGGATGGTCTCAGAGGTTGGGCCCACTAGAATAAACTGAGTCCAATACTTTTTTTTTTTTTTAAATGACAAACGAGACTGAGTCTGGCTCTGTCGCCCAGGCTGGAGTGCGGTGGCCGGATCTCAGCTCACTGCAAGCTCCGCCTCCCGGGTTCACGCCATTCTCCTGCCTCAGCCTCCCGAGTAGCTGGGACCACAGGCGCCTGCCACTTCGCCCGGCTAGTTTTTTGTATTTTTTAGTAGAGACGGGGTTTCACCTTGTTAGCCAGGATGGTCTCGATCTCCTGACCTCGTGATCCGCCCGTCTCGGCCTCCTAAAGTGCTGGGATTACAGGCTTGAGCCACCGCGCCCGGCCTGAGTCCAATACTTTTATACAGTTATGTTTAACTGGGCTCTGTGATACCAGGAGCAAGGTGGCAGATTTAGGGTACTGCAAACTTCAATGGTTATGCGGGGATTTTCACAGAGCAAGCTTTGGTATTTAGTTAGTCTAGCACTAGCTAATGGTGTCCTTTGGTATTTATTAAAATCACAACAGCATGGGGGCACTTTAGGTTTTGCCTAAGAGTTAGCTTATCTGCTTCTTATGCTAACAGGGCTGTTGCTGCCAGGGCCTTTGAACATGGCCGCCAGCCTTTGGAAACCTGGTCTATTGTTTTGAGAGATGGGCCACTGGCCTTGGCCAGGCCCCTACAGTCTGGGTTAAAACTCCAACTGCCTTTTTTTTTTTTTTTGACATATAGAGTGTAAAGAGTTTTGTCAGGTCAGGCAGCCTCAGGGCTGGGGCCGACATGAGTTTTTTTTTTTTTAACTCATGAAAAACTTGTTGCTGTTGGTTGTAATAGATGTAGTTTATCTAATCTATATTTTTTTGACTGTCATTTACCAAAATATTAACTTAAATCCTGTAACTATTTGATTTCAAGTTTTAAATTGATCTGGTATTTCTTGTGGGGTTCTAACTGCACCTAAATAGATGTGACAGTTGAAAGACCTATAAGGGTCTTCTCTCACTTTATGATGTCTTCTTCTTCTTATTATTATTATTTTGATTGATGAAATGCCAGGGTGAAAGGGCTAGCCAAATGGACTAAAGCACAAGTGCCACTCTAGTTATTTGGCAGAGTGCCCAGTAAAGGGCCACCACAATACCACCACACATCTGCTCAGGGATGAACAAGGACTGACTGATTGATAAGCTCTTGAAAATTCTTAAGCTCGCTGCATCTCTTCAGGTCTCCAAGGAATGCTAAGTTTCCTCCTTGCCATGAAAGACACGAAATGAACTTGGTGTTGGGAGATGGACGCTGGATGGCCCTCGGGGGCTGACCCGCAGGGACTTCGGGATATAGCAGAAAGCTTGGCATGACTTATTACTCCAGGCTGTAGAATCCTGGAAAAGAGCTACCATGCAGCCCATGCATGGTTGACTGGAGGACCACCTTAGTGGAAGGGGGACAATCAGTGCCTCTGGCTTGCCATGTGCACAAGCATAACAATTGCTTTTGTTTAACTTGCAGATGGAACATTTGATCCATTTCAACCAGGCATTTGCATCTTGGTATGCTGTCTTAATTGCCAAAGTTTAAGTCTTTAACTTCTATGATCTTCCAGTAAAATGAATGTTTTCTTTAGCACCTATTTGTATTAGTTTTTAGACCAAAAAAAAAGCTAAATACCATTTTCTATTTAATAATGCTTCTTGTATGATTTTTATACCAGATAAGCTAAATTTTACCTTTATATTAGTGTGTTATTAATTTTAATAAATCCTTGTAGACATATTTATTTAATTTTTTATGTTTGACTATCAGGTAAGATTTTATAGACTCTTTTTAACCTTTTATAATTTTTGTTAAAGAGCAGATTGATGCTGTAAGGAAAACCTGTTGTATTTTTACTTTAATGTCTAGTTTACAGAAAAACTGGATGATACCTTTTTAACTTTAGCTAATATGTTCACACATAGAATTTTTTTACAATTAACGTTTTAAAACTTGCTTCAACTTTTAAAACAATAATTTAGCCGGGCGCGGTGGCTCAAGCCTGTAATCCCAGCACTTTGGGAGGCTGAGACGGGCGGATCACGAGGTCAGGAGATCGAGACCATCCTGGCTAACATGGTGAAACCCCGTCTCTACTAAAAAATACAAAAAACTAGCCGGGCGAGGTGGCGGGCGCCTGTAGTCCCAGCTACTCGGGAGGCTGAGGCAGGAGAATGGCGTGAACCTGGGAGGCGGAGCTTGCAGTGAGCTGAGATCCGGCCACTGCACTCCAGCCCGGGCGACAGAGCGAGACTCCGTCTCAAAAAAAAAAAAAAAAAAAAAAAAAAAAAAAAAAAAAAAAAAACAATAATTTTTTAACATTTTTTTTTTTTGAAACGGAGTCTCGCTCTGTCGCCCAGGCTGCAGTGCAGTGACCGGATCGCAGCTCACTGCAAGCTCCGCCTCCCGGGTTTACGCCATTCTCCTGCCTCAGCCTCCCGAGTAGCTGGGACTACAGGCACCCGCTACCTCACCCGGCTAGTTTTTTTTTGTATTTTTTAGTAGAGACGGGGTTCACCGTGTAGGCCAGGATGGTCTCGATCTCCTGACCTCGTGATCCGCCTGTCTCGGCCTCCCAAAGTGCTGGGATTACAAGCTTGGGCCACCGCGCCCGGCCAACATTTTAATGTAGGTAAAAATCCACATTCTTATGCCTCATTAAAATATTTTTACTAAAGGTATATTTTACTTTTTTATACCTTGCACATAAACTGTTTTTTCAAGAGTACTCAGGAGGCCTTATTACTTTTAAATTATGTAACATTTTTTGCATACAAATTTTTTTATAACTTTTTTTCTTTTACAACTTCCACAGATAATTTTTTTGACATATCTCAACTTTTTGACTTATTACAAACTTTTTCTTTTTTTTAAACAACCAGTTAATTTATTTCAGGACAAGAATTTACCATATAACATTCTTTTTATATAAATTCTGCCTCCCCGCTTTTTTCCTTTCTTGAAATTTTTCAACATAGTTCCCAATGGGGTGGGCTTACTTTGCACCTGACCCATGTTTTTTCTTTTCTTTTTTTTTTTTTTGAGATGGAGTTTCACTCTTGTTGCCCAGGCTGGCGTGCAATGGCGCAATCTCGGCTCATCGCAACCTCCGCCTCCTGGGTTCAAGCGATTCTCCTGCCTCAGCCTCCCAAGTAGCTGGGATTACAGGCATGCGCTACCATGCCTGGCTAATTTTGTATTTTTAGTAGAGACGGAGTTTCTCCATGTTGGTCAGGCTGGTCTTGAACTCGCGACCTCAGGTGATCCACCCGCCTCGGCCTCCCAAAGTGCTGGGATTACAGGCGTGAGCCACCGCACCTGGCCTGACCCATGTTTTTTCAAGACAAACTACCACGCTGTCACCACACACGCTCACCATAAAACAAAGAACGGGTAAAGAGGGCACACACACACTTTTATTGTTTATATCAAACCAAAATCAGAATACCACGAAATTCAAAATCTGAGTACCAAGAGATTTAAGCCAAGTCAAAACCAAATCCAAAGTATCCAGCAATTCAAGTCAAGACAAAACCAGAACAAAAGTGCCAATCCAGGCACACCGTGGGTGATCAGACCACGCTTCCACTCAGATGGAGGGGGGCAAGTTCCAAACACTAGTCTTACCAAATCAAGTCAGTCAAAACCATAACAAAAGTGCCAATTCAGGCACACCGTGGGTGATCAGGCCACGCTTCCACTCAGATGGAGTGGGGCAAGTTCCAAAGACTAGTCTTACCAAGTTTCAGATGTTCGGACTCCAAGTGCCAGTTCCTTCCCGGTGTTCAGCCACTGTGTTAATCCTCCACGGGGGCCTGCTATGCGCTGCTCTGATGAGGTGTTCCACTGGGACAACTGCCTACCCGGAGAGCTCTTTGGATCGCATCACTCAGGCTGGCTAGAGTCCCCTGCAGGGATGCTCCACAGGGCAGGCCTCAGCCACCTAAGGGGCTGCCTCAGCTGTCCATCCGTCAGTTATCTCACTTCCCAGTCAGGGAACCAAGAAATGTAGCAGGACGAGTCACAGACAAAACCTCTCAGACACCAAGTTGTAGAAGGAAGGGCTTCATTCAGCTGGGAGCATCGGCAAACTACTGCCTTAAAATCCGAGCTCTCCAAGTGCACAATTTCTGTCCCTTTTAAGGGCTCACAACACTAAAGATTTCATATGAAAGGGTCATGATCGATTGAGCAATCTAGGGGATACGTGACAGGGGTTTCATGCACTGATAGAGAGAAACAGAACAGGGCAAGGAGTTTCACAGTGTTCTTCTATACAATGTGTGGAATCTATGAATAACATCAGTTTCTAAGTTATGAGTTGATTTTTAACTAGTAGGTTTAGGCCAGGCAGGCCCAGGCTAGGTTTTGGGGTGGTGCCGGGCTGCCTGTCTTTGGTTTCTCTTCCTTATTTTTTCTTAAAACAGGTAGAGTATAAAACAATATGAGAGGGTCTCTCTTTTTCCTCAGGACAAATTGTTGCAATTTCAGACGTACAGCCATTGCTCTTTCAGTTTGGTCTGGCTAGTAAAAAGGTGGCCTTGTTTTGTAAATAAAGCCCCTTGGTAGTCAAATGAAAAATCTTTCCCCTTTTTTTCCCCCCTTTGCTGGCCATATTTTTCCCCCGACCACACCACCATTTTTTTTTTTTTTTTGGTAGGAATTTAGCCACTTCAGAGGCCTCGTTCCCCATAATTTGGAACTCCCTTCAGATTTAATCAAGTCGGATAGAGCTGATCAAACCCGGTGGTAAAAAGATCAAAACAACAACAAAAACAGAAACAAACAGCAACAAATTAAAAAGTTAAGCAAAAGAAATGATCACACAACTTATATATTTACTGAGCGCTCTAATAGTAAGGAGAATTAAGACCAGCTGGTCGTTAACCTTAACTAACTTTAGCCAACACCACAATTCACTTACTTATCTAGCAGTGGGTCTCAGGCTGAAGACTGCTCTCTATCACCCTAGAAGCAGGGAAAGAAAACCTCTTCTTCCCTGTTGGAAGGAAGCTCAAACTTCCCAAAGGAGTTACCTGCTGTTAGATACCAGTTCTAAATTTCTTTTCAAATAATTAATATGTCAGTATGTTCAATTCTTTGCCTTTTACTTTTAAACTTAACTTCCTTGTAAAGCAACATTTTTTGATTTCATACTCCACCTTGACTCATTCTGATCACCTGCTCCACCCTAACTCCTTCCGATTACCTGCTACCAGCTCTGCACTGACTCCGACAAAGCACTCACTCTGTCATTCTCTTTAAATTAGCCAGCCAATCAGAATTAGTTTAGCCTGTGCAGTCTAACCCTAGACAATAGGGGAACGGCACAGGAGCAGGGGCCACGTGGGTGAGGGATAAGAACCCCTTCCCCTTCTTTGTCCAGGTGAGCGCTCACCATTGCTCCATCTGTAAGGGTGCACCCTTCTATAGAAGTACCTTGCCTTGCTGAGAATTAAAAGAAAATTTTATATTCGAGTGCTATTTCTTTTGCGGTACCAAAACTATATATAACACTGCCTACCATCGTCATGGAAGCAGAAAAACTTGCCTTCCTTGTGTTGGAAACAAGTAAAACTCCAAAAAAAAAAAAAAAAGAAAGAAAGAAAGAAAAAAAAGTTGTACAGCAAAATAAACTTTAGTTCTCAACCAAATTTTGGGAGATCAGGGATTCTCTGGAGGAGATGCTTCCAGGCCTCAGCAAATTATTCTGTTGGTTTGAGCCATAAAGATTGTTCAAGCTGGTACCAAGCACCCATAGGAGATTTGTCAAAGGTGAGGGGCACCGACACCCAGAATCCCTCCTTGGTTACCAAAATGTGAACCCCCAAATTCTGAGACAGGTCTCAGTTAATTTAGAAAGCTTATTTTGCCAAGGTTGAGGACACACACCCATGACACAGCCTCAGGAGGTCCTGATGACATGTGCCCAAGGTGGTCAGAACACAGTTTAGTTTTATACATTTTAGGAAGATATGAGCCATCAATCAACATATGTAAGATGAACATTGGTTTAGTCTGGAAAAGCGGGACAACTTGAAGCAGGGAGGGGGCTCTCAGGTCATAGGTAGATAAGAGACAAATGGTTGTATTCTTTTGAGTTTCTGATTAGCCTCTCCGAAGGAGGCAATCAGATAGGCATTTATCTCAGTGAGCAGGGGTGACTTTGAATAGAATGGGAGGTAGGTTTGCCCTAAGCAGTTCTCAGCTTGACTTTTCCCTTTCGCTTAGTGATTTTGGGGGCCCAGGATATTTTCCTTTCACAGAAGCTAAAAGTTTCCTCTGTTTTCTTTATCTATCACAGATAAGGAATGGTAAAGAGATTTTGGTCACTATTCTGACTTTCCGAACACTTTGTTGTTTCTTTTGTTGAGTAATATAATTTATTTTTATTTTTAGAATTTCTAACGATCAAAGTAATGCTCAATGAAAGAAAATTTGGAAAAAAAAAAACCAGCAAGGAGGGAAGAATAGTCACCTTGAGTCACATCCTAAAGTCAAATATTACATTTCAAGTTTCTTCTTTTCTATGTTTAGGCTTTGAAAAGACAAAGAATAATACTTGTTGCACATGTTTCTGCATTACTATGAAGGTAAATTCATATCCAGTTACTTGAAATAAAAATGCTTGCAAAATCCTGTCCTCTCATCTGCCATTGATAACAGCAAATTTTTCTATTATACAGCACAGTGATGAGTTCCATTCTTCATCCTTTGTTGCTGACCATAGGATTCCTTTTCTTTGAGCCTTGAAATTATACTATATAATTTTTTTTCTTCTTTTCCATGGCATTTCTATAGCTTTACTGCAATTCTGGCATTATTTCTAATATTTTACACTGTGAAGAGTTTTATTTTCTCAGGTTACAAACATACTCATATATAACTTTACATTTCCCTCTTTTCACTATTATATTTTTCCATATTATTTCAGTTTCTATAAATAAAAACTTAAATGTCTAAAATAATAGTCCATCAAAAGTATTGTCTATAATTTAACTACTTTCTAACTATTGGAGTTTTAAGCTGTTTTTTGATTTTACCATTATAAATGTAAATAACTTTGATCATAAAAAGTTTCAGAATGTTTTGAAGAATAAAAGATCTGTCTTTTCCCAGAACATACCTATTTATTTAGGTTAAGCTGAAAAGTCAATTTTTTTATTTTTATTTTTATTTTTTTGACAGGAGGCGAAGTCCTGTTGATACTTATAGACTACAGAAAAAATATAAAACAAAGGTACAGCCTGCATGCTTGAAGGACACACATGTTTTGTTGTTCCTCTTCTGGAGATGGCAAGCCTGTCTCATCTTTGTTATGCTAGGAGCAATACAGGAGCTGCCACCATTGCTAAGCTTCTAGTTCGCTTTCTGCTGACTTTTGGAGTTTTCACACATTGACTAAGGACCTTAAGTATAAAGCTCTGGTGTTTTTATCTCTGGAGCTTGTGGGTCCCTGAGGCTAAGTGTGAAGCATGCAGTACTTTCTTCCAAAGATTTTAACAACATCTTACATGATTGTTATTACTTGACTCCTTTGGGTAAGGGGAAACCAAGTGAAGGAACAAGGATGTCTCTCAAGTATGGCAACTCAGTGACACGCCTAGTAACTGTGTTCAAAATAGAGCTCAGAATCTAGCTTTAGCCTTTCAACACAAGAAAGATAGCAATCTCAAGAAATATGCTTTGTATTTGAATTTGGATTGGAGTAGATTATTTGTTCAGATTCTCTAGGCTGGATACTCCCTCTCATTTTATTTTTTATTTCTATTTTTATTTTTTTTGAGATGGAGTCTCGCTCTATTTGCCCAGGCTCGAAAGGAGTGACAGGATCTCGGCTCACTGTAACCTCTGCCTCCTGGGTTCAAGCCATTCTCATGCTTGAGCCTCCCAAGTAGCTGGGATATCCCTTTCTTGCTTTCTTTATCCTTATTTTCCCTCTCTCTCCGGAAACTTTTTTGTTTTGTTTTATTTGAGACAGATTCTGTGTTGTCCAGGCTGCAGTGCAGTGATGTAATCTTGTCTCACTGCAACCTTCACCTCCCCAACTTCACACCTTCAGAGTAACTGAGACTACAGGGGTGCCATCATGTTCTCGGCTGGAAACATTTTTGATTATCATTAAAACACTGGGGAGACGGGCAGTGTTACCGGCCTCTAGTGGGTAATGGCCAGGGATGCTGCTTCATTTTGGGGGCTACGATGCACAGGACAGCCCCCACAATGAAGAATTATGGAGTCCAAACTGTCAATAGTGCCGTCATTAAAAATGCTGCAGTACATACAAATGTGTATCTCTATGAGATGGACACTGGCCTTCCCTGATTTATTAAAAGCAAAGGGCAAGAAATAATTGGCCTAAACTCTGAAGTTACCTAATATCTTGTATGTAGTATTTTATTACCATACAAGGCATATCATACCAGGATAAATAAATATGCAGAAACTTCTGTTGTAGTTAGGAGGAGAATTTGGCCGCGCCAGGTACTCACGCCTGTAATCCCAGCACTTTGGGAGGGTGAGGCAGGCAGATCACCTGAAGTCAAGATTTGAAGTCAGGATTTTGACCAGTCTGGCCAACATGGCGAAGCCCTGTCTCTGCTAAAAATACAATTAGCTGAGCCTGGTGGCGCACACCTGTAATCCCAGCTACTCAGGAGGCTGAGGCAGGGAGAATCGCTTGAACCCAGGAGGCAGAAGTTGCAGTGAGTCGAGATTGTGCCACTGCACTCCAGCCTGGGTGACACAGTGAGACTCAGTCTCAAACCAAAAAAAAAAAAAAAAAAAAAAGAAGGAAGGAGTATTTACCTTTGTTTTTGATGTGTTGATCATTTTTATTGCTTTCATAGGATGTCTGCACTGGAAGGGACTTTAGAGATAATCTAATCAACACCACATTTTTCCATTGTGCATAGGAAACTGAATTCCAAAAAGGAAACGAACTAACCCAAATTCTCCCTGATCTGGGATTACAAGCATCAGCTCATTATTCCTGCAATAAAACTGGCCAGGAGCTAAACAGAAGACTTTTACAAAATGAAAACCCCTGTCTCTGATAAAAGACATTTTAAAGATTAAACAAATTGTGTATATGATTTTTAAAAAATATATTTACTCCTTCTAAAGCACGTTGCATAAAGAGCATATGTTTAAAGTACCACAGAAAATTAAATTCTTCTACTACTTAACTTCTCTAAGCCTCATTTTTGTTCTTCCACAAGATAAAATGGGGGAAATAATTTCCACTTTACAGAAAGGAATAGATGAAGCAAACTAACGTTTATCAAGTTGATGGGCAAAAAGTAGGATCTCAACAAATGATAGTTGGTGTATCAGTTTAAGTTATGGATTGCAAGCAACAGAAACAAATTCTGGCCAATTAAAGCAGAAAAAGAATTACTGAAAGAAAATTGGGTAGCACAATGAAGTATAAGAATGCCTGGCGAATGTGAATTGGAAATGACCAAGAATAAAGGAAGGCTGCATAGTCAAAATCACAAGCAAAATTACAAAACTGCACCTCAGTTGAGTGAGGACACCATTCCTGCTGCCACTACAGAACACGAATGTACCAGCCTCTACCACAAACCTGAATCTAGCACAACACCATCACTAGCATGGTTGCTACTGAGACTGCTATCTCCCCTCCCTCTCCAATCCCTAACAAAAGGAATTCTCCCAATCCTGTCTCACTATCTCCATGTTAAACATTTCAGGTGGATAATTCTAGTTAGCTAAGTCCAGGTCACATACCTGTCACAGAGCCAGGAAAGTGATTATCTGACATTTTCAGCTTATTATGGAAGAAGGATTCTCTCTCTCACCAAGTAACATAAAATGGGAAATTCCCTAGAGGGAGGGAGCTCAAATATGGAGAGTATCCCATGTGTAGTGACAAATTTTCACTATAGAAGTCTTTTCGTCCTAACTCTCTCTGCTCACCATGGCCACAAAAGCCAAACAAATTCTGAGTGAGTTACAATCAACTGGGGACAAAACAAATACTATCTCCAACAATTGTTGTGATAGGGTTTTTTGTGTAATAGTTTCACTACACTTTTCTGACTTTTAGTTTCTTTTTCTTTCTTTCTTTTTTTTGAGACGTAGTTTCACTCTCATTGTCCAGGCTGGAGTGCAGTGGTGCGATCTCGGCTCCCTGCAACCTCCGCCTCCCAGGTTCAAGCGATTCTCATGCCTCAGCCTCCTGAGTAGCTGGGATTACAGATGCGTGCCACCACGCCTGGCTCATTTTTGTATTTTTAGTAGAGACAGGGTTTTACCACATTGGCTAGGGTGGTCTCAAACTCCTGACCTCAGGTGATCTGCCTGCCTTGACCTCCCAAAGTGTTGGGATTACAGGAACGAGCCATGGCGCCTGGCTGAAATTTCTAATTAGATAATTTATACTTTTCAGTCAAAATTTGAAAAATAATTATTGTTGAAGGGTATTTGGAATACAACTGTTTGGGAGGCCCTTAGTAGACTAATTTATAAAAAACATAACAGAGGGTGATGAGGGAAAGTCTACGTTTGATCCATAAAGTCTGACACTTGAGAAATAAACAATGACTTGACAGTGGATGAAAGAAGAAGACAAAATGAGTAGGAAACTCTGATACTACTGTTGATAAATGGTGGTTTCAGACAAGGCTGAAGCAACCCTGGAGCTGTGGGAAGTGGTAGATGAAGAATGTACATCGGGGAAAAGGGGAAAAGCAGTTATAGTCCAGCTTTGATGGTGTAAGGAAATAAAAATATAATAACAAGGGTTTTTAAAAAATTTGTTATGTTTTGGTTTTAGGTTGAATATACTATATAAAATGTAATATCTAGTAAATTTTGACAATGGAATAAGCAAAAGAATCCTTGAAGCCTAAATTATAATGTATTTATTAGTCAAATAAGCCAGATTATTGTAAAATAAAACTTTATCTTTAGGTTTCAAAAGACTAATATGTAATTTATAGATATCCTAATCTCTGAGGCAATGTAAAAATAGATTAATATTTAGCTATGTTCTCTAGCATGTATCACAAGTATGTCTTGAAAAGTGAAGTGACTGTTAGAGTTTCCTAGGTAGAATGCTCGAATACCTTAATTATTGAAGTTATCCCACAAATAGTTACAGCATTCCTACCACATTCTAGGTCCTGCGATAGGACCTGGGATACAAAGATAAGTAAGATACAGTTATTGTTGCCAAGGAACTCACGGTCTAACAAGCTCCAATATAATATGATAAACGCTGTAAAAGATATTTTGAGGAAGCTAATTGGGGATGGAGCCCATAGCATTCTATGAGGAGAAAGAAGGAAGGCTTCCTGGAAGAGGAGGTATCTCAGCTAATTCTAAATCACTGCACCAAAATTCTCAAGTTTAAAAAAGAAGAGAGCAAACAGTTGTCCTGTTTTTTGTTTGTTTGTTTTTGAGACATGATCTCATTATGTTGCCCAGGAGGGTCTCAAACTCTTAGATTCAAGAAATCCCCCCACCTCAGCCTCTCAAGTAGCTAAGACTACAGGTACACACCACCACACCCAGATCCCTTTGTTTATACAAGAGAAATAATCAGGGGAATAAGGCTAATAAATCCCTTTGGATTCCTAAACTTACTTCTTTAGCATATGTATCTGAAAATTTCTAAACTATTAGTAAATATGAATAACAAATTTAATAAATAGAAATAATATGTATGAATACAACACTCCAAGACTTTCCTACATTGATTAAGTAAAATGCTAGTGGATTTTTACTTTCTTCATTCACCATACATACAACTTGTTATAGCCACCAACAGCGCATACTTAACCCTTTCTCTTGGTAGGGTTACTGGAAACTAAATGAAACGTGAAGTTTAGTACAGGGCCTGGAACACAGCAAAGTTCAGTAAGTGATAATCTCCCTCTCTAGTCCAAGGTGGGTCTTATACACCCTTTTATTATAGTGCCCTTGCAATCAATGATGCTCCATAAATATTTAAACTATACACTGACCCCACAGTTAATTACCAGTACCTATCAAATCCTTAGCATCATCTCTCTTTCCCCAATTCCCTTAGTCTCCACCCAATTTATTCTTAGTAATGCCTTGTGACAAAACTCTGTAGGGATAAGTTCCTAAAACAAGAGTGTCACATTTAAGTTATATTTTTTAAAAATCACATAAGCACGATTCATAAAACAGTGATTGGAAGCTTCTGCCTATCCAACTGCAAATAGAAGTATCAAGACTTTTAATATCTGTGGAAAAACAAATCGCTCAAGTATTGACATTACATACAATCTCAAATTCCAGAGTAGGTAAGGATAAGGCAGTAAGTGTAGCTAGAGTACACCGACAACAGATGGCAGCACTTGAACATTAAGCCCTGATGATAAGCCCTCCTTTTCACATTCATGTTCTGCTGTGACTTGCAGATTTGCATAACCTCAATCAAGGTGGGCAAAAGATTATGTCTCCATACTATGGTAATGAGAAGGGACAACATGACATGAAACTCGTCTGAGACATAGATGAGTCTATGACTTGTTGAAGTTGTAAAAGTTGTAATAGATATCAAGCTGGGTTCTGCAATCTTGAAAATGGGGGTACCCACAAACCATTAGAGCACTGGAAACATATAAACACTTAAAATGTCGCTCAGCTGCACCCACACAATGTAGCTGGAAGTTGATTTTTTTAAAGAAATGAAATTTATACTCAAGTGTAGTTCATATAGAGTTACAAGTAATAGAAAATGAGTTACTACAATTTTTTGGTAATATTTCTTATATGTTAATAGATTTGTATACGGTTTCTAACTAGGAAGAAATTAAAAAGAACTTTTGGAACTGACTTGTTAGTTTATTATACTGCTAACTTATGCAAGAAGAAATAGATTCCTTCATTCTTCTGTATTCCATGGTTAAGAGCAACAACTTAGGAGAAAAAGACACCTAGATTGATATACTACCTCAGTCACTTTCTAGCTTTGCGACCTTACCAAGACACTTAAACTGTCTGTGACTTTATCTGTTAAAAAGTG
The DNA here is from genome assembly GCF_008728515.1 of Papio anubis. Classification (NCBI taxonomy): domain Eukaryota; kingdom Metazoa; phylum Chordata; class Mammalia; order Primates; family Cercopithecidae; genus Papio; species Papio anubis. The sequence goes on from NC_044981.1 coordinate 145,593,469, forward strand.
ATTACTGGGTGTGGTGGCTCTCACCTGTAATCCCAACACTTTTGGAGGCCTAGGTAGGAGGATTGCTTGAGTCCAGGAGTTCCAGACCAGCCTGGTCAACAAAGTGAGGCTTCAGTGAGCTGTGATCGTGCCACTGCACGGCAGCATGGGCGACGGAGCAAGATCCTGTCTCAACAACAACAATAAAAGACGTGGTCATACCTACCTCACAGGATTTTGTAAGGATCAGAGAAGTAAAGAAAATAGCATAATGCCTAACACATAGTAAGGACTCAATAATTGAAAGCTATTATAATTGTGATTCAATGTATTCTCCCCCTGCCCTGCTAATTTTAAATTATTTACTTCAAGTTCCTGAAAATGCATTGCTAACTGTATTATGTTTAGATAAAGTGGCTGGGAGCTTGATAGCTGTAGCAATGATGTTTTTGCAAATATTGTAGATGAAAATAAATCTAATTTTGGAATGGAATGGGGAAAGATGCAAATTTTAGTTTTACATTATTTATTGTGTACTAAAACCTGTGTGAAGGTCCCTACTTGAGTCTAAGGTCAGGATCTCATGATCCATTTTGATTAGCTAAGTTTGCTCAAGCCAAAGGACTTTATTGCTTCATGCTAACCAGTCTGCCCTATAGTACAAAGACTGCAAAACTAAAATTGTGATTTTTTGCTCCTCAGTGGCCTTGCATCGGCGAAGGGCACACAGTGCAGGCTTTAGGTGGTGATTAACTGGAAGGGTCTGTCCCAAGAACAGATTACAGCAGATTGCATTCATCTAAACATGTTTCTAGGTAATGCAGGAGTTTCCACCAGCCTACTCTAATCACATAGGTTTCTCTTTCCCTTTCTAGGATTGTCTACCCTTGCAGTGGAAGTAGGCAGAATGTAAAGGGAGGAGTTGCTGAATACTTTTAAAGGCAATGAAAAATTCAAGTTAAAGTTATAGTTGAGAGTTAGTAGCCTCACTAGCCTGTCTTAGCTTGAGTAAGGGTCATGTCTCATTCATTTTTGTGTCTTCAGTGTCGCAACAGAGTTCTGCATTCAATATATTTGTAAATATATGAATTCACAATTTTGATTTTCTGAAATGTCACGTGTGGGAATGCTGTACGTTTTCAAATGTGCCAAATAACAAGGCTTCAGTCATGAATGGATCACATAAACTATGGTGATCCTATAAGAGTATATGCCCTGTTTTTACTGTACCTTTTCTATGTTTAGATAAGTTTAAATACACAAATAGTTACCACTGTATTGTAATTGCCTACCGTATTCAGAATGGCAACATGCTGTACAGGTTTACAGCCTAAGAGCAATAGGCTACATCATACAGCCTGGGTGTGTAGTAGGCTATACTATCTAGGTTTGTGTTTAAATACACTCTAGGATGTTCCCTAGGGGATGATTAACCTAAGGACACATTCCTAAGAACATATCCCCATCTTAAGTGAAGCACTACTGTAGTTGCTTTTGAAATGTGTGACCTATGGCGTATTAAGAGGAATACCGTGTGCCAAGAAGTGACGCTAAGAGTTTATCTTACAACTGAGTTAAGTAAAATTTGCAAACTTGGTTTCGAGGTTAACTAAGACATGTAAGGTGACACAGGTAGTATGTGACAGAGGGTAAGAACTGAACGTTCACAAGGTCTACCTGACCCTTAATCACAATACAAAAAGTTTTCTATTAATTCCGCAAAATCTGGTCAGCCGCTTCAATGCGCAGCGTTAGGCAGTCCACACCTGGAATTTGGGGTTGGTTTACCAAGAACAGCCAGGGTGTACGCCCACTCCATCCTAACCAGGAACTGGAATCCAAAAGGTAAAACGTGGCTATTGCGCATGCTCACACCGCCCTTCCTTGCTCTCCCCTCCCTGACCCTAGACGCCACCGCAGCAACTTTCTGGGAGGACTTTGGAATAGCTCCCGCCAACTGTTAAGTCAAACCGGCGGAAATCCTTCCTTTCTGCGACGTGGACACCTTTCTCATCCTCGGGCCTTTCCAACCAGGATGCAGAAACCACGCGGCTCCGTTTCTCAGGGATTCAAGCCGTAGTTTGCCAGTTGTTAATATGGCGGCTAACAGGCAGGTCCCAAGCTGAGGCCTTTCATAGGCCAAGGTCGCATCCTGGCCCCGCCCATTTTGTCCCTCCAGGCTGCGTCCGCCCAGCTCTTCGCTACGCATGCGCAGCGGGGGCAAGCTGTTAGGTGGGACAGACAGAATCTTCCGTGTGTCGCCGCCGCTGCCGCCTCAGCCTCAGCCTCGGCCTCGTTACTCCTGCGGTTCTGTGGCTGTGTTGCTGGCGTTAACGGCGCGAGGTGAAGGGAGGTGACGGAAGGTGCGCGCGCGCGCGCGGGGGGTCCCCTCAGTCCCAGCAGTTCCCTTCGTGCGGGTGGGGCGGCGAGGGTCTTCAGCAGTCGGGAGAGGCCCTTGACGGCGCCATGTCGGCGGGCGGTCCATGCCCAGCAGCAGCCGGAGGGGGCCCAGGGGGCGCCTCCTGCTCCGCCGGGGCCCCAGGCGGGGTATCCATGTTCCGGTGGCTGGAGGTGCTGGAGAAGGAGTTCGACAAGGCTTTTGTGGATGTGGATCTGCTCCTGGGCGAGATCGATCCAGACCAGGCGGACATCACTTATGAGGGGCGACAGAAGATGACCAGCCTGAGCTCCTGCTTTGCACAGCTTTGCCACAAAGCCCAGTCTGTGTCTCAAATCAACCACAAGCTGGAGGTGAGCCGTGGGCGCTGGCGGCTATGGCATCCAACCCCGGGCTGCCCGGTGGCGTCAGATCCCATTTAACGCTCCAGTGAAACGACCCTAGAAAACTGCCCACCGGGGCTTCCAAATGTGATGGGAGAGTGCATGTCTGTGTGTGCGAAGGAGAGGAGTGAGGTGAGGGTGGGGGACAAAAAGGGCCCCAGACCGACACGTGAGTCTCCCCGGGGTACTGTCGTCCACCTTCCTAGTATCTCTCTGAGGCGGAAACTAATTACATACACTAGCCCCCCTTTTACGTGTTACATTAACAAACCTAACAAAGATTCTCTGTCATGAAAATACCGTAGGCCACCTTTTGACAATTGAGTTTTGCAGATCTACTTTCACATTGATAAACCGAATTTGTATATGTTCAGACAGATACAGCCCTGATTATTTTCATTTTAAATATTTCAGGTCAGCGCCTATTACTGCATACAGAGACATGCATAAACTATTTAGGGGAATCTGATCAAAGCTCTTAGGAAAATTTCGTGGTGCATAACGATAGTATCATTGTCTCGGTTTACATCCATAGTTGGTCCTTAAATTACAGGCAGATACCTCCAGAGAGCTTCCTGCAATTATTGAAATTACTTCTGACATTGAGTTTTTATATGCTTGTACATTACTGTGTAATTTTCCAAAGTCTAGATTTATTTTTGAGAGAGTATAAAGCATCATTTACTTTAATCTCTGATGCTGGGTGTGGGTGAGGGTGGAGTGGCTGTGATTCAAAAAAACCAAAAAACTGTCACGTTGTGCAGAAAATTTAAAAAGGGCATTATTACAATATTTATAAATCAAGATAGATTAACATTATTGCATAAAGAGTACTTTCTAACTAGGCAATTTAAGAGAATGGGTCTTTCTTTTCAAAAAGTATAATAGATAAAAATGGGATAATCAGTGATGTGCAAAACTCTTCGAACATTAGCTTTCCTAAGAAATCATTACTCGTTGTCATTGAGAGTGCCCATTGTATCTATATCAATATGAATGTCAGATAAACATCCTCTCCTTGCCTAGTGGTCAGCATTCTTTTTCTCCTATTAGCCATGAAGTATGTGGCATAATTAATCTTTGATTAACATAGATGTACATATCCAAGAATTGTGGCTCTTCTCCACTGCAAGAACTGTTACTTTCTTCTATCCTTTTTGAAAAGATTAGAAAGTGCTAATATGAAGGTAATCACTTCTTACTGTAGGTAAATGAAAACATCTCTTGATTTCTTTATTAGTATTAATTTTCACAAGAAAGCTGTTTTTCTGATTTCATTCTGATAGTGAAATTACATTTAATGTTTTATAGAAATAGTACTTTAACTTTATTTCATTTTATTTTATCTTACTGTATTTAAAAAAAAGAGAGATGGAGTGCTTTGTTGCCCAGGTTGGTCTTGAATTCCTGGCCTCAAGTGATCACCCTCCTGCCTCGGCCTCCCAAAGTGCTTTGATTACAGACATGAGCCGCTGTGCCTGGTCATTAGTTCTCTAGCTTTAAACAACAAAGATCAAAAGTAGCTTTTGCCACATGATATAATTTGAATGTGTCCCCCAAATTTCGTGTATGGGAAACTTAATCCCCAATGTGACAGTACTGAATCTCCAATATGGGGCCTTTAACAGGAGAGTGGATTATGAGTACTCAGTTCTTATGAATGGATTAATCCACTCATAGATTGATTTGTTATTGGATTAATGGATGAATGAGTTATCATAGGAGTGTAAAAGTGGTGGCTTATAAGAAGAGGAAGAGAGACCTGAGTAAGCATGTTAGCATGCTCAGCCCCCTTGCCATGTGACACCCTATGCTGCCTCCATACTCTGCACAGATCCCCTGCCAGCAAGAAGGCTCTCGACTTCTCGAGATCTGGCCCCTCGACCTTGGACTTCTCTGTCTCCATAACTGTAAGAAATAAATTCCTTTTCTTTATAAATTACCTAGTTTCTGGTATTCTGTTATAAGCAACAGAAAGTGGACTAAAACATCACATGAGAAATTTCATATCATTTACAACTGCAGTATCAACTGGGCATTAACAACTTTTTTTAATGAAACAATATTTATTTTTAAAATGACCTAAGGAAACTTTAAACAGGGAATTTTTTTTTTTTTTATGTCAGATATAAAAATAGAAATTGGGAGGAAGGATAATTTTCTGAGTAGGAGGTTGTGCTCCATTTTTTTTGTCTTTAAAAATTGTAGATGAGTATTCAGAATTGTAATAAATTAGGCATGTTCTTTTTTCAGAAATTAAAATCGCACATTCTGACTCTTATGTTGTGATTTAGGAGGTTGCATTATTTCTCAAAATAAGAAATGCTAGCATATCACAATGTGAGCATGTTTTTTAAACATGCTTGAAACACTTGATTTAAAGATCTTAGGAAAACGGGGAGGGGGAAAATCCTAATGATTTTTGTTTGTTTGTTTGTGTGTTTTGAGTTATAGTCGACTTATTTGTCTTCGGTGTTACTGTGTACACATTTAGCAGCTTCTGCCGTTTTCATGGAATCAATTGTGTATTGCTGTGGAAAGAGGTTCATTGTCAGCAGTGCCTTTCAAAGCAGACTTGCTGCTGTACCATCTATAGAATTTCAGTGGTTGCTCCATATATTGTTTGAAATCTTGAAACAATTTCCATATTTTCTTGCCCTTTTTTACTTTTTTAGTAAAAGGATTGAATTAGTTCTATTGTTTTAATTATATGGACGTTAAGACATATTTGAGACCACTTATGGTTTGATATGACAAATGTGGTGACGTTCAGTGGTTTCAGAGGTTAATACCTTAAATCATATTGCTATAATAAAATATTTTTATATAATGAAGAAACACCTCCAATTTGGGTAATTTGTAATGTATTTAACATTAAACACTATGTTTATTATTAAAATATTAAATTTTGCTGCAAAAAAAATCATAGGTTACTTTTTTACTTGAATAGGCTATTAGGGCTATTCTTTTTTGTTTTTATTTGACATAATAATCATACCTGTTTAGGGGGCACAGTGTAGTATTTGGATACACATAATGAATAATGGTCAAATTAGGGTAATTAGCATGTCCATCATCTCAAACATTATTCATGTTAGAAACAATTCAAAACCTTCTCTTCTAGCTGTTTGAAAATATACATTAAGCTACTATTAACTGTAATCATCTTACAGTGTTATAGAATGCTAGAACTTTTTCCTCCTATTTAGCTTTAATTTTGTTAACCTTGGAGTCCCCAACCCTGGGCTGTGGACTAGTACTGGTCCCTGGCTTCTTAGGAACTGGCTGCACAGCAGGAGGTGAGCAGTGGGCGAGAAAGCATTACAGCCTGAGCTCTGGCTCCTGTGAAATCAGCGGTGGCACTGATTCTCATATAGATTCTTATAGGAGCACAAACCCTGTTGTGAACTGCACATGCGAGGTATCTAGGTTGCCTGCTTCTTATGAGAGTATAATGTCTATTGTTGAAACCATCCCCATGCCGTCCTGTGGAAAAATTGTCTTCCACAAAATCAGTCCCTGGTGCCAAAAAGGTTGGTGACCACTGTGTTAACCAACATATTCCTACCCGCCTCACCCTTCCCAACTTAGAGTAACCACTGTTCTATTCTCTACTTCTATGAGATCAACTTTTTTTTTCTTTTCTTGAAACGGGGCCTCACTCTGTTACCCAGTCTGGAGTGCAGTGGTGCGATCATAGCTCACTGTGGCCTCCAACTCCCAGCTCCGTTGATGCTGCTGCTTCAGCTTCCCAAGTAGCTAGGAGTACAGGCATGAGCTACTATACTCAGCTAATTTTTCCATTTTTTCTTTTGTAGAGATGGGGTTTACCATGTTGCTTAGGCTGGTCTTGAACTCCTGGGCTCAAGAGATCCTCCTGCCTCAACCTCTCAAAGTCTGGTATTACAGGTGTAGGCCACCATGCATGATGGATCAATTTTTTAACTTCTACATTTGAGTGAGAACATACATTATGTATCTTTCTGTGTCTTGCTTATTTTACTTAAAGTCCTCCATGCTCATCCATGTGGTCTTGAATGCAGGATTTCATTCTTTTTTATGACTGAGTAGTATTCCTTTGTGTACATATACCACTTTATTTTTATTTTTATTTTAAAATTATTTATTTATTTATTTATTTTGAGACAGAGTCTCGTTCTGTCGCCCAGGCTGGAGTGCAGTGGCACTATCTTGACTCACTGTAAGTTTCACGTCCCAGGTACACACCATTCTCCTGCCTTAGCCTCCCGAGTAACTGGGACTACAGGCGCTCACCACTACGCCTGGCTAATTTTTTGTATTTTTAGTAGAGACGCGGTTTCACCGTGTTAGTCAGGATGGTCTCCATCTCCTGACCTCGTGATCCACCCACCTCGGCCTCCCAAAGTGCTGGTATTACAGGCGTCAGCCACCATGCCCAGTCCCACTTTTTTTTTGTTGAATCTGTTCATCTGTTGTGGAAATATAGGTTGCTTCTGTATCTTGGCTATTGTGAATAGTGTTACAATAAACATGGGAGTGCACATATTGTTCAACATACTGATTTCCTTTTTAGGGGGCTTATATACCTAGTGTATATGTTCTATTTTTAGTTTTTTGAGAACATAGGTTACATCTTAAAATTATAAATGATACCTATGTGACTGCTTTTTGCCATTGCAATATTTAGGAAGAGTCATATCTGAGGAGAATGGAATAGCAGAGAATATCAGTGTATTTTGACATGGGGCCATTTCAAATTGCTCACATCTGTCATAGTTTCCACCTGCTTGTGAATTTTTGCTGTGGTTAGCCACTTGATAATGGCTATGCTGGAATTACAGGCATTGACTGGAATAGTAGTAGCACTGTGGAAGAAACAAAAAAGAAAAGAAACTTTTTATCTGAAGAATGTGCCCACTTTCACCACTTCTCTTCAGTGTAGTACTAGAAGTCCTAGCCAGAGCAATCAGACAAGAGAAAGAAATAAAGGATATCCAAGTGGATAAAGAGGAAGTCAGACTGTTGCTGTTTGCTGATGACATGATAGTATACCTAGAAAACCCTAAAGACTCATCCATAGAGCTCCTAGAACTGGTAAATGAGTTCAGCAAAGTTTCACGATACAAAATTAACGTACACAAGTCAGTAGCTCTGCTATATACCAACAGTGACCAAACTGAGAATAAAATCAAGAACTCAACCACTTTTATAAGATCTGCAAAAAAAAAATACTTTGGAATATACTTAACCAAGAAGGTGAAAGACCCAAGAAAACTATAAAATACTGCTGAAAGAAATCATAGGTGACACAAACAAAGGGAAACACATCCCATGTTCATGAATAGGTAGAATCAATATTGTGAAAATGACCATACTGCCAAAAGCAATCTACAAATTCAATGCAATTCCCATCAAAATACCACTATCATTCTTCACAGAACTAGAAAAAACAATCCTAAATTCGTATGGAACCAAAAAGAGCCCACATAGCCAAAGCAAGACTAAGCAAAAAGAACAAATCTGGAGGCCTTACGTTACCCGACTTCAAACTGTACTATAAGGCCAAAGTCACCAAAATAGCATGATATTGGTATAAAAACAGACACATAGACAAATGAAACAGAATAGAGAATCCAGACATAAAGTCAAATACTTACAGTCAACTCATCTTTGACAAAGCAAACAAAAACATAAAGTGAGGAAAGGAACCCTTTTCAACAAATGGTGCTGGAACAATTGGCAAGCCACATGTAGAAAAATGAAACTGGATCCTCCTCTCACCATATACGAAAAAAAACTCAAGATGGATCAAAAACTTAAATCTAAGACCTGAAACCATAAAAATTCTAGAAGATAACATTGGAAAAACCCTTTTAGATATAGGCTTAGGCAAAGACTTCATGACTAAGAACCCAAAGCAAACACAACAAAAAGATAAATAGATGGGACTTAATTAAACTAAAAACTTTGTGCACAGAAAAAGACATAATCAGAGTAAACAGACAACCCACAGAGTAAGAGAAAATCTTCACAATCTGTATATCTGACAAAGGACTAATATCCAGAATCTACAGGGAACTCAAGGAAAAACAAACAATCCCATCAAAAAAGAGGGCTAGGGACATGAATAGATAATTCTCTAAAGAAGATATACAAATGGCCAGCAAACATGAAAAAATGCTCAACATCACTAATGATCAGGGGAATGCAAATCAAAACTGCAATGCAATACCACCTTACTCCTACAAGAATGGCCATAATAAAGTAATAATAATAATAGTAGATATTGGCACGGATGTGATGAAAAGGGAACACTTTTACACTGTTGGTGGGAATGTAAACTAGTACAGCCACTGTGGAAGACAGTGTGGAGATTCCTCAAAGAACTAAAAGTAGATCTACCATTTGATCCAGCAATCCCACTCCTAGGTATTTACCCAGAGGAAAAGAAGTCATTATACGAAAAAGATACTTGCACACACATGTTTATACCAGCACAACTCACAATTGCAAAAATAGGGAACCAGCCTAAATGCCCATCAATCAATGAGTGGATTAAAAAATATATATATACAGACACCATGGAATACTACTCAGCCATAAAAAGGAATGAAATAGTGGCACTTGCAGCAACGTGGGTGGAATTGATTGGAGACCATTATTCTAAGTGAAGTTACTCAGGAATGGAAAACTAAATGTATGTTCTCACTCATGGGAGCTAAGCTAGGAGGATGCAAAGGCATATGAATGATACAATGGACTTTGGGGATCTGGAGTAAAGCGTGGGAAGGGGATGAGGGATAAAAGACTACACATTGGATACAGTGTACACTGTTCAGGTGATGGATGCACCAGGATCTCAGAAATCACCACTAAATAACTTATTCATGTAACCAAACACCACCTGTTCCCCAGACACCTATTGAAAGAAAACAAAAAACAAAAACAAACAAAAAAAACCTGAGTTCCTTTCCATTGTCAGGCCCAGAGAGGCATTGGAATGAAACCACAGTTATGGCACTCTCTTTTGACCTAAGTAGTTATCTCTTGAAGCCACCTTCTATGTAGGATTTAGACTAACTGACGCCAAGTAGCCATAAAATACCATATGCTGGACACCATAAGTCATACCTTATAGTGCAACAATGAATAGTCAGTCACTAATCAGTGATTGTAAACCAGTGAGAATTCTTATCAAGCGACTTTATGTCTGCCTTGTTCCTTTTTCCCTTTAAAATCTGCTTGTAACTCAGGTGCCAGAGCACTCCCCAGGCATCTGGGAAATATGTGTTGGGTAGCTGTCCTCATTTTGGCTCAGGTAAACTAAAGTATGTTTTGTGCCTCAGCCTTTTCCTTTTAGGTTTACAGTAGGAATAGTAATAGTAGCAGTAGTAGGCGTGTTGGAATACAAAGGTTGTGAACCAATACTTAAAAAAACCCACCTCTGCCTTGAAATAGTGTTCTGCCTTTTACTCCTTTTTTTAAAGTAACAGCACAATACACCTTCTGTCACATCCTCCTTTCCCTCAGCAATTGCTCCATTAATATCTCTTTGAAGTGATTTTCTATTTATGCCATTAGTAGAGAAACTTTTAACTTTGATCTAGAGCCACAATGATAATGAACTCGTGATATGCTGGTCCCTTTGCTGCTTTAAATCTGTCCTGTTTTTAAACAGGCTGTTTTGCAACATTGAAGCTGAAGTTTAGTATTGATCCAGTATGCACTTATGAACATGAATTATGTGCCAGATGCTGTATTGGGCACTGGGGATACAATGGAGAGCAAAAAAGGATTGCAGTCATGGCTTTTATGGAGTTTGGATTATGTTGGAGGAATTTGTTGGGAGAATAATCATGTAAATGAGAAATTGCAACTTTGATGAGTACTGTGAAAGGTACATAAGAGTAATGAGACCCTATTTTGGGATGTCAGTGAAGGCTTCCCTGAGGAAGTTATTGAGCTAAGACATAAAAGAATTATATGTGAATAGGAATGAATTAAGCTAAGAAATAGGAATGCCATTCAACATTGCAGTAGAGGGAATGGGAAGTGAAAAGCACCTGTGATGGGCAAGCGCATAGTGCATTTGAAGATTCGAGAGACAGTTGGTATGTGTTACAAGAGAAGAGGGCAAAAGAAGCCAGATGCAAGATAAGTTTGAGCAGACAGGGAGGGACTGTTTCTGCATGGCTTTATAGGCCATGCAAAAATATTTGGGGCTTTGTCATAATTGTGGGAAGGCTTTTAAACCAGTTTGTAGCCTTGGATATGAAGTTAGAACAGTTTGCTCTGGCTATGGTATGGAGAAAGTTGGGGAGAATGACATGAATGAATGCAGAAAATTGTTTAGAAGGTTTCTGTTTATGTGAGAGTATGATAGTGTGGAGTAAGATAATGGAGGTAGGGGAAAGTATTCAGAACAAGAGTGACTGGAGAGGTAAAAATAAAAAAAAACCTAGAGATGGATTGCAATAGAGGGATGAGGGAGTTCAGGAGAAATCCAAGTGACAATCTTGTGCAGCTGGTTGCCTGAATAGATAGATGAATGTGTTAGATTATTAGCAATAACAATATTGCCAACTTTATTGATCAATTACTATGGGCCAAGCTCTCTTCTGAGTCTTTTACATAGACTGATTCATCCAATTCTCATGACAGTCCTGTGAGACAGGTTTATTAGTATGGTTATTCCAACTTTACAGGGGTTAAGTAAGAGGCCTGAGGCTACAGAGCTAGAGAAATCAGTCTCTGCACAAACACATATTTATGTCTGATGGGGGATGGAGGAGGTGGAGAGAAAAGCAGGCAGAAAGAGTGAGTGTGGCTGAATAGATACAAGAAGTGAGAGTGTAGGGTACAAGGGAGGTTTTGTTTTCATTTTGTTTTTAAATAAAAACAAAACAAGTCTGAGAAGCATCTACTTGAGAGAAAAGTGAAATATAGAAAAAGAGTGGGGTAATTAATATTAGTAAGATTTTGTAATAACAGCTACTTAGAAGGCAGAGAGAATGAGAGTGGACAGTAGGAGGTTGTGGAAGTTTTTGTTTGATGGCTTTTTTTTTTTTCTCTCTCTCTGTAAAATAGGAGCCCAGGTCAGTTGCTGAAAGTAGGTGAGAGTAAGAGCATGAGGCTAGTAGAAGAGGTTTGAAATAGTTATGGAAGAGTGGGAGAGCCAGTTGGCCAGAGAAACAGGACTGCCAGGCATTGTTGAGGACCGGCTTGGGCTTAGTTATCATAAAGTATGGTGTAACCGGGCTGTACTGTTGTGTGACTTTCTTTAGCAATGCATATTGGTTTAGGTACAGGCACAGTATTGAGAGTAATAACTAGGTTCATTCAATGTTATAGCAAAGCAGTTTGTTATAGACAAGTGTGTTATTGAAGTGAAAAGTGGTAACGGGGCTTATGAAAAGGAGATAAATTGAAGACTAAGGAAGGAGAATTGACAGGATTTGATAATTATGTAGATGCAGAAGATAAGAAAAAGGGTTAAGGATAACACCAGATTTCTGTTTGGGAAATGTATTGATCAGGATCTGTAGTGGGTTGAATCGTATCCCTCCAAAATTCATATCCACCCAAAACCTCAGAACGTGACCTTATTTAGAAAGAGGGTCTTCGCAGGTGTAATTATGTAAAGATGGAGATAAAATTGTAGTGGATAAGAGGCAGCCCTAAATCCAATGAAAGTGTGCTGATAGGAGACAGAAAAGGCCTCACACAGAAACAGAGAAAGAAGGCTATGTGATGATAGAAGCAGAGATTGGAGTGATGTATCTACAAGCCAAGGGATGCCAGTGATTGCCAACAGCACCAAAAGCTAGGAGAGAGGCACAGGATCTCCAGAAAGAGCCAGCCCTGTCAATACCTTCTTTCAAACTTGTGGCATCCTGAAATGTGAAAGAATAAATTTTTGTTGTTTTAAGCCACCACGTTTGTGGTAATTTTTTTTTTTTTTTTGGACAGAGCCTCACTCTGTTGCCCAGGCTGGAGTGCAGTGGCACAGTCTTGACTCACTGCAACCTCTACCTCCTGGGTTCATGCAGTTCTCCTGCCTCAGCCTCCCAAGTAGCTGGGATTACAGGCACCAGCCACCATGCCTGGCCAATTTTTATATTTTTAGTAGAGACAGGGTTTCACCGTGTTGGCCAGGCTCATCTTGAACTCCTGACTTCAAGTGATCCTCCTGCCTTGACCTCCCAAAGTGCTAGGATTACAGGCGTGAGCCACCGTACCCAGTCTTGTGCTAATTTTTTGTAACAGCCCTAGGAAGTTAATACATTACTATTTACTGAAGTAAGGAATACAGGAAAAGGAGGAGCAGGTCTGGGAAAGATAATGAGATAAGATTAGGATATTCTGCATAATTAAGGTCCTTATGCTTTTTGCGTATTCCTAACCTAGTCTCCTAATTATTATTCCCTCCAAACCATCCTTTTGTTGCCTGATCATTCTAGAGTGATTCATATTAGTAGTTTGTATTTAAAAAGACGAATCTGATTTTGTCATTCTTCTTTCTGTATCTCTCTAAAATTCAAATTCTTTGGCCCGGTGATCAGTGTGCCTGTCTGTGTCTCCTTATCTCTTATCACCCCTTCTAAGCTGCTTTTGCCTCAATAAAACTGGTCTATTTGCAGTTCTCTAAATAGGTCTTGCTCTTTTATGGCACCTGTACTTTCACATAGGCTTTGGTGTATAATGTATTCTCTGTACCCTTTGTCTACGGTATCAAACACCCACTCATCTTTCAAGACTCCACTTACATCACCATCTCAGTGAGGGCTTTCCTTACTCTACTCCTCTCTGCTCTTTATAGGCAGAGGCTGCCCTAAGCCCTTAAACTTACTTGTACTGTTAGATTTGTTACATTGTACTGTAATTAGCAGTTACCACATCTTTCTACCTCTAGAATGTAAGCTGTTTGAAGGTTAGAACCATGTTTTAGGGGAAATAATTTGAACCATCAAATGCTTTGTGAAGCTGATTTAGAAGGTAGCATTATCTTTTTGTGAACCTATTTTGGTTTCTAGGAGCTTTTGGTTTGTTTTTTGTATTTTTTGCTTCTGTGCTCCCAAAACACATTGCTGAGTAATTCCTTTGGTATAGATATCAGATTGGTTTATACATGGATTACAGAATTGGTATTTGGCCCCTTTTTAAAATTAGAAATTTGGGGCCGGGTGCCGTGACTCATGCCTGTAATCCCAGCACTCTGGGAGACTGAGGTGGGCAGATCACCTGAGGTCGTGAGTTTGAGATCAGCCTGGCTAACGTGGTGAAACTCCATCTCTACTAAATATACAAAATTTGCTGGGTGTGGTGGCACATGCCTGTAATCCCAGCTGCTCGAGAGGCTGAGGCAGGAGAATCGCTTGGACCTGGGAGGTGAAGGTTGCAGTGAGCTGGGATCGCGCCACTGCACTCCATCCTGGGCAATAGAGTAAGACTCCATCTCAAAAAAAAAAAAAATTGGAAATTTGAAACTGATGTGTTAAATACCAGCCATTTTGATCTAGTTACTCCCTATCTCACCTGTCAGGTGTTTTCATATCTCACCTTTCCCTTTCCACTCCCTGTATTAGCAGATCTCCATTCCAAGCTCAGAGAACTTCTTTCTGACTGCCTCCCTTTACCTCTTTTTGAGTTGGTACATCACACATGTCTTTCAAATAGTGAATAGTGCTTACCACACTTTGCATCACAATTGGAAATGTAATCTTTTTATCTTTTTTTTTTTTGAAACAGGGTCTCACTCTGTTGCCCAGGCTGGAGTGCAGTGACACGATCATGGCTTACTGCAGCCTTGACCTCCCGGGCTCAAGTGGTCTTCTGACCTCAGCCTCCTGAGTAGCTGGGAGTACAGCCATATATCACCATGCCCAGCTAATTCTTTGTAATTTTTGTAGAGACAGGGTCTCACTATGTTGCCCAGGCTGGTCTCGATCTCCTAAGCTCAAGCAATCCACCAGCCTTGGGCTCCCAAAGTGCTGGGATTATAGGTGTGAGCCACCATGCCCAGCCTGGAAATATATTCTTAGTTTTTCCTAATAGATAGGGAACTTCTAGAATCCATGTCTTATTCATCTTTTTGTCCCTAGATTGTGGTATACAGTGAGTACTCAGTGTTTATTTGAATGAATGAATTTTTTGAAACACATCTGGTGTTCTGCTATAAATCTTCAAAGATTACCCACAATCATTCTGTAATATAAGCTTCATGAGAGCTAGGATGAAGCTAGGTATCTGTCTTGTTGACTCTATATTGACGTGTACAGTGCCTGCCCCATTGCTGAAAGACTGATCTGCAGGTTCATTTATTCCCCTGGTATGTAATTCACAAGCATATAATTTGTGAGTTAATATTTCATGGTATCTTATTTTGGGAAAAAATTGAAACTGATTGAAAGTAACTTTAAACATTAAATAGGAATATTGAGTATGGATTTAGTACTTGTGATATTCCTAAAATATTGGGTAGGTTGATTCTCCTCCCCATCCCATCTCCAGTTTGATCATAGAGCAACTGAGGGCTTTGAAATGAAAATGGAAACATTTTTGATTGATTGGATCTTCATTTGAGGTTTACAGCAAATTACTTGTCACATGTATCAACTGGTTTCCATTTCACATCCCCCAACTCTGTTCATTCATGTTGTCTCTCATATTACACATAACTGCCTTTAAAAAAAAACATTAGGGCCGGGTGCAGTGGCTCACACCTGTAATCCCAGTACTTTGGGAGGCCAAGGCGGGCGTTATCACCTGAGGTTAAGAGTTCGAGACCAGGCTGACCAACATGGTGGAACCCCGTCTCTACTAAAATTAAAACATTTGCCAGGCATGGTGGTACATACCTGTAATCCCAGCTCCTGGGGAGGCCGAGGCAGGAGAATCGCTTGAACCCGGGAGGTGGAGGTTGCAGTGAGCCGAGATCACACCATTGCACTCCAGCCTGAGCAACAAGAGCGAAACTCCATCTCAAAACAATAAATAAAAATAAATAAATTAATTAATTAAAAAACATAAATTCATCAGTTGCTTTTTGAATAAAATTCAAACTCTTAATTTTGGCAGACAGGCTCTGCATGATCTGACCTTTGGGTATCCCTCCTATGATATACTGTTTTTTTTTTTTTTTTTCAGACAGAGTCTCACCCTGTCTCCCAGGCTGGAGTGCAGTGGTGCAATCTCGGCTCACTGCAAGCTCTGCCTCCCGGGTTTGCGCCATTCTCCTGCCTCAGTCTCCCGAGTAGCTGGGACTACAGGTGCCCGCCACCATGCCCGGCTAATTTTTTGTGTTGTTAGTAGAGACGGGGTTTTGCCATGTTAGCCATGATAGTCTTGATCTTCTGACTTTGTGATCCGCCCACAAAGTGCTGGGATTACTGGTGTGAGCCACCGCGCCCAGCCCCTATGATGTATCTTACCATTCTTTCATCTTACTTTATATCAAGCTTGTCCAACCCACAGCCTGTGGGCTGCATGTGGCCCAGGACAGCTTTGAATGCAGCCCAACACAAATTCGTACACTTTCTTAAAACATTATGAGATTTTTTTTTCCATGATTTGTTTTCTTCTTTTTAATTTTAACTCACAGCTATCATTAGTGTTAATGTATTTTGTGTGTGGCCCAAGACAATTCGCCCAGTGTGGCCCAGGGAAGCCAAAGATTGCCTACCCCTACTCTATATGGTGTAGCCACATGAGCCTTTTTTCAGAAGGTCTAAGTCAAGGTTCTCAAACTTTTTGGTTCCTGGACCCCTTTGCATTCTTACAAATTTTAAGAACCCCAAAGAGCTTTTTTTTTTTTAAATGTGGGTTATATGTATAAATATATAAATACACAAAATATAAAAAAAGTATAAATGTAGAATTTACTGTATTAGAAATTAAACTGAGAAAACTTTATTACATCATTTAAAAATAACTACAATAAACTCATTACATGTTAATATAAATGATTTTAAATTAAAACGTAATTATATTTTCTAAAACCAAAAAATGTTTTAGAAGAACAGCATTGTTTTATATTTTTTCAAACCTTTAAATTCCTGGCTTAATAGAGGATAACTCTCACCTGTAATCCAGCACTTTGGGAGGCTGAGGCGGGCAGATCACTTGAGGTCAGGAGTTCAAAATCAGTCTGGCCAACACGGTGAAACCCCATCTCTCCTAAAAATAGAAAAATTAGCTGGGCGTGGTGGAGGGCACTGGTAATCCCAGCTACTCAGGAGGCTGAGGCAGGAGAATCGCTTGAATCCAGGAAGTGGAGGTTGCAGTGAGCCAAGATCATGCCACTGCACTCCAGCCTGGCCTGGGTGACAGAGCAAGACAATGTCTCAAAAAAAAAGTTTGCTGAGGCCTCCCCAGCCATGCTTCCTGTACAGCTTGTGGAAGCATGAGCCATTTAAACCTCTTCTATTTAAAATAATAGTATTTATAAATTACCCAGTCCCAGGTATTTCTTTATAGCAGTGCAGACTAATACAGAGGCCAAGGTGGGAACATCGCTTTAGACTAGGAGTTCAAGACTAGCCTGAGCAACATAGCGAGACCTAGCTTTACAAAAAAATTTAAAAATGACCATGTACTCCTATAGTCCTAGTTACCCAGGAGGCTGAGGTGGGAGGATTATTTCTACTCAGGAGTTCTAAGGCCCCAGTGAGCTGTGATCATGCCATTGCAGCCCAGCGTGAAAAACACAGTGAGACCTTGTCTCAAAAAAAAAAAAAATAAACTAAAACAAAACATCAGCAGCAATAAAAACTGCAAGTGCATAGCAGTAAAGACTACAATGACTACTGATGGAGTTTGGTGCCACTGCATTGACTTGTACTAAAATCTCAACATTTTACTCATCATTACTTTTGTACTTTCAGTATGTCAACATAGTGAAAAAGACAGATAATGTTTTATTATAATGAAAATAGTTGGCCGGGCGCGGTGGCTCAAGCCTGTAATCCCAGCACTTTGGGAGGCCGAGGCGGGCGGATCAGGAGGTCAGGAGATCGAGACCATCCTGGCTAACATGGTGAAACCCCGTCTCTACTAAAAATACAAAAAAAACTAGCCGGGCGTGGTGGCGGGCGCCTGTAGTCCCAGCTACTCGGAGGCTGAGGCAGGAGAATGGCCTGAACCTGGGAGGCGGAGCTTGCAGTGAGCCGAGAACGCGCCACTGCACTCCAGCCTGGGTGACACAGCGCGAGACTCCGTCTCAAAAAAAAAAAAAAAAAAAAAGAAAATAGTTTTGACCTTTCAGATCCCCTGAAAATGTCCCATAGACCTTGGGACCTGCTGCTTTAGTAATAACCAAAACTCTTCCCAGAAGAATAGTCATACACTCCCACTCTGCTAATTATTTTAGTTTCTTTCATACAGCTCATTACAATTTGTGGTTATATATATATATTGTTTGGGGAGGGTTGGTTATTTTAAGAAATGGGGGTTTTGCTGTGTTGCCCAGACTGGCCTCATACTCTGGGTTCAAGTGATCCTCCTGCCTTAGCTTCTCTAGTAGTTATGTACACCTGGTTTACTGGCTTTTTAATGACCATGGTGAAGTTACCTAACCTCTCTGTACTTCAGTTGTCATATCTGGATAAAAAGTGCATCTCTCAGAGTATGTTATGAGGATTACATTTGCTTGTCTAGACCGTAGAATGTTATTTTTTGGGGGAGAACTAATGGCAGATGAAATTAGTGGTCATTATGGTTGGATAGAAAATATAAACAGATACAGCTTTCTCACAGAACTTTCATAGACCAGGTGACTGCTTCAAGAGCTGACTTTAAGTAAGGAGGAGTATTATTTCCTGTCTTGAAGGATGGCAGAGATTTTCAATTTGACCTTTGAGTATATTTCCTGTTTGGTCATAGTCTTGTGTTTTAGAATAAGACTCATTAGATTTTTGTGATTTTGACCACCTCAAGCACATAGAGGAGAGAAAAAATAGAGGGAGATTTTTTATAATAAAATGAATGAGTTAAATTAAATGATATTTTGAAGGTATACAAGAAAAGGAATGGATCAAAATGGCTTTCATTAGTTACATTTTCTTCTTGAGTTTTGTCACAAGAGAAAAGTCTTATGAAGAATGGTTCTGCCTCTGTTGTCTGTCAGGTAGCTTAGGATCTTTTATATAAGAATCTCTGTTCCTAGCACTTTGGGAGACTGAGGCGTGCAGATCACGAGGTCAGGAGATCGAGACCATCCTGGCTAACACAGTGAAACCCAGCCTCTACTAAAAATACAAAAAATTAGCTGGGCATGGTGGCGGGCGCCTGTAGTCCCAGCTAAGTCCAGAGGCTGAGGCAGGAGAATGGCGTGAACCTGGAAGACGGAGCTTGCAGTGAGCCGAGATCACACCACTGCACTTCAGCCTGGGCGACAGAGTGAGACTCCATCTCAAAAAAAAAGTCTCTGTGATGCATTCTTTTAAAAGTTTAGTTTCAGGAAAAAAGACAGTTTTGCCAGATAAAATGGAATTGTTTGCTTCCTTTAATGAGAAAAGGGAATTTATATAATCTGTAAAGATTCTCTTATTAATTGGAAGCTCAGTTTACTATATTAAATTTAATATAGTACTCAATAACTAATACATTAGTATTTTTTATAGTGTGATCCTGCCATCTCTATGTGATTTTTATTTTTTACATTTTTGTTTTTTTGACTATATGAGAAAAGTAGATAGATGTCTATGATAAATTTGGGATACTGGCACTAAATTGTATAATTGCTGGAGATTTAAATTCCAATCTGTACTTTCATCCTAAATTACATTTTAAAACATAAAGAGAATACAGATATTTAAAAGGTAAAGTGATTACTTTTTGTACACATACTTTAAAACAAAAGGTGTAGAAGCAGTTATAGGTAGATGTGACATAGTATTTATATCTTTATCAGCAGCTTTTTGTGCTATAGTTCATTATAGTTAAATTGCCATGTGAAGTCAATTATTTTCTTTGTAATTCCTAAACAACTTGGGGAATGTGTGCTTTGTTTGCTTGCATATCTGTACCTGCATCTGTTCCTGTTTGCATGCCTGCAGGTATGTCTGTGTGTTCATGCCTGTGTATGCTCACGAGTACCAGTGCCTATCTGTGTGCATGTGTAGGAGTATGGGGTGTGTGTATGGGGTTCAGAATCCCCTGTTTAGTTAAAGCTTTGTGTAGTTCTGATATTTGGGGAATGTGCTCTGATTTGGAGCTCATGGACTATATCTTCCCCATTTTTTTTTATTATTGCGAGAATTACAATGGATGTCAGGAGGAGGTCTGAGTTTTAATACCATGCAATTTGTAATTTGGGGCATCTCACATAATCTCTTAGGTCTCAGTTTCTTCATGTGTAAAATAAAGATGTTTTAGGTTGTTAACTTGGACCTTCTAAAACTTTATCAAAAGAGCTCTATGGCATGCTAAAAGTAATGAGTGAGCTGGATCCAATTTGCCTGCTGTGCAACTTGATGTTCACAAATTTCTTGGCTTAGTTTGCTCCTCCTTCAAAACATGAGGCTTTTGAGGGGTGCTTAAGGTAAAATAATAGGGGTATTTATCCATAAGACAGTTTAAAAAAAAACCTGCTTATATTTAAAATGAAAATTATTGTGTGTTCTTAGAAAAGAATACAGATAGAGGATTAAAGTTTAGGCAAGTGGATTAATAGGAAACTCTGAATAAAAAAATTACTTTGATTTTGGTGCCCAACCTCCAGGGAGTGAAGAAGGCTTAGAGTTAAGTTGATCACCAGTAGCCAGTGTTTTAACCAGTTATGCCTCTTGTGTTAATTTGTTTTTGTGTCACTATAAAGAAATATCAAACGGGGATAATTTATAAAAATTTTAATTGGCTCAGTTCTGCAGGCTGTATAGGCAGCATGATGCTAGCATCTTCTGGTGAGGTCCTCAGTGAGCCTACAGTCATAGTGGAAGGCGAAGGGGGAACAGATGGATCACATGCAAGAAAAGAAGCAGGAGTGAGGTGGGGGAGGTTGCAGACTTTCCAACAACCAGATCTTGCATGAACTGAGTGAGAATTCAGTTGCTACCAAGGGGATGGTGCTAAACCATTCATGAGGAATTTACCCCATGATCCATCCAGTCACTTCTCACCAGGCCCCATCTCTAACATTGGGGATCACATTTCAACATGAGATTTGGAGGGGACAGATATCCAAACCAAATCACCTGTGTAATGAAGCCTCCATAAAAACCTGAAAGGACAGGGTTAGGAGAGCTTCTGGATAGATGAACACATGGAGGTTCGTGGAGGGTGGTGCCCCCAGGGAAGGCATGGAGGCTTCATGTCCCTTACCCCAGTCCTTGTTCTGTGCATCTCTTTATCAGTATCCTTTGTAATATCCTTCATAATGAAATGGTAAATGTGCTTCCATGAGTTCTGTGAGCTGCTGCAGCAAACTAATTGAACCGAAAAAGGGAAATGTGGGAACCCCAACTTGAAGCCATTCAGTCAGGACTTCTGGAAGCATAAACTTGCAACTAGTGTCTGAAAAGAATGGGGCAGTCTTGTGGGACAGAGCCCTCAATCTGTGGGATCTGACAGTATCTCCAGGTAGATAGTGTCAAAATTGAATTGGAGGACACCCAACTGATGTCTGCTGCAAAATTGATTGCTTGTTTGTTGGTGGGGTGAAATCCCCCACACTTGGTCACAGAAGTTTCTGTGATAATTGTTGTGGAATGAGAGAATAGGAAAAACACTTTGAGGTTGTGGTTGTTTTCCCACTAATCCAAAGAAACTTTTCTGATAAATCTATTCCTGGGAGTGAGCTGAAATCATTGGAGTAGCTTTGGTTAAAGGTCTGGTACTGAGCATAGAATATATTTGATAGCAGAACAAAGACTATTGGAGTTAAAGATGATGGAATAATATTGAATGCTATATGCATTGCAATATAGATTTTGTTTTCAGTTCTCAAAATGGGAGAAGAGTATTCTGAAAATGTGAAATAAGCTTGATGATCACTCATAGTTATTAGCTGGGAATCAAAGGGTAACATTTTGTTAGATGTTTGAGAAGAGTGAGGGAAGTGAGATGTTAATTAGCTAATTTCATGACTGCTCGTAGAAGGGATAATACCTTAAAGATAATACCTTAAATTACAGTCAAAAGAGGAAATTAGGATATAATGTCACAGTAATCATTAGAACAAAGATACAGAGCTTCCAGAAGATTTAATTAAAAAGTACATTTCTAAAACCACCAAAGAGAGCAATGAAGACTTTACATGTGTGTTATGTTATATACAAACATAACATGGCAAATAGGATGAAAGGTTAAAAATAAGAGATCAGAAAAATTATACTGAGTAAATGCAAATAAAATGAAACTAGGAGTTGCAAACTTGATACCAGATAAGGTAGAACTCGTGCCAAAAAAGCATTTACTGTTGGGGAGAAAACTATTAACATAATGAGCTGCATTAAAATTAAGCACTCTGTTCATTGAAATACACATTTATAAAGTGAAAAGAAGCCACAGGATGGGAGAAGGTATTTGTAACTCATACCCAATAAAGGAGTTCATATTGATGCAGGATATTTTCTTGACCCCTTCACAGTACTCATGACAGGGGTGCCCTGTTTACTCAGCCCACCCCGCTCAACCCCTGGCAGGAGGGAGCACACAAACGAACGAGTGTGAGAACTGGCTGGTAGCTTTAGCACTGGCAGGAGCAAACTTGGTTCACTTGGGTCCGCTTCACTCCACCCCTCATGGGAGGGAGTGTGTAGGCAAACAGATGTAGGAACTGGCCAGCTGCTTTAGCACCGGCAGGAACAAACTCCATGCAGGCTGTGTGGCAGCATCCAGGTCGGGGTACCTGCGACCCAAGGCCCCAGAGGGCATGTTACAAGGTTCTCTTAGCTCTGCTGGACAGAACTGTATTATCAGCTCACTGGGCCTTTTGCCTTTTGTGGGGCAACTGCCCTCTGCCAGTAAGGGCAGAGGGCCAGTGTGATAGCCTTTTTGGGTACCTGCACTTGGTGAGTCCCAAATTCTTGTCTGGTGCCCAAGAAGAATGAGGTAATGTGAATTCATGCTGAGAGCCACTTCCATTCACTCAATAAAATTCTCTGCATTGACCATCCTTCATCCATGAATTGGATCCTTCATCCTTCCTTCAGTTTGAATTCCATGGGACTGGGTCAGTTCTCTCTCTCTATATATAACTTGCCACATTTTTTAGTTGGTCCACATATGTGTATTTATCAACCCAGTGGATATGAAAGCTTGTCAAGGGCATAAATTATGATCTCTGATTTTTTTTTTTTTTTTTTTGAGACAGAGTTTTGCTCTTTTTGCCCAGGCTGGAATGCAATGGCGCGATCTCGGCTCACCGCAACCTCCGCCTCCCGGGTTCAAGCGATTCTCCTGCCTCAGCCTCCCGAGTAGCTGGGATTACAGGCATGTGCCACCACCCCGGCTAATTTTGTATTTTTAGTAGAGACGGGGTTTCTCCATGTTGGTCAGGCTGGTCTTGAACTCCCAACCTCAGGTGATCCACCTGCCTTGGCTCCCCAAAGTGCTGGGATTACAAGCGTGAGCCACCGCGCCTGGCTGATCTCTGATTTTTAAAAATATTGTCTACAATTTTTTTTCTCATTGTGCTGGCATAGTTCTGGGCCCTTAGATGCTTAGCAAAATTATGTTGAGTTGAGTAGGAAACAAAGGCATGTCTTGATCTTTAATCTGCTAGCTAGCTGGGAAAACCAAAAACACAAGGGACACATCCTGTGCACAACTGTAAAACAATATATCAATTGTGCAAAAATGAAAACTTCAAACTGAATGGGTAGATGGTCCTGATGAGTTGCTCTGCTATGCTAAAGCTGAAGACTTAACAGTTAACTCTGATCTTCAGGCTTACTGTAGTCTCAGAAGTTGATACCTTAGCACCTAAAATAACTTTACTAGATAATGATTGGGATGATTTGGGCTAGTATTTGTTGGATTGAAGACAGAACACAACTCACTCACTGGCATCTTCTGTAATACTGTTAATGTTAGTGATCCACCACAGCACACGTTGTCTCTACCACATGGCGAACCACCTCATAGTTGTGTGTTTTCATAAGCTTTGAAGATAAAGGTGAAACAGTAAAAGTAAAGTAAAGTAAGCAAAGTAAAATGGAAGTAGCATTCTGTGTTATTAGAAAATACAGCTTATAGATTTCTCTTGCTACTGAAATATCTTGACTTACTGATTTTCTGTCAGTTTAGATGGATGTCTTGTATCTTAGATAATAGTATTCTAATGTTCATGTATTTATTTCAAAGGTAGTCTCTCTGTTGTCATTCTTGAATAACAATTATTAGTCAAAAGAAAGAAAATTAAGCATCCTTAATTTCTTTTACTGTTTTCTTTATAAGGCACAGTTGGTGGATCTGAAATCTGAACTGACAGAAACCCAAGCAGAGAAAGTTGTTTTGGAGAAAGAAGTACATGATCAGCTTTTACAGCTGCACTCTATTCAGCTTCAGCTTCATGCTAAAACTGGTCAAAGTGTTGACTCTGGTACCATTAAGGCAAAATTGGTAAGTAGTTTAGAGAGTGACATGCCCTTGCATGTATTTTACAGGGTGGAGAGGACAGTTTTGAATGAGACTTTTAAATTATCAGATGTATGTGCTCATTGTGGGAAATTTAGAAAATATAAGAAATATAAAGTTTATGATCATTATGATAATCTACAATCTCATCACCTATAAATAATCAGTGATATCAACAATCAACTGATAGAATTTTTCCTATTTAAAATACATGTATAAATATGTTTAAAAGATATTTGTGATTATAACATAGAAGATTTTTTTTTTTTTTTTTTTTTGCCTTACTGTATCAGTTGGATTAAATTCAGCCGCATATAACAGAAATCCCAAGTAACATTGGGATTATTCTTGAATAGTGCTTATTTTTCTCTGAAATGTAGAGTTGATATGGCAGCTCCACAAATATTAGAGATCCAGATTCCTTCCATCACTGTGCTCTGCCATTTTTAGCTCATGGTTTCCATCCTCAGGATTTCTTCATGTCTGCATTTCAGGCAGGAAGAAGGGTTAATCTAAGGAAAGGGCAAAAAGATGCTTCTCTGTTGTGTTAGCCTTCTTTAAATAACTTATTATGAAATCTTTCTCAGTAATTTTTGCCAGCATTTCATTGACCATCCCCAGCTGCATGTCAGTCTTCTATTGGTCATATGGCCACTTACAGTAAAACTGGAGTCTGTTAATAAGGAAGAAATAAAAAATGGAATTGGGTACCAGCCAGTAGCACATTCTTTTCTTTTGCTCTTAATATATTGTAAGCATTTTTCCTGCCACTGTGTACCACATATGTTTTAAGTGTGTAAGAGATATCAGATATTTTGTTTGTATATGGAACACAGCAATAAATAAGACAGCTATTGCTTGGCAGAGGCAGGACATGAGATGATATTGATTATATGCTGAGAGTAATACATTTATAAGCTTTACTTGTTTTCAGTTAATTTCATTTGGTTAAGTAGTTCCTAATACTGATGTGTTAAAATTCATGAAAATAATTTTAAGTTAAACTCTTAAGTTTTCAAAGTCTGTGAATCTGTGTTAAAAGGGTTTTATTTAACTGAAATAAAAGCTCATAACTGCTTCTTTGAGCTATTTGACTTTAACATTCAAAAACAATCTAAATTTTCTCTAGAAAAGAATTTACGTGAAGTTTTAACATTAGAATTTGAAAGACTATGGTGAAAAGAACACTGTACTAGTTATGCTGACTAATTTTGATAAAACAAAAAATTTTAATCTAATGCTATTACAGTTACTGTTGTTGATAGATTGCAAATATATTTGTTCTAATGAACTTTACCCAAATGATATTCAACATGTGGGGTTTTTCCTTATAATGATTATACCACTAAATAAAATCATTTGTTTGATCTTCTTCTAATTATAAAACTTTTTTCTTATATCTGAAGTCTGGCCCCTCTGTGGAGGAGCTGGTAAGTATATTGTTTCTGTTTTGCTTTAATATGTCACGCTGAAGTGTTCTTAGTGTTTTATTTGCATATTATATGTTGTCACTTATTGTATTTGAAAATAGCATTAATGATGGCAATTTTTTAAATGTTCCAGTACCTGAAAAGTTCAGTGGATGGCCCATTGCTCTTTTCTCACTGCATGTTGTTAAACATTTTTCTTTTATTAATGATTTATAGCCATTATTTGCAGAGCCTGTCAATTTTTGACAATTTTTGAGCCTTGTAACTTGCTCACACCTCTACTTCAAAGAGCCATTGGTTTTCCCACTTCAGGGTATTGAAGATATATCAAGCAGGCCTAGTTTTTAACCCCCTTAAGTTTCTATTTGAAATTATTTCCAGAAAAGAATGTGCATGTTGGTTTCTTCTTCATCTGCTGCATGTGTTATGGCTTTTCAAGAGTCTTGAGAATAATCATGTGGCCTTTGAAACAATCGAATTTTGAAATGCTTTAGCAGAAGTTATTTTTGAAAATAACAATACATTTTTAATATTTTTCACATTACCCCAACCTAATCAAGTTCCAATTTGTCTTATGGCTTTACCTCTTTTGAAGATCCAATCTTTGGTATCTAAATGTAAAATGAACATGTTGGATGTTACCTAGTAACAAACAGGTTAACTAAGAATCAAAAAAATTTTTTTTCTGGAAATCTAGAAATGGTTAACTTCAGTTTTCTTAGTCTTATTCTTGCTTACCTCTGTTAATTTGAGGCCTGAGAGTTTATCAGATTCATTAGGGATTTAAATCATTAAAACCCCAGTCGGTGGTAGCTTAGTATGTCTCCTACGTTTCATTAATGTAGTATAAATAACTCATTAAAGTAATTGAAAGTAGGTAATCGTCAACATAAAGTTTATTTAGCCCATAAGCCAAAGAAATCTTGATCTTCTAGGAATGCTTTTTTAAAAGTTGCATCAACTTTAAAATGTCATAAGAAAGATTTTTGTTCATATCTCCAAACTGGTTTCTTTTGAAACAGATACTTGCCCTTTTAGGACATAGGTTCTGAAATAAAGATTTTAATAATTCCAAAATTATGTTAAAAGGAGGATTCTAGATTGAGTTTTTCAAATCCTTTAAAACTAGTATCTAGAAATTATGTTCTAATCTTTTTTTTCCAGAAATTGAAAGAGTCTGCTAATCTTTCATATGTTCGTCATATATATAACAAATATTTTTAATCAAAGAAGTGACAAATATATCTAGCATTTGGTAGTTGTCGTTAGTTTTAGCTTGTATGTGTGTGTGTGTTTGTGTGTATGTACGTAAATTTTTTCTTTAGGATTATGGTATTTATTGACTAGTATTCAAATATATCTATTTTGATGTTGTTCAAAACAGTAGACCAAAGGAGACACGTTAAATTAGTACCAAAATATATTCCATGAATTGCTGAAAATATGCTTAAATTTGTTTCTTAGCTTCTCAATATCCAGAATAAAAAGGGAAATAATTATGTAAAATAATCAGTGCAGACAATAGAAACAATACTATTCATCATTTCCTCAAGAGAAACAATTTCTCTGGTGCTAAGGTAGGTTTTTATTTACATCCTCACAAAAGGGACATGGTGGTATAGGGAATAATGTCTTCCACATATCATGAACAAATGTAACCATGTTTTCATAGGATTTGTGGATTCTGTAAAAGCAGTTCTGCTCAGGATAAATGCAAATTTTCAGTGTTTAGGTGATTTTTTTGACCTACAAATAACACTTAAAATGTCTGTTAGGGCCCTTATTTAACTCTCAAAAGGGTTTTATTTGGCCATATAGTTTTGTGTGTGTGTTTGAGTTTGAATTTGCCTGCCTATGGGCAGAATTTTTTGTACCTTCCATTTTGCACTCTATTTTGTCTTGTACCTGCCTGTTTCTGCACTTGGATCCTGAAGGCATTTACATTTGCAACCCTTGATCTGTAGGAAAGATTATACTTTATGCTTTTAAGGTAAATTGAACTTTATTTCTCATATATGAACTTCTGATAAAAATTTGATGGTGAAGATCTTGCGGTTAAAGTCTCTGGCTAACACCTTTATGTTCACATATATGGACTATCTACCAAGAGGAACATAGGAGGCAAGTGAGGCCAGTGTTTTCCTCAGAAAAACGTTCTGCATTCACTCTTAACATACAGACAAATAGATGAACCGGATAACAAAGTTCAGTGGTAATCCACTCCATAGATTTGATTAATCTATAGAAACTTTGTAATGTGTAAATGTTTTAATGCAGTTGTTACTAGCAGTTTTTCATGACTATAAAATGTTTATTAGAAAACTAGTATATCCTCTAGTTCATTCCTTATAAGTTTCTTGTGGTCCTCTAAGATAAATTAGCTATAAAATGTATCTGTGTAACTGAATGATTCTGACTTTAAGACAGACATGCATAACTTTGCATGCAATTTCTGACAAGTCGACTTTATAGACTTGTTGCATTAAAGTTAATTAAATGTTTGGGAACAACCATCAGAATGATTATTTTTATATTAGTCTAGTTTTCTAAGTCAGTTTTAGAAGTAGATAGCAGATTTAACTACCCATTGAAGTCACTTTTACTAATATGTGATAACATGAGCTTGGAGTAGACTACTTTTCTTACTATCCTCCATATCAGGGTAACCCATGGCATGCAATTATTTTATCTAGAAGTAGTTCCAAGATGTTATGGTACTAGTTCAAAAGAACTAGATCCAGATCTTTGTGTTCCATTTTATAGAGATGATACATTGTTGAACTGTAGGCTTTTGTGCATTTTCAAGAACATGGTCTAGTGCTAAAGAGTTTTTATTTTCATTAAATTATATACTTTTAAAAATTACATAGGAAAGAGAGCTTGAGGCAAACAAAAAAGAAAAAATGAAAGAAGCGCAACTTGAAGCTGAAGTGAAATTGTTGAGAAAAGAGAATGAAGCCCTTCGTAGACATATAGCTGTTCTCCAGGCTGAAGTATATGGGGCGAGACTAGCTGCCAAGTACTTGGATAAGGAACTGGCAGGAAGGTGTGTAAAAAATGGGTATTATTGTACTCTTAAGTGACAAATTGGCTATTTAATGAGGTTGACTCTTTCTTTTTCTTTTTTTATTTTTTTGAGATGGAGTCTTGCTCTGTTGCCCAGACTGGAGTGCAGTGGCATGATCTCGGCTCACTGCAACCTCTGCCTCCTAGGTTCAAGTGAGTCTCCTGCCTCAGCCTCCCGAGCAGCTGGGATTACAGGTGCCTGCCACCACAGCCAGCTAATTTTTGTATTTTTAGTAGAGATGGGGTTTCACCGTGTTGGCCAGGCTAGTCTCAAACTCCTGACCTCATGATCCGTCTGTCTTGGCCTCCCAAAGTGCTGGGATCACAGGCGTGAGCCACTGCACCTGGCTGACTCTTTTTTCTTACAGTAAATGCAGCATTAATCTTTTCCCTCAGAATCGTTTTACAGTTGGTTTTAACTTACTGTTGTTAAATTAATACTGACAGCATTATGTATTGCAGATCTATTTATCCATACTAAATATGTTTAGTTTACACACATAAACACTGATAGTATCTTACTGTGAAATGCTAACAGCTCTATAGAGCAGCACTTTCCAACTATTTTGTGCCTTGAGACCAGTACAACCAATATTCACGTGCATAGCAGAACTTCCATAAGGAATTCTTTTTATGATCACTGAAACCCAGCCTTTCTTGCCCTTCAAAAAGACATGTTGGTATTTAGTTAATGACAGTGATTTTATCATAATCATACACAGAATTCTACTTGTGTTTATTAAGTAAATTATTAACTCTGGTGACTTATTAGTACTGAATCATTTTGTGCATATTCTTTTAATGTCACATTAAAAACATGAAACAAAGAAAAAATAATCTATATCATCTTGAAGTACACATTTTCTAGTAACTTTTTTTTTTTTTTAATTTTGTAAGATGGGGTCTCACTCTGTCACTCAGGTTGGAGTGCAGTGGTGCAACGCTGGCTCACTGCATCGTCTACCTTTCAGGCTCAAGTGGTCTTCCCGCCTCAGCCTCCCAAGTAGCTGGGACCACAGGCATGCCACCAGGCCTGGTTAATTGTTTTTAAGGTTTTGCCATGTTGCCGTGGCTGGTTCTAGTAACTTTTAACCACATTTAAAATAATCATTTTGTGAAAAGAAACTCTAGAAGAAATATTTTTGTACAGTTAATCTCATCTAAAAGCTAACATTTAATGGTATCTGAGTTCAGTGACTTTGCCTGCAAGACATAAAACAGATTGACATTAATCTCATCAATTGTTTTTTGGATTTATTTGAATTAAGTATATGACTAAAAGAGTTCACATTAATTCCTTTAAAAAAATTTTTTTTTTACTGGTTTTTCCCTTCAAGATACCTGTTCTTTTCAGTGTTCATATTTTTTTATACTTGAGAGACATCAAGAAGTTCCTGAGTATTAGTTTTATCACTAATTTGAGATTCATGCAAAAGCTACTTATGTTCAGTAATTTTTCTGAATTCTCACTATAGTGAACATAATGAAAAATCAACTCAATGTACTCTTTTCCCAATATGAAGGGTCCAACAAATACAATTGCTAGGACGAGATATGAAGGGACCTGCTCATGATAAGCTTTGGAACCAGTTAGAAGCTGAAATACATTTGCATCGTCACAAAACTGTGATCAGAGCCTGCAGAGGACGTAATGACTTGAAACGACCAATGCAAGCACCACCAGGGCATGTATGTTTGCTTTGCTGCTGCTTCCCACTCAGCCTCTTTCTTTCTTTAATCACAATTGCTTTCCATTCTTTCCTTTATTCTAGTACTGTTTGAAACCTTTATTTAAAAAGTAAAAATGGGATTCAACTTATTCAAAGTAGATAATGTTTCAACACCCATAGAAATTTTAGTAGTTCTTCACAGACTTACTAATGCTCTGAGAGTGATATTTTTGCAGACAGTGAGCCATTGTTAGCAAATGCATATTGCTAGTATGTTGGATCATATTTCCAGTTTTTCCTGGATCATGATTGGGCATGCTTAAATTTGTTTTAATCTTAGCTTAGAGTGTGTGGTCATTTTGATAATTCAGCAAATATTTTGGGGTAGTTTTTTAAGGGAACTTTTCGTAACTGAATCCAAATGTAGATGCTGAACTAACATTTACACCTGTTTGGTCGTGGATTAAGATGGAATTTGAGATCTGTAGCCAGTTGTCTGCTTCTATAGCCACCATTGTATAAAAGCTTCTATCTGGATAAATCTTTATTGAATTTTATTATAACAGCTGCTTGATCATATAGACCTTAATATATGAAAGCGTGTCTCCCAAGGGTTCACATAGCTTAGTACCAGATAATGTATGGCGTTAAATAGTAAAATAGTTTGTTGCTTCTGCAAAGATTTTTATAAGAAGAATCGATATGCACATAGAGTTGGTGGAAGAGAAGTGGGGATAACGATAAGCACTTATGCCATTGTTTTCTCTAGGACACTGGTGGTCCCCATTAACTTCTAGGTCCAGCAGATTTGGCAAATGGAGGAACACGGTTAGGAGGAAGACAAAGTAGTTTGTATCAGATGTGTCTGAGTGATAAAAGCATGCTTGTGAAATTAGCTAAATATGAGGTTGGGTTTTAGGTAGTGGCTGGATTATAGAAATTATTTTATACTAAATAGAGGAATTTTAACTTTAACCTGATAATCATGGAAGTTTTAAATAAAATGGCAGACTTCATAAAATTTACATTTTTTTTGTTGTTGTTGTTTGAGACGGAGTCTCGCTCTGTCGTCCAGGCTAGAGTGCAGTGGCCCAATCTCAGCTCACTGCAAGCTCCGCTTCCCAGGTTTACGCCATTCTCCTGCCTCAGCCTCCCGAGTAGCTGGGACTACAGACGCCCGCCACCTTGCCCGGCTAGTGTTTTGTATTTTTTAGTAGAGACGGGGTTTCACCGTGTTAGCCAGGATGGTCTCGATCTCCTGACCTCGTGATCCGCCCGTCTCGGCCTCCCAAAGTGCTGGGATTACAGGCTTGAGCCACCGCGCCCGGCCAATTTACATTTTTTAATAGTTATTTTGGTATAGTGAAGAGGACCAAGTTGGAGTCAAGGACATAGAAAGATACTATGGTCATCCAAGGAGAAAGTGATGAGGACAGGAGAAGTGGCATTTGAGAAGAAGGACAGATTTGATAGGATTATAATCAGAAGGGCTTGATTGGTGACTAACTGCTTTTGGTTAAATAGTGAAAAAGAAGAATCTGGACTTTTAGTTTGAGCAACTGAGTGAGATCTGGCCTTCAATGATAAGGGAAATAGAAGAAAAGGTAGGATTTGGGGAAAAGATGATGAGATCAGTTTTAGACAAGTAGTGTTTGAGGTGACAATGGGATGTCCAAGATACATCCAATTGGATATATGACTCTGGATTTCAGGAGAGAAATCTGATTTGAAGAAATATTAGGGAAACTGTCCATCTATTATACTTGAAATCTTGGAACTGATTAAGTCAGTTCCAAGTATATATGTATATATAAAGTATATAGGTAGTAAAAAGAATAGGAGGCCAAGGATAGAAACTTACGGAGTGGGAGAAGGAAAAGGATCACTAAAGGAAGGAGCCTGGGATAGAGCTGTCAGATACAGGACATCTAGGAAAGTAGTGTAATAACAACCAACGGAAAGAGTGGGTTTCAAGGAGGGGTTGGTGAACAGTATCAACTTTCTGCAAGTTTGAAGTAGGGTAGTGACAAAGTGTTCATTGTGTGTAACAATATTGATTACTAGTGAGCACAGAAAAGAAAATTCCAGTTGTGCATGTAGGGGCAAAACTCTAATTATGGAGCTCAGAGGACTGAATCTGAGTGGCAAGGAAGTAGATATGATGAGGATGAACTTCGTGTGGAGGTTAAGGAAAGGGAGAGGATGATAGTTGCTAAGGAAGATAGTGAAGGTTTGAAAGGTTTTTTTGTTTTGTTTTGCGTTTGCACATGATCAGTATTTTAAAACTGGAAAAGGCTTGTAATTCATTTATCTGCTGAGTAGGAAAACAGCTTAGTAGAGACAGAAAGAGTAAGGGTACCAGAGAAAGAATTATTAGTGGATCAAGGCCCTTTATTTAAGAGGTAGACTCCAGAGCACCAAGGAATGTATAAGTAATTTGATCCAACTGGAAATTTGTTTTTCAGCTCTACGACTCAGCTAAAATCAATGTATACCTTAAAGACATCCAGTGAAGATAGACAGTCACTTTTATTTTTTGAGGATATTTGTTCCTCAATTAATTCCTGGAAATAATTTCTTTTATAATGTCCTACAATTTAAAAATAAATGTATCAATATTTTAAATATTATTGGCAAAAATGTGAGAATGTCATCTATACATTTTGCATCAATAGAATAGCTATTTTCATTTTTCCATTTTATCTGTTACTTTCTTAACCATATACTGTTTATCCATTCCAGGAAGTTAATACAGATTTGTAAAAGCAAGTTATATAGTATGAGTTTACTCTATTTGGTATGCTATTTAAATGATACTAATTTTTCTTCTTTTTTCCTCCCAATTAGGATCAAGATTCCCTAAAGAAAAGCCAAGGTGTTGGTCCAATTAGAAAAGTTCTCCTCCTTAAGGAAGATCACGAAGGCCTTGGCATTTCAATTACAGTAAGAAGTAGTGCTTCCGGTCTCCTTTTCTACAGTTATCTAGTATAATCATATTCCTTTGTTGGACATCACTGGGGAACAGAATATTCTGGATATATTTTTTAAATATCTAAAATGTATCCCCATGGGGATAAATGTTTGCTTTTGTGTAAACATTTTTTTAAGAAATAAATCTTCCTAGCAGCTATTAAGTATACCTTTAGTAAGCATAGTTTAACATTTTTATTATGACTCACTTAATAGTTCTGTGCCATATAGTGTGATGCCTCTAGGAGCCCTTGGGAATAGATATGGTTGTTTTCGTCTAGGTTAAATGGCTTCAGATTGTATTGTTCTCTCTCCAAGTATGTATATCTTTCTCTTGTCTCATTTATTAGCTGTCAGATTTCACTGGCTCTGGGGTCCATATATTATATATTCTTTTTTTAAATTCAATGCCTTTAGGAGTTATTTTGTTGTAGTCTCAGTGCTTTAATGAACAAGGTGACTTTAATTTTCATTTGGTAATACTTAGGCACTGAGCAAGTTCATTTGTTTTTTTAGTATTGCTTGATGTAGAAATGTTTCTTATAATAAAAAGCTCATCTAATCTGTATTTCTTGAATACTTACCTTTTTTAATGTGCTGCCTTCAAAGAGTATACATTTTAGCAGTACAAATAAGACACACACACACGGCCGGGCGCGGTGGCTTAAGCCTGTAATCCCAGCACTTTGGGAGGCCGAGACGGGCGGATCACGAGGTCAGGAGATCGAGACCATCCTGGCTAACACGGTGAAACCCCATCTCTGTTAAGAAATACAAAAAAAAAAAAACTAGCCGGGCGAGGTGGCGGGCGCCTGTAGTCCCAGCTACTCGGGAGGCTGAGGCCGGAGAATGGTGTGAACCCGGGAGGCGGAGCTTGCAATGAGCTGAGATCCGGCCACTGCACTCCAGCCTGGGCGACAGAGCGAGACTCCGTCTCAAAAAAAAAAGAAAAAAGACACACACACACACACACACACACACACACACACCCACACACACACAACGATACAAGCTAGAGAGTGATAGGTACCAAATACTGCACTTTTTTCAATTCTACATTGCATATATTTTCATATTTTAACTTCTCTGAAATTGTGGCACCTAAAATAATTGGTCTTGTCATTTGTAGTGATTTAGACTTGATAAAATGGAATGGTGCTATGGAGTACTAACACATAAGTTTTTTTTTTTTAATTTAAGAATTTAGCCAATTTACTGTTCAATATTCTTTGATAATTTTTACCATTACTTAAGTAGCAAATAAAATTTTACCCAGCATTTATAGAGACAGCATAGGTGCTTAATGAAAGATATTTTTAAGAAAATATTTTATCTCTAGATTAATCGGTAACTGTACTTTACAAAGAATAATTTACTGCCCTTTGTTGTTGTTGTTAGGGTGGGAAAGAACATGGTGTTCCAATCCTCATCTCTGAGATCCATCCGGGTCAACCTGCTGATAGATGTGGAGGGCTGCACGTTGGGGATGCTATTTTGGCAGTCAATGGAGTTAACCTAAGGGACACAAAGCATAAAGAAGCTGTAACCATTCTTTCTCAGCAGGTAAATTCCCTTCATATAATTAGAACTGTATCTTTCAATTGGTTATGAATCTATTGAACACTGCATGCTTCCCTACAGAGTTTCTAAAGTAGTAAAGTGTTTATACATAGATCTTGTTTCCTTTGATTTAATGCTTTTGTAGATGACATTCAGTCAAATGTACTGAAAATGGACCATTCCATTTTGTTTACTTCATAACTTTGAGCAAGTTACTTAAGTCCTCTGTCCCTCAGTGTCCTCACCTGTGTGGAAGGGATTAAAAGAAAGCTGTGAGGATTAAGTATGTTAATACATATAAAGTACTCAGAACAGGACCTGAGACTGAAAAAACAACATCCTTAATGCCTAAAACACTATATATAAGGTATTACAGAAAAGACAGTGCTAGAAGCAGATTGATTTTAGTCATAGAATATTAAAATTGAAATCACAGAAACTAGCCCAAAACTCTTAAAATGAGTAAACTAAAGTTCTTAGAGATGAAAGGATTTACTCAAAGTTGCCGAGCAAATAAATTAGAGAATTGAGATTCATATTCAGGAGTCATATTTGTCATACAGTTGTACTTAAAATGTTGTTTTATTTTGTTTATTTCTTTCAAGAATAGAGTTGAGGGAATTAGAGGCATTGGTAGTACATTGAGATGTTTCTTGGATTATCAGTGTGGTATGCGTCTGTAGAATTGAATCTCAGAGTCGAAAGTGAATATAGTTCATTGGTTCAATTCTATATGATGCATAAATCTTTGCAACATCACTACTTCAATAATTACATTAAAGGGAAGACTTGCTGATATCAACCAATCCGTTCCATTGTTATACAGTACTGATTTTTAGAAAGCTTTTTCTCATATTAAGCCTGAAATCTGTGTCTCCATGACAGCTACTCACAGATCTAATTCTGTCATTTAAAACTTTGCTGAAGACCACTGCATCATCTGTCTCTTTCTGCAAAATGGCATTTTTAAAGCATTATCTGACAAGAGAGATCTAAGAATGCTATGCTATTCTCTTAAGTTAGTGTTTTATCAACCCATCTTGACTGTCATCCAGTAGTAAAAGAGTGGGATAACTGGTGAAGGAGCTACCAATGGGCAGTCATAAGTTTTAAGAAAATGCTAACTAAGCACATATTAAAATTCTGATGTATAACCTTAAACTGCTTGGAAAGAAGAGCACCAATGAGTCTAACTTAGTGAGTAGCAATCAAAAATGGCATGTTTTCTTTTGAGCAAAGGCAAACCATAATTTTCAGGGTTGCCAACACCACACTTATATGTAGTGGTTGGAGTCTCTTATTAAATGACAATTATAACTTGGAATTTTTTTTTTCTTGTTTTTTTTTGGAGCCAGGGTCTCACTCTGTCACCCAGGCTGGAGTGCAGTGGCACAATCACAGATCACTGCAGCCTCAATCTCCCAGGCTCAAACAGATCCTCCAACCTCAGCCCCCCAAGTAGCTAAGACTACAGGTGCACACCACCATGGCCAACTAATTTTTTTTTTTCTTTTTTTTTTTTTTTTTTGTAGAGATGGGTTTTGCCATGTTGCCCAGGCTGGTCTCGAATTCCTGAGCTCAAGCAATCCACCTGCCTCAGCCTCCCAAAGTGCTGGGATTACAGGTGTAAGTCACCGTGCCTGGCATGATCTGTAACTTTTTACTTGAATGTGTCATTGTTAAAGAATGGCACTACAACTATTACACAGTTAATCTAGCATAATATAAAGATCAAGGACTTCAGAGTCAAACTTTTATTTTTCTTTATTCTTGTTCATTATGTAGGGAAAGTTATTTCCTTTCTCCAGGACTCATTCAGGTTTCTCGTTCATGTTAAAAGACACTATAATAGGATTATTCTGCGGATTGAAGGCTATAATTTATAGTAAACATATATAGTAATTACTATTAGTATGAGACAGAATACTTTGATTAACACTATGTCTGCATCTGGTACTCAGTGTAAGTTCTTACTCAAGACCTATTGAATAAGAAACAAAAAATCATTTTGTAGGAGTTTCTTGAATTAGTTAAGGAAAGGTTTGTATGATGTCCTTATGGCAGTGTACAAAATCATTTTGTAGGGGTTTCTTGAATTAGTTAAGGAAAGGTTTGTATGATATCCTTATTTAATATCTGACTATTTAGATGTATTTGCTGAATTGCTGTGTGCAGTACAAAATAGCAAATAATTTTGAATACTTGTTCCAAAATTCTATAAATTTAATAATTAAGCATCCTTTCAAATTTTAGATCTATTAGCAAAAAGATTATGGTCAGTAGAAAGAGCTACTATAATGTTTAAAGGAACTATAGAGAGGATTCATGAGGCTGATCTAGACATGATGGCCTCACTACCTGTTTAGATTCTAGAACTTTATTATTTGTTTTCTGGAAATGAGCTATCTCTTAGATCTCTCCACCCTTACTAAGCCTTCCCACAAAGAATTTGGAAATCCTTTTTAAAGTACAATTACAATAACTTGACTTTCTCATTTTCATTTCCTGTTTTAGAGAGGAGAGATTGAATTTGAAGTAGTTTATGTGGCTCCTGAAGTAGATTCTGATGATGAAAACGTAGAGTATGAAGATGAGAGTGGACATCGTTACCGTTTGTACCTTGATGAGTTAGAAGGAGGTGGTAACCCTGGTGCTAGTTGCAAAGACACAAGTGGGGAAATCAAAGTATTACAAGGTAAAAATCACTCTAAAAATTATTAACATATTCATTATTATTAAACTATTATTAAATGTTTAAATGTTGAAAAATGTGAAGGCCTCAGAATTTCTTCAGTAAAACTGTTTTAACTGTGAGGAAATCAAAGGAATGAAGTGCTTTCCCTTGTTTATTGTTTTATTGTACATTATGCGAACAGTTTATTTACCACATATGTTCTTCTATATTCATCTTGGACTGTTAAGACAAGTACATTACCAGTTACTCTACTGCAAGTGATCCTTGAAAAATAAATAAAATTTTTTCTAGACTCTGAAACAAATACCAATATACTGTTTTGAGTAGATCTATCTTGTAGACTACATTGTCTCTCTGGCTTGATGCAAATTCATCTCTCATAATACAATGAATTTTAAGCTAATTATGAATAAGTATGAAGCATACTGTCGTCTTATGATTGCTATTAGAATCAACTTATATTATCTTGGGGATGTTTGGTTTAGTTCCTTTGCTATCATTTACACATATTATAAGGAAAAACTCTAGCACTTCCTTTTACATAGTGTAGTGGTCCTCAAATTGTGATCTGTGGATCTCTGAGGGTCTCTGAGATATTTTAGCAGAGTTCATGAGGTCAAAGCATTTCGTAATAATACTAAGACATCATTTGTCTTTTTTTGCTGTGTTGATATTTGCATTGATGGTATTGGGTTGGTGCAAAAGCAATTGGGGTAAAACTGCCTTAGCACTAATCAAGGCAGTGTTGCTAATACCAGTAACTGTACTAGTAATCTTTGTTTTCTTCCTTGGCATCCATTCATAGTAAAAGAAGGAGAAGAAGATACCAATTTTGCTTAAAAATACCTTTGATGAAATGGCAATAACAGTTAATTTTTAAATATTGACCTTTGAGTACATGTCTTTTTAATATTCTTTGTGATGAGATGGGAAGTATGCATAAATACTTATTCTGCATACTGAACAAAGACGCTGTTCTCAAGGGAAAGTACATAAGTGACTGAACTAGCCATTATTCTTCATGGAAGACAATTTTTACTTGAAAGAATCACTTGAAAAGTATGACTTTTCGGACTATTTGGAAGCCATTTTCTTAAAAATGAACAAAGTCCATCATTTCAAGAAAGACAACTGATAATATTTATTGCCAATGATAAAATGTGAGCTCTCAAGTAAAAGTTAGAACTTTGTGAAACATGCACTGATCACCATGAGCTTGACAGCTTCCTAACACTTAAGAGCTTTTCGGATGAGATTGATGATGATATTAATGAATGTGATTTTTTTGGTACAGTAAAGTGAAGTGTGTCAACTTTTGGAATTGCTACATAACTTCATGGTCCAATATTTTCAAATCACCAGTAAATGATATTATAAAATTCTGCATGGGCAAAAGATCAATTCAGAATGCAAGATAGGCAAATGGATTTTAATATAACAGTGTGAAAAGTTCACTGATAAGGTTTCAAATTCCACATTGTCAAATTTTGTATAGTATCAGAGAGTAATACTGACAGTTATCTGAAAAGGCTATTAAAATACTCTTCCATTTCGCAACTACATATCTGTGTGAGGTTGAACTTTCTTCATATATTTGTAACAGATTGAATGGAAGTGGATATATGAGAATACAGCTATCATCTATAAAGCCATTGAAGAGATTTGTAAAATTGTAAAATAATGCTACTCTTCTAACTAGATTTTTTTTTGTTTGGAACATAGAGTTATTTGTCATTAGACAAAGGTTATTTATATTAACATTCTGGATTATTGTCATTTTTAACAAATACATGAATTTTTTTAGATTTTTCAGTTTTACTTACTAATATGGGAAACATCAGTGACTATAATCCACATAAACAGAAGCTTCTTGGAGTCCTCAATGCTTAGTATAAAGACCTCCTGAGACAAAAATGTTGAACTCCTGGCATGGAGTTTTATGGTGAACTGATAAACTGTTACACTTCTGATAAAGTTGTGTGTTGTAAACT
Organism: Papio anubis; assembly: GCF_008728515.1. Lineage (NCBI taxonomy): Eukaryota > Metazoa > Chordata > Mammalia > Primates > Cercopithecidae > Papio > Papio anubis. The sequence goes on from NC_044981.1 coordinate 145,633,169, forward strand.
GTCTGCACAAAGATAGCAGTAGCAGTTACTGTTTTCACTGTGCATCTTGAACAAAACTATTGTGGCAATATGTCAAAGACTTATACTGTTGGGCTGCTCTCCAGATGGTTTCATTGTGTTTTACCCTTTTTGTTGTTTTCTGTCAGGATTAGAAGGCTTGTCTCTTCCTTTTTTTGTAACTGAGGCTAAAGGCTTCTCTGTCACTTATGCAAATTGCAGAAACTTAAAATGTGACTCAGATACCTAAAAATTTGTGTGTATGTATCACGTTTAACTGACTTACTTAAAAACTGTATCTATTGGTTATTGTTTCACACATGTCTATACTTTATAGCTCAGTAAATAGGTGATATAGTCAACACTTATTTATTTATAAGCCTATTATTTATTTTATAGATGACCAGAATTCATTTTAAATCTTAGCTAGACATCATCTTGCCAACAAATTACATTTTAAGCAGTTAACTAGTATATGCCTCAATTAAGTGAAGTTAATGTAATATGAAAGTAACAATGTAAAATAAAAATATAATTCACAGTTCAGTAGATATTTATATAAGTAGAATTGACTGAATTTTACAATTATATGTATTACTTCTAAGTCTTATAGACAACTTGATAGGGGCCAGGAATGGTGGCTCATGCCTGTAACCCTCGTACTTTGGGAGGCCAAGGCAGGAGGATCGCTTGAGGCCAGGAGTTACCAACCTGGGCAACATAGTGAACCCTGTCTCTTCAAAACATTTTTTAAAATATAGCTGGACATGGTGGCACATGCTTGTAGCCCCAGCTACTCAGGAAGCTGAGGTGGGAGGATTGCTTGAGCCCAGGAGGTAAAGGCAGCTCTGCAATCCAGCCTGGGCAATAGAGTGAGACCCTGTCTCAAAAAAGAAAAAAAGGAAAAGAAAACTTGATTAGGAAACTTAATACAATTTTTAGATAAGCCCAATATAGTATTTTTAAATCTGTACAGTATCTGATACCTGTCATAAGGGAGAAGAAGGAAGAATTCCTGTTAGGAATTGCTGATTTGATTAATATAAGGCATTATTTTTGCCTCAGATTACTACTGTTAATTACAGTGGGCATTCCTTTGTTTTTCATGCAATGAAATTATACAACTAACTTTTTTTTTTTTTTAATTGAGACTGAATCCTTAGGAATAACCCTTTGATTTTCAAGAACTACCGAATAATTGTATGAAGAGGTGGTTTGTTTTTTAAAACCTCAAGTTGGAATTTTTATGAGGTCACTGTGTAATTTGAAGGATTGTATGAAATGGTTATGATATAAATTCCTTTTAAGGATTGGTAAATAGAATGAATTATTTTTTTATTTTTATTTTTTAAATTTCACTCTGTCGCCCAGGCTGGAGTGCAGTGGTGCGATCTCAGCTCACTGCAACCTCCACTTCCTGGCTTCAAGTGATTCTCCCGCTTCAGTCTCCCAGATAGCTGGGATTACAGGCATGTGCCACCATACCCGGCTAATTTTTGTATTTTTAGTAGAGACGGGGTTTCACCACGTTGGCCAGGCTGGTCTCAACCCCTAACCTCAGGTTATCCACCCACCTTGGCCTCTCAAATTGCTGGGATTACAGGCATGAGCCACCACACCTGGCCAAAACTAACTTTTTAAACCAGAAAGTATCTGCTTTTTTTTTCTCCTTTCTTTCAGGATTTAATAAGAAGGCAGTAACTGACACACATGAAAATGGAGACCTGGGCACTGCAAGTGAAACTCCGTTAGATGACAGTGCTTCAAAATTAGATGATCTGCACACTCTGTATCATAAAAAATCTTATTAAATTGACCATATCTCCAGACAAGATTGTTAATCAGACTGTTCTGAATTTGGGGCACTGGGGAAGATGGTGACAAAGACTACAAAATCAGAGGAGGCTGTTTGTTGCCTAAATGAAAGGCAGGTACCTCAGGGCTTCATGTGAACAATTCTAAATGCATAAAACACACTGTTTTCTGTGGTAGACCATGATTAGCTATTGCATGTAAAGCAATTTTGATTTTCTTGAACATGTAAGCACCAAAGCATGTGTTCCCAAAGGGGTATTACTGGGCTGTTAAGTACCAAATGAAACCCTACTGTTTTATTTGGTTTGTTTTCCCTTTAGAAGGAGGACAGTGCTAACTGCAATTTTATAAGAAATACCCTTACAGAGAGTAAGTGAATTCATATTTTATATTCTAGAATGTTAACCGTGGTGTTTCAGAAGACAGAGCTTGACTCAATGAATTGTAGAAATATAGGCTTGACTTAATTTTTGAAACTGAAAGAAAGGCTTTAGACTTCAAAAAAATTGATTGTGCATCCTGAAATCTAAACCAATTATTAATGATCATTTATTGTAATGAGTTTGCATTTCAGCTTTATTCAATGCAGTACGAAATAGTTTTCTTTAAGCAGTCCTTTATCAATCAATGCTGCACTAGAAATAGATTCTCAAAAGTTACTAAACATTTTACTTTTTTTGGTTTTTAAAAGAAATGCAGATGAGTGTAAAACATCTGTTCTCAATTATGTTGATCTGTGTGCACGGTACTGGAGCGTTTACCCATTCATGTTAAGGCTCAAATCCTTGTTTTCTGGGATCCACAAAAGACAGTTTTATACATTTTGAGTTGTTCATAAAGTTTGTCTTGTGATAGTCTTGGCACTTAAAGATAAATGTTTCTGGTAGTAAAAGTTCAGATTTATTACTGTGTCATGAAACACAGTATATTCAAATCAAATGGCAGTTTTCTTTCTAAGTAAATGATTTCCAATCATCTAAAAGGTGTGCAAGAAGAGATAAAGACATTTTGATACAGTAATTGTTTTGGTTGGGTTTTCATGTCAGTTTATGTTTGACTAAAACTCTCTTCACATGCAGGTTTATAAATTTGTTAGGTCTCTTGTCCTATGATTAAACATGGAGTGCTTCCTCTCTGATTTAATATTTTGCAGGTCATTGTAACCTGCTAGGCAAAGTCAAAACATTGCATTAAAGAGGTGATAGTTTTGCTAATATCACTGTTTTAAAGAATATACAGTTAAGGGAATATTAAGTGGGAGAAAGCCTATAAGGCTTTTAGAATATTATCAGTATCTTCATTTCTGGTATTCAGATGTTATGTGATAAAACACATTTTTTTTTGTCTTTCCCAGATACACTATATATTTGTTCAAGGGTAAATCTATAAAATATATATACTTTATTTTGTGGTTTTGCTATTTATAAATTTAATGTTTTAACTGTTGCTCTTTTATGGTTTGTTTTGGGTGGTGGTGTTCATCTGTATATCACCATGTTAATTTGTAATAGAAGTGCACTTCATAGTATATATTGTTACTGATATTAAAATACTTTATAGCATTTGCCTCTGAGCAAGAGCTAGTATTTAATTGTACAAATGAATAAGCAAGTTACATGTTATTGTTTGCTCTTGAAGGGGTAGGCCTCTTAAAAGGAAAAAATACAACTTGTTTTTTCCTTATCCCCTATGCCAAACACATACCTTCCATGCATGACATGAGATCTACAAACTGAATTTTAGCCACTATATTTATTTAGTCAAAAAAATTGTCCATTGTAGCAGACCTGAAAACCTTTTTGCTGTGACATGGAACCATGTTATTGTTATCTTCTAAAAACACAGCCTGGGATGGAATGACCATGGCATTTTTTTCAGAGAACATCCTTTATCTGCTATGACTGAATCCTTAGGAAATAACCCTTTGATTTTCAAGAACTACCGAATAAGTGTATGAAGAGGTTGTTTGTTTTTTAAAACCTCAAGTTGGAATTTTTATGAGGTCACTGTGTAATTTGAAGGATTGTATGAGATGGTTATGATATAAATTCCTTTTAAGGACTGATAAATAGAATGAAAAGTTTCCAGGTAGTTTAAAACTCCACAGGTCAGTTTCCTTTTCATTCCTGCTTCACTGTGGTTTGTAAGCCTACGGGAGAGCACCATTGCTCAGATGCTGCTGTGAGCTTCCTGTCAGGTGTTAGAAAGTAACTAGTTAAAAGATCATTTTAGAATATATGGTTTTTGGGGATGAACTAAGAATTAGTTATTAGTTCCAAAGGACTGAGAACCAATTTTAATAATTTCACATTTATAGGAAAGAAATTCATATGTCCCTGAAACTTCTAAGACAAAACCAAACAAGGAGGGAACTGTTGCAAAGCCATTTCATCGAGAAAGGGACAGAAGGAGAAATACACACATGTATACACAAACAGAATGGTTGAGAAAACGTTTTAATAGAATGTGAGGGTTGTATGTATGTGTGTATATATTTACACTTAACCTCTAAAATTCTACAGTACCTCAGTTATGAATATAATGGAAAAGCAACATTTTGGCAGTGAGACTATTGTAAAAATAAATTTGAGAAAGATGAAAATTTTGTGAGTCTTGATAATTACAAGTCAACAGCTATCGAAAGTTAGCACAACTTGTCTGTGGTGCTGTTTTTTTTTTCCCACCACAGTGGACTTACTCTGTTTTCATGTTTAGAAACAAAAAGGTTTCATGTGATTCATGTGTAAGATGCACAGTATTTGACATCCTAATTATGTAATCCCTATTCCATCTATCCAGTCTTACACTTATAGTTGGCCTCAAATCTATTGCATTTATGATAATGTATTATATCTAGTTGAGTTTAATATTTTTTTATTAGCTTGTAAATAAAGATGGCATCTTCTACATTAAAATGATGTTGATCTCATTTTTTTAAATAAACATTTTGTTTCCTCGACATTAAATATTTTGGCTTATTATTTATTTATAGTAGCTTCTATTATTTGTACCAACATGTCATAAAGTCTGTGCAAAGGACTTGGCTTAATTTTGTGTTATAAATATTGTGTTATAATATTGTGTTATAAATATTGAGGAAAACATTGAAAAAAGTTAGAAAATCAATCCTGTTTTTAAGATACTATTTAAAAGGATATTCTTCCATTTTGACATCAGTGTTTTATTTTAGGTGGTTTTATAACTGTAATGTTAAAAAAAAAAAAAACTTTAAAAGTATTGCAAATTACCATGTGCTGTTGGTGCTGAATATTTGTTTAATAGTGAACCTTTTTCAGGTGTGTTTTGAGAGTTATAACCACCATGGTGGCAGCCATGAGAATGCGTCTGTCAGTTCTCGTGCAGGAGGGAGCGTAGCTTACTGAAAGCCCAGCTACTGTGGTCTGAAATTCATCCCTGTGTACATGGTGAGGCTATGCTTCTCCACGCTGCTGCCAGTCAATGACTGATTATGACAGGGATATTATATGATGACTCCTCAACTTTAGCTGAGCACTCCATGATGGTCTTGCCAAACTCCCTTAGGATTACATTGTAGTCCAAGTTGCTGTCACCCAACCTTCCTTCCTCCTTTCGTTCACCTTGGGTCTTACCTCCATTGTGGTCTCATTGCTTTCCAGCCTCCCATCAACCCCAGCTCCCTACCTATTTTTCCTCACTGGCATTGCCCTTAATAAATCTGTTGCACAGCAGATCCCTTTTTGGTGTTGGCGTCTGCTTCTTAGCCTAGACTAACACAAGTGACCATGAGTGAGATTTGAGGAAACAGGTAATAAGATGGGCATTAGGAATCCACACAAAGGGCAAAGACAATGATATCTAGTTGGTAAGTACGGTTTATCTAGTCCTTGACACAAAATCATGGCTCAGTGGCTATTTCACAAATGGTGTGCAGAAAAGAGTTAACAGGCCTGAACCTGTTGTCTTTAGGTCTGCTTGCAAGGTTGGACCTTGGCTAGCGTCCAGCAACTTGGATATCAGGAGTATTCCCATCATCCTCTTGCTGGTAAGTGTGGTTTACTGTGCCTGAAATGTTTGTACAAACAATAGGATTTTTGTTGAACACTTACTTTCCTCTGGGAATCTAGAATTTTGGTACATGCTAGGCAGAGGGTACCTACAGGACTGACTCCCCTAAAACCTTGACTCCTAGGTTCAGTCAGGCAAGCTTCCTAGGTGGACAACACTTGATGTATTGTTACACGTTACTGCTAGAGGAATTAAGCATGTCCTGTGTGACTCCATTGGGAGATGAATTTTGGAGCTTGTACCTCATTTTCTTGGGACTTTGCTCATATGCCTTTTCCCTTTCCTCATTTTGCTTTGTGTTCTCTGTAATAAATCATAATTGTGAATAAAACTATGCTTAATCGGATGAGTCCAAGCAAATCACTCAACTTGGGGGGAGTTTTAGAGATTCTGGACCCAGATAGTAGTTTATGGAGAGGGGAACTCTCCAGGAGGGTCGATGATGCAGACATTTAAAAAATATGGGAAGAACAACATCTACAAGAATAGCAGAGTTGGCCGGTTACAGCAGGATTGTATTGATGACCTACAGAAATTGGGTGGGGCGGCTCCCAAAGAGGCCTTACCTCCTACAATGGAGGGATTGAAACAGCTGAGCTTCAGGCTGAATGCCTAAGTGTTAGAGTTGCTGAGTTTGAGATACTTGAATGTTCAGCCAACCCCCTTTTATTTTGTGAAAGTCAAGGCCCTGGTGTGGAAAACCTAGAACCATGGGGAGATCTGGATGGATGCACCTGAGAGACTTTGCAGTCTCTACTGGACTGTCTGGTCTTAAGAAGTAGCCCACGCTTCTCCAGTAAGGCCTTGTACCTTGTCTATGCTCCAAGATGTTACAGAGGCTGCTACTAACCACTTCCCTAAGGCAATACCTGCCCCTACCTAGTCTGCTGCCAGGACTGTAACTAGGGCTAAATCCTAATAAAGCCTGAATGGGAGATGCACTGGGCCTGATAAAGGAGAAAAGAAACTACACAAAAAGTGTAAGAATCATCTAGCATATTCTGGCAAAAGTCAAAGGAGTACTCCTAGAACTGAATTTTTTATTATATATATATATGGTTTTTTTGAGACGGAGTTTCACTCTTGTTGCCCAGACTGGAGTGCAATGGCGCAATCTTGGCTCACTGCAACTTCTGCTGCCTGGGTTCAAGTGATTCTTCTGCCTCAGCCTCACAAGTAACTGGGATTACAGATGCCTGCCACCACGCCTGGCTAATTTTTGTATTTTTAGTAGAGACGGGGTATCACCATGTTGGCTAGGCTGCTCTTGAACTTCCTGACCTCAGGTGATCCACCTGCCTCCCAAAGTGCTGGGATGACAGGCAGGAGCCACCATGTCCAGTCTAGAATTGAATTTTGAGAGTGCTTGATCAGGTTCTAAACTCATTAAAAGAAAGAGCTGAAATTGGAAAACATTTAATTTAAATTGGAAAAAATCCAGCAATATGTTTTTTAAAAGGAACATACTAAAACATAAGGACATAAAAAATTTGAAAGTGATAGAAGAAAATATACACTGGGCATATTTTCTCCAAAAGAACATGGATACAGTTACATTAATATTTTTTAAAAACAGACTTGAAGAAAAAAAATCATTAGGGATAAAGGTTACTTAATTTCTTAAAGAATCAATTTACTACAATGTTAAATCTATCATCATAGTGGGAGATTGCAACAAAACTTTCAGGGAAATTAGGAAAGAAGGAAGATTTGAACAACAAGCTTGATTTAAAGTTTTAAGTTAAGAGGGCATTTGGTTGTAAAAGAAACACCTCTGGCGTCTAAGTAGGAGGATAAAAAGTGAGCAAAAGAACAGACATTTTTCAAAAGAAAACATAAAAATGGATGATAAACATGAAAAAAAAAAAAGTTCAACATCACTAATCAGAGAAATGCAAATTAAAACCACAATGAGATACCATCTTACACCAATCAGAATGGCCATTATTAAAAAGTCAAGAAACAGATTTTGGGGAGGCTACAGAGTAAAGGGAGCACTTACACTATTGGTGGGAATGTGAATTAGTACAACCTTTATGGAAAACAGTAGAGAGATTTCTCAAAGAACTAAAAATAGAACTACCATTTGATCCAGCAATCCCACTACTGGGCATATACCAAAAGAAAGAAATCATTATATTGAAAAGATACTGGCACTCGTATGTTTATCACAGCACTATTCACAATAGCAAAGATATGTATGGAATCAACCTAAGTGTCCATCAATGGATGACTGGATAAAGAAAATGTGGTAAATGTATGCCATTGAATACTATTCAGCCATGAAAAAAAGAATGAAATTATGTCTTTTGCAGCAACATGGATGGAACTGAAGACCATTATCCTAAGTGAACTAACTCAGAAACAAAGTTGAATACCACATGTTCTCACTTGTGGGGCTAAATAAAGGGTACACATGGACAGATATAGAGTGGAATAACAGACATTGGAGACTACAGAAGATAGGAGGGTGGGAGAGGGGTGAGGGTTGAAAAATTACCTATTGGGTATAATGTTCACTATTCAGATGGTGGTTACACTAAAAGCCCAGACTCCAACACTACGCAATATATGCACGTAAGAAACCTGCACTTCTACCCCCTAAATCTATAAAAATGTAAATATATTTTTAAAAAGGAAGGTAGGTAATGGACTATAACAAAGAAAATTAGATAAAATATAGGCCAACACTAAAACTTGGAGTCTATGCATTGGAAAGGTAGAATTTGCAATTTGGTAAATTGCCAGCAGGGGGTAGCAGATTCCAGGTGCATTATTAATTTTACTTTTATTAGCGGTGTAAGGCTTTTTGAAAATCAAATAAAATACTCCTATGAAGATCAATAAATTGAAGGCTAATTTTTCCAGGGTCACACAGCTAGTTAAGTGTCTGAGCCAAGACTCAAATTCCTCTCTTCATTCTACTTTAATAGGTCACAAAGAAGGAAAAGGGAAATACAGATAAAATTGTCAGCTTTCAGTCTTCCTGTTCCAACAATTATTTTTATTTTTTCCATGCTTGCCAACTGCAGTAGAATTTTTAAAAAAAATTTCTTAAAGGGTGCAAGGTTTGATGGAGCCTAGGTTTGATACAGTTTTGATTTCTAAAAATGATGACTGTGCTGGGTTTGAATTTCACAAGAAACCGTTTGGCTGTAGTGGAGTAATGTAGAATGAGAGAACTCCTAGAGTTATATAGTAGATTTCTAGATTGTCAAGACTATAGCATTCCTCTGCCCCACCAAATACTTACGGAATAAGTTATTTCCTGCTTGTGTGCATACTGTCCCCATATTCTTTAGGAAGCAATACTGCAACAAGGATATTTGTGTCCTTTTGTGACATTTGAGGATGTGTCATACTCACTAGCCCTCTACTGTCATGTTCACCATGGTTGAGGGCATTTTTAATCTCTGCCTAAGGCAGTAACAAACGGGTTGTTGGCTTCTGAAACAGTAGAAGTAACTACAAAAATTTAAAAACTGATTTTTCAGAGGAAAAAGGCGAACTGCTGATTAGTCATGAAAAAAGGGAGTAAATGCAAATATACAAAATAAGAAATAAGAGAGAAATACCCATAAAAGAGAAAACTAAAAGGATAATAATGGACTACTTTGTTCAATTCTATAGGAATAAATTTGAAAACTTTTCTAGGAAAATGTAATTTACCAAAACTGTTCCCAAGGAAGTTTTAAAATCTAAACAAACCAATTTCCATAGGAAAAATAGAAGAAATTGGCAAAGTGCTCTCCCCACAAATTACCAAAATATGTGATTTCACAGGGCATTGCTACTAAACTTTTAAACAACAGCTAACTCTAATGCTTAGCAAGAGAACCAAAAATGGGAAGAAAAATTCTGAATCGTTTCTGTCAAGCTAATAATATCTGATCGAGATTGCCACAAAGAAAGAAAACAAAAGCCCTGATTCACAATTTTTTTTTTTTTTTTTTTTTGCAACTGAGTCTTGCTCTGTTGCCAGGCTGGAGTGCGGTGACTCGATCTCGGCTCACTGCAACCTCCGCCTCCCAGGTTCAAGCGATTCTCCTGCCTCAGCCTGCCGAGTAGCTGGGACTCCAGGCACAGGCCACCACGCCTAGCTAAGTTTTGTATTTTTAGTAGAGACAGGGTTTCACCATGTTGGCCAGGATAGTCTCGATCGCTTGACCTCGTGATCCGCCCTCCTGGCTTCCCAAAGTGCTGGAATTACAGGCGTGAGCCACCGCGCCTGACCCACAAAAGAATATTAATGTAAAAATCCTAAGTAAAATCCTATCCATGCAAATTTAATACAGTAATGGATTCATATACTATAACCAGGTGTTTAACATTGGGACATCTAATTATGTGATTAATCATCTGACTGGCTCTAGGGAGGAGTCCTATGGAGGAAAATCATATTTTCCATAGATGCTGAAAAGGCTTTGGTCAAAATTAAGCACATTCCTTGTGAGGGGAAAAGAAAAGGAATAACTAGATGCTTTCTTAACATAATAAGATTTACCTCAACGTAATAAATCTATCTCTGCATCATGCTAAGGTGGGAGCTACCAGAAGTATTTAATATGGTACTGGAGGTATTGCCAATGGAATTAAATGTACACATAAATATTGGAAAGGAGATAGCACTAGTACTATTTGCCAATGTGATCAAATTCCAGAAAAACCTAACAGAATCAACTAAAAGCTACTAGGAATAATAAGGACATTTAGTAAAGACCTTTTGCATACAAATTAGTCACAGAAATCAAACAGGAAGATTGCATATAATAGCTACCACCACATGGCACTTCTCATGGGCCACTGTTGTCAGGGTTTTATGTATATTAAGCCTTGTAATCTTCATCACAACCCTATAAGGTATATACCATTAGTATCTCCATTTAGAAATAAGGAAATGGAGTCATAGAAAGTAAGTCCTTCTTGGTCACAACTGGGCAGAATTTGAGCCCAGGCAGCCTAAGCCCCAGAATCCATGCTTTTTACCACTAGGCCATACTGTTTCTTGATACTTAAAAGAGGAGACAAGGACAATTTACAATGGCGGCAACAACAAAAAACACCTAAGTATAAACTAAACAAAAAATATGCAGTACTTATGTGAGCACCCTTTAATATCCCCTGAAAGGATGCAAAAGGGGCTTGAACAAACGGAAAGGGATACTATGTTTTGTGTACCTATATAACTGACTAAAAACCACATTAGAAAAACAATGGATGGGAAATAAGGCATACGAAAATTCCAAGAGGAGATCGCTCTTGGAAGAAAGACAACAGGTAATTAGAAGGGCTTAGGATATTAAGGGAGAATTCTTTATACTTGGGAGAGATTTGAGGAAGTTTAAAGGCTGAGGGGGAGACCTCCAATGAAAGGGAGAAGATAAAGGAAAAAGGGAGAATAGGAGCAAAGAGATAAGGGGAAGGCAGTGGGATTTAAGATCACAGGTGAAGGTTTAGAACACTTTTTCCACTGACACAGGAAGGAATGAGGAAAGGAATGAAGTGGATACAGGTTCTGTGGGAAGAGGAATCAACAGGAAGTTGTTCTGATTTTAAAGACTTATTTTTAGGTGAAGGAAGTAGCAAGATCAGAGTAAGGGAGAGTGTGAAAAGTGGCACTGCTTTGGAATAATTGCTGAGGGGTAGGGAAAAAGGGATCAAAGATAAATAAAAGCATTGAGGAGTGATGGGCCCCCAGTAAATTGGAAGCTGAGCTTTTGTAACAGCCACAGTGTGAATAGTTTTGCAATGTTCCCCTGCTGCTGTGATGAAGATGGAGAGATGATATTCTCAAGGCGAATTATGTTGTTGGGGTCTCATGGTTTGGGGTTACTGGAAAGAAAATGGAGCGAAAATGCTGAGACAAAACAGTTCAATGATGGATAGGGAAGGAAATGCAACCTAAAAAGATTAACAACTAGAGGAAAATGATGGGATCTGGGGGTTAGGTATCTAAATGAGATCAGTGACTAAGTAGGTGGAAAGGCGAAGAACTCGGGGTTTTGAGCTAAGAGAGAATTGCTGGAGATTAGGTTTACAGTGCTGGGGATCTTGCTGACGACAAGAATGTGGACATGTGTGGGAGTGGTTTAAATAGAGTGGAGGTTACTAGAGTGGAAGTCAAGAAACCACAAAAATGACCATGTTGGGCACTTCATTCTCTAGTATGATTACAAAGGAGGAATGAAGAAGAACTAGACTTAGGTGAATGTCCTCAACGAATAGAAAAAAGTGGCCTGGAAGATATTAGGTGTCACAGCAAAAAGAAAAAGGTGGTAGAGCTAGGTGAGAAAAAAGGGAGAGCTTTGAACGGCAGTGAAAGAGTGCGAAAGGATGTGGAAGTGGTCTATCGGGAGAAGGGTGTGTGCCACAGTTAAGTGAATTGGTTGGGAGGACAGGCAGTCTCCATTTGAAAAATAAAAAGGACTCTAAGGGAAATGGTGTTGGATGACTTCAGATTGGGCAGAGAGAAAAGGAGCTAATTTTATTGATCATCTAATGTATGCAAAACTCTATAACATAGTCTGCACAACAGCCCTTTCATAATAATTTCCACTCTGGGAATAAAGAAGTAGATTTAGAAAGCACCAGTAATGTGCTTGCAATCACATAGTTACAAAAATTGAATCTCCAGTTAGACCCAAGTTCTATATGGTTCCAAACCTGTGCTATTTTCTTCTTTTAAAAAACAAAACAAAACAACAACAAAAAACATGGTCTTGCTCTGTTGCCCAGGCTGGAGTGCAGTGGCGTGATCTTGGCTCACTGCAACCTCCACCTTCTGGGCTAAAGTGATCCTCCCGCCTCCCCAGTAACTGGGACTGCAGGCTTGCACCACTACAACTGGTTGATTTAAATTTTTTTTTTGTAGAGAGGAGGTCTCACTACATTGCCCAGGTTGGCCTCAAACTCCTGGGCTCATGCTATCAATCTGCCTCAGGCTCTTGTGCTGGGATGTGTGAGAGACCGTGCCTGGCCTGCTATTTTAATAAATATGCTTTCTTGTTTCTGTTGGGGAGGCATCATTCCAGCAAGATGGCAGACCAAATAAGAAAACCTGTCTACTATGAATTCTTAGGAATGTCAGATGAAATAAATCAGAATTCTTTACAAGGCCTAGCTAATCTCATAAGAAATAAAGGGAAATACTCAGGTATCAGAATCAAAGAGAATGAGAAGCTCCAATGAGCATCCAATAGGATTTCCAGGAGAAAATAAAGAAAAAAACAAAAAAGAGGGCTGATCATTTTCATAGTTGATAAATCCTAAGACTCAAGAGGCACAAGTCCCAAGCAATGTGAACAGAAACAAATTCATAGCTCAACACACATAGTATTAAAATTGCAGAATGCCAAAGACAAAATAAAAATCTTTAAAGCCTCTAGGGGAATTTATTCCAGAACAGGGAGAAGCTGGGAGCGAGATCAGTGGGAGACAGGGGATTTGTAGTGGGATGTGAACACAGCAGTGTTGGTGGGTGTGCAATGTGGCATGGGGTGACTGCATGGGCTGTGTTTTGGGCAGGAAATACTTGCAGGTTGGGGTGAGTGTTTGTATTCACCGTGGTTTCTCACTGGAGGGATTCAACTGCTCTCAGATCTGGGGGAGAGACCAGGCATCCTCTCTTTCAACTCAAGTAAGTACAGGGTAAACACTGCTCTCAGAACCTCAATAACTATTTGGAACGTGAATGAATGCAAGATAAGCATTTTAGGAATAGTGAGGCCAACCTGGTGGCCACACTTGGACTGCTGTGACTGGTCAGAGTGGGGAAAGGCCTCATAGCTATTCATGGTATATACAGTTGTGCCTATAAATGTGATTTCATGTTCTGTTAAGAATCCAAAGCAGTAAAAAATAAACACAAAACAATCTCTCACATCCTTTCTATTTTCTAAGCTGATTATAAACGTTAATGAAAATTTAAATAACAATGATAAAACCCAGAGCAAAGTTTCCGGAGCCTGTATACGTGTAGTCTTGCTTGTCATAGCAAATGTGTTTCAACCACAGATGTAAGTGGCAGAATACAATCTTTACCTCCAAGTAGGATTTGATAACATAAAAGAAATCAATTAGAATTGTCTCATTCACGCCTTATCATGTGCTGATGTTGCAAAACACCAAAAAAGAAAGATGTCATATTTTTCTGCCTTTATCCTCTGGTTTAGGTTTGGCTGTGTAGGGTTTATCAGACCTTTCCACTCACCCAACCTGTTCTACACAATTAGTCTACCCTGAGCAAGTGCTGATCCAAAACAAAGTCCTGTTCTCCCGCTGGCCATGATTAGATCACTAATGTGGCAGAAGAACCGTGATAGACGAAGACAGCTCTATTGTAAAGAAGGACTGTAGATCTAAGCCTATACTCATGGTCTAATATTCCAATATTAAAATTCTGTAAACAGCCCACTGAAAGCTTTACATTAGAAAAAAGGACCTACTATAGAATAAACACTTTGATAAATGTTTCAACTAATTTTTATCAGTAAGTTTTGGAGGAAGAAAGCATGACACCACCATTTTCAAACATGAGGAACTGAGTCTCATCATTATATAAGCAGCCAAAGACTTCTCAATTCTTCTGTGGTAGATTGGGGTCCGGCCTAATCTGGCACCAAGCCCTTGCTCTTTCCACTGTGGCACCTGCCTTTTTATGGAGGCTGAGCCTTGAGTGCCTCTAACACCCCAGCAAGCAGGGCTGACCAGTGAGAGTCAGGGGCAGTTTGGTTTGGCATAGTTTATTACAATTAGTGTGCACATAAAACCATGTAAACTCCACAAAGTAAACTATTTACCCTCCACACTAACCAGCAGTTAGTCTGCCACGACCTTCCAGCACCCCCATTATTTTAACATATATACATTTCACAGGATGTAATAACCATACAAATAGAGTTATAATACATTCTTTAGGGAAAAAATTTTTTGGTCCATATTTTCTATTAAAAAACACGCACACACATTTTCCTCTTTGGCAAAAGAGGTTAAATCCCCCATACTTAACTCACAAAACAAACCCAAATAAAAACTACTGAACATGAGGTACAGCTGAGGTCTGGGCTGTTCTGGAATTACAGACGCCTCCTTGAGGGGAAAATCATTTCTTATAAAGTCAGATCAGTTTCCAACAGTTTCATGTCAGTAGAAAAGCTCGATTTAGACTTGGTCAGAGTCACTTTTGTATGAACATGTTCCAAATAACTTTGTTTTTCAGAGGACAATGGAAGTCACGAAAATGTGCTACTTCCGAAGAAAGTCATGAAAAGTGTGGCATCTGACCTCAGCAATATTTTTAATCTGAGGTACGAAAACATCTGACACAGCCATTCACACTAATTCCTGTGCCACCTTCATGGTCACGGGAGCTGGGTCCACCTCTTCGCATCCCCCTCTGAAGTGGAGACTAAGGAAACGGGCAGCTGCTGAGGTGTTCCTTCTTTGCTTGTTTTTAAATCTACAGTCATAATTGCTAAATAAACAACCACCCTGGTGTGCTTTTCATGCTTCAAGTAATTCATTTCTTCCAGGAGAAGAATGTTAAAAATGCTTTTAGTTCTAGTTATCAAAGGAGAGGAAATGACTCACAGTAACAAGAAGATTAGGTTTAAGCAGACCTGCTGCTAACACAGTATCAGATAATATACTGAAAAACATGAACATACTATTTATATACGTTTTGCAACAGCTGCATTTTCCCACTTAACCTCTGTGCAGAACTAAAATCTGATAGAGCAAACTTAAGTTACTTTTATTCTTGTTAAATACAACTCTGTACAGATTACACCTTTAACACCAAAGCAGCTCAGTATCACAGTCAGAGGAATGAAAAAGCCATCAGAAAATTTTCATTTTTCTAGTCCAACAAAACCCAACAGACGCACCCTAACGGTCAGCACGAAACCAGCTGTACAATTTTGTAAACAGTATGACAGGTTGTCTCTAGGATCCTACCGAATCTCACACACACACATACACACGCACACACACTCTGGGCCAGCAGGCTCCCTTTTTCCAGTGCCTTGCGACAGCCCGACGCTCAGTACCACAGCAGGCTTCTTTCACATTGTGTTCACAAAAGGGCAGTCATGGCCGTCTGGTTGAGGGGTGTGAGGCAGTCTCTGGGGGCAGAATAGCTGTCACTCGTCCCGGGATGCGTTGGGGGCTTCTGAGAATCAGGGTGACCGCTTTCGGTGGCGAAGGCGCTGGCGGCTTTGGGCCGGTCGTAGCCCCTGTCCGCAGGTTGCACGCTCTGTGGCCTTTGATAGTCTCCGTCGTGGGCGCCCACACCCGCTATGGGGGAGAAGCCGCCCGAGGAAAGGGAGTGTTTGTGGCCCGGCTGGGGCCCGGGGACGCGGTAGCCGCTCTGCGCGGAGAAGGTGTGGGCGCGCAGCAGGTGCCGCTCCACGATGGGCGTGGCGTACTCGGGCTCCGGGGGCGCCAGGGGCAGCGCGTACTCATGGCGGCCGGCGCGCTGCGGGCAGTCATAGTGGCCGCCGGCGTCTGTGCCCGCCCCCGACTCCTCGGTGTCCGTGTCCATGGGCCGGAAGGTGGAGCCCTTCCTCGTGACTGTCCCGGTGCCAATCATGAGAGGCTGCTGGTAATCTGAAACCACAGGACAGATGGCAGTTAGCAGGCACCGCACACGGGCCGGCACTTCGGTGGCAGACGGGGATACTCTGCTTCAGGTTGTGGTGACTGACCCTCAGGTGTCCCAGGCACTGCGGGAAAACCCTGATGTGAAAGCCATAGAAGTCACCCACAGGCAGTACACAACCGCACCGCTTGCTCAGGGAACCTCACAGGGTCTTCTCAGAGATGGGGGCGATGACCACGTCCTGGGGCATGGGGAGATACTTCAGGGAGGAAGTGGCTCTGAAACTGGCTCTGGAGATGCTATGGAGGTGGAAGTCACACAGTGTGGAAATGGAGAAAAGAACAGCCCCAAGAATAGAGTTTGATATGGCCAGAGTATGAGGGACACAGAGTAGTTTGTTTAACAGGATATGAGGACCAAAGCAATAGGTCAGGGCCTAGTGGTGACAGTGAGGATGAAGCTAGGAGCTCACATTTATAGAGCTCCTACTCTGTGCCAGGCGCTATTCCAAGAGCAAAATGTTAATAATCTTCAAAAACATTTCCCGAGGTAAGGACTGTTACTCCATTTTACAAATGGGAAACCAAGGCAGGGAGAGACTAATTAACTTTTCCTAGGTCGCACAATGGGGTGATGGAGTAGGATTCGAACACACATTGTGTTAGCCACACGTTAGGGCATGGAAAAGCGTTGATTGTCTTGCTAGAAGTCTGGTTTAATTCTGTGGGAAACGACAGACTGGCACTTTCAGAGGTAACTGTGGAGGTTGACTGAAGAAGAAAAGATCGAAAAGTGAGAGGTAAAAAAGCAAAGAGAAATGCACATAGAGGTCACAAACTAGAAAGAGGAAAGGTGACTCTTTGGGACAGGAATCAGGAATTTGTTACCAATGAGAGGTGGGGTGTGAGGAAAGAGGGGAGGCAAGGACCCTTTCCAGAGCGTAAGCCTGGATGAGGCTGGGATGTGCAGTCGAGAGGCCATTAGACAAGGAATGCACAGAGCATGTGTGCTGAGGGTTAGGAACAATGGATTCGATTGTGGGTGCTGAGGAACGGGTGACATCTGCAGGTGGAGGCATCCAGCAGGCTGCTGAGAATGATGGACTGGGGACTGAGAGGGAAGTCTGGGTGTGAGAAGCAGCATGGACAGACATACATGGAAGGGCACTGCTGGAAGTTGGGGAGGGTGTGGGACTGTTTAGGGGAGAGACTGTGGTGAGTGGGGGTTAGACAGAACCTGTGTCATTCCACATTTAAGGAGCCTGAGAAGGACCATTCAGCGAGGAAGAAGGAGAGGCTGAATTAGAAGCTGAAGGAGAATGAAAGGAGTAAGAGTACAGAAAATAGGCTCTCACTTCATGTCCCTTCCAAGGAACAAGAGGATAGATTTTGGTTGCAGAGGATGCTCTCCTTGCCCACAAAGTGGCTCAACCAACACGCTGACAACTCCCAGTCATTGATGTGCACATGCATCACCTGGGAGCTTCCGGTTCTATGGCCTCCCGTTCTAACAAGCCCCCAAGTGATGCCTGTACTGCAAGTCCTCAGGCTGCATGTGAGGAGGGAGAAGCGAGAGCACAGTGCTACTCAGAGCATGCCCCACAGAGTCCTAC
The DNA here is from genome assembly GCF_008728515.1 of Papio anubis. Taxonomy (NCBI): domain Eukaryota; kingdom Metazoa; phylum Chordata; class Mammalia; order Primates; family Cercopithecidae; genus Papio; species Papio anubis. The sequence goes on from NC_044981.1 coordinate 145,651,237, forward strand.
GTATCTGAGAACTGTTTTTAGCAGTGCCACAGAGACAGATGCAGAAATTGAGATTAAGTGTCAAGAAACTACTCTTAAGTTACTCTTTGTCACTCTTAGAGTAATTTTATGCCTGTTTAATCTGATAAAAAATTACAGTTTTGTATTTTGTATGTCTTTAAAATTTCCTTTTTACTAGTATTTTATATTGCATTTTACAGTGTATTCATTCATGATAGAGTAGAAATTTTTTAAAAAGACACAAAAAGCATTTCCCCATAGATAGTTTGGGAAGCTTGACTCTTGATGATGGCTTGTCAGGGACACTGAGGCTCTTCTCATACTGAGAGGGTTCCTTTATTTCCTATCTCACCTTCCTCAGGGCAGGAACTGTATTTAATTCCTCCTTCTAGTCCCTCTTTACCAGTGCCTTAATCAAAGCTTTGGTAACGAAAATAGATTCAGGGCTTCCAGACACTAGTAGTACATCAGGGCTATCACTTTGGATGTCACTATATCCCCTGCAGGTGAAGAGACTGGCTGAATAGGGCTTTTAAGTAATATCTCAGAGTCAGTTTGTAATTCTGTACAGAACGCAGAAAAGATACATTTCAGATTTATTGGACCCTATCTAAATAGAAAAGGATTTTGCTTTATTTCTCTCCTGTCTCCCTCCCCCACAAGCGGCACCTCCAATCTAACAGCACTGTTCTGGAAATATGACACTTACCTGCCATATCACTTGTGATGAGATCTAACTTTTGTGTCATTTCCTTCTCATTATCATAGCTGATGGTAAACTCAGCTGACTGATGTCTGGCAAAGGGATATTTAATCTGCTTCCAACAGTCTGGAATAAAGGTAACATGAAACAAATGAGTATGTCAGAAATGTAATGCGCATCCTCCAGAACATGTTCTTTGATGAGTCAGAGGTCAGGCTGCCTCCTGACAGCTGACAGTGATAAATGCCCTCCTCAGGTGTGTGTGCTAAGAACAGCATGTCAAGGTTGTTAACCACAACAGCAAACACTATTCTAATCATGCTTTCCGCTGTGCCTTTAAAAGGTATTTTGCCCTCATCAGATCCCAGATTCTCCCTTCATGAGATCATCTGGCTATGGTCTCCCACAACCTGCACTGGCATGGCATCTGTGACACAGAGGAGACACTGCAACTGGTTGGTGTTTAGACCCTGGGGAGGTGGAGTCTCAAATGGTCCCTGAGCTTTCTCAGGGGTCCTGCCCCCACTGCCTTCTCTCTCTGGACCATGGCTAACTCATTGCTTGGGTGCCTGTGTCTGAGAAAGTGAGAAAAAGACCAGGGAGGGCTGGTGTGCAAGATTATCTGAAACCTGCACACCAGCCCTGCCTGATCTTTTTCTCACCTTCTCAGGGTGGAAAGTACAGCACAGGCCTGCAGATGCTAACAACACGGGCCTACTTCAGTTCACTGATAAGGCTTTTGTTGTACCTCCTTGGTGGCAGACAGTGTCGTGGCCTAAACTCTAGTGGCCAAGAAAAAAGGATGTTGACAAGTGATGGGGATGACATTGAACAAAAGTAAAGTGGCCATTAAAATAAAGAAACAGGACACAATAAATTCCTTCCTTATAGATATGCTACTTTAAAGGCTACAGGGCTTATGTCTTTTAACCAAATAAATGCAGGCCACTGGCCTCCTTATGCTTTCAATCAGCAGATCCTGTCCCTTCCTCAAAGACGATAAAATTTTTAGATAGAATTTTCAACCAACCTGTTTTCTGAGCCTCTGCTGATCCATATGGACTTCCTTTCTTCTTCTTCCTATCAAAACAGAAAGTCCTACTGAATATTTATAAGCCACCGTATCTGCCTCTTTCTCCCTATGTAACATGAGGATCATAATAGTACTTACCTCATAGGGTTGATGTGAGAATTAAATGAGATGGCAGCTGCCATGTGCTTTAGAAAATCATACAAATATGTAGAATTATCTATAAATTTATCTCATTTATAAGAAAGGTCACAAGATTTCACAAGAATATATACTAATCTTATTTTGCATATTAGAAATCGATGCCTTTAGTTTATGACTAGCTCATGCAGTCATCCTGAAGCAATTCCTCATGACCACATGGTCTCACTTCATCTCTACTATACTCCAGTCCAAAACTGTGGGTGTCTTTAAAAGCATTTCATACAAGCACATTACACTAAGGCATGCTTTAGTTTATGAGTATCTACCTGAACCAGAGACTTTTGTACCTTCTCTCATGATGGCAGAAACTATTCTTCATTCTATTTGTACTAATATACACATTATAGATTCTGAAGTTGCTTAAAATATAAAAGGAGAAAACTTCAGAATACTTTCCATTTCTTTTTAGATCCAACAGCTAACATTTGTGAAAATAAACATGTATTTTAGGGTTCTGGAAGAGATTCAGAACTCATCTGGGTAAACTGTATTTCATACATAAGGAAACAGAGGCTTGGGGAGGCTGAGTTATTGGGCAGCTTGGTGATACCCCAAGCAGCCTATTTAATATTCCTTTTACTCTTCAGGGAGGAAAAGCACAGATACTTTTAAAGCAATATGTCAGTTTCAGGATACTTCAACAATACTCAAAGGTTAGGTCTTTACCAAAGGTCTCTAAATGACAAGAACTGCTTATAAAGTAATACATGGTGGGATGCGGTGGTTCATGCCTCAAATCCCAGTGCTTTGGGAGGCCGAGGTGGGAGGATCAAATGAGGCCAGAAGTTTGAGACCAGCCTGGGTGACAAAGCAAGATCCCATCTCTAGAAAACATAAAAAATTAGCTGGGCATGGTGGCACATGCCAGTAATCCTAGCTACTCAGGAGGTTGAGGCAGGGGGATTGCTTGAGCCCAGGAGTTTGAGTGATCTCACCACTGCACTCCAGCCTGGAAGACAGGGAGACCCTGTCTATAAAAAAAGATTAATAAAGTAATACTTGATCATTTCTTTTATCTAACTTGTTTTTAAAATATAAGTTAACATTTTATTTTGAAACAAGTCATGCTGCTTTTGTACGTATGCATTTCTGAAGAATAAACATTTTGGTTTTTTGTTTGCATAATTAGAGAAGAAATTTAAACATGTAAAGTCATCATACTTTCGAAAGGCTGCAAAGATCCCCATTCCAGCAAACACCAGGACAACAAGGAGCACCAATGGAATAGCCACCGTTGTAATGTTTATTCCTAAAGAAGAGGGAAAGCCATCACGTTACAACATAAATGACCGACAACCACATTTCATGATCTAAAACTGAACATGGAATTGAAAGTCTTTAAGTATTTAATGCAGGGGAAAAATGAATACATGCTAGGCATTTACTGATATTGGAAAGCAGAAACAAAGGATTCAAAATCTTGGCTAAAGTTTGGGAAAATAAAATTTCTCCCCCAGCCCCCCAGAGACAGTTTCCAATGTTCCTCAGGGACTAACAGGTACACTGGGCTTGTTGCTTGGCCCATATTAAACTCCAAAAATCTGAAATGAGGGGGGAGTTTAACCAACCCCCCCCCACCCCTCAGGTGAGAACTATTTAAGACAGGTAAATGATTTCAGCACAGTGTGGAGCTCCTACTTTGGCTCAAGCAACCCATTTCCCCAGATGGCAGGCGGGTTTGGACCTGTACCATAACAGTAGCCTGGAAAACTGGGATCCTCGTAACACAGCTCTGGGGCTGCGGACTGACAGGAAGTGCAGCCTGATGACCTCAAACAGCATTTCCACTATGTTGCATGAAACACCACGTCATGTTTTCCTACAGCTCTTTCTGCTCTAAAAAAAGGACACTTTGACAGCCACCAAGGCAGGCCCCAAGTTTGTAGAAAATACACGAAGTAAAGGAAAAATATTTGCTCTTCATCTTTCTCTTCTGTGATCTCTGGGAAGAAGATAAAGGGATGCTTAGGAATGGAAAAATGCAATTCATGAAGAAGGGGAAAAGGGACTTAGATGAAAACAAAATTTGTGTATAAGTAACAGCAGTGTTATTATTTTTTTTTCTTTTTTTTTTTTTTTTTTTAGAGATGGCGTCTCACTCTGTCACCCAGGCTGGAGTGCAGTGGTGTGATCTCGGCTTGGGCAACCTCCGCCTTCTGGGTTCAAGCAATTCTCCTGCCTCAGCCTCCTAAGCAGCGGGGACTACAGGCGCATGCTGCCAAGCCCAGCTAATTTTTTGTATTTTATTAGAGACGTGGTTTCACTGTGTTGCCCAGGCTGGTCTTGAACTCCTGAGCTCAGGCAATCCGCCCGCCTCGGCCTCCCAAAGTGCGAGGATTACAGGCGTGAGCCACTGCGCCCAGCAGTGGTGTTATTTTTAAGAGTGAAAATTTGGGGAAAATCAAACAACTTCAGCATCCAACAGCAGGGAAATGGTCAAGTCAATAACGGTTTACCCATGTGAAAAATACTATAAAGAAACATTAATAACTGGGGTTTTCAACCTTCCAATAACATTGGAAAATGCTCATGACACAATGTTAAATGAAAAATATATGCTGCAGAACAGAATAATATGCTACCATTTTTGTCTTAAAGTTAGAAATATAAATATAGTTGACTGGAAACAGTGAGATTTGGTGATTATCTATGGATACTGATTTATGACTAAGTTTTGTTTTCTTATTTGTGTTTTTCTAATCTTTCCAAATCTCGTAAAATTGATATGCAAATTATTTTATATTCTGAAAAAAATGTACTTTTAATGTTCACTATTTGAACAGATTATACACTTACATGTTCAAAATGCAAAAAGTATACAAAAGTATGGAATGGAATGTGTCCCTCCTACCTCTCTTCCTCCTTCACAGAAAGCTGCATTATGTTTCTTGACATTTTTCCAGAGACAACGGAATGAATATTTGTTCTTTATTTCTCCTTTTTGCAGAAAGGGTGGCGTGCTACTTAAGATAGTTCTGTATTTTGCTTATTTTTTTTTAAGTTGCCTCTACATCTCAGTGAGCTTTTTATATTACCAATACATTCTTTCTTTTGTGGCTGCAGAGTGTTCCATTGCATGAATGTGCTAACATTTTATTTTTCCACAAAATACGTACCTAGTGTTTGAAGGGCACATAAGTTCATTCCTAATCTTTTTCTATTCATAATACTGCAACGAAAAGCTGTAAACATACATCATTTTACAATATGTGCCAATACCACTGGATCATCCACCTCCAGCGTTTATATGACAGAGAAAAATAAATTCTGTTGAAGTTACTGATATTGGGTGGGGTACGAGTTATGCTCCTTATGAAACCACAAAACAATCACTGCTCTACCTGGGGACGTTTCTTCTGAGGGGACGGGCCTTGTGATTGTCTCATCTTCTTTCTTACTTGAAACACTGGTGCTTTGACTTGTCTTGCGCCACACCAATGAATCATTACCTGAGAGAGGAGGGATGTTGGGAAAACCACATTAGTAACAATGATAGGCCAAAAAAAAAAAATATATGACCAAACTTGAGTAACTCACTGGCTTGCCCTGAGCCCTACCTTGTGTTATCTGGCAACCAATGAGCTCCACCTTCAAGGCTATCCTCTGGTGCCATGTCTGGGGGACAACACGCACATATCTGGCCACGATAGGAGGGATGAAATTGTTCTGCACTGGGTCCCGAAAGTTAGAGTTACCCTGAAACACCTATAGAAGGAAGTTATTTTTACCTTAAGATTCTATTAGTTAGTTTTTAAATGTTTATCATCCCACTTATACCTGGTTATATGAAACCAAGGCAAGAATTCTATGTCTGTTGCATTTTTCTAGACACTGTCGATATTGAAGATACGAGGCTTTGTAAACAAGGGCCAATTTATCTAACTAAGATCATGCTGCTCATCTGTTTACTGATTTAAATTTCATTTTGGATAAAGAAGCTAAAATTGCCTTGTTGTATTATTTGACCTTAATATTTCTACATTAAGCTGGTGCTACAGACAAGCAACCTCAAGAGTGCAAGGCTTCAGCTCTCTCACTTTTGCTGTTTCCTTCCAAATTCTCATTGCCACTAACAGGATCCCAAGACAAATGTCCAACTCAAATATCCACCATGCTTATACTGAAGCAGCCATTTCACATTGCCAATTATCATTTCCCAAGAAAATCACAAGTATTTCATTCCTGAAGTGGAAAAGAATTAAATCACAAATTTCTCAAGGTTTTTATTGACACATTTCTTATTCTTGCATGCCAAGAAAGCACCATCTTTTTTTTTTTTTTTGAGATGGAATCTCGCTCTTGTCGCCCAGGCTGGAGTGCAATGGTGCAATATCGGCTCACTGCAACCTTCGCCTCCCAGGTTCAAATGATTCTCCTACCTCAGCCTCCCAAGTAGCTGGGATTACAGGCGCCAGCCACCACATCTGGCTAATTTTTGTATTCTTAGTAGAGACAGGGTTTCACCACGTTGGCCAGGCTGGTCTCGAATTCCTGACCTCAGGTGATCCCCTTGCCTTGACCTCCCAAAGTGCTGAGATTATAAGCGTGAGCCAGCACGACCAGCCCATCATCATTTTAAAATTTTTTTTAAATTTTATTTTAGAGACAAGATCTTACTCTGTTGCCCAGGCTGTAGTGCAATAGCACAATCATTATTCACTGTAATCTTGAACTCCTGGGCTCAAGTGTTCTTCCTGCCTCAGCCTTCCAAGTATCTAGGACTACAAGTGTGCACCACCACATTTGAGTAATTAAAAAAAATTTTTTTGTAGTGGTGGGATCTTGCTCTGTTGCCCAGGATGGTCTCAAATGATCCTCCTGCCTTGGTCTCCCAAAGCTTGGGGATTACAGGCATGAACCACCACGCCTGGTCTCACTGTCTTTTATTAATGAGATATTTAATGTAAACACACTGATGAAAATATGTAGAGGCCTGTTCTACTCAGTTCTCTTGCCTCCAGGGTTACTTCTTACCTTTTCTTCATTATTCACAATTCCTTTATAGGTCTTCCACTTAGAATTATTGTTTTTGAAGTTCATCACAAAACTCTTAACATAAAAGTTGAAATTCGACTGTGTAGATCCTGTGGTCCTAATTCCTTGTAAGAAAATAATATTTACAGGCTATTTTTAAAAGTTTGTTAAATATAACATGTATTATAATTTCAAGCTTCATTTTTTTTCTCCCTCATTTGAAACCTCAAATCATCTCACAGGCCAACTTATATTAGTTGCATTTAAAAATCTGTTCACAGATTAATGTTTTCACACTGACAATATACCATATAAAGGTTTCACCATTGAAAAAAAAATATCTCTCTAATCCATATATACATATTTACAACTTGCATACAGACTCTTCTCACAGAAAGAATGTAAAGATTTGTTATATTTTCAAATATTTCAAGAACTTGGAGGTAGGCAGAGAGGCACCTATGTACACAATAAGCGTATTTTCAACTGCAAGTCATTTACAGTCAGGAAACTACCCCTGCACTTTGCACTTGTGTTACTTTCTGCACCTGTTATTTTCTTTTTCTCCCCCAAATCGATCTCCAGCCACTCTCGTGGTTTGTGGTTGCTGCTACTGTCGCCCGAAGCCCATGATGGGCCCTGGTCCTGAAGTCGGGCTTGGCCAGGAGACCAGTGAACTTGGTCTCCACTCTCATTGACCGACTGCCATGAGGAAGAAGCTCTGATTTGCCCGTCAGGATCCAAACTCAAGGATCTGCTGCAACCTGGAAAAAAGAGTACAGTAAGATATTTGAGATACAGACATAAAATAACAGCAAAAAAAAAGTAGTACCCCATCTCACCTAGAAATATTCAACTGGTTGACTTTTATTCTGACATGGAATCAAGTGTTTAATTACCAGCTTTTAAATGTTCCAGACTTGCATTTCACTCATTTGTTCTACCATGCCTTGAAGCTGTTACTGCTTTTCTTTTTAATAGACCTCCGAGTCACATCCTTTGTAAGTGACACCTCTTCCTCCCCACTGTCGATTTTATTTTCTAACCTTCTAAATTCATCCTGATTTCAGCAAAGTGCAATCTGTATTAAAGGTTTAAAATGCTGTGTTCCTTCTCACTTTAAAATATTTAGAATCAGAGGGGAACCCCATTTTTTCTACGTACTTGAAAAGCAGATGTGTCTAAGTCCTCTGAAGATCAGTAAGCTGTACCCAATATTCATCCAAAGGACCTTAACTATACCATGCCCAATATGCCAATGTGAAGTCAGCAAATAAAGGCAAAGAAGAAATATCTGTAGTGTCTTCCTTGAAATGGTTTATGCTGAGATAGAATATTTATGTAGAATACATTCCATGATGGAGAAGCTAAAAAGCCTTTATTCTGTATACTCATTTTCAGTAACTTTATTCAAAATAGTAACAAACCAAATTGCAATATTTGAAAGCTTTTTCTCTTAAAATCTAAGATAAAGGGATTTATCTTAAAATAAATACTTCACTTTTTACTACTTTTGGCAAAAGTTTAAGAGAGAGTTTAGATTACAAAGAAACATATTTTCTGCTTAATGTTAATTAGGCTTATTGTCCTGTGGATGGTTAAGTCAAGATTTGGTGTGGGTGGCTGAAGGAAGAGGATTGCTTAAGCCCAGGAGTTTGAGACCAGCCTGGGCAACATAATGAGACTCTGCTTCAAAGAAAAAAAAAAAAAAAAAGGTGCTATGTAACCTGAGAAAAAAGAAAAAAAAAACATCTTTTAAACTATATAATCTGAAGGGTATGGAGGAATAAACTACTACTGAAGACTTTTAAAATATCAAATTCTTTTTTTTTTTTTGAGACGGAGTCTCGCTCTGTCACCCAGGCTGGAGTGCAGTGGCGCAATCTCGGCTCACTGCAAGCTCCGTCTCCTGGGTTCATGCCATTCTCCTGCCTCAGCCTCCTGAGTACCTGGGACTACAGACGCCCGCCACCACGCCCACTAATTTTTTGAATTTTTAGCAGAGATGGGGTTTCACCGTGTTAGCCAGGATGGTCTCGATCTCCTGATCTTGTGATCCACCTGCCTCGGCCTCCCAAAGTGCTGGGATTACAGGTGTGAGCCACCGAAAATATCAAATTCTTAAGGAAAACATGATCCTTACCATTGGAGGTAAACAGAAATCGCTTGTCTGACAGGGAACCACTGAAACAATAAAGACAAACATGAGAAGGTGAGTTGCTTACCTAGATCTTAGTGACTAATATAGCTACATCCCAGAGCTTTCCCACCTGTGCTTCCTCACATGATCCTCACAACACCCCTGCAAACCTACTGGTATTATCTTCATCATCAGTATTTTATAGAACGAGAAACTTAGACCCACAGAAGGTAAGCAACTTTCCTAAATTCATACAGGTGACAAGGGGCTAGACTCTGAGATGCTGCTTTTGAATCGGAATCCCGTGCTATTTCCACCATGCTGAATTTGTGGGAAAGGAATGTGTAGATATACAGTCTCAGGAATAACCTTACATCTCAATTAATTAATGCAAGATGATGAAGACAGAAAGGATTACTGCCCTGAAATCTCCCTTTGTTTCAGCAGTCACCTTAAAGTGTCCCACTCATTTCCATCTGCCTTCCCCACAGATCTCTCGACTCTCATTGAGGATCTTGTTTCAGCAGTGTTACTCTGGGACAGTCTCTGCCCTGTCTCTCTCTCTCTCTCTCCACAGCCACACTCCTACCTACTGTAGCAACCAGCACCAAGCCTTGAACCAGCTCCTGCTCCTGGATGACAAGGAACAGCTGGAGAAAACACACAGCATGTCAGTGAGCTGGCCTCACTGCCGCTTCTGTCACTATCACAAGAGAAATGATCGTATCAGCCCCATTCTGCAGTTGTCTCCTTCAGTGCAGAAGAGATTCCTAAGGCCACAGGAATGTCCTTATCTACCTTTGAAGACCAGATCAACCTTTAAAATAATCCCTCACAAAGTCAGTGGTATGAAAAATACATAGAACGAATGGAAAATCTGGAGGCCTCAACATTAGCTTTATGCGCACAGTATTAGATACTAGAGGTAAACACCAAAAGGTAGATGCCCCCGTTGTGTCCAACTTTTTACAACTATTTTACAATCTCAGAGTGCTGCTTATTATTTTAAATGTTTAATTCTGAATTAGAGATGGGAATAATGGACACAGAGAGTACTAAAACATGAAATCCACGAAGAATCCAAAAGTACTCTGGCCAAGAGTATAAGTACCTTCCCATCAAAAGCTCTTTTTAGAAGTAATGGGTAGTGAAACTCTCTAGAATAGATTTTCTCTTTCACATTGTCTATGCTTGGCAGACTCCATAAACCCTGGTATTCTACATATAGGTTCTTCTATAATCTCTGCACTGAATATAATGCAGGCACCAATCATTACTTACATGAGAAAACTCAGACCCACACGGGTCCTGGGACTTGCCTAAGTTCACGGTTAGCAAAAAAGCTTGGATGAGAACTCAACTCTCCTGACACGTAGAGAAAGGCGCTAATCATATTAAAATTGTATTAAGATTTATGTAGAACCTCTTTTTTGTCTCTTTTTCCATTTTCTCTAATGTTCCTGCGCTGTTAAATTTGAAATGTGGCTCAAAATAAGCCTAAATAATGCTGCGACAACCCTAAGAAACTAAGCTCACTCCCATTGCCATGAAATATTAGTTTTGTTGTTGACCAAAAAGTATGGAAAGGATAACTCTGGAGTTAATCCTGAGAAGAAACCAGGAGAAGCTCTGCTTCTAACAGCTCTCTGCCTGGCTTTCCTTCATTATCAACTGGAAAATGCTTTTCCATTTAATTCCATTGAATGAATTAAATACAGATCACTTAACTCTATAGGTTAATAGGCCTATTCTTTTTAAAATAAAAACACCCTAGGGAGGTTAGGGTTCTGAAGCATTCACACATTAGAGTGAATGAATTCAATCAGATTACAGGAGTAAAGAGCCTTCCCAGAGGGCTACAGAAGCAATCAAGAATCATCTGATGGAAACAGAAAGAAGGTTTTTGCTTCTGATGGTTAGCACCATCATCCTCTGTATGAGGTCAGTCCCTCTTCCTGATACCATTCTGGTCTCTTCAAATCAAGGAAATGACCTGACCGGAGATGAATCCCAGAAGAGCCCTGGATATTTACTTTAGGGACTCCTTCCTCAGCTGCAATACTTCCTTCTCTGGTTTTTCCTGAATGCCAAACAATCATGTGTGGGAACATAAGTTCAATGACCGCATGTACAGTGTTTCCCCAAGAGCAAAACAACACAGATAAAAACAACTGCTCCCTGAAGATTTCAACTCTAAATGAGTGGAAGAGGCTGTGTGAACATACAGTTAAGTATTTGCTCAGTGCAAAAAGTCAGTGCAAAATCACAGATCTGGAAATAAGAAGAGAGCTTGATATGATGCTGAACTTTCTATACTCCTCCCAAAATAAAAATCAGACAATTAGTACAAATAACTATAAGGAATATGAAGCAAAACCTTTTCTAATTCATTAATGGTTTAGATTTCTGTACTCTGCTTTTTGCATGGAAGTTTAACTTCAAATTATATAAAATATATAAAATTATATAAATTATATATGTAAAATTATATAATTATATATTATAAAATATATAATATACACTTTTCAAATTATATAAATGTTATATATGTATGTATTAAGTCTAGTCGACGTAGCAGAAGTTAACTGAGAACATAAAGTCTAATTTACTCAATAGTTTTAATAATGCTTGTTCAAAAGTAAGATAAAATCCAAGTTAAACTTTTTGTTATCCTGTTTTCCTACAAAAAGAGCATTCAAATGTATACAAATACAGACAAATGATTCCAAAAAACAGATTGAAAGCCAAAGAGTAGTTCTTTGTTCCTGTCTGGAGGTGGTAGCACCTAACAAATTCAGGCTAGAGCCTGTTATCTTCCTGAAGTAGCACCCTTGTATCAACAGAAGAAACCATCAAAAAACATAAAAAAGAATACATCCTCAAAAGTCAAGGTCAAGTTGGCATTTAAAGATTTACTGTGCATAAGTGATCACTTTTACTATAAATCAGGGTGTACATTTTAAAATAAATTTTAATGTTCTGAAAAGTATGTGGCAAATATTTGTGAAAAATGTTACATATATGTGAGTATATATGTATCATTTTATTCATTTGAGTAAAGATGTTAGTTTCTAAGAGCATACTGTTACTAAACTTTTGGATCTTAAACCTTGGCACAAATTTAGAGACTTATTTGTCTTTGAATGTTCAGGGAATATGAAAAGAACACTTTGTGTCCTCTCATAGCTAAAAATCTATCCAGAAGGGGAAAGTAAATGGGAGGGTCATGGTAGGCAGAGAACACAAATACTGTGAGGTAAGCCTGCATGTCCAAGTGCCCGGCATGCACCGCTGTCCTTGGTGGATGGAAGTCTTTTGTGGATTACGTACAGTACTACTTGCATTGCTTGTGAAACAGTTATGTTGGAACATCTTCTGTAGTTACCCCCATCCTGACCCTGAACTCAGAATTGCCAGTGAGAGGCTCTGCCTTTTCTCCATAGACACCCACTAGCCAGCCTCCTGGCCGTGAGCATGGTGTGCCAATGGCACCATGCTAACCACCACCCCTCTCTAACATTGCTCCTCAGTCTTGACCCTACCCCTATAATCCCCCTAAGCATTGTTCCTGCCTTCCATCAAACACAAGACTCACCTTCTTCGTGAAGATGACCTAACCACCTCTCCCCTAACTTCAGTTACTGCTTCCAAATGCCACTGCCTATGAGCATGAGCCAAAAATCCCAATCATAAAATGGGTGTTAGGCCCAAAGTTTATATGTGAGTTCATAAGTTGGTTCTGCAGAACTTAAGACACATTTTCCAATAAAAGCAATGTCACAACTTGTGGTCAGGATACCTATTTGATCTATGACATTGCTAACTATAATACATTTAAATAAAAAGTAGGAGGGGGAAGGAAAACACTACTGTACAATTATCAAAATAACATCAGAGTCACCGTATCTACGCTGACTAACTTGAGAACCTATCCAAGATAAGATGGCCCACCATCCATTGTGAAAATGGAACAGTAAAATATGACCATGTTCTTTCTGATGCATGAGGGGGCTAGGACAAAATAGCAGGGGCTGGGGGAGAACATCATACAGATTAATGAGTGATAGAATATATAGGTCCTGACATTTTTTCCCCGACTGATAGATCCCAAAACGCCTAAAACCTCTGTCTTGTGCCTTATTCTTGGAACCCAGGCCATGTGAAAACCTGTCCAAGAAACAGAGCTGCAGAAGGCAGAAGGAGAGAATGAGAGAGAGAAATACAGTGGTTCAAGGAGCACTTTTCCCTCACTAGGTTTCCACTCTGGGAGTGTCTCCCACTTGGCCATTCTGAGCTGCCTGTTTATATGTGTGGACGTCTGGACCACAAGGCAGGCTGACACTGAGCTTTGCACAGCTCTAGTTGTACACTTTCTAGTGGCTGAGGAAATCCGAAAATATGAAAAGCTTAGGTTGAACCATTTAAAGCACTTAACACATTTTTTTTTCTCATGAAGCTAAAAGAGCATAGGATAAAAACAAATGAAGAATATAACGTTAACAAAGGCCATCTTTTTAAACAGTGTTAACAAAGGCCACCTTTCTTCACTTCCCAAACTCATCACTGAACGACTGTCTCTAGGAGTCTTCCAGGGAGCTCGGTGTTCTGTAAGGGTTTCAGCTGATGATAATATTGGAGACAACCAGTAATTTACTGAAGTTGTAAAAACCCAAAAAGGATTAAGCCTTTATATTCTCCCACAAAAGCACCCGAGAGTAAAAACACTCCTCTGCCCCAGGGCTTCAGAGTGCGCCATTTTAATTTACATGTCAGCATAACCAGTGAGCTTTCTGAGTGCTACATTTATCATCCATGCAGAGACCAGAAATGCTGCTCTAAGCACTCATGCATATTTTTCCAGTTGACAAACCCTTGCTATCACATCCCTGCTGTCTTTTCAAAGTTGTGAGCTGATTAATTATCCTTCAGGGTTACCTTCTACTCAGAACAAACGGTACTGAAAAAAAGTACTTACTCCCTCGAAAGCACACCATTGGCCAGAATCCCTTCATATCGACTGATCCCTTTGCGCTGAAGCACACTGATCTGGCCACCCAGTTCATCAGCAATTATTCCTGCATGGATGGCAGCTTTGCACAATAAAGAGGTCTGAAACACAGCAACATTATTATGCAGAACTTAAAAGAACACAGTTAAAATATAGTTAGCGTTTTCTATTTTGTTTCTGTGGTAATTTATAGCAGTGGCCCCAATGAATAAAGCCTGCCAATGGCCATGTGGAGTGGTCACCTCCCTCACTGACTCTGGGCCATGTGGCTTACTTTGTTCTGCTGCAGAGAACAGGGCCTAGCCAACCGCTACACATGTGACTGAAGCCACCTTAGACTCTGAGCCCCAGTTAATCTGCCATATGATGGTAGCCACAAGAGCGATTCCAGGCTAAGGGAGCTTACTAATCCAATTCAGTGTGGGTGGAGCCCAAATTACTCACCCTCAAACTCATCAGCAAATAAAATGGCTGCTACTTCAAGCCACTACGTTTTGGAGTGGCCTGTTAAGCAGAAATCGATAACAGATCCAGTTTCTTATACTTAGGCTATTAGACACACATGCCAAGTTATCATTTATGAAGCTGAACTTTCAATTCCACATATTCATTTTTAAATTAATTTAGAGATTTATCAAGGTACCAAAATGACAATGGTAATGACAGCCACAGAACATTAAATGGAACAGAAAGCTTAACGAAGTTCCTAGAGGGATGATGAGCAACTCAGGGCTGACAGCCTCCATCTCACTTCCTGAATCCCCTCAGGAGGCATCAAAAAGCCAGTGCCAGCTCAGCCCTGCGATGTTCAGTATGAGGTGTCAGCAGGCTGCTGGCTGTTCTGACAGATGCAGCAGGAGCAGCAGACCGGCTCTGCTTTACAGGCGGTTGTGGGATTGGAATCGGCTCTGTCAGGAACTGGGGCTACAGAAATGACTAGAACTTTCTATGGGGTGCCCAGGCCTGTCGGTCCCCAAGCAAAGACCTCTGTGGAAGGGTGAAAGGCACTCAGACCCAGGAGTGAGGGGATAAGAAACATAATTTCCTAAATAAACCTTAGCTATGTTCCACTTCTTCATGAGTATTAATGCCAACATAGAAAGGCAGCTCATGAAATTGTGTCTCAATAACTGGACTCAAGAATTTCTCTTTTTGTTAATGACAATGCTGCTTACCTTATTTACAATGGAAAAGTTCCCTTAGACTTAAGTTACAATACTATGAGGACTAATGAGACAAATAATATTTTGCAATTAATATATTTGCAATAAAGTTGAGAACTTTGTGATCGTCAATTTAGAGAGTTCCTATTTCCCAAACTACATTAGGTTTGGCAAAGTGAGTCAGTTTTGCAATAACTGCTATCATAACAAAAGAGAGGAAAGATTTCACGATAGAAAAAAAAAGAAAAAAACATGAGAATGCTGAAACAGAGATGCAAATACTACCCTCCCTAATTTTGGAGGAAAAAAATAATTAAAATTAGAAGAGAAAAAGATGTACTCTTTTTTTTTTTTTTTTTTTGAGACAGAGGCTCGCTCTGTCGCCCAGGCTGGAGTGCAGTGGCCGGATCTCAGCTCACTGCAAGCTCCGCCTCCCGGGTTCAGGCCATTCTCCTGCCTCAGCCTCCCGAGTAGCTGGGACTACAGGCGCCCACCACCTCGCCCGGCTAGTTTTTTGTATTTTTTAGTAGTTACGGGGTTTCACTGTGTTAGCCAGGATGGTCTCGATCTCCTGACCTTGTGATCCGCCCGTCTCGGCCTCCCAAAGTGCTGGGATTACAGGCTTGAGCCACCGCGCCCGGCCTAAGATGTACTCTTTAATAAGAATGCAGCTTGCATTGTTATCTTTCCTGAATTTTCTGTATATTTTTCCTGAATTTTCTTTCATTAAAAAGCTTTCTTATCATCAGTTTGGACTCCTGGGTCCAAACAAAATGGAGGAGCCAACTGAAAAGGAAAAGTCCAGAATTTAAATTTAGCAATTTATCTTGTCATCCTGGCTTTGCCTCTAACTCCACGAGGTATATGCAAGTCATTCCACTGCTCCTGACCTGGCTTCTCATTCCTCTGGACAACGACAAGCCTAGACTGGATGCTCTCTAGTGCATGGGTCCCCAACCCCCCGGGCTCTGGACTGGTACTGGTCAGTGGCCTGTTAGGAACCGGGCCACACAGCAGGAGGTGAGTGGTGGGCGAACACACATTAGAGCCTGAGCTCTACCTCCTGTCAGATCAGCAAATGCATTAGATTCTCACAGGGGTGCAAATCCTACTGAGAACTGTGCATGTGAGGAATCTAGGTTCTGCGCTTCTTATGAGAATCTAATTCCTGGTAATCTGAGGTGGAACACTTTCATCCTGAAACCATCCCCCACCCAGTCTGTGGAAAAATTGTCTTTCACAAAAGTAGTCCCTGTTGCCAAAAAGGTTGGGGACTGCTGGTCTAGTGTCTTTTCTGAAGGTCTGTCACTTTGTGATTCTAAAGGGTACCCAGTGCACCTTTTATAGGACCCATGCAGGCCTGTCTTCCTTGCTAAACCCCAGAATGAAAACCAAATTGGTTCAGTGGTCTGCTGGGCAGCTATTCCCACTGTCCTTGGGATCACTGGTCTTCATCCTAGGAACCCTGCCTATAGAGAGCTCTCAATGTACTTAGAATGTTCCAGAGCCTCCTTGGCTATAAGAGGACAGGTTCGCAGGCCAACGAGCAACAGGATCTAACAGCATCATTGGCCAACAAATATTATCCTTTCTCCCAGTACCCAGTATTGAAGGAATTCAATGGTGTATACCCTTTTTATAAAAATTTTATCTAATTGCAGCTATGGCTTTCCATAACAGGTTGCTGCAAAAGTAATTGTGATTTTTTGCCATTTCTTTTAATATTAATTGTAGGCTATAGGATACATCTCCAAAAGACTAGCCATCAAGTTTCACTATCATATTATTATGATAAAATTACCAGCATTTTCCAGGATTATTTTCTTCAAAACAGTCACTCCCTCATCAATGCAACTTAAAGAAAATTGACGTTTATTTAAGTTGCCACTTTTTTGGTATTGAATTTTTTTTTTTTTTTTTTTTTTTTGAGACAGAGTCTCGCTCTGTCACCCAGGCTAGAGTGCAGTGGCGCGATCTCGGCTCACTGCGCGCTCCACCTCCTGGGTTCACGTCATTCTCCTGCCTTAGTCTCCCCAGTAGCTGGGACTACAGGCGTCCGCCACCATGCCCAGTTAATTTTTTGTATTTTTAGTAGAGATGGGGTTTCACCATGTTAGCCAGGATGGTCTCGATCTCCTGACCTTGTGATCTGCCTGCCTCGGCCTCCCAAAGTGCTGGGATTACAGGCGTGAGCCACCGTGCCTGGCTGGTATTGATTTTTAAAATTCACATTTATTGAACCTGACTTTTGAAAATTCCCTTTTGAAGAGATGGTACAATTTATGTCTTTATTTTTTAGCTATTTTGAAGTCTAAGACTCATTGAAATGTAAATATTGGAAAGCCGTATTACCTAGCCTATGTACACGGGTACATATTACCTAGCATATGTACTTAGCCTATGTACATTCTGCTCTGTGAAGCAGACCGTCTCTACAATCAGCTGGGCAGAATTTGCTGGAAAAAGAAAAATAAATAATTTATATTTTATTAAATTACACAACCAAAAAATATTAAACTGTACTTAAAGTTTTAAAGTATTTTCTGTCCTCCATATAATATCTTGCTTTAATGGCAAATTAGAACCTGATTTGTGAAAATACAGATTGATCTACAATGTTCATCTGAAGGCAACTTTTACACAATAATTCTTTGTTTTATATAAGGATTCACCATAAAGTCTATTAAACAATAAGCTTCCTGGCTGGGCACAGTAGCTCACGCCTGTAATCCCAGCACTTTGGGAGGCCAAGGCAGGTGGATATGAGGTCAGGAGATCGAGACCATCCTGGGTAACACGGTGAAACCCTGTCTCTACTAAAAATACAAAAAATTAGCCGGGCATGGTGGCAGGCGCCTATAGTCCCAGCTACTCAGGAGGCTGAGGCAGGAGAATGGCGTGAACCCAGGAGGTGGAACTTGCAGTGAGCCAAGATCACACCACTGCACTCCAGCCTGGGCGACAGAGCTAGACTCCGTCTCAAAAAACAAACAAACAAACAAACAAAAAATACAACGAGCTTCCCTAATGAATTTTACTTGATACTAAGACATTCAGCTATCCCTGACAAATGGTTTTAATTAGTAAATTATCTTAAACAAAATATACTTAAACAGAATAATGTAAATGTAATAATTCTTTAGGAAAGGGAATGCAATGGCCAGCTGAAGAGAATACCTGCATGGCTCAGGCAATTGGAGGTGGATGGCATCATCTACAATAAACATCTCTGAAGCTCACTAAGCCATAAATGATGGCCAAATAGATCAGTGTGAACTAAGGCTAAACAACTTTCAAGCAACTATCAAATCATCCCAGCATTTTCTTAACTCTTCCTTTAGGAAAAATCAACTTATATTAAAATAGTGTTGACAATGTTTTAAAAGGAAGTGTAACAAAAAAGTAAACATTTTAGATTGCATTTAATAAAACATGAACCAAAACCAGTAAGGTAGAATAAAGCACATGTGTAAAAATGTTGGTGGAATGGTAGCAAAATGTTAAATTATCAAATATATGCCTCTTTCCATAATATGAGTTATTTCTGTGCTGTTATAGTCCTAATTACCATATCAACAATGTTTTCTTCATAAAACGTGTATTCTTTATAGAGATGTTGGAAACAATAAAAAAAAAAATTCACTCATGTTGTCACTACCCAGAGATAATCACTTGCCATTATGATGTATTTCCTTCTGGCTTTTTCTGGGTGTGTACAAGAGGCCCAGTTTCTCCCCTTCTCCTCCTAAACTGCAGCGCACTACATGTTTACTGTCTCTATTTTACAGTACTTCTTGAACATTCTGGGGAGAGGAGAATTGCTGAAACAAATTAATTAAGTGATGTGTTCTGCTTAAAAACAGATGGTTTAGTTAGCAGGCTGGGGAGAAGGTGCCAAAAGAAAAACTGTTCTGGGGGCAGGTGAGGCAGATCTTAAGAGAAGCCCATATTCCTTCACTGGCATTGGAAACATACACCAATTTGGATGCCTCAATTTGTCAGTAGGAGACAGAACTACCTAATCTCAAAAATTCAAAAAGGCCTTTAAAGTTTCCCCCTCACACCTCCTGACAGACCACCCCTGTCTCTACTCCACAGCAGCCTTCCCACACAAAGACAGTCTATCCCTGACAAATGGTTTTAACATCTACACCTGACATTTCCAGTGACTAGGAAATCACTGTTTCTCGAGACAGCCTATCCCATTTTGCATTGTTCAATTATTCCTTATATGCAGCTGAAATTGGCATCCCTATAACTTTTATCCATTGATTCCAGTTCTGTCTTTTGGAGTAACACAGAATAAGCCAATACCTTTTCTACAATAGCTCTGTAATACAATATATTCTTCCCTGAGACAGGGTACCTACTTCTTCAACAGCTCCTCTAGTTATTTATTTTACATATTCTGTTATCCTGACCTACAGGATATGCTTTGATGTTACAAAATTCTTCTGAAAAGACTTGCTACAACTGAATACATTTCTCAAGATGAAGGCACTGTGGAGGCAGACTCCAAGATAACCCCCATTGATCCCCACTCCCTGTATCCCATCTTGTGGGATTCCTCTGAATCCCCCTGAGCGTGGATGGGAGCTGAGATTTTCTTCTAAGTCTGTAAGAGTATGGCAAAAGTGAGGGGATACCACTCCCATGATAACATCATATAAGAGTGCAATCTATCTTGCTAGGAGATGCCTTTGCTCAAAGACACTCCCTTGTTTGCTTTGAGGATGCAAGTGGCCACGTTGGGAAGGTCTACATGGCAAGAACTGAGGATGGCCTCCAGACAAAATCCAGGAAGAAACCGAGGCCCTCAATCCAATAATCCACAAGTAACTGAATGCTGTCAACACCACATGAGCTTAGAAGCAGATCCTTCCCCAGTTGAGCCTCCAATGAGATTGCAGCCCCAGCTGACACATTTGTTGCACCCTTCTAAGACCCTGAAGCAGAGAACCCAGCTAAACCATGTCCAGTCTCCTAACCCACAGAAAATGAGATAATAAATATGTGCCACTTTAAGCCTCTAAGTTGATGGTAATATTATTATGCAGCAATAAGTATCTAATACATCCATGACACTGACATATACAAAAAGGCACTAATCCGAGTTCTTCGAAGAGAGTAGCTTTCGAAACACAAAATTTCCTTCCAGATAAAATCATTCTAAAAGCAAACAGTGCAAAATCAGTTAGTGAGTCAAATAGGAAACCTGTTTGCCAGCACTTAAGGATCATGTACTCCCATCTACCATGCAGGAAATCATTTATCTGTTATGCTAAAAAATATAGCTCTGTCAGGAGGTAAGATAAACATCCACAGTAAGAAAAAACTATGCTATTTCTCTTACTGTACATAATTCTTACATTTCTTGCATAGAACAGGAAAATAATAAATAAAACTTTCTTTTGCTGGGAAAAAATGTCAACTTTTTATTTCTCTTAATTCCCTGTAGTCATTTAAGAATCATTTGAGTCAAGTAAATCTTCAAACTGAAATAGTGTAAAACATTTTAAGAGTCAATTTGTAGGTCAAGTAAGTATTCTATGTCAATCTTGTAAATAAAAATATGGAAAAGTGGAACTAAAGGCAAAGTAACAACAAAATCTGCTGTTCCCAGGATCAGAATATGCTAAAAGAGAAAATTACAGTCAAACTTTTCCCCCACACCACAGAGGATTTATCAATCACCTGGAACAAGTAGATAAAGGTTATTTTCCCACAGGCATAAAAATACACGTTAATAACTTTAAGAACAGTTTCACAACAATAGGTTTTTGCTATAGATTTCTAATAACTTAAGGCACTTCTCAAAAGCTAGGCTATAAACCCAACTACTTCAAATAGCAATGTAAATTTTTAAACAAATCAGATACTAGATTTCCAGAACAGAAATCTGTAAATAGAAACAAGTGGAGGATTATGTATCTGAGATAGGACATGCAGGAACAATGTATTACTACATAACCCAGGCAGTCTTCCTGGACATAAGAACTTGGTTTGCAAAGAGAGAGGGGCATAAGAGCAGGGTGGATGGCTTCATTGGCCTCAGACACAATGTCACTATTCTATGATGTGAATATTCATGTCCTTTGCTCTATTACAGGTTGGAATGTTAAAGAAATAAACATTCCAACATACACATACAGTTGGAATGTTAAAGAAATAAACCATAACAAAAAGGATGCAAATCCATAACCTCTTACAAAAAGTGGATGGGATAATACTCTCAGATGGTAAAGGTTTGTTTTTCATTTCATTTATAATAAGCTTAGCTGGAAATGCTAGAAATAGGAATGAATGCATGGGTAACCTTGGTTTTTATACTTATTTCATTTATTCTCAGACAAGAGAGACTCATGCATCTATCTAGAGTTTGTTTTTGACTTTACTCAGTAATTAATTTACACAGAGTAAAGCACTTACTCCTTTTAATTCATTCTCTGCCATTACCCTCAATTACTTACATCTCTATATCCATCTACCATATTCCCAGAAATGTCTCCTGCTACGTCTCTACAACCAGCTGGGCAGAATTTGCTGGAAAAAGAAAAATAAATAATTTATATTTTATTAAATTACACAACCAAAAAATATTAACCTGTACTTAAAGTTTTAAAGTACTTTCTGCCCTCCATATAATATCTTGCATTAATGGCAAATTAGAAACCTGATCTGTGAAAATACAGATTGATCTACAATGTTCATCTGAAGGCAACTTTTACACAATAATTTCTTGTTTTATATAAGGATTCATCATAAAGTCTATTAAACAATGAGCTTCCCTAATGCATTTTACTTGATTCTAAGACGTCCAACAAATATTTTTCAGAAACAGAAACATTTCTAAACATTATATATAGTATAATCTTGTTTCTATAAGAAATGTTTAAAATATGTAACAATTTTGTTTTCTATGGATAAAAAAGACAAAGAAGAACATCCCTAGATTCTCTCTGGCAGTAAGATTGTAAGGAGCTTTCACTTTCCATGTTATATATACTGTAATATTGCCATTATATTAGTACAGTCTGATAGAAATATAATGGGAGCCACACACACAAATTTAAATATTCAAGTAGTCATATTTTTAAAAAGTAAAAAGAAACATGCAAAATTAATAATATATTCTATTTAATCCAGCATGTTCAAATTTTATCATTTCTACATGTAATAAACAGAAACAAACACCAGTAAGATATTTTCTCTTTTTTTGATTTAACTTCCAAAATCTGGGGTGCATTTTATACAACACACCTCAATTTGCACTCACCACAGTTCAAGAGTTCATTAGCTACCTGTGGCTAGTGGCTACCACATTAGATGGTCTGGTCCACATTAGTTATGAAATACTTTTGCAATCAGAAAAAAAGTATATATTTTAAAATTAGGATTCCAAGGCTGGCGCACTGGCCCACGCCTGTAATCTCAGCACTTTGGGAGGCCAAGGCGGGTGGATAACCTGAGGTCAGGAGTTCAAGACCAGACTGGCCAACATGGTGAAACCCCGTTTCTACTAAAAATACAGAAAAACTAGCCGGTGTGGTGGCAGATGCTTGTAATCCCAGCTGCTTGGGAGGCTGAGGCAGAAGAATCACTTGAACCTGGGAGGCGGAGTTTGCAGTGAGACCAGATCACACCACTGTACTCTAGCCTGGGGACCAAGAGCAAAACTCTGTCTCAAAAAAAAAAAAATTAGGATTCAATTTACTTAACAGTCATTTTTCAAGAAACTTTCCAGAAATATGTCATAGCATGTGGTGCAGCCGAAGGGTGTCGCCGAAGGGTGTCAGTGCTAGGAGCAGAGAGGCCCAGTCTCCGGCACTATCTAGCAAGCAGTGGGACCCTGATACTGCATATAATCTCTCTTAGATTGTTTCTTCATCTCTAGTCCCTTCAAGTGTCAACATATCAACAAGATATGAAGAAAGTTATAAACATCTATAAAAAACACACAAAAAGGAAGCCAAAGTATTATAAGAATGTTGTCAGCTTTGAAGATGCATGCCATGTGCCCTTACTTCTATATATATACCACTTTACATAATGTTTACTTGGTTTGTTTAAAAAGAGTGTACCAGCCCAAACAGATTCCAGAACAGAAGTTGTTTTTATTCCATTTCCTCTCAGTGTCCTCTTGCTGACTTGGCAAATTATATATGTAACAAGTAATTATCAAAACTATCCAAATAAATATTCCATAATTTTTTCCCATTGACCTTTTGGAGTCCCTGCATTGCAGCAGTACTCGTGGAATTAAGAAATAAAAATAGTGAGAATTCCCATTACAGGGTAACAATTCCCTAGAGCCAATTCCCTTAGAATCAGCTGTATTTCAGAATTCAGAATTTCTTGGCTTCTAGAAAAGTGAAACAGTTCTAATGATGTATATGATGTAATACACTGGTGGGGTCTGCAGACATTAATAAAAAACATTCAAAAACTTGTGTCAAATGCCTTAATAGTCATATTAAATAACATATGTAAAGATTAAATGGTCTCATGTTAACCTAGTCCAATTTGGCTGTCAAACTAATTTAAGGTCACAGTAATCAACAATCACCACCAAATGAGTCACAAAAGGCTTTCAAAACTTTCTACACTTCATAATTACAGATGAGCGCTTGTGGACCTGTATTAGTCACCAGGCCTTTTCTTTAATCTAAATACTACAAAATGGCTGGGCTAAAGCTGAGATGTCTGGCACCATAATGCCACCTTGTAAGCTTGGATATATTCCCTTTCTTTAGGAGAACAGGAAATGACCATTTGATACCCAGAGGCCCTATCACCAGCTGGGACTGTAGAGGTAGAGCTAGAATAGATAATATTGGCATATGTGTATACTGGATGAACAGTAACTTTAAAAGCAACATTTAATTATTGCTCATTTTCATTATTCCCCCTATTAGACTTAATATTAGTTAACACTAGAGTTGTTCCTGCACATAAAATAATCTCATTCATTAGAATGTCCAAATGTCTGAGATAGGACTATGGGCTCTTAAGCCTGACTCCCTGGCTACACTTATGAGGTATGTAGCCCTCAGCAAGTCTTAATTGGTTTGTACCTTGTTTTTTAGGATGTAACAGAACCTTCCTTGCAGACATGTTGAAATGTTCACAAGAGCTACTTACTCTGTGCTAAGTGCAGAGAGCTATACTGGGCACTAGGAAAGCACTCTAGAGAGTCACAGGTGGGGGCCATGCTTCACACCTGTAATTCCAGCACTTTGGGAAGCTGAGTCCAGAAGTCAGAGATCAGCTTGGACAATATAGAAAGACACCCATTTCTTAAAAAATTTAAAAATCAGCCAGCTATGATGGTGCACACCTGTTGTCCCAGCCACTTGGGAGGCTGAGGCAGAAGCATACTTTGAGCCCTGGAGTTTGAGGCTGTAGGGAGCTATAATTGTACCACTGCACTCCAGCCTGGGCAAGAGAGCAAGACCCTGTCTTGGAAAAAAAAAAAAAAAAGTCAAAGTTTTTCTTAGTGTTGTTGACAATGATCTCTAGACAGTGGTTCTCCACTGGGGGCGATTCTGCCCACCATGACACATTTGGCAACGTCTGGAGACATTCTTGGTTATCACAACTGACATCTAGGACACAGAGGCCAGGGATGCTGCTAAATATCTAACAATGCGCAGGACAGCCCTGCAATATAAAGAATTATCTGACGCAAAATATCAACAGTGCCAAGGCTAAGAAATTCTGCTTTAGACTGTTTTACTTGATAGATAAGGAAATGTGCATCAAAGTGGCTAAGTAGTTTTTCAGGTTAAAGCTGGGTTGAGAATTTTCATCTTCTTATTTGCAGTAGGTTTTTCTCTAGTGGTAAAGACAACATGCGCCGCCTCCCAAATGAAAGAATTGTAAAAGTCACTCCCAAATACCAGCCAGGAAAAAAAAATACAGTCTAGACTCAGTAATGATTCCCTGGCCCTATAGTGGAACTCAGGGGTCAGCAAACTATGGCCTGTGGACCAAATCCACCCTACTGATGTTTTTGTAAATACAGTTTTACTGAAACACAGCATGTCTGTTAGTGAATACATTGTCTGTGGCTGCTTTTTTTTTTGCTATAACAGCAACAGAGATTATATGTATAAATGCAACAGAGATTGTATGGCTTGGAAAACCTGAAATATTTATTATCTACCCCTTGACAGAAAATGTTTGCTGACTTCCTGCTATATAAGAAACTGTTTCAAATATTCCTATTAGTTACAACATGAATGGTTAAAAAGAGCTTTAAGTACAAATGTATCTGGTTTAATGTGAAGGAAAACAAAATGTTCAGCAATACACAACTACAGCAACACAGTTAGGATACCTATATTTACCTGTATTCTGTCTTCAAATAATGGCTAGCTCGTTCCAAACACGTTATTAAATCTGTCATAAAGATAATTGCAATAGAATGAATAAAAACTAGGACACTCATGCTGCAAAGCTTTCTTTTAAAATAAAAGAGAGTTTTGAAAAAGCATTTATTCACTACATAGTTATCAGAATTTTCCTTTTAAAAATAAATACTGAGAATCACCATCTCCAGTATTTAATGAGTTGCTTTCATTTCTTTTTTCTGCCACCAATGATAGTTTTCCAACACAATCATCTAGTAAATGATAGCAGAATCTATAGTCAACAGGAAAAAAAACATCAACGCTCTTTAGTTGCTACCCACTATATGCCTACAAAGACCATATGTATAATGTCCCCTGGCAGGAAGAAAACAATTTCAAAAGCCCAACATAGTTCATAGAGAAGGTTCCCACAAACATTTTAATTCAATAATTTAGCCAGTGGCATCTGGTGACAGAGAAGCAGACCTTTACCAAGAAAACCTATAGCATATAAGCTTTCATCAACCAGGACCAAGCATTTTAACAAAGAAGGTGCTCTCTGGAGTAATTTACAGAATGAAACAAATATTCAGCAATAGAGGCTAAGATACAGTGGATCTCAATGCATTTAGATCAACATAGTATGGTTTCCAAAATATTCCACACTTACTGTAATAGTTCTTTGGGGGCAGTATATGGTGAACACTGGCCATGCAGACATCTGCTGTGATTAGTCAGAGCTGACTGGCTAAGAGGAAAATGAATGGCACACCTCATTCCCAGAGCCTTTCTGCCAGAGAGGACTGAGAGCAGAAACCTCTATGACCATAGGCAGACATGGTATGGGCTGCACAGTAATTACTCTGAAGCACAAGAGCCCAGGACAGGAGCCCATGCTTCTCTCTCTCACCAGTGTTCGTGTTTCCCTTCCCTTCTCTCCCATACAAGTTTCAGCTTTACAGTTATTACACTGTGTGACGCTGACTTCCTCATCCTGCACACACTGTGCATGCCTCCTGTGCAGGTGTAATGGTGTGTGTTGGGGAGGGGCTCACTGGTGAAAAGGCTTGCCTCTGAGCTAGGAAGGAGGTTGGGGGAGGGCTCCAGAGAATAGTGAGGACAGAAGATCAGGAGGGGAACACAAAGGTGTGCTATGTAAGGTTTTTAGGAAAAATGAGATGAATTCTATCCCATATAAGTCAACTGATCAATCAAACATGCTAATAAGCTTGTCCAACCCATGCCCCTTGGGTCACATGCAGCCCAGGATGGCCTTGGATGCAGCCCAACACAAATTCCTAAAGTT
Source organism: Papio anubis (assembly GCF_008728515.1). NCBI lineage: Eukaryota > Metazoa > Chordata > Mammalia > Primates > Cercopithecidae > Papio > Papio anubis. The sequence goes on from NC_044981.1 coordinate 145,678,117, forward strand.
TCTTAAAACATAATTATAAAATTTTTTGCAATTTTTTTTTTTAGCTCATCAGCTATTGTTAGTGTATTTTATGTGTGGTCCCAAGACAATTCTTCTTCTTCTAATGTGGCCCAGGGAAGCCAAAAGATTGGACACCCCTGTGCTACAACATGATTCAGTTCAGACCTAACCATTTACAAAGATACAATGTTCCTCTTCTCCCTCATATCTTAATTCTGCATCCCAGACCACAATTATGTCCAGGGATGGTGATAAGTAGCAAGAGGAATTCTTACACAGATAAGGTTTAGACATATGTGTTGATTCTTCCGTTATACCTGGATGGTCGCTACTCGCATAGGTGAGCAAAAAACCCCGGCCAGAAATATGGGATCCACTCTCAAAGCGGACGGTGACTTCACTTGTGTTCAACAGGAGTTCTCTGGGAACAGTCATACTTCCACAGTATGGACCTAAAAACAAAGCACACTTGTGGCACATTTCAAAATTTATACCAGCACAAATGATTAGTATATAGCATTTTTTTTTCCTTTAAAGGCCAAATTTACTAGACAATACATATGTATGATTATAATCTTTACCAACTGAAATTTAGCTTGACGCCTGGACTCATAATTTCTGACTGATTGTGAACTAAGCCAAGGGGAAAGTGACTTACTCTAGACAAGCAATAGGCTGGAACTAGTTAACTGTGAGCAACCCAAGAGATAGGTTTTGGTTTTTGTAAAAAGACAAAGGTTAAACACATTAGGTAGTAAAGAAAATTTTATTACAAAAACGTTATTTTAGGGGCCTCCTAAATTTGCTCAAATAAACTAAAAAAAAAATCTTTTTTTTTCAGGGAAGTTTTAAAGTTAAAAGACTTGGCAAAGCATGGTAAGAATTTTATCAACATGCAGCATACACATTGATATTTCCTTTACAGTAACTTCTGGTTAACCCCCCCAATTCATTTTGATTTATAAAACGTATACAAAAGCGGAATAACTTCTAAAGCGTTTTGAAATATTATAGTACAAATTATACAATTAAGGGTATAACGTTTCTAAAATAAGTTTCTTGAAAAGCAATAGGAACTCAATGAACTTTCAAAGGGCAAAATTACACTTGGAGCTTAAAATAACAAAAACTCTTCCTAAGACTACGCAAACTAAAGTTCAGCTTTTACATTGTCATTTTGAAAGTAACATATGTAGGACAATCTCTATGAAACAGGGATTAGCAAACAAACTTTGAAGAGAGGTATTATTTATTAACTTCTCTCAAAACAGTATGGAAATAGCGGCAACAACAATCATGATCAAGGAAGAAGAATAAAAGAAAAAGACAGCTCCAAGTCAATATGAATAAAACCTGGGTTATATTGACCAGAACCAATAGGGACAAAACTGCTTGATATGGTTTTGCTGTGTCCCCACCCAAATCTCATCTTGAATTCCCATGTGTTGTGGGAGGGACCTGGTGGGAGGTAATTGAATCATGGGGGAAGGTGTTTCACGTGCTGCTCTCATGATAGTGAATAAGTCTCATGAGATCTGATAGTTTTTAAAAAAGGAGGTCCCCTGCAGAAGCTCATTTCTCATCTGCCACCATGTGAGACGTGCCTTTTGCCTTCCACCATGATTTGAGGCTTCCCTAGCCATGTGGGACTGTAAGTCCAATTAAACCTTTCTTTTGTAAATTGCCCAGTCTCAAGTATGTCTTTATCAGCAGCACGAAAACAGACTAATACAGTTAAGTTGGTGCCAGTAGAGTGGGGCGCTGCTGAAAAGATACCCGAAGATGTGGAAGTGACTTTGGAACTGGGTAACAGGCAGAGGTTGGAACAGTTGGAGGACTAAGAAGACGGGAAAATGTGGAACTTCCTAGAGGTCTGTTGAATGGCTTTGCCCAAAATGCTGACAGCAATATGGACAATAATGCCCAGGCTGAGGTGGTGTCAGATGGAAATGAAGAACTTGTTGGGAACTGGAGCAAAGGTGACTCTTGTTCTGTTTTAGCAAAGAGACTGGTGGCATTTTGACCCCGCCCTAGAGATTTGTGTAACTTTGAACTCGACAGAGATGATTTAGGGTATCATGTGGAAAACATTTCTAAATAGGAAAGCATTCATGAGGTAACTTGGGTGCTGTTAAAGGCATTCAGTTTTATAAGGGAAGCAGAGCATAAAAGTTCAGAAAATTTGCAACCTGACAGTGCAATAGAAAAGAAAATCCCATTTTCTGAGGAGCAATTCAAGCCAGCTGCAGAAATTTACATAAGTAATGACAAACCCAAATGTTAATCCCCAAGACAATGAGGAAAATGTCTCCAGGGCATGTCAGAGGTCTTCAGGGCAACCTCTCCCATCACAGACCCAGAGACCTAGGAGGAAAAAGTGGTTTCCTGGACCAGGCCTAGGGTCCCTGTGCTGTGTGCAGCCTAGAACTTGGTGTCTTGTGTCTCAGCTGCTCCAGCTATGGCTGGAAGGGGACAACGCAGAACTCGGGCCACGACTTCAGAGGGTGCAAGCCCCAAGCTTCGGCAGCTTCCGTGTGGTGTTGAGCCTGTGGGTGCATGGAAATCAAGAATTGGGGTTTGGGAACCTCCACCTAGATTTCAGAAGACATATGGAAATGCCTGGATGCCCAGGCAGATGTTTGCTGCAGGGGCCCTCATAGAGAACCTCTGCTTGGGTAGTGCAGAAGGGAAATGTGGGGTCAGAGCCCCCACACAGAGTACCTACTGGGGCACCATCCAGTGGAGCTGTGAGAAGGGGGCCACCAGACCCCAGAATGGTAGATCTATTGCACCGGAAAAAGCTGCAGACACTCAACACCAGCCTGTGAAAGCACTGGGGAGGGAGGCTGCACCCTGCAAAGCCACAAGGGCAGAGCTGCCCAAGCATGGGAACACCTCTTGCCTCAGCGTGACCTGCATGTGAGACATGGAGTCAAAGGAGATCATTTTGGAGCTTTTAAGATTTGACTGCCCCACTGGATTTCAGACTTGCATGGGGCCTGCAGCCCCTTTGTTTTGGCTAATTTATCCCATTTGGAATGGCTGTGTTTACCTAATGCCAGTTTTCAAATCACATTTTTTGTATTAACCCACTAATACACCCCTCCCCAAATGGTGATGATGATAGTAATCTCTCCTTACATTTCTATAGCATTCCAATGAGTTCTAATGAAAATGCCAGTTCCCCCAATGTATCTAGGAAGTAACTAACTTGCTTTTGATTTTACAGGCTCATAGGCAGAAGGGACTTGCCTTGTCTCAGATGAGATTTGGACTGCAGACTTTTGAGTTAATGCTGAAATGAGTTAAGACTTTGGGGGACTGTTGGGAAGGCATAATTGGTTCTGAAATATGAGGACATAAGACTTGGGAGAGGCCAGGGTCAAAATGATATGGTTTGGGTGTCCCCACCCAAATCTCAGCTTGAATTCCCATGTGTTGTGGGAGGGTCCTGGTGGGAGGTAACTGAATCATGGAGGAAGGTCTTTCCCATGCTGTTCTCACGAAAGCGAATAAGTCTCACGAGATCTGATGGTTTTTAAAAAAGGAGTTCCTCTGCACAAGTTCTTTTCTCTTGTCTGCCACCAGGTGAGACGTGCCTTTTGCCTTCCACGATTCGAGGCTTCCCCAGCCACGTGGAACTGTAAGTTCAATTAAACCTTTCTTTTGTAAATTGCCCAGTCTCAAGTATGTCTTTATCAGCAGCATGAAAATGGACTAATACACTTGCTAAAGAGTCAGAAGATCATTACACAACTAAGCATTGCCCTCCTGGTATAAAGGATCCAATTTCTCTCTGTTCCAAGTTTCACATTCTGAAGATGTTATAGAATAAGAAAGAAACGCTATATGCTTGACCTCACATGCCAAATTTCTAGCATTTCCTATTACTAAATTATAGTGAAATCTAAATAAAAACGTTCACTTCCCTTTAGAAGCACTCATCATATCTAATTACTTACATGAGTTAATAGTTTCCAATTACTTAGAATAGTACCTAGCACATAGTAAGAGTTATATAAGTGCTTATTAAATAAATGAATATATTAAAAAATAAGTAATACCTATTTTCTCTTTAGACTATGTTCCATAGTGCAAGGAACTTTTATATCCATCCCTTTATCTCCAACAGACTGTATAGTACCTGGCAGGTGACAGCCTCCCAAAAACTGTTTGAATTGAAGAGAAATGCTCTTTTTACAACAGTTTCTAAAAGCCAAATTCAACTAAGATATTCGTAAAATATTTTTAATCTTGTCACTTTGAAATACTATGCAGAAGTCAGGAAGAGAAGTGTAAAGAAGCAAGAAAAAAAATTCGTGTAATGAATAATATGGATTTTTATAAACTTTAGTCTTGCTCACAAGCACAGCAGATAGGCAATTCAGACTAAATAAGTAGAATGATAAGCATTTTTGCAAAGTTAAGGTGAGTCAGACAGCTATACTTGACTTTTCCAACTTACTCTGTTTGTTTTAGATATGTTTGAAATTCCTCTGTTCTTTGCACAGATATGAGGGGTGAAGATACTTGCTTTGTAAACCTAAGGATGAATATTATGAAGTAACTGTAACTTGTTGCTTTTAATAAGTTACAATATTTTCAAATCACATTTTTTATATTAACCCACTAATACACCCCTCCCCAAATGGTGATGATGATAGTAATCTCTCCTTACATTTCTATAGCATTCCAATAAGTTCTAATGAAAATTGTAGGTGGCCAGGTACGGTGGCTCATGCCTGTAATCCCAGCACTCTGGGAGGCCAAGGTGGGCGGAGTCAGGAGGTCAGGAGTTCAAGACCAGCCTGGTTAACATGGTGAAACCCCATCTTTACTAAAAATACAAAAAAATATTAGCCAAGCATGGTGGTGGGTGCCTGTAATCCCAGCTACTCTGGAGGCTGAAGCAGGAGGATTGCTTGAAACTGGGGGGTGGAGGTTGCAGTGAGCCACAATCCCACCACTGCAGTCTAGTTTGGGTGACAGAGCAAGACTGCATCTCAAAAAAAAAAAACCCCACAAAACACAAACTGTAAGGTAAGCAAGTCTAAATTGATTATCAGCGAGAACTTGTTTAGATTTTTTTTTTTTTTTTAGATTTCAGGAAACAGTTGAAAGGAAAAGTTGCAAAAAGTATACATATTTTACACAAATAAGAGTGTATACCACCATACTAAGTTGTGCAATATATATGATTTCCTAGACCAAAAACATAAATATAGTAAAACTCTAATTTGGTTTCATCCTCCCAGTTATGATAAGCATGTAAATATTTCTGGAAGCAGATCAAAGAAGGAAAATGTAAACACATACCCCTTTAATTACCCTTACCACACAGACATCAATCCCTTTCATATTTTTATTACTGTGCTGCAAAATTGTAACTACATTCTAGAGGGGGTAGGAGATACCCTCTCTGTATAAATATCATCATTGAGAGGATATTTGTTTTTCTTTTTTCTTTTTTTTTTGAGACAGGGTCTTTCTCCTGTCACCCAGGTTGGAGTGCAGTGGCATGATCACGGCTCCTCCTGGGCTCAAACAATCCTTCCACCTCAGCCTTCCAAGAAGTTGGATTACAGGTGTGTGCCACCACGTCCAGCTAATTTTTTGATTTTTTGTAGAGATGAGGTCTCACTATGTTGCCCGGGCTGGTCTCAAGTTCCTGGCCTTAAGCAATCCTCCCGTCTCAGCCTCCTCAAAGTGCTGGGATTATAGACATGGGACACAGTGCCTGGCCTGAAGAGTTATTTTGATCATTTCATCATGATTACAAACATCAGAATAGTGAGTTTTAATTCAGGGTGGGGGACAGGAGTTGAATACTGGCTGTAGTATTGCCTAGGGCAAAACATCCAAATTATTGCCTGCCTCAAGGTCTGACAGATGAAAATTCCTTTTCATAGACTAGAAGTTAACAATTACATTCCTAGAGTTAAAAGGCAAGAGAGAAAAATGGAAAAATATGATAGCAGTGAGGGGAAAAATAATTAATGGGAAACCACGGAAAGATCCTGGGAGTCTGTCCTAAGCAATGTCCTCGGTGTTCCGCCAGACTCCTTTAAGGATTATCTCTCGTCTTCTGAAAAGAAAATCTTTCTCGACTCACCCCTGCCCACGCGATATACTTCACTGTTGGTCCTCTCCAAAGGTCTCCTGACTTTTAAAAAGGATCTACACCTATATTTAAATATTTACAAAGACAGTTTCATTGGAAATCCACATGAGAGCTCGGTGACTTCTAACTTTGATTGTGGTTATATTCTTGGGCTCAGGCAGTGTTTAGATTGGCAAACGTACTTCAGTTCAGTCAGACTGAAATCCAACCCCTCCCTAAAAATAGGACGCACAATTTTGCATGGATGTTTGCTTCAGAACCAGCAGTGCTATGTGTTTTATAGCACTTGGACTTGCCATCTAACTTCCTACATTCTCTCACTTCTATCTATCTGTCTGCATGGCAGGTTCCATCTTACTTTGCAGTCACAAATTCCCATCACACTGGGGCACAGCAGTTAATCAAGTAGGCAGAAAAATCAGGAAAAAAGAAAAACTTTGATCTTTTGTGGAATGTAACTGGCGGCACTATATTGTGGGAAGAACTATCAGAGATACCAAATGGAACAGCCCTGTGGCATTTGGCACCAGACATGAGGCTTCAGCAGACAATGGGCTGATTCCTTGGACAAAGGGAATAAAGGGCCAAGAACTATAGGAATTGCCTTCTTTGAGCACAGTAGGCCAGTTCCTCTCAGCATATTCCCTGTTTGGGGCTACTATTTCATTAGCAGCTGCAAGGGAAACCCTTTATCTTTCCATGTGTGAATAAAAGAAAGCTGTCCTACAAGGAAGAATAAACTGTCTGCTACAAGCCAAGTCTGAAATCCTCTTGATTCTCTGGCAATCTGACAGTCTGTACAACAATGTATAGTACTTCTCTATTCTCCTGGACTGTGTGCCCAAAACTCTGGACATTACAAGGCAATGATGGTTTGGTTAAAAACTGTTCCAAGTCACTTCAGATGAGTATAAGGCTTTTATCTTAAAACTGATAGAACTAAATTATTGTTTTATCTAGAGAAGAGACATGTTTAAAGAACAGTATGTATGCCATTAGAGAAATTAAGAAACCTCTTTCTCTTAGTAGTATTATTTCTGATTTTTTTTTTTTTTAACCACCATACTGTCAGTGGTAAAAACCACTGAGAGATCAAGTAAAAACCTACTCCTGAAAGATCTGTCATAAATCAACACCACCACCACCACAAAACCTCCAGAAAACCCTCGTTAACATTCTGGAGCATCATCTGACGCACACAATTCTTTCTTACGACAGATAAGAACATGCTTGATTGACCTAAGTGACCCTCCCTGGTAGTACATGTGGGTGGAGCCAGCCACATGGAATATTCCGCTGCCAGGAAAGTGGTATTCCTCGTGGCCCAGATCTGTGCTCAGAGGCGTGCTGATAAAACAATCTCCAGAAATGCTGAAGCTGCAAACACCACTAGATTTGTGTCCATTTTCGATGTGTTTCTCTGATGCCGTCAAATCGCAGATTTGTCCTTGCTTGCTAATTGCAGTAGGGTCATTGTACAAAATTACAGAATTGTCAAGGCCATTTTCTTTGAAAAGGAGAGAAATTAGCATAAAAAAGGGATATTCCTGAACTGTGCCATTAAAACCATAGTCACGTAACAGTAAGTGGTATCCCTGGAGAATTTTGGTCTCTCATTCCCGCACAAAAATCAGTGGCAGATGATAAATGAACCAGGCGGCTTCTTAGACAAAGGTGCAGCTTTCCTTGGGGCTACAGGACCCAGGTCAAGAAGTGTGTCAACGCAGGGAGTTCACTACCCACTTAAGCCATTACTTCTCTCCCAATGAAAGATGGCAATTACTGAAACTGAATCACAGTGAGTCTCCAGGGAAGTATTTATGGGGAAAGAGGAGGAGGAACCCAATAGCGTTTTCTCCTTGAGGCTTATGGTTGTGTTAAAAAATACCTAGAGTAAAGCATTCTGGTTGATATAACATTTTATATGTTCAAGATTCTTTCTGAATTCTATCTTGGCATAAAAGGCAAAACAAAACAAAGATAAAGCAGTCCCTCTCAATAATTTCCACCAAAGTAGCCTCAACCATAGAGGAGGACGCACTTCTAGGGTGTTTGCAGCCCAAAACACTCTCTGTGAGCTGGAAATTTCTTTGAAGTCTATTTGTTTTATCTTTAAAAGCCATAAACATTTTTCATTCTACTTCATAATATGTCTCAGAGACATATAAACCATTTGTAAAACCGAGACTGTCAATCTTGGGCTTTTCCCTCCTTGGGATTTAAAAAACTTCAACAGATAAGATGTAATGAGTCGATCTTACTGCAATATGTCAGATAGGTATCATTCTAAAAAATGGCATGCAGAAACCTGTTGTGATTAGGAGTCTAAACACTTAGTATTATTTCCAACTATTCCTATTTCTCTCATTGCTAGTGTACCACAAACATTAACAGCTGACTTCACATCATTGTACTTGTAAGTCACTGACAAAGCTTAAAAAGATAGTGATTGGAAGTGGAAGTACAGAAAATGGAGGAGAACAATTTTTGAACTTCCTGGTACAAATCATGATGCAGAACACAACCAATTTAACTGACTACAATTAGGATCCTATAGTAAAGAGTTTCTTTTTTTTTTTTTTTTTTTTTGAGACGGAGTCTGGCTCTGTGGCCCAGGCTGGAGTGCAGTGGCCGGATCTCAGCTTACTGCAAGCTCCGCGTCCTGGGTTTACGCCATTCTCCTGCCTCAGCCTCCCGAGTAGCTGGGACTACAGGCGCCCGCCATCTCGCCCGGCTAGTTTTTTGTATTTTTTTAGTAGAGACGAGGTTTCACCGGGTTGGTCTCGATCTCCTGACCTCGTGATCCGCCCGTCTCGGCCTCCCAAAGTGCTGGGATTACAGGCTTGAGCCACCGCGCCCGGCCTAGTAAAGAGTTTCTTTCTGTCACTGCCACCATGCCTCCTCTTAGCATTTTGACTAAGAAACATTTTTTGAACTTTAAACTTGTACTGGAACTCTATGTAAGTGATTTCTCAGACTCCCACTTTATTCTCCGGATACTCCTGTGGGGAGGCCTGGAGAAGTTTCCATTTCTTCCAGCAAGTGACGAACAAGAACTACAACTCAGGTCTTCTTATGCACAAGCCGCAGGTCAGATGGCTTTCAACACAAACACTGAATCGGATGGTGCAGTGCTTAAGAGCAGGGCCTCTGAGCATTTGAGCAGACTTGAATCCCAGGTCCCACTAAGTGATCTTATAAGCATGTTAGTTGGCCTTTTTTGAGCTTCAGTTTCCTTATGTGTAAAGGTTGGTAACAGGACCTGTCTCACAGGGCTGTTATAAGGGTTAAATGAGTTAGTAACGCTAAGGTACTAAGCCCAGTGCATTGCACATAGTTGAATGCTCACTCACAGGCACCTTCCATATCATTACCTGGTCTTTTCCACATAATAAGCATAGTTTTAAAATTTTATGTAAACCAAAGCTTTCTTTAAATGCAGAGGGAATGTTTATAGAGGAATCTTAGTGTAAATTTCCCCACAGTGTGAATACTGACACTCCAATTTATCTTTTGTAAAAACCCAGATTTTTAAATATGTTTGCCAAAATCAAGCTACTTATAATCTCAGTCCTTGAACACTGACTGAGCAACTGCAATTGTAAGACTATGATAAATAATAGGTGAATAAAACAGGATGAATAAAATGTAATTCCTGGCTCAGGGCACCCTATATCTGACAGAGAAGCTACAATAATTATCCCAACCCGAAACTGATGCTCTACTGAAACTTTAGAAAGAGAACATGAGCACAGAAAAGGGACAAACTGATGAACATCAGAAAAGGTTCTAAGGCAGACAGCTCTGAATTTGAAACTTGAAGGGTTTACTTTTACATGTGTGTGTGGGTGTGTGTGTGGGGGGGTGTGTATTAGAAGGGACAGAAAAAGCAGGAAAAGAAGAAAAAGAGGGGGACATGGAAGGAATAACATCAACGACTGTAAAAATGTACTAGGCCATGAAACTGTATGATGCATTTGGGAAACGGCATGGAGATGAAGGACTCAGAAATGAGGCTAGAAATGAGAGTGAAGAAGAAAGCAAGACAATGCGTCAACGCTAAGCTAGCAAGTTTCTACAGACGGTGGGGCACAATTAACAATTTTTGAAATAAGGAAAGAAATTATTGCAACTGTATTTAATTACACAACATTAAATGGCCCAGAAGGAATTGAGACTGGTGAAAGCAGAGAGGAGAAAAATCAAGAGGTCCTTCAATGAGAAAGATATGCAAAGACGTACACTGGCAGTGGCAGTGAAGTAAATAAAATAGCCAAACTGAATATACTGTTGCTTGGAGAATATGTGTTCTCTGTTCATCTCATGAGACTGTAGAAAATCTGTTTATGGAGCTAGTTCTGGCTCAGTGAACCCTTGCCACCAGCTTGGCATGATTTGGGCAAACTCTTGGATTACCAGGAATCCACCAGGAGGAGTAGGGTAGGGTGTGCTGCTGGAGCTCAGCCTCTGTTTTGTGAACAGAGTGCTCAGGGTATTATGAGGAACAAGGGGCATCTTAGACAAACAATAAACAGTATGCAAGACAACTAAGGAGGAGGAAGAAGAAGAAGAGGGGACTGGGAAGAGGGAGAGGAAGAGTAAAGTAGAGGGGCAGAGGATAGGGGAGGAGGAGGAGGAGGAATAATAATGGCTAACGTTTACTTAGTGCTTACTATGTACCAGGTATCGTTCTTTAAAGTCATATATAAGTGTGCCAGTCAACTATGTGTGGTAGATACTATTATTTTGCCCACTTTATTTTGAGACAGTGTCTCTGTCTGTCACTCAGGTTGGAGTGTAGTGGCACGATCATGGCTCACTGTAGCCTGGATCGCCTGAATTCAAGTGATCCTCTTGCCTCAACCTCCCAAGTAGCTGGGACTACGGGCATGCACTACCATGCCTAGCTAATCTTTGTATTTTTCATAGAGACAGGCGATTGCCATATTGTCCAGTCTAGCCTCAAACTCCTAAGCTCAAGTGATTCGTCCACCTCAGCCTCTCAAAGTGCTGAGATTACAGGCATGAGACGTCGCACCTGGCCTGCTCATTTTAAATATGAGGGAATAGAGACACAGAAAGGTTAAATAATTTGCTCAAGGTCAAGCAATTTAGAAATAAGCAGTAAAGGCCAGGCGTGGTGGCTCACACCCGTGAGTAGGCAGGAATTTGAGGCAAGGGAGTCCAATTACAGAGTTTGTGCTCCTAAACGTAATATCGAGGCAGCAACAAAAATTTCAATTCATTTTCAAGGCCAGCCTGGTTTTATTGATCCACACTGATCCAGGTGGGAAAGTCTAGAGTCTCCATCAGAACAAGCTCCTTTGAGACCCTGAGATGCCTATGAAGACTGGCCAGTGTCTGGTTCCTGCCAAGACTGCTCCAACAGCTCTTCAGGCAGTCCCCGAACCACCCCGAACTCCATCCAGTCTGGAGGTCACCTTTCAGGGGGAAACTCAGACTCAACCTTCTTGAAAGATCAGGAAAACAGAAATGACCTCCTCTGAGGTCCCTACCGGCAGTGGGGGCAAAAACAAACCTCTGAGCGAATATTCCAGTCTAAGTCCATTCTAGTCAGTAAGACTAGAAATGGAATTTACCCAGAGGGGAAGTCAAGGTTACAAGCTCACTAAAGGGCTGTAAAATTAAGAGTAGTATCTTCAGTATGAAGGCAAAGCCTTCCCTCTTCAGTCTTCTAAATAAATACAACATTATATATTTAATATTTTAAATCTGTGTATATTAGTGTGACACAACGCCTGAATCAGCAGCTATTTTTCCTCAAAGTTTAAGATATTTCAGTGTTTTATATAACTAACCTTCTGTTATTTTACCACATATATGTAAAATGAGGGAGGGGGGAACTGAGAACAGGACCAAGGCAGTCATCTTAAATGTCTTATACAATATGTTTAAATTTAAAGAGATGTTCTTTAATAAACTACTTGTCTGAATCTTCAAATTCCAGGTTTCAAAGTGTGTTCAATCCTAGAACAGCCTGGGTAGGCTACCTTAATCAACTTTCTATTATCTTATGTGCCCAGATTTCTCCAAAATTGTCTTCTACAAAAAGGCAACACCTTATATTTGAGTCCTTTCAAAGTTTCATATGACATGGGCCTCTCTGAAGAACAAAGAACTCCTCCAGGAAGACACTTCAGCTTGAAATAACCTAAAAATCAACGCAGTTTTGATTGAAAAAAGAAGAGTCATGTAATCAAATAGTCAAGAGGGAAGCAAAGAAATTTAATGCAGATTTAGTTCTCATTCTTGAAGGGACACATGACCTCATAATTTCTAATGTTAGAAACTGTCATAAGCAAGCCTTTTAAAGATTTCTTTAAAAAGTAGTAGTATTATGTCTGCCCAGAATACATAATCTGAATTCAATCACGAGGAAACATCAAACCAACTGAATTGACAGACATTCTGTAAAATAACTGGTCAGTATTCTCAAAAGATAAAGGAAGACTGAGAAGTCAGGACAAGTAACTGCTTTATGATCCTGAATTGGACCACAGACTGGAAAACGGATATTAGCATTTTTTCAAAGGGAGTCTCAGTTACTTTGGTCTGTTAAACAAAAACCTAGAATTCCCCTAGCTATAGTGAAAATGATGTCTACTAAGAAAAGCATGATACTTCTTAAAGATTTTTTTGTTTTGTTTTGGCCAGCATAATATTAATAGCACACATATCTTAGTGTCTTAATTCAGTCATAGGCATACAAGTACATTCTTCTAATGGATTCTTGAATCTGAAAGATCAGCCGTAATCATATGACAAACAGAAGAATAATCCCATTTTGTCTGTATTAGGAAACAGTGAGATCAAGTGCATATTTTGCTAGATTACTGTGAAAGTTGTTGTGGGTGTTTACACTTGTTTACAACGCATTTTTGCTAGCAAGAATGTGAATTATCAAAATACCCAAAGTATATAAACCAAATATTTAAAACAAAATTGACATGGTGGGGAACCATTAAACATTAACTGCATAATGATGAACACTATACAACTTTAGCATATTCACAATGGTTAGTGTTATCACAAGTATGTCCACTCTTGGCAGAGCTTGCAAACATTAATGCCAGGAAACATTATTCTTTTTCAAAACATTTACTCCACATTCAAATTCTGATAGTTTTAAGTTTTAAAATCCTTTGGCAGTGGGTTTTAACAATTAGTTGGTTAATAAAAAATATCGGGCAGGATAAACTAAAACGATTCTGCTGTTTCTGCCACACATATAATCATTAGAAGCCATCATATTTTGGAATTAAAGGTGGTATTCCATAACACGCCTTCTCTCCCTGCTGAATTTCAGCAGACATTCCCCTCTCTCACTGGTTCAGGCAATATAGCTCTAGATCCTTGGGAGTCTGCAAGGGTACTAGGGCCCTGCTTCCGCAGCCATGCCAGATCCTGTGGCCACATCAGCTTGCAGAGGTGCCTCCCACCCTTCCACGCTTCCAGGAAGCTGGGCAACAGCTGCACAGGAATGTCCACTCTCTGAGCGCCAGCAACTGAAAGACAAAGCACTTCTGTCTCCTCCTCCTTCTGCATTCCTGGAGGATGTTCAAACAGACCAGGGGTTTATTTAACTAAGTTAAAATATAGGTCGGGTTAGTGTTTTTGGTCACCGGAAATCTTTAAAGTAGCCACAAAAGAGAGAAATTCTGAGCATCATTACATAGTTTATCTTAAGCACATCCTCAATCAAAAATACTACTGACTTCTTGTGTTTTAGACGAAATTGCCGCATAGTGTAATAATGGGCTAGTCCACCCGGGAAGGATGATAGTGCAATGTGGTTTTTTGGTGATGGTGAAACCAGGAGACAACAGCAGTGGGAGTAGGTGTCTTGCAGCCACAGAGACACAGATATAAATCTCTCTTTCACCCCAGTCGTACACTCTTGGGATCTTGGGCATGTTAACCTAATCACACTGTGCCTCAGTTTCCCTATCTGTGGAAGGCATTGATTATTTACCTTGGAAGGTGGATTAGGGGATTCTAGACAATATATGTAAGAGCCAAGCAGGTGCCTGGCATACAATAGGCACTGAATATATTTATTTCTATAATGAGTATACATTTTATTTCCAAAAGACAAACATTCAATTTATATAGAAAAAAATTCAAGGAGAAAAATTACTTGGCTTTATTGCTATGAATGAATTGCAATTCATTATTCATTTTCTAGTGAGGCATCTAAGCTTGAAAGCTCAAGAATCTAGAAATGAGGAGGCAGATCATGATCACCTTGCAAGCTGGCTTGAGATATGTAGTTAATTCCATTATTTTCTGTCTTTTTTCTCTTATAATATAGAGATGGGGGTCTCACCATGTTACCCAGGCTAGATTGCTTGAACTCCTGAGCTCAAGCCATCATTCCTCCTAGGCCTCCCAGCGTTAGGATTACAGGCATAAGCCACCGCCCCTGACCTTTTCTGCCTTTGTGTATATTTATGAACATACCTCAAAGATGATGGAGGAAACTCCCTGGTGTGGGAAAGCCACATCCATTCTCCACATCCTGCTTTGGGAGGATTTGCTTCCCTTAGTTGCTCTCACTTCAGCCTCTGACGTGACAGTCTTATGCAACAGAATGATTCCTCCACTGTTATGTCAGCAGGTGGAATGAAATGCTCATCTTCCGGGCAAGGCAGATGCTTCCCCAAAGAGACCCGTGTGGAAAAGCTGCTTCCGGCCCTGCAGCACTTTGCACCACTTTTCACACTGCGTCTCTGACACTCACCCCCTCCTCAAAATCTGAAAGAAACCTCCTGGCTATTGAGGGACTCCCTGACAAATGCCTCCATAAGTTAACACACATTAGATTACCAGAGGTAATGGAACAATAAGTGTTCCCAGGGGCCTTCAGCATCCCTGGAAGTGTCATCCTGCCCATTTGAGTCAAACTACAGTTAAAAAGTTACCAACAATTATATGGAAATTACCATCTTGACTCTGTCGGAGTAACTCAACCATCATTAAACAGACAATGTTCCTAGGGTTTAAAAATCGATCTTAGATCTTTTTATCCCATGGGAGCTGGTTTAGATCTCTGAATTGTCACAAGGCTTGTCTGGGCTTCTAAACTGTAGGAAGAGGCAGCAGGAGTGAGGAAGCAACTCTGAGTGCAAAGATCAAGACAGGTGAGAAAGCTGTGAGTGTCTGAGAAATTATCAGTAGAGCTAGCAGGCAGACAGGATTTTACCTAAAACGTGTATCATTTTTAAAGTTGTGTGCACAGAGAATTTCACAAAATCTCTATACTCAAAAGAATGTATGCAAGATTTTGTTATCGTTTTCGAACTGCCCAATTTCCTTGGGCTTAGGATCAAAGGGTCATTGTGACTGTGATTTCAGGTTCCAGAGGGCTAACAGCACATCTCACAGCACAAAACACTAAATTTCAAAGGCTACTCAGGAAACTGAGCTTTGCACTTGCCGTTTTCTTCCCCAGAAAACTCTGAACCCAGTCATACCTAAACAGTCCATTCCCTTACCTCGTTTTGGGTCTCTGCTCAAATGTCCACTTACTGATGATGCCTCCCTACCATCCCATTGGAAGTGGCACAAAAACAAAGGCAGGCTCTACATCACCTTTGGATGCCTTCGTTTTTGTTATTCCTTTTCTTTCTCACCATCTCTCATACTACAGATATATTTGCTTATTTTCTACCTTCCTCTCCCCGCAGATGCAAGTTTCATAAAGGAACTTTGTTTTTTCACTGTTACACTCCAGTTCCTGACAGAGTACCTGAAACATAGTCACTCTTCTATTCAATAAATATTTGTCAAATGAATAATGAACTGTAGATGGTTTACCAAATGTCACGTATCTCCAATTCTCTCCCCAGCAGCACTGACACTCACTCAAAGGTTCTGAGACACACACAAGGTTGACATCTCCTTAGATGTCTTTTGCTATTTCAGCTTAGGAAGTAAATGTATTCTTCTAAGTTCCCCCCAAGAGCTTACACAAGCAAGTTTCTCTTCTAATCTTCTCGGGATATACTGTTCATTAACAAACCACTTGCCCTTCTCTGCAAATATCGAAAATTTTGATGCTCAGAGAAACCCCGGTCTCTTTTCTTACCATATTGATCTGAAGAGCTGGTGAAGAGAAGATAGTCAGAAGCACAGGTCTGGGATTCGATATCCAAATCTCCCAACCTCAGAATCAGTCTTTTCCCCTTTGGTACTGTAATTGTCTTTTCACAAACAGTGTGATTGGGGTAGGTCCCGGGATAATTCTTAGATGTCATTGTACCACTATCCTGATAAGTCACTAGGTGTCCACAGCCATCACCTGGTAAAGAAAAAAAGGCGGGGGGGAATAAAAGAAGAAAAGGTAATTAATTCTTACTGAGGACTGAGAGTCCAATACAATCTCCAAGCTACGTATTTTATTGTTTTGGGGGAGAAGGAAAACCAAAAAACAAAAAAGAAGATTGAATTATTAAAACAATATCTATTGTTATTTCATCTCTTGTTTTCCAGTTTTATCTTCTTGTTGATCAAAATGTTTCACATATTAGAATGGAAAGCCCTTAGGAAACAAATCATTTAATCATTATTTTTTTCTAATAATCTATTCACCCATCCAAACTTGCTAAGCAGGCCTTGCATGCATTTGCCAAGCCACTCCCAAAGTCAATGTCATATAATAATTTACAATGGAGAAAAAATATTATTCACTGTAGAAGGTGGTTGTGCTGATTAAATGAGATAAAGTACAGAAAATGCTCCTGTCAGAATCTGAGGCTTAAGCTGACATAACTCGGTTTAGCTGCAAGTTATTTAGCTGGGGACTGGGCCTAATAATCATTTGAAATGTATGTCGTAGTTAATGACAGTCACAGATTCTAAGGTTCCTCATAGACTTGGGATGTACAATCAGAAAACGTCAAGGATCTACTCTGTTGAGTGCTTTTCATAACCAGACATGGTGTTAAAAGCTGGGAACACAAAAGCAGCACTTGTTACCTCATAGAACTCAGAGTAAAATGGCAAATAGTCACACATTCAGATAACTATAATTCTAGGTGCTATGTGTTATATACATCAGGGGTCTAAACAAAATGCAAAGGAGAGAGGCAAGAAAGAATGTTTCAGCAAATTACCAGCATTTCATCAAAACAAGACATTATCTGAAGACTTTTCTGAATAGGGAAGTTCACCTATTAACCTACAAGTTGTTCTAGTTGATTAAAGTGACCAAGTCGATCACACAACTATCTAAGGACATGCACAACTAGGTGGGCTGCAAGGAGAATGAGCATACGCTGCATTTAGGTTGCAAAATGCCTGTGGTTAGTAGAGCTTCATGTTTCAAAGCAAAAATTTCTGGTCTCAGCTGGAGGGAGAGAGGCAGAAAGCTGCTGAAGTAGGAACTCTCAAAGGTAGTAAAATAAGACCTCTCCATCCCAAAGTCTCTGATGGAGAAGCCTCAACTTGGGTATACTGGGAATCTGAGGACTTCAAAGCAGCCTTCTTCCCTCTCAGCATCTTCCCCAGTTAGAGTTGGATTCACCTGGAGTCTTCCTTTATTCCACTTCCTTCTTGCCTTGAGGTGTCGGGGCCAAATGGTAATAGAGGTTTATCAAAATAAATAAATAAATAAATAAAAACTCCAGAATCTACGTCATCTCAACAGCCAAGGCCTAGGGAAAGGATCTACCCATTATCCAGAAACTCCCACAAGATTCCTGGCAGCCCCTGAAAGGGGGCTGAATTGGGGAAGTAGAGTTGGCTTTAATGGATCAATGGGTTAAGGAGTGCCGGGGGGGAAATTTAGACAGCCAAGATAAAACTACTATGAAGCCCTGAGATCTAGGCAGAATTAGTGAAATTTACATAGTAGGCAACAAGGACACATGGAATTTTTGGAGTAGGAAGATAACAAAAGAGGTATTAGAAAAAGATGATCAACCTGGCTGGACAATGCTACAGGAACTAGAATGGGTACAGAATCTGGAACAGAGGAGCAGTAGGCGGGCTAGCAACGGGGGTGGCTGGAACAGGAAGGAATACAATAGAAAACAGGGAAATTCTTGAGACAAAATCAACAGACTCAGGTTTTGGGGAATTATAGTGGGAAGGACAAGAGAAGAAAAAACACCAAGGCCTTGTTCAGTTCAGAAATGACTGGAACACCGAGGCCAATATAAACAGCAAAAAGAGTCCAGAGAGGGAGCAGGTTTAGGGATAAAGGTTGTAAGTTTGGTTAAGTGTGAGGTGACAGCTAAATTCCTTGGGCTCCCTGGCAGTTGGTAAACATAAAATTGCCAAGAATTAAATGAAAATGATACTAGAGAGAAGCATACTGTGCAGGAGCACACAGTGCACAGGGCTTTGATTTAAAATCTGAATTATTTGTTGACTTTAAAGGGCTTTAATAAAAAATACAATTATAGTTTCTCTTTAAAACTGAAGGACAAACTGTGAGTGGTGGCTCATGCCTGTAATCCCAGCATTTTGGGAGGCCAAGGTGGGCGAATCACCAGAAGTCAGGAATTCGAAACCAGCCTGGCCAACGTGGTGAAACCCTGTGTCTACTAAAAATACAAAAATTAGCCAGGCGTGGTAGTGCGAGCCTGTAATCTCAGCTACTTGGGAAGCTGAGGCTGGAGAATCGCTTGAACCCAGGAGGCAGAGGTTGCAGTGAGCTGAGATCCTGCCACTGCACTCCAGCCTGGGTGACAGAGTGAGATTCCATCTCAACAACAACAACAAAAAAAACTGAAAGACGTGGCAACCACATGATTGGGCATTCTCACAGGGCTAGTGATATAGTGGCTGTCCCTTAAAAGGAGCCAAACACCTTAGTTCTTCACCAGGTCCTTGTTACTTCTATTACCTGCCCTACCTTTGTAAGCATGTATTTTGAGCACTCCCATAAAGCAATCCTAGGGTAATTAGTACAAACGAATATGCATCTAAATATAAACACAACACAACCTCTCCAGGCCACCAAGAAATCTCCTGTTCAAATATATAAATGTCACTTTTCTTAGGACTATGAAATTCTCCTTTCATAAAAGAAGAGAAAAACTTTTTTTTTCCAGAAAACACAGTTAAATAAAATAAGGAGCAATTATATGAATCAACCTACATGTGACTATCATATTCTAAATTTTATTTTTTTAAAGTAACATGTGTCAGCAAAGGAAAATCTTAGGGTGTCACTTTTTTCTTTGAGACGGAGTCTCGCTCTGTCGCCCAGGCTGGAGTGCAGTGGCAGGATCTCAGCTCACTGCAACCTCTGCTTCCTGGGTTCAAGCCATTCTCCTGCCTCAGCCTCCTGAGTAGCTGGGATTACAGGCGCCCGCCACCACGCCGGACTAATTTTTTGTATTTTTAGTAGAGACGGGGTTTCACTGTGTTAGCCAGGATGGTCTCGATCTCCTGACCTTGTGATCCGCCCACCTCGGCCTCCCAAAGTGCTGGGATTACAGGTGTGAGCCACTGCACCCGGCCAGGGTATCACTTTTATTCAGCCCTGTAATTATATTTCTCTTCCACCACTTCCACTCTAAGGCCCAAGAGGAAACTTCTTTACCCAGCAATGCTGGCACAAGGCAGGCAAGTTCAAATCGTCAACATTTCCATCGTTACTTTGCCTGGGGATCTGTACTTCCTTGGGAAAATTTCTCTCTTCCATTAACTATCAGAACAAAACCCCATGAGTCTTTGTTCTGCCAAAGACCTGAATCGCAAAATAAGTGCTGAGTCCTAATTTATTAAAAAGCAAACTGTCATCAGAAGTTCTAATATCACTCTAACCTATGGAAGTAGACTATTTATGGAGTTTTCTGTGGCAAGACTAATATAATAAGTTTATTCCATGGGTATTAACCACATCAGGAATTTCCCACAGTTTGGGTGATTTCAAACGATTAGGTAGAAAGATGCCAAAGGGTAAAATGAAAAACTGCTAGGGAGACAAAATGCCTACAATGTCATGTGTTGAAGAAGGGAGATGCATACACATGAAAACCAATAGAGAAGCATTATTTATTTACTTTTGAGATGGATTTTCGCTCTTGTTGCCCAGGTTGGAATGCAATCTCATCTCACTGCAACCTCCGCCTCCTAGGTTCAAGTGATTCTCCTGCCTCAGCCTCCTGAGTAGCTGGGATTACAGGCAGGCACCACCGTGCCCAGCTAATTATATTTTTAGTAGAGATGGGGAGAAGCATTATTCTTATGACCTCATTCTGACACTCAGGTAGCCTATCTCTCATAGCCTGACTCTCTAATTGACAATAACTGACAAAGAAGACAAAAGTTACTTAAAAATCGATTTGTTTATCTTCTTTGTCTTATGTATCAATGTCAGTATCCTGGTTGTGATATGGTATTGTAGTTTGTAAAGATGTTTTAATTGAGGGAAACTGGGTAAAAGGTATACAATATCTCTCTGTGTTCTTCCAATTGCATGTGATCTACAATGATCTGAAAATAAAAAGGCTAATTAAAGAATTGAAAAAAGAATGTAAATCAAGTTTGCCTGGCTGGGGATGGAAGTGAGGAGGCTTTTACTTTTTCTATTTTATACTTTTTTATACTCTTTGTATTTTGTTATCCTGTATGCTTTTTCTTTTTTCTTTTTTTCTTTTTTTTTTTTTTTTTTTGAGACAGGGTCTCATTCTGTTACCCAGGCTGGAATGCAGTGGCACAATCACTGCTCCCTGCACCCTCGACCTCTGGGGCTCAAGCAATCTTCCCACTTCAGCCTTCCAAGTAGCTGGAACTACAGGCGCACACCACCACACCCAGCTGATTGTTTTTGTTTTGGTAGAGACAGGGGCTACACTATGCTGCCCAGGCTGGTCTGGAACTCCTAGGCTCAAGCGATCCTCTCGCCTTGGCCTCCCAAAATGCTGGGATTACAGGTGTGTGCCACTGCACCTGGCCTAATTTTTTTTTAATTAAAGCATTTAAACAGATCTGCAATAAAAAGATCTCTATGAAATACAGTTGACCTAGTTTCTTCAGGATTGAATTAAATGAAGAGGCACACATAAAGAAGTGTTTATTTTAGATTTAAAAGACACTTATGTGCCATAACAATTAAGTGAGACTTGCTTGAATCCTGATTTGAAAAACCAGCCTTATAAAATCTTTTAAATAGATAATTGGGATATTAAATAATTTCAGATAATTATTAATTTTATTAGGTGAGATAGTAGTATCGAGGCTACATAAGAAAATGCCATTTTTTTGAGAGATGCCTACTGACATATGTAGGGCTGAAATGACATAAGGTCTGGGATTTGCCTTAAAACACCTGGAAAAAAAGGGGAGAAGCAGAATAAATGAAAAAATATGGAGAAATGTTGACAGTTGCTATAGCTGAATGATGAGGGCTCACGGTTCTAAGAATATTAAAATTAAAAATTAAAAGAAATATTAAATTAAAATATTAAAAATTAAAAGAAATAAAGATCCATCTTTAAGGGAAAAAAATAAAACCACGGTCTTATGACTAAACTCCAAGTAGGGTTGTGGGCAGTGACACAGTAAAGTGCCACCTATCTAACATCAAAATAGGGGGAACGGGCAATGAAAAGGGGAGGAGGAAGTTTTGCCATACGGAATCTGACCACTCTTCAAAGTGGCTACTACACAATGTTTATCTGTTCCTTCCTTTCGACTGTAATTTCTTGCCAAAGCACATGATGACTAAACTAAGTATCATTTCCTCCTCTTCTAGACTGAAAGCTCCTCTCGACTATAGAATACTTCCAGGGTGGTCTCTCTGTAATGGGCCTAAATCCTGGTGTCTGTTTGGAGCCACAGCTGGTTTGTGACACTGACCACCACTTCCTCAAAACAATGTACAAGAATAAAACTGATGTATGAAGCTTAGATTCTGGAAAAAGGTGCAAGTATTCATGAATATTTTAGAATTCCCAAAGTGATCTATGTATAGAATTTAAGTATACAGATTTTAATACTGAACATTTGGAAACAATCTAAATTAGAAAAGAACAGCCAAACTGATATCTCCAAGCAATGTGATGTTAAGGAAGTTACTCATGTTTTAGAAGAATATTTAACATAAAAACACTTTAAAACAGAATATATTGTCCACGCATAGATATGTAATATTTAAAGTGTTTACTTCTATGGTATAAGTTTACAAGTGATTTTCATTTTATTTATACATTTATCTTCTGAATTTTCTATAATATGAATACATATAAAGCAGAAAAATAATAAAATTAAACCTACCAAATTCACCTAACATTCTTTGTAACACTAAAGGCTACTTTCAACATTAGCCTCATAATACAGATAGGAAAAAGTCTCGGACTGTCATTAAAATTTCAGGAAACAAACAACTAGGAACTTAGTATACTGTAGTTCTCACTTCAAGAAGTCCACAGTCAAGAGGAGAAACATATATTAACAAGTAAATTATTGAGACTAACTTGACATGTACAAATATAGAGATATGGACTCAATATCTATTCTCCAAATGCCTGAAATTAATGGATAGGTCTCTACCTTTTAGCCTTTAACATCCGCTATTCAGGGATTGTGGATATACATGCTACTTTCTAAATAAGCTTAGAACAAATCCTAGATGCCTGTATACACAAGCCAATCCTTTATTTAGTCTACTTTGATTCCATCCACTACGAAAGGAAAACAATAACTTCCCTAAAAAACTACTTCCCTTTGATAAGAAATCATGTTCCACTAAAAGAAAAGCAAAAAGTAAGATATACCTGGTATGGACTAAGTTCTGCAATACTAGAAAGCATGATTAGACTTTAAAAGAAAACTTGTAACTGAATTGTACTTCTTGGAGAATGATTTGGGTGGAGTAAAATGAATAGTGCAAATACACTTTTTAGATTGATTATTAACTAGTCCCTAGAGTAAGACAGAAAACTCAAGCTTTTTAAAAAAATTATTATTATGGCCTATAGTTAAAACAGATTTTTTTTATCACACCCCAAGTAATCACATATGCATACACATGCATAAACAATGAACAAAAATTAAGTGATACAATTATTTTATTATATGTAATGCACTGTGATTATTTCCTATTCTATTAGGTTTCATTTTTGTTTTTGTTAAAGCATACTGGTTGTGCCTACTGAAGTGATTTCATCACCTATTAATGGGTCTCAACCTGCAACTTAGGAAAGAGTGCTCTAAAATATCACAAGAGTAAAACCATTTCTAGAAACATGATTTCATTAGTTGTATCCTTGCTCTTCTAATATTCAAGTTACAACAAGTCTCAACACATATACAATCATCCATGTGTGGGTGTGAGAAAATTTCTTCCCATGTCTAAGATCAAGTGAGCTCTTGATGACTACTATCTTTTCAACCACAAAGGAGAGCTTGCAGTTATTACAGAGTTTTGTCTGATGGTAGGGCAAACAGATTTTCCAAGGTATCATTAATTCCATTCTCAGCCTTAGAAACTTTGCTCTTCTTCAATTGTGCTTAGCTTTTTACCTTGTATGCTGTCAGAAGCAAAAGAAAAACAGGGGCAAAAGGGCCTCAGTTGCTATGTGAGGATGAACAAAGGCAAAACAGAACTTGTAATGAAAAAACCAAATAATTATTCAAAATATTTAGTTTTTCTGAAAGGAATAAAGATAATAATACTATGCTGAAAGAAGTTACAGCTATAGACTAGAAACACATGGCCATGTTTTATAAAACTGACAATCTCTTTCAACTTTATTCTCACCACATATAAAATAGATGCTAATGATATGACTAGTGATCTAATGAGGTTGATAATGCTGTTGACTCAGCAGATGAAACATTTGAAAGTAAAATAAAAGGAAACACAAGGAATCTGTCAAAAGTCTCTCCGTGGAAACTTTCAACATTCCTATCAGCTAAAAGTATCACTTAAAATAAATCAATCTGAATGTATGAAAATGAACCAAATCATTTCAAGAGGTCCTATCTATGATTCCTCTCTGATTCCCTAAATAATGTGGGATTACTTCCATCAGTGTCCAAAGACATCGATGATTACCATGTTAAAATATTTAAAAGATTCCTAATTTGCTGCCAATGGAAAAAAATCCCCAAATCTAGCCAATGCTATTCTTTAATGTGCTATATGTAAAATCAGTGAACACTGCAGTTCTTGGTCACTCTCCAGTCTTGAGACTTCTGCTGAAAAGCAAAAGATTAGTAGAAGGCTTGTGGATGTGGTGGAGGAGAGTTGACACACCTATCATTTCCTAATTCATAAATTATTTCCATATACTTGGGAGGTGACAGAGCATAACGGTTACAACCTGGATTCTGGCACAGCCCTGCCTAACACCGTTTTTGTGGCCTTGGGTGAGTCTTTTTACCTCTCTAAGGTAAAACTGAATTCCATCATCTGCAATATAAAGACAACAATAGTGCCCAATTTCATGAGCATTAAAAGGGAGAATGCTAATAAAAGCAAAGTATCAAGCAAAGAGGCAACCATATAGTAAAAGTTCAATACATTAACTGCTACTACTTTTATCTTAAAATTCTACACATTATTAAAGTATCAAAAATATTGCTTTGAATTAGTTGACTTTGTCCAAATGCCATTACCCATTGGCTGTATGATCCTAAGAAATCCCCCATCTAGTGTGTATCAATTTTCCTCATCTGTAAAATTACCAACCATAACTGGGTGTGGTGAAGATGAATGAGGCTGTGTGCGTGTGCTTTAATCGGCTGAGAAAGTCTAATTAGAATGCATTTCCCAGTATTTATCTAATGCCCACTTACTGCTATGTCAGCATGTCCTGAAGTAGACACTGTGGTATTAGTCTGGGCGGTTTACCAGGAGGTTATGCCCTCGCCCTCCTCAAAAGAGCTGCAAGGTCAGTAAGCTTGCAGAATCCCACCTTTTTCTTTACCACAGAACATCTCAAAGCCCTTAGAGTGCACAGTGAAGCTCTGATGCATGTTGCAGTTTACAGCATTTCCCAGAAAACTCTTTCCTCTTGGGGCATCTCCTGGGAGTAGTGTTCTGTGAGACATACTGGTGAACTCCTGGGTTAGACTCTCGCAAGTGGGACACACAGAGACGTCCTATGATAGGGCTTCTGGGATTAAAGATCTTATGTGGAGAAGTGGACTCTGGCCTCTGGAGTTCTAAAAATGGTACTGAAATTATATTATGTGACTCGATTCAAAAGCAAGACTTTTCCCACTGTTGTTGTTAAGTTATAATTGCTTTGTGGGCATCTACAACGAATTGGACACACTGGTTAAGAGAAGTTTCTTAATTTCAAAGAAGACTTTTAAGGAAAAAAAACTTGTTTGTACAGCAAAACAATTCTAAGAGAACTGTTTTATCTCTGTTCAATAGATGCTTAGAATAAGGAAGTCAGAGAAAAGAGGCTGCTGACCTTTGTTACTAATGTCAGGATGCTGATGTAATATCCAAGCTGCCACTGCTTCAGCTGAAGGTAACTCAAGAAATCTTTCCTGCCACTAGAACACGCTATCTTTCTAACCTTGGTTTCATGTTAAATATGCATACTGCCAGTATTCAGATAAAGTATAATACTGATATTGACTTTTCTCTATGGAGTCCAGAAAATCCAATATTACCATGTAAAGACAAAGTTAAACTGAGTTTTATAAATTAAAACTGTAAACATTTCTCCTTTGCACATAGACGTGAGTCTTCACTTTCACAGATAATAGTGTTTTAAAAATTGAGAGCCAAAAAGTTATTGGGAAAGGAAAAAAATAAAATGATGAAAGGGCCCTTACTAAAAACTAGCATTTACCAGAAATTCGTTGTAAAAAGTAGCAGATACAGTGTTCTAAGGACTTTATATTACCTTATTTAGCCTTCATGACAACCATATCTGATGATAGTTTTTAAAAATTGATTACAAATTATTTCACATATATATACACACACACATATACATATATATACAGATATACATATACAAAGAGTAATTTCACAAACATCAAAGTGTATACCCAGTAGCTTATAAGATAGGACATCTCCTATACAACAAAACTGAAGCCCACAATACCCTTTCTTCACCACACATCCCTCTTATTATCTCTATTCTGTGTGTGAAGGAGTCAAGGCTCTGAGATGCGGGGTAACTCAGCCCATGTGGCTGGGCTGGGATCAGATCCTAACCTGAAACTAGTCTGACTTCAAAGACGATGGAATGGAATCACATGCTCTAAGGCCACTATTGCCTAAGTGGTGACAAAACTGAGGTAGCGATATTTAAGACATTGTCCAACCTCACATTACTGCTGAGCAGCATAACTGACATTTAGTTTTTTGTAGTCATACTCTTTTTGTCTCAAAATTAACATGAGAAAAACAGTCATGTTTAATTAGGAAGGTTTTTTCTTTTTTTGTAAAAATGATGATATGAGAAGTTCTATCATCCCCTTTTTTTAATCATCGAAGTACTCTTTACTAGACTGTTAAGGGAAAGGTCTAATGAGAGGTGCCTATTTTACTTCCAACAAAAGTTGTTCACTTTGCTTAGCTCCTGAAAGATGCTTTGTAAAAGAAGGTGTCAGTGTATTGAAGTGCTGCTTCTCACACTTCAGTATGCAAATCACCTGGGGATCTTGTCAAAATGCAGGGTCTGGAAATACTACATTTCCAAAAAGCTCTTATTAGTGACTATTCTATTGGATCCTGTAAGATATATTCTATTGCCATGAATATTTTTTAAAGTGAAAGAAAATCCTCAAGATAAAAGTTTTTATGGTTTAATTTTAATATCTATTCCTACAATTGGAACACATCTGTATCTGATACTTATTTTCACTCCAGATTTCATTTATATGTCTAGGACAGACAACAATAAGTTCCAGGATCTATAGTTAAGCCAAAATGACATTTCTGAAACCTGGATAAAAGTGTCAATTCAGAAATTACTTGAGCATTCTGTGGAAAATAAACAAAGAAATAGGATGAGAAGGTTTGTGCAAGCGTAGGTTTATGCACCATATTCAGGGAACAAGCAATCAAGGTTTACTGACAAGAAAATAGCAAATCTCAGTAGGGAGACAGATGGTATCTTATCATACATCTAATAAGGTATGAAACATGAGAGAGAAAAAATAAATCTCATAAAACTCATATCACAGTCCAGTCCTGAAAATTGTACTACTTTTGCACATTCCATATTCTGCACTGCTGGATGTATTGCAATACTCTAAAAGCAATGGTTAGCTGCCAGCTGGGACTTTAAAAAAATCTTAGTATTTCTATGGCAAATGTGATCACCTCTAAGAGAAACCAAAGACTGTGAATTTCAGGCTTAATTGCATAAGTAACCCCCTCAAACTGTGTTCCCCCATGACTTCTTTCCTAACTTTTTCTCCCCTGGATAGGAACATATGATGGGTATCCTTGGAGACAAAGGGCAGGAAACCATTTCAAGGCATTTAGAATTGTAAGGTACGTGCCTGGGTTCCACTTCGGACACACAAAGTAAATGTGTCTTGGTAAATAATTGTTTCTCTGAATCTCAGTTCCCTCAACAGCTCTCAGAATTGTTGGGATTAAATTCGATGTAAAAAACATACAATGATTCAAAATACATATGAAGATAGAGGTTTAAAATTTGTCTATATGAAAAACCAGACTGGACAAGCAACAACAGTGATTGGATGCTTAAACCATAGAGTGAATTGTTGATGGGGAAGTGCTTTTATTGAGTAAGAAACTAACATTCCAAAAATTACTTGTAAGTCATAGAGAAATGGCAGTTTTATAATGGAGAGATCAATGTGTCACTTCTTAAAGTCACTGGTGATTCTGAGCATCACTAAAAGTGGAGCAATAATCACAATAATAATAATATATGCGTCCTATTGTGATACAATTAGAAGTACATAGCACCTTTGAGTACTTTTACCAAAAACACTTAGTCTGAATCTAATCAAGCCGTTAGGTCAGATTTCGGGCTTATACAGAAATACACGGATAATGCACCAAGTAAAAGATAAACTACTCTGAAGTGGTGAGTACACTGTAGGATGTGAGCTGTGGCACAGAACAACTGAACCTGGTTTCCTTGCAGGAAAAGAAAAAGTATGTGGGTGGGGCTTAGCGACAGATTAAAAGTGACTAAAGAGACATAATAACTAATATGTAGACCTTGTTTGGATCCTTGTTTGTACAAACCAGAGGTTAAAAGACATGTCTAGGACAGCTTGGGAAATGTGAATATGACTTGAGTATTAGATGATATTAAAGAACAACTATTAGTGTTCTTAGGTGTGCTCATAACATTGTGGCTATGCAAGAAAATATTTAGAGATTCAAATGAGATAGGAAAAAAGTCAAGAAATCCTTAATAAATTTTTAGTATATTAACAGATTTTGGAGTCTCAAAAGACTTGTAGACCCTTCTGAGCCGGCAGCAACAGTAGGGACAGGACCATTTCTCTGTCTGCAATAGGCCATCTCCTATTTTAGTCTCTTGGCAAAGCCCAGAGCTTTTCAGGGATCCCAAAAAAATGGTGGGCGGGGTGGGGGCAAACTTTGGTTCATTTTATTCTCAAAATGAGCAGCCTCCATTCTAAAATCCTCAGAATGGGAGCATTCAATACATGAACCTCATGTTCCAGTGGTCCCATGGGTCATTAAGTCTCTACAGTTTTCTCTTTTGGGCTGAAATCAACCACATTTTCATATGAGGTAAACTTTCTTTTGTGAAAAGCAATAAAAAGGCCGAATTAAATCCACTCAGCCATTTAAAAGTTAGGCAACAAACGCATAGATGTTTATCTATTTTCCCTGTAGGAAAGTTTACGCCTTGGTAATTCAAATTTAACTGGATATCACACTTTTAATATCCTTTTGTCTTGTTTTCTGTCAGAAATAGTGAAATAAAGATTTTCTTTCCTTTGTTTTTCAAGAATACTGTGCTTCATAAAAATCATTTACACACCACCTTTAAGCACAGCCACTAAATGTGCTCAAATGCAAAAATGACGCTATATATATTACTAGTTTTCAAGGATTTTAATTTTGTGATGAAAGAAAATAAAGACTATTCTTTTTCAGTAAATGTAAACATGTTGAACACTGAATAAAAAGGCCACAATAGCAGTTATAATTTGAGTTTGAAGATGCTGACTATAAAAAGTAATGTGGGTCTCAACAAAGATAAACTCCAAATAGTCTAGCAATGAACAAGCCTGATCCATTCAATACAAATGAAGAATCTCACCAAAGAAGGATAAAAAAATACACCTTAACTTTCTGACACTTAGTATATTTAAACTTACGTGCTTTTCTCAAATAAAGTATGAACAGGCAAATTATTTCTGACTCCCTTAGTAAGAAAGAGTTATTTGAATAACATAAAACAAAAACATTGACAAGACACATCGATTATAAGTTTGCCCAGACAAAAATTCCACCTTCCCATTATATATTTCTCAGTAGCAATAAATGACTTAGAAATAAGTTTTTGGCTTACTTCAAGGCAAATTCTAAAATAAATATAAAGATGCAATTTTTCCAAGTAACAAAAACTTTCAATAAAACATAGGTTTAAAAAAGCAGAATATAAAAGCATACACAGACTAGGTAGCAGAGGGGGGAACCTAGGTATTAGTTTTATTGTTGTTCTTTATACCTTTATTTATAGTCTATAATTTTGTGTCTACATAATATTCAATAAAAACAATAGTAAATGTGTATGTACACACATGTATTTGCTATAGGGGTGTGTGTGTGTGTGTGTGTGTATTTACAAGAATATATAGAACCAAAACATGTCCTCAATGGTCCTATGTGTAACAGTTTCCAAGATTATGATATATCAGGACAATGTTATTTATTGACACCCTACTTTGTTTCACAACTACTCTGCTTCTGTTGTAAGCATTAGGGAAGATCATTGGGAAAATAGGGAAGAAAGCTCCAATCTAAGAGAAATTTATTCTTTTTTGTTTTTTAAAAAAGAAGCTCAAGCACAGCTCTATTTTTAAAAGGGAGGCGGTATGGGGGTAACACAGAGCTACTTAAGCTGTTACCTTATTTCAGTATTATCCTTTGCAGCTTTTCCTACAAAAAGATCTACCTAGCCTAAGATTATTGTTGATACGGTTTGCATGTTCTGTCCCCTCCAGATCTCATGTTGGAATATGATCCCCAATGCTGGAGGTGGAGCCTGGTGAGAGGTATTGGATCATAGGGACAGATCCCTCATGAATGGCTTGGCACCATCCCCTTGGTGATGAGTGAGTTCTTGCTATTACTTCACACAAGAGCTGGATGGTTAAGAGCATCTCTCTTGCTCTGTTTCTCACTATGTGATGCACACGCTTCTCCTTCTCCTTCTGTCATGATTGCAAGCTTCCTGAGGCCCTCACCAGAGGCCAACCACATGCTTATGCTATGCCTGTACAGCCTGCAGAAGCTTGAGCCAAATACACCTATTTTCTTTATAAATTTCCCAGCCTCAGATATTCTCTCATAGCAACACAGAACAGACTAATGCAATCATATATAATTCTATACAAGACACAAGACATTTCTGCAAATATTAGGTGTATTACTACACAGCATGTAGCTCCTAAGGAAACAGCTAATGAGATTAATAAATCAAGTAGAAATGGCAGTAAACAGTAAAGTCATACACGACAATATGGCTTAACACAGTGCTGATGTCACAAATGCCTAGACACTGTCCCCAAATGATCTTTGAGGGGAAGTAGGCACCTGATGCCCTAAATGTGTAAGCATTAGCAGACCGTAGGGGACCCCTGGTCTAAATCAGGGGATCATTTGCTCCTCCCTCTAATCTCAAGACTGCCAGTCCCTCACTCATGGCAGTTTTCCTGCTGTTGCCTGTAAAAGGGTCTTTCTTGGAGATTCCCAGTTCTTTTCAGAATTGAATTTAGTTATTTTCTTTTTCCTTTTTCTTTTTGAGACAAGGTCTCACTCTGTTGCCCAGGCTGGAGTATGGTGGCACCATCACAGCTCACTGCAACAGCTGCCTCCCGGGCTCAAGGGATCCTCCCACCTCAGCTTCCTGAGTAGCTGGGACTACAGGCGTGTGCCACCACGCCTGGCAATTTTTTGTAGAGACAGCGGTTTTGCCATGTTTCCCAGGCTGGTCTGGAACTCCTGGACTCAAGTGATTTGTCCACCTCAGCCTCCTAAAGTGCTGGGATTACAGGAGTTAGCCGCCCCGCCCGGCCTAGTTATTTTCTTAAATACATGCACAGTGTTTCCTAACGCTCCACAATAGCCATATATACAATTTCTGTTTAAAATAACATAGTGAATATTATCCTCCTTTCAATTCTTTCAAATCTCAACCACAGCATTTATGCGCTGACTCAGGAACTAGTTATCTGGAGCCAGCTATGTGCCAGGCACCGTACTGAGTGCTAGTGGTGAAAGAAGAGGCTGAGATTCATCTCTGCTTTCATGGATCTTAGGGAATCCTGCAATGTTTATCCCCCAACCCCTGAAAACCCCTCCTCTTCAACTCCCACTGAAAGGCAAATTTGGCAGTTGGTTCTAGATTCAGCATACCAGGGCTCACAGTCACGACTCTATTTCCACATCGGGTAAGAAGTCATCACATGGGTTTGTTTTATTTTTCCCATAAATTAAGTCTCCCTCACCCAGTAAAGCAAACAACTATTTTTTTAATATACAAAGCAGACAATGAACATCTGGAAGATGACATCCACATGACTCCTCAGTTTGCAAAAAAGCAAAACTACTCCTCGGTCTAATGAAAAAAAAACAATCTGAAATTCTGGCTATATTTTTCCCTTCACCCTCAATGCCAAATTTCTAATATGCCAGAATGAATTTCTCTATTTTACATACATACTTTCAGACTTTTACATTCAACGTTGGATTAGACATACAATTTCATTACTTTGCTGTGTCCAGGTTTTAATTTCTTTTCTTTTTTAATTTGAGACTGGGTCTCCAGGCTGGAATACAGTGGCCCAATCTCAGCTCATTGCAACCACTGTCTCCCGGGCTCAAGAGATCCTCCCACCTCAGCATCCCAAGTAGCTGGGACCACACGACACCACCACACCTGGCTAGTTTTATTCTATTTTCGCTAGAGATGGGTTTTCGCCATGTTGCTCAGGCTGGTCTCAAACTCCTGAGCTCAAGTCTGCCTCAACCTTCCAAAGTGCTGGGATTATAGGTGTGAGCCGCCTCCGGCCGGTTTTGCTTTCTTAACTAGAGTGAGGTTTGAGTCTTACAGGGCAGGAATTGTGTTTTCACTGCCTTCTCACCCCATCCTCACTAAGTCCCCATCCCCTATTGAGCCCCCAGTATGGTCACTGTTCAAGGCACAAAACTCCTCATGGACCTTATACTCTAGTAGGAGGAAGGCAGACAATTTAAAGTGTAAATTATACACTTTGTTGGAAGAGCGTTAAGTGCTCCAGAGCAGTGGTCCCCAACCTTGTTGGCAACAGAGACCAGTTTCGTGAAGGACAATTTTTCCATTTATGGGGATGGGTTGGAGGGGGATGGTTTCAGGATGAAACTGCTCCACCTCAGATCATCAGGCATTAGATTCTCATAAGGAGCATGGCAACCTAGATGCCTCAAACACGCAGTTCACAATAGGGTTCAAGCTCCAATGAGAATCTAATGCCTGGCTGATCTGACAGGAGGCGAGCTCAGGTGGTAATGCTCCATCACCTGTTGCTCACGTCCTGCTGTGTGGCCCGGCTCCTAACGGGCCACTGACAGGTACCAGTCTGCGGCCCAGGGCTTAGGGATCCCTGCTCTAGATAAAACTGAAAGCTAAGAAGGGGAACATGGAGTTCTGGAAATGAAGAGAGGGTTTCAAGTGGTTAGGAAAATTCTCCCTGAGATGGCAACATCTAAACAAACACTGAAGGAGGAGCAAGCTTTGTGGATATTTGTGGAATAAGACTATTCCAGGCAGAGAGAACAGCAAAGGTTCTGATGTAGAATGGTGCCTGTCATTTTGGAGAAATAACAAAAAAAACAAAAACAAAAACAAAAAAAACCAAAACAAATATGGCTAGAGGCCTGAGTATGGGGGAGCATTTCAGGGAATGAGGTCAGAGGGGCAGTGGAGGGGACAGAACAAAGAGGCCTCAATATTTGTCAAATCAATAGTAATAAACAGTAATGAATACTAGGATAGCTAACATTTATTGATTTATTTATTTTAATAAAGAAAAATAACTAATTGCTCTAATATGTACAGAGTTGACTTCATGCTTTAAGACACACATAGAAATAGGTCTAAAACGCCATGGGATATATTTCCCAGAACGAACTTTTTTTTCTGCTTTAACACAACTAAAACCTTTGCTAAATGCTGCAATTAAATTAATGCCCCCATGTGTCTTAAAAATAAGACGTAATTCCTCATAAATGTCAGATGCCTTACTTGTTTCCAAGTTGTGGTTTTTTTAAATATGATTTTCAAGTCTGTGGCAGTTCCACAAGGCTAAAGGGTTCAAATTGTAACATGAAAAGTTAATAAAAGCCGTTTGGGACATTATTCAGAGTTCGAATTCTGCTTTAAACATATCATTTGATTTGTTTAATGAATTCTTTAACATAACCTCTTTCCTCTCTGAAATATTAATATATAACTTACTGTTTCTGAGTGTACAAATTATATCTACCAGAGCCAAAAGATATTGTACATATTGTTCTGCTGGCTTGTTCCCTTTTTTCTGCTGTATTTTCATTTAAAAGGCATCCTTACATACAGAAATAAGGATGCCAAGAGAGCTGGGCTTGATAAACAAAATTAATTAGTAGAAGCAGCAGATGTACACCTTTATAAAGAATGTCAGTAGGCTCTTTATTACTTGGTTTCCACTAGTTAGGAAGTAATTTGAAAATATATCCTAAACACAAAGAGATTGTTCAGTTCAACTCAAGGAACACTGAGCACCTTTGTCAGATACTAGGAAGACAAAGACTATATAGTCGCAGTCTCTGCCCTCAGGATCTTAGAGTCTACAAGGCTGGCTGTCCAGATGAGACAAGAGAAGGGTAAGTGCACACACTGGTACAGAAGGTGACTGAATAAACTTGTGCTGACTTCTGAAAAAGCCACTCACCTAAAACATCATCTATCAGTTGATCCTATGTCTAACCCAAAATAAATGACAGATGATTTAACAGCAGACCTTCTAAATAACAAATTAAGAGTTGGGCAGAGGGTTTTGAAGAATTTTTAAGTATGCAAGATTTGAATCTATACTTAGAAGTTTCCTCAGAGGTCAAGCGCTCATTTTGATTCTTCATTTATATCACAAGGGGGAAAACTTTAGCTAATAACCATTTGCAAATCTTGTGGTGGACAGAGAAGCAGAGAGTTTTAGGTTGCAGAAATTCATTACACAAATGAAGGGTATTTTATGCTACAAAAATTTATGTCAGGGTAAATTTGGACTAAATCCAGACCTATGAATTTATACAAGTTGAATAAAAACTAATGATCAACTTAATGTCTTATTATCAAAGGTCAAAATTATGTGAAACAGTCTATGTAAATATGTACCTTTAGTTAAGTGGATCCAGAGGAACAGGGCCATAAGGAGCCGAAATAATCCCAAGCTCTGGCCACTAAACCCAAATGCCTGGGAGCTGGCTGGCTGCAAACAGCGGGAGGGGTGGACACTTTTTAAAAAATGTAATTCAAGAGAAACACCAGATAGGCAAACAGTTGCCCTACAAAGGACCCAGTATAGCTTTATGGGGTCATTAGACTCTGACACACAAAAATTTAATTAATTGTACTGATTAGGCTTATAAACATTGAGGTTAAATTATGGCATTTGTTTCCTAAAACCATACAATAAATAAAAGTCTAACACGAAATTGCTTGTAACACAGATGGTAGCATTTTATCACAACCCTAACATTATAAAATGTTTTCACGGTCTCATAGCTGATTAGAATCAGAATTACCTGAGGTAACTTTTTCCAAGTGTATATTCCCAAGCTTCACCCACTAGAATTTGATTCAAAATAAGGGGTGGGAACTTTATACATCTCTAGGGAGATGCGTGATCAGATAGGTTGGGAAGCTTGGGAGAACCAAGAAGCACCAGGTTAAGCTGACTACAAAAACAATGAAACTGAAATGCAAAAATTGCTATTTTCTTCTTGCCAAAAACAGACAAAGCTGCTCTCTCCTAAACACTGAAAGCACTACTATCATTTATGACCACCATCCAATTATATAGCCAAAAGTATATCTCAAGATCTAAAAATAGGAGTGCATGCTTAACTCCGTGAAAACTCAAAAAATAAGTGACCAAGTGCTAGTTGGGAAAATCACAGATGTGAGAAATATTCAAAAATAATATTCAAAAGTAACTGATATATCACTCAAGAAGTATCAGCACTGGAATTCCTAGATGTGTTTCAGTAAATGTCTCAAATCTAAGCTTTACTCTGTGTGTGTGATTGAATATCTGCTCCTTCACTGGTTCTTTTAACATCCTGAACATATAGGATGTTTCATGGAAACTCCAATGATACTATCTTCTTCCATCAGTCAACTGCAATAAAGTTTCAGATTTGAAGCCCAGTAAGAATCTAAGCAACTACATGCCTGTTGTCCCAGCACTTTGGGAGACCCGGGTGGGCGGATCACTTGAGCTTAGGAGTTCAAAACCAGCCTGCGTAATATAGCTAAACCCTGTCTCTATAAAATATACAAAAATTAGCCAGGTGTGGTGGGATGCCCCTGTAGTCCCAGCCACTCAGGAGGCTGAGGCGGGAGGATGGCTTGAGCCCAGGAGGTTCAGGCTGCAGTGAGCTGAGATTGTGCCACTGCATTGCAGCCTGGGCGACAGAGTGAGACCCTGTCTCAAAAATAATAATAATGATAATAATTTTTAAAAAAGAATCTAAGCAATCACACTTGTTCCTAGAGAACTGCTCTCACAAAGTGCCCAGTTAACAGCCTGGATGACCATACAAAATTTAAAACTTTATTGGGAAAGATTAAGTGACAGCTTTGGCCAGATTAGTACAGGAACATACTGTTGGAATGATTCTCACAGACATATAGTATTAAAGGTGCACCTTCAAACAGTGAGTTGAGAAAAAAATAAAAATATTTAAAACATACATTATAAAAGTCCTACGCATTTAACAAAATCTTACGTATTTGTTGTAATTTTACAGTCTGCCTAGTACTGTGCTACAGTAGCAGACAAAATAACTTCAGGGTTTTAGGGATTTTGTTTTTTTAAACAAACTGGTATGTCACATAAACTTAGGAACCACCACCATCATCTCGAGTATCAATGTTTCAGAATGGAGGCATAGTTCAGTGAAAAAAAAAAAAAAAAATGCCAGCACCGGTTTTAGTCTTGATTGTTGTTTCACCAGAAAGCACGGTGGCTGGGGGAGCTGTCAAAGTACTCCGGATAGACTCAGAGCCATTAAATCAGCTCAGGCATACAGGGCCAGGAGCAAGGGAGGAGAGGAAACACTGAAACAACTCGTCAGAAAGCTGGCCCTTGCTGTGAAAAAAAAAAAAAAAAAACCAAAAAACACTAATTAATGAGGATGAATGAAACAGGGACACCCAGGGCTGGTTAACGGGGTTGCTGCTTTAATCTGCTGGACAGAGTGTAAACTCGGTTGTGGGTTAATTAGGTCTAACTCCAAGTCAAAGACCAGCTCCAGAGAAAAAGCAGCCTGGCTGAGAGTCTACCCGCTCAGATACACAGGAAGCCACAGGATTCCAACTTGCGGCGCCAGTAGGACACTCGGGAGGAGGTGGCAGCACCGCCTGCTCGCCCGCGTCCAAGGCCAACCTCGGCAAACGTGCCCCGGCCATTCCGCACGAGCCCAGAACGCACACGCCAGGATTCCAACTCCGCGCGGGAGGAGCAGCGGCAGGGAGGGCAGGGCCCAGCGCCCGCAGAGGAGCGGCTTTGTCAAAAGGCGGCTGGAGAGAACCCGCCCTAAACACGGCTGTCCCCTAAGGCGACCCTCGGGGTCAGGTCACTTCTCACGGGGCCAGCAGAGTCAGGAAGTCTGGAAACTAAGTGAAATGGGCTGGGGGGCGGCGAAGAAAGTGCAGAGACGCCAGGTTGATTCTCTGGTTTGGGGGGAAGGAAGGAGTTTGGTGGGGGAGCGATACGTAATGCAGTAACCTACTTCGCCCCCAGCCCCGCGGGCAGAGCCGGACTCCGCGGATGGCAGGCAGCGAGCCCGACTTCCTCCCGCGCTCCGTCCCCCGAGGCCCAGCCCGGCCCGCCCCGCAGCCCGCAGCCCGCCCCCGAGGCCCCGGGGCCCGCCGCCAGCCGGACGCTCTCCACTCACCCAGCTCCTCCGCCTGCAGCCGGAGCGGGGCGCAGACCGTGAGCAGCAGGGCTAGGAGGCCCGGTCCGGCAGCCCGCGCCAGCGCGCCGCCGCCGCGGGCGCCGGGCACCATGACCCCGCTGGGCGCCAGCTTGGCAGGCTCGGCCTCCCCTCGACGGACCCCGCGCCGCAGCTGCCGGGGCCGCGCCGCCTCCTCCGCGGCAGAGCGCGGCGCCGGGACGGGGCGCAGCCGCTGCCCCGCACCGAATCCCATTGGGGCGGCTTTGAGCCCAGCCCTGCGGGGGCGTCTCCCGCCCCGCCCCTCCCCGCCCCGCACGTCGGCCCCCAGAGGAGGAAGTCGCGCTCCCAGGCAGTGACCGACGGCGAGGCCGGAGGCGAGCCAGGCGCCGCCCGCGCTCCCCTCCACGTATCTGGCGCTCCCT
This sequence comes from Papio anubis, assembly GCF_008728515.1. NCBI lineage: Eukaryota > Metazoa > Chordata > Mammalia > Primates > Cercopithecidae > Papio > Papio anubis. Next base: position 145,715,990 of record NC_044981.1, read on the forward strand.
GCTGCGCTCCTTCCTTCCCCTCCTCCCCACCTGCACCAGTACACGTGAACCTGCTAGGCAGCAGGACACCTCGCCGCCGGACCCGCCCCTCGCCGCATGGTGCGGGGGGAGTCCTTCCTGGAGGGGCTGAGTCCGCGGCGGTGCCTTGGAAGGCTGCCCCCTCCAGGGTTTTGCCAGCCCGCGGGGATGGGCATGCCAAGGATAGCAACACCGAGGGACTCGAAATATTTTGATGATAGGATGATGACAGTGCCAAGTAGGACCTTCACTCATTCATTCATTCAAAAGTTACTCAGTTCAGCAGTGTGCTTGTCAGGAGCAGGGCTAAACCCATGTGGCACTTGCAGACGTTGAAAATAATCAGGCAAGTATTCAATGCAAATTGCAATCAGTGACATGAAGGGTGCTGTTGAAGCACATTTAGAGAGCTCTAATTAGATGGCGGGTAACGGGGGTGAGGGCGGGAATCAGCTAGGAAAGGCCTATGTGGCATCAAAGCTGAGATTAAAGCAGGAGCCAAAACAGACCAGTTGTGCAAAGAAGCTGGAGGAAAGGGCCAGGTGGCTGAAGCACGGTGAACAGGTGGATACACGGTCAGATGTAGAAGCTACTGTACAGAGTAGGGGCCAGGACGTGCAGTTAACAACCTCAAGGATGTTTAACTTGATCCTCGGAGCAGTGAGCAGCCACGGAAGGTTCAGAAGGGACAAGGACTCCACCCGGTGATCCTCTGAGGAGCTGCCTACCGAGAAGGGTTTGGGGAGGGCAGATTGGAGAGTGGAGAATTACAAGGTTATTACTGAGTAGTTGAATAGGGTGGTGGCTGTGGAAAGTGACAAGGACAGATTAAATATGCATTTTAAGGACTATCTCACGTCTCTGGTCCCCTGCAGTCCCCATTTACTTCCTCTGCGCACTGCCCTCACCTTCGCATCACCGCGCAGCACGCTGAAGGTTCACCTAGAGGTGCAGCGCAGGGAAGCAAGGAGGCGGAGAGGAAGAAACAGCCCCTCCAATGGCAAATACTGGCCCCTCGTGATCTTTGGATACCCTAGACAGACTCATTTCATACATGCGTTCCTTTTTTCCTCTTTCTTTTCTTTTTTTAACTAAATAAACAAACTGATAAAATCTCAAATGAGATTGTCTTTGGGGCTTTGCTTTCTCTGAGGCAGCATATGTTAGAGGAAAGAACTTGGGCTTTAAAAATGGAGGGAATCAAACTGGGTATATTTGTGTATATTAAATGTATACTGAATGTATATATTAAGTTCTATCATGTAGAGAAAGTACCTAACTGAATGTGTATAATAAGTTGTAGTATGTAAAGTACCTAATACATGGTAGGTTTTACCATTTTTTAATATAAAGTAAATTCACGCCCATAAGAATATTGAGTATTCTTACACTCAAAAACATAAAATGATACTTTGATACATTGAATCTCCTCCTAACTTCAGTTTACCCTTTTTTCTTGTTTCTCTTCTTTCTTTTTTCTTTTTTTTTTTTTTTTTCCGAGACGGAGTCTCGCTGTGTCGCCCAGGCTGGAGTGCAGTGGCCGGATCTCAGCTCACTGCAATCTAAGTGAGTTTGGGCAGCTGCTTCCAGGCTCTAACAGGTTTGACACTGTGAGCTATGAATGAAGCAAAGACAATGGGGAGTATTGTTTGCCAGTGAGGAATTCATAATGTGAGGCAGGTGGGGATTCAGGGGTCACCCCCCCGCTTTTTTTAAATCTCAGTCAATACCTTGATGGGAATGGAATTATCTGCTGTACACCTGAATCCTGAGCCAGATAAGGGGAAAGATTTAGAATCTGGTAACAAGAAACAGAAAGACCAGCCAGATCTTATTGGTTTTATCATGCCATTCCTTCCTTGAAATATAAAATCTCTAGTTAAGAAAATCATAATAAAGGGAAAATGTAAAAATACAACAGATTATCAAATATATATACCTGAGAGGTGTGTGTGTGTGTATACACACATATATATATATATGTATGTATTGTTTTTAGAGAAAGGGCCTTACCATGTTGCCCAGCTAGAGTGCAGTGTCTATTCACAGGCCTGATCATAGTGCACTACAGCCTCCAACTCCTGAGCTCAATCCTGCTGCTTCAGCCTTCTGAGTAGCTGGAACTACTGTATATTTTTGTATACAATGAAATAAGCCTTGTTGAATTAACATACTTGTTTTAATCTTGAGAAGATTCCATTTTGATTTTTTTAAATGATGCATGATGGAATCCCAGAACCAAGTTCCATTAAGAAAAATTATACTTGTTAGGATCTATCTATAAACATTTCACATACTGAGATGGGAACTATCTCTACGAAAGTGTCTCTCATAGGTTATTTCACTTCTAACCCATCCCCCCCTTGCCATCCAGTCTTTATTTTGCATATCTTACTGCAATTTATGCTTACATTTGCCAGCTCTTCTGTAAAAATACATAACAGCTGGTCAGGAGCTGCCTTATTTTATATTATAAATTATGTGCTCTGTCTTGCTTAGGTAAGACAGAATTTAAACAGAACTGCAAACCTAGTATGATTCTAAACAGTTAGATAGCTTCAAAATAGATTGTAGTCCAGTTCAATGACCTACTTCAATCTATCCTTAACATTTAGTAACCCTGCCTGAGACTCTATGAGGAAAACTATCTCAGCTATAAAACTGAAGCCCTTATAGATGTCTGATATGGTTTCAATCTGTGTCCCCACCCAAATCTCAAGTTCAATTGTAATTCTCAATGTTTTAGACATTTTCCATATGTGAAACAACATGACGACCGTACAATAAAAATACAGTTACCTTCTCTTCCTCATTTATGATCTGATAATAAAAATTTGAGAAAGTTAATTACACAGACAAAATGAATTATATAGATTGACAAGCACAATGATAGAAGAGGTGCAGGGTACCATGGAATCACAGAAGAAGGGCATATAACCCAGATTTTAAAAGTCTGGCAGGGCCTGAGAAAGGTGAAGATATTAATTAGAAAGAAAACAATGTTTGTTAGACAAGGAAAAGATATTATTTTAAAAGCTCAGAAACAGAGATCACAGGGTGCTTATAAAGATTGAACCTGGCCAGGTGCGGTGGCTCATGCCTGTAATCCCAGCATTTTGGGAGGCCAAGACGGGCTGATCACCTGAGGTCAGGAGTTCGAGACCAGCCTGGCCAGCATGGCAAAACCCCATCTCTACTAAAAATACAAAAATTAACCAGACATGGTGGTGGGCACATGTAATCCCAGCTACTCAGGAGACAGAGGCAGGAGAATCACTTGAACCCAGGAGGCAGAGGTTGCAGTGAGCCGAGATCATGCCATCATACTCCAGCCTGGGCGACAGAGCGGGAGCGAGACTCTGCCTCAAAAACAACAAAACAAAACAGTTCATCTGTGAACTTGAGCCTACTTCATCAGTGAACTTGAGCCTGAATACAGAGTGGGAGGCAGGAGCAGAATCTGAGGGTTCCCGGGGGTAATGGGAAGCAGGGAAAGTGTAGAAACTTGTTCAGATTTGCATTGCAATAGGTGTCAAGATTACGGCAATAGAGGAGCAATCAGGCTCAACTTTGAATTCAGGGATTTCTAACCAGTAAGCAGGGTGAGGGGGTCCGTCACAAAAAATCACTAGGAGGAGACACTAGGAGAGGGGATTCTTATAAAGTGGCTTAATGGGATTCTTGCTGAATTCCGGTTCAAGGACTTATATGTCAAAGACAAGGGAGGAGAAACTTGATCCAATATAGAGGGTGGGGGATTCTCTCTGAACTAACTTAGCAGAATTCTTGCTAAAGCTGGACTAGGCAGGCCAAAGACAGGGTTCAAGGACAAGGCCTAGATAAAAAGAAGGCTCAGGGGAGCTTGACTGTTTGGTCACAGAGAGTCTTTGTCACCCCCATGTGGATATTTTTGCCACAAGCACTAAACAGCTAGGCTACAAAGGTCAGACCCCTCCCTCCCTGTGGCAGAGCTCAGCAGGGCACGGTCAACACTTCCCTCCCAAAGCAGCCTTTCTCTAACTTCCATTTCTGATAAAACTTACCATTGTCCTGCGATTCCTTCTTTAGGCATTCTATTGAGGCAAGCAGGCTGTCTCCTATCCAGGCTTTCTCCCTTATTCCGTCATTGTGTTTGATTCAGTATTCATTGATTTATGGTATAGCTTTCCAGGGCCAGCCCTATTTTTAAATTCTAGTTGCCTCTGTACTACCTGCGATACATTTGTGTCCTTTCAAGAAATAGGTTTTAAAGAAGTTTCATATACTTGATCTGAGTTGGTTCTTATGACAACCCCCGGACAGCTCTTTCCTAATTGTTTCTCTTTCTCTTCTTTCTGTTTTCTGACTTTTCTGTTAGGTTAACTGTCCACTCTTTCATCTTGCCCAGAGACCACATGTTGAAAAATGTCCTTGGGAGCTTGACCTTGTAACCATGTGGCGGTACTTTCTCTTGGTCTCCGCCATCCAGGGAACAGGAATTTGGGGGTTCATGTCATAGTTATTCCCAAAGTTTATGCCTTTGCAAGCTCAAAATTGGCTGCTCTAGGCTCCTTCTGGAAAGTGCAATGGAAACTTCCCAATGCTGTAGCTTAATAGTTAAGGCTTATGGGTTTCACCTGTGAGGTTATTTCTGGTAAAGTTCAAAAGCCAGAAATATTGGCAGTTTGGCGTGGCTAAAGGTGGTAGTAAGAGATTTAAAAGGACTTAAAAAAAAGAAAAAGAGTGCTATGGTGAAAAGTCAGCTTAATTAAAAATGGATATTCAAGTTCTGACAGCCTGGGACTCCTTGGGAAAAACAGAGGAGATGCCACAGACCCAGTGTTGAGAAAAACCTCTGTTTTCCTCAGAGAACCTAGGAATTGAAAGTGGACAGATCCCTTTCAAAATCTTAGGCTCTGTTCTGTTTTGCATTGCGTTGTGTTATCTGATGTTTTAACTCTTGGGGGTATCAAAAACTACTTTGTGCATAATAACTAGGTAGGAAATATACTTTTAGGAAAGGCTAATGGCAGTTATGGGCGAATACTTGGCTCTTTGGTGTTTGGATTAGAGAAGTATGCGCTTGGCCACCTGGAAGGTATGCAGATGTGTCTGCCCAGCCCCCACACGCCCAGCGATAAGGCTTCTATGAGGGATGGGCTAATGACAGAATTGGATGATTGGCTTTAGATTGCTTTGCATTGAAATGCATAGTAAAATCATTGTACTGTCTTTTTTCCGTAGCATTTCTTTTTTTGGAGATTCAGGATCTGGTATAAAATGGGACCCTTTTTATAGTTGGGGGATTATAATTTTGGGAGATTTGTTTTGCCTTACAGCTGTGCCTGCTTATTAGGCTGTACAAACTGCCTGTTTTCCTGTCCCTGTTCCACCCTGAAGCCAGTAATTCAATTATGAAACACTGGCAAATTAAAAATCTTACAACTACTGGATTTTCTTCTATTTATATGTGTTGTGCATGTGATGTTTATATATACAAGAGTTCTAATTAATTAGCTTAAAAATAATAAGTGCTTAAATCAAACATTTTGTCAGAAAAGTAAGAAGTGTAATGCCTTTTAGTTCACATAACTTAAGTAATCTTTGGGAAATTAAAACGGTTTTACATGCAAGTTGTGTAAGGAAAGTGAAATGTGTTTTTGTTAAAGATTATATAAGAAATCATGGGAATGTGGATTTTTGCCTAGATAAAAAGGTTAAAGGATTGTTTTAAGTTAGATACGAAAAAGCTGAAGGTTTGGGCAAGTTGTGGAATGTTTGTGAAAAATTAATCTTGTAAAAGAAATTCGGTATATGAACATATTAGCTAAAGTTAAAGGAGTATTATTTAGTATTTTTCATAAATTGAACATTGGAATAAAAGTACAACAGGCTTTTTCTTACAACACTGGTCTGCTCTGTCACAAAAATTGTAAAGGGTTACAAAAGATTTATAAGAATCTTAGCGTATGGTCATAATGATTAAGATTGGACAGATTTGTCTATAAGGTTTTATTAAGAATTAGGTTTGACATCAATAATGCACTAAGGCAAGGGAAAATTTGGCTTTCTCTCTTGAACAAGATTTTCATGTAATGTTTTAAAAAATGAAAGTTTTTTGCCTACCCTTTTGAATAAACTGTAGAAAAAAAAAAAAGGAAAATGACAGATTGTTTGGAAAGCTAAGTCTTCCCTCTATTGATGAGTAAACGTTTTGTGTTTTAAAAATTTTTGTGGCCTGGCGCAGTGGCTCAGGCCTGTAATCCCAGCACTTTGGGAGGCAGAGGCAGGCAGATCACCTGACATCAGGAGTTCTGGCCAACGTGGTGAAACCCATCTCTACTACAAATACAAAAATTAGCCAGGCATGGTGGCAGACACCTGTAATCCCAGCTACTCGGGAGGCTGAGGCAGCAGAATTGCTTGAACCTGGGAGGCGGAGGTTGCAGTAAGCTGAGATCTTGCCACTGCCCTCCAGCCTGGGCAACAAAAGTGAAACTCCATCTCAAAAAAGAAAAAAATTTTTTGAGCTCCCATTTTGGCTAAATTAATGACTTATGGTAACCTAGGATTTGATATTTGACAAACTTTCCAAAATCAAATTATAAATTGTGAGTTTTTCTGACCTAAATTAATCATTTAGATATTAGGGGGTCCCTGTCCAAAAATGACATTTGGCTTATTTGGTATAAAAATCATACAGGAAGCATTGTTAAATATGAAATGGTGTTTGACTTTCTTTGGGTTGTATTGTATAAATATGTTATCACTATGTGTTCCAAAATTATGGGAAACTCCTATAATTCTGATACGACTTCGTCTATGTTATTAATAATTATCATTGTTATGTAAAATTGTCTTATGCCACAGAAGTAACCAAAATTTCTAGTCAGTTGTGGTTTTAATAATGGCTGTCCTAGGACTTTTTGTCATCCACAGACAGTTATTATCTTGTTTAGATTCTCTTCAAACGATAGTTTATAGTCAGCTGTAGGACTTTGACGGGTGCTCTTGAATGCAGGTTTCTAATAATTTTGGACATTGTGACATTAGAATGGAGGAAAATCATTCAGGACTTTCAGGGAGAGCTGGAATGTTCATGAATATCCATCAGAACAGGAGTTAACTGCATGGACTGAACCAATTAGAAGGCTGAAGTATTTTTTTTTTTTTTTTTTTTTTTTACTTTTTCTTAAAATATTGTAGATGCTTGGTTTTGTTTTTCAGAGTCGAGAGAACTTTTGAGCTATTGGCAGCTTTTAACAATTGAATGAAGTATACTCCCATGAACAAAATTTGGAGCATATTTATTTCTTTGTACCTGATTTTTCCAGAATTTGAAGACTATTTGTGAATAGCTTTAACTTATGGAAATATAATTGTTTGCATAAGTGCAATAAGAATGTTTTATTTTGCAACAGGACACAATTGGAGAAACTGATTATTTTTCCAAGGCTTTGACTGGAATTGTGTGTTTTCCTTTAAGGAATCTAACTTGACTTCCAGAGTCAATAAAACTCCCTTGGGAAGACTGGCCCCATACCTTGTCTACACAGTCCCTGTTCAGGATTCCTGATGTGTGGTAGGTAAAGAATATCACTTTGTGACAGGCCCAGGAACTTCAGGTTATCTTGGGACCTCAAGAGGAGAGGAAGTTACCCAACTCATAGGTATTTGAGGGTACAAACCCATGGCTGGGCTTGGCTTTAAAAAAAAGTATTTTCTGAGATTCCTTATGAAATGAGTTCCACCAAAGTCAATTGAAAAAGCCTATGTGAAAAATAATTATTCTTGCTGTACTGTGTACAAATAATCAGGCCAAGTGTAAAAAAGCATACCGGTCTTTTATATATATATATATATATGTACTTTAAGTTCTAGGGTTCATGTGCACAACGTGCAGGTTTGTTACATATGTATACATGTGCCACGTTGGTGTGCTGCACCCGTTAACTCGTCATTTACATTAGGTATATCTCCTAATGCTATCCCTCCTTCTCTCCCCACCCCACGACAGGCCCTGGTGTGTGATGTTCCCCACCCTGTGTCCAAGTGTTCTCATTGATCAATTCCCACCTATGAGTGAGAACAAAGTATATTGATCTTACCATGATTTGTCTTTAGTAAAAATGGGAGTCTGGATAGAGAAAAATTATGTTTCAAAAACTGTGGTACACCTGTTATTAGATTCTAGTGTCATCAGTTGTTTTTGAGTTGTTTTTTTTTTTTTTTTTTCCTGCAATTCAGATTAACCCTGCTTATTCTTGTGAACCAACAAGTGATCTCTGGCTGCCCAGAAGAAACAAAAGAGATGGGTAATGTAAAAATCTGGATTAGTATTGTAATTCTGGGCATGTACTGGAATCATCTGGTGACTCCGTATTAGCTTGGTTTCAGCAATTGCCCAGTTCATGGAAAGCCTTCTTATTTAGTTTACTTGGGATAGTATTACTTATTTAGCCTTACTCTTGCGGAATATATTGTTATTGTACTCTATATGTAGGAATGCAGGATAAGCTTAATCAATGTTCTCTTAAATTAAACACTTATTAATCTTCCTGATATTACTTTCAGCTCAAGAGTTATGAGTGGCCCTTGACATACCAATGCTTTCTGACTGATCTCCTCTCTACCCTGAATACAAGAGACCCTAATAGTTAGACAGGAATATAATTGCCCCATTCAGTCTGAAGAAGTTACGGAAAATGAATCTTCATCTCTCCAGAACTCTTAGGATGAAGGGTTCCCTTGTAAAAGGGAAGGGAGAAATATGTCAGAGGCGTTTGAACCACAGCAACTCCATATTGTATAGAGGCTGGTAAAATAAGACTGGGACCTACTGGGCTGTATTCCCAGGAGGTTAGGCATTCTTAGTCACAGAATGACACAGGAGGTCAGCACAAGATACAGGTCACAAAGACCTTGCTGATAAAATAGGTCGTGGTAAAGAAGCCAGCCAAAACCCACCAAAACCAAGATAGCAATGAAAGTGATCTCTGGTTGTCCTCACTGCTTATTACACCATTTTGCACTAGTTATAATACGACAGCATGCCAAAGACACTCCCGCCAGTGCCATGGCAGCTTACAAATGCCATGGCAACATCAGGAAGTTACCCTATATAGTTTAAAAGGAGGAGAAACCCTCAGTTCCAGGGATTGCCCATTCCTTTCCCAGAAAACTCATCAATAATCTACCTCTTTTTAAGCATATAATCAAGAAATAACTATAAGTATCTTTAGCTGAGAAGCCCATGCCACTGCTCTGCCAATCGAGTAGCCATTCTTTTATTTCTTTGCTTCTGTAATAAATTTGGTTTCACTTTATGGATTCGCCTTGATTTCTTTCTTGGGTGAGATCCAAGAACCCTCTCTTGGGGTCTGGATCCAGGACCCTTTCCAGTAACAGTGGCATGAAGCTGCAATGTGTTGAGATCAGTTGATAAAGGCAAAAGTTACCAGAGGAATTTAGAGAGGGTCCAACTTCCCAGGAGTTGGTTCACTAGATGTATAAGGAAATACAAACTAACAATGAAAAAATGAAATCTTCAATCTCTTGGTTATTGTTATCTATAACAGCTAAAATTAAATTAAAAGAGAATGCTGTGTTGGATTTCCATCTGGGCTTAGGCCACCCGCCTCAAAGATGCCCCCCAAGGGCAGAATTAGGCAGGAACAACAGAAAGTACCTCTAAGACCTGTGGTTACCAAGAGGGCAGTCAATGTGAGAGAAGGGCAAAACCAGGTAACTATTGAAACCAGAGGACACAGTATGAAGGAATTGTTTTGCAGATTGGTATCATTAATTTCCTGTGGAACCTATGCTATAATGAAATGGATTATGAGAGTGACTAATGTAGGGGCAGTATTTTCGGTTTTAAATGCTGCAGAGTGGAAGAGTGTGTTTGGGTTGATGCCAGACCCACGGCTCACCATTGAACAACTGCGGAAGAATATATGATGCAGACACACAGGAGGTTATTCCTAAGGGAACAGCCAGCCTGGTGGACAGGGTAAAAGCCAACTTAAAGTCTGTTTACCCTGAGGGAGGGATTATCCAAGACCACCTAAAAATGCCAAGTAGAACACCCCAGATGAGGTAGCTGATATGCTTTGTATGCAAGCCATGTGGGACTGGCTTTATGATGATGGGAATGTTCACCTGCTGAATATGTCTATTACCCAAGTCATGGTTAACGCTGTGGTTAAAGGGGCCCCTTCTACATGGGTACCCTATGTGTTGTTAGTCCTGCAGAATTGAAGGACTAGAAGTTCAAGAAGTTCAAGAAGCCTTGTCAAATTTGCTATCTCAGCTTGCCAAGTCTTACAAATGCTAAGAAAAACATTAAGTTAATTAACAAGAGAATTGGGAAAGGCAAAAAGGAGGGTCAAAACTCATTCAGGAAGGTGGAAATTTTTAAACGGTTATTAAGAAATAAGCTGAATAAAGAAAGTAGTGATGGGGTAAAACTAAGAAGAAAAAGAAAGGGAGAATCATGGGTCTCACCTTAGCAGGATGGAGATCTCTAGATGGTTATTAAGAAATGAAATGAATAAAATGGAAATTGATGGGTTAGAACAAAGGACTTACAACACACTGAAAGTTTGGTGGACCAAAGGGAGCCCCATCTTGTCCACCATCTTTAAAGGGCCCCAAACCACCTTGTTGTATTTCTCCCAGTTGGAGAAACTTTAAAACCTGGAAGACAGAGATTATAATGAAAAATCTCATCTGAAACTGCCTAGGGCAATAGTCAGGCCCACTAATCAAGAAAGATGGACAAAAGGGCCAGGGTCCTTTGGTTCAGCCCTTTGAGTCCCCCTTAGCTGAGGACTCAAAGCCTTTTGCACAAGAGAGGGTAAATTGGTCTGGGGGTAGAGAAGAGATGTTCCTGAAACTAGGATATAAAAATGTAAGGGTTGACAGATTATGAAAGTTAGTATATTTGAGTCGGCCAGGCACGGTGGCTCAAGCCTGTAATCCCAGCACTTTGAGGGGCCAAGGCGGACGGATCATGAGGTCAGGAGATGGAGACCAACCTGGCTAATACGGTGAAACCCCGTCTCTACTAAAAATACAAAAAATTAGCCAGGCGTGGTGGTGGGTGCCTGTAGTCCCAGCTACTCGGGAGGCTGAGGCAGGAGAATGGCATGAACCTGGAAGGCAGAACTTGCAGTGAGCCGAGATCACACCACTGCACTCCAGCCTGGGTGACAGAGCAAGACTCCGTCTTAAAAAAAAGAAAAAGTTGGTATATTTTAATACACTTCAAGAGAAGTGGTTGCATCTCTTTTACCTGATTGTGTTGTGGGAATGAACACTGTATCTGATTGGGGAATGTTTCCCATACCAGGTACCATGAAACGGAAGGCATGTAAATCTGCCCTTTAAGCAGCCCATGTGGCTGGGCTGGGATCAGATCACCACTGAACAACTGCAGATGAATATATGATGCAGACACACAGGAGGTTATTCCTGAGAGAACAGCTGGCCTGGTGGACAGGGTAAAAACCACCATAATCTGTTTAATGGGAACCAGGGAGATTGCCCAAGCGCACACAATGCATAGCAGAACGTAGAGTGCTGGTAGGGACAAATTCTCCACTTGATAACCCTCTGTGGAGCATTTCCTGGAGCTTATGGCAAAAGCCTCTGAGCTCCTCCCAACGACACCTACGGAGAGACTGGACTAGAGAATTTCCACATGAGAAGCATTTACTGCTTTGCTATGAAACGCTAACTGAAGCTACTCTATGACACCTGAAATACCCGTGCCATCTTGAGTGATGTCAGAGAAACATTCTGATGGGGATGGCAGTCCCCAGAGGAGTTCCATAATAAAATGGACATGGTTTGCAGAGGATCTTGCTACTTAGGGAATGCAAGGAGGAGATACTCTCCAGCAGGGAGTTTCTTTTCTCCTAGGACTGACTCTGAAACTGTGTAAGAAACTGCTGGATTCTACAGTGCCCAATAAACAGCTCTCAGTTGACCGACCAAGAGCTGCTTGGTGTGTGGATGGTAATTCAAAGACAAATGGACACCATCCTGTCTGAGAGGTCACCACTTTGACAAAAAAGGTGGAAACAGATCTGCTTGGTGGGCTAAATTGCACGCTGTTTTTCTAACAGTGATGGACGAATTGAGCAGTGGTAAAAGCCCCCGAATTTGAGTTTTTACTGACTCATTGGCAGTTACCGATAGCTTGGCCATACTCATGGAAGAGGGCAATGGAAACCTGGCCTATTAAAAGGATGCCCATATGGAACAAGCCCTGTGGAAATGTGAGGGGTGTACTAATGTAGAACAAATCAATGACCATAAGAATAATGAACTTCCAGGTTCAGAAGGTGACTAGAATCGACAAGCAGATATTCCCATGTTTTCCCTTGAGGTAGCTACCTGGGTCCGTGACATGAGTGGTTACTGCAGCAGCGCAGATATGGGCTGAGTCTAGTCATGTTCCTTTTGCACCCTCTCAGGCACAAAATGCCAGGAAGAACTATTCTGTTTCTCAGCAAGAGTGACAGAGACTGCTGATGGCTATGAGGCACATTCTCTGGTGGGAAGGCCCTGAACACAGTAGGCAGGTAAGACTGATCCTGGTAACCTTGTGGGGCTACAGATGGGTCTTTACAGGAATAGACAGTGCCTCTGGAGTAAGTTTTGCTTATTCAATGAAAAATGAAAATGCTCAGAGTGCCGTTAAAAAAAACCGGAAGAGAAGATATCGCTAGGCTGTTTGGATGGCTGACCATCATTTCTTCAGACTGATGAACTCACTGTACAACCCATAAAGTCTAACAATGAACAGAGAGTTATCCATGTTGGAGTAATAGTTTGATAGAAAAGTAGAATGGGCAATTGAAACATTGATTGTCTAAAACAAGGGGAAATAAAAGCATGAAGGGCTGGCTTCCACATCTTCACAAGTGGGTGCTCACACGCAACATGAATGGGACTAGAGTGTGCTGCAAGATTTTTTTCTCTGTTTTTCTGATTGACCTGGGGAAGAGGAGGTGGGGAAGATGCTGGTATGATGTTGCAATTCTTGCCAAGAGAGGAGTACATTGGTATAACGACTATAATTTTTTCTTTCTTCCTGGTCACCTTGAAAAAAGATTAGTTTTTCCCCTCTACCTGATGCTGAGGTCCTAAGACCAGGGCTGCAACTACAAATTGCAACAGCAGGGATGATTTCTAAGCAAAAAAACTGTAACTATGTTTTTAAACCTTATGTCAAAATTCCTAAGGGCATAATGGGAGTAGGTTGTGCCTTTACTCCCTCTAGCAATATTGGGGCTAGGAGTGAATGCAGCTATATTGCCTGGTGGTAAAAATAGTTCACTAGTTCTGCACCTATGTGACCTTACCCTGTCTGAATGAGAATGAACTGAGGAGGAGCTAGTTGATTGATTTGTATTGCTCCCTACAATCTAGACCAGCACAGTGGTGATTCTAGTGTCCCCTCCAAAGGCAAAAGTTTGGGTAATAATGGAGAGAAGGAGAAATCGTAGCTGAGAGTAAAGAAATGGATAAATGAGTTGCTGAGAAAAATTTAATTTTATATTAACAAGGCAAAATAGTCTCAGAGCAAGAGACGATGTTGTCTCTTAGTTCAATTATCCCAGATGCCTGAAAGGGCGCATGATCACTTTTGCTTTTGGAAGCTGACAAGATTGAGAGGAAGCCTGCAAACCTGAGTGGCCTCATCCTGGGAGACATTCATACAATCTGATGAACTGGATTAATTATTAATGATTGTGTGTAATATATATTTCACATGCATGTTTACAGCAGCACAATTTTCAGTTGCAAAAATATGGAACCTGCCCAAATGACCATCAACTAATGAATGGATAAAGAAAATGTAGTATATATATATACCATGGAATACTACTCAACCATAAAAAGGAACTAAATAATGGCATTCACAGCAACCTGGATGGAGTTGGAGACCATTATTTTAAGTGAAGTAACTCAGGAATGGAAAACCAAACATTGTATGTTCTCCCGTATAAGTGGGAACTAAGCCATGAGGACACAAAGGCATAAGAATGATAAATTGGACTTTGGGCACTCGGGGGAAGGGTGGGAGGGGGATGAAGAATAAAAGACTACACATTGGGTACAGTGTACACTACTCTGGTGATGGATGCACCAAAATCTCAGAAATCACTACCAAAGAACTTTCCCATGCAACCAAACACCACCTGTTCCCCAAAAACTATTGCAAAAAAATCACTGTGGGAAGGCTGTGGTGTTATGATATGTATTGGTTTATATCCATGGTTCCTGGCTCACAACTTCCATCGTCCTTGTTGCAATCTTTTGTTATAATATTGGGTTTGTCAGGCTTCAGGGGCAGGCCTCTGACCTTTCTCTGCCCTCCTTTTACTCTAATGTCCCCCCACTTTTCTGATTGTGGGTCTTAAGGCCCTCCCATGAGAGGGTCCCCCCTATACTCTGGAGGAAGGAATGCTGATATCACGAAGCTTCCATAAAAACCCAAGAAGAGAAAGTTCAGTGAGCTTCTGGATAGCTGAGCATGTGGAGCTTCCTGGACGGTGGCATGCCAGGGAGGACATGGAAATTCTGCATCTCTTCCCCCATAACTCACCCTATGTGTCTCTTCATCTGCATCCTCTGCAATGTCCTTTATAATAAATCGATAAGTGGAAAAAAGAAAAAGAAATTGAAACTGAAGGGACAGACAAGTGTGCAGTGCTTGATAAAGCAAGCCGGAGGAGAATTCCAGGCTTTACTGTCTTCAGAGTTTCTATTTCTTACTCAGAGGCTAGGATTCCACTGTGCCTTGGGGCATTCACCTGGGTAATGTGGAGAGGAGGGGAACGTGGAGGCTCAACATCCACGTGTCAGGCAGAGCTAGGGTCCTTGTACTCTGGGAAAATTCTCCTGGAGTCATGCACATGTATAACAGTACAACCATCATTCAGAGCCCACAAGATAAAGATGGAAAACTCTCCGTTTCACTCGTAATAGCCACAAACTATTGACCTGAGCGTTGGAATCAGACCCAGAAGCTGAGTCTCAGGCGGCTCAGCTAATAGGCTCCAGTGCCTCACCCTTTTTGCTCTGGGCCCCTCCATCTGAGCCAGGAACCAAAGTAGGAAGAGCTGGAGAGGAACCCTGGAGAGCAAGTGATTAACAGGGAGAGGGCAGCGGGAGGCAGAGGATACCATTGGTTTGGTAGAGGGCTGGAGGGTCTTCCCATACTGAACCCGATACTGACCTTCAGCCTTTAGGCTGAACTGAGAGATTAAAACCTCTGAGAAATTAAAATCAATATGGTCAGAGCAGGGGAGGCTGAGAGGAGGGAGTAGGAGAACTGAAGAGCCCTGAGCACAGCCTTGCTCCTGCCCTCAACTGCTATGCTCATGTGATATATGACACAGTGAGAAGGTGCTGGACAGGCAGTCAAAGAAAACTTGGTCCTAGCCCTGGTTCCACAACTCCACGACCTGGTGCAAACCCCTCCCCATCTTTCAGCCTCAGTTCATTCATCTATACAAGAAGGAGGCATGGATGACCTGGATCACCTCCTGTGTGGCTGTCAGGATGCTGTGAGACTCCGAGGAAGTGGAGGCAATCTCTTGGGATCTCTGGGAAGTATTACCGGAAGCTTAAAAAATAACAGAAACAATAAAAATGCGGTTCCCATCCCCTGGCCTCCCACTGTGACTCTCAGATGTTCAGACCTGAGATCTGAGAGTTCCCAAATACAGGTATCTGACATGGATGGGGCAAGAATAGAACATCCACGAACACTGCAGTGCCCACAGAGAGGAAAGGTATGAAGCGTGGGACAAATGAGAGTATCCGTTGAGAAGTCACTTTGGTGCCGATGTTGCTAATGTGGGGGTCGTTAGTGTGTGGGGAAAGGGAGCATATGGGAACTCTGTACTTTCCACCCAGTTTTGCTGTGAACCTAAAATTGCTCTAAAAGTAAATTTTACTAATTAAAAAAAACCTATCATCCGCTTTTCTAAAGCATTTTGTCTCCTACATTTACAAGTTGTATCCTGAGAAAAGGTCCTCATTTAGTTAAATACATTGAATTTCAGCATGTTTGAGAGCAGAGAGGCTTTGCCTTTCAAAGAGATTTTTTTTCCATTTTCTCTGAAAATGTTAATGTTGCGTCATGTGATTTAAACATTTTCCTGATTCCAGACCAAATGAAGATGATCAAAGTTCAGAGAAAAACAAGAGAGATAAAAATCTTGAAATCAAGAAGTTGAATAATCTTTCTTAGCAGAGATTTCTAAGTAAATAGGGAATCCTTTATGAAGTTTAATTCCAAAGTCTTTAGTCAGACAACTATTCTCTTAGTTAATGGAACTTCTATTTGGATAGAGAGTATAGAATTAGGAGATTGAGAGGCAGGTTATAAGGGATCCAGAAGCTCTGACACTCGGTTGGCAGAACTCCTGTTGGAAGCCAAGCAGTCTGATCCCAGGCACTTTCCTTTTCCCCTCTCCTTGCCCCCTGTCTTTATGTCTTTCTTTATTTTTTGAGACAGGCTCTTGCTCTCTCTCTCAGGCTGGAGGGCAGTGGTGCGATCCTGGCTCACTGCAGCCTCAATCTGGGCTCAAGTAATCCTCCCATCTCAGCCTCCTGAGTAGCTAGGACCACAACTGTGTGCCACCACTTGCTCCGTCTTGGCACCCTGCTCTTTACTGCCTTCTCAAAGTTACCAAATGAGATCTTTAAGGAGACAAATTTAGCAGACTGTGGTTAAAATATGAGCTAAACAGGTTTTCCTCCACCTCCTTTCCACACTGTTCCTCTATGTTTTTTTGAGACGGAGTCTCTCTGTCACCCAGGCTGGGAGTGCAGTGGCGCTGAGATCTCGCTCACTGCAAGCTCCGGCCCCTGGTTTACGCCATTCTCCTGCCTCAGCCTCCCGTAGCTGGACCTCAGGCCACCGGGCTAATTTTTTTTTTTTTTTTTTGTTTTTAGTAGTATCGTTTCTCATCGTGTTAGCCAGACGTCTCGGGACCCCTGACCTTGTGATCCGCCCGCCTCGGCCTTCCAAAGTGCTGGGATTACAGGCCTGAGCCCCCGCGCCCGGCCTCCTCTTTGCAGTTTTAAAGGGTGCTCCATGCTTATTCTATGATCCATTTTTTATAAAGCTTTGCTCTCTTGTTGCAGCTCAGAGATCTCTTTGAGATGGTAACTGATCGCATCTTACCAAAGATTTATATTTTAAGAGGAGCTATTGAAAACTAACAGTATCAATCCTGTCTCATTTCGTCAGCCAAGGTTTTCTGTCCTTCCTTGAAGGTGAACCCAATTGGCTTTATTCCTAAGACTTCCCCTGAGTGCTGGGACACATTTGATATTCTTCCTCACTAACAAGGGGACTTGGAATTAAGTACTGTTCATCAGATTCGGGGCCTGGGACCCACGACGTCTTCGTACCTATATTCTTAAGTTTTTTTTCTCTAGTTATCGAGTATAACTGGGATTCAGAGCATAAGCTTAGGGTTTCTGGAGTCACCAGACCCTCCCTGGGAGACTAAGAGGGTCTTGCTTTTCCTTGGAAGGAGCTAGTCTGCCTGATCTCCAGTTAGAGACATAACAGGGAACTGCCAAAGACAAAATGGCACAACGCTGGAAACTGTTGAGACCAAGAAAAATGTCAAGACTAGGCCGCAAGTAGAATCAGGGTTGGGTTTTCCAGAGCCAAGCAAACTGAACAGTCTGGTTTGGGGACAAAAAAATCTACTCATGTGGGATGGTAAGGCCCCTATTATGCTTCTCATGCATGTCTGACTAAGGTATTAAAAGAAAGCTTCTATGCTCAAAGAATAAAAGCACAACACTGGGAATGGCAGGCTGAGGAATTGAAGCTTTTGTTGGAGTCTCAGCCAGATACTTCTGCACACTATACTAGGTCACTGGCTCTCTTCTGCTAGTGCACAAGAGTGACTCGATTATTATTTTAGAGACAACTGTTTCCTTTCTGCCTTCCTGTCTTTCATGATGGCGAAGCCTATTTCTCCCTTGTTCTTCTGTATGTTCACATATCACAGAAATCCCATAACCCTCTTAATTCGCTCTGTGGGAAATCTGCTCTAGAAATGTACAATGTGCTGTGTTCTAAAAATGTGTTATATAAAAAGAAGCTATTAGATTTCAGCTTCTGGGAAGATGGAGTAGACACAGTTTTCCTTATTCCTTCCACTAAGTATAACTAAAAATGCAGAATATTATATATAATACAAACATAAGATTTCAGAAGGAAGAGAGAAGGCAGACTGCCTAGAGACATTGGGACCTGAGAAGTGACACAGTGGTGAGTCACCTGGGTTTTCTTTTTGCTTTACATACACCAGACTTAGAGCTGAATAAGCCTGCAACCGGCAAACACCAGCAGGCACAGACAAAACAAAAACAACAAAATAAAAAGCAACAAAAGCCAGTCCTCTCCAGTCAAAGGATCAGAAAAGGGTCAGCACAGCGTGAGATAAAACTTTTAGATAGTAACCGCTCTAATCCATTCAAACACCACAGTCAAAAGTGGCCCTACTGTCACTCACACCAGCAAAGTGGGGCACCTAGACTTTCACCCTCTTGAGGCCGTAACAAAGCATCCCAACATCCCCTCCACTTTGTCTCCACTGACTCCACAAATGTCCCTCCACCTCAAATGTCAAGGAGGTCAAGTGGGGAACCTGGACTTCTACCTCCACCTGAGAGCTCCATGAGTCAGTACATCACTCTTTTGCTGGAGATGCATCAGAGAGAAAGCCAGCTAAAAGAGAAAGTATAAATAAACTCCTGGGTCTCATAACATAATTCATTCATGTGTTACTTAATGTTGGGGGAATGCATTGTTAGGTGATTTCATCATTGTTTGAACATTTTTGATATGGTTTGGCTCTGTGTCCCCACCCAAATCTCATCGTAAATTATAATCCCCACACGTCAAGGGAGGGACCTAGTGGGAGGTCATTGGGCTCATGGGGGTGTTTTCCTCTTTTCCTCTATGCTATTTTTATGATAGTGAGTAAGTTCTCAGATCTGATGGTGTAATAATGTTTGGCAGTTCCCCACCCACTGCTCTCTCTCCTGACACCTTGTGAAGAAGATGCCTGCTTCCCCTTTGCCTTCTGCCATGATAGTAAGTTTCCTGAGGCCTCCCCAGTCATGTGGAACTGTGAGTCAATTAAACCTCTTTCCTTCATAAATTATCCAGTCTTAGGTAGTTCTTTATAGCAGGGTGAAAATGAACTAATACAATTGTATAGTGTACTTACACAAATCTTAGGTAGCTCTTTATAGCAGGGTGAAAATGAACTAATACAATTATAGAGTGTACTTACACAAACCTAGATGGTATAGCCTACTATACACCTAGGCTACATGGTACAGCTTATTGCTCCTGGGCTACAAGCTTGTACAAAATGTTACTGCACTGAATTCTGTAAGCAATTGTAACACAATGGTAAGTATTTGTGTATCTAAACATATCTGAACATTAAAAAGGTATAGCAAAAATACAGTGTTAGAATATTATTATTTCAGACAGTCTGATGTGTTTAAAAATGTATGTGGAAGAAATATACTGTATAAGACTATCTTATTATAAATGAAATAAGTAAAAGGATGTAAAAGGAGGTAACATTTTTATACGTCACTTGAACAGGAAAAATAATGGCACCAGTAGATTATGATTAAGATCGCTCTCTCTCCATAGCTTGAATAAAAGGTGTAGAGAGATACACTCAAAAACATTATAGATAAATCCAAATGAAATTCTAGAAAATGTTTAAGTAATGCGTGGAAAGTCAGGGAAAAGAAAATAGAGAAATGTAAAACAGAAAGAACAAATAGAAAAGAAAAAATATAATGGTAAACTTAAGTCACCCCATCACCCAACTATATGCTGTTTACAAGAAACTCCCCTCAAATATAATGATATGGGCAGGCTGAAGGTAAAAGGATGGAAAAAGTATATCATGCAAACATTAATCAATGAGAAGCAAGAGTGGCCATTTATCTAATAAGGTGACTTAGAGCAAAGAAAATTATCAGAGAAAAAGACATTGTACATATATAATGATAAAAAAGTGAGTCCAACAGGAAGATGTAGCAATCCAAAATATGTGTACATCAACAACAGAGTCATAAGAAGAGTGAGGCAAAAACTGATAGAAATGAAAGAAGAAATAGACAAATACATAATTATAATTAGAGATTTCAACACCCCTCTTTCAGCAATTGATAGAACAACTGTACAAAAAGTCAGAAATTACATACAAGAACTGAATGACACCATCAATCAACAGCATCTATTTAATATTTAGAGAATGCTTTACCAACTAACAGCAGAACACATATTGTTTTCAAGTGCTCACAATACATATACCAACATAGATAATATCCTGGGCCATAAAACAAACTTCAATAGCTTTAAATAATTGAAGTCATACAGAATGTGTTTTCTGGTTACCATGAAATCAAACTAAAAATCAATAGCAGAAATATCTCAAGAACTTAGAAAAAGAGGAGCAAACTAAAATTAACGCAATAGAAAGAAGAAAAGAATAAAGATAGGAACAGAAGTCAATGAAATTAAAAACAGAAGGCCAGGTGCAGTGGCTCACGCCTGTAATCCCAGCACTTTGGGAGGCCGAGGCAGGCAGATCACCTGAGGTCAGGGGTTCGAGACCAGCCTGGCTAACATGGCAAAACCTTGTCTTTACTAAAAGTATAAAAATTAGGTGGGTGTGGTGGTGGGTGCCTGTAATCCCAGTTACTCAGGAGGCTGAGGCAGGAGAATCCCTTGAACCCAGGAGGCGGAGGTTGCAGTGAGCCGAGATCACACCACTGCACTCCAGCCTGGGTGACAAAAGCAAGACTCCATCCCCCAAAAAAGGAAAAAAAATTTAAAAACAGAAAAATGGTAGAAAAAATAAGTAAAATAGATTTGGATCTTTGAGAAGATCGACAAAATTGACAAACCTTCAGCAAGACTGAGAGAAAGAATAGAGAGAATATATAGATTACCAGTATCAGTATATAAAACAAGGGATATCATTACAGATTTTGCAGACATCAACAGGAAAATGATGAAATGCATTACTATAAACAACTCTACACACATAAATTTGACAACTTAGATGTAGTGAATCCCTTCCTTGGAAAACAGGAATTACTACATTTTACCCAATGTGAAACAGATAAGTTAAAT
The DNA here is from genome assembly GCF_008728515.1 of Papio anubis. Lineage (NCBI taxonomy): Eukaryota > Metazoa > Chordata > Mammalia > Primates > Cercopithecidae > Papio > Papio anubis. The sequence goes on from NC_044981.1 coordinate 145,737,207, forward strand.
AGCCTTTAGGTATTAAGAAAATTGAACTTATAATTTTAAAGCTTTCAAAAAGAAGTCAGTAGGCCCAGAAGGTTTCACTGGAGAATTTAAGGAAGAAGTAACATCAATTATACACAACCTTTAGAGATTTTATAAAGCTAATTTTACTCTCATACCAAAACAGACAATACAAAACAAAACAGAACAAACAACTTTCAGGCCAATATTTCTCATGACTATATATACAAAAATCCTTAACAAAATACTAGCAAATAGAATTCAGCAATATATAAAAAATGTACACCATAACTATGTTTATTCCAGGGATGCAAGGCTGGTTCAATATTTGAAAATTAATCAATGTAATTCACCGTAACAGCAGACTTAAGAAAAAATTTACATGGTCATATTAATTGATGTAGGACAGACATTTGACAAAATTCAGCAGCCACTAATGAAAAAAACTTTCAGAAAAATAGATATAAAGGGGAACATTCTCAACTTGATTAAAAAATCCACAAAAAAATCTGCAGCTAACATTATACCTAATGGTGAAAGCATGATGCTTTTTTCCCTAGGATTGGGTACAAGGTAAGGATGTTTTCTCCTCTTACCATTCTTATTCAACAGAGTGCTGGAAGTTCTAGCCAGTTCAGTAAGGCAAAAACAGAAACAAAGCAGACAAGAAAAAAAAAAAAAATAACCAAAACAAGCAAAATAATAATAATAATAAAAATAAAAGGCATATGAAAAGGAATAAATAAAAAATAAGACTGTCTCTATTTGAAGATGACATAATTGATTATGTAGAAAATTCCAAGGAACCGACCAAAAATTTTCTAGGCCACATAAGTGAGCTCAAGAAATTTGATGAATATAATGTAAGCATTCAAAAATAATATTTCTGTATGCTAGCAGTAAATGGTAGATGTCAAGAGTGAAGCTATAAAACCATTTTCAACTGTGAAAAATATAAAATATTTAGGTGTGAATCTATGAAAATGTGTACAAGACTTGCATGCTGATGACTACAGAAAGCTGATGAAATAAACCAAATGGAAGAAACCAAAAAAGATCGAATTTAAGTGGAGAATCATACTGTGTTGATGAACTGGAAGTCTCCACATATTGAAGATGTACACTTTGCCTAAATTGCTATATAGGTTTAATGCAATTCCTATCAAAATCTCAAAAAATATTTTTTGTAGACACAGATAAAATGATTTTAAAATATATATGGGAAGGCAAAGGAACCAGAATAGCTAAAACAATTATGAAAAAGACCAGTAAAGTGAGAGGAATAGGTCTTTCCCATATCAACGCTTAATATGTAGCTACATAATATAGCACTGGTAGAAAGATAGACACATAGACTAATGGAACAAAACAAATAACCCAGAAATAGACGTACACAAATATGCCCAACTTATTTGTGAAAGAAGTGCAAAAGAATTTCAATAGAGGGAAGAGAGGCTTTTCAAGTGGTGCTGAAGCAACTGGACATCCACAGGCAAAATAAAAACAAAAACAAACAAGAACCTTAACAAACACAATTTATCCAAAAATTAACTCAATATGGATTATATCTTAAGTGTTAAAACTATGAAATTTTAGAAAAAACATGGGAGAAAATCTTCAGTGTGTAGGGCTAGATAGAAATTCCTAAACTTCGCACTTAAAATGCACAATCCATAAAAGGAAAAATTGATAAATGGAACTACATAAAAATTTGCTCTGCAAAGAAAAAAAAAGCCTAAGAGGATAAAAAAATGTGTTACAGAGTGGAAAACTATTTTCCAACCACATGTCTGACAAAGGACTGGTATCTTCAGCATATAAAGAACTCTCAATATTCAACAGTAAAAAACTCGAGCAATCCCATTAGAAAATGGGAAGAAGACATGAAGAAACATATGACATAAGAGGATATATGGATGGTAAACAAGCACATGTAAAGATGCTGAACATCATTATCGCTTAGGGAAGTGCAAGTTAAGAGTATACATTATCAGTAATACTTATCATAATGGCTAAAATAAAATGGTGACAACACCAAATACTGGTGAAGACATAGAGAAACTGATCACTCGTTCATTCCTGGTAGGATTATAAAATGGTACAGCCACTCTGGAAAATAATTTGGCAGTTTCTTAAAATACTGAACATACAGCTCTAAACAAACCAGCAATCACACTCATGAGCGTTTATCACAGAGAAAGGAATACTTATATTCACATAAAAACCTGTACACAAATGTTTATAGCAGTTTTATTCATAATATCCAAATTCTGGAAACAATTCGGATGTCTTTCAATGAATGAATGAGTGGTTAAACAGTGCCACATGCATATCATGGAATACTGCTCAGCAAAAAAGGCAAGAAGCTATTGATATACACATCAGCTTGAGTAAATTGCCAGATTCATTCCATTTTGTACTGAGTGAAAAAAGCCAATAACGAAACGTCATATGCTATATGTTTCTGTTTATATAACACTTCTGAAATGACAGAGTTGTAGAAATGGAGAGTACATTGGTGGTTGCCAGGTGGTAAGGGGTAGGGGGCAGCAGTGAGGAAGTGGTATGGCTGTAAGAGGGCAACATGAGGGATCCTAGTGGTGATGGAAATGGTTGTGTCTTGACTGTATCAATATCAATATCCTGGTAGTGATACTGCCCAATTGTTTGTTGATGGTACCAGTAGGACAAATTGGGTAAAGAGTGTCCACTAGATCTCTCTACATAATTTCTCACAACTGCATGTGAATCTAAAATTATCTCAAATTTAAAAGTTAAAAAAATTTTTAAAGGTTGTTGATGATCTACACTATGCTGGAGCACCACAAGGCAAGACTACAATGAAAGGTCTTGCAATTTCCATGTCAATCTAAAGATGTTAAATTAGTTTGAGTTTGTGCCCTTGAGATTTGGGCTCAGGCCTGATTTAGGCTTGGCTTGATTTATGGGTTTCTGGACAGGTCTCCTCCCATTTATTAATCTACTGCTTAGAGAAATTTGGTTCATATCCACTGAAGAAGTTAGGGGAGGAGATTCTTGTTCAACTCCTATTCTGTACAGTTACCAAGTCTGTTTGCCCACACAACCTTAATACTAAAACCAACGAACCTTTTTTTCATCAAAAGCAAAAAGGTATTATTTGTATGTAGATATGTAGGTTATATGAATCTTTTATTAATTAGTTCATAAACTTATCATGTAACTTGATTGTGAGGGGCAAAAATAAACTTGAATAGCCTATCCTAAGCTGTCATAGGAAGAAATATAGGTTCATTTTGGTATCAGAACAAAAATGCAACCATAAGGCAATATCATTTCAGAATTTTCTTGCAAAAAAATTAAAGTTTTCTATTTTGCAAAGGATGCAATGGACAAAATTTATAGAAGGATGGAAAGATTGGGAGAAGATATTTGTAACTCCTAAACACACAAGGGACCAATGTTTGCAACATGTTTGTATCTATAAATTCCTCAGAAAAATACAGAAAATGTTACTTAAAATGAGCAAAATAAATATGACAATCATTCACAGAAATCCAAATGCCTGACGAGTGTATAAAGAGTTGTCAAAATTTCTTAGTAATAAGAGAAATGTGAATTTTCAATGCAATGAGACACCAATTTACACTGATGAGAATGGCAAAAATAGTTGGATAATACAACATTTGGTGGTGGTGTTGGGTCACAGGCAACCTTCTGCACTGCTGGAGGGAATGTAGGCTAGTATAGTTTATGGACAGTGATTTTGCCGTCTTCAGCCACATTAGGTACCCATAGCTCTACTCCCCTGCCGGGATCATAACAGGACATGAATAAGGAAGTAGAGGAGTTAGGATGTCCATCACTTGGAATAAGCAAGTAAAACTTGGTGATGCACACCATGGAGCACAATATCACATTTAGAAGCAATGAACTAGATGTACATGTAACAGCACAGACAGATCTTTAAAACATAGTATAGAGTAAGAAAAGTAAGATGCAGATCGGAACCATTATATGTAATTTCATATAACGGTTTAACATACACAAACAACAATACTTTTTTTTTTTCAAGGTTGCACACAAATTCAAGAAAGCATATAAACCACATTATGACTGTTGCCTGTAGCTGGAAAGAGAGCAGGGTTGGAAGATAATAGTATATACGTAAATAAACAAAAATGAGCTGGGTATGGACCTTGATGATACCGGGCCTTGAAATGAGTATGGTTAGCTCCATCCTGGCACCTGGGGTAATTAAAGGAGGAAGAGATGAAGAAGTAAGGGAAGGGCTGGTTATCTGGAGTTGAAAGCTGGGTAGATTGAATGTAAACAGCAGCTAAGAGGTATTGGTAAATTTAGTGCTCGTTTTGGCAGCAGCACATATACTAAAATTGGAGTGATACAGAGAAGATTAGCATGGCCCAGCGCAAGGATGACATGCAAATTTGTGAAGGGTTCTACATTTTTTTAAATTTCCCACTCATCAACCAGGAAGAGCCAAATTTACTCTTCATTCACGCAAACATTCATTTACTCATTTAGTAGATAACTTCTCCCTGTCCACTGGGAAAAAAAAAAAAAAAAAGAGGTATTGGTAAATTTAGAAAGACACCTGAAACATGCATAGCTCAGCTCTTTATCTTTCTCTTGGGAGCTAGCCTCCATTGTGAGGTCTCGCTTAGGTTTGGGCCTCCTAGGATTGAGTGGGCAAATCTTAATTCTGTGGTTTAGCTAGTAGGCCCATTTGGGTTCCACACTTCCAGCTGAACTTAATTAGTAAAGACTTCCATTCTTACTTTCTTACTCAAATTGCTCATCACTGGGTAGGTAAGAGGGATGCTATTAATTGGGAGCCCTTCTTGGAGACTACAGCTTTCACAGGCACGCAAGTAACCTGAACTTTGTTATTATGATGATTTGCCAGCCAATTTTTCCATCATCTTATCCACCTGGATCAAGGTACAGCCTGGACTTAACAAAAAGCAGCGTATTGAGCTAAGGAGTAAAGGTACTATTCTCACCACTAGAGAGGAGTGTAGCTGTTATCGGAGCTTCCTATCAGAATCTGTTGACTCAGGTTAGTGTGTAAAATTAAATTCACAGATTAAACAAGCTTGCTTATCAGGCTTTCGCTGGACATTTTCAATTATTACTATGTTACTAGGGTAGGGTATTCTAGAAGGAAAAATGAAAATAGGGCTGCAGACATGCTGGGAACAATGGGCAGGAGGCAGCAAGAGAGTCAAACAGCACTTAGAAACCTTAGCCATGGAGGAGAGCCTTGTCCAGTACAACAACCGACATCCGTAGCCTCAGGACAAAGCAAATTTCTGCTCCATATTCTGCTCATTAGGTGAGAAAATATCTAATCCATTTTCAATAGATTGTCATTTTTAAAAAGGCATCTGAAATGGCTAACTTCAGCTATTTGAAACATCAGTAACGTGCAATATCTCATCCCTCAGTCTTATTTGATAAATGAGATATGGTCTGATATTACTGCCTTAAAATAATTATATATTTATAAAGTCTAATTTTGATACTCTTCTAAAAATGTACACTTTATTCCTCTCTGTAGTGATCTAAATAATAAAGCCAAGTTTATTATTATGAATGCTTTGTACTTCTAAGGTCTTTTCTAAATCCAGTTAAACATGTAAGTGTGTTAAACAAAGAAGTATCTTCAATTTAAACCATTATCCTGGATGCTCTCTGGCTTTATAGAATGCTGTGGATTTGCAATATGTGTGTTTTATATTTTGCAATGGTAGACTTTGATCAGGTGAAACATAGTTAAATAGTAATCCGTAATAAATTTATATTACATATACAGCCATGTTTGCAAAACTTCTTTCCATCTTATAATGATAATAATGACTTTAACTTTTAATTTCTTCCATTCTAGTTTGAGGAAACTGTGAGTGTGTTTGAAAACTTTGGCTGGCAGTAATGCTTCTAAGATCATTCGAACACACATCTTCCAGTGCGTTAGAAACACACATCTGATCTCTGGAGTTGTTATATTCACGCAAATGCTTAGCTCTTCATGCACACTGAATTAGAAGGAATCAATATAAATATGAGTAGATATCTTTACATTGCAGAGTAGAAATCTGCTGAGAATTATTTATCACATACTCCAGAAACTGAACATAAAAAAGTTAACTATTTTTATGCTTAAAATGCAATATGTGATTATTCTATAAAGGTAAACATTTAAAAAGTATAGGATGGAGTGAGGTTTGTGTCTTCTCGATTCCCTTTCCTGACCCTCCTCAGATAACCACTGTTATATTTTGTGTGTATCCCTTCAGAACTTCCAAAACTGGGCTTTTGTTTTTGGCACAGGAATGTTGCTATTCAAATATAATTATTATACTGTGACTACACTGACCATCATACAGATAAAGTTTTTAAATGCAGATAAAATGTGATTTTATATAGGTAAAGTTATAATAGGGACTTTGAGGAATCATTTTACAGTGTTAAACCTGACTCATTTCAAATTCAATTCTTTTGTACCGGAAGAGCTGGTTAGGCCTGTTTTTCCTGGTTCCCACAGTCTTCCAGGCTCAATCCATCTTTACCCCAAATTCTTATACACCCAGTGAAAACTTGTTTTTGCAATATCTATATATTTAACTTTTAATAATTGTAGGATAAATTGCTTTCCTACTTTTCTTCTTTGTAGAAAAAAAGTCGACTAGTATAGGCAATAGTCGCTTGAACTTTGCGTCTGACAGACTGAATACTTTGGAGATGGTTATTGCCAAGTTTTTTGGGTCTTAAATAAATAAAAAGCTTAACAATTTGTCATTTCACACTTTTAAGTACATCAAAAGCGTTGGATGAATGTAAGTAGTGGAGTAATTTTCAGTTTTACATTTTCAATTATCAATGCTTGGTTAAAGTGAGCAAATACTAAATAAATGCATAAAAGTGCTTACTAAATAAATGGAAACAAAAAGTGGCTCTAATAAAAATGTTGCAATATTTTCTCATCAATAATTGAAAAGACAAATGATTCCAAGTTCATTCATTCATTCATTCACTCATTCATCTGATGTTTGATTAGTGCACCCAACTGTCCATCTATCCGTCCACCTGTCCATCCATCTTTCTACCCATGCCTTCTTTTAAAAAATACTTTTTAAACACCTTCTCTGCGCATGGCATGTAAGAGGATATTAAGACAAAATGAAACAAAACATAAAACACCAATGGCATCTCCAAGAAGGTAAACATCAACAGTCTAGTTACAATTCTTGAAGTGGATATTTTGGGGTAATATTTCTCAAGAAAAAAGTCATAAAGTTGATTTATACAAGCCTGAAGTAAATTGTCTAGGAAATTAAAATTCAAGATAGACATTTGTAGTTAATGACCTTACCCTGGAGGATCTCAATTTAATAGAACTGGATTTGCATACATAGTTATTAACTGTGAGTTCTTGATCAAATTGTTTTTTTGTTCAGTGCTGGATTCCTCATCTGTCATAGAGAGATAATGAAACCTACTTCTCAAACTCATCAGGAATATTAAAATATTATACTTGAAAGCCTTTGTAATTCTACAGTGTAGTACAGTTCTAAGGTCACTTTTACAGGCATTTCTTTCTTCCTTTCACTTTTCGAAACAAGGTCTCCCTCTGTTGCCCATTCAGGCATGAAGTGGTATAATCTTAACTTGCCACAGCCCCTACCTCCTCGGCTCGGGTGATCTGGGACTACTGGCATGCACCACCACGCCCAGCTAATTTTTTGTATATTTTGTAGAGACACGGTTTCTTCATGTTGCCCAGGCTGGTCTTGAACTCTTGGGCTCAAGCAATCCGCTTGCCTTGGCCTCCCAAAGTGTTGGGATTACAGGTGTGAGCCATCGCACCCAGGCACATTTTTGATGTTTTGTAGAGACATGGTCTCACTATGTTGCCAGGCTGGTCTCAAACTTCTGGATACAAGTGAACCTCCCACCTCGGCCTCCCAAAGTGCTGGGATTATAGGTGTAAGCCACCATGCCCAGCTTACAGGTATTTCAGTGAGGTAAAGACACATTTTCAGAAGTACAGAACACTTTTCCTTATTTTGTGCAACCATTGTGTTTGCACGATCGTTAATGATATTTTGTTCCAATGTAAAATTAGTCAATGTTGGTAAGCCAAGATAAATCTATATCTAAATATTTGGTCTAGTTGATTCTAGTATAGGAAGGAGTGCTGGAAGTGAGGAAGGGTGGACAGAAGAGATAGAAAGTGCTGCAATGTGGGGTGAGAAAACAGGAGTGGGCAGTGAGAGATGGTGTGGAGTGGTAGCTGTACAGAGCTGGCCTTACCATAGATTGTTTCGTGCTGGCGATCATTCTGGAGCTGATTCTCTCAATCAACCTGAGGGCCCATGGATATTTTGAAAGTGCACCTTAAAATTCTAGAATGTTAACTCTACAAGAGAATGCACCATTATCCATTCCAACCCTTTCATTTTTGGAGGAAGAAATGATAGCAGCGATGTTAAGTGACTTGCCCAAAGTCACATAGTGAGTGGCAGAAACATATGATAATTTGACAGTTGTTTTGACATGGGACCATTTTAGAGTCCTAAAAAATAAGTTATTGAATTTTATCTGTTCTTAGTTTTAACTAATGCGTGCAACAGACTTGAGTGTCATCCTCTATATAACTAAATCACCTTTGTGTTAGAATCAAGGAGGGGGCTGGGGTGGGTGAGGCACAGACACTTGCTGCCAGAGCATGTGTAACCAGCAGTCCTTTGTTCACCATACCTGCTTCAATCATTATTAGGAAACCTAAAAATGTCTATTACAGATAAGACAGGTGATGGTGGGAGGGATGTTTGGACCACAATGTGCTGATTCCCATCTTCACTTCAAACTGCTCAGAAAGCCGCGATTCAATTTCATAATTTCTCTCATTGCTGGGTGTGGCGTCTCATGCCTATAGTTCCAGCATTTTGGGAGGCCAGGGTAGAAGGATTGCTTGAGCTCGGGAGTTCAAGGGCAGCCTGGGCAACATAGTGAGATCCTGTCTCTACAACAAATAAAAAAAGTAGCCGGGTGTGTTGGCATGCACCTGTAGTCCCAGCTACTTGGGATGCTGAGGCAGGAGGATTGCTTGAGCCCATGAGGTCAAGGCTGAAGTGAGCCATGATTGTACCAACCCACTCCAGTCTGGATGACAGAGTGAGACTCCGTCTCAGATAACAATCATAATTATTATAATTATAATTGTAACTTCTCTCAGTACTTTGTATCACACACCACACTTAAAGCTATCAAATACCTCTATAATGTTAGTTTTGGACAACATTGTTGCAACACTTTACAACTGTATCTTCGGCCAGGCACAGGTGACTCAATACCTGCAATCCCAGCACTTTGGGAGGTCAAGGCAGGAGGACTGCTTGAACTCAGAAGTTCAAGACCAGCTTGGGCAACATGGCAAAACCCTGTCTCTACAGAAAACAAAGCACCAAAAGTTAGCCAGGTGTGGTAGCACACACCTGTAGTCCCAGCTACTCAGGAGGCTGAGACAGAAGGATCACTTGAGCCTGGGAGGTGGAGGCTGCAGTGAGCTGAGATGGTGTCCCTGCACTCCTGCCTGGAAGAGACTGTCTCAAAAAGAGTATCTTCATTGCCTTAAAAATTACAAAAGTAATAGATATATGGAAATTCCAAACAACACAAAAATGAGTAAAGCAGAAAAAGCCTTGAAATGAGGCAAGGTTAGGGAAGGGTAAGAGTCGAGATATCCATAATAAAAAACCACTGATGACCTTTTGATGGAGGTCAAGTGGTTCTGTCTCAGTAGTTCTAAGGCAGGGGCCACAGCTGTCCAGCTTTCTAACTTGCATTAGGACCCAAGTCACTGCCTTACTGCTTCTTGGGTTAGCCTTACAGGTATTTCCTGTATAAGCCTCTGTCCTCCTTTGTGTAAAGAGCCCCAGGACATCTCTACTAAAAAATACAAAAAACTAGCCGGGCGAGGTGGCGGGCGCCTGTAGTCCCAGCTACACGGGAGGCTGAGGCAGGAGAATGGCGTAAACCTGGAGGCGGAGCTTGCAGTGAGCTGAGATCCGGCCACTGCAATCCAGTCTGGGCGACAGATCGAGACTCCGTCTCAAAAAAAAAAAAAAAAAAAAAGAGCCCCAGGACAGCAGGATGCTTTGGTGGAAAAAGGTCAAGGTCAGTCAGTATCAGGCCCAGGTTCAAACCTTGCTCTGCACTGAGTAGGTCACTGAGCTTTCCAGTTTGTTTATTCATTTGCACCTGTGGATAAAAACCACTGTGTGGTGTTGCGAGGATTAGACACCTCGCCTTGGTAGTAAGGAGTTCAGTCAGTGGAAGCTATTGTGATTGCCACCGTCAGGTAGTTCTAGTTTGAACTTCAGGACCTCAAAAATAGTAACTCAGATTTTCAGAAGTCAGCACAGGCAACTCTAGGGGAAGATCCTGTGGACAAACCTTAATGAGCTCAGAAAGCTGGTTTTGCATGCCGGAGCAACCAACAACATACAGGTTGCCTTCATGGGCCTCTGAAAACTGTTACGAAGGTGAGCAACCATCCCAAAAAGAAACATTGAAGATTTAGTTTTCAAAAGCATCATTCATCTCAGAAGAGTGCTTGTATTGCCTATTCTACCAAACAGGATGTTATTATGCAAACTTCAGGATCTATCGAGAAACTCTCCAAGTAGGAAGTCCCTGGCCTTGGGGGAAAAGAGAGTAATTGTATTAACTAATTAGTGAAGGATCTCTTCACACATACCAGGCAATACTATTTAGAGAAAAGATTGTTTAACTCAGACTAATACAGGAGTTTTCACACTCCTCGGTATATATTTTATGCCTCAAAGATCCTCTGCAGCAAGAGGATTGCAGTCCTGGAGGGCACTTGTTAATATTAAAAACAAACAAAAACAACTCAGATCAATCTAATTGTTATTATCCAGTAGTTTTGTTTAGAAGAGTTATAGAAGTAGGCATTTAGATTGTCAAAACAAAAGTTCATAGACAGAACAGGGTGATAATTTAAACATGTGCTATCTTAGTCTCTCCTAGATTAGATTTTCATTGCCTACATGTTTGGATATCAGCAATGCCATCATAAATGTCTGAATCAACGTGGCTAAAAGAAAATATCACTAAGATCGAACTGAAGACTCCTAGAAGAAAACACATAATAGCAGAATTAGCCCTGAGAGATCAAATTGCTTTTTATTCCATGGACATCATGATTTGACACAAAAAGGGAAGAAAATACAAATATATATCACTGAGTTCAAATTTAGTTTGTGTTTATCTTTCTTTTGCTAAATTATCTTTGCTCAACTGTTGAGCCTATAGTGCTTCATTATTAACAGAAGGTGAAAGCTGATCTGGGATGCCAGTTACAAACCATAACAGAGAAGCTGTTTTTCTCAGAGATTTCGGTGTTGTTTTTGAATCATGTAAGTGGCTGGTGCATACATTTTCCCTTACCTTTAATCACATGAACTAAAATAACTTCTAAATTCCAAGTCTGTTGCTGCTTGCTAGAAAATGTATACATTTCCCCAGGAGGGAAAAGAGTCGAGAAGAAAGGAAAAAAGAATTTAGAAGAAAAAAATATGCAAAATAAATGTCCGGCTTGCAAACACTGGGTTTATGCTAATGGAGCCAATGCACAGTAAAGGTCATTGCCTTCATGCCCATTTCACTGAGAGTAGATATCTGTTAAGGATGCTGTAGGAGTGGGTCCAGCATTCAATGATAGGTTGTGCTACGATCATACTTTCTCACTTTGAGGACTTTGACACACTCATGTGTTGGGATTGACTGTAAACCATATAGAAGTAATTTATTTCTAAAAATCAAGGATTGAAGCCAGGGAGTAATTAATTTAAAAATAAAGAGTTGAGATTACCCTTATAATGCCCCTTAAAGTCACTCATGTGAATTTGAATATTCTTTCTTAAGTGAAGGGAAAGAGGTGATGTTGCATTCTATTAAATGTTATAGGCGTATATAGCACTAGAAAATGTGACCTGTGTTTTTTTTGGTGAGAAAATGTCTGAAAATACTGAGTTGTGTGATTTCTAAGGTTTCTATGATTCTATAATTCTGTCAAAAGCATTTTTAAAAACAAGCTCAAAAAAGGCATCCAATTTGTATTTCTTGTCTTTACCCTGTGGTTCAGATATATCAATAGTTAGCCATTTGTGGCTGTTTATCAATATAAAATAAAGCCTCTAGTGTCACAAGCAGTTGGTTGTTCTTACCCATTTTCCCATAAAATCACATAGTTCAAATAAAAGATGAAGTTTGATTAATCTAGCTTTTACGTCAATTCCGAGTTTGTAGAGTGTTACACTGCCACCCTGTGGACATAAGGTTTTCAGCTTCCGGCAAGGCTTCCCCCCCCCCCCCCCCCATTTTTTTTTTCTTTCTTTGAGACAGGGTCTTGCTTCTGTCAGGCTGTAGTGAAGTGGTGCCATCTCTGCTCAGTGCAACCTCCGCCTTCTGGGCTCAAGTGATCCTGTCATCTCAGCCTCCCGAGAGGGCTACAGGCCCGTGCCACAGCCCAGGTTAATTTTTATATTTTTTGTAGAGATGGAGGGTTTTGCCGTGTTGGCCGGGCTGGTCTGAAACTCTTGGGCTCTAGTGATCCACCTACCCCAGCCTCCCATCTGTTGGAATTACAGGTGTGAGGCACTGTGCTCAGCCCCAACAAGGCCTTTGAATGTGTAACTAGGATATTCCACTTAAAAAATATGCAAGGCACATAGCCTCATCGATTGTAACTCTAAAATGAGTATACATGAAAATGTTAGGCATTGATCACTATGCAAGAATTAAAATAATTGCTTCCTGTTAAATGAAAGTATGCAAAATGATGGTTACTGCATAAGCCAGTTTCTTTAAATATAACTACACCTTTATCAGAAACCAGAAAACATCCCAGGAAATAGATATTCTAGAATTGTCTTCTGAGCTAAATCCCAGTCTAGGATGATCAACTGTTCCATTTTTCCTGGGGCAAAGTTTTCCCAGGACTTTAAGCCTAAAAATGGGAAAGTTGTGGGCAAACTGGGCACAGTTGGTACATATGACACACATATGGCTGTTTTGCCCAGGGATTTTAGCCTTTTTTGTTTCTAGCAATTTGTTACAGACTTACGGGAACTCACAGTAACCCTTAGGGTAAAAGGAAAGTCTGATGAATTAAAAGTAAATGGATCCAATGTTATTAGGAATATTATTTATTATAGTCAAAAAATGAGAACAATCCGAATGTCAACTGTTGAGTGGGTGAAGAAAATGTGGCATATTCATATAATAGAGTATTATTCAGAAATAAAATGTAATGAAGTACTGACACATGCTACAACCTGGATATACCCTGAAGACATTGTGCTAAGTAAAGAAGCCAGACACAAAAGACCACATATTGTATGATTCATTTATATGAAATGTCCCAAGTCGGCAGTAAAGACAGAAAGTAGATTAGTGGTTAGCAGGGACTGTGGGGAGGGGGAATGAGGAGTGATGGTTAATGGGTCGGGGTTTCTTTTTTGGGTGATGAAAATGCTCTGGAATTCGATAGCAGTGCTGCTTGCACAACCCTGTAAATATACTAAAAGCCTCTGAATAGCACACTTTAAATAGGTGAATTGTATGGTATATGAATTATATCACAATACAGCTGTTTAAAAATAAAGTAAATAGGTCCTTGGTGTCATGTTTTCAATGCAGCAGACTGTCAGCAAAAGGGATGATGAGTAGAAAGACAGTATATGAAAAACTACTTTATTTCTCAACATTTCCATGATTAACTACTTTCAGGTCTATAAACTGTAGAATCAATTAACTTAGAAATGATTTAAGAGAGTAAGGAAGCCATGAATTTCAGATGCAATGTTTGCAGATATAGAGATTTGGAGATGTAGTGTCAGACACATCTGGGTTGGACCTCAGGCTCGCTCAATCAAGCTTCAGTTTCCTCACCTGTAAAATAGATTTGATAATTGAGCTCACCGAATTGAGCATTAAGGATTAAAGGAGTGGGGATCTTGAGCGATCTGGTTGGCCTTCCCAGGCAGGATTACTGTGACTGTGGTGCGTGCACACTCTCCTTTTCCTATTGTTGCTGTTGTTTCCTATTGTTGCCAGGTACAGACCAAGTGCTGAGTCTGGGTGAAGGAGAGAAAGCGTCTCCTCTCAGGCGATGTTGGCTCTTTGTCCCTTGGAGAGTGGCTGTGGTCTGGCTATGTTGATAAGTTCCACAGAGCTGCTATTCATCAGAAATTCAGATCAGCAGATTGTTACTGGGAGAGCTTTCCACCCTGAGCTCCCTGGAGAGTCAGGGTTTCAGGCGTCCTGGATCGCAGGCAGCTCCTGAGGTGGGATGAGGGACAGGGTGTGATGTTTTCAAGAACCTTCCTTCTGAAGGACTTGCTCCTTTCTTCTTATACCACTTGTTCTTCCTTCATCTTTGTTTTCTTCTGGTTATCCCCAGGCATCATTTTAGTTCATGATGCACACACCTCTCTTGTCCTATATGGAAAGCAAGCATTCTCTAGTGCTCCAAAGCATGGGCACTTAGCAAAGGTTTTAAGTTTTAGCAGCAAGCCATTTCAGTTGCTTTCTTTTAGATCATTCCTATTTTTCTCTGTATCATCAAATCATCTCTTCTTCTTATTTAAAATTATTTTTATTTTTTTGATACATGGTCTCCCTCTGTCACCCAGGCTGGAGTCCAGTGGTGCGATCATGGCTCACTGCAGTCTCGACCTCTTGGACTCAAACATTTCTCCCACCTAAGCTTCCCAAGTAGCTGGGACTACAAGCATGCACCCACCATGACAGACTAGTTTTTTAAATATTCTGTTCAGATGAGGTTTTGCCATGTTGGCCAGGCTGGCCTTGAACTACTGGGCTCAAGTGATCCTCCTGCCTCAGCCTCCCAAAATGTTGAGATTACAGGTGTGAGCCACCGTGCCTGGAAAATCATCTCTTCTTTACCTTCCTTGGGCTTCATGAGCCAGGATGCCAGTGCCTCTAAGGTGCTGATTATCACAGGACTGGCACATAGGATGTGCCTGTTGAATGCTTGCTTGAGGTAGGCAAACTGTTTAATTTATAACAACCAGCCTTTGGGGTGAAGACAGAATTCTGTGCAGTATTTTTCAAATCCTACGTCACTGCCTTTTCCTGTTCTTCTGGTTGTTTTCCTCCCTCAGTATTCCCCTCATCCGGAGTCTCTGAGGGGGTGACTCTGTGGGAGGAATAAAATGGAATATTTTTAAAGTGCCTTAGCATGGCTTAACTATGATACCTCAAAACTGACATCGCCATACCACTCATTTTTTGTTGCGCTTGAATGAAAAGAGTTATACAAAGTTACAAATGTTAGGGGAGTTTGGGCCAAGCATTTCCGGAGAGGAGTTTCTGTGTGGGAGAACAGTCATAGACTTAAATGGCTGAATCAGTTTCAGGAGGAGAGAATCAAGAAGTGCTTCTGGCCACTATTGTCTAGCCTCACGCTCAGGGTGGGAAGGGGATGACGGTGCAAAGTTTGGAAATGTTCCTTGTTCCTCCTTCTACAGGTCGGAAGGAAGTCATGCAGAACTCACCTGCAAGGGATCCAGGGAGCTCAACAGGAGGCTGAATTTAATCTCACAGAATGAAGAAAACTCAGGAGAACAGAAAATTAACCTAAGATCAAAGGAGCTGAGGGAAATTGCCAAACTTGTATTTCTAGTAGGGACCATTTTTGAAATTTGTTGTTGTGTTTAACTTTGAGAAATATCTATGAAACCCAATGAAATACATTTAAAAAGTTAGCAGAACTTAAGGAGTTTCTTTTAAAATTAAAAGTTTACATTAATAGCTGATCATACACACACACACACACACACACGCACGCACTCACACACACCTAAAACCACAGTGCACGGTTTATTAATATATTTATTTGATAAATATTTATTGAATGGTTATTGAATTGGATCATATCAAATTGACTTTTCTTTTTTTTTTTTTTTTGAGACGGGATCTCACTCTGCCACCCAGGCTGGAGTACAGAGGGATGATCACAGCTCACTGCAGCCTTGACTTCCTGCGTTCAAGTAATCCTCCTGTCTCAGCCTCCCAAGTAGCTAGGACCACAGGCATGCACCACCATGCCTGGCTAATGTTTTCTATTTTTTCTAGAGACAGGGTCTTGCTGTGTTGCCCAGGCTGGTCTTGAATTCCTGGGCTTAAGTTATCCACCTGCCTCTGCCTCCAAAAGTGCTGGGATTACAGGCATGAGTCATTGCACACAGCCTAAAATTGACTTTTTTAAGGTCAAGATGTTGGACTATCAGCCATTTCACATGGTTGAATCTATCATCCAAAATTGTTGTTCAAGGAATCAGCAGTGAAACCTTCTCTAATCTCAGGGGATTTACAATCTAATGTGAAATAAAGCCTTTAAATAAACAATCAAAAGTTATATAAGACAACAAAATAATTATAAGTGTGGCAACTGTAGGCAAAAAAAAGCATGCAAGGAGCCCTGGGACCATATAATGAAGAAAGAACTTAGTCCTGGGGGTTGGAAAAGGTGCTCCTGGGGAAGTGATGTGAGGGATGGGTGGGATGAATCTGATGGGGAGGGGGGTGGGCTTTCCAGGCAGTGGAGATTTATGGGAAAGTCTCATGGGGGAGGGAAGGACCAGAAGGAGTCTGGCTGGTTGGAGGGTGATGTAGGAGAAGAAGGTCAGAGAGGGAGAGGATGACCAGGTAGGCTGGGGAAGCCCTTGTACACCACATCAACTTTAGAGATTTCAGAGACTGTTCTAAGGAAAATGGAAAGGAACCAAAATGTTTTAAGAAGGGGAACAACTGATCTTTACACAGTGTGTTGGTATAGAATTAGATTTGGTAGACTGCCATGTTGACATTTCCATGTGTTGCAGTAAGATCCGAAGAGAATGAAATGTCCAGAGTTTGAGTTGGTATCCAGCAACTCAAGTCTTCGGAGAGCAAAAGAAATGTGTATCTCTCCTTCTAGATAGAGCATTCACTCCTGATGAGGCCAGTGCTTGTCCTGGGGACCGCAGGCCCGTTATCTTAACACAGCCCTCACAGTTGGGTCTCTTGAGGCCCGTTTCCAGGCTCTCTTGTTCCCCTGGGAACCCCTGATTATTCAGGTCCCAGAGGAAGAGACAGAAGTAGAGGTTTAGGAGGCAAGTGGGGTTAGGAAGAGAACATAGTTTTCTTGTAACTTGAAATAAATGGCTTGGGGTATACCAGCTATTGAGAAATCCTCTTGAAATCAATTGAGCAAGGGTTTCGGAGTGAATATTACAGTAAGAATTCAGGGCAGATATAAAAGCAACTAGAAAAGCACAAAAATGCCTACACTAACTGTGTCATCTACACTACATACACTATGGGAACATATAGGCGTCTTGGTTGTGGACAGTAAACTGTAGTTGAGCAAGACTGTTGTATCTGGGACAAACTTTACGGGTAAATAAAGGCCATGTGCTCCTGACGTTTAATTGGGATACATCCTGCATTTGTTAGTGAAATAAGCTCCCAGAAAAATACTTTTTTGGGGATATTTTTGACATTAAAACTTTTCTCATTTGATAGTTATATTCATCATCCATGAACATTTTTGGAATATTTACTACGTCCAAGGTGTTAGGCTTCATCTTTTGTTGTTAACATTTTATATTCTTCTTGCTTCTATTATAGTATATCAACTAAGAGTTTCTTGACTAAGAATTAAAATAACAAACTGAAAATGTCTTAACATAAACCTGAGATCACTTAAAGAAGTCTGGAAGTTAGTGGATCCAGTGTTAATTTTAATTGATTTTTATATTAAAAACGTTATAGAGTAAAACCCTAAGTTTGCATGAATTTAAAACCAAAACTGGAGCTATGAAGAAAATTTGAGCTCCTGAAAAACTCAAAGCTCAAAACTCAAAGCCCACATCTAGAGATGGGCATCACCTCCACTTAACCCTTAATGCTCTTCTACTGTCAGGGTTCTCCCAGGGCGAAGATTCAAAGACACAGTGCTCAATAATCCTGTCAACACAGTGGTCTTCATGATTCAAATGGACAACTCAAGTCTAGTTTTTCACACATGTTAAAGTGATTTAGTTAGGATTAACTTTTCAGAATTCTAGAGATCAGGGAAGAATAGCCTGATTAAACTGATTGACCTAATGATATGTTTTTAGGTAAATAAGAAAGCCCCAATTCAAGATCATAGGGATAATTTTAGTTCCCCAAAAACCAAAGCTTAGCATACTAACCAAGACCTACTCTATCTTAGATCTCTGTTTTAGTAACTCCTTTGAAATATAGGCAGTAGATCTCATGTATTCTGAGAATTACCTAATACAATGTAAATTAAATAAAATTAATTTTATTTAACCCAATATATCAAAAATATCATTAAATATGTAATCAATATTAACAATTGAGATAGCTTACACTTACAGGATGTCCCAGTTCACACTAGCTACCTGCCAAATGCTCAGTTGCCACGTGTGACTAGTGGCTTACCATACTGGACAGGGGCAGCTCTAGAAGGTTAAAACTTGAAGAGAAAGATTAGAAACTAGATTATAGGAAGAGAACAAGAAATGTGCCAGTGACTCTGGGAATCTAAGCCTATTATTAAATATTTATTTAAGAAGTGTTATTATTACAATGGATAATAATAGACTTAAAATATTACCATTACCCCTGAAAGCTTTATTCACATTTCAAAACCGAGAGATGTTTAGTTATAGCAACCCTTAGAATGCAATTTCCTGTAGTTCAGGGATTGTTTCTCCACTGTGTTTGTTCATTGGCTTTTGTTTTTATTTTTTATGGTGGTAGGGGTTATTCTAAACTTTGAAGTCATAGTTATACATAAAATAAATTTCCTCCTTAAAAGGAGCAGGACCGTTCAAATGACACATTCCAGCCTCCTAAAATGAAAAGAATACTAATGACTCATTTAAAACATTATCTGGCTAATGGCAGTTTGATGTTAAGGTTACAAGGTTATGAACTTTAGGGTCACATAAACTTGGGTTTCATTTCCAAGTCTGCTACCTCCTATCTACCTGTACCCGAGAAACTTTTAAACCTCGTTATGCCTCAGTTTTCTCAACTGTAGATGGATATGGTAACAATTATTTTATTGAATCTTAAGAGAATGGAACAAGATAATGCTCATAAACCATTCTCCAGTGAGGAGTAAACACTCATTAAGTTTAAGAGAACATGACTCATGTCTGTTTCAAAATGGCTATGATTCTATGTCAAAGGCAGAAACCATCAGAACCATTCTGAATTACATGTATATTTCAAAACAAGGGAATTAAACTTTGATATGTTATGTAAACATTTAAATAGCTGATATGGTTTGGCTGTGTCCCCACAGCCAAATCTCATCTTGAATTCCCACGTGTTGTGGGAGGCACCTGGTGGGAAGTAATTGAATCATAGGGCCGGATCTTTCCCATGCTGATTTCATGATAGCGCATAAGTCTCAAGAGATCTGATGGTTTTGAAAAGGGGGGGTTTCCCTGCCCAAACTCTCTTTTTGCCTGCTGCCATCCATGTAAGATGTGACTTGGTCCTCCTTGCCTTCCGCCATGATTGTGAGGCCTCCCCAGCCACGTGGAACTGTAAGTCCATTAAACCTCTTTTTCTTCCCAGTTTTAGGTATGTCTTTATCACCAGCATGAAAACAGACTAATACAACAGCATATCTTCAAAATTCCTGCTGCAGACTCTTCTTTCCTTTATAATGACCTTTTAAATAGGAATCTTGAAAGAAGCTCCCGAAGCCGTTTACTTCCCACTCACTAGGCAGGCAATGTGCACAGAAGCCTGCTTTCTTGATGATACTGCAGCTCTGCACTGAGGTCCACTCTCTAGACTCTCTCCTATTAATGTTCTGATGCCTGTGGTTTGCACTAACCTGTTTTCGAAGCCCAGTCTTTGAGAGTAAAGTAAATATTGTGTTGTTATATGTTGGAGGAATTTTGCAACCATTTTGCATTGGGAAATTTTGTATCAAAGGGTACAATCGAAAACTTTGTCTGAAATGTATTTGCGAATGCAGACTAATAATAAATAAAATTGTGTAAGGTGTAAGTAATGTTATATTTAAAATAGCAGCCTGCACACCTGGCCCTCAATCCCTACAAGCCTGTCCTTTTTTCTCTTTAATACTTTTCACCATATAATAACTTACATGTTTTACTTGCTTATGTCTGCCCTTTCCTCCCCCAGCCCTACCCAATGAGGACAGGGATTTTTATCTGTTTAGTTCACTGTTGTCTTCATAGTGCCTTGCATAGTCTTTGGCAAATAGCAGGCACTAAATAACTGTTAAATCTTTATGTGACAAATCATTATGACTAACTTACCCTCTAACTTAAACAACATGAACTTCTAAAAGTACAAAATTTTAAAACATGTGAGGTAATTTATTAGGAATTTCCCATGTGGCGGGTACCAAAATTTTGAGGTTGAATCAGTTATTACTTCCATTTGCAGATGAGAAAATTGAGGCAGACAGAACTTAAGTAACTCCTGGGGTCACTTAGCTTATAAGTGGTGACATCAGGGTTGAACATTGACTAATATGGGAGTCCATGGTGTAACTACTGTATTATTTCTAGGAGATGGTGTCAGATCAAATAAGCAGGAGGCCATTGCCCTGAGGCTATCTCTATTCTTTAAGTTTTTATGTAATAAACTGCAGCATAGCTTAGTACTTAAATAAATAAACACTTAATTTAGAAGCACACTTTTGTAACAAACAGGTGAGCTTCAGCCAGTCATGGGCTGGCAACTGATCAGACCATGCTCCAATAAGTCAAAAGACTCATCACACCATGCCCAAATAAGGCAACTGTCTAGCTGTAGCCAAACAGATGATTTATATACTTTCTTCAGTGTTCAGCCTATAAAAGCTCATTGCTCATGCTGCTGGGTGGAGCTCTCTCAGCCTCTCCTGGTTCTGAGTGCTGTCTGATTCATGAATCATTCTTTGCTCAAATAAACTTTGTTTAATTTGTCTTAAGTTTTTAAAAAAAAAAAATTTTTTTTTTTTTTTTTAACAATAGAAACGGTGAGGGCTTTAGTGCCACAGGCCTGATGTAGGGGATAAGAGAAATAAAGTGCATCAAAGTATCTAACAACATGTTCTACCACCTGATAAACTCTCCATACGTGTTAAAGTTCAAGAACCATTTCTTGATTTGTCAAGAACCTCACTTTAACACTGCAATAAATTTTGAAGCAAAGAAACCTGAAAGATTCTCATTCTTCTTGTTCCTAAATGAACTTTAAGGTAACTTGGAAGGATAGTTTTTTAGTCTGAACTCAGTATTCAGAGTTGATTTTTTGCTCAGACTAATTAAGCATAAATGGTAAACAACAATAGGTGATGTATTTAGTAGTGTTTCCTTTTCTTCTTCTAAGAATTGGTTCTCGCGGGTAAAAGTTTCTGTCCCCACCCCCTTGACCTAATCCCATCTCTCATTGAGGTTCTCTTCCTCCATGAGCCTCCACAAGGTGGGTAGTCTGCGCGGTGACTGGTGCTGCAATGGTATCATGTAGGATTCATGGGCCTCAGTATACTGGGAGTGGAGAAACTGCATAGAGGACATGGTTGGGGATATTCACGAGGAAGAAGAACAATGAAAACCCTATTTCAACTTTGGCTCCTGTATCTCTGGAGCCTGGGAGAAAAAGAAAAGGCTCAGAAGCCTGGCTTTGCTTTTGAAAATCTCTTACCTTTACCACTAAAGCAGTTTTCACTTCAGGGCTACTTTAGGTAAAATGTGTAGAGGATCATCCAATATCTGGGCTCAATTTCTAGAAATAGCTTCCATTAAGACACCCAATGTCTTTTAGTCTACTATTAAATTTAAAAGGCTCAAAAATGCAAATACTTGGGATAATTAAATAAAAGGCAATGCTTTTGTTAAGAAGAGGAGTTAAGAAGGCAATGGATCTCTAGAAGGAGCGGTGGTAGGTTGCACTGAAGCTATGGACAGCAGGGTTGAGATAAACCATAGGGATATCAGTGCATGAGGCACAAGTAATATTGTTGGAGACTAGTGGTTCTGATGCAGAAAATTCAGCTAGTAGCCAGTGAATGAGAGCCAGTCATCAGTATGCAGATTATTTGTGAAGATACAAATTTAGATGTGTCTAACAGAAGTTTATGGAGCCCTGACTCTGGCCAGAGACTCAACAGTTGGAAATGAGTCACAAGGCTAAAATGAGAAATTGAGCAAAATTGACCCAATACAATCTTCATCTATGGAGTGAAGGTGCCTTAAATTCTGACCAATGGCAGCAGTGAAAGCCTAAACCTGGGGGCACATATGAGTTACCTGTTGGAGGTGTCACTCGAGAGAAGCTGGGGTCTATGAGTGCTGGGAATCAGAGGAACAGACAAAAGATTTTATGAAATTTGTATAAACAAATCTCTAAAGATAATACTGGAAGTAATAAAACTACTGCTGTTATTGTAGCATTTGTCTTGCAGAAAATATGTAAACTAGGGAAACGTGTGAAGACATAGAAGTTTTCATTTTTTAAACCACTCAGAGAAAAATATTTTGGTATATTTCTATCAATTTTTTCTATTTTATTTTACATAGATAAGATCATTATCATAAAAAATATATGGTTTTATATACAGTTATGCATCACTTAATGATGAAGTACATTCTAAGAAGTGCATTGTTAGGCAATTTTGTGTGAACATCATAGAGTGTACCTTCACAAACTTAGATGGTATAGCCAACTAGATGCCTAGGCTGTATGGTATAGCCTATTGCTTCTTGGCCACAAACCTATATAGCATGTTACTATATTGGAAGATGTAGGCAATTGTAACACAATGATAAGTATTTGTGCATCTAAATATATTTAAACATAGAAAAGGTACAGTAATATATGGCATGCAAGATAAAAAGTGGTACACCTGTACAGGGCACTTACCACGAGTGGAGTTTGCAGGACTGAAAGTGGATCTAGGTAATTCAGTGAGTGAGTAGTGAGTGAATACAAAGGCAAAGGGTGGTATTGTACACTACAATAGACTTTATAAACACTGTATACTTCAGCTGCACTAAGTTTATAAAAATATTTTTCTTTCTTCAACAATAAATTAACCTTAGCTTACCATATAAACTTATAAAAAAGGTTTGACTCTTGTAATAACACAGTTAAACACACACAATGAACGGCTGTGCACAAATATCTTCTTTGTTTATATCCTTTTTCTATTAGCTTTCTTCTATTTAATTTTTTTATTTTAATTTTTTACTTTTAAAACTTCCTTGTTAAAAACTAGAACACAAACGCATTAGCCTCAGCTTACACAGGATCAGGATCATCAGTATCTCTGTCTTCTACTTCCAGATCTTGTCCCATTGAAAAGTTTTCAGTGGTAATAACACACATGAAGTGGCCATCTCTTTTAACAAGGCCTTCTTCTGGAATTCCTTCTGCCTAAGGACCTACCTAAAGCCATTTTATAGTTAACCTTTTTTTTTTTTTTTTTTTTTTTAATAAGTAGAAGGAGCATACTCTAAAATAATATAGTTTAGTAAACACATAAACCAGTACATAGTCCTTTATTATCATTATCAAGTATTATGTACTCTACATAACTGTATATGTAATACTTTTATACAACTAGCAGTGCAGTTGGTTTATTTACACCAGCATCACCACAAACACATGAGTAATACTTTGCACTACGATGTTATGACAGCTACAACATCACTAGGCAATAAGAACTTTTCACCTCCATTACAGCCAATGGGACCACCTCCATATATCTGGTCCGTCATTGACTGGAACATCATTAGGTGGCTTATGGCTGCACTTCTTTTTACCTAATATCATAGCATTAATTTCCTCAAGTGATAAAAAATTCTTCATGAAACTTTTTTTTTTAAAAACAAGTTCTCGCTTTGTCACCTAAGCTGGAGTGCTCACTGCACCCTTTGCCTCCTGGGCTCAAGTGATCCTCCTAACTCAACCTCCCAGGCACTGATTTTTAATGACTATTAAATATACTCATTCAAAGAAAGAGCAACCACTTAAAATCCAGCCTTTTCGAACTTTAGGTTTCTGAAAAAGCTCCAGACTTGGAAGTGGCTGGGGAAAATGTTCTGAATAATAATAACAATGACGATGATAAAAACATCCCCTGAGCACTCAAAGTAAATATTTGAGGACGGTAAAAAAAAAAAAAAAGGCCCTAAATTATGCCTTTTACAATGTGATTTTATTTTTATCATATAATGCAAAAGGCATGCTGTGATTGATTTCATTTTCATCTTCAAGCCTCAAGGATGGAATGCAGAGAACAAGAATGTCAAATAGCCCACTTCTGCATTTCAACAACCAAGTTCCTAGCCTAAAATAACATTTTAATTTAAAAATTATATGGCATTAACAAATTGCAGTCCAGAAACTAAACTTATCTGTTTTCAGATAAGATTCTGTTCTTCTAGGCTGGGACATTGGCTTTTAAAACTCAAATACTAATTATTTAATATTTTTGTTCTTTGCACTCTATGGCATCATCTCTTCCCTAAGGCACAAAGATGAGATACACTGGGTATAAGGAACGTAAATGAGGACAATATCAGGTGTGATATCTTGTGATATCATTGATTAATATATCAATATTATATTATATATTAATAAAACAAAATATTCCCTGAGAGAAATAATTATTGCTCTGATGATGTTCAGTGTATCTGTGTTTTGGCCAATTTCAAGGTTCAACCTATGGTAGATCATGACCAGGCTTGTAGTGGGCCTGATACTGCAGGAAGACATGATGGCAAGCCAGAGCAATCGGGCAAACAACAAAAAAACAAAAAAACAAACAAACAAAAAACAAAGACAGAATCCTAAAAGCAGCAAGAGAAAAGAAACAAATAACATAAAATGAGCTCCAGTATGTCTGGCAGCAAACTTTTTGGTGGAAACCTTACAAAGAGAGAGTGGGGTGATATATTTAAAGTGCTGAAGGAAAAAAACCTTTTACCCTATGATAATACCAGATCCATCCTACAAGAAATGTTAAAAGGAGTACTTCAATCAGAAAGAAAAAGACATTAATGAGCAATAAATAATCACCTGAAGGTACAAAACTTACTGTTAATAGTAAGTATAATAGTAACCACAGAATATTATAACACTGTAACTGTGGTATGTAATACTCTTACCCTAAGTAAAAGACTGAACAACAGGGCTGGGCACGGTGGCTCATGCCTGCAATCCCAGCACTTTGGGAGGCTGAGGTGGGTGGATCACCTGAGGTCAGGAGTTCGAGACCAGCCTGGCCAAACTGGTAAAATCCCATCTCTTCTAAAAATACAAAAATTAGCTGGGCATGGGGGCGGCTGCCTGTAATCCCAGCTACTCGGGAGGCTGAGGCAGGAGAATCACTTGAACCTGGGAGGTGGAGGTTGCAGTGAGCCGAGATTGCACCATTGCACTCCAGCCGGGGAAAAAGAGAAACACTCTATAAAAAAAAAAAAAAAAAAAAAAAAAAAAGAAGACTGAACAATAAACCAATCAAAAGTAATAACTACAACTTTTCAAGACATAGTACAATAAAATATAAATAGAAATAACAAAAAGTTAAAGAGCAGGGGAGTAAAGTTAAGGTGACTTTTTTTTTTTTGTTACTTAGTTTTTATTTCGTAATCATAAACTTAACTCTGCAATCCAGCTAGGCATGGGAGAGAACAAGGAAAACATGGAACCCAAAGGGAACTGCAGCGAGAGCACAAAGATTCTAGGATACTGCGAGCAAATGGGGTGGAGGGGTGCTCTCCTGAGCTACAGAAGGAATGGTCTGGTGGTTAAGATAAAACACAAGTCAAACTTATTCGAGTTGTCCACAGTCAGCAGTGGTGATCTTCTTGCTGGTCTTGCCATTCCTGGACCCAAAGCGCTCCATGGCCTCCACAATATTCATGCCTTCTTTCACTTTGCCAAAGACCACATGCTTGCCATCCAACCACTCAGTTTTGGCAGTGCAGATGAAAAACTGGGAACCATTTGTGTTGGGTCCAGCATTTGCCATGGACAAGATGCCAGGACCTGTATGCTTTAGGATGAAGTTCTCATCTTCAAATTTCTCCCCATAGATGGACTTGCCACCAGTGCCATTATGGCGTGTGAAGTCACCACCCTGACACATAAACCCTGGAATAATTCTGTGAAAGCAGGAACCCTTATAACCAAATCCTTTCTCTCCAGTGCTCAGAGCACGAAAATTTTCTGCTGTCTTTGGAACCTTGTCTGCAAACAGCTCGAAGGAGACGCGGCCCAAGGGCTCGCCGTTGATGGTAATGTCGAAGAACACGGTAGGGTTGACCATGGCTAGTAGTACAGGACTTTCCTTGGCGGCAGTGTCTGCAAAGCCGGTGACTTTTTATTAGCTTTCTTTTTGCTTATTTATGCAAATGGTGTTAAGTTGTTATCAGTTTAAAATAATGAGTGCGTGTGTATGTGTGCTTTTTTAATAATGCAAACCCTTGCATGGCAATCCAAATTTATTGAACTACTGATGCTAAGTTATGGAAAGTTGCACCACCTTAATTAGGGCTTTTAGTTTACATTTGGCCATTTCAAAGTAGTTGTAACATTAGGTTGATCTATTTAAATATTGTGGCTCTTTGTTGGATAGACATACAGCCTTTACATCCAAACATTAATGCATACAAGTCAACAAGGCATTGTTAGGTAAAACAACAACAGGTACTACAAATTAGCCCTTGTGACCAATTACACATGATTAAAATTACTTCCCACATTCACGTCCACAGTACTCATCCACCATTTAACATGTCAACCAAAATGTTACACATGTGAAAGAATCAATAACAGGCAAAAATACTAAACCTGTATATTTCATATTGCAAATACACTATGCATGAGCAAGCAAGGGATTCACAGTGAGAATCCATAGCTGCAGAAGCCTGAAAGATTTAGAAAAATTGTTAAATCATTAAAAAATTGTTTGAAAATATCCACTTCTTGTAGACTCTTACTGTACACACAGCTATAAACATTTTTCCTATGTAAACAAAAAAGGAAAAATATAATAAGAGATTTGAAAAGTCTGAACATTTCTTTCCCAACAGATATTAAAGGCAACATCTTCAAATTAAGATATTATACTGAAAGGACTATCATATTTTAAAGACAAGATCACTGCTTCATAGTTTCTCTTTAAAAAATTAAAAAACTATATAGCTGTGTTAATCAAAATGCATATTTTGTACAATGATAATGATCTTGAATTTTTTAAAAAAAAGTATGATAAGCTACAAGTATCAACAAAACAAAGGTATCTAGAGCAGTCTGTATAGGATCTCTTTGGACTTTCTTTTATTATGCTAAAATAGTGGTGGTTTTAGAATTTGCATTATTGTACTCTCCAATACAAAGCATGGGGCATGTTCAAGTATACAGTACACCATTTTCATACATGTACAACATTGGTGGATGAAGAATGTCTCTTAGCAGTAATACTGGATGTAGCTTCTGGTTTTACCAGCTGCATATTCTACAACTATTAGATGAGTAAAAATCTCTCTTGTGCTACTGGAAAGTTATTAGAATGTGCAAATTGATATGGCATCTTTCATCTGTCTCTTAAAGGGTACCACCACAAGAGAGTCCACTTAAGATGTTGGTAGGTTTAACAAAGTTGGAATTGCTCAGGCACTGTTGAATTGGGCAACATTCTTCAGACCTGGCTCAGAGCTACAGTGCATTTAGTATATTAAAGCAGTTGACATGATGACTTTTTGCAAGCCTTCCCAGGCACTGGAGGTTTTCTGTTAATTGTCACGCTAGGTCATAAAAGTTTCATTACCTTATTTTTGAGATGGAGTTTCACTCTTTTTGCCCAGGCTGGAAAACAATGGCATGATCTCAGCTTGCTGCAACCTCCACCTCCTGGGTTCAAGCGATTCTCCTGCCTTAGCCTCTCGAGTAGCTGGGATTAGAGGCATGTGCCACCACGCCTGGCTAATTTTGTGTTTTCAGTAGAAACAGGGTTTCATCATGTTGGCCTGGCTGGTCTCAAACTCCTGCCCTCAGGTGATCCACCTGCCTCGGCCTCCCAGAATGCTGAGATTACAGGCATGAGCCACCATGCCTGGCCTTATTAAGATTTATTTTTTATTTTGCCAAAGATTCTAAGAATGCACAGTTGTTCCACTGTCTTGCTAGATTTTGACCTTGTTCCTTCCCTACAACTCTTTTATTTTCCAAGTCACACCTATTACTAACCATCATTGGGACAATATCAGTGTCTTTAACTTGAATAATCTGTTCTCTCAGATCTTGTAAATCATAAAATGTGAACTGTGCTGGGATGGTATAAGCTAATACAAAGCCTTTTCCATTTTTATGTACAAACGCTTTATTGTTGTAAATTGTTCTGTTCCTGCAGGATCCAATATTTCAAGCATACAGAGTTGTGCATCTGTTTCAACTTGCTTTCTGTAATATCTTTTATTGTAGGATCATGTTTTTCAACAAAAGTTCTTTGTACAAATTGTACAGTCAAAGCAGAATTTCCAACACCTCCTGAGCCAAGAATGACTAATTTATACTCAAGCATGATACAAATTTTTTAAAACCTAGTACCTCTCATGCTGTCACCAGGTCTCTGCAGTCAGTGTTGCTCTGTGCTTTCTCTGAGTTGCTACTGCTGGTGCTATGGGGGTCTTGCCTCTGCCACTGCCACTCTGGCTGGTTTATATGCCTGAATAATGAGTTTTAAAATAGTATTTGCAAGCGTCATGGTAACCTCACATTGAAATCATATCACCAGAGAAAATCATCTTCAGTAGAGGAAGACAAGAATGAAAGAAAGAAGGAAGGCCAAAACACAATAAGAAAACAACAAAATGACAGGTGTAAGTCCTTACTTGTCCATAATAACCTTAAATGTCAATGGGCTAAACTCTCCAATCAAAAGACATATACTGGCTGAATGGATGAAAACAAAAAACAAAAAACAAAAAAACCACAAAAACCAAAAAACCCGTTGATCTTCTGCCTGTAAGAAACACACTTCACCTATAAAGATACACAGAGATGGAAAATAAAGCGTTGTAAAAAAAAAATTCCATGCCAAGAGCAGGAATATACTTACATCAGACAAAATAGAATTCAAGACAAAAGCAATAAGAAGAAAAGTAGGTCACTATATAAAGATAAAGGGGGTCAACTCAGCAAGAGGATACAACAATTTTAAATATATATATGCACCCAACACTGGAGCACCCCATATATAAAACAAATATTATTAGAGCTAAGGAGAGAGACAGACTCTAATACAATAATAGCTGGAGACTTCCACACCCCACTTTCTGCATTGGACAGATCATTCAGACGGAAAACCAACATAGAAACATCAGACTTAATCTGCAATATAGACCAAATGGATCTAATTTACAGAACATTTCATCCAAGGGCTGCAGAATACACCTTTTTTTTTTTTTTTTTTTTGAGAGGGAGTCTTGCTGGGTCGCTCAGGCTGCAGTGCAGTGGTGTGATCTCGGCTCACTGCAACGTCCGCCTCCCGGGTTGACGCCATTCTCCTGCCTCAGCCTCCCGAGTAGCTGGGACAACAGGCGCCCACCACCACGCTAGGCTAATTTTTTTGTATTTTTAGTAGAGACGGGGTTTCACCATGTTAACCAGGATGCTCTCGATCTCCTGACCTCATGATCCACCCGCATCGGCCTCCCAAAGTGCTGGGATTACAGGCCTGAGCCACCACGCCCAGCCCAGAATACACATTCTTTTCCTCAGCACATGAATCATTCTTAAGGATAGGCCAGATGTTAGGTCAAAAAACTAATCTTAAAACATTAAAAAAATTGAAATAATATCAAACACCTTTTCTGACCAAAATAAAATAAAACTAGAAATTAATAACAAGAGAAATTTTGGAAACTATTCAAACACATAGAATTTAAACAATATGCTCCTGAATGATCAGTGAGCCAATGAAGAAATTAAGAAGGAAATTGAAAAATTTCTTGAAACACATGATAATGAAAACACAATATACCAAAACCTATGGGATACAGCAAAAGACGTACTAAGAGAGATTTTTATAGTTCTAAGTGCCTACATCAAAAAAAAAGGAAAAACGTCAAATGAACAATCTAATGATGCATTTTAAAGAACTAGAAAAGCAAGAGCAAGCCAAACCCAGAATTAGTAGTAGAAAAGAAATAATAAAGATCAGAGCAGAAAAAAACAGAAAAAACAGAAAAATCAATGAAACAAGTTTTTTTTGAAAAGTTAAACAAAATTGTCAAACCTTTAGCCAGTTTAAGAAAAAAAGAAAGAAGATCAAAATAAATAAAATCAGAAATGAAAAAAGAGACATTACAACTGATATCTGCAGGTTTTCCAAGGATCATTAGTGGCTACTATGAGCAACTACATGCTCATAAATGGAAACATATAGAAGCAATGGACAAGTTCCTAGATACATATAACCTGCCAAGATTGAACCAGGAAGAAATCCAAAACCTGAGCAGACCAATAACAAGTAATGAGATTGAAGCTGAGATTGAAGTCTCCCAGTAAAGACGAGACTGAGACTTAATAGCTTCACTGCTGAATTCTAGCAAACATTTAAAGAAAAACTAATACCAATCCTACTCAACTTATTCTGAAAAACAGAGCAGGAGGGAATACTTCCAAACTCATTCCATGAGGTCAGTATTTCTCTGATACAAAAACCAGGTAAAGACACACCAAAAAAGAAAACTACAGCAATCTTTGATGAATACTGATGCAAAATTCTGCAACCAAATACTAGCAAAATGAATTCAACAATACATTAGAAAGATCATTCATCATGACCAAGTGGGATTTATCCCTGGTATGGAAGGATGATTCAACATATACAAATCAATCAGTATGCTACATCATATCAAAAGACTGAAGGATAAAAAGCACATGATCATTTTAATTGATGCTGAAAAAGATTTGGTAAAATTCAATGTCCCAGGCCGGGCGCGGTGGCTCAAGCCTGTAATCCCAGCACTTTGGGAGGCCGAGGCGGGCGGTTCATGAGGTCAGGAGATCCAGACCATTCTGGCTAACACGGTGAAACTCCGTCTCTACTAAAAAATACAAAAAACTAGCCGGGCAAGGTGGCAGGCGCCTGTAGTCCCAGCTACTTGGGAGGCTGAGGCAGGAGAATGGTGTAAACCCAGGAGGTGGAGCTTGCAGTGAGCAGAGATCGCACCACTGCACTCCAGCCTGGGCCACAGAGTGAGACACGAGACTCTGTCTCAAAAAAAAAAAATTCAACATCCTTTTATGATAAAAACCATTAAAAAACTGGGGATAGAAGGAACATACCTCAACATAATAAAAGCCATATATAACCTACCCACAACTAGTATTATACTGAATGGGGAAAAACTGAAAGCCTTTCCTCTATGGTCTGGAACATGACAAAGATGCCCACTTCACCACTGTTATTCCACACAGTACTGGACATCCCCCCTAGAGCAGTCAGACAAGAGAAGGATATTAAGGGCATCCAAATTGGAAAGGAGGAAGTCAAATTATCCTTGTTCGCAGATGACATATCTTACATTTTGAGAAACCTGAAGACTCCACAAGAAAAGTAGTAGAACTGATAAACAAATTTAGTAAAGTTTCAGGATACAAAACTAACATATAAAAACCAGTAGTAGCATTTCTATATGTCAAGAGTGAATAATCTGAAAAAGAAATCAAGAAAGTAATTCCATTTACAATAGCTACAGATAAAATTAAGTATCTAGGAATTAACCAAAGAAGTGAAAGATCTCTATAATGAAAACTATAAAACACTGATTAAAGACATTGATTAGGACACACAAAAAATGGAAAAGCATTCCATGTTCGTTAATTGGAAAAGTCAATATTGTTAAAATGTCCATACTCCCCAAAGCAATCTACAGATTCAATGCAAACCCTATCAAAATACCAATGACATTCTTAACAGAAATAGAAAAAACTGTCCTAAGATTTATATTGAACCACAAGAGACCAAGAATAGCTAAAGCTATCCTAAGCAAAAGAACAAAATGGGAGGAATTACATTACCTGACTTCAAATTATACTACAGAGCTATAGTAACCAAAACAGCATGGTACTGGCATAAAAATAGACACATAGACCAATGAAACAGACTAGGGAACCCAGAAACAAATCCACACACCTACAGTAAACTCATTTTTGACAAAGATGCCAAGAACATACACTGGGGAGAAGACAGTCTCTTCAATAAATGGTGTGGGGAAAACTGGATATACATACACAAAGGAACAAAACTAGACTCCTATCTCTCTCCTTATACAAAATTCAAATCAAAATGGACTAAAGACTTAAATCTAAGACCTCAAACCATGAAACTACTACAAAAAACATTGGGGAAATCTCCAGAACATTGGTTGGGGCAAAAATTTCTTGAGCAGTACCCAACAAGCACAGGCAACCAAAGCAAAAATGGACAGACGAGATCACATCAAGTTAAAAATCTTCTGTACATCAAAGGATACAATTAACAAAGTAAAGAGAAAATCCACAGAATGGGAGAAAATATTTGCAAACTACCCACCAGACAAGGGATTAATAACCAGAATAAATAAGGAGATCAACCAACTCTATAGGAAAAAAATCTAATGATCCAATCAAAGGATAGGCAAAAGATTTGAATAGACATTTCTCAAAAGAAGACATACGAATGACAAACAGGCATATGAAAAGCGTTTAACATCATTAATCATCAGAAAATGCAAATCAAAACTACAATGGGATATCATCTTACCCAGTTAAAGTGGCTTATATCCAAAAGACAGGCTATAACAAATGCTGGTGGTGATGTGGAGAAAAGGAAACCCTTGTACATTTTTGATGAGAATGTAAATTAATATAACCACTATGGAGAACAGTTTGGAGGTTCCTCAAAAAACTAAAAATTAAGCTACCGTATGATCTAGCAATTCTACTGCTGGGTATATGCCTAAAAGAAAGAAAATCAGTATATCAAAGAAATACCTGCATGCCAATGTTTATTGCAGCACTGTTTACAATAGCTAAGATTTGGAAGCAACCTAAGTATGCATCAATAGATGAATGGATAAAGAAAATGTAGTACATATACACAACGGAGAACTACTCAGCCATATTCAGTCATTTCCAACAACATGGATGGAACTGCAGATTATTATGTTAAGTGAATTGAGCTAGGCACCGAAAGGCAAACATTGCATGTTTTCACTTTTTTGTGGGATCTAAAAATCAAAACAATTGAATTCATGGACAAAGAGAGTATAAGGATGGTTGCCAGAGGCTGGGACGGGTAGTGGTGGGTGGAGTGGGGAATGGGAGATGGGGACAGTTAACGGGTACAAAAAATGCAGAAAGAGTAAATAAGACCTACTATTTGATAGCACAACGGGTGACTATAGTCAATAATCACTGTACATATTAAAATGACTTAGAGCATACTTGGATTGTTTGCAACTCAGTGGATAAATGCTTGAGGGGATGGACACCCCATTCTTCATGATGTGCTCATTTCACATCGCACATGGATGTTTCAGAACATCTCCTGTGCCCCATAAATACATGCACCTACTATGTACCCATCAAAATTAAAACAAACAAAAATCTAATCAAAAAGACGTTCAGCTCAAAACAAAATCTCATGCATGTGTTACTCATAATGAGAACCTTATATCATTAAGAAAAGTTTAAGTTACATTTAGTATAATTTATTTAAGCAAACAAGGAGGTTGGCCTGGTGTACCGCGGTGACTCACGCCTGTAATCGCAGTACTTTGGGAGGCAGAGGTGGGCGGATCACGAGATGAAGAGATAGAGACCATTCTGGCCAACATGGTGAAACCTCGTCACTACTAAAAATACAAAACTTAGCTTGACGTGGTGGCATGTGCCTGGTAGTCCCAGCTACTTGGAGGCTGAGGCAGGAGAATCGCTTGAACCTGGGAGGCAGGGGTTGCAGTGAGCCGTGATCACGCCACTGCACTCTAGCCTGGGCGACAGAGGGAGACAGACAGACAGACAGACAGACAGACAGAAAGAAAGAAAGAAAGAAAGAAAGAAAGAAAGAAAGAAAGAAAGAGAGAAAGAGAGAGAGAGAGAGAGGGAGGGAGGGAGGAAGGAAGGAAGGAAGGAAGGAAGGAAGGAAGGAAGGAAGGAAGGAAGGAAGGAAGGAAAGAAATCTTGTACAATGTTTCCTTCTCAAGGCAGACACTTGAACATATCTTAGGTTTCTGGTAACTAGTTTCAGCTTTCTCAATAGACCTGATAAGGCAGTATTTTAGTTAATATGTAGTAAAGTTCTGAGAGTGCTCTAACAAACTTCCTTGTTTTTAACTCACTCCCAGGCTATTTTTCTATTAATTTCAGCTTTGTTTGCTCTTAAATTTAAAAACATGTATTTGGCTTCTGAGTTCTGTTTTCTCTTTCAGTTGCATTGCTTGATTTGGGTGCCTCTATTTTTTCAATAATTCTTTATTATAGTAGTGCTACTGTTTGCTAAAGCGTACGTGGTCAAAACCCAATTCCCTGCAGAGCTGAAAAGAGCTCAGAGAAGTAACGTGGTGGACGACCCACTGAAATGTTCCAGTTTCAGACTATGGATGTGTCACACCCTTGCTGAAATACAATTCGTTTTCTTTGTTTAATTTCCACGTGAAGTGCTCTTCTAAGAACTAACCTTTAATCAGTGGGTGACTTTCTTTATGGGAGTAAAAGGAAGCTATTATGAAATAACTCTTATGGAACTGTTACAAGCTTTCAAGGATTCAAAGGTCTAAACTAAAAAGGCTAAATGTTATTTCAAAAGGCAAATATATCCTAATATAGCAAAACAAAACAAAATCCATCAGCTACTCCTCCAATTGAAGTGATGAAGCCCAAATAATTCATACAGCAAAATGGAGAAAATTAGAAGACCGGCCATCTAAAAATCTGCCATTGGTGGAGTGATGAAGAACATTTACTGTCTTATTCCGAAACTTGTCAATTTTGCAACTCTTGGCTGCCTATGGATTTCTGTGGTGCAGTGTACAGTTTTAAATAGCTGCCTAAAGTCGTGTGTAACTAATCTGGTAAGTCTGTAACTAATCTGGTAAGTCTCACAATCTAATATTTGTCTTTGCAGGAACTGGAACATGTAGAATTCAGCTTGTTATAACTGATATAATTGTTTTCTCTTTATGAGGAGTTTTCTTATGAGAAGTGGTAGCAACAACGCAAGATAGATTAGTTTTTCTTAAATAAGTTAGCAGCACTTATAATTGCAGAAGATAAAGCCGGCTATTTTATTTCTTTAGGGTACCTGGTCATATATTTTTTGGGCTAGAGGATTGGGTAAAGGAAGTTTAAATGGAATCAATTTTGCCAATTTTATACACTTGAAAATTTCTATTTAAACTCATTTATTACAAAGTCATTAATAGTTGTCTTGAAACATGAAATAGGTTTGGCCATAGGATAATGCCTGCTAATTCCAGCTGTGAAGGAAGCTGGATGAAAAAGGAAGCAGATACAGATGCCATGTAAAATAATATTATATTTTAAAGCAATACTTATTTGTACATTTCTTTATTTCTGTTTGTGCATTTGTAATTTTAGTTAGTGAGTTTTTTATATGGAAATTTATGCTTTCATTCTCATTTCTGGGTGTCATCCCTTCTCTAACTATTGTACCATCTCTTCAGTTGTAATTTAGTTGTGCTTGAAACAGTTACTGAATTAACTTTAAAAACCAAATACTCTATAGACAGAGAAATGCACTCTTCCTGTCTAAAGACAAATAATATATCATGATAGTTTACATATGCCCCTATCTACAGCCATACTTTTAAACATAATACAAGTACTAAATATAGTACTCATTATATTATGCTACAATGTTGGAGGCAGAATTCTGTGACAGATTAAAAAAGAAACTTGTGCTTATACACTTTTGATTTAAACTGTAGTTTAAAACACTACTTAGGCTTACCATGGTTAGTAGCATTTTTTAAAAAGTTTAGTATTTTATATAAATCTTTGCCAAAGACTTCATTGCTTTTAATACAGAATTGCATGCTCTGGTTTTTTATATTTGTAACCCAAACATAAAAATGGAAGAATGGAACTACTAAATATTTCAACTACTAAATGGAAAACTAAATATTTTCTTTTCTAAAAAAGATTTTAATTTTTTTCTAATTATAATAAGAATATACATTTTAAATAAAATATTTATAAGATA
The DNA here is from genome assembly GCF_008728515.1 of Papio anubis. Taxonomy (NCBI): domain Eukaryota; kingdom Metazoa; phylum Chordata; class Mammalia; order Primates; family Cercopithecidae; genus Papio; species Papio anubis. The sequence goes on from NC_044981.1 coordinate 145,773,568, forward strand.
AAGAACTAGAGAATAATAAAAAACGTATAATTCCACCCCTAGTAACCTTTAGATTGAATTTTCTCTTAGTATTTTTCCTCATATATATATGTGTACATATATATCTATAATTTACACACAGTTATGCATCCAGCTTTTTCATTACATTATATTGTGAGTTTTCCCCTAGACCCTAAAATGTTTTTAGAAACAGAATCTTTAATATCTTTAGAGTATTCCATTATATGAATGTACCACCATAATTTACTTGTTAATTTCTCTGCTACTGAAACTGATTTTAGTTGTTTCCAATATTGCAGTCTCCATTTTATTTTACTGTAGTTTTATTTATTCTTATCTTTTTGTGTGGGCTCCTTGCTTTCAGGGTTTGGCAGTAGGAATAGACAGTTTGTTCCTTTGTTGAGTTGCCTTCCGTTCACCACCTACAGAGAAAGGCACAGCTGATGTGTGGCAACAGCAAGAGAGACACGGTCTGCCAATTTGACCAGTGAAAGTACTACACGTTCCGACATAAAGCCTGGAGGGACAAAAGTGAAGTGAATGTACAATTGAATGTAACCATGGTTCACAGGAGAGGATATACAAAGTGCTCAAGTTTATTATATTTTCTGCATCATTTTAAAAACATGGGCATTTACTCTGAAGGTCATCTATAATTTTTTGGGTGATTCTTGATATTGAGACATGCTTTCTTATACACACACACACACACACACACACACACAAGAATGTCTTGTCTAAAAAAAAATGTTAAGAGTTGCAGGCCAAAATGCACAAAGCATAGTTCTATGCTTGAGCATTGGTATTTCACATTAATTTTAGCTTATGTTAACAGAGATCTACATGTACTAGTTGGAAGTATTAACTGAAAATTTTTTTTGAATTCTAGATGCCATGTGCTGCAGAAAACAACAAATAATTAATGCTCTTCAGAACACTAGTGTTGTGAGATCTTTTATGAGAAAAAAAAAGAATTCATGGTTGAATAATTTGTGGAAGTGTATTTTGCTATGCCCTCTTTTTGTAGATTCACAGGCCACAATAACATATTAAAGGCTTTGTTTAATCATAATTTTCCCATCTTCTTTAGCAACAAAACCCTTTTTTAGTGTTTCCATAAGTTATTGGGGTAACAGGTGGTAATCGGTTACATGAGTAAATTCTTTAGTGGTGATCTGTGAGATTTTGGTGCACCCATCAGCCATGTATAGACTGCACCATGTTTGTAGTCTTTTATCCCTCACCCCGCTCCCACTCTTTCCCCTTAGTCCCCAAAGCCCATTGTATCATTCTTATGCCTTTGTGTTCTCATAGCTTAGCTCCCACTTATCAGTGAGAACATACGATGTTTGGTTTCCCATTCCTGAATTACATCACAACCCCCCTTTTCTTTTGAATTAACAAATCGCAACAACTGAGGGACTAACATTGAGAATGGCTCAGGAGTATCAATTCCATTCAATAAATTTCATTCAATATCAATTTATTGAATGGAATCCATTCAATACATTTTCCTAGGTATCTATGTATATTCAGCTCTGTGGTGGATGCAATTGGGAATACAAAAGAAGTAAATTATGTAATCAATACCCTAAAGTAAGTTATCAAATATTGAGGTATCAAGGTTTCTATCACTATAGACAGTTAAAGGCTATTACAAGCATGACATGTTTTTATAATATTAAAGGGTGATGACAATATATTTATTTCTGATTTGTATCTCAAGTTCCAAAGAAATAAACTGAAAATCAACTTAAAGACTAGTAGAAATAATAGGATTTGGAAGATTTTTAAAAAATTAATGTACAGACATGAAAACTTGTCTTGTATATCAATATATAACATTAAAATAATATAATAAGATCATAATTCTGACATTTTATAAGATATTCACAAATTAACATAGTTTTTATTCATACAGGAATAAACCTATGAGTAAAACAGAATACAACAACAAAAAAACTATGTACATAAAGGAATGTAAAATATGATAAAGATGATAATTCAAACCAATGAGTTGCTATCCATTTAGAATAAAAAATTATTCTACATAACTGTATATTCTACATAACTGAATAAAAAATTATTCTACATATTCTACATAACTGCCAGATTCAAATAAATTTCAGGATATATTTTGTAAAAGGGTATGACTTTTGATTGAGTGCAATGGCTCATGCCTGTAATTCCAGCACTATGGGAGGCTGAGGCGGACAGATCCCTTCAGCCCAGGAGTTTGAGACCACCCTGGGCAACATGGTGAGACTCCCATCTCTACAACAAATACAAAAATTAGCTGGGCTTGGTGGCGTGCACCTGTAGTCCCAGCTATTCAGGAGGCTGAGGTGGGAGGATTGATTGAGCCGGGAGGTCGAGGCTGCAGTCAGCTGTGATCATACCACAGTGTTCCAGCCTGGGTGACTCTGTTTCTAAAAAACAAAAACAGAAAAGTTTACTTAAATACAAACAGAAACAAAACAAAGCAAGAGTTTACCTCATAAAAATATTAGAAGAAATTAGGGGTGACTGTTTCTGTAATCTTGAAGTGGAAATGCCTTAAAAAGCCTAATTAAAAAATTTAGACTCCCAGAAAAGAAATTATCAATAAATTTGACTACTTTCAAACTCAAACTCTTATGACAACGGAATACAATAACAGCAAAGCCAAAAAGTGGAAAAAAGTATTACACATGATAAATAATGTTTTTAAAGAAAAAATCCCTGATACACATAAAAGCACGTAAGATGAATTTAGAATATAAACAGCCACTTCAAAAAAGAAGTGTAAGTTTCCATCAACCAATGAGTGGATAAAAAATGTGATATATACACACCATGGAATACTACTCAGCCATAAAAAGGAATGAAATAATGTCTTTGCAGCAACTTGGATGGAGCCGGAGGTCATTATTCTGTGGAGGCCATTATTAGGCCAGGAATAGAAAACCGAATACAATATATTCTCACTTATAAGCTATGGGTACACAAAAGCATACAGACTGGTATAATGGACTTTGGAGACTCAGAAGAGGGAGGGAAGGAGAGGAGTGAGGGATGAAAAACTACATGTTGGGTACAATGTATACTACTTGGGTGACAGGTGCACTAAGATCTCAGACTTCACCACTATACAATTTATGTAACTTGCACTCCCAAAAGTATTGGACATACATACATACATATATATAATAAATGGCTGAAAAGCATGTGATAGATATGCAACCTCACAGCAACCACAGAATTGCAGAATAAAAGCAAATTATCAATTTTTCTTCTATCAAATTGGCAAAGATAAAAACATTTATAGTTGGAAAAAGTATGAGTAAACTGCCATTTTCATGAATTGTTGTTTGGATGTAAATGGATACATTTCTAGAAAAGAATGGGTTATTAAATGTCAAAATTGAAAGAGAAAATATACCTCTAATCTTATACATCAAATTTTTCTGAGGATATTATTACATAACTAACCAAAGATATGTATGCAAAAGGCTGTTAATAGCAAGTTGGGACATAATACTACTAATACATTTCTAAGTGCCTACACTGAACTATAATAATTAATGCATTTAATTGAATCTTCACAGAAGCTTATGAATTAAGTATTATCCTACTTATGTCCTGGATGCGAACACTAAGTTTAGATGGCACAGGTAACTTTCAGAATATCACATTGGGAGCAAATATCATGTGAAATTAAAATACAGATCATTCTGCTCTGTTCCATTTATTAGGGCAGGAAGTACAGAATGAAATTAGTTCTGGCTGAGGTGGGCAGAATAGGAAAGCTTATCTCAAGAAGTAGGTATTAGGTTAAGAAAGCTTGAGATCTGGGACTGAATTTGACTCTTGGAAGCAGATAATTGGAGCAGTTGGAGCTAAGGTAAACCAGCGGGGATCCTAATGTTCAAAATGAAAAATGTGATTTGGTGGAGATTATGGAAGGCATCTGGTTAAGAGCACAGGTTCTGGAGTCAATCACTCTGCCCCCTTCAAATCCCAATCCAGGTAATTTACTAAACTTCCCTGTGCCTCAGCTGTAAAATGAGGTTAATTATGGCACCTACCTTATAGGGTTGCTGAGATGATTCAATCAGATTTAGTGTAAAACACCTGTAAGAGTGCCTGGAACACAGCAATACTTCAATAAATGTTAGCTATTGTAATTGTGAGGAGAAGAATGGAGAATGAGTGGAGATTAAGGAAGAGTGTTGACAAAATCTGCCTTATCAGAAACTCTTAGACCTGACTGTGGAGGCTACCTTGTGCAAGACCACTTGATGGTCATTTCACTTAGCCCGTTAAATTTCCTCCTGAGAAGAGCCATCGGAAGGACTCACTACTGCTACAATGTGACTATGATCATCAAGAAATATCTCTGCTCTCCTACTGTTTAAAATGGAAGACAAAAACTACCCAGCATCCACCCTTTTGCTTTTATGAGCTAACATGCATTTCTGAAGGGACAGGAAAAGATTCAATTTTGAACTCATTGTCTCTCACCTGATTTTTATTTGTGATTCAACCACCTTTTGAACAAAATCATGAAAACAAAGTACTATTAAGCACTTGGTTGCAAAATTCATCAACAGATAGAATTCTTACCATCTAAATGTTTATTATCTAAAAACAAAAGCAAATAATCATCCTTCTTCTTTTCCTACAAATATGACCAGTTAGGGAATGGAGTTTGAAGGAATCCTCACTCATGCTTCAAATTAAAGAAAAAAATAGGCAACATTTGTTCTTTGGTTCTTGAGTCTGATTACTTTTCAAGTCAACCCACACAATATTAAACCATCGGATAATGTTTCCAAGGGACTTCTGAAGCATCCTTATGTGGGAAACCACTTGGAATTAGTGGATTTACTCCTTTAGCATATCAGTATTTATTGAACACCTATTTCTATCAGGCAGTGTTCTAGGTGCTGAGGATGGAGTGAAGAGACAAATGGATGGAAAGGAGGAGCATGCTCAGTGAGCTCGGTGAGCTCAGTGACAGAATGCAGCTCTCTTCTCTCTACCAAGCATGGAACACTATGTGGGTACTTATCTGATTATGTGATGGCCCAGTATTGCCATCCTTTATAAACTGTCTTGTTTATGAAGGACTCTATTCAAATTATGACCAGAGAGATAATGAGCAATTTATAGATCTTTGTCCTTAGTTCCCATTTCTTTTATTTTCCTCCAGTATAAAAAAGTTCTTAAAATTTGTATGTGAGCAATAAAAGAGTAATCTTATGTTTTATTTATACCAATTTGCATTTTCTCTCTGCTCTTAATTTTAAAAAGGAAAAGTCTGAACACAATTCATCACTAACCTAGGAGTCCTTTGACTAGATTAACTGACCAATGCCGCAGGATTATTTAATTCTGCGTGAGACTCTCTCTCTATAGCCACACTCTTACTCCCACCTTTTTGGTTCCTGCAAAGTTCTTAGACATTGTATCTATAATTTGCGTTATATCTATAATTTGTCTGGTAGTGATGAATTTAATGCCTGTAAAACATTTGGCTCCTTACTTTACGTTACAAAATGCTGAGGAGAACGTTATTTCAGGAAGCTTTTTAAAAAGGTGTGTTAGTTACACGGAACCCAGTATTGATAGCTGGTGTTTACTACCTCCTTCTTCATTTCAGGGCCAGCAGCTTGACCTTGGCACACCACATAATCTGAGTGAACCGGTAAGTAATTTCTTCAATTGTCAAGAATTTTACAATGTTTGTGTTGATAATGAAGGGACAATGATCAAGTTTTATCACAGTAAGAATTGCTAAGTAAAATCTCATTTATCCTTGCTGGAAGAAGACCAATTGAAAATAATGAGAAGTCCGAATTTATATAAAAATGAAGTGTGTGGAAGTGGAAACAGCACAGGACCAATCCAAGTGCATGATTTTGTCTCTATATAACTGTGTGGCTTTGGACAAATTACTTAATTTTTCTGAGATTTAGTTTTATTATGTGTTATTTGAGATCATCTCTAATATTTCTTCTAACAGTTACGTTGTATGGTTTTATTACTGTTCTGCACATGTATTCATTTGTTTACCAAGTGTTTAGTGACTTAAGGTATAAGTATGCACAAGGCACTGTGCCAGGAACTAGAAATTTAACAATGAAAAAAATAGGGCCTCTGTTTAAAAGGACTCTCAACCTTTTTGAGATACATACTTGAAACCAGAGAGATAGACATATGCATAAAATTAGGGCCAGGCAGCATCATCAGAACCAGAATTGTGGTGTGAGTGAGGAGTGAAGAGAGAATACACAAGAGTAAAAGGCACCTCACTTGCCTGCAAAGCCTTCAAACTAAAACTAGAAAGAGGAAGCGTTTTCCAGATGGACTAGAGGGGAAAAGGCATATTGATCAGAGAAGGCCCTTTGTGTCAAGAAAGCCCTTTGTGTCACAAAGGTGTGAAGTAGCCTAAGTTGTGAAGGAAACTGAGTATTTCAGCTTGCTTGGAAAACGGGGTACATGTATAGAGGGTAGGGAGGTGGAAGACCAATTGCCAAGTTACATGGAGCCAGATCATGAAGGGCTTTGTCTGCTATGCTTGCTAAGTTGGTCTTAACTCACAAGGTGATGGAGAGACATATAGAATTTTAGGTAAGAGAAGAGTGTGGCCAGGTTTTTTTTTTTTTTTTTTTTTTTTTTTTTTTTTAAAAGTCACTCCAAATGTGGGAACAAGAGGGGTCCCCCCTAAGGTTTTTGGCAAGTGGTAAATGGCAAAGCAGAAAATTGAGGCAGTGAGTGATGAACCCAGATGGATTTTAGTTAATGACCAGATAAGTCAATAGGACTTGGTGATGGGTTTTCCATGAGAGGGGAGAGGGGAGAGGGGTGAGAGAAGAAGACGCCCTGGTTCCTGGCTCGGACAACTCAGGAGAATGTAGCATGTTAATGGGAAACACAGGAGAAAGAGCAAATTTAACGGTGGAAGGTGAGGAATGGAATTCCACATGATGAATTTGAAGTCCTTGTAGGAACTTCAATGGAGACATCTAATGAACCAGTGGATATCTGGGTCTGGGGCTCAGGAAGGAGCCTCAGCTGCAGTTAGAAGTTTGGGGGATATCAACATCGAGATCACTTGAAGCGGAGGTAGGGGATGAACTCGCTCCAGGAGAACTAGAAGAGTGAGGGGAGAAAAAGCTGAGGATAGAACACAAACACCAAAGGGGTGGAGAGAGGCAAAAAGAGATGGCAAAGGAGACTGAGCAGGAAGAAAAAGGAATCCAGGTGCCACCATGGCCTGTGGAAGGAATGGTCAAGACAGGCACAGCTGAATCAAGTAAGGTAAGAAAAAATGTGTCAAATCTGTCCAATAGCAGGTCAGGGCAACTCAGGGTTTTCAGGGCAGCTATGGGGTGAAAGCTGCTAGTAGGAAGCTTACTCCCCAAACTGTCTACCTATTTAGGTTTTGACATGCTACCATCTGGTTGAATCTCCAGTTTTGAGTTTTGCTTGATATGTGAGGACACCTTAGGGACCCAGGATATACTCAATGCCACATTGTCCTGGGCTTTACCTTTGACAGCTACCCAGTGTACAGTGTCTTCCCTGAAGGTTGGCTGTTCTCTGGCTTCTAGACATACCCATGCCAGGCTTAACTCCACTCAGCAACTCTGCTGCTCTGCAGTGAGCCACAAGCCTTGTTCTACCTGTAGATATGACAGCTCTGTTTGGAATCCCAAAATTCCAGATCCTTTGGAGGCCTCAGGTTTCTTGGTAGATTTCTATTTCTAAAACACAGGGTGATGCTTTTTGTTACTACATTGTACTTTCAGGTAACAAGAAAAAGTCACATCTCTTCAATCACTCACCATTGTCTGTTATTGTCTCTTGCAGTGCATCCAAGGATGTCACTTTTGGAACTCTGTAGATCAGAAAAACTGTGCTTTAAAGTGTGTAAGTATTAATTAGGTTTCTATTTTGATACTGGTGTTTCTTTCAAGAGGAAAGTTGTGTAAGAGAATTCCCATTTGCATTTCCATTGGCTTTCAACTAGTTTGCTTGACCCCAAGACAAAACAAAACAAAACAAAACAAAACTGAAAAACCGATAGCCTGGATAATACACAGTAATGGAAAAGAGATAGAGATTAACATTTTTAATGCAATTAGAGGTCATGGAAGGTTATCACAAATCACAGAACCCAGGAATGCGCAATTGCTCCAAAACTATAAATGTCTCATAGTGGAATGTTCGGTATTTGTTAAATTTCCTAGGCCTATGCTTCTCAAATTTTAATGTGCAATTATCTGGGATCTTATTAAAATGCTGATTCTGATTCAGTAGGTCTTGGGTGGGCCCTGAGATGCTGCGCTTGTAACAAGCTCCCAAGTGTTGAAATGCTGGTGGTTCCCAGACCACATTTTGGATACCAGGGTCGTAGGTCATGTTCAAAGTTTCTACGTAGAAAATATGGTAGGTATCTAATTCAGGGCCACAAACACCTGGTTTATTCCACTTTATGTAGGAAATACATCCCCAGATACTTTATTTTTCATTTTATTATGTAGCCTGGCTTTTGTCACTCAGTGTGTAATTTAAGGCACTTAACCCCTTGGTACTTTACATTCCTTATCCATTTTAGGATAATAAGAGAATCTTTCTCCTAAAGATAGAGCCTATCATGCTGTAACTACTCTGATCACATGATTAAGAATTTTGCCTTTTAAAAGTGGGTTCCCTTATTTAGGTTGTTCACGTCAGGGTTGTTAAATCAATAAGAATTGTGGTAATGCTGGGGAATCCTAATGCCGTTTTCTATTAATGAGTTAAATTATAACATGAGATTTAAATAATGCTTTAACCTCTTTTTATATGCATAGTTTTTAGAGCATATTCATAGTTTTTCTTATATAGTGTGTCCTTGCAAACTTCTATTATAGCAGTTACTTATGCCCACTCTCACATTTGTGACTGAGTGCCTCACAGAATGAAAGTTACCAAAAGGTACAGCATATGTTAGCTGGACGTAGTAGCTATTAAATATTTCTCAGAAATTGCAACTCAGACAAATAATTTGTCTATTGTGTGTTTATATCTTTTATCCCAACATGTAAGCTCTGTTGGGGCAGGATGCTCTCCGTCTTTTTTAGATTGTTATCTCACTGAATATAGTGCGGGGCATATAGCAGCTGCTCAGTCAACATTTGCTGAAGGAATGAATGGAAAGCACCATTTGTTGCTGGGAAACAATCCAGGAGGCCGTGTGGCTGCTGCAGGGGCCAGCACAGGCAGAGGAATCTGCTGTCCTTTGCTAGCAAGAGCTATTGGTGGTTTCATTTCCTGTTCTGTTTACCTTTGGCATTTGCAAATACTCTTTCACTCTCTAACTTGGTCCACCACAGATTACCTCAGCCTGCTGAGATTTTTCTGGTGGACATCATATTCTCCCGTTTTTCCAGTGATGTAAACAGCTTAATTTTTAGACCTGTTTATACAGTGTCCTGCCTAGACAGGAGGTCTTGCTCTGGGCTCCTTTGTTTTTGTTGGCTTTTTGGTTGTATCAATGGTGGGGCAATAAATTAATTTGAAATGAATGTACAGCTCAGTGTCACTAAAATTATGTACAACTTTCGAGATTTTAAGTAGTCTTTTTTGTTTTTCTATGCAGAATGATACTTATGCCACCATTTGTGAGGTGAGTTGGCAATCACTAAAAAGATGTCATTAAGCCACATGTCTTTTTCTCTGGTCTCTAAAAAGTTTTTAAAATAGGAGTGAAGAAACCTAAGGTATTCTCAGTGCACTGAGACATTCTTCCTGAAAGTGTTATTATTCTGAGTATACAAATGACTGTAAAATTCAATTTTGGCACAAATATTTACTGTTTTGTGTATCTATGTGCATGTATATAATATATATGTTCCTATGTACATATATACACATTCACTATATGTATATATGTATATTACTGTAATCTGGTTTGGGAGGTTGTAATCCCTGGACTCTGGGCAGAGTTGGAGTTGGGGTAATGGAGAGGAGAGAAGGAAGAGGCACATTCAGAGATATCTCTGCTGACTCCATTTTCTTCCCCACAATGTATAGTGCTCTATCATTAAATATAGGACATGAAAAGAGAATGCTTTAATTGCAACTTTCTTTCTTTCTTTCTTTCTTTCTTTCTTTCTTTCTTTCTCTCTCTCTCTTTCTTTCTCTTTCTCTCTCTCTTTTTCTTTTCTTTTCCCTTCCTTCCTCCCTTCCTCCCTCCCTCCCTCTCTCTCTCTCTCTCTTTCTTTCTTTCTTTCTTTCTTTCTTTCTTTCTTTCTTTCTTTCTTTCTTTCTTTCTTTCTTTCTTTCTTTCTCTCTCTCTCTCTCTCTCTCTTTCTTTCTTGCTCTATTGCTCTATTGCTTTCTTTCTTGCTTTCTTGCTTTCTCCCACTCTTTCTCCCTCCTTTCTCTCTCTCTTTCTTTCTTGCCACAGTCTCACACTATCACCCAGAGTGGAGTGCAGTGGTGCATTCTTGGCTCACTGCAACCTCTGCCTCCCTGGTTTAAGTTATTCTCCTGCCTCAGCCTTCCGAGTAGCTGGGGCTACAGGCACGCACCACCATGACTGGCTAACTTTGTATTTTTAGTAGAGATGGGGTTTCACCACGTTAGCCAGGCTGGTCTCAAACTCCTGATTTCAAGTGATCCACCTGCCTCAGCCTCCCAAAGTGCTGGGATTACAGGCATGAGCCCCTAAGCTTGGCCGCAATTTTCTTTCTTATGCAACAAAATCCTTTGCCAACATTTTGCAACACAGCTTCTCTCCACCCCTTCTCCCAATGGTAAGCGATGTCTCACATTGCCCTGCCCAGGTGTACTTACGGTCCTCTAAGCAACCTCTGCTGCACTTGATTTTCTCTCTTTCAAAGAGACCTTGACGTTTTGATGTTTCCTACTTAGTCTTCAGCTGAGCTTATCTGTCCTGTATTTCATCCCTTCAAAATAAGGTTATTTGACAATAGGTGATATGAAGAAGCTACATTATTTATGAGTTTAAAACCTGTGTTCGCTGGGTATGGTGGTGTGCACCTGTAGTCCCAGCTATTTGGGAGGCTGAAGTAGGAGGGTTGCTGGAGGTCAGGAGCTTGAGAGCATCCTGGGAAACATAACACGACTGTTCCCTAAAGAAAAAAACTTTAAAACCTATGATGTATTCTTTTTAAATATCCTTGAAACTGGTAACCAGAGCGTGGGGAAGGAGTATAAATTATTGTTCATTAGTAAAACAGAAAAATTCCGTCTTAATAGGCAGCAAAAATACAAACGAAAAATTAAATTGGCATGTTTTCTCAGTTATAACTGGTTGGTTATAAAAATCACATCTGAGCAATTTTTCTTGGGAGTGGGTGGAGGTGAGGGTTGGGTAAGAAGAGAGAAAACAGAGGAGACAAATCACCCATATGTAAAGAGACAATTAAAGGTCTCTCCTGATTGAGATAGAAAAAAAAAATTGCCTGCGAATCCTTTTATGTGATGAAAGCAAAATTACCCCAAAGAATAGTCCCTAGAATAAATGTACCAGTGTCAGAAAAATCAGGGAGAGAGAGCCTTTAAAGCATCGAAGAAATCCAGGATTAGATTTGTAGTGTGCTAATTCTTTGTTAATCATTATGCTGCTCAGTTTTCTGTGCTTATGTAGTATAAATCTTTCCTCTCAGTGTTATAACTTGTATAACTATTCTTTCTCTTTATACTTTGCTGTTTTACACTTTAAAATGTTTCACTTTAAATAAAGTAGAACCGAACAGGAATATGTGCTATATGTTTAACTATCTATATCTATCTATCATGTATCTATCAGTCTATCATCTATCCATCCTATCTATCTATCTATCTATCTATCTATCTATCTATCTATCTATCTATCTATCTATCTATCTTTCTGTCACCTCAGTTGTCCACACCTTTAGGAAATCAGACTCCTTACTGGTGTTTGAACATAGGAAGGTTGTCATTTTTGCAATTCGTATTTCTTGGAAGGAATAATCTTGAAAGTGATAGCTCAGTGAAACAGAACTTGGAAAATGATGATAGGTAGTGAGATGGCTTATCCCTGATAATTTAAAATGCAAATTAGATCTTATCGTCGCATCTTGGCCTTTGGCCATATAGCTATATATAGAATTAAACAATAGAATATATATATATATATAAATAAAATATACAATAGTCAAAATAGATCTTATTATAGCCAATTGGTCTTATTGTACCTGAAACATTTCAATGGCTTTTTACTGCTCTTTGGAAAGAATTACAAACTACAAAGGTCTACCAGCTCCACTGCCTGCCTGTCTTGACTTCATCTCACATTCTCCCCTTGGTCTCTGTGCTGGCCACACTGACCTTTCCCTCTTTCTTGACATAGAAGACACATTCCTGCCTCAAAGTTTTCATCCTATTGTTGCTTCTGCTTTTACCCAGATCTCTGCAAGCCCAGCTCCTCCTGATGACTGAAGTCTTGGCTTGGATCACCCTAATAAAGTCTCCTTCTCCACCTAGCTATACTTGTGGCTTTGACTTATTTTCTTCCCAGCAATTTTCATTATCAGAATTATTTTTTCTTGTTAAAAATTTGTCACTCAGTTATTATCTACCTCCTTCTAAGGGAAGTCCTATAAGGCAGGGAATTTAACTTTCGTGCTTACTGTCGTACTCTTAGACCACACAACCATGCTTGGCATGAAAAGGCCAATTGTTCAAATATTCTGAATGAATGAATGAATAATTTTTAAGGGAACAATGCCTTAATTCATATGGAGGGCAGTGGCGGAGGCTTCCTTGTGTTACAGAAGCTGGAAAGGGCACTGGCAGCCTATGTGCCAGTCTGGGAAACCAAGGGTGGAGCCAGAGAGGCAATAAAGATGGACTGACTACGATGAGGAAGATGGGAATGTGGGTGGGAACAGAGAGAGCTAGCTGAGGTAGCCCCTGGGAAGAGTAAACTTGGCCTCCACTGTGGAAATGGCAGCTCAGTAATGTGGAATGTTCCACATGAATGTCCCATCCAGGGGCTTCAGGCTCAGATTCTGTAAATTCCTTAAATCCAACCATCTTTAGATTCTCTCCAGGCAACTCAAGCTTGAGAAACACTGGATAACTTTATTTGAAGTCCAATGTCAAATTGCCACCATGGTTCAGGGAGGGGTGAAGGGAGGTGAAAGGAGTGGGGAGCTAGAGTGGGGGAGGAGAGAGAGAGAGAGAGAGAGAGAGAGAGAGAGAAGGAAATGTAGTTGTTAGCTTTACCTCCACTTGAGATAACTTTTAAACTCCCAGAAGGATGGGAATTTTATTATCTATTTCCCCTGAACATGTCAGAAAAAACAGGACCACAATTTCCCCTGATTGTCAGGACTAGCTATATTTCAAAATAATCTGTATTTCCAAATACATCTCCTCTCTTCTCCTTAGTTTTCTTTTACGGAAAAAAAACCCCTCATGTTATATAATAATTTTGCTGTAAATTGGTTTGTTTATTCTCTGCAGTTAATAAATATGTTGAATGCTTCACTAAAATATGTAAACAGGATGTGAAACATATACTAAACCTTGAAATTAAATAATTCCAAACCCAAACTAAGGTATTTAAATTAATCCTTAACTAAGCAAACCTGGGTTTATCAGGCACCCTTCCTTTCAGTATGCAAATCAAACGTTGAACTGTTCATATTTGCAAGTTATAGTTCTTCTTTTTAGGGCAAATGTATTGTGCCTGCTTTCTGCTATTACCATGAGAAACTATAGCATGTTGTCCTAGGTGTTGTAGTTACATATTGAAAGACAGCAGGGAGATTGATCATGATTGTGTTGTGGTTTTACAATATGTGCCTTTTCTGCAAGTATGTGTGTGTGTATGTGTTTTGTAGCTGATGTTAATGCATCTGTTAAGAGTTGCAGGAAATTTGTGTTTCAGTCATCAAGTTATGTACTGTATTTTTCATTAATGAGATAAAATGTAAATATCATTAAGTTTTCATCGATTTTAAAACTCAACATTGGTATAAAGATATTCATTAAAATGTTCAGCTACTATACAAATTTATAGTCAACTTTTAATTTTCCAAGGAAGACCGGGATATATAAAATAAGTAGTTAATCCCTAAGCATCATTTTACTCTAAAGTTTTAGGTTTTAAGCTCATTAAAACATTGACCAAGATGGCAAGCAGATGATTGTACTGCTAAGCTCAGTGTTTTTTCAAACTATATGATGTGCCACATTAGAAGGTCATCAAATCAATTCAGCCAACCAAGAGTCGCATTAAACAAAATGAAACAATAGAATAGAATATCATTGTACATATAAGAGCACATCACAGAAAAGGAGTTTCTTTTGGGGACAATGAAAATGTTCTAAAATTAGATTGTGGTGATTATTGCACAACTCTGAATATTCGAACAGCACTGAACTGTGTACTTTAAATAAGTGAGTTTACGGCAGGTGAATGTATTTCAATAAAACTTCTAAAAATGGAGGAAAAAGTAAAGATCATTTCAGGAATCCTTTTTTCAACATGTATGTGTGTACTAAGTTGTTTTGTTAAGTTATTTTTTGCTGTGGAGCATGGTCAAAAATTTGGGAAGCGCCAGTCTAGCAAGTGGGAATTTTACTGCAGGGGAAATAGTTGACATAAACATGTACTTGCGTGTTAGGCACTCAAAGTTAGGCACTCAGAGTAGATTTCAAAGATTTACTCACATATTGGGCAAAGATATACTTGCATATTAGATATTTGGATTTCAAAATTTAGTTGAAGCTTATCAGCAAAACCAGTACCAAGGCTGCCCTGACTGTCATGCTCTCTGTCTTCCACAGCGGGAGTCGTGTGAGGTTGGCTGCAGCAGCGCGGAAGGTGCATATGAAGAGGAAGTACTGGGTAAGAAGACACACACGACTTTTAAAAAATAGGCTGCACCACTCTAGTGACTTGTACTTTTGTAAAGATAATGAAACACCTCTCAAAACATCTTGACTTCTACATCTCAGTAGGATCAAAAATATCTACTTAGAGAAATCAGTAATTTCAAACGTATAGGCCATTCTGATAAAGATTCAGCAAGATTCTTCTTTCAGAACAAAAAAAAGGAAACAGTCCATGACTAATGTTTAGGACCAGATTTTGCCCTCAAGTTCAGTAGATACACTCACTTCTGTCTTAATGACAGACAAATGTACATCCTGAGCAGACTTGATGTCAGAGAATGCCACTGTTTTAATGACTGGAAAGTATACGCATATTGTACTGAATGTACCTTTCATTATTCAGCTAACAGTTATCCAATAGAGTGCCTACTATGTGTATGACTCCTCAAAAGGCTCTAGGAACTTGTAAAATGTACAGAAGCTATACTTCTCAGTGTTAGATTTTGAGCAAGTAGGGGCCTTGGGTGTTTATCAGCTCCCTCTGCCTGATTTCGGAGTAGGCTGGGCATGTCACAGTAGCTTTGCCTTAGAGTGTTAATTCTCCAGTAGTTTCTAAAAGTCCAATGCTTTGATAAGTCATAGCTTCGATGTCAGCAGATATCATTTCCAGAATTCCCTAGGGCATCCTCCCACCGCGATGTAGACAGTTCCCTTAAGTCTGAAGGATGCTTGGCTCTTCCATACGTTGTAGTCCTTGACTCAGTGGCTTGTTCCTTGCTCTCAGTGGCTGATGGAAATCGGAAGGGGAATCTTGTCTTGCTGTTCTGATTTGCTTCTGCCCTTTAGTGTCCCACAAAAGACACCCTAGACATTTCTGTGGAGAGGTAGTGATACTACATTTTTTTTTCTATGTTATGGGAATTAGCTGTGGATAAAATGTATATTTTATGGTTTCCAAGCTGTGCACTGATGTGCTCCAGGCCATGGAGTATTTTAAACACTCAAGGCGGGAGCCATGGAGATTTTAAACACTCAAGGGGAACACAGAGATATGAGAAATCTGTTGGATGGTGATACCCAATCTGATCATAATATTGGAGGAGTTGTGCAGTAACCAACAGGTACATAGGCCCCATTAGTATGCAATTATTTTTATTTCAGGATGAAATAAATATACAGTTTCATCTTTCAATTTCTTATTTGTTTCAAACATCTACCAAATTGTTAGATACCAAATTGTTAGTCAATCTGGTATTAACACATACTTATTAAGTTATACTACTTAAAAAATGGAACTGTTAGAGAATTCTTTTAGTTCAGAGAACCATAAAAAATTTCTGAGAAACTAAGGACACCAGAACTGAGGAAGTGTGTAATCTTTTATTTACATTCCTTTATTATATTCTAAAATTATATTACCAGCTTAATTATATAATTCTGTTAGAATACAAGTGCAATCAATGCTTTATTTTTATTTTCTCATTGGCTATGGATCAATGTCTATGTACCACTAACAAATGAGATGTATCAAGTCTAAATAAAAGCATTTGTACTTAAAGACCATATCTGTAGTCTGTTATAATTAATCCTTTCATCCATGATCCTAAGACCTTATTTGTATTTAACTCATCTGATTTCTAGGTCATTTATCAGTGGGTATGCTATGTTCGTTTTAGATACCTCTCATGTCTCTTTTCACATGATGGAATATTATACTAGCTAATAACATCTTAAAATAAATAAATAAACATATATATTTGCCTATACAAAATATAAATGCATACACACACACACACACACACACACACACACACATGAGAGACAGAGAGAGAGAGTCTCGCTCTATCACCAGTGGCACAATCACAGCTCACTGTAACCTCAAACTCCTGAGCTCAAGCAATCCCCCTGCCTCAGCCTCCTGAGTAGCTAGGCATGAGTCACCATGCCTGTCCAAAAATAGCTATTTTTTATTAGGCATTTATGAGTTGACCACTTTTCTCATTAATTAATATGTGTTAGCTCCTTTTGTCCTCAGAGTTATACATACTATTATTAACCTCATTTTACAGGTAAGAAAATTGAGGCACAAAGTTTATATACTTGCTTGAGGCCACGTAGCTGGTAAGGGATATCTCTGAAATTATAACCCAGCTGCCTGGTAACAGAGCCTTTTCTTACCCACTCTGCCATGTACTGAAAATAGGACGGAGCTCAGTCTAGCTTCCCTTTTTCATTTGGCTCTCTCTTTGCCTTGATATTTTAGCATAAACCTACTTTACCTTTTTTTTTTCGTATGTATCACCACGGCTTTGAAATATGTCTATGTTTAGCTATGATATTTACATTTACTTGTACTTATATAACTGATCACTTCTGCCTAGTTCTCAACTTTTGTCGTTTCTGGTGCCTCCTGGTTATTTTTCCTCACTCTGCTGATAACTCCATCATTGGAGTCCTCTTCAAGGTGTCCACAGCATACCTAATTCCTGCTATTGAGAGTCTCACAACAAGAAAGGGAAGGAAAGTGGAGCTGTGCTTTGCTTATTCAGTTATAATAGTCAAAAATGAACTATAAAAAGAAGAATCACTGAGAAAGGTTGTGCTAGACCATTTTGTGAGCTAGGTCCTCAGATGACAATGGCTTTGATTTTTCTGGATTACAGAGTATGCACTTTAATTGGTCCATGTCTGGTATCTGTAGTGATGAGAATTGTATCAATTTTCCCTTAATCAGAAAGAATGAGGTCCTGGGAGTTTGTATTTAACTATTTTAAGCTCCCTACCAAATTTACCATGCTTTCTCAACCAGAGTGCTGATTCTGTTTCTATGAAAGAAAGCTGAAGCATTAAATTCATCACAATTTTGGAAAAATATAAAAAGTAAAGTAAAATCATTTCTTCACAGTGACATACTATTCAGAAGTCTAGCCCTTTGTACCGTGCCTGGCAAGCAGCACCTGGGAAATACGTGCTGCCAATTGTAATATGTCTAGTGTTTAAACGTCCTGAAATATTTTATAATGTGAGACAGCCGATCATAGCGTCCTTTGGAGTAAAGGCAATTGCTCTGTACATATAAAAATTATTTGTTGTTAAGATGCACAGCAATAGTAGAATTAGAGGATAAAATTTCAGAAACATATTGGGGTACACGTCCCAGGATAATGAATGGTTCTGTTGTGCCACTGACATGCTCTGAGCACTGGGCCCCCCGGCCTGTAAGAGAGTAGTATTGTCAGAGAAAACTGGACAGCTCAGAACCCTCTGTGTCATCTGCCTGTAAAACAAAAACCTGAACAAAAAAATATTATGTTCAAAGATAACAATAAATTCTGTGGAAAAAAGACTGACAGACTGACTGACTGATTTTTAAAAATAAATTGAATATGCATAATTGATTATTCAGGTGAGTTATTGTGGCAAGATGGTTTTAGCAAGAGAATACGGAGAGCCCTAGATGAGACAGGCACACACTCTCTTGTGCTGATGCACAGGAGTGCATGGTGAGTGAAATCTTCTTTTCTCCCCAGGAAATGCAGACCTTCCAACTGCGCCCTTTGCTTCTTCCATTGGAAGCCACAATATGACATTACGATGGAAATCTGCCAACTTCTCTGGCATAAAATACATCATTCAGTGGAAATATGCACAACTTCTGGGAAGCTGGACTTACACTAAGGTATGAAAGACTGCCTTTGTACCTAAACCCAGACCCTTTCCCAATTTTTAAAAGCGCCAAATTTTTACTTATAGTAAGCATAAAGGCCTTCTAGAAAAGATTCAACTGTAAGATGGGTAGTTGGATTAGATGAATTTTAATCTCAGCTACTCTGTAACATGTTAATGCTAAGCCTTAACATTAAGGCTTATTTTATAGGGAAAATATAATATTTATGTTATAAGGAAAATATAATGTTGGATGTATATACTATTCCTTCAGTGCAGCATCACATAACCGTTCACCCCATTAGTCATTATCTGCCCATCCCAGCTAAGATGAGTCCAGCTAGGATGGAGGGCAGAAGAAAGATTCTCATGGGGGTTGTTGCAATTTAGAAGTACTGTCTATGGTGGTCATCCAGGACTGTGTCTTTTAGGGAAGCATGAGAAAGTTTAGAAAAAAAAATAGTCCCAAGATACTATGTGTACTAACATAGAAAAATTTAAGTCCTTGAGATTATAAATGCCAAATAATTGAGTCCATAATTTTGCTATTTCGAAGGGGAGAATTTCTGAGTGAATTCTGCATGCTGATGTCTGAATGGCTTAGCACTAAGCTCCAGGCCTCTATTTCATCTCTGTCAAGCCATCCATCTTCCACAAATTAATCTATGCTCTTGAGTCCCAATGTGGGGTGGTGATTCTATACATGCTGATTATTGATCACTCCTTGATCTAGACCGTGTCCAAACTGTCCTATGTGGTCGAGCCCCTGCACCCCTTTACTGAGTACATTTTCCGAGTGGTTTGGATCTTCACAGCGCAGCTTCAGCTCTACTCCCCTCCAAGTCCCAGTTACAGGACTCATCCTCATGGAGGTATGGTGTACACACATTGCTTATAAAAGGACATTATTGCAAAGCTTTGATTTAGTTTGTTTTTATTTTAAACAATGAAATAAATATAATCCTTCCTATTAATCGATCCATTCAACAATTGGGTACATAACTATGTGCTAGGTAGTATTCTAGGTACTCACAATACCTTTAAGATCAAAAGAGACAATGACCCTTGCTCTTGTGGTGCTCACTTTCCTTTCTTTTTCCGAGACAGTCTTGCTCTGTTGCCCAGGCTGGGATGCAGTGGTGTGATCTTGGCTCACTATAACCTCCACCTCCCGGGTTCAAGTGATTCCCCTGCCTCAGCCTCCCAGAGCAGCTGGGACTCAGGCATGCACCACCATCCCTGGCTAATTTTTTGTATTTTTAGTAGAGATGGGGTTTTGCCATGCTGGCCAGGCTGATCTTGTACTCCTGACCTCAAGTGATCTGCCCGCCTCGGCCTCCCAAAGTGCTGGGATTATAGACGTGAGCCACCTCGCCCAGCTGGAGCTCACATTTTGGTGGAAGAGGAATATTCTGCAATAAACATAAGAAATAAATAAAGTATATTGTAAGTGGGATGGTGCTGTGTGCTATAGTAAGAGGAATATTTTGAGCAGGGTTTGTCATTTAGGGGATTGGAAATAAAGAGTGAGGAGGGAAGGAGAGGCCAGTGGCAGTATGAAATAAGGTGGCCAGAATGAGCCTTGATGAGCTGGTGGGGTAAAGTTTGAGCAAAGACTTAAAGGAGGCGAGGAAGTCAACCACGCAGTTGTCTCAGATAGAGAGTTACAGGCAGAGGGATGGTTCATGTGGAGGACCTAAGGCAAGAACATCCTTGGCCTGATCAAGGAGCAGCTAAGGGGCCCATGTGGCTGAACCAGAGTGAAGGAGGCAGAGCAGTAACAGCTAAGGTCAGAGAGATGGGGGCCAGATCTCAGTCTACCTCAGGGATCTTGGTAAGGCATGTGGCTGTTATTCTGGAAGGAGAGTCACTGTAAGGTTTTGAGGAGAGGAGTGACATGATCTGATGCAACTTGCTTTATACATTAAAAGGAAAACTGGTTGCTGTATGGAGAATGGACCCTGGGGTGTGGGAGAAAGCAGGAAGAACTGGTAGGAAGCCATGTGGTGACCCAGGTGAGAGGCCCAGGAGTGGTAGTGGTGTGGTATAGATATGTTTGAATTCTATTTTTATTTCTTCATATAATTTTAGTCTTTTTAGCCTAGGTTGTAAATTCTTTGGCTGTGGAAAAATAACATCTGTAAATAAGTTCACCTCCTTTTTTGTTTTATTTTTTTACTGGAAAGGTGGTTATTTTTTGTATTATATTTTTAATATAATTGAAAGGAAGATTGGGCACTTTTTTCGTTCATTCGAGTATTAATCAAGGACCTATTACATACCAGACATTGTTCTAGACACCAAAGATGATAAAATCCTAACACTTATGGGGTTGCATTCCAGCTAAGGAAGACAGTCGGATAAGTAATTAAGTAAAGGTATTTGTTGGGTCATGAGAAGACCCAATGAATAGCACCCTTCTTCTTAGTCTGAGTTCTGAACCAATAAAAGATAAAACAAAAACAGCCAGAAGATGGCTGCAGGAATGTCAGTATTATTTCTGATAAGGGCCAAACTGAATGATGATAGATTTTAAAGTAGGAGGTGGGATCTGACAGGTAGACAGAGGCTTGGTTGCATAGGGCCATACTGACCCTGATAAAGAGTACAGATTTTATTCTAAGTGTAACAGAATGTCTTTGGAGTGTTCTAAGGAGGGGAGGCACTGGTTCAAGTTTTAAAACTCTCAGTATGGCTGATGCGTGGAGAATAGACTGGGAGGGTGGAAGGAAGGCCAGGGAAGTGGGGGAGCTGTTAGGTGGCCAAGTAAGTCAGGCTTGATTTGGTGATGGCTCTGACTTGGGTGATGATGGGAAAATGGGGAAATGTTTGTCATGTATTTTGAAGACTGAGCTGTTGGGGTTGCTGAATGGATTTGGTGAGGAAGAAGGGAAAAATCAAAGTTGCTAACTTAGACTTTCAGTCTGAACACCTGAGTGTCATCATTTACTGAGACAGGGACAAGGGTAAAGGAGGAGTAGCTTTCCTAGATAAAATCATCAGTTCTGTTTCAGCCATGTAAAATTTGAGATGTCTATTAGATATCCAAGTGGAGTTGCTGAGGAAGCAATTAAATGGAAGGATTGGGAACTCAGGAGGTAAGTCGAAGGTATCCAAACTACCAGTTTAGGAGTTATCACCATAGAGATGTGATTCAAGCAATGGGCCTGGAGGCAGCATGCTAAAACTGAATGTGGTTGAAAAAAAGGAGTTCAATGTGTCAGCCCAAGGGCCTTCATATTTGGTGGCCAGGAAAAAGAGGAGGGACAGCAAAAGACACAGAGAGGGAGAGACTCGGGAGCTTGTGGTGTCCCAAAGCCAAATGATGAAAGTGTTTCAAAAATGAAGATGATTGAGTATGACACAGTGACGTTAGCTCTGGAAAGCAACAAAAAGCTTTTTGTCTGCTAGATTCCTGCTTCCTCATTTTCCCACCCTTTGTACAGAATGTTGCCCTATCAGACTATAACTTTATCTGAGCTGCTGTCCTCTGAATACTAATACATCCTTAGAGCAATTCTAGTTCTAATAGAATTCTAGCTCTAAATAAATGTTATTGTTCTCTTGTTCAAAATATATTCATGGGATATCTATAGATGCATGGATACTGACTTTAAGAAGCTTACTGTCTTGTAGAAGAGATAAAGCATATGCCTAACTAACCTCACAATAAGGTAAAGCTTTATTAAACACATAGAAAAGGTACTGACAAATTCCCATGGACGTTTAGAGGAGGGAAATATTATTTCTGAAATGAAATACCAAAGAAATCTCTCTGGAGGAAGTCTCATTTGTTGAGTTAGACGTGAGGTGAGGAGAGAAAAGGGCAGGTTCAGGTGTCTATGGGACCAGGGTCACCAAGATTGGATTCTAAGGCATGGAGGGAAAACAGTCGTATTCCGTCTGCTGGAAGCTTGCAATACAGGAAGAAAAATAGTGAGAATAACATTGGGAAGGCTGACTAGGTCCATCTTACCAAGAATCTTAAATGTCCTGGGTAAGGAGTTTGTACTTTATTTGCAATGCATTTAGGAGTTATGGAAGATTTTAAAGCAGAGCAGTAATTGCTTCACATGCTTCTGAAAAAGAGAATTTTGGCAACTGCACATAGAATAGATTGAGAGAATGAGAGAGATTTGAAAGTACAGAGGTAGAGACCAGATGGGAGGTTACTATATTATTTTAAGATTTTATCAAAACTGCTTTTTAAAAACAACATATATTGGGGTATTCTCTGACTCATTATTTTGAAGATGTGACTTCCATACCAGGAAAAGGATTCAAGCCTAGAAGCCTTAGAGGAAGGCAAATGCTGGGGCAGACACTGAGGGAGAGTTGTCTGGTCCCCTCACCCTCAGAGTTAGCTGAGGCAACCCAGGAAGACATGCTCCAGGCTGGATGCCCTAACCCTCAGCTCTGGAGATGTGCCTATGTACAGAGAGCCTCAGGCTGAACTAGGCCTTGGACCTCAGCAGAGCTGAGTAGCTGATGAAGTTGGTTGGGGCATTTTTCCCCTTCCCTGATGGGTGCTGTCTCCTTGCTTGTCAGATCTCAGGGTTTGTGTGGCCACCTCTGCTGATTATTCTGACTGTTCTTATTTATAGCCTCAGATCAAACACTGGCCTAGGACCATGTTTGAAATTTTCCAGATCAGAGTAGAATGAATTTTTCCTTGTTCCAAGCAATGCCATATGTTATCCAACAGTGCTGGGACATTTTCTGGTGCTACAGAAATACCATGCAGAGACATTGGCTGGGCAAATCAAAATAATGAAAGCAAATTTTGCTGTCCATTTCTTGGCCTCTCTCCTGGATAAGCAAGCTCACATACCCTCTGTGTCTTCTGGACCCTACATGGGTGTCCTTAGGGATAGCATCTCATCTCATGTTTCTGATTCTCACTTTTCTAGCTACATCAAAACTTAGAAACTTATCTGTATTGTGTTAATTGCCTCATAGTCCTATTCTCTTTTAGCTGTGGGAACGACATGGTTTTAGATGGTGCTATTGCCTTTCTTTTTTTTTTTTTTTTTTAAAGACAGAGTCTCGCTGTCGCCCAGGCTGGAGTTCAGTAGCACGATCTCAGCTCACTGCAACCTCTGCCTCTCAGGTTCTGGTGATTCTCCTGCCTCAGCCTCCCGAGTAGCTGGGACTACAGGCGCCTGCCACCACGCCCAGCTACTTTTTGTATTTTTAGTAGAGACAGGGTTTCACCGTGTTAGCCAGGGTGGTCTTGATCTCTTGACCTCGTGATCCGCCCACCTTGGCCTCCCAAAGTGCTGGGATTACAGGCATGAGCCGCTGCACCCGACCCTTTTTTTTTTTTTTTTTTTTTTTTTTAGATAAGGTCTCACTCTATCACCCAGGTTGGAGTGCAGTGGCATGATCTCAGCTCACTGCAACTTCTGCCTCCTGGGTTCAAGTGATTCTTGTGCCTCAGCCTCCCAAGTAGCTGGGATTACAGATATGCACCACCATGCCTGGCTAATTTTTGTAATTTTAGTAGAGATGGATTTTTGCCATGTAGGCCAGGCTGATCTCGAACTCCTGGCCTCAAGCGATTGGTCCATCTCAGCCTCCCAAAGTGCTGGGATTATAGGCTTAAACCACCGCACCCGGCCTAAATGGTGCTATTGCCTTTTAACTGGGTCCTTTCAGAAAATAATTTCTTAACAAAAAGGAATGATTGTCAGGCAAGGGATACCAGCATTTCAGGGAAGATTTGTGTGTGTGTGTGTGTTTTTTTTTTTTGGTGAAGAAGACCTGGACAACGATCACATCTGCCATGTAGGTGACATTTAACTTGCTTCAACAGTAGAAGATCACATTTGGGCATTGACCGTAATGACTTAAATTTTGACATTCCAATTATATTATAATTCAGTGGGAGAAATTTATTTCTTCTCTGTTTATCATAGTGACTGACTACATGGAGCCGAGGAGTGATGCAATGATGCCTGTGTTTGCTGAAAATTAGTCTGAGAGGAGTTAGAGAGGAATTGCATCAGAGAAAGGCTGAGAGAGCAATTAAAAGGGCTTTTAAAAGTCAGTGGTGATGCAGAGCATTTACCAAAAGTGTTCAGAGGGAGAGAAATCTACTCAAGAGCAAAGTAACTTCTAATTGTGTCTTTCTATGGATAGAGGAAATAAAAGAGCGTGGTTTCAGGGGTTTGGTTTGAAGGCAGGTGGAGACACAGATGGAAGCTAGGCTGTCAGATCATTTGTTGTCCTTTGTTTTTCCACTCAAGTAGCTGCTGGAGACTGTGTGTGAATGCTCAGTCGTTTCATATATGCTCCTTTAATCCTTTGCCAGGGCAGGGGTGCTGAAGCTCAGTCAGCCTGGATTTCCAGGACCTGAGAGCCGGGGTAAGGAAAGTGTAGTCTGGGTCATTAGAGCTGATGCCAACAAAAGTGAAGCCAACTCTTCGAATTGCAGCTTATCTGAACCCACATCTCCAGCTGGAACCAGCAAGGCTGCCCCACTCAAATGAGTGAAAAGGCCCCAGGATGGACTTTTTATTTAAACTCATGTTGATCATTGACTCCAGTTTTGGTCAGACTCTCCTCTTCTTCCTAAACTGGTTCCATCCCATGTTTCAACTCATTTAAGTCTCAGAGATTCCTGATGACAGTTTCTAAAGGACCATTATTGTATTCGTATACACTATATTTAATTTTATTTCATTAATTAGAAGTAAGGAAAGTAACATTTGAAAGAGCCTCTTGGGAAAGGAGTGAACTGGTTTAGACATCTTATCACCTTTCCTCTATCACATATTTTGAGTATTAATAAAATTATTTCATTTCCATTAAGTTTTCAAAAAAAAAAAAACAATACTTTTTTCCGTCTTATTTTAAAAACATCACGCTTGCACATTTTTCTGCTCACTATGTCACCATTATCTCTTCCAGTTCCTGAAACTGCACCTTTGATTAGGAATATTGAGAGCTCAAGTCCCGACACTGTGGAAGTCAGCTGGGATCCACCTCAATTCCCGGGTGGACCTATTTTGGGTTATAACTTAAGGCTGATCAGCAAAAATCAAAAATTAGATGCAGGGACACAGAGAACCAGTTTCCAGTTTTACTCCACTTTACCAAATACTATCTACAGGTAAGAATTCAGCGATGCAGAGGGAAATGTAACCAGCATGGCTGCAGGCATGATAATTATTTAAGAAATATGGCTATCAAATAGTTTAAATGTACACCCACGGTGTTGGGTTGAAGTCATTGTGGTTTTCCTCAAGCTTATATGCTTATTAGATTATAGCGTCCTAAGCAGAAACATTCTCAAGTATTTCTATTATATTCAGAGGGTACTCACAAATATGGCTAATAAAAACATCGTAAACACCATGAATTTCAAATTTTCTTTTAATCCAATATGAAAAAAGTGAGGAGGTAGAGTTCTGTTTAGGTATTTTTATTAACCATTAGGGTAATTATTTTATTACTGTTAGCTTTTCTAGCATTTACTAGGGCCTCTTTAAATTCAGAGAAGAATGGGGGTCATGCAGATAGCAGAGTTCGGCTTTTGACCTTTATGACCCTGAACTGTGCTAGGGGATGCAAACAAGGATGTGATTGATGGTCATTTTAGTGCTGAGCAGTGGCACCATGTAACTGGACTCATGCATTGCCACATCATGCTTTAAATAGAAACGTTATTGCTCCTTCTATTTTTATCTCATGTTCACACCATGCCATGTGAAACATGTCTCTCCAAATTGTTTTTGGAATAGGTTTTCTACTGCAGCAGTAAATGAAGTTGGTGAGGGGCCAGAAGCAGAATCTAGTATTACCACTTCATCGTCAGCAGGTATGGCTCAGGCTTGCTCCTTTAGCTACATAGGAATGAGGGTGGCAAGGGTGGTTTCAGAGCCAGAGGCCCTGGGTCACCTGGTAGACTTCAAGACCCACCTCTTCTGCCCAGATGAATATTGTCTTTTGGGTACTTGTTAAGTTTTCAATTTTAAATGAACCCAAGTATTTGATGAATTAAAGTAAGTGGTTAGATTGAAAGTTTTAATATTAGAATTTGGGAATTGAAAATCAGAATGAAAAATTCAGGGTTTTAAAAAAATGGCCTCAAATCTTTGGTTTCAGTTGAAATCACTAGTGTTTCTGACTCACATTTACACACTTAAGGGATACATATAACTTTTCTGTCCTAATCCCTATTTTAGATTGTATGTAATTATTTAATATATGTCAGACATTGTTTTTCCAGTATCTTTGTTTTTAAATATATCTGGACTTTAATAATTTGCATTTTACTATATAAGTATTCAATCTGTGAAAGTATCTTGTTATCATTTTGTAAGCACCCTTTTTTTTTTTGGCTTTGGTGTTTTATTGATTACCTCAAGAGACTGAATGCTTACTGTATGATATATGTGTGAGCAAAATAACAAATGAAAATGCTTTCTAAGAAGTACTGGGAATTTGAGGGGAAACTAATAAAAGATTTTTGAGAACATGCAAAGATTCAGAATTCTGGGAGCCTGTTTTCTATTTTTACTAGAACCCTATTTGCTGACTTGACTGCCCCTTACTCTAATCTGTACTTGTCTATGCCAATGGGTATTGAATGTCATCTATCATCAGTGTTTGTTTTTTTGGCTGTTCCTAGACTCTAGGAAAGGAGAGGTATTTTTGTTATGTAAGAAGCATGTCCAAAGGGTGAGTTAAATATAGAGCAGGGTTAAGGTTGTTGTTACTGTGATTATTGCATAACATTCATTAAATACACTAAAAATGTTCACCCATGCACGTTGCATCAGTCTCCTCTTGAACAGGACATCAAGCAGAGTTCTGCAGCCTTCCAATGTCTTTCCTCTAAGGACCTTTCCTCTGTCCCAAAGGGAAAGATACTGAAGACAACACAGAGCCAACCAGTGTCTGACAATATGTGTGTGTTATGCATAACCCACTCTGGCCTGGGGTGGACCACCTCCACCAAGCCAATTCTCATGACTGAAAATAATGAGCTGAGCTGGGGCAAGGCTGTTGAGGATAGTGATACATCATGTGATGTCATTTCTGGGTTATTTAGGGGCATATGAACATAAATCCTATTTGATTGTTACTGTACTTCCTACCTCCAATCATAGAATAAATGAATTATACCATAGATGCAATTCTCCGTGCCCTTAGAGAAAATTTGACCAGCCTCTTTCAAGCACTAGTCCCCTTGCTTTGAAGGGTAGTATTGATCTTTTTTTTCGTATGTGTTAGTGTACCTGTGGTTGGTCTGCCTGTCTGCAAATCATGTTGATTTTTTCAGTCCAAGAAGAGGAACAGTGGCTCTTTTTATCCAGAAAAACTTCTCTAAGAAAGAGATCTTTAAAACATTTGGTAGATGAAGCACATTGCCTTCGGTTGGATGCTATATACCATAATATTACAGGTCAGTATGACAAAGATAAATGATTTCTGTGTGAAAAAAAGATTCTAAAAGAAGCACTTCTAGAATAAAAGAAAAATCCTGAATATTTCTAGAACATATTCTCTTACTATCCTAATATATTAGAATAATTTAGAAGAATATTTCTTTTAAAATAAAATCCTTCTATTTTAATTTATTAAGCATTAAATAAATAAATTCTCATTAATATAAGTTTTTTCTTCTGGTTGTTATATAATAATGTATGTGCACTTGCATGACTCTTCTAGGAATATCAGTTGATGTCCACCAGCAAATTGTTTATTTCTCTGAAGGAACTCTCATATGGGCGAAGAAGGCTGTGAACATGTCTGATGTATCTGACCTGAAAATTTTTTACAGAGGTTCAGGATTAATTTCTTCTATCTCCGTAGATTGGCTTTATCAAAGAATGTATTTCATCATGGATGAACTGGTTAGTCTGAGAAGTTAAAGAAAATAGTGATAGACAGTGATACTGATATGCATATCTTGGTATATTTAATACTAAACACAATCCTCTTATTCAATAAATACTCAAGTATTTTCTATGCCTTAGATACTAGGTTATCAATGAATCATAGATCTGGCCTATAGGAGGGTGTAAACTTCACCTAGTGCTAGTTCCGACATAGCATTAAATGACCTTTATTTGTACTGTTTTATAGTCATGAGTTTATACTAAAAATAATTCATCTTCCATAAGATAGTGGCAGTAACTGTGTTATTATTAGGTAACACTACCAGTTATGATCAAAGTTAGCTGCAAGCTTTTAAAATTATATCATACCCAGAGGGAAATTTAGTAGTTCTCCACAAACACAGTAGTACTGAACTTTTCGGAATATCATTTTTTTGTTTTTTTTTTTGTTTGTGTGTTTGTTGGTTTATTTTTGTTGTTGTTGTTGCATAAGGATTATTTTGACCTAATGAAGACACAGTCTTGACGTGTTTCAAATTCTACTTCTTTGGAAGGTACAGGCTTATCACAATAAGCAACAGCCATTGCTATGGTTGAAAGCCCATAAACTTCGATATAGCTTAAATGTTAAAAATAGTCGAATGCCTCTACAAGTCAGGAAAATAGGCACTTGTATTGCATTGATCTCAATAATGTATAAACTCATTAGGATATAGGATATAAAACTGCCATTTAAGGGCTTTTTTGTTCATTTATCTTGGTTAGTGCTCACTGCCTAGTACAATTCCAGCAGGACAGACTCTCAGGGATACTTGTTGACTGAATTTAATGCTGTATAGACAGATGCTAATCCTACCGGTATATTTTTAATTTTGTTTAGGTATGTGTCTGTGATTTAGAGAACTGCTCAAACATCGAGGAAATTACTCCACCCTCTATTAGTGCACCTCGAAAAATTGTGGCTGATTCATACAATGGGTAAGTGTTAGCCTTGTAAAGATGAATTCTCTTCCATCGACAATAAATAATCTTTGAGAAACTTGTTAATGAAACATTGTGGTACCAGATGAGCCTATCTATGCATCTTACTTTAGGTAAATTTAATTAAATTCAGGCAAAGTTTTCATTCTGTAGAGCCAGGAGGGAATTTTTTTCCAAACATAAATCAACTCCTCTAAAGTAGTTATTCCTCTCTCCTTCACAGCCAAATATGGACATATGGGAAAGATCTCCTGTCTGGGAGTCAGGGGCCTCGGTTGTAGTCCTGGATTTGCCACTTCTTTAGCATGGAATTCAGAGTCTCACTGCCCGCTTCAACACTACCTGTGATAAAGCCCCTTCATTCCACATGTTCCTTTTGCTGAGCCATTCAACTTTCGTTCATTTCTCTGTTCTGGTTCTCACATCTATCAAGAGGCTCTTTAATAAGAAAGCTGCTAGCTTCCACCTTAGGAGACAGGAGCTAACTGATAACTCTGCCTCCTACCCACAAATGATACGGACACATTGTACCGCAGTCTTGCTGTTAAATTACAGTAGTACCTCAAGCAAGTAATATCATGTCTATGAGCATTGGTTTATCAATCTATATAGGGAAGGTAATAAAACTTACCCAGTTGGGTTATTTTGAAGACAAAATGAGGTGTTGATTGTGAAAAAAAAAAAAAAAAAGAAATATTTTCTTTTTGTGAACTCCAGATATACGTGAATATGAAGGATAAACACATAGAAAGTTATTTTGGAGTTATTATTTCTCAGATATGACCAGATAATAACAGATCAGTAACCAGTAGGCAAAGCCCATGTTTGTAAGATTAAACTTTTCTCTCTCCTGTAGGAATAAAGTTGCTTTCATTTTGAATGAAAAAAAAAAGTACAGCTCATAACATGTTTTTCACAAACAAAACCTTTTAAAAAAGATTGTTCATTATTGATTTTAAAATCAAACTTTCTATTCCTATTCATTCACAATTTACTAAAGATTTATTTTAACTTCTGGTTTTGAATGAATTACTGAATTATGGAATATTTCAAAACGCTTTGTGATGTAGGACAAGGATTCTCTGGATCTTACTGTTTTCATATGTAAAGGTCTACGGTCCTATGAAATGTAACTTTGTTGTTGACACTTACACAAAATGACTCATTCTGAGGATAATGAACTTTACCCACTAATTGATCATTCAAATGGGATCAGTGAGGTCTTCCGTGGCTCTTTTTTTCCTATTAGGATAAAATGGATTTGTGCTTAGATTTTGCAATGTGACTAGAAATGATAATGATAATTAGTATTTATACTGAATGTGTGTTTCTAAGTGTATTATGTCCAATAATTCATTTAATTTGTATTCAACCTATGAAATAAGTACTTTTATTATCCTAGTTTTATAGGTGAGGAACAGGAAACACAGGTTGATTCAGTAATTGTCCAAGATTATACAGCTGTTTTGCGATGGAACCAGTGGAACCAGTGGAACCAGACAGGCCCTGGAACAAGAAGCCTTGCTCCAGGACGTCTAGCTCCAGAGCCTGTCTTCTAACCATCCCTCTGTACCATGATAGGAGAGTTTCTATAAAAATCAGCATGTAACTTTCAGCAACAGTTTGTGTATAGTAGTCCTAAAGGACATCAGATGTGTGAAACAGTGTATTGTCCTGGTATTAGACATATTTTCGCCGGGCGCGGTGGCTCACGCCTATAATCCCAGTACTTTGGGAGCCTGAGATGGGCGGATCACGAGGTTAGGAGATCGAGACCATCCTGGCTAACACGGTGAAACGCCATCTCTACTAAAAATACAAAAAATTAGCCGGGCGTGTTGGCAGTCGCCTGTAGTCCCAGCTACTCAGGAGGCTGAGGCAGGAGAATGGCTTGAACCCAGGAGGCGGAGCTTGCAGTGACTCGAGATGGTGCCACTGCACCACTCCAGCCTGGGTGACAGAGCAAGACTCTGTCTCCAAAAAAAAAAAAAAAAGAAATTTTTCTTTTTGCACTGCTGAATTGTCTTCTCATTGACTTCAAACTTACTATAAAACCTCTGCTCTACTTCCTACCACCACTTGCCCATCTTGTTCCATCCCAGCTTCTCCTCCTCACTCTGTTCTCCTCTTCCTATGCACCAGATCTCTTCACTTTCTTTCTATTTTTCTTTCTCTTCCTGCTTCAATATAATAATTGTAATCTTTACCATATATGTTTTTCCTTTTACCTACTTTGAAATTCCTCCAAATTCCATTAACAATTTTGAATTCGGGAAACAAAAGCAGAAAATTAAGAGCCAAGCTGTTTTTGCTTTTTGCCTGCTACAATCCATCCTCAGGGAAAATAACATAGCTTCATATCTCAAAATGGAGCTTATATCTCAGGATATTATTCTAGCATAGGAGTTTTGAGAAAATTGATGAAGATTTGGAATAGTCATCAAGGCGAATTAGAGCAGAACTAAATAAGGACAAGGAAAATGATTTGACAGTTGTGATGAGAGGTTGGAATGTTGCCCATTCTTGGGGTTGGGATGAGAAGAATTTATCAAAGTATACTTCTGTTAGCACCTTTCTCCATAATCACAAATTGTAAATTAGCTACATCCACATTAATGGTTTTATGTTTTAGTTAAAAGTTTATTTACAAATTTCATTGTCAATGAAATATTTTGGCAGTATATTTTCTTTTTCATTATTAAGATAACCTGCTTCGTTACTGTGAGGTTTGATTTTAAATTGGATGTGCTTCTCCTCAGCAAATGTAAAAGAACAAAAATTATAACAAACTGTCCGTCAGACGACAGTGCAATCAAACTAGAACTCAGGATTAAGAAACTCACTCAAAACCGCTCAACTATATGGAAACTGAACAACCTGCTCCTGAATGACTACTGGATACATAACGAAATGAAGGCAGAAATAAAGATGTTCTTTAAAACCAATGAGAACAAAGACACAACATACCAGAATCTCTGGGACACATTTAAAGCAGTGTGTAGAGGGAAATTTATAGCACTAAATGCCCACAAGAGAAACCAGGAAAGATCTAAAATGGACGCCCTAACATCACAATTAAAAGAATTAGAGAAGCAAGAGCAAACACATTCAGAAGCTAGCAGAAGGCAAGAAATAACTAAGATCAGAGGAGAACTGAAGGAGATAGAGACACAAAAAACCCTTCAAAAAATCAATGAATCCAGGAGTTGGTTTTTTGAAAAGATCAACAAAATTGATAGATTGCTAGCGAGACTAATAAAGAAGAAAAGAGAAGACTCAAATAGACGCAATAAAAAATGATAAAGGGGATATCACCACCGACCCCACAGAAATACAAACTACCATCAGAGAATACTATAAACACATCTACGCAAATAAACTAGAGAATCTAGAAGAAATGGATAAATTCCTGGACACATACATCCTCCCAAGACTAAACCAGGAAGAAGTTGAATCCCTGAATACACCAATAACAGACTCTGAAATTGAGGCAATAATAGCCTACCAACCAAAAAAAGTCCAGGACCAGACGGATTCACAGCCGAATTCCACCAGAGGTACAAGGAGGAGTTGGTACCATTCCTTCTGAAACTATTCCAATCTGTAGAAAAAGAGGGAATCCTCCCTAACTCATTTTATGAGGCCAGCATCATCCTGATACCAAAGTCTGGCAGAGACACAACAAAAAAAGAGAATTTTAGATCAATATCCCTGATGAACATCGATGCAAAAGCCCTCAATAAAATACTGGCAAACTGAATCCAGCAGCACATCAAAAAGCTTATCCACCATGATCAAGTGGGCTTCATCCCTGGGATGCAAGCCTTGTTCAACATACCCAAATCAATAAATGTAATCCAGCATATAAACAGAACCAAAGACAAAAACCACACGATTATCTCAATAGATGCAGAAAAGGCCTTTGACAAAATTCAATAGCCTTTCATGCTAAAAACTCTCAATGAATTAGGTGTTGATGGGATGTACTTCAAAATAATAAGAGCTATTTATGACAAACCCACAGCTAATATCATACTGAATGGGCAAAAACTGGAAGCATTCCCTTTGAAAACTGGCACAAGACAGGGATGCCCTCTCTCACCACTCCCATTCAACATAGTGTTGGAAGTTCTGGCCAGGGCAATCGGGCAGGAGAAAGAAATAAAGTGTATTCAGTTAGGAAAAGAAGAAGTCAAATTATCCCTGTTTGCAGATGACATGATTGTATATTTAGAAAACCCCATCGTCTCAACCCAAAATCTCCTTAAGCTGATAAGCAACTTTAGCAAAATCTCAGGATACAAAATCAATGTGCAGAAATCACAAGCATTCTTATACACCAATAACAGACAAACAGAGAGCTAAATCATGAGTGAACTCCCATTCACAATTGCTTCAAAGAGAATAAAATACCTAGGAATCCAACTTACAAGTGATGTGAAGGACCTCTTCAAGGAGAATTACAAACCACTGCTCAGCAAAATGAAAGAGGACAAAAACAAATGCAAGAACATTCCATGCTCATGGATAGGAAGAATCAATATTGTGAAAATGGCCATACTGCCCAAGGTAATTTATAGATTCAATACCATCCCCATCAAGCTACCAATGACTTTCTTCACAGATTTGGAAAAAACTACTTTAAAGTTCATATGGAACCAAAAAAGAGCCCGCATTGCCAAGAC
Source organism: Papio anubis (assembly GCF_008728515.1). NCBI lineage: Eukaryota > Metazoa > Chordata > Mammalia > Primates > Cercopithecidae > Papio > Papio anubis. The sequence continues at coordinate 145,807,616 of NC_044981.1, forward strand.
AATCCTAAGCCAAAAGAACAAAGCTGGAGGCATCACGCTCCCTGACTTCAAACTATACTACAAGACTACAGTAACCAAAACAGCATGGTACTGGTACCAAAACAGAGATATAGACCAATGGAACAGAACAGAGCCCTCAGAAATAATACCACACGTCTACAACCATCTGATCTTTGACAAACCTGACAAAAACAAGAAATGGGGAAAGGATTCCTTATTTAATAAATGGTTCTGGGAAAACTGGCTAGCCATATGTAGAAAGCTGAAACTGGATCCCTTCCTTACACCTTATACAAAAATTAATTTAAGATGGATTAAAGACTTAAATATTAGACCTAAAACCATAAAAACCCTAGAAGAAAACCTAGGCAATACCATTCAGGCCACAGGCATGGGCAAGGACTTCAGGTCTAAAACACCAAAAGCAATGGCAACAAAAGCCAAAATTGACAAATGGGATCTAATTTAACTTAAGAGCTTCTGCACAGCAAAAGAAACTACCATCAGAGTGAACAGACAACCTACAGAATGGGAGAAAATTTTTGCAATTTACCCGTCTGACAAAGGGCTAATATCCGGAATCTACAACGAACTCAAACAAATTTACATGAAAAAAACAACCCCATCAAAAAGTAGGCAAAGGATATAACAGACACTTCTCAAAAGAAGACATTTATGCGGCCAACAGACATATGAAAAAATGCTCGTCATCACTGCCCATCAGAGAAATGCAAATCAAAACCACAATGAGATATCATCTCACACCAGTTAGAATGGCAATCATTAAATAGTCATGAAACAACAGGTGTTGGAGAGGATGTGAAGAAATAGGAACACTTTTACACTGTTGGTGGGACTGTAAACTAGTTCAACCAATTGTGGAAAACAGTGTGGCGATTCCTCAAGGATCTACAACTAGAAACACCATTTGATCCAGCCATCCCACTACTGGGTATATACCCAAAGGATTATAAATCATGCTGCTATAAAGACACATGCACACGTATGTTTATTGTGGCACTATTCACAATAGCAAAGACTTGGAACCAACCCAAGTGTCCATCAATGATAGACTGGATTAAGAAAATGTGGCACATATACACCATGGAATACTATGCAGCCATAAAAAAGGATGAGTTCATTTCCTTTGTAGGGACATGGATGAAGCTGGAAACCATCATTCTCAGCAAACTGTTGCAAGGACAAAAAACCAAACACCACATGTTCTCACTTATAGGTGGGAAATGAACAATGAGAAAACTTGGACACGGAGTGGGGAACATCACACACTGGGGCCTGTTGTGGGATCAGGAGGGGGAGGGATAGCATTAGGAGATATACCTAATGTAAATGATGAGTTAATGGGTGCAGCACATCATCAGGGCACATACATACATATGTAACAAACCTGCATATTGTACACAGGTACCCTAGAACTTAAAGTACAAAAAACAAATAAATTGGATGTGCTTCTCTAATTCTTCCATTGGCTTCTTTCTCCTGATTGCTGGATTGTCCTGCTTCAGTCATGTGTAGGGTATTTCTTTGTGGTTTATAAAATGGTAGCTGTATTGCCTGAATCAATTGTAGATTAAAAAAAATTAGTCCACTGCAAATGCAAAGTAGCCATGCTAGACAGTTATAGCAAAATGATAACTGTACAATTAAAAATTGTTTAAATGTTTTACTTTCTTCCATTTATCACTCAGAATGCATGAGAAAATTTACTGACAAAATTAGACTTAAGGATGTATGTTTTTTGGAGGAAAATGTTTGATGGTAATTACCGTATTTAGCCATGTGATTTCTATATAGTATGTTTTCCTTTAAAATTTTGGAAAACCCTTCCTGGCCAGGCTTGGTGGCTCATACCTGTAATCCTAGCACTTTGGGAAACCAAGGTGTGCAGATCACTGGAGCCCAGGAGTTCAGGACTAGCCTGGGCAACACAGTCATACCCTGTCTCTGCAAAAAATACAAAAATTAGCGGAGCATGGTGGCACACCTGTGGCCGTAGCTACAAGGGGGACTGAGGTATGGGAGGATCACTTGAACCCCGAAGGTTGAGGCTGCAGTGAGCTGTGATTGGGTCACTGAACTCCGGCCTGGGTGACAGAGTAAGACCTTGCCTCAAAAAAATAAAAGACCCTTCCTGTTTTTGAATTTTTTGATTTCTTTAAAAAGTCACTTATAATAATTAAGAGACTAAGCATTACAAGCGAGGCTGAAATTTTCTAATGTTCCAACCTGTAACTTAAACGAATAGAGTATATCTTAGGAAATTACCTTTTTGCACCTTGGAAAACCCTGTTCTTAGCAACATCAGAGATACATACTGATTGTGCAACAGAATAAAGCAATTAGCCGAGGAGGTTACTCATCCACCTTTGGACTGAATCTCATGAGGTTTCTTTTGTTCCTATGTCAGGTATGTCTTTTACCTCCTAAGAGATGGCATTTATAGAGCAGACCTTCCTGTGCCATCTGGCCGATGTGCAGAAACTGTGCGTATTGTGGAGAGTTGCACGTTAAAGGACTTTGCAATCAAGCCACAATCCAAGCGAATCATTTACTTCAATGACACCGCCCAAGTCTTCATGTCAACATTTCTGGATGGCTCTGCTTCCCATCTCATCCTACCTCGCATCCCCTTTGCTGATGTGAAAAGTTTTGCTTGTGAAAACAATGACTTTCTTGTCACAGATGGCAAGGTCATTTTCCAACAGGATGCTTTGTCTTTTAATGAGTTCATCGTGGGATGTGACCTGAGTCACATAGAAGAATTTGGGTTTGGTAACTTGGTCATCTTTGGCGCGTCCTCCCAGCTGCACCCTCTGCCAGGCCGCCCGCAGGAGCTTTCGGTGCTGTTTGGCTCTCACCAGGCTTTTGTTCAATGGAAGCCTCCTGCCCTTGCCATAGGAGCCAGTGAGTGTTCTGTCCCCAGGGTGGTTACTGGCCTTGCTGGAATAAGAGGAAGGTTTGAACTGCTTGGTGTTGTGATTCAATTTTGAGAACCCCATGTGGCTATCCAGTCATCAACCAGAAGCAGCTACTTAGCTAAAAAAAAAAATTTATACATTTGTCCCATGTTTATTAGTTTTACAGTAGGAGAATCTCTATACTTCTCATGTATATCCCAATAGAATAATTTGAACATTTATTGAGTGTCTGCTAAGATCCAGGCATTGAACAAATAGCCAGGGAGATAGAGTACTTGGGTTGAGATTTTTTGTGCCGTCGAAAGCTTGCATGAATTTCAGCAATTCCCTAAAACTCTCGGAACTCGAATCTCCATCTCTGGAGAGAGGTAGTATGTGGGTGGATAAGCAGGTGGGCTCTGGAGTCAGCCTGCATGGATTCAAATACTTGTCTTGCCATTTGTTAACAGAATGACCCTGGGCAAGTTACTAAACCACTCTGTGCCTCAATTTCCACATCTGGAAAAGGGGAATATTTATTATATCTTTTAATGGAACTGTCGTACAGATAAAATTAAAATACATAAGTAGGGCACTTAGAACAGTATCTAGCACAGAGGTCAGCAAACTTTTTCTGTAAAGGAAGGACCAGATAGTAAATATTTTTATTTCCTTTGTGGGTCAGATGGTCCCTGTCATAGCTACTCAACTCTGCCATTGTAGTGTGAAGACAGCCATAGATAATATGTAAATGAGTAACTGTGGCTGTGTTCCATTACAACTTTATTTACAGAAACAGTGGGCCAGATTTGGCCTGTGAGTGGAGTTTGCCAACCCCTGGTCCCCTAGGCAATAGTAAGTATCTAGAAAACATCGGCTGTTTTTTGCTTTAGAACAAAGTTAATTATGTCTGTTTGCTGCGTGTCTCAAAGATGGCTGAAAATGAATAGGTAATTATTTTTTTTTTTATTGATTGGGCTTCTTGGAGGAAGGTACTATACAAACAGTGGTAATTACATCAGAGATTCATCATTAAGCATTTTTTATCAAGAGCCTGATTATATCTGTTATTGTTGTAGAGAACCCCTCCGGCAATTGTATGCACCAAGCATGTAGCTTTGACTGAAGTACAGTCCCATTTGTCAGAAATGCTGTCTCCTTCAATGCAGCTGAATGAGTGGCATGAGGAATGAACACTGTCCTAGCCTCATCAACAAATTATCCCTGGTGGTTATCGAGGTAGTGGATATTATTGCCCAATTGCTCTCCCATTTGAGATGAGGCTGTAGGTGAATTTATTGAGAATTCTTGGTTTGCCCTTGCAGATGTCATCCTGACCAGTGATATTATTGAACTCTTTGAATTAGGCCCTTCTGCTTGGCAGAACTGGACCTATGAGGTGAAAGTATCCACCCAAGACCCTCCTGAAGTCACTCGTATTTTCCCGAACATAAGTGGAACCAGGCTGAATGTACCTGAGCTGCAGAGTGCTACGAAATACAAGGTTTCTGTGAGAGCAAGTTCTCCAAAGAGGCCAGGCCCCTGGACAGAGCCTTCAGTGGGTACTACCCTGGTGCCAGGTGAGAAAATGTTCTGGATTTAGGGAGTGGCTCTCACAAAAAGAGGACTAGCTGAGTGTCCTTTAAATTTCCTTGCCTTGGATGTAAAGAAATGAGAATGAGGGTGTACTGACCTCTTGAGTATGTGTTTGAGTAAACACATATTGAGTTTGTATTTATTTTCTGAGATTAGGAAAGCAAATAAGGCGCCGTGTGATATTTAATTAGTGTTTCTAACCTGCCATTTTAAACTTTCCAAGATATTTTTAAGGAAACACTATAATTGATTCTTTACAGTTTTCTTCTTTCTCATGGTATATTAAGCAGTGGCATTCCTGAACTCTGAGGGTCTAGCTGAGAGAAGTTGAGGGGCTGTGAATTGTGCTGAATTCCATCCTCTTGGCTGAAAAGACATGGAAGAATGACTATACCATTCACATTACTATTGTTATCACAATCTCTTCTGGATGCTCTGAATGGGACCATGACAAACAGTAGTCAAAGCCCCCTCAAAAATAATTCTACAATGATCAAGACACTGTCATAGGGGCAATCTCACCGTGCGTTTTTCTTCACATTTCAAAAAATTATGTGAAAATCAGAAAGTATGTTTAATGGGATCGTTCTTGTTACACAGATAACAATCACTCATATCCTTTTATAGAACTTTTCAAAGTGTTGACATTCTTTTACTTTATAAAGAAAATCATAAGATATAAGACATAGATATAAGTATATAAGATATCTTTAAAGAGTTTGCTTTCCCTGATTCTTTTAATTTCTTTTTTACTAAACAGCTAGTGAACCACCATTTATCATGGCTGTGAAAGAAGATGGGCTTTGGAGTAAACCATTAAATAGCTTTGGCCCAGGAGAGTTCTTATCCTCTGATATAGGAAATGTGTCAGGTAAACACCAAGTCCCCTGTTCACTTGAATGAAAGATTTCTCCTCAAAAGGCTTCCCATGTCATTCAATGAATCAAAAGAATAGGGTATTTTGGTATTAGGTCAATAGTGAAAGGAAAAAATATTGACTCGACTCTACTTCCAGTGATTCTGTTAAGAAAATGTCAGTTCTTACACAGGAATGCTATTTATTAAGTCACAAAATGTGAGGTTGTTTCTAGTTTTATGCCCACCAGGATGGCTTTGATATAATGCTCATGTATTAATCTACCAATGTCATCTCACATTAACAGCCTATCTTGTTCCACTAAGGCAGTTATACTTAAGTAATTTACTATGTGTTTGCTATAAGACAGGAGCAGAAACTGCTGCATAGAATTCTAAATAAGGTGTAAGGAATAATTGGTTGAGAAAGAGGATTATTAAGTAATGAATGGGTAATTTGCCTGGAAGGCATTAGAAGGAAGAAAAGTCTTCGTTCTGGGGTGTTTTAACAGTGATCTTGCCTGAAGATGACATCTTCTATAGTTATCTAATTGTTTATTGATTTATGTGGCCATTAAAAGTACAACAGCATTTCCAACCAACATAGGAGCCAGATGTAGGTAATGTAGCACCAATGGAGAGAATGCCACTCTGGCATTGGCTGAGTCTGGGCTTCCTCTTAATGTACCTGTGAGCCCTCAGGCAGAACACATGATCTCACCTTGTCTCAGGTTAACCATCTCTCAGGTTAACCATCTCAAAAATGGGAATACTTCCTTCTTCATATCTTTGTTTTAGGAACTAAGTGAGATCTGTAAAGTGCCTGGGACAATGTTTGGCAAAGAAGAGATGCTTGATGTGTATCCACTGTTCTCTCTAGTTCCAGAGGTTAAGATTTTGGGAAACATTGTTGAAATATTCTTGACAGATCAAGTTCTAGTGAATATGTGTCAGTGTGTTCTTTAAAATTATGTTGAGGTGCAGATGTGATTTGTTGACTCATTATGTTTTTGTTGGTATGTTTGAAAAATAACTGCTAATCATTCACTTTATTTTGAGACATGGATTGGTATAACAACAGCCTCTACTACAGTGACACGAAAGGTGACGTTTTTGTGTGGCTGCTGAATGGGATGGATATCTCAGAGAATTATCACCTACCCGGCATTGCAGGAGCAGGGGCTTTAGCTTTTGAGTGGCTGGGTCACTTTCTCTACTGGGCTGGAAAGACGTATGTGGTAAGTTAAAGCATGGCATTCTGGGTGCTCTGGAACAATACTTATCCACTTCTGTGACTTGCACACCAATTTCATGTTTTGTTTTGTTTTGTTTTGTTTTAAATACTTGTGTACCACCTATGCTATTATTTATTTAATGTTTATCTTTAAACAAACTCACTTAAAATTTTTTTTGTTTGTTTTTTTGAGACTCAGTTTCACCCTGCTTCTCAGGCTGGAGTGCAGTGGCGTGATGTTGGCCTCCGCCTCCCAAGTAACTGGGATTACAGGCACATGCCACCATGCCTGGCTAGTTCTTGTATTTTCAGTGGAGATGGGGTTTCACCATGTTGGCCAGGCTGGTCTCGAGCTCCTGACCTCAAGAGATCTGCCTGCCTCAGCCTTCCAAAGTGCTGGGATTACAGGCAAGAGCCACCGCACCCAGCCCCATCTCACTTTTAAAATGTGTTTTTTTATAAATTAAATTTGTTATCGCTATTTGTTGAATTAGCTATTTTTTCCCCAATAATAGTTTAAAGTAAATACATGGAAATGCTCACCTGAGCATTGGTGTCTTGGCAGGAACATGGCATGCTCCAAAGGCATGATTCAAGGAAACTAAATAAAGAGACAATTTTCAAAGGTGTACACAGGGCTAGAGAAAATAAACAAAAGATCGTGAAGCATCCTCATGGTTTACAAGTGTGGGAAGATATAAGTCTAGGTGTGAAGAGGCAAGGGGAAGAAGTAGAAGAACCTGGTGAGGGCTGTAGCTGTGGGAGAGTAGCTGATATGGACTGTGACTTTAGGCACACAAGCTGGCCACTATCAAGATGTATGGTCTGGCAAGGAGCCAGCTAAAGGAATAAGAACTCCAACCCCTCCTTCCTCCTGCCTTCTGATCTGCCAGTGCTTCCATTGGCTGAACCTCACCAGAAGCCAGACAACAACCCATTAGCCTAGCAGATAAAGTCCATAGATGTTGGCCTATGGGGGCACAGAGTAGGGTGGAGAAGGTTGGAGATTAGACCTCGAGGCAAAATAAAGACATCCAGCACACCTGTGGAGTGATATATTTTGAAGAGAAAGATGATGGTTAATGACAAGAACATTGGCCTGACAGATGAAGAAATATGTTATTGAAATCATTTTTCATCAGGAAAGTGCTTGCTGTCCATTCATTTATTTGTCCAGCGATCATTTATCTACTACCAATGCGTTGAAATTCTTGAAAGAAGGCAAAGTAGGGAATATAAAATAAATAGCCGACATGTCCCTGCTCTTTAAAAAAACAGCTTTGTTGTGATATAATTCACATAACGCGAAATTCGTTCTTTTATTGTGTAGAATTCAGAGATTTTTTTGTGTGTCCAGTGTTGTGCAGCCACCATCAGTTGTCCCTGCTCTTCTGATGAGATAAAATACATATATGAAATAAAGAAGCATGTGAAGCAATGTATTTAGAGACAAAGTAATATGGTACAATCTGAATTCATAAGTGCCAAAGATGTGCAAGCAGAATGGAATTGAGTGGGGTTAGTCAGAAAACACTCCCTCAAATGGGTTAGTTTAAAAATGCTTTTGAAAAAGGAAATGGAAGAGTGGACATAAAAACCAGTTTTAAGTATTTTCTCTATCTCTTACAAAGGTGTTTAACTTCAGGACAAATTGTTTAACTTTAACCCACTTTACCTGTGAAAAAATAGGGAATAGAAATCCTTCATAAGCTTAATGTGAGGATTAGAAGAGTTTATATTTTAAAGATAAAAAAGTACAGCGCCTGGCACATTATTGATACTCAATCATGAAATATTAGGGAAATATACTGATAGAGAGGAGCAAGTAGAGATGTCATCATTTATAAGGACACATACATCTTTTTTTACATATAATCAAATATATTCCTATCCAGTAGTGTTCACATTGTCTGGATGTATTATTAGGAAAAGTAGTTATTTTTATGTGAAATAAATTTATTTCCCTTCTCTTTGGAGGCATGAAAACAGATAAGCCCTGTGAGAGCAGATGCCATGTCTGTTTGCCTGTTGCTATGTTTCCAAGGCTTATCATACTACCCAGCACATAGTGCCAATCACTATTCGTGGTTGAATGAATGAATGGATTAATCAAGCAATTTATTAATGATTGCAATAAACTATTCAGAAATAATAATGTCATTTGAAAGCCATTAACTGGCCATACAATTATGTTTTTTAGATACAAAGGCAGTCTGTGTTGACAGGACACACAGATATTGTTACTCACGTGAAGCTATTGGTGAATGACATGGCGGTGGATTCAGTTGGTGGATATCTCTACTGGACCACACTCTATTCAGTGGAAAGCACCAGACTAAATGGGGAAAGTTCCCTTATACTACAGGCACAGCCTTGGTTTTCTGGGAAAAAGGTGACAAAATAAAAGATCTGATCATTTAGTAATACTAAATAGCTCTATATTTATGATAATACTGTCTCTCGCTTGTTGTGAGTACTTAAAGCAGACTTCTAAAGGAAATACTGTTTTGGGAAGATCTTGATTTAACCAAGATTTCTGTTATTTGAAAAAAAAAGCCTTATTTGATGGTCATAATTGAAAACCTTATTTGATGGTCATAAGTGATTATATAAGTTCAAATGTACTATGGAGATGTTTTTTAGTTGCTTTATTTTGAGTGAACCCAACTTAAAAGTATTTTAATTTATAACTGTTTTTATAGTCTTAAGGACTTCTGTTGAATATTTTAGAATCTTTGAATCAGGTGGTGATTAGGCTTTTTACTATTTTCAATCAGTTTTGGGTACTGACTGTTCTAAAAACTGTTTCTAAAAACTAGGCAAATTATTTGACTTCTCCATGTTTCTTTCCTTATCTGAAAAATGGGACTATTAACTATTATTCTACCTCCTAGATTTTTTAAAATAAAGATTATATGAGATTATTCATGAGAAGGAGTGGGAATAGGTCCAGGTACAAAGTAAATACTCAGTAGTTAAGCTCTTATTATTATTACTCAGCCTGCAAAATATGCCAGATACAGGAATGTTTCTAAAGCAAATGTTACTTTTACTTCCTCAGCTTCTACAGCAATACCCATTTTTGTTGAATCTGTTTAGCTACCCACCAGGTATCCATCTAAGTTTCTAAATTTTAATTTTTTCTGATCATAATGGTGACATATTTCAACTATAGAAAACTTGAAAATTGCAGGAATGCGTTAAGAATAAATAAATTATTCACACTATTTCTACCTAATACATCCCTTAAGATTTCTTATTTTAAGTCATTTTTTTCTGCAGAGATAAAATATACATAATACAGAATACCAGATCATTTAAAAATATATGTGTATATATATGAACTAATAGTTGAGTCACTTGATCTCCAATTCCAATAACATATATGGGCCATAATTCCTAGGATATTTAAAGAGACCTGATTTGCATTACATGGATTATAACACAAGCATTTAAAAGAGATGGAAATTTATGTACCATATCCAAAGATTAATCATTCTTGTCAAATAACAAAAAGGTCCCTTAATTCTATTTTGGAGTCACTTGAGTCTGAATACAAAGAAAGCGTTTTTTTTTTTTCAAAAAATATAATTGTTAGGGAAAAGCATTTTCATTTTTGTAAAAACATATTGATAATATTATCTCAAGAGTAACTTCTTCTCCAGCTCAGGGACTTTGTCAGTAATCTTCCCAGTATTCTGATATGGTTGTTTGAGTACTCTCACTAGCCAGGAAAAAGCTCTGGTGTGACCTTGGGGACTTTCCCATAAATGAGTGAGTCATCTCAGCATGTTTGGGGGAAATTCATCCTTCTTACCCCTCTTTAAATCCCCCCTCCAAATGCTTATACACTGCAGATGGGAATGTAAATTAATACAACATCTGTGGAAAACAGTGCAGAGATTTCTTAAAGAACTAATAATATTTCTATCATTCGATCCAGCAATCCCACTACAGGGTATCTCCCCAAAGGAAAAGAAGTCACTATATCAAAAAGACACCTGCACACGTATGTTTATGGCAGCACGATTTGCAATTGTAAAGACAGGGAACCAACCTAAGTGCCCATCAACTGATTAGTGGATAAAGAAAATGTGGTATAAATACACCATGGAATATACTCAGCCATAAAAAAAAGAAGGAAATAATGTCTTTTGCAGCAACTTGAATGGAGCTGGAGACCATTATTCTAAGTAAAGTAACTCAGGAATGGCAAACCAAATACTGTATGTTCTCACTTATAAGTGGGAGCTAAGCTACAGGTATGCAAAATCATACAGAGTAATATAATAGACTTTGGAGACTCAGAAGGAGGGAGGGTGGAAGTTGGGTGGGGGATAAAAATACCCTACATATTGGGTACATTTTTACACTACTCAGGTGACTGGTGCACTAAAATCTCAGTCTTTACAACTGTACAATTCTTCCATGTAACCAAAAACTACCTGTACCCCAAAAGCTATTGAAATTAAATATATATATATATAGAGAGAGCAAAAGAATGGAAATTAAAAAAAACACTCCTCTCCAAATCCTCTCCCAGGTTGTGAAGTGCTGTTGTTGCTTTTGCAAATCTGTGTTCCGGTTCCATGGTTTGATGTCTAATCTGTCTGACTCCATTAGTGCCAGTGGATGCTCTGAAGGCAACACATTTTGCATCCAGCAAAGCTCTTCATCTCTCTCTAGCTCATTTATGTCATGTACAGATTTATTATGCAGTAATAATATATTTTGCAATCAGCAGATATAATGAAATACAGTCAGGCAATTATTTATAGAAAGGCCCAATTATTTGTGTGATAAAAAAAGAATGAACAAAGTAAGAGATTCTTCTAAGGTAAAAAGATACCTTTTGCCACATCTGATGAGCTCAACTTACAGCATATGGTACATTTTTACCATAGAATTAAAATTTAACATAAAGATTTCAGTTTAGATCAGAGAGGTTTATATACAAGGTATGGATTACCCTCTGACTGTTTAAATATGAAGCTGCTGACTGCCCGGAGGAATGGGATGATGACCCAGCACCTGAATTTTACTTAGAGTTTGAATAGTTTGTTGTATTCCAGCAAAAAATTGTAGAATCTCCTTCTTAAAATAGATAAAATAGACTTAATTTGTAATGTAGAAACTCTAGTGCATCTCGTTGTAAATAACCAAACAAGGTTAACCTGATTTCTCTTTAACTGAAAAAAAAAAAAAAAAATCAGTAAATTTCTCTCAGCACGGAGCAAGGACTTGATTCAACTCCTAAAAGGCTGGGAATTGCCAGAATACATTTTTACCTTCTGGAGAATAAGTTGGTTGAATTTTCCTGAAGATAGAAGGCTGTGATTTATATGACAACCGAAGGGTTTTTGCCATCATATACCTTGTAACTGTTTCTTTGTAGAAGGGTAACTTTTCAGGAAGAATTTTTACCTCTTGGATACCTTATTATTGTAGTCTTTTCACATCTTTCACTGGCTCATGATTTTTGTCTAAATGCTGCTGTATCTTGCTAAAGATATAGTCATCAACTTTAATTCTACTGGGGATACCTCACAACCTCTAGGTATGTTACAGGGAGATTCCACTGCTCTGAGATCAGGCTACTGGCAATCTTAGCCTATTTGGAAAATATTTGTAAAGCCAAAGAAAGCAAAAACAGGATCTTTGGATAGATCTTTGGATAGTAACTATCTTCGGAAAGCCAAAGATAGCAAAAACAGGATCTTTGGATTCTATGCCATAGGAAAAGCAGCCTTTCTTCAGGCCTCACCTCGTCGACTGGATGTAAACTTAAGATATACATTGCAACAAGAAAGCAAAGAATAGTAAGAAGTGGTTCTCATATGTCATCTGGAAATAGGGCTTTATATACACATTACTATTCAATTTTAACTCACAAACATCCTTTGTGTATGATCTTCTTAAAGTGTATAAGAATGTTTTGGGTTGCAATTAACAGAAAATACAATTCAAAATGGTTTAAACCATTGTTGCCATATTGGAATCACCTGTGAAGTTTTAAAGCATACTGGAGCCTAGGTTCCATCCCCAGAGATCATAATTTAATAGAGTGCAGCCTGGGAATTGAGATTTCTTGAAAACTCCACAGATCATTCTAATGTGCAGCTATGTTTGATAACAACAGGTTTAAACAACAGCAAAATTCACTGGCCCATGTTGCTAAAGAGGCCAGAGTTATCACTATCTTTAGACAAGCTTGGCGCAGGCTCAACGCTTCAGATTCAGTAGCTCTGGAGTGTGATTGATAATTTGTGTTTGTTCCAAGTTTCCAGGTGATGCCGTTGCTGCAGGTCTGAGAATCGTACTTTGATAATTACTGGAGCTAGGTATATAAAAGTGAATAATATACTCGTTGCCTTTTTGTAAAATTTTAGGACACCAGTGTTTATATCCAAATAGCATAGTAATAAGTGTGATCGTATAACTCTTATATTCAGAAAAAAGTAAACATTATTGAATTTTTTATTCCAAAGAGGATGTTAAAGAGAAATCTATAGCATAAGTGTGACCTGGTCACAAAATATGCTTCAAACATGTATTTGGCTTATTTTCTTACCTTACTTTCTATTTAGGTGATTGCTCTAACTTTAGACCTCAGTGATGGGCTCCTGTATTGGTTGGTTCAAGACAGTCAATGTATTCACCTGTACACAGCTGTTCTTCGGGGGCAGAGGTAAGTAGAGTCCCTCAAAGGCAATTGATTGAGAAGCATACTTGTCAGTCATAAATGATAATGCATAAAAATTCATTTATTCTTTCAATAAACATTTTCTGATTATCCACTGTGTTGCAGGCATTGGGCTTTTAGGGTAAAGGGGTTTGTAAATAACTAGTTACAGTAGAATATGGTAAGTGCTGTGAGTATAGGCACTCAGGAGAATGCTGCTTAAGAGCCCAGGAAGTGTATGGATAAGCTTTTCTGCTTCTTCACAAAATAGAGTATGAATTATGGAATGAAGGCAGAACTCTTCCTGTGATGTCTTAAATGAAAACTAGAGAGTGAAAGGGACCACATGAATTACCTCCTTGATCTGTGTCCTCAAACTTATCCCCCTGTCCTGCTCTTGTTGGCATCTCTACATCTTCCACATTAGCATTGTGAGATATTTTAAAAATAAATTTTACACTTTTATTTTAAAAAATCAGTTAAAATATACATAACATGAAATATTCAGATCTTAAGTATTCCATTACATCAGTTTAGACAAATGCATTTTGAGACATAGAACATATCTATCATCACAAAAATTCCTGTGCCTCTTCCCAATCAATCTGCACCCCTCCAGAAATACGTACTTTTTGTGTCTGGCTTCTTTTACTTGGCATAAAATCTTTTGCGATACATGTCGTTATGTGTATTAGTTTTTCCTTTTTATTGCTGAGTAATATTCCATTGTGTGAAGATACCACTGTCTGTGTATCCATTCTATGCCTGTCTTCATGGACATTTTAATTGCTTCCCAATTTTGGTTATTATGAATAAAACTGAATATTTGTATACAAGCCTTTTTGTGGATGTATACTTGGATACATACCTAGGAGTAGAATTGCTGGTGATAAGGTAGATAGATGTTTATATTCTTAAGTAATTGCCAGTTTTTCAAAATGTTTGTGCCATTTTACATTCCCATAAAAATGTATGAAAATTGTCGTTCTTCCATATCCTTTCAACAGTTGGCTTTGGCAATCTTTTTTATATTCACTGTTCTTTGGTGTGGGGAGCAGTACATGTTGTGCTTTTAACCAGCACTTCCCTGGTGACTGTCAATTTTGGTCACTTTTGCATTTGGTATCGGCCATTTATATATCTTCTTTTATGACGTGCCTGTTCTAGTATTCTTCTCATTTTTAAATGAGTTATCTTTTCATTATTGAGTTGTTCTTCATATAAGCACTTTGTCAAAATATGTGTTGTGAATATTTTCTCTCAGTGTTTAGTTTATCTGCTTATTTTCTTGGTGGTGTGCTTTGATGAGCAGAATTTCATTTTAATTAAGTCCAATTTATGAATTTTCTATATTCTGTGCTTTCTGTGTTTTCTACAAGAAATCTTAGCCTATCCCAAAGTTGTGAAGATTTTATACTGTATTTTTTCTAGAAGCTTTATCGTTTTAGCTTTCATGATTAGATCTGTAATTCATCTTAAATTTATTTTGGGGTATGGTGTGAGATATGAGTTAAAGTTTTCTTTTTTTCCTTTCTATAGGGATATCCAGTTATTGTAGTACCATTTGCTGAAGAGATTTTCTCTTTATTTAGTTGCTTTGGGACCTTTATTGAAAATAATTTGGGCCGGGGCACAGTGGCTCACGCCTGTAATCCCAGCACTTTGGGAGGCCGAGGCCGGTGGATAGCCTAACGTCAGGAGTTTGAGACCAGCCTGACCAACGTGGTGAAACCCCATCTCTACTAAAAATACAAAAAGTAGCCGAGTGTGGTGATGGGTGCCTGTAATCCCAGCTACTCAGAAGGAGTCTGAGATGATTCTCATGCTCATCCCAGCATAAGAATCACTTGAACCTGGGAGGCAGAGGTTGCAGTGAGCAGAGATTGCGCCATTGCACTCCAGCCTGGGCAACAAGAGTGTGTATGTGTGGATCTATTTCTGGACTCTCTATTCTGTTCCTTTGATATATTTATCTATTCTTTTTGCCAGTGCTACATTGTCTTGATTACTGTAAATTCAGAGAAAAACTTGAAGATAGGCAAATTCAGTCCTTCTACTTTGCTTTTCTTTTCCAATATTTTTATTTTGGCTATACTTGATCTTCTGCCTTTCCAAATAGATTTTAAAATCATCTCACTAATTTCTAGAATAAATCCTGCTGGAAATTTGAATCTCTTTTCAGTTTAGGGAGAATGAATATCTTAAAATTTTGAATCTTCCAATCAATGAAAATGATGTATCTCTCCATTTGTTTAGGTTTTCTTTAATATCTCTCAGCAGTGTTTTATAGTTTTTAGTGTAGATGTCTAAAATATCTTTTATTAGCTTAATGCCTAGGTATCTAATTAGTCGTCTCAAAAATGACTTAGGAAGCATTCTGTCAATTTTCTGAAAGCATTTGTATAGAATTGCTATTAATTCTTCTTTAGTTTTGATAAAATCCACAAGCAAATTCATCTGGACCTGGAGTTTTCCTTGTGGAAAATTATTTGATTACAAATTCAGTATCTTTTAAAGATATAAGGCTATTTATTTGTATTTCTTCTTGAGCCAGTTTTGGTAATTCATGCTTTCAAGAATTTGTCATTTTCCATGGGTTGTCAAATTTAATAATATCCTCTTATTATAATTTTAATGTCTACAGTGTCTGTAGTGATATCCTTTTATACTTCCGCTATTGGTACATTTTTTTTGTTGATCACTCCTGCTAAAAGTTTGTCAGATTTATTTATCTTTTCAAATAATCTGTTTCTGGTATTATTGACTTTTTTCTGTTTTGTCAATTTTTGATTTCATTAATTTCTAATCTTATTTTTATTATTTTCCCTTTTCTATTTATTTTAGCCATAATTTTGTGTTATTTTTCTAGGTTTTTAGATTGAAAAGAAAGGTCATTGTTTTTGTATCATTCCACTCACTGGCATTTAAAACTATGAGTTTCTTTCAAGGTCTATATTAGTTGTAGTCAACAGATTTTGGTATGTCTCCAACTGTGATTATAGATTTGCCTATAGTTCTTTTTGGTTAATGTATTTGGGTGCTTTATATTTAGTAGGTTGATTATCTATATACTTGATTATATTGCCTTTTTATCATTATAAAACACTCCTATTCATCTATGCTAATATTCTTCATCTTAAAGATTCCTTTGTCTGATATTACTATGGCCACATCAGCTTTCTTTTGCTTAGTGTTTGCAAACTATTTCCATGTATTTACTTTTTAACTGCTTTGAATATTTATATTTATTGTATTGTTTTATTGTTGGTTTTAAAATTTTTATTTTCGTTTAAGGGGTACATGTGCAGGTAAGTTCTATAGATAAATAGTTTGTCCTGGGGGTTTGGGGTACAGATTGTTACCCAGGTAACAAGCATATTACCCCATAGGTATTTTCTCTTTTTTAAAACATTTTATTTTTTAATTCAATAGGTTTTTGGGGAACAGGTGGTGTTTGGTTACATGGATAAGTTCTTTAGTGGTGAATTCTGAAATTTTGGTAAACCCATCACCTGAGCGGTGTACACTGTACCCAGTGTGTAGTCTTTTATCCCTCACCCTCCTCCCACCCTTTACTCCAAATCCCCAAAGTCCATTGTATCATTCTTATGCCTTTGCATCCTCATAGCTTAGCTCCCACTTATGAGTGGGAATGTACGATGTTTGGTTTTCCATTCCTGAGTTACTTCACTTAGAATAATGGTCTCCAATTCCATCTGGGTTGCTATGAATGCCATTATTTTGTTCCTTTTCATGACTGGGTAGTATTCATGTATATATATGAATATATATATATGTATATATATACACACACATATATATGTGTATATATGTGTGTATATATATGTATATATATACACACACATATATATGTGTATATATGTGTGTATATATATGTGTATATATGTGTGTGTATATATGTGTGTATATATATATATACACACACCACATTTTCTTTATTCACTCACTAATAGGTGTTTGTGCTGGTTCCATATTTTTGCAATCATGAATTGTGCTGCTATAAACATGCATGTGCATGTATCTTTTTCATATAATGACTTCTTTTCGCTGAATGGATACCCAATGGTGGGATTGCTGGATCAAATGGTAGATCTACTTTTAGTTCTTGAAGGAATTTTCACACTGTTTTCCATAGTGGTTGTACTAGTTTACATTCCCACCAGCAGTGTAAGAGTGTTCCCTTTTCACCACATCCATGCCAACATCTATTTTTTGAGATGGTTTGTTTTTTTTTTCTTGTTGATTTGTTTGCATTCCTTGTAGATTCTGGATATTAGTCCTTTGTCAGATACATAGTTTGTGAATATTTTCTCCCACTATGTGGGTTGTCTGTTTACTCTGCTTATTATTTTGCTGTGCAGAAACTTTTTAGTTCAATTAAGTCCCATCTATTTATCTTTGTTTCTGTTGCATTTGATGCTGGGTTTTTTGTCATAAAGTCTTTTCCTAAGCCAATGTCTAGAAGGGTTTCTTCAATGTTATCTTCTAGAATTGTTAAGGTTTCAGGTCTTAGATTTAAGTCTTTGATCCATCTTGAGTTGATTTTTGTATAAAGTGAGAGATGAGGATCCAGTTTCATTCTTGTACATGTGGTTTTCCAATTATCCCAGCACCATTTGTTGAATAGGGTATCCTTTCCCTACTTTATGTTTTTGTTGGCTTTGTCGAAGATCAGTTGGCTGTAAGTAATTGGCTTTATTTCCAGGTTCTCTATTCTGTTACATTGATATGTGTGCCTATTTTTATACCAGTGTCATACTGTTTTGGTGACTATATCCTTACAGTACAGTTTGAAGTCAGGTAATGTGATGCCTCCAGATTTGTTCTTTTTGCTTAGTCTTGCTTTGGCTATGTGGGCTCTTTTTTGGTTCCACATGCATTTTACGATTGTTCTCTCTTGTTCTGTGAAGAATGATGCTGGTATTTCGATGTGAATTACATTGAATTTGTAGATTGCTTTTGGCAGTATGGTCATTTTTCACAATATTGAGTCTACCCATTCATGAGCATGGGATATGTTTCCATTTGTTTATGTCATCTATGATTTTTTATCTTTCCTTCTTTCTTTTTTTTTTTTAATTATACTTTAAGTTCTAGGATACATGTGCACAATGTGCAGGTTTGTTACATATGTATACATGTGCCATGTTGGTGTGGTCATCTATGATTTCTTTCAGCAGTGTTGTATAGTTTTCCTTGCAGAAGTCTTTCATCTTCTTAGGTACATTTGTGAGTATATTTTTGCAGCTTTCGTAAAAGGGGTTGAATTATTGATTTGATCCTCAGCTTGATCACTGTTGGTGCATAGCAGTGCTACTGATTTGTGTACATTAATTTTGTATTCGGAAATTTTGCTGAATTCATTAATCAGTATTAGGAGCTTTATGGAGAAGTATTTAGGGTTTTCTACATATATGATCATGTCATCAGCACATAGTGATAGTATGACTTCCTCTTTACTGATTTGGATGCCCTTTATTTCTTTCTCTTGTCTGATTACTCTAGCTAGGACTTCCAGTACTATGTTGAACAGAACTGGTGAGACTGGGCATCCTTGTCTTGTTCCATTTCTCAGAGGGAATGCTTTCAACTTTTCCCTATTCAGTATAATGTTGGCTGTGGGTTTGTCATAGATGGCTTTTGTTACATTAAGATATGTCCCTTCTATGCCAGTGTTGCTGAAGTTTTAATCAAAGAAGGATGCTGAATTTTGTCAAGTGCTTTTTCTGCATCTATTGAGATGATCATGTGATTTTTGTTTTTAATTTATTTGTGTGGTGTGTCACACTTATTTACTTGTGTATGTTAAACCATACCTACATCCTTGGTATGAAACCCACTTGATTATATGGATTATTTTTTGATATGCTGTTGGATTCATTTAACTAGCATTTGGTTAACGATGTTTGCATCTATATTCATCAGGGATGTTTGTCTGAAGTTTTCTTTTTGTGTTATGTGTTTCCTCGTTTGGAATTAGGGTGATATTGGTTTCATGGAATGATTTAGGGAGGATTCCCTCTTTATCTTTTGGAATAGTGTCAATAGAATTAGTACCAATTCTTTGAAGCTCTGATAAAATTCAGCTGTTTATTATCTGTCTAGTCCTAGACTTTTTTTTGTTGGCAATTTTTAAATTAACATTTCAGTCTTGCTTCTTGTTATTGGTCTGTTCAGAGTTTCTATGTGTCCCTAGTTTAATCTAGGGGGGGGTTGTATATTTTCAGGAATTTATCCATCTCCTCTAGGTTTTCTAGTGTGTGCATATAGAGGTGTTCATAGTAGCCTTGAATGATCTTTTGTGTTTCTGTAGTATTGGTTATAATGTCTTACATTTTGTTTCTAATTGAGCTTGTTTGGATCTTCTCTCTTTTTTTCTTTGTTAATCTTCCTAATGGTCTGTCAGTTTTGTTTATCTTTTAAAGAACCAGCTTTTTGTTTCATTTACCTTTTGTATTGCCTTTTTCTATTGGTTTCATTTAGTTCTGTTCTGATCTTTGTTATTTCTTTTCTTCTGTTGGGTTTCAGTTTGGTTTGTTCTTATTTTTCTAGTTCCTGAGGTGTGACCTTAGATTGTCTGTGTGTGTGCTTTCAGACTTTTTGATGTAGGCATTCAATGCTATGAGCTTTCCTCTCAGCCCCGCTTTTTGCAGTATCCCAGATGTTTTGATAGGTTATATCACTGTTACTGTTCAGTTCAAATAATTATTACATCTCCCTCTTGATTGCATTGTTGACCCAATGATCATTCAGGAGCAAGTTATTTAATTTCCATGTATTTGCATGGTTTTGAGGGTTGCTTTTGGAGTTGATTTCCAATTTTTTTTCCACTGTGATCTGAGAGTGTACTTATATATTAATTTCGATTTTCTTCAATTTGTTGAGACTTGTTTATTTGGCTATCACATGGCCTGTCTTGAAGAGTTTTCCATGTGTTGATGAATAGAATGTATATTCTGCAGTTGTTGACTAGAATGTTCTGTAAATATCTGTTAAGTCCATTTGTTCTAGAGTATAATTGAAGTCCAATTTTTTTTTTTGTTGACTTTCTGTCATCACAACCTGTCTAGTGCTGTCAGTGGAGTATTGAAGCCCCTACTATTGTGTTGTGGCCTATCTCATTTCTTAGGTCTAGGAGTCATTGTTTTATAAATTTGGGAGATCCAGTGTTAGGTGCATATATATTTAGGACTGTTATATTTTCCTGTTGGACTAGTCCTTTTATCATTATATAATGTCCCTCTTTGTCTTTTTAAACTGTTGCTGCTTTAAAGTCTGTTTTGTCTGATATAAGAATAGCTACTTCTGCTCACTTTTGGTTTCCATTTGCATGGAATATCTTTTTCCACTCCTTTACATTGAGTTTCTGTGAGTTCCTTACGTGTTAGGTGAGTCTCTTGAAGACAGAAGAAATTTGGTTGGTGAATTCTTACCCGTTTTGCAATTCTGTATCTTCAAAGAGGTGCATTTAGGCCATTTACATTCGATGTTAGTATTGAGAAGTGCGGTACTATTCTATTCATTATGCTAGTTACTGCCTGAATGCCTTGGGTTTTTTTGTTTTTTTTTTTCATTGTGTTATTGTTTTACAGGTTCTTTGAGATTTATGCTTTAAGGAAGTTCTATTTTGGTGTATTTCAAGTATTTGTTTCAAGATTTAAAGTTCCTTTTAGCAGTTCTTGCAGTGCTAGCTTGTTAGTGGCAAATTCTCTCAGCCTTTGTTTGTCTGAAAAAGACTGTGACTTTCCTTCATTTGTGAAGCTTAGTTTTCCTGAATACAAAATTCTTGGCCAGTAACTGTTCTGTTTAAGGAGGCTGAAGATAGGACCCCAGTCCTTTCTAGCTTGTAGGGTTTCTGCTGAGAAATCTGCTGTTAATATGATAGGTTTTCATTTATAGGTTACCTGATATTTTTGCCTCGCAGCTCTAAAGATCCTTTCCTCCATCTTGACTTTAGATAACCTGATGACTATGTGCCTAGGCAATGATCTTTTTGTGATGAATTTCCCAGGTGTTCTTTGGGCTTCTTATATTTGAATGTCTAGATCTCTAGCAAGACCAGGTAAGTTTTCCTCAATTATTCTCTCAAATATGTTTTCCAAACTTTTAGATTTCTCTTCTTCCTTGGAAACACCAATTATTCTTAGGTTTGGTGATTTAACAGGATCCCAAACTTCTTAGAGGCTTTGTTCTTTTTTTTTTGTTACTATTCCTTTTTTTGTTCTTGTTGGACTGAGTTAATTCAAAAGCCTTGTCTTCAAGCTCTGAAGTTCTTTTTTCTACTTGTTTGATTCTATTGCTGAGACTTTCTAGTGTATTTTGCATTTCTCTAAGCATGTCCTTCATTTCCAGAAGTTGTGATTGTTTTTTATTTATGCTGTCTATTTCTCTGGATATTTTTTCTATCCATATCCTGTATCATTTTTTAAATTTCTTTAAGTTGGTATTTACCTTTTTCTAGTGCCTCCTTGATTAACATATTAATTGACTTTCTGAATTCTTTTTCTGGCAATTCAGAGATTTCTTGGTTTGGATCCATTGCTGGTGAGCTAGTGTGATCTTCTGGGGATGTTAAAGAACTTTGTTTTGTAATATTACTGGAATTGTTTTTCTGGATTTGGGTGGACTATGTCAGAGGAAGATCTGGGGCTCAAAGGCTGTTGTTTAGATTCTTTTGTCCCATGGGGTGCTCCCTTGATGTGGTGCTCTCCCTCTTCCCCTAGGGATGGGGCTTCGTAAGAGCTGAACTGCGATGATTATTATTTCTGTTCCGGGTCTAGCCTCCCAGTGGAGCTACCCAGCTCCAGGCTGGTACTGGGAAGTGTCTGCAAAGGCTCTTATGATGTGATTCATCTTCAGGTCTCTCAGCCATGGATACTAGCACCTGTTCTGGTGGAGATAGCGGAGGACTGAAGTGGACTCTGGGAGGGTCCTTTGTGGTACTTTTGTTTAGTGCACTGGTTTTGTGTTGGTTGGCCTCCAGCCAGGAGCTAGCACTTTCAAAAGAGCATTAGTTGCAGTAGTATAGGGAAGATACAAGCTTGCCCTAGAGTCACCTGGATAAGTATTCAGGTTTCTCAGGCAGTGGGTGGGGCCATAGAGCCCCCAAGAGAGTATGTCTTTTGTCTTCAGCTACCAGGATGGGTAGAGAAAGACCATCAGTTGGGGCAGGGTTAGGCATGACTGAGCTCAGACTCTCCTTGGGTGGGGCTTGCTGTGGCTGCTGTGGGGGATGGGGGTGTAGTTCTCAGATTGATGGAGTTATGTTCCCAGGGGTATTATGGCTGCCTTTACTGCCTTATACAGGCCACCAGGGAAGTGAGGAAAAGCCAGCAGTGACAGGCTTCGCCCAACTCCTACACATCCTGAAAGGCCAGTCTCACTCCCACTGTGTCCCCTATGCAGCCAGTGAGTAGGGCTAAGAACTTGCTGCAAGTTACAAGCCTCCCTGCTGAAAAAGCAAGCAGGGCTTTCAGGTTTCATACCTTCCACCTGTCATGGTTTCTGTGTTCGTATCTGCACTCCCTGTTTGTCCTCTTTTCTAGGTTCTGTCCAGGAAACTTTGTATGTGGTTGAAATTTTTACAAAGTTCAGCTGGAACTTTCCTTCTCTCTGTGGTCTTTCTCGAGTTCCACTGGCAGCCCTCCCCAAGGATCTCAGCAAGACAAAGTCAGGAATGGCTTCCCTGGGGACTGTGAGTGCCCATAGGGCTCTTCCTGCTGCTTCCTCTACCCCTATATTTTGCTTGGCTCTAAATTTGCCTCAGCTCCAGGTGAGGTCAAATCCTTTTCCCATGATCTGGACCTTCAGGTTTCCCACAGAGGATGTGTGTTTGGGGGCGGACACTCCCCATATCACACTTTGGGCACTCAGTGTTTTGGCTGTCTCACAAAGCCTGCAGCAGCAAGCCTCTTCCTTCAAAGGGTCTGTGGATTCTCTCAGCTGTCTTGGTGTGTTCCTGTGGTAGTTCTTGGAGCAGAAGTTCATGATGTGAGTCTCCACATGCTGCTCTGTCCATTGAATGAGAGCTGCAAGTTAGTCCTCGCCTCCTATCCAGCATTTTGGGAATTGATCTGAGTCTTTACATTTAAAGTGTCTTTCTTGTAAACAACATGCAGGATTTTGCATTTTTACACAATCTAACAATTTCTGCATTTTAATTAAGGTGTTTGGTTCATTTACATTTAATATAATTATTGATATGTTTGGATTTAAGTCTATTATCTTGATGTGTGACTTTCATTTTTCTCTTAGCTCTTTGTTTCTCTGTTTCTACTTCTTTGCCATTTTTGTGGGTGAATAAAATAATTTTTAGTATTCCATTTTATATCCTCTAATGACATTTTAAGTATGTCTATTTGTATTTTTTAGGTTACATTAGAAATTAAAATATGCATTTTTTACATGATACATTTTCAACTTACAAGTCAACATCCAAATATATCCTTCACTTCATAAATGATTTAAAAACTTTATAACTATATACACCTAATTTTTACCACCCTACTCTTAGTGTTCTTGGTGTTATATGTTTTAGTTCTACTCATACTTTAAAATCCATGTTCTTTTGTAAATAGCCAATAATTTAAAAATATTTAACTAATAGTTTTTAAGGGAGAAGTTACACATCTAAAATTAAAATATAGAACATAAAGTCATTAGAACCCAGCATTTAGAGGGAGAATTTAGAGATCATTTTATTTCATTGATGAGGACACTGAGGCCCAGAGATGTTCATGCATTTTCCTAATATCACATTGTTAATCAGAGGAACGGTCAGGAAGTGATTAAAGCAAAATGTCATACTCTAAAGGAAAGATTTCTGGTATTAGGTTCTTGGGTCCCCAGAGGGTTCATAGAAGGCTTTAGGATGTGTCAGTGCTCTGAAATTGAGGATTCATATCTTTCATCAAAATTCCAAAAAAGTCTCATAAAGTTCAATAATTGTTTTATGAAGACAATGCTGACAGTATTTTTAGAATAAAAATTACTTTTTTTGGTAAATAGAAAAACTCCAAGTCATGGAGACTCTGAAAAAGCAGTGTACGTATGTGTATATTTATCTTTCTATCTATCTATAGATATAGATTTATACACATACATCAGTATGTATTCATATGTATATATCCGTATATATCCACATACATTTATATGCATATACATATATGTATATAAATATATGTATACATGGAAGTGTATATGGATGTACATATACATATATGCATATATATGGATGTGTATATATGTATATGCACATGGATGTATGTAGGTATATATTTATGTATATATCCATATATACACACACACACACACACACACAATGCATGTAAGCACATAAACACAACAAATCTGATTGATCAATTACTTCATATCAAGTATGGTACACAGCTCAGCTGGTTTCCTACCTGTGAATCAGAGAAAACTGATTATTCTTTTCCTTAGGAGCTTAAGGTACTGACAATCTGATTGCCAAAACAAGTTGTCTAAAGTGAGACATAGACAATGTTCAAAGCAACAGT
The DNA here is from genome assembly GCF_008728515.1 of Papio anubis. Lineage (NCBI taxonomy): Eukaryota > Metazoa > Chordata > Mammalia > Primates > Cercopithecidae > Papio > Papio anubis. The sequence continues at coordinate 145,832,441 of NC_044981.1, forward strand.
GTCCTGAAGGATCATAGTCCATTCTCTGCATTCTCTGTGTCTGTATATGCTGGTTTCTTTAGTCTAGCTCCTCAAGCATCCATAGACGCAACATAAAGTAGAGGAAGGAAATTCTTTCTTAAAAAATATATTTCCTCATCTCAAGGTTAGTAATGTTTTCTCGTATGTATGCATGGTGGAGTACAGCAGCTCCCAGTGAAATAACACAAAGGGCAGGCACTTTTGCCCTCCAAGTAAGTCTTGCCTTTTAATCCTATCAGGAAAAAAAGTAGTTTTACATATAGAGATTGGGATTCCAGAGTCATCTTATAAGGAGAAAATATTTTCTAACATATAATCAAAATTCCTTCCCTTTAGTTTAGATCAGCTTTGTCCAATACAAATATAATGCAAGTCACATATGTAATTGTAAATATTCTACTTGACTCATTTAAAAAAAAGTAAAAACAAGTAAATGTAACTTTAATAGTACGTTTTAATATTTTGATAACATATCAAAATGTCACTTCAATATGCAATCTGAATAAAACTTATAAAGTTACTTTATATTCTTTTTTCACATTAATTCTTGGATGTCCTGTATGTATTTTATGTTTATAGCATATCTTAATTTGCAAACTGAGTTTTCATAGAAAATCTTTGATCTGTATTTAGATTTCATGAAATTTACAGGCAAAATAGTTGATTTACATACTCGTTGTTCTAAAATACCCAAAAATATTTTAATATATTATACATGATCCATAATATATGAATCAAATATTAGTTTTAAAATTTAGCACAAATTAATTAAAATTAAATAACATTAAGTTTTGGTTCCTTGGTCATACCACATTTCAAGGGCTCAGTAGTCACATGTAGCTAGTTGCTGCTGTACTGAGCAGTACATCTCTAGTCTGTAGTAGAGATGAGTTAAACTGATTGCTGTCACTCATCATATTCTGAACTTAAGAACTGCAATTGAACTGCCCTTCAAACTACTCTTCCCTCTCCTATGTACATCCATTCCCTTTAGTTGATACAAATACAACCTATTTGAGGCACTGTGAAATTCTCAAAACAAAACTTTTATTTATATTTTTCTAAAGAGAGAAAAGGAAATGCTTTAAAATGATTTACAGAAATCACTGAAAAAACAATCAATCAATCACTCCAAAATGCTGAGGATAACTGAGATAGTTCTGTTTTTGAGTACTAAACAAGTGTTGTAATTTTAGATACAAGCAGATTTTTCAAGTAAAAATAATTGCAAAATTTCCTTCCATTGAGGGAAAAAACCTCTAAACACAATTTAAGTAACAGGTTTTTTACTTGAATTTCCTAGTCTGAAAAGGAGCATTTTGATCAAACTATTGAAACTGATAAGCACTTCGAAATAACAGACAGTTGTGAACAGTATAAAGTGAAGGACCCAGCATGCTAGAATAATAAATGGCAGGTAAATCAGATGACTAACCAAGAGTAGGAGGAAGGCATGGTTCAATGGGAAGAAACAATTCAACAGATCATGCCTTCTGGATTGATTTCCTCTGTTCATCTTGTTATGCCTGGCTGTTCATTTTGGGGTTGTGGGGTCATGGAATTGATTTTTTAAAATCCATCTTTTTATTTCTTGAGAAAACCATGATGAAACGTGATCGGCTTCACCCAGATGCAGACTTATTAGTGTTATACCCACATTTAATAGATGGTTCAATGAGAGGTTAAATTATTTGCCTGAAGTCAAACATTTAATAATTGGCTGAACTGGAGTTCCATGCAGTTCTGTCTGTTTCTGAAGAATCCCCTACGTTGCAAATTCATTAATTCACAGTGGGGCCTAGTCTCATTCAGAAATGAGAATAGTCATGTAGGCATGCAGGCCATGCCTTCTTGGCATCATGTGAACTGGGTTAGATGTGAAGTGGTTGCTTTAAGAACAAGGAATCTGAGTGAGCGTTGTTGGATACACTAGAAGGCTGCCCACACAGGCCAGTGTCAGAGCAGTGATGAAATCTGCTCATAACAGAGTTATTCTGTGTGCCTAGGGACTGGAGTCCTCATGGCTACCACATTTAAGAGCTGTCATTCCTGTCAATTCCAGATAAATACTTGGAAATTCTTGAGCTTTGGGTGTGTCTTTTTTTCAAATCCCTCAATGCAATAAGCATTCCCTTTTAAAGTAACATGTACCTGAATCCTAACTTGCTGTCTCCATCATGATTTATTGCATCGGCTGGTCTCAAAGCCCTTCTGCTTCACATCCATAGGCTAACTTCACATCTATAAGCTACTTGATTGCATTGGTTGGTCCCAAAGCCCTTCTGCTTCACATCTACAGATGGCAAATTTATACTTCAGGCATTGGTTTGTATGGGTCTCATTTCTGGATGATTACCTTATTTCCAGGTCCTGTAAGAACCTTGCCTCATGTCTTTCTTATGCTAATGCAAGTGTTGTAGAGCACATAGAATAAACCAAAGATGCAATCTCTGAACTAATGAAGTAATGAGAATCCAGGTTGTGCCTTTGTTGTAGAGTATTACCAAAATCACAAGTATTTTTTAAAAAGCTGCAACCTATCTAAACACGCTTGATATTGTAATATCACATTAATAAGAAAAGCCCCCAGAGAGGAGCACAGTGCTCATGCCTGTGATCCCAGGACTTTGGGAAGCTGAGGCGGACAGATCACTTGAGGTCAGGAGTTCAAGACCAGCCTGGCCAACGTGTGAAACCCTGTCTCAACTAAAAATACAAAAAAATTAGCCAGGCATAGTGATGTGTGCATGTAATCCCAGCTACTTGGGAGGGTGAGGCAGGAGAATATCTTGAAGCTGGAAGGGAGAGGTTGCAGTGAGCTGTGATCATGCCACTGCACTCCAGCCTGGGCAACAGAGTGAGACTCCATCTCAAAGAAACAAGAAAAGCCCCCAGAAAATTTACTTTAGGTCTACTACTTTTAAAAAATGTGAAATAAAAACCCAACTTAATATGAAACAAAAAAAGACAATAATTGTTAGAAAGTATTTTCTTTATTTTAATGTACACGAATACGCACAGATACTCACAAACCCATATTCTCATGAGTACTTGCATGGACTAGCCCTTCCACCACTCCAGAAACACACACTAATTGGCGTTATGTTTTAGCAGCACTGGGGATACCACCATCACAGAGTTTGCGGCCTGGAGTACTTCTGAAATTTCCCAGAATGCACTGATGTACTATAGCGGTCGGCTGTTCTGGATCAATGGCTTTAGGATTATCACAACTCAGGAAATAGGTCAGAGAACCAGTGTCTCTGTTTTGGAACCAGCCAAATTTAATCAGTTCACAATTATTCAGACATCCCTTAAGCCTCTGCCAGGTACAGTATTGCATTCCTGCTTACCCTACTCCATTATACTTTTGGTTAAATAAATACTTAGGCTGAGATTTTCTTTTTCTTAATAATTAAGTTTTAAGAGGAACAAGGCTTCAGTAATTTCAGTTCATTTGCTTGCAGTGAGTTTAATCTTAACCCTAATTTACAGCCTGAAAAAGTCAGAAAAAGATGATTTTTTTTCACGATATGTTAAAGAAAAGAAAAATTTTGTTTCAGTTCTAATTATTAGTAATCGCTATTGATGTTCTATGATTTCTATATTGATCAATAATCTCCAGTTTTTTCTCCTATTTCTTTTTTTTCTTTCATCCTGTAGGGAACTTTTCCTTTACCCCTAAGGTTATTCCAGATTCTGTTCAAGAGTCTTCATTTAGGATTGAAGGAAATGCTTCAAGTTTTCAAATCCTGTGGAATGGTCCCCCTGCGGTAGACTGGGGTGTAGTTTTCTACAGCGTAGAATTTAGTGCTCATTCTAAGGTATGGTGTTGGTTCCAGTAACTTTCATTTCCCAAACAGACTGTACCATCTGTGTCAGCCCTACCCACACTGATCTGTACCATCTTGACTTAGCCAAACCCATCTTCTTTGTCATTCCCATAACATTTGATTATTAAGGGTATTCCCCAGAAGACTTGTTTGCAGCCAGTCTCCGACTGCTTGGTGCTGACTGCTGTGCTGGACACACTTTAACTGGTCTGTGTGGCACAACATGGAACTTGCCAAAATTAGCACTTCCAAAATTGCAAATTTTGATTCTACATGTGAATCAAAGTTTGGAGATTTTAGGTAATCAGGAATGAAAGATTTTGTAATTCTCTCCCTGAGAAAATAATGTTTTCTGTTTATATTTCAGTTCTTGGCTAGTGAACGACACTCTTTACCTGTATTTACTGTGGAAGGACTGGAACCTTATGCCTTATTTAATCTTTCTGTCACTCCTTATACCTACTGGGGAAAGGGCCCCAAAACAGCTCTGTCCCTTCGAGCACCTGAAACAGGTACAGGGGTTAAAATCTCTCTTTTTTAAAAAAAGCAGAATCTCACTTTTCGTGATCTGGAATGGGTAGTTGATATTTAAAAGTAACTTTCAGTTTTATAGATGTTTTTAGATTCAATATCCTTTCAATGACTTTTTGGAGATTAGAATAGCTTCATTAACATAAATATGCATAATTTATTCCAAAAGAGTATTTCAAAGATTTCTTAACAGCCATTTCACTTGATTGTAGTGATGTAGAAGATGCAGATGCATATTTCAGGTAATTTGCAAAATCCTTTATAAGGAAAATGGGCATTTAAGGGCAGAGACAGTTTTCTTGGAAGGCAGACTATCCTCATAGACGAGAACTCAGAATCTTCTGTAGGTGAATAACTGATATCTAAATTTAATCTTTTGAGGGAAAGATATTTTAAAAAGGATACTAGCCATATCATTACATGTGTATATCACCTTAAAGTGTACAAAGCACATTTTTATGTATCACTCCTTTATTAAATATTTACTACATACCTATCATTTGTCAGAAACATCATTTCGTTTGATCCTCACATAGCTCTGAGACGGGTAAGAAAGTCTTATTATCTTGATTATGCAAGAAAGAAAACGAAAGCCTAGTGGCTGCCCAAATAAAATAGTTAGTAAGTAGTTTAATCAAATCTCCAATCAGTCACTTTTACAAATGTTGGTAAATGATAGGAATTTATGTAAAGCTAATACAGGATTTGGCAGGTGGTAAGAGCTTAATAAATATAGATATCCATTCCCCATTGCCTTTTTTACTGTTAAGATTATTTCAACAATATTCATCTATGAATCACACAACAGGAACATAGTGAGGCCTGGGCAGGTTCCAGAGCAGTTAGCATTGGATCCAGGCATGTTCTGCTTGAGATTTCCTTGAGATATCAGCTTGGTCGAATTGTCCTGTGGAAATGGACTTGACTGCATCCATCAGGGGAGCCAGTGGGAGCAAGAGTCAACAGCACTCTGCTGGATATTGGAGGCGATAAGAAAGGATGATAAGATTTGGCCTTTGCCTTCAGGAAATTTACAATATAACCAGGAAATTATCTAAAGTGACCAATATTTATTAACCACTTACTGTGTGCTCATTTTATACTAGACTTGGGAGGATTTAACAAGGAATAAGAAGAGATGCTTTCTCTGATGGAGCTCATAAAACAGGGGAGAGATAAACACATGCACAGCAAATGATAATAAATACTAGAGAGTTATTCCTGAGCAGCAGTGGCATAGAGTGAGTAGACAAGCCTATGAAACCTTCACCTATATCAAGCTGCCTCAGGCATTCTTAAGAGGGAAGATGCCTTTGGGAAATGGAAACTTTAGTGCACCCTGAAAGATGGAGCAAGAAGAGCTATCCCATGTAGGAAGAGAAGCCTAATGTAAGAAGGCCTGGAGATTGAATAATAGTGTGAGTGTTAAACATTAAATAGCAATGTGATTGGAATGAGGGAGGGAATGAAGACCTTGTGGAGGAGTCCTAAGAGAGGAGAGGGCCGTTCAGAGAGAAATACTTAGAAATCAGGCAGAGACATTTCTCTTGATTAAAGGACTGAGAGATACTGAACCGCTTGGTTTGGCTCTAGAATAAATAAGTACTCCCAGACCTTGCTCTTGGGGTACTATCAGCCTCCCCTAAAACTTTCTGCTTCCTAGGGACTTCAGGGTGACAGAGCCTAGGTCTCTGATTTATGCTGTATTTTACACCCTGAACTGGCTGAAGGCTGGTGGGACTTACTGCCAGACATCCCTATGATAACATTTTCAGCTTCACTGAAATCACTCTGTCAGGATGAAAGTGAATGTTGCATTTTATAGGGAGAACCAGACACCTTCTATCTACACAAGGCACAGACAAGAAAGGTGTGCTTAAATGGTAGTAGGAAGGATTTGAGTTGAATGTAAGGAAGTCTTGCCTGTCAGTCAGATGTGCTGAAATTATCAGGATGAGTTCCTGAAGAAATCTATGGAATATTCTCTCCTGAAGATCTTTAAGAATACACCGGGGCCTATCATGGGGAGGGGGAGGGGGAGGATTGCATTGGGAGTTATACCTGATGTAAATGACGAGTTGATGGGTGCTGACGAGTTGATGGGTGCAGCACAGCAACATGGCACAAGTATACATATGTAACAAACCTGCACATTATGCACATATACCCTAGAACTTAAAGTATAAAATAATAAAAAATAAAAGAAAGAAAGAAAGAAAGAAAAGAAAATACCCCCAAAAAAAAGAATGCAATAAATATACTGCAACTGCCTGGAATGAGAAATGTTGTTAAGTTGTTCACAATCTCATTGTAAGTGGTAAAAGTCAGTCTTGTATTCTTTTCTGCTCTATCTGTGCCTCTACTTTTCAGTTCCATCAGCACCAGAGAACCCCAGAATATTTATATTACCAAGTGGAAAATGCTGTAACAAGAATGAAGTTGTGGTGGAATTTAGGTGGAACAAACCTAAGCATGAAAATGGGGTGTTAACAAAATTTGAAATTTTCTACAAAATATCCAATCAAAGTATTACAAACAAAACATTTGAAGACTGGATTGCTGTCGATGTCACTCCCTCAGTGATGTCTTTTCAACTTGAAGGCATGAGTCCCAGATGCTTTATTGCCTTCCAGGTATGAGAGAGAAAACAGAAGATATGAGAGTGCAAACAGATTTAAAGGACTATGTTAAGAATTCTGTCACCCTGTCAATAGTTTAGGTATACTGTGATCAAAGAGGTCAACTGGGCAGCAAAAGTAGAGAGGCAAGAGGGGATTACTCGGGTAAAGGACATTTTCACAACTTTCTCATATTCAGGGAACTTTGCAATTTCAGAGTAAGTCATTCGTTTTCTTTTTGCTTTTCTTTTGAAGCTGTATCGCGATTTAAATTTTTCTGTGTTACATATTACCGATTTGTTTTACATTTTTATTGATATATATTATAGTTGTACATACATTTGGGGTACATGTGTTACTTTGATAAACAATTATTTTTCAATAAAATCACTATAGGCCTTGCACCACAGTAGGTACTTTGTATTCATTATCTCATTTGATCATCATACTATAAAGAAAAAGTTAAGTCCTTGAGAGTATCAGTCAATTACTAAAGCTGTGTGGCTGAAAAGCACTGTGCTGTAATGCTTTCCACCATTTCTTTTTGGGGAAAATAACATCTTGGGGAGTGTTTTGGAGATTTGAGTTGCCTAAGGATTTGTTTTACTTTTCATAAAATTCTAATTTAATAATTATTTTGATAATTTATTAAGTCCACATATACTAATCAAATAAGTTATACATGAAAGTTAAAGATAATACACATTCCTGTTTGGTAAAAATTAGGAGTGTTTTGGTAAAATAAATATTCTGGCTAAGTGTGTCTGTATATAGAATATATACTGTATATATGGAATATATAGTATATATATGGAATATATAGTGTATATATGTGTATAGATATATAGTTTCAAAGTTTGGTCACCTTGGAACCATGCAAAGTGATATGCATGGATATATATGAGTTTCATTTAACACAGTTTTGTACAAAAGTAAACACTACTATATATATATATATGCACCATTATAAATCATACACAGATAGTAATATATAAAATATAGTAAAATGTGTTTAATACTAAAAGTATAATAAAAATAATACAATGTTTTATTGATAAAGCACTTGGGGCTTTCTATTTTGAGTCCACCATTATAGATGTCAATTTTCTTTGCAGGCTATTGTACATATGCAAGGTTTGGAAATGGAAATAATTTATTACATAATAGAAAATATCTAAAAAAATAAAAATAAACTTTATTGTTAGAATGTGACATGGCCCAGTGGGAAAAAAATGTATGCAGACTTCAGAAGACTTGGTTCTGATGCCAGTTTCTACAAATGTCATTGTGCATGAGTTACTTCCCTTTATTAGTATCCTGGTCCAGTTTCTACTCTTAGTAGTTGTGCAGATCAAAAGAGACAATGTATGTGAAACTGGTTTGAAATGCACAATCATTTTCAAATGTAAGGTTTAATTATTTTTAAAAGTTACTTTTTACAAAGTATGGAAATTTAGTGTTTTGAAGCTTCTAGTTGTTGAATTCAAGAAAAATGGAAGTTTATCATAATTTGCACAGTTTTATTTCTGTTAAATGTTCTATGTAACTTAATTTTGCAAATAATGACCTTATTTTGTTTAAAAGCATTCAACTGACAAATATATATATTCAAGCTGTACAACATGACTTGATAAATGTATACATGGTGTCATTATCACGATTGAATTAGACATTCATCACCATCCATGCTGTACATTAAATTCCCAGACATTTTTAGAAATTCATTTTTTAGAAAGAGAGATTTGTTCCAATTCTTGCAGTTTTCTAGATAAAAAATCTATCAACATAAATATAGAGCAATATTTTTTCTCTTGGTGATTTACATTGCTGTATATTAATGTAAATAACTATTTGAAACTATTAATATTGTGTATCAGGAGTGTGAAATGAAACATTCAGTAATCTCCCAGTCTCAGAACTTAATTGTTGCCACTGAGAACGCTATTGAATGCAGTTTTTGTTTCCTTTTCTTTAGGTTCGGGCCTTTACATCTAAAGGGCCAGGATCATTTGCTGACGTTGTAAAGTCTACAACATCAGGTATTTGTTTTCTAAAATCTGTGCAAATAATAATTTAGAGGCTTGTGTGTATGTGTGTTTTTTTTTTCCCCATTGGTATCTTTAGGGTTATGAACACTGTCTCTGAGCTAAAGTTTAGCTCAAAAACATGTTTTTGACCCCAAAACATCACCAAAATATGTTTAAATAAATCTAGTGGTAGAGAGCCTACAAGGTTATCACTGAGACAGATGTATTAGAGGAACCAAAGGGAGCCCATGGACTTCAAAACTGCCTGATATTAAATCAAGAGACTGTGCTAAAGCTGGTTTTCCCATGCATATTATCTACATGTTTTTTGCTTTCAGAAATCAACCCATTTCCTCACCTCATAACTCTTCTTGGTAACGAGATAGTTTTTTTAGATATGGATCAAAATCAAGTTGTGTGGACGTTTTCAGCAGAAAGAGTTATCAGTGCCATTTGCTACACAGCGGATAATGAGCTGGGATATTATGCTGAAGGGGACTCACTCTTTCTTTTGAACTTGCACAATCGTTCTAGCTCTGAGGTATTTCACTATGTAATTCTTTTGAAATAAAGGAAGTGAAGTATTTGCATATGACACTACTCAGTAGTTAAAATGACTGGAAAACGGTTTAGTCATTAAGATTAGAATGAAAAAGACAGATAGTGTGTAATCATTTAGCCACACATGAATACAGACCACATTTTGGGCAAATGTCATTCAGCACTCAGTTAGCAAATAGTTACTGGATTTAGGATGCTGTGTTAGAACCTGGGATATTATAGGTGAAAGTTTATAGGCTTTGCTCTTACTAAACCCAGTCTAGTATTTGTCTAACACTAGGAAGGCAGTATTGCCTAGTGATTAAGAAGGTGAGTTTTGGAATTTGACCACCTAGAATACAATTTGGGCTCTATTGCTTACTAGATTTGTAACCACTGGCAAGTTATTTAACCTCTATGGTTAAGTAATACCTCATCATAAGGTTCCCATGAAGATTAAATGAGATAATCCATGTAATGCACAATGCCTGGCATGTGGTAGGCATTCACCAAATGTTAACTGATAGTGAAGACAGACTAAGATAACTGTTGTGCTGAGAGCAGGATGTGGTGGAATCACAGAGAATGATGGAATCACAGAGAATGAACAAGTAGTCTAGGTTGGCTTGGTGGTGGTAGAATGGGAAAACATCCTGGAAACAAAGATGAGCCAGGTGAAGGCCGAGGGGGTACAAAGACAGGAAAACAAAGAGCCATAGAGTGTTTGGATGAGAGTGGAGTGAAAGGAAGCTGGGAAATCTGGAGAGGTGGGAGCCTGAGCATAATGGGTCTCCTTTACTGTGCTAAGGAGGCAGGTGTCATTCTAGAAGCCAACAGCAAGTCAGTAAAGATATTTAGTGGGTCATTAACATGGTCAAGTTGTGTTTTAGAAAGGCCTGTCTGTTAGCAGTGTGAATAGTGACTTAGAGAGGGTTAAGTCTGAGACAATTAGGAGGCTGTCACAGAAATCCAGGTAGAAAATGTTATGGGCCTGAGTGAGGGGATGAGCATGAGGTGAGAAAGGAGATGACAAACTGGACATTTAAAATGGGACTAGTTCAAGCTGGGTGCAGTGACTCACGCCTGTAATCCCAACACTGTGGGAGGCCAAGGCAGATGGATCACTGGATGCCAGGAATTCGATACCAGCCTGGCCAATATGGTGAAACCCTGTCTCTACTAAAAATATAAAAATTAGCTGGACATGGTGGTGCGTGCCTGTAGTCTCAGCTACTCATGAGGCTGAGGCAGGAGAATCATTTGAACCCAGGAGGTGAAGGTTGCAATGAACCAAGATCATGCCACTGCACTCCAGCCTGGGTGAAAGAGCCAGACTCCATCTCCAGGGAAAAAAAAAAGGGACTAATTTACTATGGGTAGTAATGAGAAGAAGAAGTCAAGGAGGACCATATTTGTCAGGATTAGCTCCTTGGGTAGGTGTTGAAAATCCATAAAAATATAAAATGCAGGAGAAAAAGAGGTTTTGGGGTGGGTGATGAAGTCAGTTTTCTGGGATAATTCATATGGAAATGTTCAGTTGGCAGTTTAATATTTGAATCAGTAACTCATTACAGATCTTGTCTGAAGGTATAAATTTGTAGCACTGGTTTGTAGATTGCAGTTAAAGCCATGATAGAATCATTTAGGAAAAATGTGAGAAGAGGACCCATGTTACAATGGTATACTATCCAGATCACTGAGGTTTGGGATTACAAATGAGAAGTGCAGTAAACAAATGATATGGGTGAATATAGAAAAGTCTCCAAATAAAAAAATAACCACTCTCTTCTTGGCTGTGTTCTCTACCTGTTGTTAAGCTTTTCCGAGATTCACTGGTTTTTGATATCACAGTTATTACAATTGACTGGATTTCAAGGCACCTCTACTTTGCACTCAAAGAATCACAAAATGGAATGCAAATATTTGATGTTGATCTTGAACACAAGGTGAAATACCCCAGAGAGGTGAAGATTCACAATAGGAATTCAACAATAATTTCTTTTTCTGTATATCCTCTTTTAAGGTATGTAAATGCAAGTATCTTTTTATATTGTGATGAAAGAGATAGAGACATATTTAATGGAATGTCTTTGATTTAGTAGTAGAAGACAATTATGGGAAAATAAGATGCTTAGGGCTCTTGGTCCACTATATTCTAGTAAGTAATTCTTCCGGTAAATTAGGAGCCACAACCGCAACTATGTAAACTTAATGCATACTGACAATTTGACTAACAAAGTTAGGCTGATTACCTAACAGGAAACAATAGCAGATTTTTATACTAGTGAATGCAATAGCATCATCAGTTGGCAAGGACAAGAAGAGGATTGACACGGTGGCAAGAGATGAGCAGGAACAGATGGGCAGCATGTCTTGCACAGCAAAAGTTATTCTGTGCTCATCCATCTTAGTTTAACTCATATCCTCACAAGGTGAGCTTTAAAGTCTCCTTTTAGCACCTAAGTAGCAGTTTCCCAGGCTGGAAAGATACATTTCTGTTTGTGCCATAAGCATGGGGATAGGCTATTTTGAAACTAGATCATTAACTAGTATTAAGAAGCAGAAACAGACATGAGAGGAGCGGAATAGAGATGGACATTGATGAAAATTATGCAAATACATTTTATATTTCAGTTATTAAGTGGGCCTTTTAATATAGCACCTAAGGTCATTATGTTCCCAGACTTTAGTTGTAAACACATCTATTGAGAAATCATTGGAAATGCTACAAGTTAGACTTCTTGTGACTTCTTCCATCTCAGAAAAAGGTTATTGAAAATGTGACCATGCTCTCTCCAAAGGCTCCATTTGTCCCTCACAGTCATTAGGAATGGTTGTTCTGCATTAGAAACCATTATTTGAAATGATGTATTTTACTCATTAAGTTGGGGGGACTTTTTTTTCCTCTATAGTCGCTTGTATTGGACAGAAGTTTCCAGTTTTGGCTACCAGATGTTCTACTACAGTATTATCAATTGCACCTTGCACCGAATTTTGCAGCCCACAGTTACAAACCAACAACACAAAAGGAATCAATGTTCATGCAATGTGACTGAATTTGAGTTAAGTGGAGCGATGGCTATTGATACCTCTAACCTAGAGAAACCATTGATATACTTTGCCAAAGCACAAGAGATCTGGGCAATGGATCTGGAAGGCTGTCATTGTTGGAGAGTTATCACAGTACCTGCTATGCTCGGTAAGATGCTGATGTATGTGCACAGATACTTGTTAACAAGAGCAGCTCCTTCAATTGCATTTAAAAAGGGTTTGCATTCCCCATATACTCAAAAGAATATACACATGATATTTGCTCTGTACCATGCCAAGTGTTCTTGTAGAATTCAAATGAAGTTGTTTCCAGGAAAATTGTATGTAGGCATTCACATAATTTTCTAAATCTGTGTTTAAAAAATTGTAATTAATAATAGAGCTACAATTTAATGATCTTAACTGTATGTTCTTAGCATGTACTAAATGCATTATTTTATTTAATCTTCATAATGCCTCAGTGAAGTAGGTACTAATATCCTCATTTTACAGATGAGGAAACTGAGGCTGAGAAAAGTAAGGTAACTTTTCCCAAGGGCCACAGTTAGTAGAAGTTGAAACTGGGTCTAACTACAACATGCATGATCTTCCCGCTATCCTAAATTATTTCCACTTTGATGATCTCATAGATTCCACTTTCAACATGAATTGGTCAATACTTGGGTCTATCTGTTGAAATTCAAATGCTTGTAGAATAAATATTCGAAAGTCGAGTACAATTTGGAAGTCTCCTAATTAGGAGTAATTCAACAGAAAAAAATATATACTCTAAATAGCTCATATACTCTTAAAATTACTCTTCATTGCCCAGTGTGGTAATCACTAGCCATATGTGGTTATTTAAGTTTAAATTAATTGAAATTAAGGCCAAGTGCAGTGGCTCATGCCTGTAATCCCAGCACTTTGGAAGGCCGAGGTGGGTAGATCACTTGAGGTCAGGAGTTCGAGACCAGCCTGGCCAACATGGGGAAACCCTGTTTCTACTAAAAATACAAAAATTAGCTGGGCATAGTGGTGCATGCCTGTAATCCCAGCTACTCAGGAGATTGAGGCAGGAAGACTCGCTTGAACTCAGGAGGTGGAGGTTGCAGTGAGCCAAGATGGTGCCACTGCACTCCAGCCTGGGTGACAGAGTAAAACTCTGTCTCAAAAAAATAAAATTAAATAAAATTAAACATTTAATCTCTCAGTCACACTAGCTAAATTTCAAGTGCTCAAAAGCCACAAATAGCTAATGGCCACTGTGTTGGACAACATAGGTATAAAACATTTGCATCATCACTGAAAGTTCTATTGGTCATTGCTGGGTTATACAGTAAAGTTTTGAAATTGCAAATATGTGTGTATGTGTTATAATTGTACATAGGTTTTGTTGGCATGTCAACCAAGGCCTTTTAGAAACAATTCCTATGTTTAGAGGCCTTTTAGAAACAAGGCCTTTTAGAAATAATTCCTATCATTAAATAGATTTAATGATAGAGGTAATGTTTTGAATGATTCCTCCTTAGGTATGTTACTTGTTTCTGTTAAACCTGTGACAAAAACCCTTTCCTTCATCAAAATGTAGTTATGCTCCTCTGAGTCCTCTTCTTGACTACGCCTTAACCTTGGTCTTCATGTGTCCATCCTTGCTGAGTTCAGTTTTAGCAAGAATCCTACAAAGTCAGTTTAGAGAGAACCCCCTACCACTGATACCCGATCAAGTTCTTCATTGCCCACCCTTGATGGACATTGGTCTGACTTAAGTAAGAATCCTGTTTAGGTTCTTGGCCTGCCTTTAACAAGAATCCCATTAGGCTAATTTAACAAGCATTGCCCTATCCTGGATGCCATCTCTTAATATTTCTCCACCCAATGACTTCCTCACTCAGTTTTTTGGCTATAAAAACCCCAACTATCTGTTACGTTGCAATATTTGTCTTTCCTAGTGCACTATTGCTCTTGTCTTGACCAAAGTCTTTCTTATCATTTTAACAAGTGTCAGAATAATTTTCTTCTTTAACATTTGATACACAAGACAGAAGAATTATCTAGTAGACCATTATATATGTATAAAAATGGTCAGTTTTTCATAAACCTGTAATTAAAATCCTAAAATTAGAAAATTAGAAAGATTTTAGAGATCATTTAGATGTTATGATGTTGTAAGAATTTTTTTCTTTAAAAATAGTCATGCTTAAACAACTGTTTCTTTAAAAAACCCTGCTACTTTATAAGGAAGTCTGTTTAAGCTTTTGGACAATTCTGAACATTGGATTTTTTTCTTTTATTTAGCCAGTCTTTTCTTCATTTCTCCCATTCATTAGTCTTAGTTCTTACCTCTAAATTTACAAAGAATAATTTAATCACTTTCCACATGATAGCCATTCAACTATGTCGAGATAACTGTTGTAGCTCATTGTAAGCATTTTTTTTTTTTTTTTTTTGAGACAGGATCTCACTTTGTTGCCCTGGCTGGAGTGCAGTAGTGCAATCATGGCTCACTGCAGCCTCCATCTCCCAGGCTCAGGTGATCATCTTGCCTCAGCCTTCCAAGTAAGCTGGGAGTACAGGTGCACACTACCATGCCTCACTAATTTTAGTATTTTTTGTAGAGATAGGGTCTTGCTATGCTGCCCAGTCTAGTCTTGAACTCCTGGGCTCAAGCCATCTGCCTGCCTTGACTTCCCAAAATGCTGAGATTACAGGCATGAGCCACCATGCTGGAATCAAGCATTTTCTTTGGAGGAAAAATTCAAGTATCCGCAATTGCTCCCCAGGCAATGTGGCATCTAAATCTTTGCCCTAGTCACCCTCCCATGATTTCATTTCAGCTAGTTAATATTCTCTTAAATATTGCCCCCATAAAGACACTTCACTCTCAATGTGTTCTCATCAGTGAAGGGAGACTCTTAACTATGAAGGTCTTCTTTTTGCTGTAGCCAAAAGTGGAATCAGATCTTTAGGATACCTGCCATTGAAAGACCATAGTCTTTTCCACATTCGTTATTATTAAGCCAGATCCCTTTCATTTGTTCATTTACAGAATTGATATGAAACTTAAATTTAGGATTTTACATTTGTTCCTATCAAATTGGAATCAATTTCCTGATTCTGTTGTGATATTTTTGAATTTCAAGGCTGTAACTGAACCTGCTAGTGATGGTGATAATCACATAATATCTGCAAAGATGATAAATGTGTTTGCTATGCATTCATTCCAAACCATTGATAAAAATATTGAGAAAGGCGCTGAGCCCTATGCCTATCATTTAATACTTCCCTCAGGTTGGCATTATTTGATTTTGAGTCACCTAGGTGGGTTTTAAATCCTGGGTCTGCCCTTTGGTGGCCTTGAGCAGATTATTTAACTCCTTTAAACTTCAGTTTGCCTTTCCACAAAATGATGTTGGTAATAATAGTAGTTACCTGATTGACTTGATATGATGCTAAAATGAGAGAACACCTCTAAAACCCTTAGCCAAATGACATAAAATGAAGATTTTTTTTCATATTGAAATAATAGATTCAAAAGTTAGTAATTATATATAGGAAAATAATTTCATGTATTATTTAGAGTAAAAAATGTAAGATATTTATTTTGTTCTTTATATTCCTTACGTTTTTAACCTCAGGAAAAACCCTTGCTAGCTTAACTGTGGATGGAGATTTTATATATTGGATCATCACAGCAAAGGACAGCACACAGATTTATCAAGCAAAGAAAGGAAATGGGGCCATCGTCTCCCAGGTGAAGGCCCTAAGGAGTAGGCATATCTTGGCTTACAGTTCAGTTATGCAGCCTTTTCCAGGTAATAAAGTCACATTCATAATCAGCTTGTTCTCCCAATTTAGGGTCCGAAAAATCTCATTATGTCTCCTTCTCCAAAGCTGTCCCTTTAGCCCCTCTGTTGTGCTCTCATCCTTGCTCCAAACTCTACCAGTCTTTAGTGTGCACTGTGATTGCTTTTTGCCGTGGATCACAAATTACCTCTATGTGTAAACACAGCTCAGGGTGTGGTGGGCAACTTTAGTCATGGGAAAACTACGTCCTGTTGTTCTGTCTGCCTGTCCTCTTTCTCTTCTCAGTCCCATAATTTCTCTTCTTTCTCTTCTTTCTCCTTTACTGATATTTTAGGCCTTCCAGTAGTGTCAAAAAGTATTACATACAACCGCGTTTTCAAGGTAACGGGTCATACTTGTGTTATTGTGCAGTATGCAGTATTATGTATCAAATCATTAAGTATTAATATATACTATTATAATATGTAGTACTATTTAACGTAAGACTGTGCTACCATTTTTATTGAGTTTTTATCTTTTTTAAAAAAGTGTTACTGTTTTTAGTGTTATGCCCCTCATCCTACTTTTCCTATAAACTGTGAATTTTATTGTGTGATTTGTATACTGCAATGATTCCTAGAAAGGCATGTATTATGTTATAGCAGAACTGACTATATATTTTCTACTGACAGTCATCATAAAACATTGTTGAAATCTAAAAAACACACAAACAAAAACAAAAACAGTATTGCATGGCCTCATTGGCATTTTGTCAAGGCTTTGTTTGCCACTAAGGTGCAAATGTCATTCTAAATTAAATATAACTGTCCTCTGGAGAGGGACAGATATGAATGACATAAACTCCCTTTGTTTAAATGTTTTCAGTTATAAAACATGTAAATTGAAAAATGTTAAAATTTATAAATAAAGCCTACTTTGTATTTTTGTAAATAATTTATTTTTCACTTTGAGAAATTTGAGAAATTTTAAAGGTTCATGTGGCATCTGGTTT
Organism: Papio anubis; assembly: GCF_008728515.1. NCBI lineage: Eukaryota > Metazoa > Chordata > Mammalia > Primates > Cercopithecidae > Papio > Papio anubis. The sequence goes on from NC_044981.1 coordinate 145,849,836, forward strand.
CTGGCCCAGGAGCTTAGAAATTGCCACTCCATCCAAAAACAAGTAAAAGGCTGAGCAAACTGAAAACTTAATAGCTCTTCTTGGATCCACAAGAGAAATGAGGTCACAGAGCAAACTGCTGTCCCCAGTTGGAAAGACAGATTGGTAAATACAGAGAATTATAATTTACCAGAGCAGAAACCCATGAGCTAAAACCTTTTTAGAAAGCAGTGTTAGCGGTAGAAAAATCTAAACAGTAATTGATGAATTGCTTGAGGCTCAGTTGGGTAACTCTGAGAGTTAGAAACTCGAAGGGGATCCAGTTATAGGGGGCTTCACACTTTTATAAGTTTTACCTCCAGGAGCTTTAACTGGTTTTTTTCTTAGAAAATCTCCTTGTGCTTCCCACGGAGGAAAGGAAAAAGGAAAAATTTTGAAAGGCACCAGAGCATTTTGTTCTTCTTAACAAGGTCTGCATTCAAGCTACACTAACCACAGCTGGACCTGCTTGGGTTTTATCAGAGCTTAATTGACCGGGCAAAGAGAAGTGCCCAACCCCAACCCATTCCAGCCATCGTGTCCCACCCAAGCGGGGTGGGGGAATGAAAAGAACCTGTGAAGTTCACATTCGAAAAGCAAAGCAAAAACCCACTTGAAGACTGAGATCTAATCTAAGACTATAAAATGCCTCCCCTCCCCCTACACCTTACCACCACATTCCTAAAGGCCCACTTACAGCACTTGCTTTCACCCAGTACAGCATATTCGGCTGTCAAGAAAAAATTACAAGGCATACTAAAGGGCATAAAACACAGACTGAAGAGATAGAGGAACTATCACAACCAGATTTCAATATGGCAGGGATGTTAGAATTATCAGACTGAGAATTTAAAACAACTATGATTAATATGCTAGGGGCTCTAATGAATAAAGTAGTCAGTATACAAGGACAGATGGTCAATGTGAGCAAAGACATGGATATTTGAGGAAAAAAAAAATTAGAGATAAAAACACTGTAACACATGAGGAATGTTTGATGGACTTAAAAGTAGACTGGATGTGGCTGAGGAAGGAATCTCTGAGCTTGAAAATATCTCAATAGAAACCTGCAGAACTGTAAAGCAAAAAAAAAAAAAAAAAAGGAAAAAAGCCAGAACAGAATATTCAAGAACTGTGGGGAAACTACAAAAGGTGTAAGATAGGTATAATATGAATACTAGAAAAAGATGAGAGAGAGAAACGAACAGAAGAAATATTTGAAATAAATATTTGAAACAATAATGACTGATAATTTCCCCAAATTAATGTCAGATACCAAACTACAGACATGGGAAGCTCAAACAATACCAAGAAGGATAAATGCCAAAATCTACACCAGGCCTATCATATTCAAACTGCAGAAAACCAAAGATAAAAAAAAAATTCTGAAAGAAGCCAGAGGAAAAATTACTTTAGCTATAGAGGAACAAAGATAAGAATTATATCCAACTTCTCCTCAGAAACTATATAAGCAAGAAGAGAGAAAAGTAAGATATTTAAAATGTTGAGAGAAAAAAACACTAACCTAGAATTCTGTACCCTGTGAAATTATCCTTCAAAAGAGAAGGAGCAATAAGGACATTCTCAGACAAAAATTGAGAGAATTTGTTATCAGTAGACCTGCTTTGGAAGAAATGTTAAAAGAAGTTCTTTAGAAAGAAGAAAAATGATACAGGTCAGAAATTCAGATCTACATGAAGAAAGGAAGAGCATTAGAGAACAAATAAGTGAAGGTAAAGTAAAAGTTTTTCTTTTTCTTAATTGACCAAATGGATAATAGTTTGTTGAAAATAATAATAGCAATAATATATTCAATTATATCCACTTATGCATGTATGTGTGCATATATATGTGTATATTTATATTAAGCAAAATGAATCACAACAGTGACACAAGGGATAGAAAAGAGGACTTGGTATTATTTTGTTATTATAAGGTACTGCACACCTGTGAAGTGGTATAGTGTTGTTTGAAGGTGGACTTGAATTAGTTGTAAATATACATTGCAAATTCAAGGACAAATCACTAAAAAGTGTTTTTAAAAAAGTATAACTGATTCCCAAGAAAGGAGAGAAAATAGAATCATTTAGACTGCTCAGTTAAAACCACCAAAGTCAGAAAAAAGTGGAAGACAAAAGTAGGAACAAAGAACAAGGGCAACAAATGAAAATTATAACAAATATGGTAGATACTAATTCAACTATATCAGTAGTCACTTTGAACATCAATGGTCTAAATACACCAACTAAAATACAGAGGTTGTTTGAGTGGATCAACAAATAAGACTCAACTCTACATTGTCTATAAGAAACCCACTTTAAGTGTAAAGACACATCATATAGATCAAAAATAAAGGGATGGAGATAGTAGATCATGCTATTGCTAATCAAGTGAAAGAAGAAACAATTTCAGACAGAGCAGACTTCAGAGTAAGGAAAGTTATAAGTGATAAAGAGGGACATTATGTAATGATAAAGGGATCAGTTCTCCAAGAAGACATCATAATCCTTAATGCATATGTCCCTAAAAACACAGCATCAAAATACATGAGGCAACAACTGATAGAACTGCAAGAAACAGATGAAGCCCCTATTACCATTGAAGACTTTGCAATGTCTATCTGTCAGAAATGGGCAAATCCAGCCAAAAAAAATCACTAAGGATATACTGATGAACTCAATAACACCATCAATTAATTTGCTATAATGGACATCTATCTACTAATAATAATTTATCCAACAACAGCAGAATAAACATTCTCCTCAAGCTCACATGGAACATTCAACAAGACAGACCATAAAATACACTTTAACAAATGTAAAAGAATAGAAATCATACAATATCTGTCCTCAGACTACAATGCCATTTAACTAGAAATCAATAACTGAAAGATAGCTGGAAAATCTCAGAACACTTGGAGATTCAACAACATATTTCTAAATAACAAATGGGTAAAAGAAGAAATCTCAAATTAAAAATATTTTGAACTAAAAATGAAAACAAAACATCAAAACTTATGGGAATCAGTAAAATCAGGGCTTAGACGGAAGTTTATAGCACTGACTGCATGCATTAGACAAAATGATCTAAAATTATTTAAGCTTTTACCTTAGGAAACTAGAAAAATTAAATCCAAAATAATAAGAAGAAACAAAATTAAAACAAAAGAAAAAAATGAAGTATAGTAGAAATCAATGAAATTGAAAACAAGAAACCAACAGAGAAAAATCAATGAAACCAAAAGCTGGTTCTTTGAAAAGATAAATAAAATTGATAAGCCTGTAGCCAGGCTAAGAAAAAAAGAGAGTGGATGCAAATTGCTAATAGTAGAAATGAAGACGGGGACATCTCTATAAAACCCATGGAGATTAAAAGGATAATCAAGGAATACTATTAACAATTCTATGCTCACAAATTTAATAACCTGGATGAAATGGACCAATTCTTTTACAGACACAGTATGCCAAAACTCACAGAAGAAGAAATAGACAATCTGAATATGTCCACATCTATTAAATAAATGGAATCAATAATTATAGCCTTCTGAAATAGAAAGCACCTGGGCCAGATGGATTCAATGGTGCATTCTACCAGACATTTATGGGAAAATTGTACCATCTCTACAATGTCTTTCAGAAAATTGAACCAGAGGGGCTACTTCCAATTAGGCCAATGAATGCATTTATTCTAGGCCAGAATTACCCTAAAACCAAAACTAGACAAATATATTACAGGAAAAGAAAATTTTAGACCAGTATCTCGCTTGAATATTGCAAGAATTGCAAAAGTCCTGAACAAAATATTAGCAAATCAAATTGAGCAATATATTAAAATAATTTTATATTACAGTCAAGTGGGATTTATCTCAGCTATGCAAGTTTGAGTCAACATTTGAAAATCAATTAATATAGTCCACTACATCAACAGACCAAAGAGGAAAAATCAGGTGACCACATTGATAGATGCGGAAAATGCTTTTGACAAAATTCAACACCAATTAATGATGAAAAAAACTTCAGCAAACTAAGAATAGGGGTAACTTCCTTGAGAAAGAACACCTATAAAAACTTTGTTAACATCATTACTTAATAGTGAGAAATTAGAGGCTTTCCCACTAAATCAGAAACAAGGTAAGGATGTTCCCTCTCCCAATTTCTTTTCAACATTGCAGTGGAAGTCACAGCATGCAACAATACAAGAAAAGGTATACAAAGCATACTGATTGGGAATGAAGAAATAATGCTATCTTTGTTCACCGATGACATGATCATGTATGTAGAAAATCTGAAAGAATTGACAGAAAGACTCCTGACACTCATAAGTGATTATAGCAAGTTTGCAGGACATGAGGTTAATATACAAAAGTCAATCACTTTCCTATATACCAGCAATGGATAAGTGGAATCTGAAATTAAACACACAGTATCATTTAGATTAACACCCACAGAAAATGAAATACTTAGGTATAAATCTAACAGCATATGCATAAAAATCTATATGAGAGAAACTACAAAACTCTGATGAAAGAAGTCAAAGTACTAAATAAGTGTAGAGATATTCCACATTCATAGATAGGAAGACTCAATGTTGTCAAGATGTCATTTCTTCTCAACTTATCTATAGATTCAATAAAATCCCAATGAAAATTCCAGCTAAAGTGATTTTGTAGATATTAACATCTGATTCTAAAGTTTATATGGAGAGGCAAAAGACCTAGAATAGGTAGCACAGTATTGAAAGAGAAGAACAAAGTTGGGGAAGGCTGATATCAACTATATGACATTCTGGGAAAGTAAAAGCTATGTAGACAGTCACAAGATCAGTAGTTGCCAGAAGGCTGGGGGAATAAGTGGTGAATACAGCACAGAGGACTTTGAATGCAGTGGAACTATTCTGTGTGATACTATAATGGTGGATACAGGTCATTACACATTTGTCCAAACCCGTAAAATGTACAATACAACATTGAACTCTAAAGTAAACTATGGACTTTGGGTGATAATGATGTCATTGTAGGCTCACTGATTGTAACAAATGTACCACTTTGGTAGGGGTAAAAGTTATGCATGTGTCGAGAAAAGGAGCATCTGTGAAATCTTGGTACACTCCTCTCAATTTTGCTGTGAATCTAAAACTGCACTAAAAAATAAAGTCTTACCAAAAAAAAAAAAAAAAAGAAGTCCATGCAGTATCTGAAGTTGAACGACACACACATAACCTCCCCCCAGCCCCATATACGAACACACTCCAAAATGAAGTCCTAAGAGTAGCATGAGCTTTTTTTTTTTTTAAACTGGAACTCATTAAGAATATGATTAATACTCATTTTCTTTAAAAAATGGAGTCAATTTTATGTTGCTAGTGTCTAGGTACGTTATTAAGAGTACTTTACCTCCATCTGCTGGAAATTTTAGCAATTACAAGTTACCTTGGTCCTTTTTTTCTGAAGGCATTCAATTATCTTCAAAATGTATGGGATTAAAAAAAATGTAAGGGAAAAACCTGTCTTTCTGTCCTGAATAATGTTTCTGACACTTCAACATATCATATTATATTAGTCAAATAAAAGAATGACAAAATTCCCAATGACCTTTGAATTAGATAACTGCTCTCATTGCTCACATGTGTATCCCATTCTCTGTTCAGATCTGAAATCAGTACAAACTGAATATTATTGGATAAATATTGGTTGAACTGGAGAATAGTTCATCTTGTAACTTTAGTAAAGTTATCCATCTCCAAACCCCCATACTTTCCAAATGTCCTCAAACTTAGGTTCACAGTGTCCTTGAGTATTCTCTGTTGTTGGAGATTTTAGATGTACTTCTAATTTTAAACATTTTTTCCCCTGCATTTTGGAATTCATATTTGGAATTCCCAGACCAGACCAGCATTATTTTCTCTAATTTTTCATTTTAGTCTCAGTAATGATGATAATAATAGCTAACGTTTATTTAATGTGCTCACCATGTGCTAGGGATAGAGTAATATATAAATATCTGTAAAGCAGGCCATTGTCTCTGTTTACAGAAGAGCTGGAGTAACCTTCCCAAGACCAAAAAGTTAGTAAGTGAAGGAGCTGGCTCCATCAAGTTATTTGCCACTTAGACATTTACCCCCTAATTTTCTTACTTGTTGAATGCTAAGGATGTATTTTATATGTGGCTACTATGAATCCGTAAGGATCGACAACACTTACTAAATACCTAATTATGTCAGGCACCCTCCTGGGGCTCTGGGGGAACAAAGACAAATCAAGCACAGTCTCAGCCAAAGATGTTTACATTCTAGTGCTAGATGAAGAAAGAAAGCAGCAAAAGAAAACCAAAACCAAAATCACATGTGGCTAGTGCACTGGTAGAAGAACATGTGAAGTGGAATGAGGACAGAGAGGAGATGTCCTTTACCTGGAATAGGAAGGCAGAAGGGGCTTCCCAGGAAAAATGTGCATGAACTGAGCCTTAAGTAAGATTAGGTAGATGGGGAAGATCATTCCAACCTGAAGAGACTACCTATGTGAAGGGTTGGAGGGGTAGAAGTCCTGCAGTGTGTAGATAGTGTACTGTGGTTAGAGTGAAGGATGGCTTTGCATAGCAGAGATTGGATACGCGGGCAGGAGCCAGATAGCACAGTGCCATGCACAACGAGTTAAAGAGTTGGCTAACTGGTGTAAGATTGTTAGATTTCATATTAAAATCATATTTGGAGTTATTTGCGTATTATGTAATTATGCTGCATTTTTAGGTGATATTTTACGTCAAGACTTAGACTGAATAGGTCAAGAAGTTGTGTTCAGGTGCAAGTGACAGATTCGTGATTTTTTGAGGCTTAAGCCTGCAGTATGATTGTGCTACTGCACTGGTCTAGAACAGACCATTCCCATTGTAGCCTCCATGACTGGGGCTCCCTGGAGTTGTGCAGCGTGCAATGTGTTTGGTTGTAAGTGGTGGCTAGGGAGCTCCACAGTGCCATCAAGCATCTGGACTTGATCTTTCCCCAAACTTCCTTAGTGAGTCTTTTATTCAATTCTCACAAGATGGCTGCTGCTCCTGTTGCGTAGTGTCCGCCTCCTGGGTTGGGGGAGGGTGAAGGACAGAGGTGTGTGACAGTGATAAGCAGATCTGACTAACCAGACCGTGTCACATGATTGTCTGGGTGGCAATCAAACTTTAGAAACAGTTTTTCCTCCCAGCATGCTGCCCTGAACAATATCAGATATATATGAACTTGAAGAAAAGGAGGAGGACGTTGGGTAGACTGTAGCAATACATACTACACATACTACACACAGCATCAAGATGCAGCCAGTTTTGTTTCTTCAAAGAGAACGTTATTTCAAATCATTTTCATATTTATCTTTTCAAGCAAAAGTTATGTGTGCTCTACAAATTTCTTTCTAACCTTTGATATTATTCTTGTTAAAAAATCTGCTTTTCCTCTCATATATTTATGTATAGATATTTAATCTTTTCGTTTCTTCTTATTTTAGATAAAGCGTTTCTGTCTCTAGCTTCAGACACTGTGGAACCAACTATACTTAATGCCACTAACACTAGTCTCACAATCAGATTACCTCTGGCCAAGACTACCCTCACATGGTATGGCATCACCAGCCCTACTCCAACATACCTGGTTTGTTATGCAGAAGTTAATGACAGGAAAAACAACTCTGACTTGAAATACAGAATTCTGGTAAGATTGGAACTAGTGGTCGTTGTCTTTTCACAAGATGTTCTTTTTTGATACAAATTTATGAGCCATAGTAAAGTGTTTCCTGTATGTTCTAAAGTGGACTAGTATGCAACTTTTTTACAGCTAATGATTCATCAGAACATTGTGTTCTAGTTTTCTTGACTGGGAGTAAGTTAAGCTTCAAGGAAGTATATCAACTCTTGTCCATTGATGGATTGCCATGGTAACAGTTTTCTGAGTGTCCAGAAAGAATTGGGTTTATTCCCCTCCCTGATTATCTAATTATCCTCAGAGAGAATGATAGAGACTTATTTTTGTGGCCTATGGAGCAGACTGAAGATTGAGGAGTAAGAAATGAGTTGGACGGAAAGAACATTGCCTTATACCTCTTCTCCATAGCATTTATCTAATAGGAAAATTGTACATTATATTTTTCTTTTGTTTCCTATTTGCAGAGAGATATACTGCTATGCAGATACTGTTTTTAGTCATTATTGTATGCCTAGCACCTAGCACAGTCATTGACACCGTCCAGGCATTCACTAGATATTTCTTGAATGAATTGGCACTATCATTCAATCATTGAATGATGAAATATATTCATTAGTATTTCAGTTGTCTTAGTGATGGAATCACATATATCCAATATTTTGCTTTGTGCTTGGCTTTATTTAGCCTATTCAAAAGGTGAAATTGACTAACTGTTGGACGTTAAACACTATATGCTTTCCCATAAAGTGTATGTGATTTTTCATTACTTCCTTAATTTTGTCTAATTAACCATTTTTACACATTTCTAAAATGAGTAATTTCAGATAGGTTAGATCATTTGACTGGTCAAGATTGGACTTGCAGCATTGGACACGTCTGTAATTAAATTTAATCTGTCTTATTGCCTTCCCATTGATTAACAGTGATCTAAGACAGTGGTTCTCAACCTTGGCGGCACATTGAAGCTTTACAAAAAAACACTCTGCATCTAGGCTTCACCCCAGATAACTCAGTCAGAATCTCTGGCAATAGAACCCAGGGATAGTAGTTTCTTAAAGCTTCCCAGATGATAGCAAAGTATAAACAAAGTTGAGAACCACTGGTCTAAGGAAAATCTTTTTACTCTTTTAAACTTTATTTCTAAGAATGATTAGATAATATAAAAACCTCTTATTGTATTCACATATGTATCACATGTTTTCTATCATCTTGCTAAATTTCTAATACAATGTTAGTGAAATAGTGTCCTCTTCTAGGAATTTAATTTCCCCTGTGAAATGATTTATACCACAAAACCTACTGAGGGCTACCAATCATTTTGTATTTATTCTTGGAAATATTGAACAACTCGAGTCTGGGTAGATTGCACAGTGGTATTATCATTAATAATCCAGAATCTAAAATAAATTAACTTTTTTGAGCCTTTAACTTTGTTCTCTCTTTGATTAAATAATTTCTACCAATTTGTATAAAATGTCAAGAATAAGATATTGATTTTTTAAAAATCTATTATAGGAATTTCAGGACAGTATAGCTCTTATTGAAGATTTACAACCATTTTCAACATACATGATACAGATAGCTGTAAAAAATTATTATTCAGATCCTTTGGAACATTTACCACCAGGAAAAGAGATTTGGGGAAAAACTAAAAATGGAGGTGAGTTATGGGCTTGGTGTGGGTTTCTCAAGCAGAATATTGCGATACATGTGATGGGTACATCATCGATGTTTATTTTTTAAAATCTGAATGTGAAGTAATTTTAGTATGTAAGCTTTCTTACGTTTAATAAGAAAAATGTGTTTGCAGAAAACTTTGAGCTGACCCTTACTCTAACCCCTGAAGTTGACTAATAATATTCTATCAAAATAGAAAGCAACTAGGAGGTAAAACATTGAAATCAATATTGTTTGACTAAGAAACACATTATTTGGTCTCACCACACAGTGTCACTCTTTTTCCAGATACTCATAGGTTTCTGTGCATGTGGTGAGCTACAGAAAAACTAAGCCTTTTTTCTATGTGAATTTTACTGAGGCCTGAGGTGTAAAGTTATACAACAGTATTGCCTTAAAGAAAATAGGTCAAAAAAGGTTTTCTAAGAACTGATGAGGTGGTGATTATTATGAGGTGATGACATTTATTTCAGATGTCTCTGATGTTATTCAAAAAACTCACCCAAATTGAGTTACTCCCCATTCGCCATATCCTTGAGCTGGAGTCAGAGAATGATTTGGTCACTGGGCCGAAATAAGTGGGAGCCCTTTAGGCAGCCTGTTAACCTACCATTGCAGAAGAGGCTGGCTTTCTTTCTGGACATCTGTTATTTATTCTGCTCATACCATATGCTTATTTTTCAACCCAAACTCCGTTACTTCTTTCCATCTTTCAGCGCTATTGCAGCATCCTTTATCATTCCTTGCTATTTATTTCAGTACCAGAGGCAGTGCAGCTCATTAATACAACGGTGCGGTCAGACACCAGCCTCATTATATCTTGGAGAGAATCTCACAAGCCAAATGGACCTAAAGAATCAGTCCGCTATCAGTTGGCAATCTCACACCTGGCCCCAATTCCTGAAACTCCTCTAAGACAAAGTGAATTTCCAAATGGAAGGCTCACTCTCCTTGTTACTAGACTGTCAGGTGGAAATATTTATGTGTTAAAGGTACAGTAAGTATACTAGGCACTCTTTATTGTCATTCTCAAGTGCAAGGCTCTCGAAAAGTTAAGCAATTGTTCTTTTTTACCAAAAGGTTCTTGCCTGCCACTTTGAGGAAATGTGGTGTACAGAGAGTCATCCTGTCACTGTGGAAATGTTTAATGCACCAGAGAAACCTTATTCCTTGGTTCCAGAGAACACTAGTTTGCAATTTAATTGGAAGGCTCCATCGAATGTTAACCTCATCAGGTTTTGGGCTGAACTACAAAAGGTAGACTTTTAATGCAAATCTTTATTTTATGATATAGAATAAATTGGAAAGGCCTTTTTCAAACATCAAGAACATGCTCATGTATAAATAAACAATATATTTGACAACTTTCATTGATTTATGTTTGGCATGCAGAAGCAGTAAGTTATCCAGACTAATTTCTGGTGGGAAGAATTCTCAGGGAGATTAATTTGCTTTTAAAAGACGTTATGTAAAAGGATATAAGTTATAGTGTACTAATTTTATAATATTTTACTTAGTTTAGATGTTAGCATGGTTCTCTGGTTTAAAGCCCATAGTAACTTGGTGTTTTCTATGAAAACAAAATGAAAAAGAACTGAAGAAACAAAAAACCAAAACCTTGTTTAGAAATGTTCTTTTCATCATTTAAGGGCTGTGCAGTAACAAGACAGAAGTAAACCATAAAACCAGCTTATTCTAAAGTAGTTTTGTTGTTGGCTGGCAAACTTTAAATGATTCCTCATCCAAGACTTTTCATGCTTTAACCAAAAAGAAACCACCCACTGAATTTTAAGGCATCAATTAACCTGATTAATTCATTGATGGAGAAAGCCTACATTGACTTTTATGGTGATAAACTTAAAATTGATTATTTTTTATAATTGCTACTTGTTATTTTAACTATTATATATTTGCATGTGCATATTTGTGTATTTCTGGGCCTATGTATGTGTACATATTTTTAAAGATTAGTTGGAAATGTTTTGTTCAGTGGTAACTCAAAAAGCAAATAAGTATAATCATAGCCTCACTACTTCTTAAAAATGCAGTTATTCCCCAGGATGTTTAAAAATTATTATGTAAGGTATTTTTGTGATCTTATACTTTATAAATAAAAACTATGAAAACTGTGGAACAACACTGAATCTTGGGTTAATAAACTCAAAGGCCATAGTTTAATTGGACTTTTTCCATTGAGCATGTTTCTGATGATTTGTTGCCTATTTAAAAAATTGCCACCTTATAAAAATGCAGTTAAATTGGAGAAATTGGAGGAGTGCCTTTTAAAATGACATCTATTTTAGTAAACTTAACGCAGTTCAGTCTAAAGTCAAGGGGAAGGATGTAAAGTTCATTTCCAAGATTATCAAAGAAATCGAATGGGAAAAGACTTTAGAGATAATTGACACCCTAGCCTACCCTTTTATTGATCAGAAATGGAGACCTAGACAGATGCCAGATGTCGCCAGGCAGAGAAAAATCCTAGGGCTGACTTCTCCCTAGAGCAGTCCTATGAGGGTGTTGTCTGTGGAAGGAATAGGAGTCATTAAGTCATCCATCCCACTCTTTAAAGTTTGGGGAGAAGGACAGCAGACAGAGATCTCCTGGTCCAGTTCTCGTGACTTTCATGCAGTGTTTTTTATTTCTAAACTTCCTCTGTTTTCACACTTACTCAACACAGGTTCCAGGCAGACCATTTAGAAAATGATGAAGCTGCAAATACAAGATAGGGTCATTTGTACATGAGTGGCCATCTAGAAACACTAACTATGAGTACAGTGAAAGTCTGTGGTTCTGCAAGGGTTGATGAGTGCTATCTAGTCAGAAAGTGCTGTGTCTTTTGAACAACTTGAACCTATCTCACAATGATAGGACAGCTGGGAATGATACCGTAACTCCACACTGAAACTCTGAGGAGTGGGCAATAAAAGGGAATATTTGTCTTTTTAATTAGCAATTTTTAAAGAAAGGAAACAGGAAGAAAATGATAAACTTGCTCTCTGTCATTTCTGTCAAAATTTCCTTATCTGAAAAATGAGGGAACTGGAGCACAAGGTGAAGTTTCTATCTAGACCAGGGGTGTCCAATCTTTTGTCTTCCCTGGGTCATACTGAAAGAACTGTCTTGGGCCACATGTAAAATACACTAACATTAATGATAGCTGATGAGCTCAACAAAATTCCCTTAAAAAAATCATAATGTTTAAAGAAATATTATGAATTTGGGTTGGGCTACATTCAAAATTGTCCTGGGCCACATGTGGTCCACAAGCTGAAAGTTGGACAAGCTTGATCTAGATCTTAAATTCTACATAATATAAGCAACTCACAACAGTGTACAGAAGAAGAACATATTTAAAATGGTGAGGAAACACGTAATTTTGTTTGGTAATTTTTTCATGGAAGCCCATTAAAATTGTGTTTTTCGCAGCAGTTCAGGCAAATCCCTATCGAACCACAAGTTTCTGAAGTTCCAAACTCTCAGACATCTTAGCTGACGCTCCCTCTCACTGCCACCCAAATAATTTGAAAATCCCCCTGTGGTAGCCTCCATTCCTGCACTTGTCGGCCTCTGACAAATGGAAAGTCCTGACACCCTTGTGATTTACTGGGATATCCTGTGGCACCTCTCCAGGTTGGTGGTCTGCCCAGACATTCATTGCTATGGTGATGCCAATACTCTACCGTTTTCCAGCGGTACCCTTGGTCAAACATCTGCTGACACTTCAAGGAGCTCTGAAAATTTCTTGATGGTTTGGAATGTTGGGTCAGCTAGACTATTCACTATAGGTAATTTCTCCACCAGATCATGAAGGAGAGAGAACCAAAAAGAGTTAAGCCATCTTTTTTTTTTGGCCAGGAATTAATTTCCCTCTCTCTGAGGTTCACAGTAAATATTATGGATTCAATGCACCTGTTTCATTAAGCTATTAAGCTATATGTCTCAGCGGGATTGATACATTTATGAGTTTAGTGCAGGCAATGTTCCTGACATCAGCAGTTCTATTTTTTAAGTTTTAATTCCTTCCATTCCCTTATTCCCCTTTCTTATTGTACATAGCGGTCTACTGAGTGAAAATGCTATAGAGAATCATTCCTTACTGAATAGAAAACTAATATAAAGTGTCCATTTAATGAAATGATGTGACCTCATGAGTGTTAAGTGAAAAAGAAGATATAATTTAAGTTTATTTATGGAAACTGACCTTTTCATGAAACTCTACGAGGGAAAATATATCAAGAACCCTTGACAAAGTGCCATATCTTTTTGTCTTTTCCTATTTGTATGTTAAGAAATTATCATTTTCAAATCATGATACTAAGGATCCAAATATACAAGTTTTTAAAACGCAATATCACAGAGCAAGAAAGTTCAGATAAGTATAATTAGAGGCCCAATATCTAAAGTGGCATGAAAACAAGATTTTCTGTATTTAGTTTCTAGCTTTGCTACTTAGTAGCTTCATAATAGTGGGCAAAATTTTTCTTCTTTTAGCTATGTAGGTTTCCAGTGTATAAAAATAAAGAATTCTGGTTACATGTCTGAAGAGGGTGTTAGGAGGAAAAAAAAGGTCTTAGTTTGTAAGTCACTGTGGACTTCTTTATCAAAGATTACATGTAATCAAAACATGTGAAAATATTATTGCTAGGAAATTAACAAATCCCTGGGATCTGAAAGTACCGTTGTTTTGATCCATCGTTGTTCCACAGCTGTGGATTTGCATTCTTAGCCATCCTGATTAAATGTAGGTATCTACCCTTTGGGATAACAAGAAGCGGTAGCTCTGAATCTTCCTCAATGATATATAGTCAGAGGTGTATGTCCCACCTTGAGCTTCTCCCATGAACGGTCATGTAAGTCAGTTATATCTTATCATAAAAAGCAAAACGACTATAGGCAGTGGGGTAATGTTTGGGACCATTCATAAAGAAGTTCTTATTCTTTAATAGAAAAGAATGCTTGAATTTTAATCACTTGCTATAAGCCTATACATTTTTGTGTTTTGAGAATATTTTCTTAGAGAAACAAAAATATTAATTGAAACTTCTTTTTCTAGTGGAAATACAATGAGTTTTACCATGTTAAAACTTCCTGCAGCCAAGGTCCTGCTTATGTCTGTAATATCACAAATCTACAACCTCATACTTCATATAATGTCAGAGTAGTGGTGGTTTATAAGACAGGAGAAAATAGTACCTCACTTCCAGAAAGCTTTAAGACAAAAGGTAAGTACTAACATACTCAACACTCAGAAACTCTGTGTTTCAGTTCCTTTTTTATCACTTATTTCAATAATCATAGAGATACATGAAATTGTTCTTTAAAAGCAGTACATTATTATTTCTAGAACTTGAATGAAGAAATTGAGAAAATGTAGGAGACCTTGCAGGCAGTAATGAAATAATGCTGGCTGGGTTTGGCTGGATCCTGAACTGGGCAAAATTATTTCTAGTTATTTCATGTCTAGCTATGACAATTTTGTGGTGATAACTGTATGAAAATAGTGTTACTGTATGTTCAAAAAATATTTATTGGCTACTATATTTGAGATACTAAAATGCAAAATATACGAAGTTCATTAAAAATTAACTAGTGTTCTGAAAGATATAACTTAACTTTGAGTTGAGCTCTATAAGAATGGAGGGAACAAAGATCTAGAACCAGAAATACCATTTGACCCAGAAATTACATTACTAGGTATATACCCAAAGGAATATACATCATTCTATTACAAATATACATGCACACGTATGTTCACTGTAGTACTATTCACAATAAGGAATCATTTGGAATCAATGCAAATGCCCATCAACATTAGACTGGATGAAGAAAATGTGGTACATATACATCATGGCATACTATGCAGCCATAAAAAGGAGTGAGATCATGTCTTTTGCAGGGATATGGATGAAGCTGGAAGCCGTTATCCTCAGCAAACTAATGCAGGAACAGAAAACTAAACACTGCGTGTTCTTACTTACAAGTGGGAGCTGAAAAATGAGAATGCATGGACACAAGGAGGGGAATAACACACGCTGGGACCTCTCCCCCAGGTAGGGGGAGAGAGAGCATTAGAAAAATAGCTAATGCATGTGGGCTTAATACCTAGGTGATGGATTGCTAGGTTTAGTAAACCACCATGGAACATGTTTGCCCATGTAACAAAACTTCATGTCCTGCACATGTACCCCAGAACTAAAAATTAAAAATTAAAAAAAAAGAATGGAGGGAAAATGCTCCAAAACTTATAATAATTTTCTTTATTTTCATTTATCACTTATTTTGTGCCAAATTGAGACATATTGTTAATCTTATCACTAATTCATGAAATCCATCACTAATAAAAACTTCAAATGCTCATTTAAAAATATTTAATCATATTAGAATATTTCTGAAAATTTCTTTTTAAAAAATGGGATACATGTGCAGAACATGTAGGTTTATTACATAGGTATACATGTACCATGGTGGTTTGCTGCACCTATTGACCTGTCCTCTAAGTTCCCTCCCCTCAGCTCCTATCCCTCAACAAGCCCTGGTGTGTGTTGTTCCCCTCTCTGTATCCATGTGTTCTCAATGTTCAACTCCCACTTATGAGTGAGAACATGCCGTGTTTGGTTTTCTGTTCCTGTGTTAGTTTGCTGAGGATGATGGTTTCCAGCTTCATCCACGTCCCTGCAAAGGACATGATCTCATTCCTTCTTATGGCTGCATAGTATTCCGTGGTGTATATATACCACATTTTCTTTATCCGGTGTATCACTGATGGATTGACTTGTTCCATGTCTTTGTTATTGCAAATAGTGCTGCAATAAACATATGTGTGCATTTGTCTTTATAGCACAATGATTTATATTCCTTTGGGTATATACTCAATAATGGGATTACTGGGTCAAGTGGTATTTCTGGTTCTAGATCCTTGAGGAATCGCCATACTGTCTTCCACAATGGTTGAAATAATTTACTTTCCCACTGACAGTGTAAAAGTGTTCCTATTTCTCCACAGCCTCGTCAGCATCTATTGTTTCCTGACTTTTTAATAATTGCCATTTTGATTGGCATGAGATGGTATCTCATTGTAGTTTTGATTTGCACTCCTCTGATGATCAGTGATGTTGAGCTTTTTTCATATGTTTATTGGCTGCGTAAATGTGTTTTTTGAGAAGTGTCTGTTCATATCTTTTACCGACTTTTTGATGGAGTTGTTTGTCTTTTTCTTGTAAATATGTTTAAGTTCCTTGTACATTTTGGATATTAGCCCTTTGTCAGATGGATAGATTGCAAAAATTTTCTCCCATTCTGTAGGTTGTCTGTTCACTCTGATGATAGTTTCTTTTGCTGTGCAGAAGCTCTTTAGTTTAGTTAGGTCCCATTTGTTTATTTTGGCTTTTGTTGCCATTGCTTTTGGTGTTTTAGTCATGAAGTCTTTGCCCATGCCTATGTCCTGAATGGTATTGCCTAGGTTTTCTTCTAGGGTTTTTATGATTTTGGGTTTTACATTTAAGGGTTTAATCCATCTTGAGTTAAATTTTGTATAAGGTGTAAGGAATGGGCCCAGTTTCAACTTTCTACATATGGCTAGCCAGTTTTCCCAGCACCATTTACTAAATAGGAGATCCTTTTCTCATTGCTTGTTTTTGTCAGGTTTGTTGAAGATCAGATGGTTGTAGATGTGTGGTGTAATTTCTGAGGTCTCTGTTCTGCTCCATTGGTCTATATATTTGTTTTGGTACCAGTACCATGCTGTTTTGGTTACTGTAGCCTTGTAGTATAGTTTGAAGTCAGGTAGCATGATGCCTCCAGCTTTGTTCTTTTTGCTTAGGATTGTCTTGGCTATATGGGGTCTTCTTTGATTCCATGTGAAATTTAAAGTAGCTTTTCTAATTCTGTGTAGAATGTCAGTGGTAGTTAGATGAGAATAGCATTGAATTTATAAATTACTCTGGGCAGAATGGCCATTTTCACAATATTCATTATTCCTGTCCGTGGAGATGGAATGTTTTTCCATCTGTTTGTGTCCTTTCTTATTTCCTTGAGCAATGGTTTGTAGTTTTCCTTGAAGAGGTCCTTCACATCGCTTGTTAACTGTATTCCTAGGTATTTTATTATCTTTGTAGCTATTGTGAATGAGAGTTCATTCATGATTTGGCTCTCTGCTTGCCTATTGTTGGTGTAAAGGAATGCTTGTGATTTTTGCACATTGATTTTTTTATCTTGAGATTTTGCTGAAGTTGCTTATCAGTTCAAGAAGTTTTTGGGCTGAGATGATGAGGTTTTCTAAATACAAAATCATGTCATCTGCAAACAGAGATAACTTGACTTCCTCTCTTCCTATTTGAATACCCTTTATTTCTTCCTCTTGCCTGATTGCCCTAGCCAGAACTTCCAATACTATGTTGAATAGGAGTGGTGAGAGTGGACATCCTTGTTTTCAAAGGGATTTTTTCCAAGTTTTGCTCATTCAATATGATATTGGCTGTAGGTTTGTCATAAATAGCTCTTATTATTTAGAGATATGTTCCATCAGTACCTAGTTTATTGAGAGTTTTTAACATAAAGAGATGTTGATGTTGAATTTTATCAAAGGTCTTTTCTGCATCTATTGAGATAATCATGTGATTTTTGTCTTTGGTTCTATTTATGTGATGGATTATGTTTACTGATTTGCATATGTTGAACCAGCCTTGCATCCCAGGGATGAAGCCAACTTGTTCGTGGTGGATATGTTTTTTGATGTATTGCTGGATTCAGTTTGCCAGTATTTTATTGAGAATTTTTACATCGATGTTCATCAGGTATATTGGCCTGAAGTTTGTTGTTGTTGTTGTTGTTTTTGTGTCTCTTCCCAGTTTTGGTATCAGGATGATGCTGGCTTCATAAAATGAGTTAGGAAGGAATTCCTCCTTTTGCATTGTTTGGAATAGTTTCAGAAGGAATGGTACCAGCTCCTCTTTGTATTCCTGGCAGAATTCAGCTGTGAATCCATCTGGTCTTGGGCTTTTTTTGGTTGATAGGCTATTCATTACTGCCTCCATTCCAGAGCTGGCTGCTGGTCTAGTCAGGGATTCAACTTCTTCCTGGTTTAGTCTTGGTGTATGCATCCAGGAATTTATCCATTTCTTCTAGATTTTCTAGATTATTTGCATAGAGGAGTTTATTGAATTGTCTGGTGGTAGTTTGTATTTCTGTGGGGTCAGTGGTGATATCCCCTTTATCATTTCTTATTGTGTCTACTTGATTCTTCTCTGTCTTCTTTGTTATTAGTCTAGCTAGTGGTCTATTTTGTTATTTGTTTTATTTTTTTTAAAAAATGCCTCCTGGATGCGTTGATTTTTTTGGAGGGCTTTTTGTGTCTCTATCTCCTTCAATTCTTCTCTGATCTTAGTTATTTCTTGTCTTCTGCCAGCTTTTGGAATAGTTGGCTCTTGCCTCTCTAGCTCTTTTAATTGTGATGTTAGGGTGGTGATTTTAGATCTTTCTGGCTTTCTAATGTGGGCATTTAGCGCTATGAATTTTCCTCTTAACACTGCTTTAGTTGTGTCCCAGAGATTCTGGTACATTGTCTCTGTTCTCATTTGTTTCAAAGAATGTATTTATTTCTGCCTTAGTTTCATTATTTACCCAGGAGCCATTCAGGAGCAGGTTGTTCAATTTCCATGAAATTGTGTGGTTTTGAGTGAGTTTCTTAATCCTGGGTTCCAGTTTGATTGCACTGTGGTCTGAGAGACTGTTTGTCATGATTTCAGCTCTTTTGCATTTGCTGAGGAGTGTTTTACTTCCAATTATGTGGTCGATTTTAGAATAAGTACCATGTGGCATGAGAAGAACGTAGATTCTGTTGATTTGGGCTAGAACGTTCTATAGACATATACTAGGTCCACTTGATCCAGAGCTAAGTTCAAGTCCTGAATATCCTTGTTAATTTTCTGTCTTGTTGATCTGTCTAATACTGGCAGTAGGGTGTTAAAGTTTCCCACTATTATTGTGTGGGAGTCTAAGTCTCTTTGTAGGTCTTTAAGAACTTGTTTTATGAGTCTGGGTGCTCTTTTACTGGGTGTGTATATATTCAGAATACTTAGCTCTTCTTGTTGAATTGTTCCCTTCACCATTATATGATGCCCTTCTTTGTCTTTTTTGATCTTTGTTGGTTTAAAGTCTGTTTTGTCAGAGACTAGGATTGCAACCCCTGCTTTTTTTTTTTTTCCTTTCCATTTGCTTGGTAAATTTTCCTCAATCCCTTTATTTTGAGCCTGTGTGTGTCTTTGCATGTAAGATGGATCTCCTGAATACAACACACCAAAGGGTCTTGACTCCTTATCCAATTTGCAAATCTGTATCTTTTAATTGGGGCATTTAACCCATTTACATTTAAGGTAGGTATTGTTATGTGAGTTTGATCCTGTCACCATGATGCTATTTTGTTATTTTGCGTGCTAGTTGGTGCAGTTTCTTTGTAGTGTCATTGATCTTTATACTTTGGTGTGTTTTTGCAATGGCTGGTAACGGTTTTTCCTTTCTATATTTAGTGATTATTTCAGGAGCTCTTGCAGGGCAGGCCTGGTAGTAACAAAATCCCTCAGCATTTCTTTGTCTGGAAAGGATTTTATTTCTCCTTCACTTATGAAGCTTAGTTTGGCTGGATATGAAATTCTGGGTTGAAAATTCTTTTCTTTAGAATGTTGAATATTTGCCTCCAGTCTCTTCTGGCTTGTAGGGTTTATGTTGAGAGGTCCACTGTTAGTCTGATGGGCTTCCCTTTGTAGGTGACCTGGCCTTTCTCTCTGACTGCCCTTAACAAATTTTACTTGATTTCAACCTTGGAGAATCTGATGATTATGTGTCTTAGGGTTGATCTTCTCATGGAGTATCTTAATGGTGTTCTCTGTGTTTGCCAAATTTGCATGTT
This sequence comes from Papio anubis, assembly GCF_008728515.1. Taxonomy (NCBI): domain Eukaryota; kingdom Metazoa; phylum Chordata; class Mammalia; order Primates; family Cercopithecidae; genus Papio; species Papio anubis. The sequence continues at coordinate 145,870,120 of NC_044981.1, forward strand.
GGCCTGTCTTGCTAGGTTGGGGAAGTTCTCCTGGATAATATCCCGAAGTGTGTTTTCCAGTTTGTTTCCATTTTCTCCATCTCCTTCTGGTACTCCAAGCTACCATAGGTTCAGTTTTTATGAAGTCTCATATTTCTTGTAGGCTTTTTTCATTCTTTTTTCTCTCTTCTTGTCAGCATGTCTTATTTCAATAAGGTGGTCTTCAAAGTCTGGTATCTTTTCTTCCACTTGGTCAATTCAGCTGTTGACACTTGTGTATGCTTCATGAAGTTCTTGTGCTGTGTTTTTCAGCTCCATCAGGCCGTTTATGTTCCTCTCTAAACTGGTTATTCTAGTTAGCAATTCCTCCAACTTTTAATCAAGGTTCTTAGCTTCTTCGCGTTAGGTTAGAACATGCTCCTTTAGCTCATCATAGTTTTACAGTTTTTTACTACCCATTTTCTGAAGCCTACTTCTGTCAGTTCATTCACCTGATCCTCCACCCAGTTCTGCACCCTTGATGGAGACATTGTGATCATTTGGAGGAGAAGAGGCACTCTGGTCTTTTCGGTTTTCAGCATTTTTTTCATTGATTCTTTCTCATCTTTGTGAGTTTGTCTAGTTGTGGTCTTTGAGGCTGCTGACCCTTAGATGGTTTTTTTGTGGGGGCTCTTGTTGTTGTTGTTGTTGATGCAGTTGTTGTCACTTTCTGCTTGTTTGTTTTTCTTTCAATAGTCAGATCCCTCTTCTGTAGGGCTGCTGCAGTTTTCTGGGGTTCACTTTAGGCCTTATTCATCTGATTTGCTCTCACGCCTGGATATGTAACTCAAAGAGGCCAGAGAGCAGCAAAAATGGGTGTCTGCTCCTTCTTCTGGGACCTCTGACCTCAAGGGGCACCATCCTGATGCCAGTAGGATCGCTCCTGTGTAGAGTGTCCCGACAATCCCTGCTGGAGGGTCTCACCCAGTTGTGTGGCACCAGGAGCAGGACCCATTTAACGAAGCACTTTGTCCCCTGGTGGAGAGGGTGTGTTTCGCTGCGGGGAAGCCCACTTGTCTACCAGGAGGAGAGGCTAAGTCTGCTGGTCCGCAGAGACTGCAGCCACCCCTACCCCTAAGGGCTCAGGCCCAGGGAGATCTGGATTCTGTCCCTGAGCCTCTGGCTGGAGTTATTAGAGATCCTGCAGGGAAGCCCCACCCACTGAGGAAGGATGGGTCAGTGTTAGACCTGAGGAGGCTCTGGCCGCTGACTACCACAGATGGTGTGTTAGGCTGTGACAAGTCTTGGGACCAAGCTGACCAGCCTCGCTGACTCCAGCAGGGGAAAAGCACAGCCTGGAGCTATAGAAATGGATGCTGCATTTCCCCCATGCTGCATTACTACCCATCTTCTGAAGCACAGAAGCACAATGTCAGGTCATCCATCTGATCCTCCCAGGGAGATTAGCGTGTTAGGCAGCTGGGAGTCCCAGTGCTGGCTGCTGCCCCTCCCCCAAGGAGCTCAAAGGGCTTAGACAGCAGGCAGCAGAAGCCTGTGCTGGTCATCCCTCCCCCAGGGAGTTCAGTAGGCTTAAGCAGATTCCAGCTGAGAGGCCATAAGAATCTGCATATTCTAGGGTTGGAACGCTAGGCCCTGGTGGCGTGGGTTTGCGAGTGGGATCTTCCAATCCATGGGTTGCACAGTTCTGTGGAAAAAGCACAGTTTCCCTGGCTGGGTAGCATGCTAACTCCCTGCTCCCCTTGGCTGGAGGGAGGGGGTTCCAGCCAAGAACCGTGTGGTTCTCAGGTGGGCTCACTGCTCTTCCTTCGCTCTGTGGGTCACGCCAGCCTTCTAGTCAATTTTGATGAGCGAATCTAGATACCTTGGTTGCCAGTGAAGGATTCACACACTTATTATGGTTTTTTTCAACAGGAACCTCTGAACACAGTTGCTTCTAGTCGGCCATCTTGGCCCTGCCTCTCTGAATATTTCTTTAATGTTATTTATCTTTCCTCTTAATATATTCTACAGGAAGATTTCAATGCAGAAGATTAATACTTCAAACATATCAAATCAATATTTTCTTTTTTTTCCCCCAAAGCTGGAGTCCCAGGTAAACCAGGCATTCCCAAATTACTGGAAGGGAGTAAAAATTCAATACAGTGGGAGAAAGCTGAAGATAATGGATGTAGAATTATATACTATATCCTTGAGATAAGGTATGTGTATTTGCAAAGTACTTGTAAATGACAAAGAACTAAGAAGATAAAGTAATAAAAAGTAACACTATTTGTGCAAATGTATTTACATATAAACACAAAGATCTTTAGTTTAAGGACTCACATGCATCATTATGTTCTTTGCTCAATTCCTAGAGGTTGGTCTTGGCATGCTAATTATAAAACAGATCACATCATTCTCAGAAATCTCTAACTGCTCATTGACACTTTATGGAAATTGTTTGATCATAGGCTCATGCAACCAATATTTACTTAATATCAGTTTTGTTTAAAAAGCTTAGCTGATGTTTAATGTTAAATGATGATGGTGTGTAAATTCCTGAGGATAGTTTGCTTTAGCAAGGTGAATACTCTCTAGTGAGAATCGGTGATGAAGTAGGTATTTTTCATACTGTAAAATTAGGTCAGGTTCTGAAATTGTCTGAAGCATAGAGGTCACACAGGATTCTCAATTCATTGTGAAGATTACAGTTTGCAGTGTGTTCCCAGGGACTGAAAACACACCATCGATGAAAACCAGCCGCTGATGAACAGCCTCAGACCTGGCCAGTATGGGGAGCGCGTGAACCATAACTGGCTCAGAAGGACTGATTTCATGCCAACTTGAGGGGAGAATTCCAAATTCCAAAGACACTCCTCTCACAGGACTATGAAACCATCTTTTAAGAAGTTCCAAGGACAAAAGTCACTTCCATAATTATAGTCCTGGCAACTTGATCTTTGATCTATTTTTGCTTCATCTGTCTCTGGCATTCCCATAACCTTAAAAAATGTTCCTGTTCATACTAGAGAATTCCCTTGGCCCTTATTTCTAATTGAAACCTCCTTGAAGTTTCTGTTACTGCTTTTCATGCAGAGTGAAATACATTCTAACCTGCAGAACTGTCTTGGTGGTTTGTGACTGTAATGATGTTCATCAGTCAGGTCACACATCAGGTTTTTGCTAGGACCTCTTTAATGTGTTACCCTGAGTAACACCTTAAGTGCTACTAAAATGACTCCATCTAAATACTTTGCATACTCCTTGCTCCAGGTCTCCACTGTCAGGACATGGACTGTAAGATGACTGAATCATTGTTGTAACTTCAGTATCTCAAAATAAGTCCTTCAGTCAGGACACTAGTTAGACTCTGTGTACTCGCTGACAGGGTAGTGGAAATGCAAAGTGCATGAACTTGGGAGTTGAACAAGCCTTATTAGTTTCCAAGGTTGCCACAATAAAGGACCACCAACTGGGTGGCTTGAAACAGTAGACAGCTCTAGAGGTTAGAAGTCTGAAACCAAGGTATCAGCAGGACTGCTTGTTCTGATGGTTCTAGGGCAGGTCCATCTTTGCCTCTTAGCTTCTGGCGTTTGCTGGCAGTCCTTGGTATTCCTTGGCTTGTAGATGCATCATTGTCATCATCACCTCCTGCATCACAAGGTTTTCTATGTGTCCAAATTTCCCTCTTCTTATGCAAGTGCCAGTCATTGGATTAGGGTCCATCCTAAACTACTATGACCTCATCTTAACTCGATTACATTTGTCAAGATCTTATTTCCAAATAAGGTCACTTTAAAATATTCTGAATGGGCATGAATTTTGGGAGGACATGACTCAATCCAGTACACAAACCATGTTTAAATCCTTGTTCTTTTCCTTTTTTGAACGTAAGTTTCCTCATCTGTAAAATGAGGATGATAATATCTATCTCACCTCTTTAGGCTATTGTGGACTCAGTGAATGAAAACAACATTATGTAAAGCCCCAGTACAGTATGTTGTAAATAGAAGGTGCTCAACCAACATCAGAATTCTTCCTTCTTTTCTCAATGGCCATTGTGTAGAGCCACTTCACAAATTCTCAAGGGCCTCTTTCTTTTGGATCAGAGTTGTTTGGTTAAACAATGAAATGGCCAGTGCTAAAGGTGAGACTTCACAAAATGTGTAAAAACACTCTGTCCTAATGCTTTGCTCAGGATGGTCCTTAAAGAGACCCTCAGCTCCTGGGAACAGCTGTGACCAACTCTGCTGCCCTGCTGCTCCCGATGTTCTTACCCGTTCCCTGCCTCTTATGAGGGCCAGCCCTCACTCTCTGTCGGTCTTCAGAAGGTTGAGTCAATTAGCAGGAACAGAAGCAGATTCTCCCACATACCCCTAACCTTACTGCGGATTGGCACCAAGCCCTAAAACTATTGCGGTCTGAAAAGTTTCAGACCTGAAATGTTCTTCACTGTTAGAGAAGACATAAATGGAAGACCTTGAGCTTGCCTTTGATGATTCTGTGAAAAGTCATTCCAGTTACGTCTTTTGAACCCAGCCCTTGTGCTCTTTCCATGTTTCAAATGAAAAACAATTGGATTGACTTTGAGGTGGAATGTAGGTCAATACAAAAAGAAGCAACAAGCCTCAGAATCTCAGATATAATGATAACTTTGGTAGCTGAACTGTCACACTTTTCCTTATCAATTTTGTATTCTGTATTTTATTGAACTATGGCATAAGTAAACTACAAATAATGTAAAAGACTGGAAATTGAGAAAATGGAAACTTCCCAGTTAAAAATCATGTAATAATTTTCTTATAGGTTTGGAATTCTGGAGAAAGTTTCCCCTTACTATTAGTAGGAAAAGGGTACTCAGCTCTCTCTTGACCACGGATTACTCACAGCTTTCTTGGTGGGCTGAGTTAATTGGCTCCATGCCTCACTAGGATCATGGTAAAACCATGCTGTTAGCATCTGTGTTGCCAGATTATGGGAGAGGAATGAGGTCAAGGGTAAACCGTGCCAAAGGACACTCTCAGGAGTTCAGTCACTAAGAAGATCTATGAACAACTAGAAATAACAGGTATATTGTCACGTATATTTTCTGTATTTATTATTTTTTGCAGAAAGAGCACTTCAAATTTGCAGAACCAGAATTTAAGGTGGAAGATGACATTTAATGGATCCTGCAGTAGCATTTGCACATGGAAGTCCAAAAACCTGAAAGGAATATTTCAGTTCAGAGTAGTAGCTGCAAATAATCTAGGGTTTGGTGAATATAGTGGAATCAGTGAGAATACTATATTAGTTGGAGGTATGTTACCATGTCTGTCTACACACTAGCTTATTACCTAAAGTTTCAGTAATAAATATCAGTACATTCTTAACATTAGCAATAGATAACGGTGGCTATATATATATATCTCTTATTATCCAAACTATTAAATGATTCCATTCATGTGATGTGATCTTCCTAAAACATCATTATCATCATGTCATTTTTCTCCCCAATAATAATCAGCCACCCTCTTAATTCCTACCACATCAATTCCATGCTCCTAATTAGGCTTCCAAGGCTGTTCACAATCTGTTCTATCCAGCCTTATTATTCTATTCACATTATACCAGCCTTATGACCACTCTCACATTATACATAACAGGCCTAAGACCTTTGTTTCTTCCCCAATATCTACCTCTTCCACTGTGTATTTTATTTTAGTTTATGATATATTGTCTTTCTTATCACATAGGCAGGAAATCTCTCTGCCATATGTGATTCTTCCCTCTACTCAGTCATCAGGTCCTGTTGATTTTACCATCTTGATTTCTCTCTGATGAGTTCTCATCTTCCTCTTTCTACCTTGGCTTTCCTAATTTAAGGTATCATTTATTGCCTGTGTCCTTGGCTTATGCATACTGCTGACAGTTAATCTATTTGAAGCACAAGCTGGATTACTTAACCCCTCTCTGAAATACCCACAATGGCTCTTCATTCACTGCTTTCAGAATCAGCTACAAACTTCTTTGTGACATGTAAGGTCTTCCGTAATTTATCCTACAATTGTGGTTTATCTTTTCCAATATTTATGTTTGTGCTGTAGCCATATCAGACCAGTAAAAAGTTTTTATGTCACTTGGTCTTTGGCCCTGTGTTTGCCTCAGCCTATAATACAGGTCCACACCACCGACCCTGTGCCCCTTAGCTGTGATTTCCTATTCTTTATTTTCTGCCAGTTGAAATTCTTCTCATCCTTCAAGACTTAACTTAAATGAACTCATCATAATGCTTACCTGATGCTCCTTAGTCAAATGAATTACTGCATTTTATACACTCACATGCTACATGAAACTTATATTATTCTTATTTATATTATAGTTAGTTATCTAGTTAGTTGTGTACAAAAGTTTGCTACCCAGCTCAGCAAACTTTTTCTGAAAAGAAGCAAATAGTAAATATGTTAGACTTTGCAGGCTACATATGATCTCTGTAGCATGTTCTTCTTTTCGTCTTTTTCTCTTCTTCTTTTTCCTTCTCCTTCTTCTTAAAAATAACACTTTAAAAATGTAAAACTTATTCATAGCTAATAGGGGGTACAAAATCAGGCTATAGCCAGATTTGGTCCTCAGGCCATAGTTTGCCAGACTCTGGCCTACATGTTTGTTTCCTCTACACAACTGAAACTCCTAAGAGAAATTACCATGTTTGTTCCTCAGTTTAATATCCATGAAATTGAATATGTATGAAGATATTATACAAAATAATAGTGTCAACTATTTAGTATACAAAGACTGAGATTTCTTGGTCCTAAATTTATTAAAAAGATATACATGTTTCCTCAGTCATTTTAAAGTACAAGACTGAGTGGGTATATTCCAGTGGTTTGTTGGTAAACTAGCTCTCTGCAAAAAAAGCAAAAACACCTTGATTTTGATTTCACACGGCATAAACACTCTCCGTATGGATGCTTTCAAGCTACCAACTGTCTAGCAAACAACTGGCTTGCAAAAATCCAGTAGTAGCTAGCTCTGCTATATTACTCTGTGTGCTTAGGTAGAGCTGGGGCTACTTAGCTTTTATCTATGAATTAATTTCTTTTTCTGATTTATATTATTAGATGATTTTTGGATACCAGAAACAAGTTTCATACTTAGTATTATAGTTGGAATATTTCTGGTTATTACAATCCCACTGACCTTTGGTAAGTATAATAGAATTTAAAAAATAGGCAACAAATTGTTTATTTAATCATATCGGATTGATTTATCTCTTAGTTGATCTAATCTTCCACATGAAATATTGTCTGATTAAGTTAATAAAATTTACATTGTTACCTTCTACTATACATTTATAACCACTAACTTCTGTGAATTGTTTTCTGATCTAGGCATAACTATTTTATGGAAAATAAATATGTACATTTCATGTTATACTTTAGATAAAACTACTTGCAAGGGCACCAACTTTTAGCTTTCTTTAAAACAGTATTTGTTTCTGATTGGCTGCATACAAATGTTTTGTGGCTTATAGTTTAAAATAAATAAAAGAAAAATAACCCTGGGTACAGAAAAAAAGTATAGAATTAATGGGAGGCCAGTGACAATCTTTGGTTGGGATAGTTTTGGTTTCTAAGCAGACAGGCTGGTTTGGAATGAGTACGGCCACTGTTGCAGAAGATCCATTTCTGGCTTGTGGGATCCACTCTTGCTTTCAGACATCTGATCTGCTTATTTCAAATCCCTGCTAATTTATAAATGACCAGGAAAGCAGAAAAATTAGATTAGGTAGATAGAAAGCTATTTTTTTCTAAGAAGGTGTACTTTAATGATGATAAAATGCAGTGAAAACCTCAAAAGGAATGGTCAAGTATTGATTGAACTTTTAGAGTTACCATAGTGATCATACATTCTTGTTTATTTCTGTTTCAGCACAAATAATAATAGCACTTTCTCTCAGTCTCCAAACTGTTTGAGTTTGGCTTATAAGATATATGGACCCCTATCTATTGCTAATATTGAGAGTCCCCAACACAGTGAATCATTGAAAGAAGGGCATGATTCTTACCAGAAAAGAACACTCAAACACATATTAAGAAAGTTGTAGCTTATTTTGTTCACAAACAGGAGTAAGTTACAAGGGAAAGTTGACGGAAAAGTCACAAACATAAAGTTGAACTCTCAGGATAAAGAAAGCCAACACTTTACTGTGTTCTAAATCTTTATTCTTTCTGCAAAGTGATTGGAATCACAATCTATATGAGAGCACTTTGAAGCTTGATTTCAGATTTTTTTTCAAAGATTCCACCCAGACAATATGTGAAACTCCTTCAGCAAACTTGGAAAGCTAAAAATTTCAGCTGACCCTGCCAGGATTTTAACCTGTGGTTCCAGAGAGTCTAAGCATTGCACAGCTGATGTTTGTGCCACTAAGCCAGCCCCTCCAGAATTACGCATATGACTGCAGTATATTTGGCAGTTGGCATATAGGCTTGACTGCTTGTCTGCTTTCCTACTGGGAAGGAGAATTACATGAAGAATCCTTCAGCTGACCTTTGCTTACTTTCTTGTACATCACCATTGTTTAAACCCATAACTCTAGTGGATGAACATGAGATAATTTCAGACAACCTATTGTGCTTCCAAGACATCCTATGGATATCTGACTTTCTCAGGACTTAAAAGGTCTTTATTCTGTTTGAAATTCATGAGTTTTTGAGTCTAGCTAAGCTAATTCGGTTCTTTGCTTTTAGCAGCAGTGCATGTGGTTTTACTAGTAAGAGTGTGTGCGTGCATGAGAAAAGGTTGACTCAGTAAAATAACAAAAAAGTCACAATTATTTTAAAATTTGTATTGTGCTGAGGGCACTCATCAGTTATAAACATAAAATTAAGACAGGTTTTTAAAATGAGTGTTGACAGCCTTTGCTTCTGAGCGGTCGTATCTAATGTCTAACATTAGCCTTCTGCTGGGAGTAGAGGAAAATATAAACCTGTAAAATACAACTGCTGACGTCAGGAGCTTGCCATTTAATGAGGGAGGTAAGACATGCCTGTGTGGAAAGATAAATAGCAAGATATGTGTTAAATAATAACGAAAGACAATAATAGATGAAATAAACAAGACAGTGCATAGGATAAGCACTCACAGAGAGGCATAATTAGTCTTTCAAGTTCAGATATGAAAGATTAGTAGAGATTGCTGAGGTTTCAGAAGGCATCATTGAGGATGTGGGCTTACATTGGGCCTTTAAAAGTGAAGCCTAAAAAAGAGGTGGTAAGAACATTTCAAGTTTGAAAAATTAATTTAGCAAAAGGTACTTGTGATCTGTCACCGTGTAGCCCCTCAAATTGAATTTCATGTGAGTAAAACTCTAACTTCTTGAATATAGAAAGTACTGTGAAATTAAGTTCAAATTTTAATGATCATCTCTCAAAGCATGCTTGCTGTTTTCAACTTTTGAGTCAACAGTCCAGTAAAGATGGACAATCTTATTCATATAATTGTATTTTAATATTTAAAAAATTCTTTTATTATAAAACTAATACTCCTTATTATATAAAGAAGACAATACAAATTACTCATGATTCTACAGGTAGGGCAGACCACTGCTAACATTTGGTAAGCTTCGTTCCAATACTTTTTCTACATATTTGAGTATGTGTGTATGAACAACAATGATAAACACTCTTGTACTCTGCAAAAAAAAAAAAAAAAAGAAAAATTGCCATTATACTGAAAGCATTTTCTTTTCTACTGAGGAGTATAACCTGGATGTGACTGAACTCAAAAATGAATTTGTTTCACTAATAATTATGTTTGTTTTGGTTTACTTTGACTCTAGTTTATGGGTGATTTTGACAAATAAGTTTTAATATTAAGATACTTTAATTTGTTTATAACAACAGTAAGAAATACATTAAATTTTAAGAAGTGAGATTAAAACTGGTGTAGTATGATTTGTGTACTTTTATATGACTCTTTACCTGGATTTAATTAGTTTTTTAAAAGCTATTTTAAAATCAAATTATGCAAACTTCTATAACTATTCTACTGATAGTGTTCTTACATAAAAACACTTAAAATGCATTGTTAGCGTTTCCTAAAGGGAAAAAGAAGCAATATTTTATTTTGTAAATTATGTCATTTTTTTCCTTTATAGTCTGGCATAGAAGACTAAAGAATCAAAAAAGTGCCAAGGAGGGGCTGACAGTGCTTATAAACGAAGACAAAGAGTTGGCTGAGCTGCGAGGTCTGGCAGCCGGAGTAGGCCTGGCTAATGCCTGCTATGCAATACAGTACGTAGCGTGGGCCATCATTATGGAGCACCTAGGCAAAGGGTGGGCAACAGCAGTGAGAGTACCTATGAATTCTGCATTGCCCAGGACAGTAATGGTTTATACCCATTTTTCTGGCAGAATTATTGAAAACTTCCTCTTCCACTCTCAAATGTGGATGGCAAATTATGCGGTTATAAGAAAAATACACAAAAATACACTATTTTCCAGTGTTTTATCATGTAGCTCAAAAACAAATGAAAGAAAGAGAAAAATATTACATTGAAGAGAATAGATGGTAACGTGGTTGGTTGACCTGGAGGCAGTGTTTGAGAGGAGAGTTTTGAGAGCCTTGTGTATGTGGTCAGCTTTAAGTATCTTACTCCATTTCAGAAGTTGTATGATGATTGCCCACAAAACCTTCTTAAAACAGATGAGTTTTGAACTTTTGTTGTCATCATAATTAAGGAAAATATTCAAGTGTCTTATGCAAAGCTTCATGATATTAGGATATATGCAAAAAGGAATTAAATGATCATAGGCCTTGCTTTCAGAAATTTATAATGCAAGGTGTAAAAGCAAAGGATTTGAAGTAGACACAAAGGGGATCTAAATCAGCTGTTTAGAGGTGACTTTCCTTTGAGCAAATACTGCGCATATCTGCTACTCAAGATTCCCTATTATAAATGGAAAGCATTTTCAACATAGCAGCATTTTCCCCCCTTGTAGTATTCCAAGTGAGAAACTTGGCTTTCTAAAAGTTAACCTTATGGTGATGGGGTTGATCCTTTTGGTCGTAGTAAATTTTGTTTTACATAAGATGTCACATGTATGAAATAGCTAAAGGAAAAGCTGATAAACCCAGATGCATTTATTACTAATTTGCAGTAGCTTTTTACACAAATTGGCCATCTGAAGAAGTTAATACCTACTAACTTTGACACAACAAGTTACAATAAAAGTCTTGAGGCAATACATACACATATACGTTTTTATCAAAATTAAGTTGCCTGGAAGTGGACCATCATGCTCTGTCTGGGTAAAAGGTGGTAGAATAGTAAAGTAATTAGGAACACAAAGTTCCACATCACCATGTCACATAAAACACACAATGCTGCAAAGCCATGAGATATTTCTTTCTTTCTCAAACACAAATACCAATACCAACACAAACTTGTACACCCTATATATGTGGAGGGCGGGGAGACAAAAATGTTGCTATTTTACAGTACTCTTCCAACCCAAGAGGAGATTGAAAATCTTCCTGCCTTCCCTCGGGAAAAACTGACTCTGCGGCTCTTGCTGGGAAGTGGAGCCTTTGGAGAAGTGTATGAAGGAACAGCAGTGGACATCTTAGGAGCTGGAAGTGGAGAAATCAAAGTAGCAGTGAAGGTAATGTGAATCTTCGAACTCCTTGACACATTATATCACCATATCTACAAGGACTGACGTGGATATAATTATAATAAAAGTTGAGTGCTCTTTGTTGAAAAGAGGACAGGTTGAATGTCGAAGCGTATCCATAGCTATAGAAATCACAATTTTAAAAAACATTTCCTACATAGGAACACTGTTTGTAATCAACAATCTCCAGGATTTGCATTACCTCTAAGGCTATTAATTAGCTAAGATCTATCAGACAATAATTTTTCTTCAAACATGTCATGAGAGAACTGGAGTTGTAAAACACATTCTTAAGGTACTAGACCAAGGGTCAGCAAACCTTTTCTTAACTGGGCAGATAGTAAATATTTTAGGCTTGCTGGCCATACAGACTCTGCCGTTGTATTGTCATAGACAATATGTAAATAAGTGAGTGTGGCTGTGTACCAATAAAACTTTATTTATGAACACTGAAATTTGAATTTTATATTATTTTCATATGTCATGAAATAGTAGTATTCTTTAGACTTTTTCAACCATTTAAAAATGGAAAAGTCATTTTCAGATCATAGGCTATACAAAAAGAGGTGACAGGCTGGATTTGGCCCACAGGCTATAGTTTGTCAGTCTCTGACTACATGATTATTTATCATGGTATATTTAATATATTTTTAAGGAAGCACTGGATATACTCATATTTTTGTAAAACTTTCTTTTGATAAAGGGAGGATGAATCTTTTATGTATTTGGGCAATATCCTGATCTCTGCTTATCAGAGATTTATTGCTTTGAGAGTTAGCTCTACAACTAGAAAAGTTGGCAAAATTCTCTCTGCTTCCAAATGATGTCATTTAAAAGTTCTTTAACTTACTCCCACCTTGACTGTTTTAAACAAATGTTTATTTCTCTCATGTAACAAGATAACTGTTGGCTTCAGGATAGTGTGTCAGGTCAGAGCCAGTATCTCTGAAATTTTCTTGGCTGTTGTTCATGCTTGCTGCCTCATTGTTCCAAGATGGCTGACAAAGAAGCAAGCATCACATCTTCATTCGGACCAGGGAAAGGAGGAAAGATGGTGCCAGATGTACATGTTCAGGAAGGCAAACGTCTTCTTCAAAGTTCCCTCCCCGCCTTAGCAGTTTTTCTCTTATATACCATTGACCATCACCGAGTTATGTGACCACCCCAATTTCCAAGGGAGGCTGGAGAATTTCAGAACACAATTTTCATGATTAGCTTTGATCAATTGCTTGGGACTGGGAACTTTGCCTTCAAGAAATAGATTGAAAGCAAGGAGATAAAGAAAACATATTAAGAGGAAAATTTTGAAAATTAAGAAATTAGCCTAAATAACAAAACTTGGTCTCTTAAAATTCTACCTTTTGGAGGAACATTGTATAAACATTACTAGACCTTTTATTTTGCATATTCTACTAGCAATAACAGGAGGTAACATTTGAAGGGTTTATAGAATACATGCACATGCCTTATCTATGATCTGTTTCTAGCTTTCAGGGTAGATATTACAAAACAAACAACAATCTCCATTAACCCGCTGAGCTCACAGAAATGTCTGCTATACTGATTCCTGACTTGTTTTTATGTTGTACAGACTTTGAAGAAGGGTTCCACCGACCAGGAGAAGATTGAATTCCTGAAGGAGGCACATCTGATGAGGTAGCTCTGAAATAATTTTCTCTTGGTATGGGTAAGAAGTTTTAAGTCTGCTTGACTTGTTTTTAACATCCAAAATGACCTGACGTAACAGATCATGCCTAAAACAACATGGTTGAAACGTTTCAATGAAACCACATCTGCAGAGCAAGTAGTCTATAGAAGCCAATCTTCAGAGCCTGGGCACAGGCACTCCTCAGGCAAAAGGTTCTCCTTTCTTTTATATTCAGTAAGGAGCATGTTTTGCAAGTGAATTCTGAAGCTATTTGACTTTTGACACACTTGTATTCATCTAAATATGGGATAATGGTCAAGTATACCCAGTAAGAGAGCGTTCTCTCAAATGCTGTAATGTCAGTGAAAATATCTTTGTCTTCATAAACTTGTTTCCAAGTTTGAGTCTGTGGTCATAAAAACTGCCCAAGCACATCCTAATGGGAAAACTTGAGGCAATGGTTGATTGAGTCTCAAGCTGTGGGTTCCAATTATTAGGTTGGGACTTGCTTGGTTTGATGTCTTGAGAAAACTGTGTAGCCAAACCTGCATTTCTGGGTTGTTTTCCTGAAAGGGAGAGTATATATTTCATACCTGTAATGACCCAAAACACAGTGTTTTAAAATATCTTTTCAAGGAGGCTACTAGTCAAAATTACTTTCTTTTCCAAAATATGCTTAATACAAATGTTATTCCTTCTAAAAACCAACCTATGTTATCCATACTCATGGCCACTAGGGGTTGCCATATTACCTCCTTAAGGTAAGCACAAAGACCAGTAGTTGGAAAAGGAAGCATTAGAGACACTAAGTCAGGGGTTTTGAAGGAAACTATTGATAAAGAATTGCTATACTCCATAAAGACCCTTGGCTAGGACTCCTGCCTCTGTCATGTCATCCAGCCTGTGTCTTTCCACCTTTCAGCAAATTTAATCATCCCAACATTCTGAAACAGCTTGGAGTTTGTCTGCTGAATGAACCCCAGTATATTATCCTGGAACTGATGGAAGGAGGAGACCTTCTTACTTATTTGCGTAAAGCCCGGATGGCAACGGTAGGCAGTTGGGATCTGTAATATTGGTTTCATAATGCAAATGCCCTATAATTCCCCATTAATTTTCTTTAGATTTAATAGGCTGCAGTGGTAAAACCTTAGAAGACTTATATGGAAAGAATTATGCTATTTACTTCATGTTAGATTTTGACAATCAGAACCGTGGGCTAACATTCTGGCATTTTCTGGTCATGTGAACCCGAGCCTGTTTTTAGTATTTAATGGGAGAACATGACCCTCATTGCCAGAATCATGTTTTTCTGGAGCGCAGGGATCGTGTGGAGTTGGAAAGGCATATCTCTGTACTTAATCTATATGCCTGTCTGTCCCAAACTGTATTTCCAGTCTTAATGTCTTTACTGAGTACCAGACTTGTATGTCCTTCTCTAGTTGACATATCTATTTGGATTTTAGTAGGCATCTCAAACATATTTTGCCCCAAACAGAGCTCTTGATTTCGTACATCCTCTCCTACTCCACCCATCTAGTTCCTTGCTTTCTCTTTCCCTACATACATGCTAACAAGCTCTGCCTGCAAAACACAGCTGCAGTCATTCTTCTCTTGTATCCCCAGTGCCTGGAGCAGGGCATAGCACATTATGAACCCTGGAAATACTGTGGAATGGCAGACAGGACTGGGGGTGACTACCTGCAGGAAACTACTTTATACCTTAGATGAGAACACGTGAGATAAGACAAGTCACCAAAGTTTAAATCTGGTGGATTAAAAACTTTTTTTATATCAAAATAAACATCATATGGCTAAAAAATTAAAATGTGTGACAAAGCATATAGTGAAAAACAGGAGCCCTGTGCACTGCCTCATTCCTACCTCTCAGGCCTGCACATATCTTCTGGTATTTACCGCCAAGTTCCTAAATAGTCTGCTCATACGGACACATGTTGATTTTTCAATTTGGGGTAAATTGACTGCCCAGTATGGAAGAGGAGGATTTAACTCTCTTAGACTTCTTCATAATATACCTGTCCATCCCCCACCACGCTACACACAGGAAAACTTTGCTTGCCTCATCCTCTGACAGTTATCACAATTTGCAGATAAATCATCCTTCTGGTTTTGCATTATTAGAACTATTTAGTTATTATTATTATTTTTGGAGCTGAATTATCCAAATGTTATTATTGTAAGTATTTTTCCTGAGGCTAGTTTAATAAATATCTCTTGTTTTCATTTTAGTTTTTATATACGTAAACTCCCCAACTGAATGGTAACACTTTTCTCAATATGTTTAACAGTATCAGATAATCTGGTACTTAATTTTTTCTTGGACACTTCCTTCCTGGAAGCCGTGTAGATGCTTGTGCTCTAGGCTAGCTACACAGCTGCTGTTGTAGGGGTTTCCTTCATATTAGACCTGGGAATCTTCCTCAACTCTTGTCCATGTGGGGCTTTTTCCTTGTATCTCATGACTTTTTGTTTGTTTTAGAAAAGAGAAAGTATGAGAAAGTATGCATGTGCAGCAAAAATCTGCTTTTTTTTTTTTAATTTTTGAGAAAATGCCCTTTATTCTTCCCTTATACTTGATTGATAATTTGGTTGGACTTTTAGGTTGAAAACTCTTTATCTAACAGATAAAGCCACTACGTCTTTCTTTCCTCACTTCTACAATTGCCAGGAAGAATTCTTATGCCACTCTGATTCCTGAACTTATTATCAGTGGTCTGCTTTTGCCTCCTCCGCTTCAAAAATTTGAGGAGAATTTTACCTGTGGTACTCTTTACCCACAGCAGAGTAACACTGGCTTCGCTAATCATTCCCTTCAGTGTCAGGAATTTTTTTCATTGTCTCTTTGATAATGAAGAGAATTCCTTATTCCCTCTATTTCTTTGTTCTAAAAATCCTGTTACAATGGACTGCTTTGTTTCATCTTCTCATTCTATTAGCTGCTGTCTCCTATTTTCTAGCTTTTGTCATTTTGCTTTCCATTGTGATAGACTTCCTCAACTTTGTCCCCTAATCTTTTTGTAGGATTAAAATTTTTTTGTTAACCTATTTTAATTTTTCACATACTTATTCTTGTGTTTTGACTGCTTTTTACAATGATATTCTGGTTTTCTTCATAGATGCAAAATTTTACTCATCTTTTTTAGGGTATTCATTATACTTTGTTCATTTGCTTCCTGCATTGCCTTGGCTTCCTTGTTCCTCTTTGTTTTGGAATCTGATTCAATGTGAGAATCTTTCTCAAATGTCTAGTATTCTTGGCTGGTTTCATATTTAATCATGAGGCCTAACAAAACGATGGGAACCTATGTGTCCAAGGAAGCTTCCTTTTGGTGTTAGGTGGGACCCTGCTCTTCCACTGGGGATCCTCCAATGTCAGTAACTGAATCTCTTCCCTGACATATGCCAGTTTAACCAGGGAGGAAATTGCTCGTTTCTCCTCTGGACAGTCAATGCCTGATGCATCAACTCAGAGCATTTAGAGGGGGCTGGAGGTCTCAAGGCTCAGTATGTGGACTCTTATTTAATTTTAATTCTCTCCATTTCAGTACAGCGCCTCAGTGTGACTGGTAGTGTCTCCGAACTTGGAGTTGTTCTGGTTCAGGTTTCTGTTGTTTTGATTTGTTTGTTTTCTATAGACAGAAGCCTTCATCTGTGGTAGAAGAATCTATGATTTAGTTGGGCCTTAAATAACTGAAACGTTCTTTTTGCTTTCAGTCCTTCTCCTTGTCCCTGTATTCAGGGACACCTGCTACCTCCCATTCTGGAGACTTTATGACCTTCCATGATGAAAAACAGCTTAATTCTTGCCTTTGCTTTCTGTAGGCAGTCAGCTTTCATCCTCTTGGCTCTGCTAAATGACCACTCCTCCATCTGCTTTCCCTCTTCCAGAATGCTTTGTCTGCCATGTCAGTTCTCATGACAGTTGCTTTGCCCTTGTGAAATTATGAAAATGTTCACTCTACTGCCATGTCAGTAAGGTTTGGGGAGAGAGTGGAACTAAAAATGCACACATTCAATCCCTCATCTTAAACAATACATTTTATTTGTAGATTGTCTTGTTTTGTGGTGGTGCTGAGTGTATGAAAAGTGAAGAGAGGATGAAAAAGGATGGACTGAAAAAAACGTGGATCTACTTTTTCCAAATCATTTTGATTCACCCAGGATCCTAATGCTTATAAAGATTGGTTCTCACATGCCCTTCAGTTGTTCCGCAGCCTTTCCTGGTGGCTGCCAAAAACAGCTTGCAGGGCTTTGTCTCCTTCGCTGCAACCATAGAGACATGTTAGGTGCTGAAGGCAGAATGAAGGCCTGAGGCCTATGGGAACCATCACAAATGCTGCTCCCTCTCATGCTGAGTTCTTTTGAGGCCAGCGTCTCCCCACGTGGAGTGCTCAGAGGCACCATAGCAGAAGAACCAGCAGAAGCCTTTCTCTCTCTCTCCCTGCATTCAAAGGACTGTTTTGTTGGGTTGGATGCCTAAGAATTGACTGCAACTAGGCCCAGAAAGCTTAGTCTAGTCCTTTGCTTTGAGGACTAACTTCTTTATCTACAAAATGAAATTTTGAATCAAAAACTTCCTAAGGTTCCTTTTAACTTTTTTTTTTTTTTTTTGGCAGAGTCTTGCTCTGTGGCCCAGGTTGAAGTACAATGGCGTGATCTCGGCTCACTGCAACCTCTGCCGCCCAGGTTCAAGTAATTCTCCTACCTTAGCCTCCTGAGTAGCTGGGACTACAGACACACGTTACCATGCCCAGCTAATTTTTGTATATTTTTTGTAGTAGAGACAAGGTTTCACCATGTTGGCCAGGCTGGTCTCAAACTCCTGACCTCAAGTAATCTGCCTGCCTTGGCCTCTCAAAGTCCTGGGATTACAGGTGTGAGATAACACACCTGGCCTTAACTTTTGTTAAAAAGATTGTATTAACATAGAAAAAAGTGAAACAAACAAACAAAAACTGTCAAAGTAATATGAATATGTAGTAAACGTGCTGCCTTCCAGATAAAATTCAATTCACCAAATTTTTGCTGGGTGTTTATACAACGGTGAAGGATGTGGTTCTTGCACTCAAGGAACTTGTTACATGGTAGAGTTGTAAGTCTACAGATGAAAGTCTACAGATACCTAAATAATCCACTTAAAGTAGGAAGTGGGTGGACTCATTAGAGTGCAGTGGAGAATATACTGTAGAAGCCCAGAGGAAGGAGCGATTCCTAACTGAGGAAAGCTGAGAGGGCTTCATGGAAGAGGTCTACTGATTCAGACACAACCAAAGCAGGAGGTAGAACAGTAGCTGAACTGTGCTTTGCCACTGAGTTACGAAAGGCTTTGACTGGGGATAGACTGAGATCAAAGTTTAATATGTCTGAAGGTTTTAACAAGAGATGACAGGTGGCAGTCCAGGGTGGCATCTAGAGTCAAGGAAACCCAACATGGGGTGATGCGGTATCCCGACAGGTTGATACATGGTATATCAGAAGGAGAGAGTAGTCAGAGATCCAAGCAGGCACAAGCATTATGAAAATCTGTCAGCAGGGAACAGGGCACTAGCCACCAGGCTGAAATTAGGGAGTAGGATCCTAGGCCTAGAGAAAGACTTCACAGGTAGAGTAGGTTTTGCCGAGAGCAGAGCAGGGTTCCGTTCACAGGAACCAGTGAACCATTCAAGACACCCAGCAAGGACTCAGATATGGGCCATGAGACAGTGGACCTGAATTAGGTTGGAGAAAGATTGATTTGGGAGTAAGGTCAGAGCCTAGTTATTAGCCCTAGGTGTGGCTGTGAAGAACCACAGCAATAGTGAGCCCCAGAACATAGAATATTCCTAGTTTGGGGGCAAGAGATAAAATGTGTCAGAGGAGGTAGGGAGAACAGCACTTAAGAGCATTTGTTTTTAAGGAATTGAGGGACTTGGAGGTTGGGAATCATTTGAGATACTCAGCTAAGGCTGTGGATGGAAATCAAGAAACAGGAGGACATTCCAGGGGAAAAAAATCATAGCAGGAATAAAGAAGAGAGGCTGAGAAATGCAGAGTAGGAATAAAGAACTGCAAGTGGACCAGTGTAACTGAAGCACAGATTGAGAGAGGAGAAACAGTAGGAAATTAATAGACTTGTAGAGAGGCTTGTGCAGCCTGGGGGTGCTCAGGAATTCATAATAGACTCTACAGGAAGGGGGTCACAACAAAGCAAGCTAATGAAAGCATAGGAGGCTGGAGACATGGGAAATTTTTGAATGCATTAGATTAGGGATGACAAAGGCTTGAACCAGGGTAATTGCAGAGCACTGGAAAGGGACAGACAGTATAATATAGCTTCAGGGCAGGATCTTTGAATTTTCCCAATATGGTACTAATAAACACTTCAACTGGCTTTTTTCCATGTAGAAATCATTGCAACCAGTACAGGCTCAAGTGTATATTTGTGCTCGCTCTCTTAGATGAGAGGAGTAATTTGAAACTTTGAAATAGGGTATTGCTAACAATTTATATGGGGTTCATACAGGAAACAAGCCCATTGTCATGACTGGCAAGACAGAGTGTCATTGGGTCAATAATTAAACCAGCTAGCACTAAATAAGTCATCATTTTGACTACTTATGAGAGCAACAAATGTTTATTAAGTGCCTGTTATTGACCAGCCATATTATGTAACTTACTTGAATTTTGCAAGGTCAGTATTATTGCCCATTTTACACGTGAGAAATTTGCTAAGGGAGTTAAGTAACTTAAGCAAGTTCACACAACTAGTAAATAGCAGAACTAGGATTCACATCTCGATCTGGCCTGACACGCGGAGGTCTTTCCAATAAAGATTCCATATTGCCTCTACTTACTAAACATAGCTGTCATTTTTTTAACGTATATTTGCATAGAAAACATCTATGTTTTCCTCTGTTTGAATTCTTATAATCATAACTAAAAATCCCTTTAAAACATCACAAACATACATGTATATGCATATACATGTATCCACTTATATTCACACATGTATGTATATATTTCATGCAAACTAGAAAACTACCTGTAATTTTTCCTTCATTTCTTACAGTTTTATGGTCCTTTACTCACCTTGGCTGACCTCGTAGACCTGTGTGTAGATATTTCTAAAGGCTGTGTCTACTTGGAACAGATGCATTTCATTCACAGGTACATTTCTTTTCTGGATACAGGGTTATTATGGATATTGGCACAATAATCACCTGAAGTGTAGGTACAGCACACAAGATAATTAAACATTTTAATTCCTTCAAACTAGGAATAATTTCTATTAAAAGTCTCTCTTATAAATCATCCTACTGTAAAGACACATGCACACATATGTCTATTGCAGCACTATTTTCAATAGAAAAGACTTGGAACCAACCCAAATGCCCATCAATGATAGACTGGGTAAGGAAAATGTGGCACATATACACCATGGAATACTATGCAGCCATAAAAAAAGAATAAGTTCGTGTCCTTTGCAGGAGCATGGATGAAGCTGGAAACCATTATCCTCAGCAAAGTAACACAGGAACAGAAAACCAAAGCAGGTTCTCACTCGTAAGTGGGAGTTGAACAATGAGAACACATGGACACAGGAAGGAGAACATCACACACACCAGGGCCTGTCCGGGGTCGGGGGCAAGGGAAGGGAGAGCATTAGGAGAAATACCTAATGCAAGCAGGACTTAAAATCTAGATGACGGGTTGATAGGTGCAGCAACCACCATGGCACATGTATACCTATGTAATAAACTTCACGTTCAGCACATGTATTCCAGAACTTAAAGTAAAAAAAAAAAAAAGTTTCTCTTCTTTACAGACCTACTAGGGTTACTTGTTTGATTTCTGGAACTTTATTGTTGTTATTATTATTAAATATAACTTCTGCCATAGGGATCTGGCAGCTCGAAATTGCCTTGTTTCCGTGAAAGACTATACCAGTCCACGGATAGTGAAGATTGGGGACTTTGGACTCGCCAGAGACATCTATAAAAATGATTACTACAGAAAGAGAGGGGAAGGCCTGCTCCCTGTTCGGTGGATGGCTCCAGAAAGTTTGATGGATGGAATCTTCACTACGCAATCTGATGTATGGTAAGTTTAACAGGACACAGAGTAATGCTGACAGAATCATCAAACATTAGAGGGGATTTTAAAAGGACATCTAATCTTGCTTTTTTAATGTGAGAAAACAGAAGACCAGAGACCAGCTCAAAATGTAAAGGTTTGTTCAATGACTTTTTAGTTGGGCTGGCCCTAGGCAAAATTACGAATGAGATGAAATTTCTCAGTGCTGCCAATTTTTATTCATGCCTTCCCTCTCAATGTTTACTGGCACTTTATCCCCTGCAAACTTGGGAGGAAAATGCTGAAGTGTTTTTGTGCTCACCCTTAGGTGTGTCTGCATGTCAATGCTCTGAAATTCTTAGATAATGGAGGCCTACAATGGGGTTTCAGTCAGGGAGAGAAACAGAGTATGAGTGTGTGTATACGTGTATGTATGTGTGCATGCATGTGTGTGTGCACGTGTTTCTGTGTGTGCATGCATGTGCATGTGTGTCTGTTTCTGTGTGTGCATATGTGTATATGTGCATGGATGTGCATGCATGTGAGTACGCATATGAGTCTGTGTCTCTGTCTGTGTGTGCACATGTGTGCCTCCTCCAAGCCTTCCTATCACCTTTGAAGTATTTGCTCATACGCAGTGTCTTGTTCTAGTTTTTCTTGTCAGCCTGCTTTTATATCTCCCATTTGTCTTTTATGAGGCCAATAATACCCTGACAAAGTAGACCCTGCTAGCCCCAGGAAAAATGTTGTTGGAGAAACTACTGTAAACCTGGTGTTTGTAATAAGTATAATTAAAGCAAACCCTCTACTATTCTTAGGTCTTTTGGAATTCTCATTTGGGAGATTTTAACTCTTGGTCATCAGCCTTATCCAGCTCATTCCAATCTTGATGTTTTAAACTATGTGCAAACAGGAGGGAGACTGGAGCCACCAAGAAATTGTCCCGATGATCTGTAAGTTAATTATGTTAACATAAGCAACCCCCAAACAAAAACATGTGGTTAATCAATCTTAGGCCTCTTGATACAGTTTGTTAAATTGTTAAAATAAAAACTGGAACTTAAACATTGTATATCCCACATAAAATATCAATTATCAATTCATGGTGTCAATTTGTGAATACATTATGGTTTCTTTTTATTTCTATATACAAATGATATTTCACTGAGAAACAAAATTTTGGAGAGTAAAATACTTCTGGGTAAGTGAATTCTAACAAAAGCACTCTGTGTGTGTGTGTGAGAGAGAGAGACAGTATACACACATGTATGCCTTTTATTTTGGGAGATATGATCTGTCTAGTATCTTAATCTACATATTAAAAGATTATACTAAATAGGAATATATTGTTAAAAAGTTGGATTGCCTTTGTTGATGTAGCTGACATTGACTAATAAGAAATAGTACTACTAAAAATTATACAAGTTGTGATCTGTTTATGAACATAACAAAAAAATGACTAAGTATTGTAACTTTAGCGAATCCTGGCCATTACTGAATTCTAATAATGATTTCTCAGAAGAGTGAGCGACTTTTAGTCAAATTATAAGGAAAAAAGCTTTTATTCTGAGTATTAATCTGCCTCCTTGTGGAAAGTCTCAGCAGAAATTTAAGTCTTGACAACTTTTTCCAAGAATTGTCTTACCCAAGAAGTTTCTAAAAGAGCAAGTAAGTATGAACTCTCTATGTGCACCATAACATGCCAAGGATTGTATGGATGACAGAGGTGTTTAAACCAGGGACACAGCTCTTCAGCATCTCAGAATGTGTTTTGAATGAAAAGACACCCACACGGAGCAGCTGGATGCCAAGCCAACATGTAATAAAGTGCTAAACTGTGTGGTACAGGCAAGTGCAAAAGGAATTAGCAGTATGCGGATGCACACCATGGTTGTACTGCCTTGACTATGCTGTGTTATTTAGAGGATTATGCAGACTTGAGCCAAAAGATGATTAAGAGCTGGGCACCTTGGTTAGATGTTCTACTGGTGCATATTTTTGTATTATTTAAATCTTCCAGCTTGAAGAAGATTGGAATCACTACTTGCTTCTGATTTAGCTTAATAATCTCTGGGATATTTATAGGGAGATCAGATACACACACATCTGACCAAATTAGATAATAGTGCATAAAAAATGATTCATAATCATTTTGGGGAGAAGTGGTGAAAATTATATAAATTAAGGATAAGAAATGATACAAAATTTGAAAACCTTGCATGTAGGGCTTAAGAAAAAAGCCCGGGATACCTAAATACAAAATAAATTTTAAGTAAATATTTACAAACTAATCACTTATTCCACTCTCTCCCCAAGGGTTAACATGCCTCATCACAATCATGCAATATTTTTGGATAGGCAGCTTAGAAATTGATCACCAAACTATCAGTTTTGACTGATGTGTTTGATTATTTTGTTCGGGGCAGGGAAGTTAATAACAAATTGCTGTATTGTGGAGCAGAAAAATGTAGACAAGTTGAACTTTAGCTAAAGGTATAAAAAATGCAACTAGAAGGAGGAAGGAGGAGCGCTACAAAAGTATTCCTGATTATGAGTGGGAAAATGTATTATCTTGAATAATTTATTGATTGAATTGCCATTGTTTTAATAAAAATATAGTTCATTTGAAATGAAAATTTTAAATTTTCATTTTCTGGTTTTGAAGTTCATTTGAACATCATTAATACAAATAAGCCCTGCATCAAGACCTCCAAGTGCTGCAGGACTCTAACAAGCCCTGGGAAGGGTTAAAGATCTATTGCCAACCAGGAAAACAAGCTGGGCTAGGAAATGGAGATCTCAGCAATACCATTCAATCTGGCCATGGCCTTAAGTTGTCATGATAAAGATTAACTACTCTCCTTAGAGTACAGAGGGAACTGATATTTATTTGAGACAGTTTTCTGAGATCACAGGCCCAGCTTAGGGGGTTGAAAGTCTGCACTGAGCCCTGCTACACCTTCCATTTACTGCTTAAATACTCAGCACCTGGATGCACTCTAGGTCAGGGGAGCCCATAGATAGCTGTGCTGTACTCAGCTATTAATGGAATGCCAGGTTCAGAGCATTCCTACCCTTCTCTTCCTATCCTGGGATGTATGATAGAAAGCCCAGCCATCAGGATTCTCTTCAGTTTTTAGTTTGCACAACAACCACACAACTCCTGAGAAGAAATGGGATCAAAGGGCAATCTACTTCAAGTGAGCTTTTTTGGGGTTTTATAATAGATACATCACAGTAGCAACTGGAATTACTGGAGAGTCCCTCAGGTGTAGGAGGCAACCATGGGAGAACACAGGGGTTCACCATGTTATTTTTACATCTTAAAAACTGTGTACATCTGGATACTAATTGGATCTCTCCAGGATTAGGTATAATGAGTAAGGAAAATTTTGAAGTCTATATTTTATGTACTTTGTTTAAATAACTGTAGAAACTTTTCCTTTTAATACTGAAAAATACTATGACGTTTTCATGTATTGAACTTCAACTGCTTTGTGAATTTGAAGTCTTTAATATTCATAGAGGCTAACACTGGATATAGCTAATGAGTCCTGTGCTATTTAAAAAAAAACAAAAACAAAAACAAACAAACAAAAAACAAACTTGAGGAAAAGAGTTGTAAAGGGTTTGCATGGTGAGTGGAGGAATTGGAACCTCTACTTAGCCAAATGAGATACTTCAAGTATAATGAGTATTTTTCTGGAGCCAAAACAACCAGCCCAGGTAAATTTTAACAAACTTGAAGGACCTGCAAATTTGTTTAGAGTAATATGTTTGAATATTTGTAGCTATAACTTGGTGCAAGTATACACTGCATGATATAGAATGGTGACAAGGACATATTTGTAAGGGAAGATCCTCTATGCCAAGGCTGTAGTTTTCATTGTTAAATTACTTACAAGATATAAGAAATACATTTAGGATTATTAAAAGCCTCTTCATTTCATTCCATTGCCAATTCATTGCTGTTTGAGAACACAAGTTTTATTCTTTACTTTTAGATGACTATTGCTTTACATAGCTCCTCTTTTCTTAGTCCTCATTTGTCCCTGCATGGTGGAACAGGAAGGTTTTATATATTAACAGGCCAAATGTGTTTGTCATCAGAAAATTAAGTACAGAGTAATGATTGGATTAAATGTAAATTAAAACCTCCATAAATGAAAAAAAGAGGAATTTCTGCTTAAGTGGATTTCACAGATTAAACAAGAGGCTGAACTTTTGGAGGTAGAATGAGTGGGTGATGTACAAGTGGCTAAGTGGCAGCTGTAAGGATGGTTTCTTTTTCCCCCTGCCTTCCTCTTCCCTGGCCTCCTCTTCCTTCTTCCTTTTCTTTCTCTCCTTCTAAATAATCTCACTAAGTATCTTGATTTTTTGCATAATAAATCAGGTTATAAATAAGTATGGCAATGGCCTTTTTTTTTTGTGGGGGATATGTTCCAAGGCCCCCAGTGGATACCTGAAACCAAGAATAATACCTGTATTAGTTCATTCTCACACTACTATCAGGAACTGGTAATTTACAAAGAAACTAGGTAATTTATAAAGAGAACTGGGTAATTTATAAGAGGTTTAATTGGCTCATGGTTCCACAGGCTCTGCAGGAAGCACGGCTCGGGAGGACTCAGGAAGCTTACAATCATAGCAGAGGGTGAAGGGGAAGCAGGCATAGTCTTTCCATGGCCAGAACAGGAGGAAGAGAGGGAGCAAAAGTAAGAAAGAAGGAGGTGCTACACACTTTTAAACAACCAGATCTCATAAGAACTCTATCACCAAAGCAGCAAGGTGGAAATCTGCCCCCATGATTCAATCATCTCCCACCAGGCCCCTCCTCCAACACTGGTGATACAATTCTTCATGAGATTTGGGTGGGGACACAGAGCCAAATCATATCAGTACCCAACCTTATATACACTATGTTTTCTTGATCTGACAGCTTAGTCAACTAATGGGTAGGTAACATATACAGCATAGATATGCTGGACAAAGGGATAGTTTCATGTCTCAGTTTCATGTTTCATTACACTACTCAGAATGGCATGCAATTTAAAACTTATGAACTGTTCAGTTCTGGAATTTTCCATTTAATATTTTTGGACCATGGTTAACCTCAACTAACTGAAACCATAAAAAGCAAAACTGATAAGGAGGGACAACTGTAGAAACCTCCTAATTGAAATATGACCAACCTTGAGAGATTCCATCTATGCCTTGGCAATATTTTTGAATCACAACTTTATTTTCAAAAATAAAATGCTTCCTATGGATAATTATAATTCTTCATTTTTCCTCTATACTCTGAGGACAACTCTTAGATTAATCATCAAAACTCTATTTTTTAAATTCTGTGATCTGACATTGATTATAATATCACATTTAGAAGTCTAATGATTCTTCATTGACATCTTTGTATCATCCCCATTTCTAAATGGCACGGGTTATAGAGAAATATGTAAAAGATTAGGTTGTCTTTTGGTTATTTCTCAGATATGATTCTAATTTTAAAATATAGAGCCAAGCTTGGCACTGTATACCCGGTATGTAAATTCCTTGAAATACATGTAAAGTCATCAGATCAATACATTGAAACAGTCCCATATTAGTTTTTCCTGATACCATTTATTCTGATATGGAGTACCAACTCTGACCTGAGGTGCTTGTCAGGAAACGAAATAAATGAAGTGGAGTTTGCTTGCCACATTATGATGGAATGGAGATTACATTATAATTCCCCAAATGGATACTAGCTATTTTAAATACAATACCTATAATGATTTCTGGGCCATCGTTACCTAGTGATTATAATCTTGTTCTAGCTCCACAGGCATTACCTCAGTCCATACCATCATTATCTCTCATCTAGTCTTCTTTAATAGCTTCCAACCTGCCCCTTTATAATTTATTGTCCACATATCTGCTAGAGTAATCCTTTAAAAATGTAAAGATTATGTCTGCTTAAAAATCTTGAAAAGCTTCCCCTTGTAGTGTTGTAAAACCCAACTCTTTGCCTGCCCTGTGAGACCTGCATGATCTCGCTTCCCTCCTCTGATCTCATCTCATCCTTTCCCCTCAATGACTGCACTTCGGCGACACTGGCTTTCTTTCAGGTACTAAAATGTGCCAAGCTCTTTCCAAATTTAGGACTTTACACATGCTTTCCCCACTTGTAGTGTGTTCCCTGACTCCCATCCACACCCTATTCCCATGACTAGTATCTTATTTTCTTACGAAGTTCTTTGGCTTAAATGTCACCTCTGCAGAGGGGCCTTCTGTAAGCAACTTTCCAAAACTGTTTCATGTCTGTTAGAACTCGCGTTTGTTTTCTTTATTACTTTGCAAAGAACTTATAATTTATAAGAGTATATTTATTCATATAGTAGTACTAATACTTTAAGTACCTCCTAATCTGTTTCTTTATCACTTCTCTCTCCCTGATCCGATCTGCCATATAGCTCCAGAAAAAAAAGAGAGCAAGTACTTGTTTATAAGAAGTCAGTAGGCTTGAAAACCAGGTTTGGAATATACAGAGCATCTAAAGTCCTTTAGCTCCTTTTTAAGTACTAGGTTTTAGTTGTCTCTATAAAAACATATAATTTTATATAAGGATAGTCAAATTAAAAAAGGTAGTGAGTAGAGCCCTCATTCCTTCCAAGCCCTGAGGAAGTGAAGAAAGAAGAGAACTTGATAGAGGTGGGAAGGTGAGATACTGGATATCTGGGTTTGGAAACCTCCTCTGTAGGCTTCAATTAGAAGAGATGGGTGCCACCAAAACCAACTGCTCACTCACCCCTAGTTCGGGAGAATTACAAATAGATCATTGAGTGGAGGACCTTCACTTTGACATGGGAGACTCAGCATTGTCGAGAAGGCAGAATGACTTGTCCAGACAGAAATGTCTAGCTTATGCTTCCAAACTTCCTTTGTTTCCTATATTGGGTGAACATTTTGTTGAGAGCTAGAGATTCTGCCAAGTACCTCCCTGTGGGCCTGCAGCAGAAACAAGAATGGATTCCCTGGGCCTTGAGAGCATATATAGGGCTTCATAGCATCTGAGAATCCTACAGCTAGAGAGAGACAAGGGTGGACCACTTTAGTGGGGGAACGTCAAAAGAATAGGTAAAGAATTCACAGATTGCCAACAGGGGCTGATGCCTAGGCTGGGTCAGATCAGTTACTCCTTAATGAATTCTGGATTAGTCACTGAGACTAGTAAAGATCTGGAGGGCACAGTGGGGTTCAAAGGATTCTTCACCATGCCTCTACAAGTCACATAAACCTCGTACCCAACATATATCCTGACACTACCTTAGAAAGGAAAGCAGAAGGAGTGGGGATGGCCTGAAAATAAGAGAGGTTGGGTTATTATCCAGAAAAGACTGAATAATACTTAAAAAGATTGTTTAAAATAGTGAGACTAAGTTATAAACAACATTGTACTAAATGAAGTTTCTTTTCTTATGCTAGGTAGGGACTCTGAGAAAGACCTAGTTAATTATAAACAATATAAAATACTTACAATTTTTCTGCTTATATGAGTTGAGGCGTGATGAATTTTGCCTTTCAACAATTTTTATAGCTATTAGTTTCTTTATGTGTTGATACATTATGATTGACTATAAGACTGACAGTGCAGGTGAGACCTTTACCTTGAAAGCTTAAAGAGCTACTTAAACACCCTTGATTAAAGAATGGTCCTCTTCTATCAAGGAAGGTCATCCTCTTCAACCAAGTTTTCAACTTGAGGAGGGTTACATATGGAACACTGGAGGAAGGGGACACCTGTATAGCCAGACATCAGCTGAATCAACTCTGGTGATCAGTGGGTGGCAAGGATGAAGCCAGATCACCTTCACATGAGACCTTCACCTTGAGTAGTTGAGTGTTGAGTAGACATTTTGCCACCATCTACTTATCCATCTATTTATTTGGAATAATAACTGTTAAGATAATGTCACCTTTTCAAAAGAAAGATGTTGTCTAATAAACGTAGTGGTGTTAAAAGCCACTGTTAAATAAGAAACCAAAGCCTTTGTTATGATTCGTTTATATTAATTAAGGAAAACTGGCAATAACTTGGATTCTTTCCTTTCTAAAATGACCCTACCGGGGTTATCAGTAATTATATCCAATTTCTATTTACTTTCCCATCTTTCCCCACATATTTAGGTGGAATTTAATGACCCAATGCTGGGCTCAAGAACCTGACCAAAGGCCTACTTTTCATAGAATTCAGGACCAACTTCAGTTATTCAGAAATTTTTTCTTAAATAGCATTTATCAGTGCAGAGATGAAGCAAACACCAGTGGAGTCATAAATGAAAACTTTGAAGGTAAGTTTGATTCTTCAGAATATTCTAGTTTTCTCTGCACTGTGAACTGAACAAGGTTAAAATGGAATGTACACAGAAAGCATTTTGGGGTAGGCAAAAAGAATAATATACTGGCACCTTTGTTATCATAATTAAGTGTTTATTGCATTCCTCTGTGAAAATTATTTGTATTATGCACTGAATTGAAAAAATAAAGGATAGTACTATGGCCCCTGGATTTATAATCTAAGATAGTAAGGAGGAGAATTAACATGTTAGACTATATTTTCATAAGGTCTGTTCTCCTCTTCTCCCCCTACACACCAGTTTGGACCTTGAGTACAGAGTTAATTACAGACTCTGCTTATGGTACATTATCATCATTGGCCTATGCAGAGTTCCTATCTTGTTCGTTTGTTTAGCCATTTTATCCCCATATTCCTCTCCTCTTCAACTTCCTCCCTCCCCGTCAGGTAACCATTCTAATGTCTTTAGTGTGTATCTTTTCATTTGTATGTTTTCCTGCAAAATGTGCATTGTTTTTTGTGAAATGAATGCATTTTTCTTCCTGTTTTCATTAAGCACTGTATTTTTAAGGTCTATCCATGTTGCTATGTATATATCTAATCCTTTGCTTCTAACTGATGAGTTATTTTGCTCTGATTATTGTAGTGGATCAGGTCTTGCTAAGATCTAGTCTGATTCTATGACTTTAGTATTTGGTGATTAAGATAATAATATTCTGGGCTGGGCACGGTGGCTCAAGCCTGTAATCCCAGTACTTTGGGAGGCTGAGGCAGGTGGATCATGAGGTCAGGAGCTTGAGAGCATCCTGGCTAACATAGTGAAACCCCATCTCTACTAAAAATACAAAAAAAATAAAAAATAAAAAAAAAAATTAGCCTGTCGTGATGGCAGGCACCTGTAGTTCCAGCTACTCGGGAGGCTGAGGCAGGAGAATGGCATGAACCTGGGAGGCAGAGCTTGCAGTGAGCTGAGATGGCACCACTGCACTCCAGCCTGGGTGACAGAGCGAGACTCTGTCTCAAAAATAAATAAATAAATAAATAAATAAATTCTGGAACCATTCTACTATGATGGACAGACTAAGCCTTTTAGTTAAATGTAAACAGACTTAAAATACAGTAGTCACTTAATTCATTTCTAAAGTCACATTTACTGTATGTGTGCCTAATTGGCTGCAGAAAAATGAATTTAAAATATTTCTCCTTCAGCTGATCTAGAACTTCTTGTTATTAAAAGTTTGCCAGGCCCTTTGTTTATTTAAATGCAGATGTCCTTGCTTACAAACTAAACTGGTGAGATGGATCACAACTTAGAATCTCTCAGAAATTAGGCTTCTTGCTATTTGCAGTGACTGACTATAAGACTGAGTGCAGGAGACACCTTTACCTTGAGAGCTTACAGAGCTACTTGCACATCTTTATTAAAGAATGGTCCTCTCCTATCAGGGAAGGTCATCCTCCTCAACCAAGTTTTCAACTTGAGGAGGGCTACACGTGGAACAGTGGAGAAAGGGGACACCGGTGTAGCCAGACATCAGCTGAATCAACCCTGGTGATCAGTGGGTGGCAGATGTTGAAGTCAGATCACTCTCACATGAGACCTTCACCTCGAGTGACGCACTTGACTAATAGCAGATAAAAAGAGGAAGCCTATGGACAGACATCTACTTGTCTATACATCTTACTACATATTTTGGGTGACTTTGGATCCATTATATGAGCATAAAACTCTGATCATGTAACTTCTTTAACACAAACTGCTAAGTGACAGATTGGAAAGGGCTGCATATGCCTTGGCCATGTGTCATAACCCTCATTAAGTAAACCTTGTTAATAGTCTCACATTGTTTCTACTCACTATCACCCTGGACAGAGCTGATTCTAAGAATGCCAATGGCAGAACACTTGGGTATTTTAACTGGCACAGCAACTCCATCCTTTGGGGGGCTCTACATATATACTTGCCTATATGAAGATCACATAGGATTAGGCAAACATACCCTTAAGCCATTCTAGACACTATTAAGGCCTTGTCATTTTCTAAGAATTTACTTAATGAGACATTTCTCTGAATAAAATTTTGATAATTAAAAAAATTATTTCAACAGATACTTACTGATTTGGGGGCAAGGCATAGTGTAAGCACCTGTATTTAATGTGTTCATTTGTCTGCTTTAAAGAAAAACAAGAGGTGAGAGTGTTTCTTTCTCTTGGAAGCTAGAATCAGTTTCTTTAATTTTGTTTGCCAAATTTAATAGTAAACTGGCTTTTACTGGTGATATTGAAAGTTGTCCTTGTCATAAGACTATATATATATATCCATAGGAAATACTGGTGTCACCAGTTCACTATTTAATAATACTGTTCTGCTCAAGCCATTTTAATCTGCTCCAGCCTGGCCTGGTTCTTATTTGTCATAACTTCACTTATGGAAACTTTAGAGGAACAATCATGCAGAGCGGTTTGCCAACATGTAAAATTAAATCTTTTGTTCCTAAGATAGATAACAGTAACTGGGTTGAATTGAATATAGACATATCTGAAAGGCAGGCAGAACATGGTTTTGCTTGCTTGGCATTGAAAGCACATTTTCTTGACTATATCACTCCTCTTATTTTTTTCTATAAATTTATGGGGTACAAGATTATTTAGTAATGAAGTCAGGGCTTTTAGGGTATCTGTCACCTGAATAATGTACCTTGTACCCACTAAGTAATTTCTTATTCACTCTCCCACAACCTTACCCTTTCAAGTTTTCATTGTCTGTCATTTCATACTCTACCTCTATGTGTACACGTTGTTTCAACCCCACTGATGAGTGAGAACATGTGATATTTGTCTTTCTGTGTTTGACTTATTTCATTTAAGATAATTGCCTCCAGTTTCATCCATGTTGCTACAAAATACATGATTTCATTCCTTTTTAGTGGCTGAATAGTATTTCATTGTCTATACCACATTTTCATTATCCAGTCATCCATAGATAGACACTAGGTTGATCCCATACCTTTGCTATTATGAGTAGTACTGTGATAAACATATGAGTGTTAAGTATGTTTTTGATATAATGATTTCTTTTCCTTTGGGTAGATGCCTAGTAATGGAATTGCTGGATTGGTTGCTAGATTGTATTTTTAGCTTTTTGAGAAATCTCCGTACTGTTTCCCATAAAAGTTGTATTAATTTACATTCCCACCAACAGCATGTAAGTGTTCCTCTTTGCATCCTCGCCAATATCTATTATTTTTGACTTTTTAATAATAGCCATTCTGACTGGGGGAGGATGATATCTTATTATTTTAATATGCATTTCTTTGGTGATTAGGGATGTTGGGCATTTTTCTATATACCTGTTGGTCAGTTGTATGTCTTCTTTTGATAAAACACCTATTCACGTCTTTTGCCCACTTTTTTTTTTTTTTTTTTTTTTTTGAGACGGAGTCTCGCTGTGTCTCCCAGGCTGGTGTGCAGTGGCCGGATCTCAGCTCACTGCAAGCTCCGCCTCCCGGGTTCACGCCATTCTCCCACCTCAGCCTCCCAAGTAGCTGAGACTACAGGCGCCCGCCACCACGCCCGGCTAGTTTTTTTTTTTGTATTTTTAGTAGAGACGGGGTTTCACCATGTTAGCCAGGATAGTCTCGATCTCCTGACCTCGTGATCCACCCGCCTCGGCCTCCCAAAGTGCTGGGATTACAGGTTTGAGCCACCGCGCCCGGCCTCTTTTGCCCACTTTTTAATGGGATTGCTTGTTTGTTGTTGTTGAGTGTTTGAATTCCTTGTATATTCTGGATATTAGACCCCTGTTGAGTGAATATTTTGCAAATATTTTCCCCCATTCTGCAGATTGTCTGTTTATTCCATTGATTATTTCTTTTTCTGCACAAGCTTTTTAGCTTAATTAAGTCACATTTGTCTATTTTTGTTCATGTTGCCTGTGCTTTCAGT
Organism: Papio anubis; assembly: GCF_008728515.1. Classification (NCBI taxonomy): domain Eukaryota; kingdom Metazoa; phylum Chordata; class Mammalia; order Primates; family Cercopithecidae; genus Papio; species Papio anubis. The sequence goes on from NC_044981.1 coordinate 145,903,742, forward strand.
GTCTAAGTCATGAATTCTTTGCCTAGACCAATATCCAGAAGAGTTTTCCTTAGGCTTTCTTTCCCAGTTTCATGTATTACATGCAAGTATTTTCACAGTTTCATGTATTACACGTAAGTCTTCTAATTCATCGTAAATTAATTTTTGTATATGGTGAGGGTAAGGGTCCAGTTTCATTCTTTTGCATATATCCAATTTTCCTGGCACCATTTATTGAAAGGGGTGTTTTTCTCCCCAGTATGTGTTCTTGTTGACTTTGCCAAAGATCAGTTGACTGTAAATATGTGGCTTTATTTCTGGATTCTGGATTCTGTTCCATTAAACTATGTGTTTATTTTTATATCAGTACCATACTGTTTGATTACTATAGCCGTGTAGTATTATTTGTTTTTTTTTTAATTTATTTTTGGCTGGGCGTGGTGGTTCATGCAGGTAATCCCAGCACTTTGGGAGGCCAAGGTGAGCGGATCACGAGGTCAGGAGATTGAGACCATCCTGGCTAACACGGTGAAACCCTGTCTCTAGTAAAAGTACAAAAAAAAAAAAAAAAAATTAGCCGGGCATGGTGGCAGGCTCCTGTAGTCCCAGCTACTCAGGAGGCTGAGGCAGGAAAATGGCGTGAACCTGGGAGGCAGAACTTGCAGTGAGCCAAGATCGTGCCACTGCACTCCAGCCTGGGCAACAGAGCGAGAATCTCTCTCAAAAAAAAAAAAAATTTTTTTTTAATTTTTGTGGGTACATAGTAGATGTATATATTTATAGGGCACATGAGATGTTTTGATACAGGCAAGTAATGTGTAATAATCACATCATAGAGAATGGAGTATCCACCCTCAAGCATTTATCCTTTGTGTTACGAACCAATTTTTTACTTTTAGTTATTTTAAAATGTACAATTAAATTATTATTGACTATAGTTACCCTATTGTGGTATCAAATATTTAGTCTTATTCATTCTTTCTCTTTTTTGTACCCAATAACCATCCCCAACTCCCGCCCTGTCCCTTACTACCCTTCCCAGCTTGTGGTAACCGTCCTTCTACTCTCTGTCTTCATGGGTTCAATTGTTTTGATTTTTATATTTCACAAATAAGTGAGAACACGAGATATTTATCTTTCTGTGCCTGGCTTATTTCACTTAACATAATGATCTCCAGTTCCATCCACATTCTTGCAAATGACAGGATCTCATTGTTTTTATGGCTGAATAGTACTCCACTGTACTATATGCATATACCACATTTTCTTTATCCATTTATCTTTTTTTTGTTTTGTTTTTTTTGAGACAGTCTCACTCTGTCACTCAGGCTGGAAAGCAATGGCATGATCTTGGCTCACTGGAACTTGCCCCTTTCAGTTTCAAGCGATTCTCATGCCTCAGCATTCCAAGTAGCTGGGACTACAGGCACACACCACCATACCTGGCTAATTTTTGTATTTTTTTTAGTAGAGACTGGGTTTCACCATGTTGGCCAGGCTAGTCTAGAACTCCTGATCTCAAGTAATCCGCCCACATTGGCCTCCCAAAGTGCTGGGATTGCAGGCGTGAGCCACTGCACCTGGCCTATCCATTTATCTACAGATGGACACTTAGGTTGTTTCCAAATCTTAGCTATTGTAAACAGTACTGCAGTAAACACAGGAGTGCAGATATCTCTTTGATATACTGATTTCCTTTCTTTTGGGCATCTGTCCAGCAGTGGGATTGCTGAATTAAATGGTAGATCTATTTTCAGTTTTTTGAGGAACCTCCAAACTGTTCTTCATAGCGGTCATACTAATTTACATTCCCACCAACAGTGTATGAGGATTCCCTTTCTCCACATCCTTGCTAGCATTTGTTGTTGCCTGTCTTTTCAATGTAAGCCATTTTAACTTGACTGAGCTGATATCTCAATGTAGTTTTGGTTTGCATTTCTCTGATGATCAATGATGTTGAGCATTTTTTTCACATGCTGTTTGCCATTTGTATTTCTTTTTATTAGAAATGTCTATTCACGATTTCAGGAAGCTCTGGGACGTAAGGGCTGACCCTAGTTTTCTGATACCTATCTCTGGGGTGATTAGCACAGGTAAATAGTGGTATGGAGAGTAAGAGCTTAAAAAAGGAGGTGGTTGGGGTGTGGGGTCTGGATTGGTTGATCTGCATTTGAAAAGTACATTTCAAGGCCAGTTGTTTACTAGCTCTAGAAATGGGCAAACACTGAGAGGGGCTGTGCTTCTAGGGTCAGCAAAACACCAGAATGTCAAAACATCAGAATACAAAAAATAAAAGATATGGTTAATATTAATATGTTCATTCAAAGTGTAGAAACAATCTGCTGAGAATGAGAATAAGCCCAGTGCTATTATAAGAAAAACTGAGTACTTTTTCTTTTTTTCTTTTCTTTTTTATTGGCCACTGGGAAATCCTATTTGGCAAAGTACTTGTTCAAGTCTCTTGACCATTTTTCTATTTGGTTGTCATTGCCTTATTATTAAATAAAGTTTTGTATATTCTAGATATAAAAGAAAAGAAATGTCTATTCAAATCTTTTGCCCATTTTTTGATCAGACTATTAACTTTTTTCCTATTGAGTTATTTGAGCTCTTTATGTATTCTGGTTATTAATCCCTTGTCAGATGGGTAGTTTGCAAGCATTTTCTTCCATTCTGTGGATTGTCTCTTCATTTTGTTGATTGTTTCCTTTGCTGTGAAGAAGCTTTTAAAATTTGATGTGATCCCATTTGTCCATTTTTGCTTTGACTGCCTGTGCTCGTGGGGTGTTGCTCAAGAAATTTTTGCCCCAACCAATGTCCTGGAGATTTTCCTCAGTCTTTTCTTGTAGTATTTTCATGGTTTGAAGTCTTAGATTCAAATCTTTAATGCATTTTTAGATTTTTGTATATGTAGAGAGAGGGGAGTCTAGTTTTATTCTTCTGTATATGGATATCCAGTTTTCCCAGCAGCATTTATTGAAGAGACTGTCTTTTCCCCAGTATACATTCTTGGCATCTTTGTAAAAAATGATTTCACTGTAGGTGTGCAAATTTATTTCTGTCTCCTTTATTCTGTTCTTTTTAATGGCTAAATAGTATTCCATTTTGTATATGTACAATATACATATACATACATATATATATAGGTCTGTCATATATACATACATATATCTATATGTATATACATACATATATCTATGTGTATATATATATACATACATATATCTATGTGTCAGATTTTATGCCAGTACCATGCTGTTTTGGTTACTATAGGTCTGTAGTATAATTTTAATCCAGTAATGTGATTCTTACAGTTTTGTTCCTTTTGCTTAGGATAGCCTTGGCTATTCTGAGTCTTTTGTGGTTCTACATAAATTTTAGGAATTTTTTCTATTTCTGTGAAGAATGTCATTGGTATTTTGATAGGGATTGCATTGAATATGTAGATTACTTTGGGCAGTATGGTCATTTTAACAATATTGATTCTTCCAATCCTTGAGCATGGAATCTTTTTCCATTTGTTTGTGCCTCCTACAATTTCTTTCATCAGTGTTTTGTAGTTTCCCTTGTGGAGAATTTTCATCTCCTTGGTTAACATATTCCTAGTTATTTCATTCTTTTTGTAGCTGTTGTAAGTGGCATTGCCTTCTTGATTTAATTCTCAGCTAGATTATTTTTGGTATATAGAAATGCACTGAATTTTTGTACATTGATTTTGTATCCTGAAACTTTACTGAATTTATTTATCAAATCTCAGAGTTTCAATGATAAGAGCACGCTAATATCCCTGATGAACACAGATGCAAAAATTCTCAACAAAATACTGGCAAGCCAAATCCAAGAGCACACGGAAAGGATAGTATACTACGATCAAGTAAGATTTATCCTAGGGATGCAAGGATAGTTCAACATATGTGTATATGTTGGAGACACATTTTGTGGAATCTTTAGGTTTTTCTACATATAAGATAGTATCATCTGTGAATGCCTTTTATGAGATGCCTTTTTATTTTCTTTCCCCTGCCTGGTTGCTCTGGCTAGGACTTACAGTACTATGTTGAATAAGAGTGGTGAAAGTGGCCATCCTTGTCTTGTTCCAGTTATTAGAGAAAATGTTTTCAACTTTCCCCCATTTAGTACAATGTTGGCTGTGGATTTGTCATATATAGCTTTTATTATTTTGAGATATGTTCCTTCCATGCCTAATTTGTTGAAAGCTTTTATTATGAAAGGATGCTAAATTTTATCAAATGCCTTTTCTGCATCTGCTGATATGATCATATGGTTTTTGTCTTTCATTTTGTTGATGTAATGTATCATGTGTCTTCAACATATACACATATGTTGAACTATCCTTGCATACCTGGGATAAATCTTACTTGATCATAGTGTACTATCTTTTTCATGTGCTCTTGGGTTTGGTTTGCCAGTATCTTGTTGAGAATTTTTGCATCTGTGTTCATCAGGGATATTAGTGTGCTCTTATCATTGAAAGCAACAAACAAGGCTCAACATTTTTGACTGATAAGGCTCAAATTCTTTGTGATTATAATTTTATAGACTTTATTAATTAACACAATCATGAACTTCTTAAATGTTTAAAAATAATTTTTATGTCATTTTACAACAACCATAAAAATGACTCCTGATTCCTTTTTGTTTTTCTTGTAACTTTTCCAGTAATTAAGCTCAGTAACTGTTCTTGCTATATTATTTTATAACTGTATCTATGTTTTAAAGATCTTTATTGTAAAAGTAATTTATGTTTATTATAAAAAATATAAAATTATTTAAGTAGTCTAAAAAGTAAAAGTTTCCTAATTCATCCTTATCTCAGTCCCCAGTGCTAGCCACAGCTAACAATTTGGTTATACATTTGCAGATATTGTATGTGCATATATAGCCATTTACAGAAATGCTCATTTATGTATGTTTGTATATATACTATCTGAATTCAGATATTAAATTTAGGTAATCTAAAGGAATTGGTGGGCTGTAGATTCTGTAATAGGTTCTCCAGCATTTTTTTCTTACCAATAGGCTTATTTTTAAGGATTTAGTGAGAAGATGATTTTGTATTACATCTTCTGCCAGAATCCAGGAGAATGAGCATTCTATGTTGTTATTGAGAGGAAATCCATGTTCTGTGGGAGTCCAGAGGAAGGATGCCAAGTCTACACTATGGCAGAGGGACAGTCAAGAAAAGCCATGGGGAGGAGGTTACGTCTAAGCTGAGACCTACTTAGAAGCTGAGATATGAAAAAAGGAAGCTGAGGAATCCTATGTATTTTAGGATAAAAGGAGCAGCATGTAGAAAAGCAGGGAATAATAGAGAATGAGATATTCATAGAACTGCACTTAGTTTATTATACATGAGAATGTGGCAAGTGATAAAATTGGAGGGTTATTGGTCACACTAATCAAAAGTAAGGTATGAAAAATAATGAAAGCTGAATTAATGAGTGGTAACAGGTGTAGAGAGAACACAAGAGAGTCTGGAGTTACCATAGAGGTAGATGCTATTGGACTTGGCAACTAAGTGGGTGAAAAAGAGAAAGGAGGAAGTTGGTAAAAACCAACACTATATTCCTGGAGATGAGGAACACAGGAAGAGGAATAGTTTTGCATATGTTTGGTTTGAGTTGGCTGTGGCATATCTAAGTGGGTAAGTCCAGGACACAGTCAAGATATGGGGTCATACTCAGTTGAAAGATCTGTCCTGGGGTGGTTGAATTCCAGGGTGCAGATGAAGTCATTAAATTAGAGTGTATGAAATAAGAAGAGAGTGACAAGTGGATGGAACCCAGAGAACAGCCAGTATAGGAGGGGCTTACAAAGATGGTGGATATGGGGAGGAGCAGCCAGAAAGGGAAGAGGAAAGCCATAGGGAGTGTTGTTATGGAAACCCAGAGAAGACAGACTTAGAAAGGAGAGAGTGAACAAATGCTGCAGAGAGGTAAAGCAATCCAGAGGGTTGCACAGATTTTGCAGTTGACTCATATTCTAAAATTCAACTCTTTGCTCCTGGAATCCTTTCCTTCTAATGTACAAAGACATATTATAAAAGTCACAGAGGGCCAGGCACAGTGGCTCACGCCTGTAATCCCAGCACTTTGGAGGCGGATCACGAGGTCAGGAGATCCAGACCATCCTGGCTAATGTAGTGAAACCCCATCTCTACTAAAAAATAGAAAAAATTAGCCAGGCATGGTGGCAGGCGCTTGTCGTCCCAGTTACTGGGGAGACTGAGGCAGGAGAATGGCGTGAATTCAGGAGGCAGAGCTTGCAGTGAGCCGAGATCGCGCCACTGCACTCTAGCCTGGGCGACAGAGTGAGACTCCATCTAAAAAAAAAAAAAGATCACAGAGGCTGCCATAATGGGTATTAGCAGGCCTGAGAGCTTAGCTTCACCGTAGGTTCTACTTGAAGTCTCCACGGACCCTTGAGAAAATCTTTTCACCATTTTGCATTGCATAGTTCATCTATGAGGCTGAGATAGGTAATAAACAATGCTCACACTCAATATAAAGAATAAAATACCTCTGTGAAAGGCTTTTAATTAGAATAGTAGCTAATTTTATTTTAGTACTTTTCCATGTGCCACTCACTGTGCTATGTAGGTTAACTCATTAAATCTTTACGAAAGCCTTATGAAGTGGGTATTACTGTATCACGATTTTACAGATGAGAAAACTGAGGTTTAGTAACTTGCTCATAATCATACTGCTGAAATAGGGCTAGAATTTGTCTCCATTGTTGAGCCTTTCCTCTCAGCCTTCACAAATCCCTGGCTGTAGTAGGGAAATGACCCACATGATATCCCCAGTTATGTTATCAATAGTGTACTGCACAGCTAGGTATAATGAAAGCAATGATTACTTATGACCTGCTAGAAAATATACACCATTTTTTAGGATTATACCAAATCTATTTAGGTACCAACTTGTTGGCAGAAAGAATTAAAATTCTAAATAATATTCATAACAATAGAGAAGCAGACAAATATTAAAAGTAATGATGCAGGAAGAATTTAACAGGGAATATCATCGAACTATTACAATTTAGAAAGAAGCATTTCTGGGCCATGACAGAAATAAAATTTTAGGAAAAGAGAAATTACTATTGTATTATTTACAATGAATGTAAATCCTGAAGAAAAGGAATGAAAAGAGATGTGGAAATCACTAAATTAATAATTGAGTTTGTGACCGAACAAGAGAGGCAGGGAAGAGAGAAGAAATTGAACTAAAGCAGAGTTTGCATATCTGCAAAGGATAGAAATAGTGGAACAGACCCTTCAAGGCAAACCTAAACTTAATTATATTTTCAATAAAAAAGAATGTGTTTAATAATAGCTTACTGCTTTGTGGACTGGTGGGCATATTTAGCAAAGCAATAAAATGAGTATCTTCATTGTTGTTGTTGGAGATATGTAAGTAGATAAGAAAAGCTATTGAAAGGACTTTTTTAAGCAAAAAAGTGGGGGTGCTTAGGAAAACAGGGAGCAATAATACCATGCCTACCCTATGGTCCTACTGACCTAATGGGGTGGAAAGGGGATAGAGAGAGAAGATTAGTAACATATCTGGGCATCTAGTAAAAATATCCCAGTGACTTCATCCAAACATTTGTGTAAACATCACCTCATCAGTCCCGGAGAGTTCTACAGGAAACAAATCTAAATGCTCCTCTGCTGTTCTAAACATAGCCAGTCAGCCGGCATATGTCTAGTCTGTAAATACCCCGTCTTACTTGGAAGTCTTTATTTTAATATTTCTCTCTTAAAGAGGTTGCCGAGTGCATGCTATCTTTGTTCAGGATACCTGCTTTAAGATCTGACCCATAGACTACTTATTAAATAATTTTTAAACAAAAACAAACAAATAAGACAACTTATCTCTACTATCGCAATCTCTTGTAAGCTCTTTTTGCAACAAGAAGATGTACTAATTGCTGAAAGCTTGCCAGGGTCAAGTTACTAAATATTGCTACAAGTACTATAAACCAATAAAGTAGTTAGCTAATGATTTTTCTTTGCCACATGACAACAGAATTTGCAAAAAGAATTTATTTGCCTCATATAAAATATTATTTTTCAGACAACTCAACAAGCAAAAAGTTTAAAAAATTAAAATCATTTTTTAGTAGGAAGTTTTCCAATATGCTTATTCATGGATTAAAGGTATGACAATGAAATAGCTGATATGAGTGGGTAGACTATATTGTAGATTTAAGTTTTTGTTGAAATTTTAAACTTTCCTTTAGCCTGATTTCTTTAAGCCTGTTAAGAACCTCCTACTTTCCCCAATTATTGGATTAGTGTACTACTTAAAGTTAAATATCTTATTTTTTCCTAACATTTAAAAACATTTTCCATCGCTATTATTACATATACCAAGTTATTCTTATGGGCATCTTAATGGCTATTAGTGCATATTGGCAATAATCATAACAGTTGAATACCTTCCACAGGTGTTGAATAGCTTCCACAGGTGTTCAATACCCAGGTACTAACCAAACTTGGCATCTGGTAAAGTTCTTTCTATTAGGGAGATAATTTTACAACACATCTAACTATTCATGTGTTTTGAACTATGCTATAATGATGTTTGAACAATGAAGAGGAAAATTAGATGATACCTGTAGCTTGGCTATCTTGTTCTTCAGCAGTTTGGAGGGTCCGCACAAAGGAAATGCATACCTAATGATATGGGGAGAAGGGATGTAGTTCATATGCTCTTATAAAATAAGCTTTGTAGTTCAGTTAAACTTAATAAATAGGTAGATCCATTAAATTTTTGTTGGGAAAAATAGGTACACTGGTACCTCCCTTAGTCTTTTTAAATTATGTTATTTTCCTCATATTTCAATTTAAGTTCATTACAAATACATCAGACCCGGGTGTGAGTCAGGGCTGAACATAGAAATGTTGTTTCATTCATTGCTATATCCATCAATAACTAGAATACAGGCTTGGAATATAGTAGTCATCAGTAAATGTTATATTAAGCAATTAATTTAGCAAAATTACTAAATCTAAAAAAACCAATCTTTAAAAGTAGATATTTCAGTTGCTGTGGAAGTATGAAAAGTAAATAGACAAAAAGGGCCCTCTTAGGGCCAATTAAGTCCTATCACAAAGACCATGACTTGCTCCGCTTATTAAGGCAGAGTTGATCACACCTGTGCTCCTACTACATTTTAAAATATTCCTTTATTAAAGTGCATGTCACCTTCTATAGTAATTGATCTGCTTCCCTACTAGACTGCAGCAGCCTCAAGGACAAGAAGCATGTTTTATTTATCTTTGTATTCGCAACACTTAGTAGTTCTCATAAATGTTTGCTGAACAAATGTATAAGGTTGGTGTTGCTATAATTCTGATATAGCCTTATATTATTACAATAAATACTTAAACACATGCTAGAATAACATTCATATTTTTTTCACAGGTGAAGATGGCGATGTGATTTGTTTGAATTCAGATGACATTATGCCAGTTGCTTTAATGGAAACCAAGAACCGAGAAGGGTTAAACTATATGGTACTTGCTACAGAATGCGGCCAAGGTGAAGAAAAGTCTGAGGGTCCCCTAGGCTCCCAGGAATCTAAATCTTGTGGTCTGAGGAAAGAAGAGAAGGAACCACATGCAGACAAAGATTTCTGCCAAGAAAAACAAGTGGCTTACTGCCCTCCTGGCAAGCCTGAAGGCCTGAACTATGCCTGTCTCTCTCACACTGGATATGGAGATGGGGCTGATTAATAGCGTTGTTTGGGAAATACAGAGATGAGATAAACACTCTCATTCAGTAGTTACTGAAAGAAAACTCTACTAGAATGATAAATGACATGGTGGTCTATAACTCCAAATAAACAGTGCAACATTCCTGGGTTCTTATCTTGGTTCTGAGAGCCATTTGGTTTCAGTTGTAGCAATCCCCATATCAGCTGCCTGACTTTCAGTAGAATTATGAGATGAACACTAAGCATGTGGAAAGCTTAGGAAGACTCAGAAGTCTGGAAGGGAAACACTGCTCTCCCTCTCCCTTGAGGTGCTTTAGATTCTTACCCACCTTTCAGTTTGGGCTGTAATAAAATTATCTTGGCCACATGTTTAGAGACAGAATAGGTGTGTTCAGGGATCTGAAGAAGAGGCTAAGTGTAGGCTCAGGGGGTCAATTGAACTACAGATAATCTCAAATGGGACCGAGGAAATGAGAAATAATTCGACACATACAGAAGAAACCAGCACCTGTGACATGAGAAATCACTTGGAAAGCTATTACTGCAATGATATATATTATCTTTTTCTTATTTTTTATGTTTTTATTTTTGAGACGGAGTCTCACTGTGTTGCCCAGGCTGGAGTTCAAAGGCACGATCTCGGCTCACTGCAACCTCCGCCTCCTGGGATCAAGCAATTCTGGTGCCTCAGCCTCCTAAGTAGCTGGGATTACAGGCGTGTGCCACCACACCTAGCTAATTTTTGTATTTTTAGTAGAGACGAGGTCTCACCATATTGGCCAGGCTGGTCTAGAACTCCTGACCTCATGATCCACCCACCTTGGCCTCCCAAAGTGCTGGGATTACAGGTGTGAGCCACTGCGCCTGGCCAATATATATTGTCTTTAATCACTACTGTAAAATATTTTGTATCTTTGAGGCTTACAACAGTAGATTCAGTCATATTGAAAATAAGACTATGAAGATCTTTAAGTCCTGAAGTTTTGCATCCTGTAATCTTCAGTTGTATAAAAATCATTCTGACTTGTGTGCTATTATGGAAATTAACTAGTATAAGGGTTGCTATTTGCCATATCTATTTTATACATAAAATACTTAAGATTACATTTTATATCGAATTATGCTTAAAATTAAATATAAGTGATTATACAATATTAATTCAAGCTGTGTGATTTTTAACAGCCACATGAAAAAATAAATACCTAAATGAAAGCTATTATTTAAAAAAGCTGTTCAGCAAAACACCTTAAAACCAATATATATATTTTGCAGTTGTCCATTTAAATCTTAAAGCCACAATTGCTCTAACAGTAACACCAATGAAGCCATTCTCTGTGTTATTCAGATGCAGTATTTAGGAAGTTTGCTAGATATAGAGAAGAACATTTTGATTATAGCATTTGCTAAAATCTGTTGTGGAAGAAGGTCATGTATCCTTGGATACTTCCACCTTGGATAATTCAGTTAATCTTGTAATTTGCCTACTACCTGAGAGCCTGCACAGATGATCGGCAAGGAACACAGAGAAGTGAATGTGTTAGTTCTATGATGAACAGCCCCCAAGTTAAAGTCCAGGATTTGTGGTCACTCTGCCACGTCTGATATGCTGCTGAATAAGGCAGGATATTTTGTTTCTGATCTTCTCACCCTCTAATGGGCATTTGCCATTCTTTTTGCTATGCCATGGTATGAAGCCCCTTCCTGTGCTGGGTAATTACTCTGCCTTTATAATCTGGGTGGGAACTGTGTTCCATTTGCTCCCCCAGTGCCTCTTGCAGCAAGAAGGCAGGCATGTGACCCAGCCCTCACCACTAAGACCCACCCACCCACCTGCTCCAGGCTGCTAATTGAGACCTAGGGATGCAAAGAATCAGAGACCATGGGAAGTCTTCTCTGGTGATGGTGCCAGCTGCAATAGTCTGTGTGTTAGTCCATTTTCATACTGCTATGAAGGAATACCTGAGACTGGGTAATTTATAAAGAAAAAGAGGTTTAATGGAATCACAGTTCCACATGGCTGGCGAGGCCTCACAATCATGGTGGAAGATGGAGGAGGAGTAAAGGCATGTCTTACATGGCAGCAGGCAGAGAGCATGTGCAACGGAACTGCCCTTTATAAAACCAGCAGATCTCCTGAGACTTATTCACTGTCACAAGAACAGCACAGGAAAACCCACCCTGATTCAATTACCTCCCACTTCGTCCCTCCCACACACATGGGGATTATGACAGCTACAATTTGAGATAAAATTTGGGTGGGGACACAGCCAACCCATATCAGTCTGGCTCCTGGCACAAAGGGGACACTGGTGCTAGAGGTGGCATCTAGAGTCCAAGGCCAGGAGAGTCAGCAGAGCTAGGCTGGAGCCTGGTGCCTCAGATAGCTTGGGCAGCCAGGGTAGACCCATTCTGCTGTCTGCTCTCAAGTCCTCTCCAAGGTTCTCAGAGTTATCTCCATATGCTTTTATTTATTTATTTATTTTTATTTTTATTTTTATTTTTTTTTGAGACTGAGTCTCGCTCTGTCGCCCAGGCTGGAGTGCTGTGGCCGGATCTCAGCTCACTGCAAGCTCCGCCTCCCGGGTTCCCGCCATTCTCCTGCCTCAGCCTCCCGAGTAGCTGGGACTACAGGCGCCTGCCACCTCGCCCGGCTAGTTTTTTGTATTTTTTAGTAGAGACGGAGTTTCACAGTGTTAGCCAGGATGGTCTCGATCTCCTGACCTCGTGATCCGCCCGTCTCGGCCTCCCAAAGTGCTGGGATTACAGGCTTGAGCCACCGCGCCCGGCCTCCATATCCTTTTAATAAACACTTACCTTTTAAACCAGCCAGAGTCAGTTTCTGTTGCTTGCAGTAAGGTTTTTGCTCTGACAGTGGTATAGACTTTTAACTTGGGAAGGTACAAAAAGACATCAGAAGTGTATAAAAGAATTAGATTTGCAGTATAATACACTTGCATTACAATTTGAGCAATAGAGAATGCATAGGATATCTGAGGGGAAGGGCCTACAAAATTTTCATGTTTCAGCTAAGAAATAAGTGCAAATTAGCAGCAGTAGTTTTTATAATTCAAGATGAATAACAGTGGTAGAAATATTTAATTCAAAATAAAATAGTGGCTAAAAATGTTGTGTGTAAAATGTATTATAGATAAAAATAATTTGATAAAGTGTAGTTAGTTGGTTAATTCTGAAATTGTAGTACTACAATTGGAAGTTAATTCCAGAAAAATTAGATCTTAAAATCAAAAGGAAAAATTGACAGTGGCTAAAAATGGCACTTGTTTAAATATGTTATTCACTAAAAATTAGCGTAAGAACAAAATCTTATTGATAATTTTTTTTTTGAGACGGAGTTTCATTCTTGTTGCCCAGGCTGAAGTGCAATGGCATGATCATGGCTCAACGCTACCTCCGCCCCCCGGATTCAAGCGATTCTCTCCTGTCTCAGCCTCCTGAGTTGCTGGGATTACAGGTGTGCACTGCTACACCTGGCAATTTTGTATTTTTAGTAGAGATGGGGTTTTCCATGTTGGTCAGGCTGGTCTCGAAATCCCAACCTCAGGTAATCTGCCTGCCTTGGCCTCCCAAAAGTGCTAGGATTACAGGCGTGAGCCACTGCACCCTGCTGATAATTTTTTTAAATCTGCAAATGTGATCTAGGAAGACTTGAGAGAAGTAATGACTCACAAAGACAGAAGCTATAGCTGGAAAGAGTTTATATGAAAAAGCTGATCAATGAATCTAACCTTCATTTAAAATTGTTCAAGGAAAAGAAATAATCCATAAGAAAAATATTTAAATAAGTTGAAATGCAATATAGGGTTGGAAGCAAATGCTATGTTGTTTGTGGTTTACAACTGACAATTGAGGAAACATTTATCTAGATAAAATTAATATGTTGATATAATTCTGATGAAAATGCTTTACTCCAAATGTTCTTGAGAAAAGTCTGTTTCTGGACCCAGATGCACTCTACATTGCTTACCTATGTTGGCTTTCACTTTCCTATTGGACTCTCCTGGCCTATTCTTTCCTGCTTACTAAATCTCACTCAACCTTTATAACCAGCTCATATTCCAACTTTTTGGAAAGGCCTGCCCCTAATCCTCTCCCTTCTCAGAATGACTCTTGCCCTTATTGTCTTTAAATCTCATTTGGCAGTAACTGCAAGTTTTTTCCATTCTATTTCTATGCATTTTACCTAATCAAATAAATTGCAAGCTTTATAAAGATAGGATGGTGTATTTTATTCCTTTATGTAGTCTCTGTGCCAAAGTAGGTATTTGTTTTTAATGAATTGATAAACTAATTTTCTCATCATCTTCTTCCAGCCTATTTCAGGACAAGTCCTTGCTTATGGCTCATACCAGGGATACCAGAAAATTGATCTAATGCCACTGGGGACTCATGAGGATTCTTTCAATAATGAGTTATCATTTGAGACCCAGACAGATTATAGAAGTTGGGGAACTGCCTTGAAGTTCATTTCAATCATAAGTAAGGCCCAAACTTCTTCTTGAAGCCCTTGAAGTAATAGTGAACACACGCTAAAGGAAGCAAACATTTATTTTATCACTCTCAGTTTCTAACCTGTCCCAAACCCACCTTTTACCCTCAGAATAGCCCCTATGAATGTAGGATGAGTGTTAGAGTGTCCTTGACTTCTCTTTGATACTCCTTGGTGAAAGGAAGCCTGTCCAACTTTCCTTTTGGCAGCTGGTCAGGGTTGCAGGGAGCCTGAATCAGATGACCTATCCTGATCCTTTCAGGCTTCTTCACACACAACCAGAAGAATTAAGGGGCCAAAATATACCCCCCAAACACTATTGTGAATAACTTAGGATATTTCCTTCCAGTTTTTTCTCCCCAATATGAGCTTATTTTCGTGGCTGGAATAGTTGTAGTTGTACCTCTCCTAGTTTTTTTCACTTAACATTATTACGTAAGCTTTCCCTCTAATTATTAAAAATATTTTGGGAGTGTTTCTGATGACTGCATAAAATCCCTTAGGGTGGATCTACTATCATTTACGCCTCCTTTGTAGATCTTCACATTCATTCATTTACTCATTTAATAAATATTGAGCACCTAAAATGCAGAAAATATTCTTATAGGTGCTAAAAATAGAGCATTAAATAAAGCAGTCTCCGTCTTGATGGAGGCTACAATTCCAGCATTATAGTTGGAGGAGGAGACATAATAAATAAAAAATGCACATACAGGTGTGGAGCAAACTCAGCATTCCATAGTGTTGCAGAGCTTGAGATTTTTAAGTGCTCATTCAAGGTGGGTCTGTTGAGAAAAGCTGGTGCCCTGAAACACAGAATAAAGATATTTAGATAAACACCTCAAAGATTTTGGCTCAGTAGACCTTTCTGATCCCTCAGAGCTTGTAGAGGTGGCCCACTCCTCCAAAGTAAGAGCCAGCACTTTCTCTGTAGAGAAAATGTGACAGAGGCCTCTTCTCATCCAGGCAACTGGTGTGCCCTCAGGAACCACATTCATCTTTCCTGACAGCCAGGTTGATAACTATGCTGGATAAATCCCAGTATAACTTGACTAGGGATATGCTGAGTCTGATAAGGAAGGAAAGAGATTACATCCCATAGGAGTTCCAAGAATTAGCTAACATGCACTGGAAGGGGTGAGGGGGCTAATGCTGGGATTGCATTCTGAAGGTCAAGGAGATGGGAAGATAAGACTGGGTAAGCAAGAATTCATTCACTGGGTGAGACTTTACTGGGACATGAGATTTAACATTCTGGGACAGACCAATGGAGATGAGGCAAATTTGTAGCTAGGGTGGCTTCAGAAGCCGGGAGAAAACAAAGACCCTTGAGTTTCCCTGTCAAAAGGTAGAGGAAGGAATCAAAAGGCTGAGGAGTGGGAATGCTTAAGTAGACATATAATGTGAAGCCAGAAGACCCACCAGAAGATGCAACATTCATCAAGATCATCAGGAATGTGCTGATGAAAGGGGCCTCACAAGCATCATGAAGAAGCTCAGTGATGGTCTCCTCTGCAGGCAGAGCTTTTGGCAGGAGAGGCAGATCCAGAGCTGAGCTTGTTAACATCCATGGTCATGACGTGGGCCTAAAGTAATAGAGGCCAGATGGCTGCACTTGACCACCAGAAGCCAGGGACCCTCATCACTAATGACAGAGAGGACACCAAAGGGGCTTGAGCCTAGATATTGTGGAGATAGTTAATAAAGCATGTGTTAGTTTCTTCTCACACTGCTATGAAGAAATACCTGAGACTGGGTAATTTATAAAGGAAAGAGGTTTAATTGACTCACAGTTCTGCAGAGCTGGGGAGGCTTCAGGAAACTTAACAATCATGGCAGAAGTGGAAACAAAACATGTCCTTCACACAATGGCAGGAAGGAGAAGTGCTGAGCAAAGGGGGAAAAGTCCCTTATAAAACTGTCAGATCTCATGAGAACTCACTCACTATCATGAGAACAGCATTAGGATAACCATCCCTATGACTCAATTACTTCCCACCAAGTCCCTTCCGTGACACATGGGGATTATGGGAACTACAATTCAAGATGAGATCTGGGTGGGGGATACAGGCAAACCGTATCAAAGCATGTTATCTGTAGGGCAAAATAAATGAACAGCCAGTCCTTAACATCCAAAATCAGTAGAAGGCTTTATTAATCAGGTTCTTAAGATAAACACAACTGATGGGATATATAAATAGATGGTAGATAGATATATGATAGATAGATAGATAGATAGATAGATAGATAGATAGATAGATGAGATGGGACTTACTAAGGGGATTGGTTCTCATGATTATGGAGGTAGAGAAGTCCTGCGATTTGCCACCTGCAAGCTGGAAATCCAGGGAATTTAGTAGCCTGACTCAGTCCAAGTCTGAAGGCCTGAGAACCAGGGGAGCCAATGGTGTAATGCTCTTTCCAAGGCAAAAGTCTGAGAACCTGCAGGGAGCAACTAGTGCAAGTTCCTGAATCTGAGGGCCAGCGAACCTGGAGTTCTAACGGCCAAGGGAAGGAGAATATGGGTGTCTCAGCTGCAGAAGAAAGAATAAGAGCAAATTAGCTTTTCCTCTGCCTTTTTATTCTATCCAGGCACCCAGCCAACCAGATGATGCCTATCCACATTCAATACAGAAAGATGTTTCTTACTTAGTCCACTAATTCAAATGTCAATTTCTTTCAGAAACACACTTTCAGACATATACAGAAACAATGTGTTACCAGCTATCTGGGTATCTCTTAATCCAGTTAAGTTGACACCTAAAATTAACTATCACAAAGGCAAAAATGTGACACCTAAGGTTAATGATCACAAAAGCAAAATTGAAGAAACACGGGGCTATAGTGGTGTTTCTGATAAAAATTGTGATCCTTGCCCAATGCCCAGACCTGAGGCAATTTTTGGGTTTTCAACTTGTCAACTGACAGTGGAAGGACCCTGCAACATCATCACAGGCATATACTGCAATGGGAACTATGGCCATGTGCTCCAGTGACTGTACACTGAAGGAAGGGGGAATTCCCAGACATTTCAGACAGTTGGATACCGGGTCTGAGTTGATATGGGTATCCAGAAACCTGATGCATTATCTTAGTCCTTCTGTTAAAGTGGGGCTTATGGGAGCAGGTGTTAAATTACATTCTGGCTAAAATCTAACTTACGATGTGTCCACTCGGTCCACAGCCCCACCCAGTGGTCATTTTCCTACTCTTTAAATGTGTAATTGGGATCAACATATTTTGTGGCTGGCGTAACCCCCTCACTGAATCTACGGCCTGTGTGACAAAAGATACCATAGTGTGGAAGTCCAAGTGGAAACCTTTGAAACTGGCCCCCTTTTCCTTCCCCTCCCTCAGCCCAAATTGTAAATCAAAAACAACACAAATCTCAGGTGGATGACAGTGATTAGTGCCACTATTAAAGATCTAAAGGTTTCAGGGTTCATGGCTTCTATCATATCTCCATTTAATTCACTAGGGCTCCTGCCAAAACTGGATAGATCTTGGAGAAGGAGTGTAGAATACCGTAAGTTAACTCCAATAATGGCCTCAGTTACAGTTGCTATGCCTTATGTAGTATATTTGCTAGAACATATTAATAAAACTTCAAGTGCATGGTATGTGTCTTGGCATTTGCTTCTTAGAGGATCCAAACTTATATATCATCCTATTGATGGGACAATTTAAAAGACTACTTAGGATAACTGCTCTTAAAGTTTAAACACATGGAGCTAATGGTTGCCCTTGACAAGTTTGTGTGTAGGGGAAGCTAAATTAAAATAGGTGCAGGAGAAAATGAAAAAGTAAATGGAGAGAACAAAGATGACTCATTTAAGGCATTTTTCCATTTAAAGGGAACAGAGAAGTGAGGTAGCAATTGGAAGAAGATGGGTCAAGGGAGGTTTTGTCTTGGGTTTGTGTGTGTTTTTAAAGACAGGAAATATTACAGCTTGTGTTTATTAATGGGAGTACTTTAATAGAGAGGGAAAAGAAATGATGCAGGATGAAGAGAAGATAATTGTTGAAATGATATCTTTGAGCAGAAGACAGAGATTGAGGCTCAGGATATAAGGGCAGGAAAAGGATATCTGATACTAATTGGCTCCTATGAAATGTGATAGAATCTCTCTCCACTCCTTTTAATAAGAGGATTTTCTTTAATGAAACAGGCTTCCAGCCAGTTTTTCTTTTTCTAACTTGTATTCCAAACTTCAGATCAACCTATATTTTAAAATTTGTTTCAATACAGTAAAATATTTTAATACACTGTTTTTTCATAATAATTGGTGATACTTGCTCAGTGTACTTAATATCTAGCTAAGGTTAATGAATATTGTAAGTCAAGGGTCAACAGAATGATCTGTAGGACTACTGCAATCTCAGAACTCCTAAACTTGTGTCATGAAATGTTATTGCTACATAAGTGCCAAATAAGTGGTGTAGCCATTAGGTGGTAAGAGTTCCCTAAGGGTGAGACCATATACTGTGGTGTGGTGGGGAGACAAGGTTTCGTAGAAGAGACAGAACTAATCTAGACTTGAAGAACAGATTGCATTTGATTAAGATGACAGTGAGGGTGAAGGTTTTCTAACCTGCTGGGAGGTAGGAATTCACAAGGACCTTCTGTGGAATATAAGAGAAAATGTTGCAGACTACTCAGGGGAACAGTCAACCAGAACAATTGTGTTTAGGTACTCTGGTAACTTCTTGTGTACCCGTGGGCTGAGTTCTTTCCCAGTGATGACCTTGATATCCTCCTGAAAACTTAGACAAGATAACGCTAAGTTAATTCTGATAATTGACATGGAGACACAGGATAGGCAAGCACAATAAATAGATCAGTAAACTAAAAGCTATCATGTGAAACATTTTTTAGTGTCACTTCTAGAGTTTTTCTGTTTACAATAAGGACAATGAGAATTAAGGGTGTGTAATTGAGTTCAAATTAGAACTTCCTCTGATAAAGAAGAAAAACTAAATATGCACCCTAAAGTAACACTAGAAAATGTAGCCAGAAGATTTTATGATGTGAAAAATACATACTGTTAAATTGTATAATTTATTTTATTTTAATAGTTAATGTGTTGCCCTTGTTGCTGTTCTGTGACACAGGAAGATTCAGTGGTACTTGTACTTTCTGCCTCATTTGGATCTGTAAGACCCAATGCTTGCATTAATTGGCAGCATGAGTATATATTATGATTGTGAAACATTGTTTATTTTTCTTTTTTAGTTTCAATACTTTATATCTCAAGCAAAATTAAGAGATGGCAGTATTCCATGATAAATTTATAAAATTTCTAGTCTTATCTATATACCATTCCTTAAACATTGAATGACCAGACATCCCAAGTTTCAATGTGAGATGATGGTGTCTGGTATTACTGTCTTAATTTATTAACTAGTTTGGAACTGTTAAGTATAAAATTATGAATAATTCTTCATCTCACCAATTCCAATTGAATATAACCTCATAGTTGTTTTCCCTCAGGGTGTAGGCCTTTTCCCCGGATCATTTGTTATGTCTTTAAAAAAGTATAAGTGAAGAATATGTTTTTAAAAGAAGTATTTGAACAAGGAAGAACAAACATCATAAGCCCTGTTCTCTACGTTTCTTACCAGTATCTGTCCATCAGCGACCTTTGTCAGTTTCTGAGTGTAGAGAAGAAACTGCCTGAGGTAAAAATGGGATTTCACGCTCGATTTCAAAGCAAGGTGGAATACTACTTGGAATATTACTAATACAGTACCTTTAGGTAGTGCTTCTAAAGATATCAGAAAATCCCATCAAAAAGCTGTTACAATGAATAAAAAGTCGTTTGATACTAGAGGGAAAAAATCCAATTGCTTATACATTGTATACATTGGGAATAACAGATTATACATTGGGTAAAATACTCTTAGAAAAAGAAAACATGAAATAGGATTGTACCGGTAAAAATAAATTTAAAAATAAATCATTTTTAATCCAATTTCTTGATAATACCATTATTGCCAAAGGGCCAATAACATAGTTGCCAAAAATAAGAGCAACACTATAGTTTGAGAATTAGCAGGAAAAGAAATGAGTTCGGGACATTCCCATCAATGATCTCAATCATAATTGTTGTTTCTAGCAAGTGCGTGCTAAGAATTTTAAGATCCTTAATTTTTTTTCTGAGTGAAAATAATTTTTATTTAAAGTATTCTAAAGAAGCTTCCAAATTACAATGTAAATGGAATATTTTCCTAGTTGTAAATATAGTAGAGATTAAAGTATGTACTCCAAAAATACACATTAGTAAAAGTTTCTAATTGCCTACTAGATCATTTAGAGTGGTGCAAATATTGATTAGGAATAAAAAAAGTTCTAATTCTTTAATTTCATTTTTGAAAGTTTAGTTTACCTTTAACCTAAATTTCTTACATGTAATAATAATATATTTATTCATTTATACATTTTTGATAGAAAGTGGAAACAATTATGAGAGGATAGTTTGAGCAAAGCCATTGTAGCCATTTTGAAACACTTGGAGATAAGCAGAAGTAAAGCTTACTGAGTCTAAGGACAAAACAAAGGAATGGGAAACGTGCTGCTGCTGCTTTTCTAAGTGAAATAACTGAATTCCAGTAAGACAGAGCAAATTCGGATGTCTCCATTTTTGTTTTAGAGGAGCTTAGTTTCACAAGAATACACCAGAAACTCACAGAAATACTATAATTTGAGGTAGATCTGACACTGTGTTGTGGAGAACTTCAGGTTTTCTCCTACTGAGTTAACTCAGTAATTTTAAAGTGAAAAATTCCAAATGAAGGGTCACATGCTTTACCAAAGTAATAATTATTCTAGTGAGGTACATATATAGACACACATTCTAATAAGGTGTGTGTATATATATATACACATATATATACACACACATACATACACATACATAATGTATGTATTTCTCTAAAGATTAAAAGCTAATTATTCAGCAAAATATCTTACTCTTTTCCCTAGAAAAGAAAATCTGCCTGTCTCTTAAAGTCAAATTGGATTAGCAGAATCACCTCTGCTGACACTTGTCAGTGGCCGCTCCTTGCCTGGACGTGATATTTGGAGGTCATGGCTGGAAACAAATGGGAGCTGTTTTTGGAGGCTACATTGCCTTTTTAGGTTATGAGGGTCTCTCTGTGTTTAGGATAACATGATTGACAGCTCCATTCTAGCTCCAATTAGCACCCTATAATTTATTAGCTTCTGCTTTCAGATTATGCGTTAACTTCACAAATATTTCAACCACGGAAACAGCAGCTATCAAGTGTCTCTTTCCTGATCCAGCCCTCTGGGGCTGGAGTGAAATACAAGGAAAGAGCAGTACAGTTGGTCTGTCAAGTGAGAATAATCATTTGTGCCTGTGCCTGTCTGAGGGCATAATGTCTCTGATTTCTCTTTAGGTCTGCATCTGTGTGTATGTGTGTGTGTATGTGTGTGTGTGTGTGCGCGCGCGCGCGCATGTGTGTGTATATTTGTGGATAGATTCTATTGTGCAGACACCATATTTGTATTACTAAAGCTTTATATTTATAGGCAATAAGCAAAAGTTGGTATTTAGGAAATGTGAAATTTATGTTTGCTTAACCCTGCTGCTTTTATAAATGTCACAATTTCAGTTACATACAGACAGCAACGGTAATAATGACACTGTTTTATATTTATTCCTTTACTCCAGATTTTAGGAATATATAATAAATCCTAAAAATCTAGTAAGAAAAAATGAAATATACAGAGAAAACAGCTTGGCGAGTACCATAAAAATGTGAACTATTTGCATGCGAATTGTCAACAAACTGTTAAAGCAATTTTACAAAGTGATCTTAGGTTTTTCAGTTTCATTTATTTTTAAAATATTTTCACATATCTTTCCATTTTTCTTCCATGTTTAGATGACATCCTAATTAATTACATTAATAAATTCAATGTATGGACATAGCATTTACATGAAAGCAGTTTGTTTAATTCTATTTATTTTTTATCCCCTCCAACTCCAAAGTAATTGATCACTAAGTGCTTAAAAAAGGAGCTTCTTTATTTTGACAGAATATGTGCACGCCTGCACAGAAATGCAGGCTTTTTGATTCTAAGCAAAATGAAAATTAAAGTTACCTGAAGAGTTGTTTTTTCCAGATGTAGAAGGGCACAGAAAATACAGTACTTACCCAGAAAGAGCGAAAACAGAAGTGCTCAGCAGGGTTTCTGAGTCTCAACATCCGCCATCTCCCATCCAGACCCAAATCAATCTTAAGATATTGCTAGAATTTGCCATGCATTTAAATAGAACTTCAAAGGGGAAATGAGACGGGATAGCAACTCTTTTTACACTGAAGGAATAGAACAGATAGAATTCCCTGTAGCTGGGTGACCAAATTCTCAGCCAGAGGGCAATCGGCAAAAGGATTACTTGGTGGTGGAGAGCCGTCTCTTTCCTTTTCATCACCTCTCCTTCGACCAAGGCCAAGTGCAAAGAGAAAGCTGTGGGCAAGGAGGACACTAGTGCCAAAGCGGGTGATTAGAGGAGAATGTAACCTTTCTCTGAGCCCCCTGACCAGGTATAACATATGTAAAAAAGTCATGTTTGCCTTTCCTTATGCCATCCCTCGTTTCCTTGAATGTCTTTTTTCAACTGCTGGAACGTTATCGAATCTGCATGGTTTGACTTCATGACACACATTTTGTGTGACTTGAAGTAAGCCCGAAGAATGTCAGTTGGGGCTACCATTTCTCCAAAGTTCTCTTTGATGCTCTTATCACACAGAACCGAATCATTATGGATCTAGGTCATCTTGCATTTCTACCTTATGAAGGTGTGGAATGGAGAGAAATGCTGTGGTTCGTGTGTCATACGTGCCAGGTCGCTGGAGCCTGGACTGGCTCAGCAGTCTGGACGGTCTGTTCAGGACCGCCCCAAAGGCCAGTTCCAGTGAATGAGTCTCCTCACCAGCAACCTGATATTCGGGTCAGATGTAGCTTAGGAGAGAAGTTTCAGTAATCAGAACCTTGTGGGTGGGAAAATGTTCCCTGTGGGTTCTGATCACAGATCTTGTGAGTGTTAACGCAGGTGGGGTACAGGTAAACAGCCTCTTCCAATGGGGAATACATGGAGATATCCAGCAGATAACGCACTGCCATGCTTTCTTCAACAGTATATTTAGTAGGAAATTCTGAAAAGCGCACTGGGACTTAATGCATTTTATTTACACTTGTATATACCAGGGATTCATGCCAGTGGAACATGGATTAAAAAAATCCACAGAGAAGTCCAAAGTTAATTTTAGTTATTGCTTCAATGTCCAAACCTCAGGCTAACTCTTACACAGCTTGATCAGGTTGGGTGTGAAGAATTTCAGAGTGGTGAAGGCTGTTAAACACTGAAGTGAATAAGAGAAGCAATAATAATTCCCTCCTGGAGAACAGAGAGCTGTACCTTACTGAATGGTCTAAGTAGTGTCATTTGATGGAGTTTGGACAATGTCTTATGACAGTTCTTTTGAGAATTGGGATTCTGTAAGTTCTACCAAAGCATCATCAATCTGTGCTTCTCTGACTTTTTTCCTTTCTTTATACATCTATTGTGGAGAAAATAAGCCCAACGTTGAAAAGCAAAGAGACAAATCAGAACTAGACAAGCAGTCATGCAGTGAATAACAGTGCAGCCCTGCACGGGGGCTACCCGGGTTTTCAGCCTAACTTTGCCACTGATGAGCTTCATAACTAGGCAAATTATTTCTCCTCTGTGTGCCTTAGTTTTCTAATAGGTAAGAAGGAGAACATCACAATAAATACCATATAGAATTGTTGTGAGGTTTAAATGAGTTAATCTATAGAGATCAGTGCCCAGTGCATAATAAACAATTAACATTAGTTATGATTATTGCTTTCACATGTGATGTACGTAATCATAGAGTATCTTCCATCAGAGTGCAAACCATATTTCTGGAATGATCATGTGTACTTCACAGGTAGCCAAATGACAGAAAGAGGGTATGGGGAGCTCTGCCAAGCTCATGCTGTGAGTTAGATCCCTTAACTGCTTCCAATTCTTGAGACTTATCCAAGATAAATTATATTTGCCTCTCATGTTATAATGAAGATCAAGATTTGGACTAATATTTTTATGCATTAACGAGGTACAAGGGCAATTTGAGCAGCACACAAAATCTCTCTACCAGACACTTTTGTGAAAGAACAGAAAGAACTTTGGCATCAAGAGGAAACAAGGGGAAAAACTACCAGTTTCTTTCTTAAGCATCTTCTTTGCCTAGTGAGAGATTTGGTTTCTTAGCCTAGTTTATTAAAATATAAAATAGCCAATATTTCAAAAACACTTTTAACTGATGACTCTACTGTCTTGAGTCTAGAATTAAACATGTAACAATAATTCTTTTCTGGAAAATAATAAATCTGTACTTGACTGAATGGTCTACAGGTAGTGCTTTTTGTACCATCTTTGCTTCTAACTTCTGAATGCTAACAGGCAAGCCCTTGGCCTCTGTAGGCCACAATTTTCTTATCTGTAAAACAGACAGGGGTACCTAACTTCTCATTCTCCAAGGTTGATGTGAGATGGGAACAGCTAACATATTCATAGCACAGCAAACACGATGGAAACACGTAAAGATCTATCTATCTATCTATCTACATCTATCTATATCTATACATATGTAATACTGCTGACATCAAATCATACTACTGTGTTATTTTATTCTACTAGAAAAAAACTAAGTTATTTACTTTCTTTTTATGAAACAACACAGTGAACTCATAGTAAATAGACATCTTTAATGTTCATCTCTTCTTCCTTATCACCTTCAGCTTTGCCCACGCACAGACCCTTTCCCCTGCCCCAACACTAAAGTGACCAAATCGCAACCAGAGAGGCTGAGAAAAAAATTCGAGGTAATGGAGACTTCATGTACATTTCTTCCCCTTGTGGTGATTCCTAGTTCTTCTCCATGGAGACAGTTGGGGTCTTTCCTCGCTTTTTACATCCAGAGGATACAGGGACAGAATTCGTGGGAGAGAAGGCAGAGAAGCATTTCTTCTTTCATCGTAAAATGTTCCTTGTAAAAAACATGATATATATGCATACATATATATATATATATATAATATATCCAGTGCAATTGCAATTGTTCTGCCAAATACTGAGAAGTGCCACCTTGGGTGATGTATTTCTGGAGTTTTAAACAGTTGTCTAACAACAGCTGCATTTTAGTAAGACTTGGGCAGGTGGTTCCAGATAAGCCACTTGCCACTCACATTCAGGCTGAGGCTTCCATGTTCACAGTCCAAAGGAAAAAAATGTATCTTTGCGTCTGGAGTGGGCATTGTAGGGAAAGGATGGGCAGGAAGGGATCTGGAGGCTGAGAGGCGAGGAAGAAGGAATTGACTTCTCTTTACTTCTCTACCACAGTCTTAAATGCAAGTACACATACAATTTAAAATCTGACAGTAGTAGTGCTATAATCACACTACCTAACCAAATAATTCACATCAGCATAAAAAATATTCACACCAAAAAGTTTCATTTTCTTTCCCCCTTTCCAAGAAAGCTTATGATATCATATCACCTGACTCAGCAATCTCACCACAGATATTTCCAGTGATTCGGCCAAAAGTCATTAAACATAACTCGGAGTCTTTGGATTTGCTCTTTCAGCAGCAGGACTTATTTTTAGATGAATTTCTGTAATTGTGGTTTTTGGTTTTCCCAATACACTGAGAAGTCTGAAGTCTCTGCCTTCCCCCATGTCCTCATCCACGGAGTGAGAGGCACAGATGCTGAGCCTCCAAGTCTGGTCAGAAGGGAAGGGGAAGGGGAAACCCTGGGTCAGCAGATCAGCTCAGGAGGGATGCACCACAGAGGGAATAACGACGAGCTGCAAACCAAGATCAGAAGCTGTTACAAACCCACTCCATTTCAGCTCTGAGTGCCATCAATTGCACTATGCAGAGACCTACAGGGAAGAAGGTGGGCGGTCTAAAACCAGTACACATCCTTGCTTTTGTCCTGAGGCTGCAAACCTGAAAACAGAGAGAAGATAGAGAGAGGAGGTGGAGAGGGAGGGAAGGAGAGGGAGAGAGAGAGAGAGAGGGAGAGAGAGAGAGAAAGAAGAAGGAGGAGGAGGAGGAGGGAAGAAGAAGAAGAAGAAGAAGAAAAGAAGAAGAAGAAGAAGAAGAAGAAGAAAAAGAAGAAGAAGAAGAAGAAGAAGAAGAAGAAGAAGAAGAAGAAGAAGAAGAAGAAGAAGAAGAAGAAGAAGAGGAGGAGGAGGAGGAGGAGGAGGAAGAAAGGGAGGGAGAAAGAA
Source organism: Papio anubis (assembly GCF_008728515.1). Classification (NCBI taxonomy): domain Eukaryota; kingdom Metazoa; phylum Chordata; class Mammalia; order Primates; family Cercopithecidae; genus Papio; species Papio anubis. The sequence goes on from NC_044981.1 coordinate 145,930,299, forward strand.
GGAATGGGGGAGGGAAGGCACAAGATATTTAAGGAAAGAAAGACAAAACACCACTGTTTTACTGTGAAAGTCACAGACTTCACCTGTATGGGCGGGTGGTGACTGAAAGTAAAAGCAAAGCAAACAGAAAAGTCAAATCACGTGAGGAAAGGGGCAGTGGGCAGACTATAAACCCAGCGATCTCACTTATTATATAACTATTTCTTTCATTTGCCCTAAAAATAAGAAAGGACAGCAAAAAAGCAAACCCTTATTAGACTGTACGTTTCAAATACTTTAAGCCAAAGACTTAGGATTGTCATTTAAAAATATTCTTTAAGATTTACATTTTTAAGAGATCTATTTTATTTGGCAATTAACTTGATATCAGTATCGCATTTTTCTTTCCTTACAACTGTCACTACGTGACAAGATCCCCCAAGACACAGAAGATTTTAAATTGTACTCTCAGCAGCTATTCTAGATCAGCGCTGTCCAATAGAAATACAACGGGAGCCATAAGCATAATTCTAAATATTCTAGTAGCCACAATTGGAAAAAAAGTAAAAAGAGATGAAAATTAATTTTTATAATCGATATGCAATGTGTCGAAAATATTTCAACATGTAATCAACATAAAAGTATTAACGAGATGAAGCTTACATTCTCTTTCTGCACGAAGATTTGGAAATCCAGTGTGTATCATACACTGACAGCACATCTTAATTCGGCCTCACCACGTGCCAAGTGCTCAGTAGCCCCATGTGGCTAGCGGCTACAGTATTGAACAGCGCAGAGCTAGAACTTTTCCACTAAATTTTATTATTATTATTATTATTATTATTATTATTTTAAAAGTACTCTGTAACATTTACCAGCCAGGTTAGGGTAGGGTCCTACTACACGCATGGCACACGGCCATCTATCAGTGGAAACACGACCGTGGCATGTAGATCCTTGAGTCACAGAATTAAAGGTGTCCAAGGAGGATTAAGGGGGTCTAGGTACAGCCCAGGGTCGGGTACGGGGCCGAGGGGCTCCGCGGAGACCAAACTTCTTCCTCTGCTTACCTGAGTCCACGCTGAGGCCCAGACCCTGGGCCACGTCCCCCGAGGAGCTCGAGAAGGGCCCCCCAGGCCCGGCCCACGCGGCGCCCGCCGGCTCGCCCTTGCCGGAGAGCTCGCAGGGAGGACTACCGGGCGCGGGCGCTGGGGCGGGTGCGAGGCGGGCCGGGCGCCCCGAGGCGGCTGGCATCAGTAGCGGCCCATAGCGCGGGTCGAAGTGCGGCGCGTAGACTTCGTGCACCGCGGCGGGGCGCGGGTAGGGGGCGGCCTGGGCGCCGAGGGCGCCGCCCAGGGCGTAGGGGTGATGCGGGTGCGCGTGGTGCGGGTGCGCGTGGTGCCAGGGCTCGGTGGCGCCCTGGTGCAGGTGGCCATGCAGCGCGGCGGGCGAGTAGGGGTCGGCGGCGGCGAAGGGCAGCTCCGAGTGCGCGGTGGCCAGAGGGCTACCCAGCGGCGCGGGCACCGGCGCCTGGTACGCGCTGTTCCAGAAGGAGGCAGGGAAGCTGCGCTGGCTCATCGGGAAGGAGCAGTCTGTAGGCCGGGGAGGCGGATTGGAGGAAAGGAAGAGAGGTGCGTGTCACTGCGGCTGGAATCAGGGCCGACCTGCACGCCCCGCCCGAGAGCCGAAGGCGCCAGGCGGGCACAGGGCTAGCTAGCCATGGTCGGGGGCGGATGGGCCGCCCCCGCCTCTGCAGCGGCATTTTTCTAAGGGGGCTGCAGCCTGTGAAAGCGAGATGGGGGAACTGCAAAATGGGGGCTTCTGGGAACCCTCTGAGGAGGAGGCCTGCTTTCTCCCATTTCGCAGCCTGGTCCTCAGTGCGGAAACCAAGTGGCGGGGAGAGTAGTAACAGAGGAGAGACTCCTTCCCCGACTCAAGTCCTTGAAGCTCAACGAGCTTCCCGAGACTCAGCGCAGACACGGTCTCCCTTTCCCAGCCTTAACGTCTCCTCAAGCTAAAGATACCTCTTCCCACTCTTGGTCGGCCGCCTAGTGATCTCACTACCCCCTCTCGCGTTTCAGCCGTCTTGCTCGAGAAAATGTGCCCCCCCCACAACGTCTCTGACAGACTGAAAGTCTATCGACATATTTTGAAGTCCTGCTATTATTAGTTTTCTTTCTAGAAACCTTCTTTCACATATTTTTCTCCAAGAACTCAAGCAAAAGAGTAAACTAGTCACCTTAAAGGGCAGCTCTATTATTTGCACAGAAGGACACGAATAGACAGGTCTTTTATCCTAAGTTTTCATTAACTCTCTGCATCAAAGCAAGGACGCCAGGGATAATAATAATCATTATTACTATTGTCAGTTTCACTGTTGGTTCCTAGCCCGTGATAGCATTTTAAGAGAACAGCATTTAGATCAAATTTGTTGCCATTAGTAAGAAGGGAGAGAAAGACAGATATGTAATTCATGGAGCCTTTATGGAACACCTCCTCTGTAGAAGGCATCTGCACTATATACTAGAGAATTTAAATGATTTGAAAATGCATTCTAAGTAGTGAAGAATCTTCCTGTTAAACATATTTAGACAGAGAATAAAAAGAATGTTCTGTATTTAAAATGAATGCTTTTTGGATCTTGTCTAAGGGCAAGGCTTATGCAAACTGCCAGAGTCTCCTAAGGAAAAAAAAAGAGGGTGAAGGTTGTCATTTCCCTCCCAAAGACAAATGAAAATGTTTTGGTTTTTACAACAAAGTCCTCCTTTCTCCCCTTGGTACACATCAAATACCGCTTAGTGAGCCAAGTTTACTTAATGGTTCCCCCACTTTGTCTTGTTGGTAATAAAGGGAAGTTGAGATTTCAGAATAGAAGGCAGATTTAGTTGAGTTGTCCAACAAATAATTGTCCTAGGGTAGAAAAAGCAGTGTTTTGTGGGGGAAGGTAGAAAAATAAAAAGGGGATGTGTTTTGGGAAAACTCTTAGAAGTGTTTTGGCTGTATCTAAATTTTTGTTTCTTTGTTATTTTACTTGCTATTGAGACGCTTCTGCTTCAAGAGTTCTCAAGTAATTGGAGCCTGGTGAAAGGCAAAGGTAGGTTTTTGGAGACATTCTCAAGCAGGTTTTGTCCGTATGGAGCTCTAGAACTGTTTCCTCTGGGAAAATGTTTGCAAATTGGGAAAGTGTTCTTGGCGATGAAGCTCCTTTGCTCACTGGTTTGGGAGGGTGCTGGAAACCTCACATTTTTGACAGCATATTTACATCCATTTTCTTGTTGGTCTTACAGCCTTCTCTGGGGATCGTTAGGAGGGTAAGTGTTATTCTAATTAAAGAAAGCAGTAAATAAAGTGACCTCAAAGAGGTTAAAAGACTTGTCCAAGGTTATATTGCTAGGAAGTGGTGGAACCAACACACAAACCTAGGTGTTCCAATTCCAAGCATAGTGTTTTCTTCAAGGAGTTTTTTTCTTATACCCATGCCCTTTACCCCTGCGTTTTCCTTACCCTTTCCAAATGCTCCTCTGCACACCTTCGCTGACACCTAATATTCTTTCAGCTGCATATCTTTAGGCTCCTGTAGGTGAACCCCAGGCTGAAAGGACCCTCTATGGGTCGTTCCCAGCAGAGCCCCATACTCACCTCGCCAGGGCCCAGAGCTCCTTGGTGTTTTGCTGCTGGTACAGCTGGGAGAGTAGCTGCTGGGTTGACTCAGGGCCCTGCTGAAATGTTCATCTACCACGGAGCTGATGTCACCCTGGAAATAAGTGAAGAGGACGCAGCGGGAGTTGATGTACTCTGCCTCTGGTGGGCGCTCTTTCTCTGGGCTGCCTTCTTCCTCTTTTATACTGGCTGGGGTTTGGCTGGAAAATGAGGAGCTGCCGCTGCCACTGCTGCCGGGGCTGGCATTGCACTCCTGGGCTTCCTGCATTTTGGAGTAATAGGCTAGTTTCTGTTCAGAGAGAGAATGAACAGAGATGTCAGTTTCAAAAGCGATGGCAAATTCGGTTCAGACTAACTCCCTCAACCTAATCCCTAAGGTATTCATGGGGAAACTGGCATATGGGCCTAAGCCTTGTGCTGTTCGTATAAAACTAGCAATAGTGGGGCAACTTAGTTAGCAGGCCTCCCAACCTGCACCCAAGCAAGGGCGAGCTTCCTTAAAGGAAGATTGCTGTCCTTGGTCCCTCTGACTCCTGGAAAATTTCTCCTAAAATGTCTGGGTGAAGGTCTCAGGAGACGCCTAAGCAGATAGGTTTGGAGCTGAGTTTGACCTCATAGCTGGGCTCAGGGCAGATATATTTTTAAAATCAGACTCCAAGGGTAAAGGGCACCCAAGTCCAGTTAGAACCTGACTGTTCCGTGCCTGAGAATCCAGGGCAGAAGCACAGGATACAGGATAAACATCCTCCTGAGGAAACAGGAGCGGGGGCAACCCCCTACCCCGACAAAATCCACTCCCTGCAACTGCGGATGTGTGAAGGAAGGCAACCAGAAATATAAAGGAAGAAATTTTACATTTAGTAATGAATTGTGTGGGGTAAAAATCTGGGGTAACATGACTGGGGAAATACGGGTCATTTTAATAAATGCAAGTTGATATTTGTTTGATTACCCCTACATCAGTTTTTAAACAGATCTTCTCTTTAATAAGGAAAGACCAGTGGATTATGAGTATTTCCACCCCATCATCTCCATACACATTGAGGAAATGATAAAAAGGAGCAGACAGAAGAAAGTTAAGATCCTGGCTGTGAGGTGGTGTAAATCGTCAGGTCTGATAGTGATTTTAAAAAGCAAGCGCAGCTTCTGTGAACATTTTCTTAGAAATGAGCAACGGACTGAAAGAAGTGTTAAAACATTCTGCAGGCAGAGATGGCCTTGAAGAGGCGGCCCGAATCATACAAAAATGAACAGAGATCTTCATGCAATAGATTGGTTCAGGGTCTGGGAGGAGAAAGGGTCAGTCAGAAAACCAATCCACCTCTCTCCTCTTGGCTTGCCATAGTCCCACCCTGGGAAGAAGTACATTTCAGAAGCTGGAGCCAAAACGTTTGAGTTATTTGGGGCCAAAACGATGTAAGATTTAGCAATATCACCACTTCCTAAATGCCATCTTTCCCTACAATGAGTAACTCTGGTGATTCCTAAAATTAACACGGAGGCAAAACAAACTGCAAGTTGTGAAGTTTAAAAGAGGAGAAGAGGAGGTAAAAAAAAAAAAAAAACCCTACCCGGTCCATCATTAATTCATCGGGAAATTTCCGAATAGACATTCTAAATTTGCAGACAAAATTAGCAAAAGCATCCACTGGGGCATTGGGGTGTATTTCAATTTCCCCAAAGTAGGTTTCCAACCCTGAGGGGACCCCCTACTGCCTCCCAGGTGTATGATTTCATTCTTTTCCTGCACTACTGTCCTCAGTTTCTGCTACCTCAGCTGAGGAAATGGAAGGAAAATGGTTCAAACAGACGCTGCCTGAAGAAAAGAGAAATTGGCAGAATTAAATGGAACTTGAAGAGTTTGCAGAAGCCGGGTTGAGTGGTCTTCTTAAAGTGTTAGTTGGGAGCAGGACTTCCCCATTCAGCTACTCAGGCTGGACAAAGGCAAAGTATTGTCTATCAAGCTCGCCTCTGCTGGGTTAATCGCACTCCGGAAAATACTCCCAGAACTTCGCAAAGGAAAAATTATAAAACTGCGTGGTGCTCTTTGAAACGATTTCGCTGGATCTGGAATTAATTGCCCTGGTCGCCAGAGAATTGAAACGGAAGAAATTATTCCTGAGACGAACTTGCAAGGATGAGAACACTGGCCCTTGCATCTCAGAAAGAGGCTGACCTTTGCTTTTGGTTTTGTTGTTACTTTCACCATTGGGACCAAAGTTTGGTTTTCCTTGCGTCGGCTTTGCCTGCATTTCCTGGTACCTGCACCTGGCTTGGAAGAATCTGGAGTCCGGCAGACCCTAAGAAGAAAATCCAGCCCGTGCCATCTTCCTCTGATTATTCCAGGGAAGACCTAGGCTCACATTAGCAGGGCTTAGCTGCTTCCCGAGAGCAAACAGGCGAGCTAAAGGGGTTAGCTAATTGCACTACCAACTGGGGGCGGCTCCGGCAATCCCCGCATCCCGGCCGCGCCCGCCCTGGTCGGACGCCCGAGACGCGCGGAGGCGCAGCGGACCTTCCCGTATAGGCCGTGCCGCCGCAAGTCAGGGGCGCGCCACTCTTCCCCAAAATCCCCGGAGGAGACACGTACCTGGTGGTAGGGGGTGTAGGCGGCTGCGAAGTAGGGCTGCGGAGGACCATAGACTTGGTACATAACATCCAGACAGCTCATGACTCTCCGCAGCGGAGAAGGTTAAGTGTTTTTTCATTAACTCTCCTTCCCCGGAGCTCAGGGGTGCTGCATGGGCGGTGCTTGGACCCGAGCTCCGGAGTCATCAGGCGGAGCGAGGTCAGCGCGCTCCGCGGCTCGAAATCCCGCTGGCTCACTCCCCTCCCACTACAGCGATTTTACTACAGACCGCGCTCCAGGGCAGAAGCGCCTGAGCTCCCGCTAGTGGGCATTTAAAGCCCACGCCCGGCGGGCGTGCTGACGCCACTCGGGGGCCGCGGAGCTGGAGGGGGTGGTGGGGGGCGGGGACCGGGGGGCCAATGGGGAGCCAGGGACGCCTGTTGGCGGGGCAGCCGGTGTGTTTCCCGGGGCCCCCCTCTGACAAGCATGAGGCCAAGGGTGCAGGAGACTATGCGGTTCTCAGCGGATCCGAGGCTTCGCACCTCGAGTAGGAATCTCCCAGGACAAAATAGGAGACAGAGAGAAAGAGAGAGAGAGAAGGCGGCGGGGACGGAGGGATCCGGGCTCATACATGCAGAGAAAGAAAGTTGGAGAAAGGTCTCTTAGGAGAGCCTTTGTCTCATACTGTAGAGTTGAGTGGGCGCTTCCAGAAGTGCCCAGGTAGGGCAAGTTCTCTGCTTTCGGTTCCTGATGATTTGTGGGGAGGACGGTGCTGTCCCTTGGAATCCCCTAGGGAGTCCGGGTCGTTGCAGACAGGATGTGGGAGTCCGGGTACTTCTCCAGGGCATGGAGCAGCTCCCTCTGCGGGGAAATGGCAGTGACTGAAACCTGTAACCGCTGTCCTCTAATCCACTTCCTTTCGCTCCCTCTAACCTGGTCCTCCCGCAGCCTGTCCCACAGCCCAATTCTGCTCTCTTGGGCCATGCCCTTCAGTCCCTCTAAAGTTCGATCCTGCTCCTTTCTCTTTGATGTTCTTCACCCGAACCCGTTAGCTTCGCATAGATCTCGCCCCGCCTCCGGCTGCTCCAGGTGTGAGCTGCTTTCGAGGAGTCCAGGAGGCTTTACCCGGCCCCGGACGCCTGGCTTTCCATGCTGGGGACTCCTTGGCCGGCGTCCTTTAAAGTTTTGGCAACTTTGGGGACAAGGACTCGTTGGCGCTAAGAAGCAGCACGCTAGGACCCGCACAGAGAGAGGTCTTTTGCTGCCTATTCAGCCGGTAATACCAGCTGCGATGGTATGTTTCATTTTGGAGAGCTGGAAATATGTGCACTCCAACTATAAAACCTTCACCCCTTTGTCTCTCAGGCCCTCCTGGAGAGCTCTGCTGGCTTCGCCCTCCTTCCTGCGACTCTCCCCATCCTTCTCAAGCCTACTCCCCACCAAGCCCTCTGGAAAGGGGGGTGTAACAGTGGAGTCTTCAGTTCTATAAGTTTAGGAATGCATTGAGACAAGGCTATCTCCATGGCTGGGTCAGGTGGCGGTAGGGGCATTACGAGAATAGTGGCGGGCCAGACTCAGGGGACCAAGGGAACAGGTTGGGAGTATTAAGAGTCTAGACTCAAGAAAAAGGCAGCATAGATTTCAAACCTTAGTTATTCCCCACCTTAAATACAACAGAAAGTCTTTACAGATTGTCAAGCTATAAGACTGTGAATAAATGAACCCTTGAAGATCTATTTGTGTTTTAAAAGTAAGTATTTTAAGCCAAATTGTTTTAGGGTTGCAGTTTTGATTTTGCCCAATTCATAGATGGGAAATGACTCTGTGTAACTGGTGAGCCATCTTGAGAGATTCGACAATTTCATTAATTAACTACAATATAATCTATGTAAAGTTATGTAATCAATGAAAAGTTAAAATAAAGACACTCTTGTAGTGTAGACATTTCCATGCAAACCTCTTTTTAGGGGCCAAGCTGCCTCTTGGATGAACTCCGCCGGCTTCTTTAGCTTCTGATTATCCAGGCGCAAGGGTGAAGCAGAACATCCATCCCACCTCCACCCCAATGCGCCCTCCCTAGGAGTTTCTGAAGATAGGTACAACCGCCTATGAGCATTTTCTTTGGGGCAAGAGGGGAAACCCTTATCCGAAGAGCCACGGTGCTCTCTTCTGTGTGCGGGAGATGGGGACTTCAGGTCCCAGTCTCGCTGGCCACTGCTGCGCACCCTTTCTGCTGGGTCGGCTCCACCCAGGCCCGCAGGAGTACAGGTGCCAACGCAACCATCGCGCCAGGGACGCCGCGCGGCGGGTGGGTGAGGCCCCGGGGGTTCCCTTACCCCACTTTCGCGCAAGTCCCGCAGTACCTCCTTGGACATAGAGGTTCCGCTTTGGGCATCTCTGGGCGTGAGCATCCGTCGCTGAAGCCCGCTCCTTTTCGAGCAGCCTGGGCTTGGCAGTGTTGTGCGGGGGGAGTGGGGGTTGGTGGGCGGAAAGCGGCCAGAGGCAAGCTCCACTAGCATGTCCAGCCAATGCATGGAAACCTTGCTCTTGTCCTCGCTCACCTTCCAGTAGCTACCTCCTATTCCCTGTACCTGGTCACTTTGACATTTTCAAATTTTACTATGGCTATAGTACTGGAAGACTTTCACTTTTTTTTCCCCCCCCCAATTTCCAGAGAAAATCACAACAACCTCTCCAAGTCCAACAAGGTCCAGCAGAAAGTTATTTTCGAAAAGGATTACAGGAAGAATGATTTTGCATATTTTAGACGAACAAATTGAAGAGAATGTTATTCTAGTTGCCTAAGGCTGCTTTATATTCACATTGCTCAATCTCCTCTTATTTGAAACAATTTTAAAAATCTCACTGAAACTAAGCGAGGGTATGGACTGCACAGGAGTTGGAAGGAACACAAGGAATTGGGTCGGTGAGCATCAATCTAAAATTTAGGAAGGAAACCATTTTATTCCCCCTAAATCCACAGTGAAGGAAGAAAAACAAACATCCCAGAGTTTTAAAACACGTTCCAAAGATTGGAGAATGTTTTGTCTTTTCTCTATGTCTGAAAAGTTGTCATTTACAGGAGGGTGGTACTTCTCAATCGCCTGAGATTGCCTCTTGTTTCTACGCTGAAGCAGAAAGTAAAACACAGCTAAATTTGATCCCCTTTACTCTCCCGGCCATTCAAACCACCAGCACATTAACAAGGTTGAAGAAGTTAGATTTTGATTCAGAGCCTTGGGAATGGGCTACAGGTTGAGAAAATTCTCTTTCCTTCCCACTGGAGTCCTCTTCCTCAAGAAGAGGCTGAAAAAACAGTGAGATGTCCCTGAATTTGGGCCCCAAGCCCCCAGTGAGATAAACTGTTCCCAATTGCGTGGAATTGGCTTTTAACTCCTTAATTGGGCAGAGGTAGTATCAAAACTTCTCTTTGAAATGAATTTCACTTTATGATCGATTAATGGCAATTTACTGAACTGCTAGGAAGGAGCTGCATGAAAGTAAATTCCACCAAAATTTCTTTTTAATATCCTAGTTTTATTCTGCAATTCTAACAGTATCTATACTGTGAAAATAAAGACACCTTTAGTCTTGAAGTTAATAAGTGAAATTAAATCACTTTAGCACTAGTAAATGTTTCAAGATAGAATCTCAATGAAATAATTGTTTTCTCTTCAGAAAGGTTTACCTGTCACTTTCGTAAACTAGCTGATTTCATTATCTCTGAATCTGTCATTTGTGTCATCTTATTCTGAAAACTGCAAAGACACTGCTTAGCAAGGATATATGAATAGAGCTGATTTGGAGAACTGACTTGCAGCCAGCCAGGGCTTTCCTTGCCAGTGGTTTATTTAAATCATGAGTTGGCATTTCATGCTACCTTATTCTGCCAACCAAAGGGGATAAACACAATGGTAACCTCAGAGATTTTCCCCCACAAACTCATTTTTTCATGTTTTACTGACAGGAGTTGTGTTTGGATTTGGGAGAGTAGCTGAGAAGATTTTGTGGATTCAAGCTGTTAATAATATTAGTTAAAAACATTTCTGTAAAAGGTGGGGTTTTCAGGCATGATCTGTTACTTAGGAATAATACTCTAGTAATGGACTGCATGGTGATTTAATTTTAAAGAAAAAAAGGAGGAAATAGAGAAATCTACATATCCTGAAGCCTCACTAAAAAGCTAAGTGGGGAGGAATTACAATTTGACTTAGTGAAAAAAAATAAGTAAAAGATGGTTCAGTTATTTTCATACAACTTTAAGTAGGTCTTAACAGTGCTTCCAGGTAAAAATCTTCCATAGTCAGTTCAAATGAATAGATAAAGCTACTTTTATTGACATATAGATGATTATTAAAAGAATGTTGAACTTTTCCTTCTTTACATATTTAAAACCCTATTTTTATGTTATGTACATGTCAACTTTAGCTTTGGTGAAATAATTACAATCTTTTGAATTTAGTTTATCTTGTGTTCACGTTAACATTTGTGCCCATTTCTAAGACGGGAATATGACTAAAACCATATTCATCTTTTAGAAATGAGTTCTTTTTAATGAGTCTTTATGAAATGGTTATATAAAGATAAGATTGTACAAATTCAATTCATATGACCTAATCCTTTAATAATGGTAACATACAAATAGCAAAAAAGGGACACTTAAAATAGATGTGTGTCAAATATTTTGCCTTGTCATTTTTTACAAGAGAGAAAAAATTAGAAGGAAATTTACATTATATAAGATATACTTGGACATTCATAACTAAGTCTGAGAGCACATATCAATTATTTCTTAATAGGAAGAAATTGCCTTTCATCTCTGCTTTGCCTGGAAAAGTAACTCTAATTGCTTATAATTTCTGATGCTATCATTTGCTTTTCTTTAAAGATACACAGTTTGGAGAAAACCGCATAACTAACATACTGTGAAACTGCTTTTGTAAAATATAGGGATATAGAGGAATTTATGGATTCAGAAAGTTGAAGTAGACTAAAGGATTTAAACTGTTGACTTAGATATTTGACAGTGTTGGTGTTGATCCATTCTCAAACTTCTGTTTATAAACTTGATTTCAGCAGGATGCTGAAGGGATTAAAAGGAGACCACAGCAATAACAGACCGAAGGTGAAGACATCCATCTGAGTGTGGTGACCTGTTACTTGTATCAAAAGCTCTTAAAACAGCTTTTGAAAAATTCTCATAGGAAGTTTTTCTTTGCATGCATGGAATAATTTTTAGCATGGACTGCTACACTGTCATTGTTTATTTTATTTATTTGGCACTTAAAACATAATAAAAAGAAGTGCTGAATGGAGGCAACCATACACATTAGAAAGGCTGAGGCAGGAGAATTGCTTGAACCTGGGAGGCAGAGGATGCAGTGAGCCGAGATCGCTCCACTGCACTCCAACCTGGGTGACAGAGCAAGATTCCATCTCAAATAAATAAATAAATTAATTAATTAATTAAAAAAAAAAAAGAAACAAAGGTCCTTTTTACATTGGAAAGCAGACCTCAAAGCTATGGAGAGTTACCCCGGCACAAAGGAAGTGCAAATAGTAGTTGTCAATTAAGGTACTTTTAGTTTTTGTTCTTAACTTCATACTATAAATGCTTCACATCATATTTGAAGATGAAAGTTCAGTTGTGGACTATGAAATTAAACCTCCCCAGGTGGTGTTATTGTTTCATCTTTCTTTAGGAGAAGGATGAGACAACCAATTTTTAAAGTAATTAAACTCACAGTATTATCCAACAAATTTAAAATATTGCAATGTAAATTTAAAAAAATTGTATGTCATTTTATATGGCTCATGCAGTGTACTGTCACAGTGAATCAGAGTGGAAATTTGGCAGTTGTCCAGATAATTCGAAAAACAAAACAGCTAAATATGACCATATAATAAATAATACTGAACAACTCAGGTCTCAGAGTAGGCTTTCACTAAGAAAAGTTCTTCCCATTCAGTAAATTATTGCCTATCCTCCTAAGCATAGCTAATTCTTTCTTCAAACATACATGTGCTCAGAATATAGCCATGACCTTAGTCGTGTTTATTGGTATTTGGAAATATTTTAAGAAGACAGTGATTCTCAAGTGCTTCAAAACGACTACATATTTTTACCCCTGAGCTGTCTTTTTCTCTGTGGATATTCAGTGGCAAAATAAATTAACACTGTAATCTGTATCAATTTATGCAACTTTGCCCCTGTGTTTATGAGGGAGTGTCTATTACCAGGCAATTAATGCCTTTTATTATTTTTGGTAATGAATGTGGTAAAACATCTTTTCAGTAATACAACATAATAGCTCAATTATGAAACAACTATTGTCTTTAGAAAAACAGGCTGTATCTGTGCATTTAAAGTGAAGTGCTATGGGGGTGGGAGATTGAGAAATGTTGGTCAAAGGACACAAAAATCCACTGACAGGAGCTATAAGTTCAAGAAATCTATTGTATGTCATGGTGACTATAGTTCATAAATTGTACTGAAAAATTGCTAAGGGAGTGGATGTTAAGTGTTTTCACCCTCTAAAAAATTCATAAGCATGTGAGGGGATTGATATATATGTTAATTAGCTAGACTTCGTTATTCCACTAGTATACACACATAAATATATACAATTTTTATTTGGTAATTAAAATATAATAAAACGAAGTGCTAAATTGAGGCAACCGTACCAACAAATTCAAAAGAAACAACTACGCTTTTTTACCTTGGGTAGCAGACCTCAAAGCTATGGAGAATTACCTCAGCAGAAAGGAAGTCCCAATAGTAGGTGTTAAAAAGAAGACGTGTCAAAGCACATGTTGTCAAATAGTTATGTAGGCGAGTAACTGGAGAACTGGAGAGAACCCCCAGGTTTTAAAAGTGGAATGGAAAGAGGGAAACCTGGTGCTGATTGCCACCTTTGAAGCACACAAAGTGGCAGACCTGATCCCTGGATGCCCAGAGCTCTAAAGGTCACATATTTTGGGAACTCAGCCTACTGGTCTCATTTCATGGGACATTGCCCTACCTTCTCTGGGAAAGCCCTACGGCTTCAACCAGATGAAATTATCTTAGCTAGTTTCTTTTTTTTTTTTTTTTTTTTTTTTTGAGACGGAGTCTCGCTGTGTCTCCCAGGCTGGAGTGCAGTGGCGTGATCTGGGCTCACTGCAAGCTCCGCCTCCCAGGTTCACGCCATTCTCCCGCCTCAGCCTCCCAAGTAGCTGGGACTACAGGCGCCCGCCACCACGCCCAGCTAGTTTTTTGTATGTTTAGTAGAGACGGGGTTTCACCATGTTAGCCAGGATAGTCTCGATCTCCTGACCTCGTGATCCACCCGCCTCGGCCTCCCAAAGTGCTGGGATTACAGGCTTGAGCCACCGCGCCCGGCCAGCTACTTTCTTAAGAATGTAGGAGCCTGAAGAGTACGGTGGAAAGTATGATGAACTGGATATCAGTACCCTCGGTTCGAACCCATGGTGAGAAGCGGAGTCACCCTTTTAGCCCTCAGTTTATTCATCTGTGCAACAAGGAAACAGTACTAGATGATCTCTACAGATGTTTATGGCACCAGACTCTGAAACTGGAAATTTGAAAGTGGAATATAATGTTTGCAAACATTTCTGACATGAGCTATATTTTCAACCTGAGATCTTTCTTGAAGAATAGCATATTATAAACTTTACTGGAAAACCAGTAATTCTGTGGGGCATATTATTAAAGGCCTGGCAGTAATAGCCAGAGATTCTTTAGAATTCCAGGGAAGTGTAACTCAAAAAGGAGCCATGTTTTCCAAGCTTCAGAGAATGAAGTTGAGATCTCTCATATCCATTTTCAGAAGCCAAAGTATCCATGTGTTTTATGTGGGCTTGAGTCAACATGGTATGTATATCTAGTGGCTGCTCCTTGAGAAATAAAAGTTCAACCTTTCTAACTTTCATGAGACTAAGAACAAAAGATACCCATTCTTATATTTAGTAAAGTTGGGGCTTCAAAACTAGAACTTTTTCATGTTCATCTATTATATAGTTCATGTATATTTCAATGTGCAGTAATAAATAGCCTATTTAATAGAGGAGATTACTAGCATTATTAATTACAGCATCCTTTTTGGTGATTAGGATCCCCAAACCCTTCTGCCTAGGATAGGTGAATGCTTAAATAATAGATTTCTGGAAGAAAATGAGCAATAATACATATTTTGCTAGGGTTCTTAGCTTAGTCAAAAATGTTGTTACTTTGTTTATTCTAAAGAATATTTGAAAATCACTTTTTGCAGAGCTGACAGTAAATTTACTATTAGACTCACCCATTTTGTTTCAAACCTGTGGAAATAAATAAAATGTAGAAAGAGACAACTAGAAAACATGACTAGACCCCCCAAACTAGGTAAGCATTTTGAGGCAAAAAGTTTAAAAGCCCATTTTAGGCTGCTATAACAGAGTAACACAGACTGAGTAATTTATAATGAACAGAAATTTATTTTGCTCATGGTTCTGGAGGCTGGAAAGTCCAAGGTTGAGGGGACACATCTGGTGAGGGCCTTCCTGTTGTGTCATGACATAGCAAGAGGCATCACATGGTGAGAAAACATGTGAGAGCTGAACTCCTCCTTCGTAAGGACGTTACTCCCTTGATAATGGCATTAATCTATTCACAGGGGTTCTGCACTCATGAATAGATTAATGTCATTAGTCTGTTATGGAAGAAATGTCCTTATGAAGGATGAGCTCAGCTCTCACATGTTTTCTCACCATATGATGCCTCCCACCATGTCATGTAGGAGGCATGACATGGTGTGAGGCATACAGAGCCCTCATGACCTAATCACCTTTCAGAGTTCCCATCTCTCAGCACTGTTGCTTTGGGGATTAAGTTTCCAACACACATGAACACATTCAAACCATAATAAAAAGACACAAAGTGATAAGCAGAGCTGGTACCATGGGCTTGCTGGGCTCTGGGCTGGAAGATGGCCATAAGGCTTTGGACTCTTACAGGGGAATATGACTAAAAGTCCTGAGCTGGGCTCACTTAGTGAAAGGCTTGTCTGCGGATCTCATGCCTACACAGGAAAGTGAAAATGATTACTGTTGACTTGCTGCCCTGATTATAACTTTATTAAAGCTTTTGCCCTGACCAAGCAGGAGGAAAAAGCTATAGACTCATGACCAAGAACTGGGCTAGATGGTCCTCTGACTTTGTACTGGGATTTGCATAATCTCTGCTATCACAGCAGAGCAGGAGCTCTGAAACACACAAGAACAGGCAGTGGACTGAGACGTGTGCATGTGGTGATGGGAGGGACAGGTGCAAATGGAAAAGTGTTAGCAGGGAAGATAAGGGAGTAATTGCTTATATACTAAAATACATTGTTATTATTTAGTCAGAATTCACCATGGAAGTCAGGATACTTCCCAAAACAAATATATGTCAAATCAGGGTTCTGTCAACAAGAAAGAAGGGAGAATGATATTGGGTAGACAACTAGAAGTATCTTATACAAAATAATGAGGCATTTAAAAAATCATAGTATTTCATTCAAAATACAACATATACATATTGTTCCACGGAGAAATTTTATCAAATCCTTTTTTTAACAGAGTGTTTGAGAGACTAGATGACCTTACTAACAAAACTGGACAAAGATATGATAAGAAAATGAGGTTATTGACCAGATCATTTGGAAACACAGATGAAAAAAATCTTCAATATATTTCAGTCTATATTAGTCCATTTGCATACTGCTATAAGAAACTACTGAGATTGGGTAATTTACAAAGAAAAAAGGTTTAATTGACTCACAAGTCTACATGACTGGAGAAGCCTCAGGTAACTTACAATCATGGCAGAAGGCGAAGAGGAAGCCAGGCACGTCTTAACATGGCGGCAGGAGTTGGGGGCGGAACTGCCACACACTTTTAAACCATCAGCTCTCATAAGAATTCACTCACTATCATGAGAACAACAAAGGGGAAACTAACTGCCCCCATATTCCAGTCAGCTCCTGCCAGGTGCGTCCACACTTGGGGATTACAGTTTGAGATGAGATTTGGGTGGGGACACAGAGCCAAACCATATCACAGTATAATTTAGAAAAAAGTTACAGGTAGGAGGGATTTGTCCTAGAATTGAAGTTAAGGTCTGTCAATTAAAACATACCACCTTAGCAGATAAAGGGAGAAAAAAAATACATGATGATCTCAATGGATGTAGAAAAAGCATTCAATAAAATTTCACCCTCATTCATTGTGAAAATCAAAATAACCAATGGACACATGTACATATGTAACAAACCTACATGTTCTGAACTTGCACCTGGAACCTAAAGTAAAATAATTGAAAAAAAAAAAAGAAAATCCAAATAGATGGAATCTTCCTTAATTTGATTAAGTGTAGTCATCAAAAATCTGCATAAACATACACAATGGATAAATTTTAGAAGCTTTCCCACTGAAGACTAAAACAAGATAAAGATGTCTACTATAGTTACTCCTCACAAACATTATTTTGTTGGTCCTAGCCAATCTAACAAGACTAAAGGGGAGAAAAAGTCATGAGCATTTGAAAGGAAGAGGCCAAATATACTTATTTATTAGCCGTATGATTATATACTTAGAAACCTTAAAAGAATTTGTAGACGTTGAAATAAAACTACTAACAGAGATCAGCAAGATTGCTAGACTCAAGAGATCAACTTAAAACAATTAGTAACCTTAATATACTAAGTAATAATAACTTAGAAAATGTAATAGGAAAAGATCCCAATCAAATACTACAATGTATGCAGAGATAAAATATGTTCAAGATTATGAAGTAGAATTATGAAATATTATATAGGGCCACATAAATGACCTGAATAAGTATAAACAGATATCACATTATGGATGGAAACAGTTAACATTATAAAAATAGCGATTTTTCCATCAACAATTTAAAAATCCAATCTAATTTCAGTCAACATCCCAACAAGAGGTTTTTCGTCAGATTTGACAAGGTGATTCTAAAATTTCTTTAGTAGAACAAAGACTTAAGAATAATTAAGACAATTAAGAAGCATGAAGTATCTTCTTTGTGTTTCTTAATTGTCTTAGAGATTGAGATATTTATAAAGTCAAAGAGATTGAGACATTTATAAAGTCATAGTAATTTTTACAAAATGATATTCATATTATAGACCAATGAAATAAGAATATACAACCTAGAAACAGATCTGTATAAATGTAGAAACAATAAATGGCAGAGGTAATATTAAAAGATGCAGAAATAGGTTAGGCTGTCAAATACATGGTGCTAGGATGATTCCTTTTCCATATTTAAAAATAAAATTTGATGTTTAACTTACAACATGTGCAAAAAATATACTCATCAGACTTATTTTAATGCAAATTAAACCTTGAAGAAACCTTGAAGAAAATAAAGGATATATCTTTATCAACATGCTGTAGGAACATACTTTTTGTTTTTTTATTTTTCTGAGATGGAGTCTTGCTCTGTTGCCCAGGGTGGAGTGCAGTGTCGCGATCTTGGCTCACTGCAAGCCTGCCTCCCAGGTTCAAGCAATTATCCTGCCTCAGCCTCTCGAGTAGCTGGGATTACAGGTGCCTGCCACCACACCAGGCCAACTTTTTTTGTATTTTTAGCAGAGACGGGGATTTCACTATGTTGGCCAGGCTTGTCTCAAACTCCTGACCTCATGATCTACCCGCATCAGCCTCCCAAAGTAAAGAACATACTTTTAAAAATACATCAGAGAAAGGGTGAGCCATATTGGAAAAAATTAGTAAATTTGACTTTGTTAAAATTAAAACTTCAGTTTAATAAAATACACAACAAAAATGGAAATACAAGTTGTGTTGTGAGAAGATATTTGTGAAGCATATGGCCAATAAATAATTAGAATCCAGACTTTATAAGAATTCCTATAGATAAATCAAAAAGACAGTCTACTAGAAAAAATAGTAAGGAATATGAACCATTAATTTGCAGAAGAAAAACTAGATAATTATTAAATATAAAAATCTTACTAATAGTGGTAACCAGAGTAATGAAAGTGAAACCAATAAGATAACTTTTACAACCACTGGATTGGAAAAAAATGACATGAATTTGAACAATACCAAAATTTGGCAAAGATATGGAGCAAAGGAAAATTTCAAACACTTGATAGAAATGTAAATTGTTACAGTCAAATTTGAAAGAACTTTGAAAATGTGTAGTATTACTACAAAGATTCACATATTCTTCAAGCCAGCAATTTCATTTCTAGGTAGTATATACTCTGGAGAATTTCACACACATGTGCATAGGAAAATAAGTACAAGAAATTCCTTTGAAGCATTATTTGTAATAGCAAAACCCAAATATATTCCATGTTCTCACTGTCCTGTGAAAGCATTAAAAAAATTGGAATTCATGGAGATAGAGAGTAGAATGATGGTTACCAGAGGCTGAGAAGGGTGGTGGAGGTGGAGGATAAAGAGGAGATGCCTAAGAGGCACAAAAATACAGTTGTGTAGAAGGAATAAGGTCTAGTGTTTGGTAACACAATAGGGTGACTATGGTTAAGAATAACTTACTGCGTATTTCCACATAATTAAGAGAGTGGAACTGGAATGCTCCTAACACAAAGAAATGATAAATATTTGAGGTGGTGGATATCTCAATTACCCTCATTTGATGATTACATATTTATGCTTGTATCAAAACATCACATGTACCCCACGTATTACTCTGCTCTTGTATTGCTAGAAAAAAATACCTGAGACTGGGTAATTTATAAGGAAAAGAGGTTTAATTGATTCACGGTTCTGCAGGCTTCATAGAAAGCATGGCGCTGACCCCTACTCAGCTTCTAGGGAGGCTTCAGGAATGTTACAATCATGGCGGAAGGTGAAGGGGCAGCAGGAACATCTCAGGGCGAAAGCAAGAATAAGAGAGAGAGATGGGCAGGTGCCACACACTTTTAAATGGCTAGATCTCTTGAGAACTCACTCACTATCGTGAGGACAGAACTCACTATCTAGAGGACAGGGTCTTGTTATGTTGCCCAGGCTGGTCTCAAAGTCCTGGGCTAAAGGAATCTCTCCTTCTCAGCTTCCTTAGCAGCTGGGATTACGGGTATGAGTCACTGTGCCTAGCTGAATTTTTAAATGAACATCACCTTACATATTTTTCCTAGTTTTATCATTTGTGATAAATATTCTTAAATAATAGATTGTGTAGTTTTGTCTTTTATTAATTACATGTAAATTGATTCATACTGCATGTGGTGTTCTGTGACCTGCTTCTTACACTCAAATTTGGGTTTTTGACATTTATCCGTGTTGATATATAAATTGTACTCTATTCGCTACTGTTTAATAGTCTATTGCAAAAATTTACTGTATACTAATACTAGTTCGTTTTCATGTTGCTGATAAAGACATATCTGAGACTGGGCAATTTACAAAAGAAACAGGTTTAATGGAGAACTCAGAGTTCCATGTGGCTTGGGAAGCCTCACAATCATGGTGGAAGGCAAGGAGGAGCAAGTCACATCTTACGTGGATGGCCCCAGGCAAAGAGAAAACTTACGCTGGGAAACTCTCGTTTTTAAAACCATTAGATCTCACCATACTTATTCACTGTCACGAGAACAGCACGGGAAAGACCCACCCCCTTGATTCAATCATTTCCACGGGGCCTCCCACAACACGTGGGAATTATGGGAGCTACAAGATGAGATTTTGGTGGGGACACAGAGCCAAATCATATCAATAACATTATAGTTTATTCATTTTATAGTTAAGGTTTTTCGATCTATTTAATTTTTTGATATTAAAAAATGCAGCTTTGAATATGTCTCCTGGTACATATTTGTACAAGAAGTTCTCTAAATTATATACCTGATAGTGAAATTGCTAGTCATAGGGTTTATGCAGGTTTAACTTTACTAAGTAATACCACCATGTTTTTCTGATTGTACTCATTTATATTTCTACTGATAAAGGATGAGAGAATTCCTATTTCTAAGTATTTTTTTCCAGTACACTGCCTTGTCAATTCTTAAATTGGCCAATATGTGTTATATATATTGAAATCTTATTTTCATTTTCATTTCCTTGATTCCTGATGACAATAAGCCATTAATGTTTCTACTTCTGTGAAATGTCTGTTATCTATTTTGCTCATTTTTTTTCTAATTGGTTGCTTATCTTTTTCTTATAGATTTATAGGAGTTTTACATATATATTGGATACTAATCTTTTGTTATATGTGCTGTAAATATCTTCTCTGATGACTCGCCTTTCCACTCTTTCATGGTTTCTTTTGATGAACAGAAGCTCTTAATTTTAATGTTGAAAAATTATCATTTATTCCTTTGTTGTTTTGTTGTCATGTTTTGCTTATTAAATTCTTCGCCTTCCTGAAGTCAAAACAAAATATTGTTATATGTTGTCTTTTAAACATTTTAAATTTTCCCTTTCACATTTATTTCTCTAACTTACCAGAAATTAATTTATAGTGGTTTTTATTAGAGTGTGAGGTAGAGATTCATATTTTTCTATATAATCTATCATCCCAGCATTAATTGACTAGTTTACTCTTTTCCCAGCGATTTACTGTCTGAGAAAAACCAAGTTTTTTTTTTTTTTTTTTTTTGTTTTGTTTTTTTTTTTTTTGAGACGGAGTCTCGCTCTGTAGCCCAGGCTGGAGTGCAGTGGCCGGATCTCAGCTCACTGCAAGCTCCGCCTCCCGGGTTCACGCCATTCTCCGGCCTCAGCCTCCCGAGTAGCTGGGACTGCAGGCGCCCGCCATCTCGCCCGGCTATTTTTGTATTTCTTAGTAGAGGCGGGGTTCACTTATTGACATCCGGGATGGTCTCGATCTCCTGACCTGCATTGATCATACATCTCGGCCTCCCAAAGAGATGCTGGAATTCTGAGCGGTACAAGTTTTATATATGCATGGAGTTTTGTTTCCTGACTCTATCTTCTAATGATTACATTGATTAATTCTTCCTTACCAATGCCGTATGATAATATTGGTGGTGTGGTTTCCATACGTTTTTGATTTAGTTTGCTAATGTATCTTTATGAGTTTTCATTAGAATTACATTGATTATTTCTTCCTTTACCAATGCCATACTGTCTTAATTAGTGTAGTTTCCATACATTTTTGATTTGGTTGCTAATGTCTTTTATAGGATTTTTTTCATCTATGTTTATGAGTGAAATTGTATTGTTATTCTCATTTCTTATAGTACCCTTAGATTGCTTTGTTACCCAAATGCAAGCCTCAAGTAAAGAGTTGGGAATGTTTTCCCTTACTTATTTTCTGAAAGAAGTTGCTTATGATGGATGTTCTAGCACTATTGCTTGCAGGGGTCAACACCAAAGCAGCTGATCCTATTCCTGGAGTCATTTTTAAAGACATTGTATTTGCCTGTTTTTAGGAAATTTAAATATTGGCATTTTAAGAGATTAGATTTTGGGGTTATTATAGCAGCAGAGAAAGTATATTCATCTTTTCCTAGCCTCTGTCACCTATAATCTTCTTTATGATGGAAGTAATTCACATCTTTACAGTGAGGTCTGATTGTGTATGAAGTCTTATAACAGTTAGATACAGAGAAAAAGGGAGGTATTAATTTACCATTTTCTAACTCATCAGTAGTCTCGGAAAGTATCCAGCAATTTGAGAAAAAAATTCTGCTTGTTAAAATTTTCGGATTTTCTTGCTGAGGAGGGTGAGGTTTTAGGTTTTTAAGTTTTAGGCAGGGGAACTACAATTATACCTCAAGTGTTCCAATCCTCAGCTGATAGAAAAGGAAGATCTCCTTTACAGTAGCTCATCAAATACATTGTCCTCAGAAACTCAGGGGACGCAGCATCTTCTTCAGGAACAAGTGTTCCTTGTTTAACTATTACATGGTTGAAGCTCACAGTTGTTAGATTGGGTCCCCATACCAATTTATTCCAGTGGATTATCATTGCAACCAATTCAGAGAAACATTTCCCATATAACCATTATTGTAAAAGTTCAGCTCCTTTACAATTGTTAGAGGATTAGGTTACCGCTTCTAGTAACTGCTCACTTACGTTCTTCAGTCTCATAACAAGGACTTTCAAAACATTTTACTTAACACATTCCATCTCTACATAAACAAGATAGGCTTCAAGTGAGATGCTTTTCTTGTCTGGGTTAAATTTGAGACATAAGTGCACTTCAGAATTTAAATGTAGTAGAATAAATAAGTGAAGCATGTGAGAGTGACCTCACCTGCATCTGCATTTTCAGACTAACTGTTGAAGTTTGTCAGGAGAGTCTGAAAATACACCAATTACTGATACCTACTCTTGATTTCCAACTTGCAGTTAAGACCTATCTAAATATAGGCAGTGAATAGAGTGTCAAAAATAGAAGATGTAAGAAGTTGGAGAAAAATTACCTACCATGTTGTAGTATTGCAACATTTTAAAATATTTTCTTTCTCTCCCTTTTTCTTTTGGTGTATTAAAATAATTTTTAAATTAAGGTATAGCTTGCATACAGAAAAGTTCGCTCTTTTCAGTGTATAGTTAATTTTGACAAAGCCATACAAAAGTATAACCCTTACCACAATCAAGATGTAGAACAATTTCATCACTCAAAAAAACAAAACAAAACAAAACAAACACAGAACCCTCACCCTCCTTTGTACAGGCATAATTCAGAGATATGATAGATTTGGTTCCAGATCACTGCAATAAATGAATACTGCAATAAAGAGAGTCACACAAATTTTCTGATTTCCCAGTATATATAAAAGTTATGTTTACACTATACTATAAAGTGTGCAATAACATTATGTCTAGAAAATGTACATGCCTTGATTTCAAAATATTTTGTTGCTGAAAATGCTAATGATCTATTGAGCCATCATAATCTAATCTTTTTGCTGGTAGAGAGTCTTGCCTTGATGCTGATGGCTGTTCAATGGTCAAGGCAGTGATTAATGAAGGTTTGGGGTATCTGTGGCAATTTCTTAAAATAAGGAAACAATGAAGTTTGCCATATCAGTTGACTCTTTCTTTCACAAAAGATTTCTCCATAGCATGCAATGCTGTTGATAGCATTTTACCCATAGTAGAACTTTTTTCAAAATTAGAGTCAACCCACTCAACCCCTGCTGCTGATTCATCCATTGGGTGACTGTAATATTCAAAATCCTTTGTTATCACTTTAACAACGTTCACAGCATCTTCATCAGGAGTAACATTCCATCTCAAGACATCCTTTTCTCACACTTAAGAAGCAACTCCAAATCCATTCAAGTTTCATCATGACATTGCAGCAATTCAGTAACATCTTCAGGCTCCGCTTCTAATTCTAGTTCCCTTGCTATTTCCACCACATCTTCGGTTTCCTCTCCTATTGAAGTCTTGAACCCCTCAAAGTCACCTATTTTGACCACATTTTGACCTGTTCCTAGATTCATGGATGTTCTTAATGGCATCTAGAATGGTGAATCCTTTCTAGAAGGTTTTGAATTTACTTTGCCCAGATCCATCAGAGGAATCACTCTCTATGGTAGCTATAGCTTTACAAAATGTTTTACTTTTATTTATTTATTTATTTTTTAGACAGAGTCTCGCTCTTTCACTCAGGCTGGAGTGCAGTGGCAAGATCTCGGCTCACTGCAAGCTCCGTCTCCTGGGTTCATGCCATTCTTCTGCCTCAGCCTCCCGAGTCGCTGGGACTACGGGCGGCCGCCATCACGCCTGGCTAATTTTATTTTATTTTTTGTATTTTTAGTAGAGACGGGGTTTCACCTTGGTAACCAGGATGGTCTCGATCTCCTGACCTTGTGATCCACCTGCCTCGACCTCCCAAAGTGCTGAGATTACAGGCGTGAGCCACCACACTTATCCACAAAATGTTTTTCTTAATTAATGACTTGAAACTCACAATTATTCCTTGATTCATGGACTATGGAATGGATGTTGTATTAGTGGGCATGTAAACAGCATTAATCTCCTTGTACATCTTCATCAGAGCTCTTGGGTGACCAGATGTATTGTTAATGAGCAGTAATATTTTGAAAGAATTTTTTTTTTTTTTTTTTTTCTGAGCAGTAGGTCTCATCAATGGGCCTAACATATTCAGTAAACCATGCTGTAAACAGATATGCTGTAATCGAGGCTTTGCTGTTCCACTTATAGGACACAGGCAGACTAGATGTAGCATAATTCTTAAGGGCTCCAGGATTTTTGGAATGGTAAATGAACATTGCCTTCAACGTAAAGCCACCAGCTGCATTAGCACCTAACAAGGGAGTCAGACTGTCCTTTGAAACTTTAAAGCCAGGCATTGACTCATCTAGCTATTAAAGTCCTAGATGACATTTTCTTCCAATACAAGGCTGTTTTGTTTACAATGAAAGTCTGTTGTTTCATGCGGCCATTTTATCAATGATCTGAGCTAGATGTTCTGGATAACTCGCTGCATCTTTTGCATCAGCACTTGCTGCTTCTCCTTGTACTTTTATGTTACAAGGAGACAGATTCTTTTCTTAAACCTCATGAACCATTCTTTGATAGCTTAAAACTTTTCTTCTGTGTTTTCTTCACCTCTCTCAGTTTTCACAAAACTGAAGAAAGTTAGGTCTTTGCTCTGGATTAGGCTTTGACCTCAGGGAAAGTTGTGGTTGGTTTGATCTTCTATCCAGATCACCAAAACTTTCTCCATCTTTGCAGTAAGGCTGTTTCTTTTTGTTCTCATTCATGTGTTCACTGGACTAGCACTTTTAAATTCCTAGAGGAATTTTTCCTTTGCATTTATAACTTGGCTAACTGCTTGATGCAAAGGGCCTAGATGTCTTTTGGGTTTTTTTCACTAAACTTAATCATTTCTAGCTTTTGATTAAAAGTGAAAGACATGTGACTCCTCCTTTCACTTGAACGCCAAAGGGAACTAATGTAAGATTTATTAATTAACCCTAATTCAATATTGTTGTGTCTCCAGATAATAGGAGACTTGAAAGGAAAAGGGAGGAGATGGAGATAGGCTAGTCATTCAGAACGGAATCAGAACATCTTTTAACTAAGTAAGTTTTGCACCCATTGTATAGAGGCATGGTTGTAGCACCCCAAAAGCAGTTACAAATATTTCTTTATAAAGGGATGGGGTTGCAGACACAACAGAACATGAAATGACAGCAAAACATTTATCAAAAGGATCTTTGATTACAAAAGATTCCCTAACAGATATAATAATAATAAAACAACATCAAAAAGATCACTGATTACAGATTTCCCTAACAGATATAATAATAATAAAAAAGTTTGAAATACTGAGAGAATTACAAAAATGTGACACAGAGACACGTGCTGTTGGAAAAATGGTAATGGTAGATTTGCTTGATGCAGGGTTGCCACCAGAAACCTTCAATTTGTTTAAAAGAAAATGTAATATCTGCAAAGTACAATAAAGCAAAGTTCAATAAAATGAAGTATGCCTGTAGTTAAACCTACCACCTCTCATTCCCAGACCTTGGCAACCACCTTGGCAATTCTCTGTCATTGTAGTTTTGCTTTTTCTAGGATGCCATATAAATGGAATACAATGTCTAGCTTTTCTTGATGTAGCTGCTTTCAACTAGCAATATATATTTGACATTCATTTAAGTTGTTGTGTGAATTAACCGTTTTTTCCTTTTTATTGTTGAGTAGTATTCTATTGTAATGATGTGCCACAATTTGCTTATCCATTTGCCAGATGAAGAACATTTGGTTTTTTTTTTTCGATTTTTGCATATTTCCTTTGTATTATATTTTTCATTTTCTAAGATTTAAAATTAAGCCACAATTTATAAATGAATAAAAGTATGTGACAGGTTATTTCCCAGTCACATAGTGAATGTGTGCTGCCTTCAGATACACTGCTGATCCTTTCTCTTACCTGTGCTTTCCTTTTGCTTGCCTATTAAGTTCTAGAGTTTCTGTCTTATGACGTGCTTGAAACTGCATTTTCAAACCTTTCCACACTGATCTTCCTCTCATGGAAGCATGACCTTATCTCAGAACTCAAGTTACAATAATATATTCAGTGGTTTGAATATTTGATCAATTTCTATACTTCCCAATTGATTTTAAGCTCCATAGGAAGGACGCCCTATCTCCTTTTACCAACCACTATTACCCTAGGACCTTACACAACACAGAGCCCATAGTAGGCTCTCAATAAGTATTTGTGGAAGGCATGAATGCTTACACTATTAGTCTAAGCAAATTATTTCCCTTAGTGCATTTCTGAGTCCATCTCATCTTCCACATCTCAAAATAATTCATTTATCTATCTTTCTTCTATCTATCTGTCTGCCTCTCTGTCTATTTATATTTTTCTTAGAAGAAGAAATGCCTATCATTTCCTTCATGGCTAACCCCTTACTATTCTACCACTGTAACTATTACTAATCTCCTTACTATCATTCTTACCACTCTCCCTAAATCCTTCAGTACCTTGTCATATAAATCATGCCAATATTCTCTTTTTCTCTCTTTTTTCTCCTCTTCCTCTATTTACTGCTTCCCTTCATCCTGGAAACATGTGGTACTCCATCTTCTAGGAGTCATCACTTTGTATTACTGTCCTGTCTGACTGCCTTCCCCTCTCAGGCAGCCAGCTGGTGGAGACTTAAAAGCTCCAGGGCCTGGGATAAGTTGGAGTGTTGGTAGGAATACAGGAAAGGATGTGCGTTAGATGATCTGAGAAGCAGCATCTGGAGGACAAAAAGGATACAAAGACCTGGGAAGATTAGTTATGAAATTCCTCAGTCTAAAGCAACTACAGAGGTGGAAGAATCTGAAGCCTGAGTCTCCTCACTCTGTTGAGTGAAAGCATGTATGGGGACTGGGACGGGAGTGCCAATGGCAGCCCATGGACCGTTTGTCTGAATATTTCACAATTAAAAATCAAGCTAAGAAACTGCTCAACAGAATAGGTTCTACTTCCTACTTCGAAAATATACTTCATAACAATAAATACAACACAACATGTGAAGCTATATTTATGGGACTCACATTTGTCAAAAAATAAAAGACAACTGGGTTTCATTGTTATTGCACACATTTAAGAACTCTGTTGATGTTCGGATGAGTAACAGTATAGCCAAAAATGACAAAATGGATTTTTCTTGCCTTTATTTCAGTAAAATTGCTAATTAGGTTGTTATGAAGATTTTAACGTCATTTATTTTCTATTAATAATGTCAAACTACACAACTTTTCTTAAGTCATTGTAGTTCTTTCATAGTTTTTACTAGTTTTAACTTGAAAGAATAATTAGATTTGAAAATGAACCATGTACTTTATGAATCAGGTTAAACATTGTTATGGGTTAGCATATGAAAAATTATTACAGATAATATTACATGATACTTTTAATTTCACCACATGAATTGCTAGCACTTAGATTGTGACAGTCATCATCTCTTATGGCAGTATCTAGATCTCAAACTCTACTTACTAAGTTCTTTTTCCTTAAGAAATTTTAATGGCAATATATTGTAAAGAAAATTTAAAAACAGCAGTACATTGATCAACGATAACTTGATCTATATTGGCCAGAAAATAGTACAAATAGAAATTTGTTTCAGAATTATTTGTATGTGAATCATCAATTTCATAGTCACGTAGACTCCCCCATGTTTGAATTTCCTTGTAGTTTATTGGAATATTACTTTTGGAACGTATTTTATATTTTTAAATTTAACAATTGCCTTTAAATTAAAAAAATAAAATTTATTAAAAAGTGGATCTACTAAATTTATATCTTTTTTAAGATAAATTTTGCTAATATTATTAATAGCAAGCAACAGTTCATACCAATAGCTATGGCTATCACAAATTCAAAATTAGTTTCACTTCCTGCCAATGTCCATGACTCACTCTTTGAGGATCTTCTGTGGTTTGGCTTACCTCTCCTCATGCATCTCATATCTTGGCTAAATTAAGTTTAATTGCTTTAACAACATTTTGTCAAAATTCCTGTCATGTATTTGAGAGTGGTTTAAAAGTCACATTCATTTAATCAATATGTTCTATCTTTGAGCAGATCCAGAAAATATTGTATGTAGTTGTTAAAACTATTCCCCAAATTTATTATCTTCACAGTAGAGTTTATGTCTCCTAGTAACAAATTCAAACTATGCATTGTACCTGACAGAAAGAATGTTTTCTGATTTTCAGCTAAGATTCTGGTTTCTACACATTTTTTTCACCAGCAACGTTAGTGTCATTATCTTAGGCTTCCCCTCTAAAACTTTAAAAATTGATCTCTAAATTTATTTTCTTATTCTTCACATAATTCGGAACCAAGGAAATACTAATTAACTGTGATATTAATTAGTTAGGGAAAGAACTAATTAACTGGGCCAAGTTAGGGAAAGAACCAAAGCTTCCATTGCCCTTCTCATAGGGAGAATAATTAGGATCTTAGTGGAATTTCCATTTTATGCATTCTTAATGATCTCATTCAATATCCCTAATCTGTCTGGTAGTTAATCTAAAAAAGATCAAGAATTATTATTATTCTTTCTTAACTAGTGTGCTTTGTGAGTTGGTTTTTATGGTGTATCATGCACTCTTGGGTTTAGGAATTAAAGTTTACTAAGAGTTACTCTGAGTGCCTGCAAAACTGTCCAAGCTTCAGTGTCTAATCCAAAGCTCTTAATTGGTGTGGAAAGTAAAACAGCAAAACAATTATCCTCAAAATAATGAGATACTGTTTAGTCATGTTGTTTCACTTTGTTTGGTTTAAGCTAGCAATGGAGTCCTTTTATCTTGCATATTTTTGAGAGAGTGGGGAAAATGTTTTATTGTCAGATATTCCATTTTTATACAAAGAGAAAAAGGTTTTTAAAAAGGATCACTTAAAGGTATGGCTCCTGAGGGAGGGAAAGTGAAAAGATGGCATTTATTGGAAGTTGGCAATAGTTTGAGGACAGCTAGCTTTCTGCTCTTTCTGCTTTGCCATATTTAATGCTTTTCTCCCATAATACTACTATTAAATGTTAAGAATTGTTCTCTATGGTCTAGTAAAGTGAATTCTATTGCTTTTTAAAACACACACACAAACGCACACACACACGCGCACACACACACATGTGTGAGCAAGCACAGAACTCTACCTTTCATATCTTCTCAGCATAAATCAAGTTATGAAAGATCTGAGAAAAGGACACCAAGTCTCAAGTGCGAGGGATGTTGTTCATAAAAGGGCTGAGATTTTCCAGATACCCTATTTCGGTAGTCAGTGAGCTGATGAATAGAAAGATTATAATTATAATTTTGTTACACACAGTCACATGCACATGGATGTGACTTCCTTCACAGAAGTGATGGCATGACACCCCAGACGAACTTCTCCCATTCTATGTATTTCACCTTGACCCCAGTTCTGGATCACAGCTGACTGGTGTCACTTGAGTTACAGACTGGGCTGAATATCAGCCATGAATATAGCAAGAACCCTGGGCTTGGAAACATAACATCTCAGGACAAGTTTCACCTTGGCCTTCTTTTCAGCTCTGCTACCTGGGACCTCTTTTGACCTTCTGTGTTTTCATCTCTGAAATGGGGATGCCACCGCATATTATTCTTATTTCCTAGAGTTTCAGATGTGGTTGTGAATGTGGAAAATGCTATGTAAATGCTGTGCATGGTTCAGAGGGAAGATATTGTTAGTATTATTATCACTATTAATAACCACAGGTTTTTGAGAAATAAGACTATGAAAATAGTGGTGAGGAGCAACCCTGAAAGACACCCACACATCCTGAGTGCAGAGAGAATTGCGGTAAGGTTGACAGCATTTTAAGAAGCATTGAGGCTGGGTGCAGTGCCTCACTCCTGTAATCCCAGCACTTTGGGAGGCCGAGGCGGGCGGATCACGAAGTCAGGAGTTCGAGAGCAGCCTGGCCAACATGGTGAAACACCGTCTCTACTAAAAATACAAAAAATTAGCGGGGAGTGGTGGCGCATGCCTGTAATCCCAGCTACTCAGGAGGCTGAGGCAGAAGAATCACTTGAACCCGGGGGAGGCGGAGGTTGCAGTGAGCTGAGATTGTACTACCGTACTCCAGCCTGGGTGACAGAGTGAGACTTCATAAAAAAACAAAACAAAACAAAACAAAACGAAAAAAACATTGAATGCTTGCTTGTGTCACAATTTTTCTTTTTCTCTAAATGACATTTTGGGGCTCCTGAGGGCCAGTGTTTCTCACTGGGTGTTCAGCATTAATCTCAAGAAAATGAGGAAACTGAATTTCTTCCAGGGCTGCCACATTGATTTCCCTCTCTGAGGACATCCCTATCACTTTCCCAAAGACTGCATTGTGCAAGGATGTTGAAACCTTGAACTCCCCTAGTGAAGGGACTGGGAAAGTGGCTGCACACTGAAAAATGCAAGGCATCTGGAAAAAGTGCCCAGAGGATGTAATGTGTCTCGGTGACCAACTGGCTGACTGTATCTTGTTCTCTCATTCTTTTATTCCCTCCAGACATCCTCCGTTTCTTTTCCTGCCCTGAATAGAAATGACTTCTTCATCCGGCACAGCCACTGAAGAGGGAGAATGAGGGCCTTCCCAGGCCACACCAGCCATGCCCTATTTCTATTGGCCAGAAGAGATGATGGATGAACGGCAGATGCTGCTGTCAGCCCAGCTCCTTTGCTCAACCTCTGGAGATTATTGATACCCACTGGAGACCAGTCAGCTGCTCAGTGGAGGTGCCCTAGGGTCAACATGGGTCCCAAATCCAGGAAAATACGTTGGTGTACACATAGTAATCAAATCAAAACTTGAGGCTAAGTATGCCCCCAAAAGTCTGCACTCTCAGAAAAGCAGCTGTGCAAAATTTATTCATCTCCCCGTTCCAGAGACTCTAAGAGGTCCTAGCACCAATGGGATGTTGCCTCTTTCCTGTCTCACTTCTTCTTTATTACTCACACTCTATTTCACAGATTCAGTGAATTCAGTGTTTCTAAGACACACCTGGCAAGAGTTGTAAACACCAGTTTGTGCAACACTATTCACATTATTGACCTGGTTACAGGATGCCTAGTTGAACCCTTTCCATTTTGCCTAGCTTTTGCTAGCTAGCAAAAGAATTTCATCCAGAAATGAGGGCTGGCCTACTAGTTACAAGTTTGCATACAAATCCATGCAGCACTAGGACCTAGTTTGTGCTTTAGGTTTATGGCTTGTGCGGAGGTGAGGATGGGACTGGACACTGTTTATTCTATAAACTGGACATAGATTCATTTCATGCATAGGTACATAAGACGCCAGCCCTATATGTGGGTTCTTCACTGAACAGCTGAGTGGTCTCTGATACATTTCAGTCAATGATCTTTTTAGACTGAAGGTAGAGCCCACAACTGACTGAGGACAGCAGCTGCTGCCATCCATCACTCTCTCCCTGGCCAATAAGGAGAGTGTACTAGGACCTGCCTGTGGGTAGGAGAGGCTGACTGCTAACTGTTAAATGAAGTAATCATTACTCAGGCTCGCAAGAAAACCTCATAATGTCATGATGGAATATATGAATATATCAGTCCTTTGTTAGGTCAAATACTTCTCAGACTCAGAATGTCTATTTACAGTGTATTATTGCATAGTAATTTCTTAACTTATTATCTGAGCGCGTGGTTTAGGGTGAGTGTGTTATTTTGGGCAAAATGACATAGCTCATAGGGCTGTCTAAATAAATTATTAATGTTGAGGAGTTGAAATTTGAAAAATTGATTATTACAAATTAAATCCAACTGGTAAAAACAGTACAGAGTTAATGTATCCTTTAATAGATTATAAGAAGTCTAAGAAGTAAATATTTTTAAAATGGCATAGCAATAAAACATTTCATTTTTCCTCTCAAGCAGTAACCTTTCTAGAATGTAAAGGTAAATAAAAAAAAGCAGTGACATGAATTTCTGTTTGTCTTCTTCTCTTACTTTTCCTATAGGCTTAAAAATTATGAGCATAAATACATGAAACAAAGTTTGATGAAAATGCAAATGATAATGTAATATTTTTGCTTATACAACTGGCGAACATTTTAAAAACAATAATACTTTGCACTTTCAAGAGTGTGGTGAAATGATGGGAATAAATTGCCAAAATTTGTATGTAGGACGGCTGATATGGTTTGGATTTATGTTCTCATCCAAATTTAATGTTCAATTGTAATCTCCAATGTTGAAAGTGGAGTCTGGTGGGAGGCAATTGGATCATGGATGTGGTTTCTCATGATATCTTATGATAGTGAGCAAGTGAGTTATGATGAGATTCAGTTGTTTAAAAGTGTGGAGCACCTCCCTGCCTCTCTTCCTCCTGCTCCAGCCATATGAACATGCCTGTTCTGGCTTTGCCTTCTGCTGTGAGTAAAAGCTCCCTGAAGTACCCTCAGAAGCAGATGCTGCCATGCTTCCTGTACAGCCTTTAACTGTGAGCCAATTAAACCTCTTTTCTTATAAATTACCCAGTCTCAGGCATTTCTTTATAGAGTGCGAGAATGGACTTCGGATTTTTGAGTTAATTCCAGAGTGAGTTAAGACTTTGGGGGACTGTTGGGAGAGCATGATTGTATTTTGCAACTTGAGAAGGACATGAGTTTTGGGAGGGGCTAAGAATAGAATGATATGGTTTGGATCTGTGTGCCACCCAAATCTCATGTTCAATTGTAATCCTCAGTACTGGGGGTGGGGGTCTGGTGGGAGGTGATTGGATCATGGTGGTGATTTTTCATAAATGGTTTAAAACCATCCTCTCAGTGCTGTTCTTGTGACAGTGAGTGAGTGAGTTACCATGAGATCTGGTGGTTTAAATTGTGTAGCCAATAGCAAAGACATAGAATCAACTTAAATGCCCATTAGTGATAGATTGGATAAAGCAAATGTGGTACATATACATCATGGAATACTATACGGCCATAAGAAGAATGAG
This sequence comes from Papio anubis, assembly GCF_008728515.1. NCBI lineage: Eukaryota > Metazoa > Chordata > Mammalia > Primates > Cercopithecidae > Papio > Papio anubis. The sequence continues at coordinate 145,963,464 of NC_044981.1, forward strand.
ATTATGTCTTTTGTGGGAATGTGGATGGAGCTGGAGGCTATTATCCTTAAGAAACTAACAAAGTAGTGGAAAACCAAATACCACATGTTCCCACTTATAGTTGGGAGCTAAATGATGAGAATTCATGAACACAAAGAAGGGAACAACAGACACAGGGGCCGACTTGAGGGTGGAGGGTGAGCGGAGAGAGGGGGGCAGAAAAAAAATATTGGGTACAGGCTTAGGACCTGTGTGATGAAATAAACTGTACAACAAACCCCTGTGATACAAGTTTACCCATATAACAAGCCTGCAATGTACCCACAAATGTTAAACAAAAGTAAAAAAAATTTAAAAATAAAAGTGTGTAGCAACCTCCCTGCTCTCTGTCTTCCTCCTGCTCCATCCATGTGAAGAGGCCTGCTTTGGCTTTGCCTCTGCCATGAATAAAAGCTCTCTGATGTCTCCTCAGAAACAGATACTGCCATGTTTCCTGTACAGGCAGGTTTGCAGAACCATAAGCCAATTAAACCTCTTTTCTTGTAAATTGCCCAGTCTCACTATTTATAGCAGTGTGAGAATGGACTAACACAACAGTTGAACAGTAAGCACCAAAATCCTCAAAAATATTTGGCACCCCCCTGCACATATATATTGACTAGTAGCAACACCATTTACCTCCCATGCTAAAAAAAAGAAGACTGTCCTTTAAAGGATCTGATTGCTATATATGAAAAAGTTTAAGGTTTAAAGTGGGAGGTAGTGTTTCAGAGGAAGTTCTCTCATTTTGACATTTAGGATAAAGGCATACAGACTGCCTGTGTGGACTTTTCCAGAGCACCTTGAAGAAAAGCCTGCCAGCTAATACTACCTCTGGTTTGTGGTCAACACCCCCAATTAGGAGAAAAGCATGTTGGGGAAACAGACCCGTAGAAGATCAGTAGACTCCCATAATAATCAACATAGCCTTTCATCCTCAAACAACCAAAAGGCACGATATTTTGAGGGAAACTAACAATACAGAAAAACCAAAAATCAAAATGGATCATAGAATCACTGACCTTAAAAAAACTGTTGATTTAAGAAATAGCAAGAATGTTTCACAAAGTTTATTATCCTATTAGAAAGTTCAAGCAGATATTGCAACATGAAACAAGAATAGGCTATTATGGGCTGGGCACAGTGGCTCATACCTGTAATCCTAGCACTTTGGGAGGCCAAAACAGGCAGATCATGTGAGGCCAGATGTTCAAGACCAGCCTTGGCCAACATTGTCATTGGCAAAACCCTGTCTCTACTGGAAATACAAAAATTAACTGGGTGTGGTGGTGCACACCTGTAATGTACCTGTAATGCAATGGTGTGGTGGCTGAGGCACAAGAATTGCTTGAACCCAAGAGGCAGAGGTTGCAGTGAGTCAAGATCATGCCACTTCACTCTAGCCTGGGCAACATAGTGAGATCCTGTCTCAAACAACAACAACAGAAAGAATAGGCTACTATGAAAAAAGAGTAACCAGATAGCATAATTGCAGTAGATACTGTTGGTGCACTGACCAGGTTCCTTCTTCTAGGATGGAAACATTTATTCCTCCAGCTGTTGGGATTGTTGACAGCCAACAACTCCCAGCTAAGTTATTCTTTGAGCCTTGCCTTAGCTGAAGAGAGCCACCTGGCCCAGAATCATATTGGGGTCATCTTTGCTAGCCAATCAGCTGGTGATTCAGCTCCAAAATCTCATTTTAGGTCCTGCTCTCTCCATTTCTGGGAAGAAGACTCTAAGCTAGATATATGCATTCAGGAAATTACTGGGGAGGCCTCTTGGGGTCAATGCCTTTAGGGGAGTAAGGGAAGCAGGACTGCAGAGAAAAAAAGTGAGGAGGGATGCAGTTGTAATAAAGACCTCAGCAAATTCTAGAGCAGCTCTGGAGCTAGGATAGCCCTTCACAATTGTTCCAAATTTTGGAGGAGGAGCTGTGTCTTTTACACTCTTTTATTGACCAATGTAAGATACCACCAAAACTATAAGGCATGCACTGGTGAGAGGGTCACCAGCATTAAAGATAAGTCAATTATGGCAGTACTTTGTAGGCCAACATGAACAGTAGAAGATGCTGTATCAGAATGATACAATGGAGACAACAGGATGCCAGAGTGATAGAAGCCAGGTGGTAGCACTTAGTCATCAGAAATAAGGTGAGTGCAGTTATTATAATGATCTACAAGTGCACACTGGCAGCCAGAGGGGGCCAACATGCAGAGAAGTAGGAAGATGGTTAATAAAACACAGTGTTCCTAGTCACAAGATAGTTGGACAGCCAACAAGAGTATTGCTCAATTTATACAACAAAAATAAATCAAGGATGGATGATCATGAGGTAGGGAAACTGCCCCAATAAAATATCATGATCCTTTGCCTTTTTTTCTGGCCATGGGCCATGTTACAGACTGGGATCCCTTAGACTGAAGGAAAGGGCAAGTCTCTAGGAGGAAAGACTGCAACATTACAGCAAGTGGTTTCTCAGTCCTTCCTTAAAGGAATCTACGACCATTTACTTACGTAACCATACACTGGGCAAAGAGAAGTACGTACATTTCCTCAGAACTGTTGGCAGAGGTTCCAAGATGGCGTTGATGCTAGGAAACCAGTAGCACTCTCATGAATCTCTTGTTAGAGTGGAGGCCCAGTAGTAACTCCAGTCCCATGATATACAACTAATCTGTCTATTCAATTGTGAAATTGATCCCTGGCCTGTGGAATAAGAGCTATCATAATGAAACAGGCTAAGAAGAAACCTCTGGTCAAGAGGGTGGATTAAAACCAATATCGGATTTAGGGGAAATGGCAAAGATTATTGCCACTCTTAAAGACCTAAAAGTTCAAAGGGTGGTGGTATCCATAATGTTCTCATTTAATTTACAGGCCATGTTTTTTTTTTTTTTTTTTTTCTTTTTTCCTAAAATCACATGAATCCTGGAAGATGATAGTGAACTACCTAAAACTTCTCCAATTAGTGGTCTCCATTGTAGCAGCAATATCAGAGGTGATGTCTTTCTCAGAGCAGATAAACATAGCCTTAGGTACAAGGAATGTGGTCATTGATATGGTAAGTGTGAACTTTTCTACCTTTAGGATTAGGAAAGACAACTGTATATATATATTTATGGTCTAACCTCAGGACTATGTTAATTCTCTGTTCTCTGTTATATAGCTTGAGGAGACCCGTACCATCTAAAAATCCCACAGAATATCACATTGGTTTGCAATATTGGTGATACCAAGTTAATTTAGGCCAGATCATCAGTGGCAATCACACTGAAGGCATTAATAAGTAACATGTACCCCAGAATTTGGTTAACAATAAACCTTATGGAAATTCAGGTGTTCCATACTTGATAATACTGCTCTAAAACACTATTGGCAACACAAAAGCTCCCAAATTTGAGTGGGATCAAGAGCAGAAAAGGGCTTTCAGTAGGTCCAGACCATATTATATTTCAGCAGGTCCAGACCATATTACAAGAAGCTCTGCTTATTTGGACATATGACCTAGCAGACTCTGTGGTATTAGATGTATCTGTAGTAAGTAAAAGTACTGTGATAGTCTGAACCTGTCCTTCAAAATTTAAGTGTTAAAATTTTAATCCCTAATGCAACAGTGTTGGGGGGTGAGATCTAATGTGAAATGTTTGTTCATGAGGGCTCTATCGTCATGAATGGATTAATGCTGCTATAAAGACGGCTTGTGGAAGTAAGTTTTCTCTTTTTTCTGCTCTTCTGCCATGTGGGGATATAGTGTTTCTCTTCTCTGGAAGATGCAGTGTTCGAGGCACCATCTTGCAAGAAGAGAAACGCAGGCCTTAACCTGCCTATGCCTTGAGAACTTCTCAGCCTCCAGAGCTGTGAGAATAAAGCTTTGTTCTTTATAAGTTACCCAGTCTGTGATACTCTGTTTATGGCAGCACAAAATGGATTATGACAAACAGCATGTGCAGTTTATGGCAAAGCTCAATAGGAGAATCACAACACAGACCCATAGCATTCTGGCATGAGACCATGCCATTGGCAGTGGAGAATTATGCATCTTTGAAAAACAGCGTCTGATGGCTACTGAGACCTGGTAGAGATGGAGCACCTGACCATGGGACTTTAAATGGCTAGGTGCCCAGGACTGCCTACCATGATCTGAGTTTTGCCAAATTTGCCAAATTATACGGTTTGAAATCCCTAGCAGAATTCATTGTAAAATGAACCCGTACATCTGGAATTGGTCACGAGCAGGGATAGAAGGCATAAAGAAGCCACAAACTAGGTGGCCTCCAAGTACATATAATTCAACATTTTCGCACTGGTTCAACTTTCTTTTTGTTCACAAATATGGCTGGAAGTTGGATGGCAGATACTCAGAAATGGCTGGACTTAGTTCATGACTATGTGGGTGCAAGCTAAAAAAGAACCATAGTTGCACTGTAGCTCTATTCAGAGGTGGTTATGAAAAACAACAGTAAGGGTAAATCTCAATGGGAAGAGCATTGGGTCATCTACTTTGTCTTTCGGAAACATAAGTGACCCAAGGTTAGTATTTATATGAAATTATGGGCAGTGGTGAGTAGCTTGGTCACATTGGTGAGGTGCCTGAAAGGAGGAAGACTGGAATATTAGAGGCCAGGAGTTCTGAGAAGAAGCATGTGAATGGGCCTAGGGAGCAGGACCTTTTATAACATCTAATGCAACAAAGAAGCTCATTCTTCAACAAAGGAGATGCAGTATATAGGAATTCACTGGTGCAATCACATATTGCATGATCCAGGAGTTGCTGGACTGAGATAACAATGGAATAGCTTGTTGAAGACACCTGAGATGCTGGCTTAGAGAGAATACCCAATGAGCATGTGGCACTGTACTTCAGAAGTAGGCATACATCCTCAATCAATGGCCATTTTATGGCTATTTGTCCCCAGTAGGCAGAATATATTGATCCAGGACCCAAGTGATGGGTACAGGAGTGAGCTAGCTATCATCAGTTCTAGTGACCCACTTGGGGAATTTGTGTTTTCTGTCCCCACGATTCTGAATTATGCAAGTTTAAGGGCCCATTTCCTAGAGAGGTTGTTTTAGCATCTGTGTTGATGTAGAAAAAAATAGACTGGGTAGTTTATAAGGAACAGAAATTTATTTCTCATCAATCTGTAGTCTGGATGTCCAAGATCAAGGCACCAGCAGGTTTGTCATCTGTTGAGAGTTCACTCTGTGTTTCCAAGATGGCACCTTGACCGCTGGGTCATCCAGAGGGGAGAAATGCTGTGTTCTCATATGGCAGATGGTGGAAGGGCAAAAAAGGAGAAACTCCTTCTGTCAAACTCTTTTATAATGGCATTAACCCATTCACAGGGGCAGGGCCCTCATGGTCTAAAAACCTTTCAAAAGGAACTGTTACAGTCAAGTGCAGAAGTCCCCAGTTCTTGTCTAACTTGGGGAAAAGATTTCTGTCAAGAGAAGTTTCAAAGATAGCAGAGAGCTTTGTTGAAGAGAGATAGGGACAAAAGAGCTTATGGTAGGAAAAAAAACAAGTACACTGTAAGAGAGAAGTGGGCTGATCCTGCAAGAAAACAGCTCTGAGGGTCCTGACTGTGAGTTTTATCATGTTAGCTCCCTCTTCAAGTTCCTGCTTCTTGTCTCAAGTCTCCACCATTTTTCTTTGTCTAGTTTTACTGCTTCTGCCTTTGGTTCCTGCCTTTGTCCCCACCTAATTCCTGCTCAGGCTTGTGGCACACACCTCCCCCGCCCCTTGGTGTTAATTAATGCATTGTGCTGGCCAGCAATCAATACAAATCTTGCCTAATGGAAGCATTGCTCATTACTGCCACCCAAGGAAGGTTGTCTAGCAGTCAAATCTATACTTATCAAGCCTGCATATCTTTTAGGAATTTTCCCTTTTGTCCTCTTTTCTTCCTTATCAGGATGTACATAGCAACTTTCTGATACTGTAACTGCAGAGTAAATGATTATTGGGCCATCTTAAGAGGTGTTTCAGGGAATTTCTTTCTTCCTTCCTACTCACAGTTGACTAATTGCCCACCAACTCCAGCATTAGAGATGCTATTAACACCCAAATTTTGGGTGGTCCCTCAGGCCTGAGACTTCTCAGACTTTTCCTTTCTCAAGAACTCTGCCTCCTGCTCATGTCTGGCTATCTGTTTACTCTAACAGCACCACCTCCCAACAGTGTTGCATTGAAGATTAAATTTCCAACACACAAATTTTGGGAAACACATTCAGAAGATAGCAGCAGTAAGACTTCTAAAAGAAGACATAACTATAATCCCTTTGAACTTCAAGTTATGGCTGTTTCCTGTTCCCTTTAGATTCTCTGTAGTAGTTAAAGAGGCCAACAGGCATGGAAGAGGGTCATCATACTGACAGGGCTGACACTGATCATCAGGAGATAGGGCTGCTGTTACACAATGGGGACAGGGCTGAATATGTAGGCACTCAAGTAATACATTTGCATTTCTTGGCACTTCCCTGCTCTATTTAGATGGTCTGATAAGGGTATGGTGACAAGGAGCTTATATCCCTCAAGGATGAAGTTCTAGGTCACATTACTAGAAAAGATAGAAGTGTTCACCAAGGGAAATGTTAACCAAGGGAAAGAGAATCTAAAGTGTATGGTGAAGAAGGAGGATTATGAGGATCAGTTTCAGCCTGGACATCAGTTGCAGTAGTGGAGATTGTATCTTATCCCACTAACTTCCCATGTGTAACCTTCTTCCAGGAAATGAGGCCCAATGTAATTTTGGAGTAGCTGCTTCTAAAATGTATTATGTGGGGAAAAAATCCTGGTCAACAGGCTGAAAGAAAAAAAAGCATTATGTGAAACAAGTAGATGTGAATAGTGTAAGGCATAGCCAGTAGTAGATCTCATAATGTGCCATTCACTCATTCTTCTAGATTCTAGGAGTGTTGGTGACTGAAATTATTACTCAGCCGAATCCCTCCTTAGAACTTGCTCCTGGTTGAAAAAAGCTGCCTTGTACAGGGTCAAAACACCCAGATTCTGGAACATCCTACAGTCGATGCTTGTAAATGGGGTGTATAAATTCCTCATGCCTTTGCTGAGTAAGGTCTTTGTTGGGATGCATCCATCACATTTTAATTTCTTTCTTTGTCTTATCTAGTTTCTTTTCCTTCACTTCTCTTCCACAGGTGTTCATCTAGCAAACATTCTATGATAAACTTTCTGCATACTCATCTTCATATCAGAGTGCTCCTTCCTGAGGAGCCCAATTAGTGAATGTGATAGTGTGATATAACAAATATATATTTGGTTTTCATCTCTTGTTTCTGACACAGAGCTCCTAAAACCCTTGGGATTTTCTGAGTTATAGGAGTGTCTTTTTTGTTATTCATAGTAAGTTCCTTTGATCATACCTCAGTTTATGCTAACTTAGTGACTTAGAGTGAGACCACTAAATAGCCTTACTATGAGCTATAGCCCAAATAATTAAGGAAAAGCCCAAGTAATTCAAGGGTTGAAACTTCATGTCCCATCCACTGACTTTCTGGAAGAGGAGAATAGGGGAGGCTCAGTATTGAACTCTACAAAAACTCTTGAACAAGGAGATTTGATAAGCTTCCAGGTTGGTGAACATATCAAGGTTCTGGGAGGGTGGTACTCCTGGAGCAGGCATGGAAGCATCACATCTCCTCCCCATACATTGCCCTAAGCACCTCTTTCATCTGGTTGTTCCTTAGTTTTATCTTTTATAATAGTAAAGTATTTCCTTGAGTTCAGTGAGCCATTCTAGCAAAATATTAACCTGAGAGGGGAGTCATAAGAATCTCTAATATATAGCCAGTTGTTTAGAAGTACAGGTGACCCAGGACTTGTGACTAGCATCTGAGGTTGGGGCAGTCTTGTGGGACTGAACCCTTAAATTTGTGAATCTGACACTAACTCAGGTAGTTTTTGTTAGAATTGAATTAAATTTTTGAACACTCAGCTCGTGTCATATAATTGGTTGGTGTGGGAGAAATCTCCCCATCATGTTTGGTGTCAGAAGTATTGAGAAAAAAAAAAAAAAAAAAACCTCTTTTATTTGAGGAATGCCAGGCTCCTCTAAATTATCAGGCCAGAGAGGCATTGGAATGAGACAGTGGTCATGTCCTATTATCCCTTTTAGGCTAAGTAATCTGCTCTTGAAACTACTTGTTAAAATCACAAGTAGTTATACATTAATCTATGAATGCTAGACACCATAACTTATACAACATATAGCCAGTATCATTAATCAGTGTTATTTCTTTAAACCAACGAGAATTCCTGACAAAATTTTGTATTAGCCAACTCTTTGTCCCTGATTTTTGCCTTTAAAAACCTGCTTGTAAAACAAAGGCCAAATGGAGCTCATATCCAAGGTTACTTGGGTCTGAGTCTTCCATGCAGCTGTCTCATTTTGTCTCAAGTAAACTCTTTAAAATTATACTTTGTGCCTCACTTTTTTTCCTTTAAGTCAACATTCCTGGCAGTATGAGCAGAATTCAGAGCAACCCCCGACCCCCACAATTTGACAGTCCTCTTGGATTCAGCACCTGGTCAGCTGGAGCCTCTTGTGTTTTTCCAGATCTAAGAGCACTGTCACATGCATATGAGTCCTGAATTCGGATCTTCCTACCCTGAGGCTGAGGTCTAGTGTTTGCGTGAGCTGTTTTTCTCAGATCTCCCTTCCAAGAATGGGATTTTCCATCTCTGTCTAAGGTCAGGAGATTTGGATTTCAGGGTAAAAGAGAACTTTTACCTTCTCTGCCTCTGTCTCATAGCAGAAGGTCTGGGTCACAGTATTTGCAGTCTAGCACTGGTGGTTGCACTACTTTTGGTCTAAAATTACATAGCATGTTTTAAAAATTACAGCTGCTTCCTCTTAATTATAATTCAAATGTGTCTTTTCAGTTGCGACCAATTTTTATTAGTTTCAACTCAAAAGGTGCATGAGAGTGAATTCTCTCACCCCAAAATTAAAAGACACTTGCTCCCTCCAATTAATCAACTATTTAATTCCACTGGCATCTGGTGGCAAGAGAGATTTTGAAGGTTATAGGTTGTTTGTCCATGACATGTAGTGGTTTTATAAGGCCTCCCCACAAGAACACCTATTGCAACTTTCAGTTCAACCAGAAGGTGCACACAAGGGTTGGTCACCTGGCACTTTGAACACACTGCCACCACAAGGCAATCAGATGTTTTTTTTTTGTTTTTTTTTGTTTTTTTTTGTTTTTGAGACGGAGTCTTGCTCTGTCGCCCAGGCTGGAGTGCAGTGGCGCAATCTGGGCTCACTGCAAGCTCCGCCTCCCGGGGTCACGCCATTCTCCTGCCTCAGCCTCCCGAGTAGCTGGGACTACAGGCGCCCGCCACTGCGCCCGGCTAATTTTTTCTATTTTTAGTAGAGACGGGGTTTCACCATGGTCTCGATCTCCTGACCTTGTGATCCGCCCGCCTCGGCCTCCCAAAGTGCTGGGATTACAGGCGTGAGCCACCGCGCCCGGCCGGCAATCAGATGTTTTGACACACGTAAGAGAGTGATCCAAGACTCTCTGATAACACTTGGAGGAGTGATGCTCATAAGCAGCACACTTTGACCCAAAACACATTTCTGGCCTTGGTCACTTTTGAAAAGTTCCTAAATTACAGGAAATCGGCCTTCAGAATCTGAGCACTCTTTTAAAGGATAGTCTCCTTTAGAAATACAAGTTGGTTCTGTGTATAACACTTACGGGGCATCTTCTTATAAATACCTATAGAAAATGAACCCACGTAATCCAGGATGGTCATAAGCAGCAATGGCTGAAATAGAGGTCCTTTGAAAGTCCTAAAATAATTTACTTGTATGCACAATTGAAAAAAAAACTAGTTTTAGAACCCGACAAATTGAATGGGAGCACCCATTCAATAGCACCTAGAAGCTTCTAAAAGAAATTGTAACAAAATTGCCTGCATTCAGGAGGTAAACAAAAGGATATCTGATACTATTTCTGAATTTAAAAAGATGATGGAGGTCTTCTCCCTTCCATCTCCAACTCCTCCTCCTCCTCCTAACCCTGCGCTTTTATATCCTGTCTTATCCAAACTTCCTGCCCTGACTTACCTCCCCTTCTACTACCATCACTTGAGGAAACTCCCCTGATCTCTGGTTCCCTCCCTGAAACTTTTATTTTTGCAGTCTCTTTCAGTGTAAAACCCACACCAAGAGGTGAGCCTGTTATTATATATACCCTTTGGACAAAGACCGAACTTAAGAATACCACGAAAGACTTCCCAGACCCATTCCAAGATCCCATAGGGTTTGCAATAGAATTTGATTTCATCGGCCAGGCACGGTGGCTCATGCCTGTAATCCCAGCACTTTGGGAGGCCGAGGTGGGTGAATCACCTGAGGTCGGGAGTTTGAGACGAGCCTGCCAAACATGGAGAAACCCTACTTCTGCTAAAAATGCTAAAAATACAAAATTAGCCAGGCATGGTGGTGCATGCCTGTAATCCCAGCTACTTGTGGGGCTGAGGCAGGAGAATTGCTTGAACCCAGGAGGCGGAGGTTGTGGTGAGCCAAGATCGTGCCATTGCACTCCAGCCTGGGCAACAAGAGCAAAACTCGGTCTCAAAAAAAAAAAGAAAGAATTTGATTTAATTGTCTGGAATTATGAGCCTGGATGTTCTGAGATCTATCAATTAGTTCACATGCTGGTATCAGAAGGCATGGCCACTGAACAATTGAAAAAAGGAAGCTAAAATAATCCTTTAGAGGATTTTCAAAAAACAGACTGAAACTGACCTTGAAAGGGTCCACACTTTGGCCAAGGCTCTTTATGATTTCATTCTCCAGGTCTGCAATCTAAATACGTAGATTAAAGAAGAATTCAACAACGTACTCAAAGGCCAGACAAATCTATGCTTGATTATTTTGAACAGTTTGAAAAAACCTTTAAACAATTTTCCAAATGGCTGCTGCTAGCCTCCAAGATCATCAGAATGATTTCCTTATAAATTCTTCTTCCCTTGATGGCTTAAATGATGACTTGGTTATCTTAGTTAAAAGATACAAGCCACCGCACCCGGCCAATTAAAGAAAATTCTTTTGCAAACCCTATAGGATCTTGGAATGGACCTGGCAAGTCTTTCATGGTATTCTTAAGTTCAATCTTTGTCCAAGGGGAATATATAGTAACAGGCTCACCTCTTGCTGTGGGTTTTACCCTGAAAGAGACTGTGAAAATAGAAGTTCCGGGGGGCAACCAGAGACAAAGTGACTATACGAACCTGTGAGTTAGTAAGTCTGGCAGATAAACTTTCTAAAACTATTCAGAAAGAAGAAACCACTAGGGCCTCAAAGATTATTAATTGACAACTATAACAATTGATTTGTCAAACCAGGCCTTTTAAGAAAGGACAGGTTCCTCCTTCTAATGATAGAAGGGGTATTTGCTTCTATTGTAAATAGCTTGGCCATCTCAAAAAAGATTGCAGAAAACTTAAATGACAGCAGGGCCAACAAAAATATAGAACCCCACAAGAAGAATAGGATTGCTTCTAGGATCAAAAGGGTGCTTTCCAATTTCTCCTAACTAATATCTTAGGAGAAATGGAAATTTTCATGAATGGAGAACAGATATGTGCCCATGTAGGCACTGGAGTTACTCTCTTCATTCTCAGTCCTACCTCTTTAAATTTTCCCCTTTCTCAGAGCAATAAAACTGTACAAATGGTAGATGCATCTAATCAACCTATGATTGTATAAAAGTACAAACGATTAGAATTACAGGTAGTCTCACTCAATGGCTTTTCATTTCTTTCTTCTTCCCATGGCTTCCATACATATTTTAGGCAGAGATATTTTGGAAGTTCACAATGCACATATTTCCTTTTCTCAAATGGAGGAAATGTGTTTAAATTTGGAACAGAAGCCACATACCCAACATTACTCTGTTAATAAACTTGCTTCCTATGAAGTTCTTCTGTCCTCAACTAATGTTACTATTTTTCATTGTACATAGGCAGTAGCCAGGCAGTGGTCACTGTGGGTCTTGGGAGAGACACAGTGCTGTGCTAGCTTTGGATCTGGCCCAGTGCAGTCCCAGTGGTTGTAGCCGCAGGGGTCCTTGTGTCACCCATTCCCCAGCTCCAGGCAGCTTAGCACAGAAAGGGAGACTTTATTTGTTTAGGGGAAGTAATGAAAGAGAAGAAGGCTCTCTACCTGGTAATCCACGGAATTCTTCCAGATCTTACCCAAGACCATCAAGATGGTATTTCTATGAGTCTGCAAGAGCCATAGCATTATTAGACTTGGGATGCCCCCTACAGCAGATATAGCTACAGTGACCAAAGACTTAAATCACAACACCTATGTCCCTTTGAATACTTGAAAAGTCTCCCCAAAAAGGATTGGTACAAATAAGCCCAGACTGTGACGATTACAATAAGCATGTGACTCTTCAATGCCTACACACCAAAGAACATTCACAAGCATCAGGGCCATCCAGGAAAACATGACCTCCAAATGAACTAAATAAGGTACCAGGGACCAATCCTGGAGAGACAGAAGTATGTGTTCTTTCAGACAGAAAATTCAAAATAGCTCTTTTGAGGAAGCTCAGGATAACATGGAGAAGGAATTCAGATCTCCATTAGATGAATTAAATGAAGAGATTGAAATAATTAAAAAGAATCAAGAAGAAATTCTGCCGCTGAAAAATGAAATTGATATACTGAAGAATGCATCAGATTCTCCTAAGAGCAGAATTTATCCAGCAGAAGAAAGAATTTGTGAACTTGAAATCAGGTTATTTGAAAATACACAGTCAGAGGAGAGGAAGAAAAGAGAATAAAAAAGAACAAAACACACTTGTAAGATCTCAAAAATAGCTTCAAAAGGGCAAATATAAGAGGCATTGGCCTTAAAGAATAGGGAGCAAGAGATTGGGGTGAAAGTTTATTCAAAGTTATTCAAAGGGATAGTAAAAGAGAACTTCCCAAACCTAGAGAAAGCTATTAATATTCAAGTACTAGATGATGTTCTAGAAGACAAGCAGATTTAATCCAAAGAAGACTATCTCAAGGAATGTAATAGTCAGACTTATAAATGTCAAAGATAAAGAAAGGTTCCTAAAAGCAGCGAGAGAAAAGAAAGAGAGCTTCAATGACATATGGAGCTCCAATATATCTGGCATCAAACTTCTCTGTGGGAACTTTACAGGCCAGAGGAGGGTGGTACAACATATTTAAAGTGCTGAAGGAAAATACTTTTATCCTAGAACAGTATGTCTAGCAAAAATATCCTTCAACATGAAGTGGAAATAAAAACTTTCCCAGAAAAGTAAAATCTGAGAGATTTCATCAGCACCAGACCTGTTCTACAATAAATTCTAAAGGGAGTTCTTCAATCTGAAAGGAAAGGACATTGATGAGCAGTAAGAAATCATCTACAGGCACAAAACTCACTGGTAATCATAAGCACACAGGAAAACACAGGATATTATAACACTGTAATTGTGATGTGCAAACTACTCACATCTTGGAAGAAAGGCTAAACACTGAGCCTATCAAAAATAATAGCTACAACAACTTTTCAAGACATAGATAGTAAAATAAGACATAAATAGAAACAACAAAAAGTTAAGAAGTAGAGGGATGAACTTAAAGTATAGACCTTTTATTAGTTTCCTCTTTGCTTGCTTTCTTGTTTGTTTATGCAATCAGTGTTAAGTTATCATGATTTTAAAATAATGGGTTATATGATATTATTTGCCAGCCCTATGGTAACCTCAAGTCTAAAAACATACAATAGATACACAAAAAATAAAAAGCAAGAAATTAAAACATACCACCTGAGAAAATCATCTACACTAAAAGGAAGACAGGAAGGATGGAAAGAAGGAAGAGAAGACCAAAAAACAGCCAGAAAACAAATTTTAAAATGGAAGGAGTAAGTCCTTACTTATAGCATTGGATATAAGTGGACTAAACTCTCCAATCAAAAGACACAGAGTGACTGAATGGATAAAAAACAACATCCAAAAATTTGTTGCCTACAAGAAACACACTTTGTCTATAAAGACAGACATAGACTGAAAAATAAAACAATGGAAAAAGATATTCCATGCAAATGAAAACCATAAAAAGATCGAGGATAGCTAATTCTTAGAAAAAATAGATTTCAAGACAAAAACTATAAAAAGAGACAAATAAGATCATAATATAATTATAAAGAGGTCAATTCAGCAAAACATGTATATACATATAACATTTGTAAATATAACATACATATAACAATTGTAAATATAAATGCACCCAACACTGGAGAACCTAGACATATAAAGCAAATGTGATTACAGCTAATGTGAAAATAGACCCTAACACAATAATTGCTGGAGAGTTCAATATCCCACTTTCAGCATTGGACAGATCTTCCAAACAGAAAATCAACAAAGAAACATTGGACTTAATCTGCACCATATACCACATGGACCTAATAGATATTTACAAAACATTTCATTCAATGGCTGCAGAATACGTGTTACTCTCTTTAGTACATGGATTATTTTCAAGAATAGACCATATGTTAGCCACAAAACAAGTCTTTAAATTTTCACAAACATTGAAATTATGTCAAGTATCTTCTCTGACTACAATAGAATAAAACTAGAAACTAATAACAAGAATTTTGGAAATTATACAGACACATAGAAATTAAACAGTTTGCTTCTGAATGACCAGTGGGTCAGTGAAGAAATTAAGAAGGAAATTTTAAAAATTCTTGAAGCCAATGAAAATGGAAACTCAACATACCAGAACCTATATAATACAGAGTGATATCATTTGGATATTTGTTCCCACTCATATCTAATGTTAAATTGTAATCCCTAGTGTTGGAGATAGGACCTGGTGGAAGGTGTTTGGGTGATGAAGGTGAATCCCTGATAGTTTGGTGCTGTCTTTGTGATAGTGGGTGAGCTCTCACAAGATCTAGCTTAAAAGTGTGTGGCACCTCCTCCTTGCTCTTGCTTTTGCCATGTGATGTGCTTGTTCCTTCTTTGCCTTCTGCCATTAGTTAAAGTTCCCTTAGACCTTCCTAGAAGCCTAGGAGATGCTGATATTATGCTTCCTGTACAGCCTGCAGAACTGTGAGCCAATTAAACCTCTTTTGTTTATAAATTGCTAGTCTCAGGTATTTCTTCATAGGAACACAAGAGAAGACTAACACACAGTGAAAGTGGTAGTACAGGGAAGTTTATAGAAATAAGTGCCTACATCAAAAAGTAGAAAAACTTCAAATAAACATTCTAACAATGCATCTTAAAGAAATAGAAAAGCAAGAGTAAACCAAACCCAAAATTAGTAGAGGAAAATAAGAAAGATCAGAGCAGAAACAAATGAAATTGAAATGAAGAAAATAATACAAAAGATCAATTAAACAAATAGTTGGTGTTTTGAAAAGATAAACAACATAACAAACCTTTAGTCTAAGTAAAAAAGGGAAGGCCCAGTAACTAAAATCAGAGATGAAAAATGAGGCATTACAACTGATACTGTAGAAATTCAAAGGATCATTAGGATTACTATGAGCAAGTATATGCCAATAAATTGGAAAACTTAGAAAAATGGATAAACTCCTGGACACATCCAACCTACAAAAAAATTGAACCATGAAGAAATTCAAAACCTGAACAGACCAATTAGTCATGAGATTGGACCTGTAATTAAAAGTCTCCCAGGCTGGGTGTAGTGGCTTATGCCTGTAATCCCAGCACTTTGGGAGGCCAAGGTGGGTGGACCATGAGGTCAGGAGATCAAGACCATCCTGGTTAACATGGTGAAACCCTGTCTCCACTAAAAATACAAAAAATTAGCTGGGCATGGTGGCGCGTGCCTGTAGTCCCAGCTACTTGAGAGGCTGAGACAGGAGAATCACTTGAACCTGGGAGGCAGAGGTTTCAGTGGGCTGAGATTATGCCACTGCACTCCAGCCTGGTGACAGACCAAGACTCCGTCTCAAAAAAAAAAAAAAAAATCTCCCAGTAAAGACAACCCTAGGACCTGATAGCTTCACTGATGAAGTTTACCAAATATTAAAGGAGAACTAATGCTAATTCTATTCAACCTATTCTGAATAAACAAAGGAGGAGAGGGAATACTTCCAAACTCATTTGGCAAGGCCAGTATTACCATGATACCAAAACCAGACAAAGACACATCAAAAAAAAGAAAGATACAGGTCAATATTCTCGATGAACATTGATGCAAACATTCTTAACAAAATACTAACCAACTGAAATTCACACATTAAAAAGGTCATCCTTGGTGACCAAGTGGGATGCATCTCAGAGATGCAAGGATAGTTCAACATATGCAAATTAATCATTGTGATGCATCATATCAACAGAAAAAAGGACAAAAAATCATATAATCAGTTCAATTGATGCTGAAAAAGCATTTTATAAAATTAAACATGTCTTCATTATAAAAATCCTCCAACAACTGGATATAGAAGGAATATACCTCAATGTAATAAAAAAAAAAATCTATGACAGACCCACAGCTAGCACCATACCAAACAGGGGAAAACTGAAAGCCTTTTCTCTAAGATACGGAGCACGACAAGGATGACCACTGTCACCACTGCTATTCAACAGTGCTGGAAGTCCTAGCTAGAGCAATCAGACAAGAGAAAAAAATAAAGGGCATCCAAATTGGAAAGAAGCAGTCAAATTATCCTTGTTTGATCTTATATTTGGATAAACCTAAAGATTCTAACAGAAAAGTATTAGAACTGATAAATGAATTCAGTTAAGTTGCAGGATACAAAACCAACAAGCAAAAATCAGTAGCATTTCTATATGCCACCAGGGAAGAATATGAAAATCAAGAAACTAATCCCACTTATAATGCTACAGATAAATTAAATACCAAGGAATTAGATTAACCAAAGAAGTGAAAGATCTCTAGAATTAAAAGTATAAAGCATTGATGCAAGAAATGAAAACGATACAAAAAATGTAAACATATTCCATATTCATGGATTGGAAGAATCAATATTGTTAAACTGTCCATACTACCCAAAGCAGTCTACAGACTCAGTGCAACCTCTATGAAAATACTAATGACATTCTTCACAGAAATAGAAAAAGCAATTCTAAAATTCATATGGAATCATAAAAAAACTAAAATAGCCAAAGTTATCGTGAGCAAAAGTAACAAAACTGGAGGAATCACATTAATTGACTTCAAATTATGCTATAGAGCTATAGTAACCAAAGCAGCATTATACTGGCATAAAAACAGACACATAGACCAATGGAACAGAATAGAGAATGCTGGAAATCCATATGCAGAAGAATGAAACTAGACCCCTATCTTTTGCTGTATACAAAAATCAAGTCAAAATGTATTAAAGACTTAAATCTAAGACCTCAAACTGTGAAACTACTACAAGAAAACATTGAATAAACCCTCCAGGACATTGTAATGGACAAAGGTTTCTCAAGTAATACCTCGCAAGCACAAATAACCAAAGCAAAAATAGACAAATGGGATCACGTTGAGTTAAAAAACTTCTGCATGGCCAAGGGAACAATCAACAAAGTGAAAAGGCAATCTACAGAATGAGAGAAAATATTTGCAAACTCACTATCTGATAAAGGATTAATAACCAAAATATATAAGGAGCTCAAACGACTCTATAGGGAAAAAAAATCTAATAATTTGTTTAAAAAATGGGCAAAAAACCTGAATAGACAATTCTCAAAAGAAGACATATAATGGCAGACAGGTATATGAAAAGGTGCTTGACATCACTGATCATCAGAGTAATGTAAATCCGAACTACAATGAGATATAATCTAATGCCAATTAAAATAGCTTATATTCAAAAGATAGGCAATAACAAATGCTGATGAGGATGTGGAGAAAGGGAAACGCTCGTACACTGCTGGTGGGAACATAAATTAGTACAACTACTATGAAGAACAGTTTGGAGGTTCCTCAAAACACCAAAAATAGAATTACTATATATCTAGCCATCCCACTAATAGGCATTTACCCAAAGGAAAGGAAATTTGTATATTGAAGAGATATCTGCACTCTCATGTTTATTGCAGCACTATTCACAATAGCTAAGATTTGGAGGCAACTTAAGTTTCCATCTGCAGGTGAATGGATAAAGAAAATGTGGTACATATACACAATGGAGTACTATTCAGTCATAAACAAAAATGAGATCCTTTCGTTTGCAACAACATAGATAAACGGTCATCATGTTACGTGAAATAAGCCAAACACAGAAAGACAAACCACATTTTCTCACTTATTTGTGGGAGCTAAAAATATTAAAACAATTGAACTCATGGTTATAGAGAGTAGAAAGATGGTTACCAGGGCTGGAAAGGGTGGTTAGAGGGGTGGGTAGAAGGATGGTTACCAGAGGCTGGAAAAGGTAGTTAGAAGGCTGGAGTTGAAAGTGGGGATGGTTAATGGGTACAAAAATATGATTATGTTGAATGAATAAGATCTAGTATTTGATAGCACAACAGGGTGCTTATATGTAAAATAATTTATTGTACATTTAAAAACAAAGTGTATAATTAGATTGTTTATAACACAAAGAAAGGATAAATGGTTGAGGTGATGAATACCCCATTTATCCTGATTTGATTATTATGTATTATATGCCTGTATCAAAATACCTCATGTACCCCATAAATATATACACCTACCATGTACCCACAAAAATTAAAAGAAAAAGAATATTCATTGACTTGAGAACATGCTGATTATATCTTAAATGAAAGAATATGCTATTGAACTATTTATGTATATCTAAACCTGTTTCTATATTTATATCTATAGCAAATATCTATATCTGCATACATATATACATATGTACTATATTTGTAATCTCAATGATATATTAAGATGATTTCCATAGGTTATAATATAAACAATATATCATATATTAATATTATAGGTTATATATAATTATTGAGAAATATACACACACACACATATAGTGCCAATTTTATAAAAGAAAAGTTCTAGGTAAAAACTGCTGGAAGGAAATTACCAAAATATGAAGAGTGGCTGTCTCTTTTGGAGATGAGATTACAGATAATTTTTAGTCTTTTTCATTGAACTCATTCCTTGGCGTTAGGAGGTCATTTTTTTCAGGCTCTGATTTGAAGACAGTACCCTCTGAAATGAAGCCTCACCAATGCTGCCTGTGGTCACCTCTTAAGCCCTACTTGAGTCCTGTTGCTGTCAGCTGTATCTCTGTGACTGAGGGAAACGTTGGAGAGATGAGGAAAACAGAGGAAAGGAAGGAGACAGAAGAGCAGAGGGTAAGGGATGACTGTTGCTCTTTAGGGCAGTAACACGTCAGCAGGCATAATTATGACACAATGACGCGTGGCATCCAATATGCAAGAACATGATCCCTGTATAGGTTTCACAAAGTCTGGTGAGAAATGAGGAGTGGGCAGAGGTGAAAAGAAGGTATGCACCTGGATGTGTGGTTTAGGGGGTCGGATATCTCCCAAAAACCTCTGGTCTTCCTTTAAAAATGTCAACAAGGTCTCCCTTGCCTCTGCTTGGTTTTTCAGCTCCCTCTGTGTGGTCCAACTCTCTTCCACACATAGGACACACACACATCTTTCAGTGCTGCCCTCAGAGTCCAGCCCATGCTTGCCAGCCCTCCCTTAATCCCTGCCTTCCAGCAACCTGCACACCCAGCGCTCCACACATTCCACGGGGTCAGTACCCAGCTCCCAGGGCTCTGTCATCTTTGGAAGACCAGACGGTTGTTGCTAGGCAGAATATACAAGGCACAACTGTAGCCAACTGTCTAACTCAAGCCTATTCATGGTATTTCTCCATTTGCCTGGATTATGAATCGAGGAAGCAATGATTTTTCAGTTTACTACACAAGCTGTTGTTCCTTGATGACCTGCTGTAAAAATGATAGCTATGTTCTATGACCTTAATTTTACTAAAATTCTGAGATGCAAAATAATATTCAGTCTATAACATTTGCAGGAGAATGATTAGCTCTGCCGAGTAGTAGGAAGTAACAAAAGAAATAGAGGGCATTGGAACTGTCTTATACAGTAAGGCACAGATATGGATTGGGGCAGGTTTGTCCGGTGCCAGCTTTTTGTAGTACTTAATCAAGTGACCTGAGATCAACTGTGTTTGCCTGTACAAGTTATGACTTCTGACACATGGAGGTGGCTTGAAATCAAATAGAGGTACAATCACGTTCTGGTTTTACCTTGTACTAGTGCTGTGATATATGCTTAGTTGCTTCACTTTCCTGAGTTTTAATTTCTTCATCTGTAAAATGGATGTGGTAACAGTCAACATGAACATAAACGAGAACATATATGCAAAGGGGCCTCTCAGTTTATACAACAAAGTAATTGCTTAGTAAATGTGAATACTCGCCCCACCAATAAATATGTGTTACATGGACTTGAGTATATAGTTGAACTTCATTTCAATCTTGAAAAATGGCTAAATTAGTTTATACTCATTTCTTAAGGACAATACGACAAGGAATTATGCCACAAAGGGAAATGAAATGGTCATTTGGAACTTTGTGTTCTAAAATCATTTCTGATTTACTCAAACTGATAACTGAATGTAATTGGTTGTGGAAAGTTGGCCCAAGACCTGATGAAATAATTCTCTGTGTTTTTATCTCTTTTGACCAAATACAATATATGCTGATGCTATCAATTTCCAAGGTCTTATTGGTTAAATGAATAGGAAAGATCAGATTTTTTAAAATACGAAGCATGATGTCTTTATCATAGTAGACATTCAATACATTTTGTTGAATGATGAATGCATGGTGATTTTCAGAATGGAGGTTGGGACTCTGCTGCCCTGTGTGTGCAGCCTGGGGACATTCATTGCGGAAGAATTCTCAACTTCTCTGTGGTAGGTAATAGAAGAGCCCATTAGAAATCTTTCTCTTGTGGCTGACGGGCTGTTGACATTTATCGGATGCTGCCTGGGTGCTAATCACCTCACTCATTTACATCCTTATCTCTTTCATTTCTCCCAACCAAGACTCCCCATGGACTATTCCTGAACTAAATGAGGGAGGGCAGTGTCTCCATAGCTTGGAAAACACACACACTTCATGTGGACTTTTGGGCAATTTACAATTATTGGAGTTGGGGCAGGGGGATAGGTGGGGTATCAGTTTAGGGGAAGAAAAATAAAAACTAAACCAAACCAGATCAAACTTGAGCACTGTGCGACGTGACTAGAGAAGTAGTGAGGAAAGGAAAGGAGTGTATATAATGTTGACTGTACATATGTGACCTTGAAAGGGCCTACTGCAGTGTTTCTCCTTTCAGAATTTGGCCCTTTTTAGCTCAAAGGACATTTTTTCCAGCCTTATTGAGGGATAATTGACAAAATTATATATATTTAAAGTATACAACTTGATGTTTTGATATTTGTACACATTAGTGATGAACGCAATCAAGCTAATTAACATATTGATCACCTCACATAATCACCATTTTCTTTTATTGATGTAGAGAGAACACTTACGATTCAACCTCTTCTCCAGTTTTAAATATATGTGCAATGTAGTATTGTTAACTGTAGTCACCGTGCTGTACATTATACTTCCAGAACTTACTCATTTTACAAATACAAGTGAAATAAATATGGACAAGCTGAAGGACTTTGGAGGGGTAGGACAGGGAGGGAAAATGTTAAAGAAACCTTAGACTCTTTCTTCTCCCTGACACTTTGCATAGATCAGTCACCACATTGTGGGGTGTCTTCCTTGAGCTGAAAAGAAGTGGTATGCAGTGGGGGTGGGGGAAGTGGGGGAAAGCCCAGGGCCTAAAGGTGGCTCTGCTCTACCTACTTTGTAACCTTGAGAAACTACACCCTGAGGTTGTCAACTGCCTCAGTTGACTATCTGGGATATTATCAGGGATAACAACTCCCTTAGAGGGTTGTTTGAAGATGAGAAATAATGTTTTGGGTTATTTTTTCTTTTTGAGACGGAGTCTCGCTCTGTCGCCCAGGCTGGAGTACAGTGGCAAGATCTCAGCTCACTGCAACCTCCGCCTCCTGGGTTCAAGTGATTCTCCTGCCTCAACCTCCTGAGTAGCTGGGATTACAGGCAAGCACCACCATGCCCGGGTAATTTTTGTATTTTTAGCAGAGATGGGGTTTCACCATGTTGGCCAGGCTGGTCTTGATCTCCTGATCTCATGATGCACCCACCTTGGCCTCCCAAAGTGCTGGGATTACAGGCGTGAGCCACTGTGCCTGGCCGAAATGTTTTTAAAGTGCCTGCTACACATTTGTTACTCAAAATACTATGGTTATTTCTTGAATCTGTTACTGTCCCTAAATTCAGTCTTTCAAAACCACTTTCCTAGACTCTCCAACAGTTTTTTAGTTGACTTATCTGCTAGTCTTTCTACATGATTAGACACCAGAGTGAACTTTTTAAAAAACAAATTTAATGTCCTTCCCCATGTCAAAATCTTTTGTACCTAAAGGACATCACGAGCTCTTTCCTTAAGTCATTGAAATAACTTTAAAACCTGTCCCCAGAACACTTTAAAACTCCCTTTCCTAGATGGTATTCCCCATCCCCAAGGCAGGCTTTATGGGCAAATGGCAGTGCAATCACAGAGTTCCTGCCCTCTGATGAGGCCCCATGCTCAACTTAATCCTCTGCTATGGACTTCTTGAAATTCTTAATGATTTTATCTTTGATTTTGTGTTTTGTAAGTGATGTCACATGAAACAACAGAGTGTAGCTAGGAGCAGCAGTGGCATGCCAGGCAGCAGACTGTACATGTGTGGGCTCAGGTCTGTGGCAGCAACAGTTGGGCAGTTGGCCTGGCCTACTGGTACACATGTGCCTGGGGTACCCTGGGAGTCATTGGCCCCAAGGGGGTGGCCAAGGCTAGAACCTGGGCCCAGATTAGAGGTGGCAATGGCAGAGTAGAAGCAGAAGCAATAGCAGTGGCTGCCATGGCAGCAGGGACTATGGCTCTGGTAGAGAAGAAGGGTTTTGCATGAGGCCAGTGCCAGGCTTGCCTGCTGATCCCCGGAGTCCATCCCTGTGCATCTGTGCAAATAGGAATTCTCTGGCCTAAGTGAAGGGTCAGGAACTCTGGAGATCAATGATTAGGAACACTGTCAGTAAATTATTACAAAGTAGAGGCATACATAAGACATAGGATAAAAGTGTCTCAGGTAATTATTAGAATTCTCCAAAGAATTTTGAATTTCTGGTTTTGAAAACTGCTGCAACATTGCAAAGCAAATATCCACAGGCTTGGAAATAAAAATTAAATAATTGTCACATTTGACAGAAACTAATGTTTTCATATGAAACTGCACGTGAACCATTAATTGGAAAGATAATTTTAAAATTAATTTTTCCTTATAATGGACGATACAGAGGTGAAATGCATAAACAAGTATTTTGAATTATATGTAAATTGTGAAATTGCTTTCAGTTTCTTGTATAATTGCCACAAGTTTCAAGAAGTGATAGAGAAAACAAAAATGTCATTGCATACATTTACATTTGAAATTACATTTAAAAAGTTAAATTAAGACATACATGAAATTGATTTGTATGAAGAGTCAAATCTTTAAAAAGTGGTTCTGCAAGGATCATCACCTCTAGGTATACCAACATTTATATTATGAAACAATTTATCAGAAATGTATCCCAATGTTGCCACAGCCTGCAAAATAACCTTAACAATTCTATTAAGTTTGAAACAGTGGAAAGATCACTCTGAAGTTCAAAATCAAGTTTAAAACAAATCAAAATTTGTTTGCAATTTTGCATTTGCCAATAGTGACTTGCTTTTAATTATATTGTTTGAAAATGAAGTTGCTAAACATGTCAATATTTTGAACTTATAAATAGATTTGTAGAAAAATGACCAGAAAATCATATGATCAACCAAGATAGCATGTTAATAAGATATTATTATTCACTATATTACATAAAATGATGATCCCTCCAAAATATATATATTTTTTGCAGTTTACAAGTTTATGTTGTAGTCCTGTATCACAATCACTCCATTCCTTTTTGTTAAAAAGGAGAAAGTTTTATATGTCGGTATATCTTTAACTGAACTTCTCCCCCTACTTTTTGAACCATAGGCTTCACATTTTCATTTTGCACCAGGTCCTACAAATTATATAACTGATCCTGCCCAGTCTCTCTAGCATAGCTCATCTCCTATAAGTAGGCACCTCATACACACCTTTCTACTGCCAGTGATG
Organism: Papio anubis; assembly: GCF_008728515.1. Lineage (NCBI taxonomy): Eukaryota > Metazoa > Chordata > Mammalia > Primates > Cercopithecidae > Papio > Papio anubis. The sequence continues at coordinate 145,987,777 of NC_044981.1, forward strand.
TCTTTCTTTTGGTTATGTTTTGTATCCTGCTTACTATGTTCTTCCTGCCTCCTTACCTGTAGGATTCTTATATATATCTCAACCTTCTATTCAGCTCCACCTATAAAAATACTATACCATGGCAGGGCGCGGTGACTCATGCCTGTAATCCCAGCACATTGGGAGGCCGAGGCGGGTGGATCACGAGGTCAGGAGATCAAGATCATCCTGGCTAATACGGTGAAACCCCGTCTCTATTAAAAATGCAAAAAATTAGTCAGGCGTGGTGGCGGGCGGCTGTGGTCCCACCTACTGGGGAGGCTGAGGCAGGAGAATGGCGTGAACCCTGGAGGCGAAGCTTGCAGTGAGCCGAGATCTTGCCGTTGCACTCCAACCTGGGCACCAGAGCGAGACTCCATCACAAAAAAAAAAAAAAAAAAAAAAGCTATAGCACTTCGACCACACATTCTGTATAGTCTTACTGTTTTGTGCTATTATGATCTATTTGTATGTTTCTCCCTTTAGCTAGACTTTGACCTCTTTGAGAGCAATTACTCTACCTCTTTAATAGTTACTATTTCTTAGTACCTTAGTACTGTGCTTTTCTTATTTTAGGAGTTTAATGAATACAATTAAGTATAGAGTATTGAGGAGAACAACAGTCAACAAAACTGATAATGAGGAGATGCAGATAAGTTGGCGAAGGCATTGAGCAGGGTTTCTCCAGTGTGTCTGGTTGACTTAGCAAGTGTCCCTGTCCTCTTATTGCCTTACTCCTGAAGAAGTGACAGAAGAACCTAAGACCTGAAGGATACATTGTTAGTCAGCAAAGGGGGACTGACGAGAAGAGTGCAGCATCAAAAGGGGTGCCAAGTGCAATGGCCCAGAAGCAGGAGAGAGCACAGTGAGTCCCAGGAACTGAAGGGGTTTTCCTCCTCAAGGGGCATCCTTGTTCCCAGAGGAAGGTCTTCACAGAGACAGACAGAAGGGTTTTGTGTCTAAGAATATAGGGTTAGCTGTTTTTTCCTCCCAGGACCTCCAAATAAGCTTTTTAAGACCCATCTCTAGATCAATAATAATGACAGTGAGATATTTCAAAGACAAAATATTTAACATCATGCTTAGAACTTTCCTTTATCATTAAAGTTTGGATCATTATATAAGTCCCTGGCTCATCTCCATCTATTAGCTCATTAGCTAAGCAGTGATGCTGTTGGTCTTATTGGATAGTTCACTGAATTAATCAGCTGGTGTAACAGATGTTCTTTTCTGGGTATGTGGTAGGGGGTGTGACTTAGGTCTATAATCAGAGATGGTTTCCCTACCTTCCATGTTTAGGTCACAATAAGATATAGGTAAGAAGGAAAGATCACAGCATATCCATTTCTACCACTGCTGGAAAAAAACTTCTTAAAGCCCATGCCCCCTTTATACCAAGAGGAACCCAAGTCTGGTTTTCTAGCTCCAATGTGAAACTCACATTTCCCCTTGAGTGGGACACAGTTAATACACCCTAAGAGTTTCCCTGGGGTAAAATGGTTTTACTAGAGTTCGGAACTTTAATTAAATATTTAAATATGGTGATTTGTTGTAATATATGTTGATTCTTTGATTTTAGCAACTGTAAGTAGCTAATAACTGTTCAAAAAATCTTCAGAAAATTACCCAAAGATTTTATGCTGTTTGAGGTTGCAGGCTTCTCTATCTTTTCTGATAGAGACTGTTTCGTTCTTATATGTTCCTTCTTAGGTATCCTAGAGAGTCAGTCATAGAAAAGACAAACACATTTATAAATGTGCTACTTTTATTTTTGGCTCCATAGACTATCTTAACATATGGCAAAGTTCCTATGAAAGAGGATATGAAGGCCCTATAAAGTTGGGGAATCATGGACATACAACCAAATTTAGATATCTTAAAAACAACAAGGTGTACTTATAAGCTTAAAAATAATTTTCTCAGTAAATCTACTATAAATAATAATCAAAAGGATGAGAGTGGGGAGTGTAGGAGTTCACTCTTTATAGATATATTTATTTTAAAAACCCTAATGAGAAAGAAAGAGTGAAACAAGAATAAGCAGCAATTTTCTACAGTGAGAGAGAGACAGAGAGAGAGAGAAAGAGAGAGAACTACTATGTGTTACATGCTGAGAGTGTCAAAGGCCTGTAAAGATGTACCAATTTTAGAAGTTTTTAATGAAATCATATATCGAGGTGAACTACATTAAAATATTTTTTTTTCAACCATTCCAGAAATGATAGTCCAAGTTGGCACGTCAAGGCTGGTAGGTCATGCACTTTTCACTGTAGCTCAGATTGCTGGGAGTCACATCCTCCTCGTTAGTTTCAGGTGACAGCTCACTGTACAGGGGAGATCCACTTGTAGAGAAAGAGAGAAGAGGGAGAGGAAGATTTAGCACTGCATTTTCACAGGGCAAGAAATTCCGACCTAGCTCCAATGGGTGTTGGCCCGTTGCCTGGGATCTTGTTAAACACATGACCATCACTCTTCTGCCTATTTCTGGCCTGGATTTGGAGCTTGGTGGCTAAGTAAACCCCACTGGAGCTAAAATTAGGCAGTCAAATTGTGACAAGACATACTTGTCTTCAATAAAGAAGAGACGTCTATTAAAAAAATGGATCTATCCGTGGGTCAATATAAGTCACATGCATCTTAGCAGACTGTTTGCATTGTGCAGAAACAAAATTAAAATAGACCAGCTAACTAGAGTGGCTGCATTCTGGCTTTTAGCCATCTAATATTGCCAGAGTAGCCCAATTCTGTTGCTAAAGGTCCTATCTCGCTGTAGGAGAGTTTAGGGAATAAAAGCAAAATAATGAACTATTGACATGAATGATGAAAAGCAGAGCAAGCAGATATAACCATATATTTTAGATGAATGTAATTTTATGATTTCAAAGTTTGGAAACCTTTTATATCATAGGAAGAATGTGTTGGGGCTTGAGAATCAAGGCATTCTTTTTCATTTGACTGGTGTCTTACAGAAGTGGAATTGTCGTTGAAATTATAGCAAAGGACAGTAACAACAATTCTTTATATATGTGTAATATTTTTACCTTTTAAAATATTTTTACACTTAGTTTTTCAAACTTCTCACTAAATATCTTTTGATTGCCCACTTTATGGGTGTTACCATAAATGGTATCATGGGAGAAATCAGAGATGAATCAAACATTTTCTCTCCCATCAAGGAGCATAAGATCTGTTTTTAGAGGCAAGAAATAAATGCAGGAAAAATTTAACACAACAAAATAATTCAATGGCAATTTGAGCTCATAGTAGAAGAGCTATTTAAAAAGTAGTAATCATTAACCGTTTAACTGCCACATGCCTTCCATAGTGGAATTTAGAGGAAAATAATAACTTCCGTTTTCATTGATTATGGAGGAAGGATTTCCAAGAATATATAGAGATCTGTGGAGATAATGATGCAAAGAAAACAGGGAGACTAGAAGAAAGGTTGCAGATAATGGTGGGTACATTCTTTTGATGGAAGCTTACGTAGGGAATTAGCTGTCTTCACACTGGACATGCCTATAGCAGGTGTGCACCTTTATATTTACTTGAGAGATTAAGCTTTGCTAAGTCCAGAGGAAGCCTGAAGACAGAGAGCTTGCTGTAACTCTGGAAGGAACTCAAGTCTGGGCAACCAGACTCAGGCTGCTACTCTTTCCATCACACAATACTTAAAATCACAGCCAAAACATAAATAAGCAAAAAACTAAATAGAATCAACCAAATAACACCTCCCCTCCAAATGTAATCACTTCAGAGTTAAAGGATCCATCCTTCCTTGTTTATAGCTGTGACCCATCCCATCTCTCTTGACACCTTCAGAGCTCAAACACAGTTTATGACTAGATTTCTAGAATGGGCACCTTCCTGTAGATGCCCAACACTTCTGTTACACAGGAATTTTCAGGCTGGAGATACTTCCTATCTATAATAAATTATTTCAACACTTCACTATTTAGAAGATTTAATTCATTCTCAGTAGTGACCAACAAGGACAAAAGACATTTAAATATGTTGGGTTCAAAAGATATCATGTTTTAAAAAGTACTATGTTTTTGTACGAATAAGAAAATAGGAAATTGAAAAAGGTTTTGCTAAGCCTCTTTCATAATCAAAATTTCTTAGTTTGATTTTATAACCAGACTGAAACAAAAAGATGTTTATTCCATGAAATGGCTTTTGCCAAGATTGCAGTGACCTTGTTGTTAAAACTAACAGGCACACTTCGATGCTGATTTTATGTGATCTCTTAGCAGCATTCCAGTGATGACACTCTCTTCTTTCTGAAATGTTCTTTTTCATTGGCAGCTATAACACCACACTCAGTATTCCTTCCACTTTGACCCCTTTCTTTCAGTGTCCTTTGCAGGGTTCTCTTCTATTACCTGTGCCTTAAATATTGGGATCATTTGGAGTTGTGGCCCGTGCATTTTGTCTTATAATTCTGTAATCTCTCCTTGAAAAAATCCATCTGTTTCCATTGTTTAAATTAACTTTTCTATGCCCATGACTTCCTTACATAATTCATTCATGTATTCAACTTTCTACTTCTACATCGAAAAGTCTACTCTCTACATCCAAAATTCTGTTTGGAATTTTCACGAGCACCTAGCTATAGACCCCCACTGGCTACCATCTCTGCCCTTCTTCCAGTGCACCTTCAATCTGCACATTGCACCACCATCCCACCAGCTGCCTACATCCCTGCATCAGGATGGAGCTTTTGTCCTGTTGACTCCTTGTCACTTCTAATCCTCATAGCTGGTGAGATAAAGAGAGCTAGCATAATTATACCAAAGTTACACTCTGGGAGGGAGCAATGGAAGATAAAGATGTGTTTATATGGCAGATTCTGTAGTCTGAGAAATACCAGGATCCAATATTACCATCCCAGCATGGAGGCAGAACTTGGTTTTGCCAACCTCTAGCAAAAAGTGTTGGAATCAGGATGGCTTTACATTCTCAATTGCTATTGAGAACACCAAAGAGCTTTTGTTTATGTAGTTATATCTACTGATATTTATCATTTTAGATATTAACACTGACAAAATAAAATGTTCATTTATTAATTTATTAAAAGTAATTCATCCATTATACACTAATATAAGTCACATATTTTATAAAATATAACTAGATTTTCCAAGACAATATTATTTTAGTAGAGTGGGATTGTTCTACATTTTTCCAAGTCTCTTTAGTACCTGACTTAACAAAGGACAGCTGGATTCTCATGCCTGCTTCAGCATTCAATCTGTTCTAATATCACATGTTGTACACTCTCTAGCAAACCCCACTGTTTATTCATACAAGAGTAAGAGCGAAAAAGACAAATAGCATGTTAGTCACAGTATGAAAATAGTTTTGGCTTCATGGAGTCCCCTAAAATGTTACAGAGAGCCCTAGGGTCACCAGAAGCACATTTTGAGAACCATTTCCTCATACTTTTCTGATTTCTCTCATAGTGTTGGGCCCAAAGTAGATGCTCAGTGTGTACTTAGCTACCTATAGAAATCAAAATGTGGTTTAATTTTTTCTGCTTGTAATTTGGTTATTCCTGTACTTAAGAAGATGTAGAAACCCATCAGTTTCCAGCCAATTTAGAATTATTATGGTTTACTTTGTGAAATGATCAATGTATGTGGAGGGATGGGGGAAATATGGAACACATACATTGCATTGTCATGTGAGGATAGCCTTGCATACTTCAAAGGGAGAAAGCTGGGACTGCAGGAATTTCAGGAACCTGAGAGGGTACAGAGAGGAGTGGATTTGGGGTCAGGGCTTGGTCTGTTAATACAAGAAGTGCTCAGTCAATGTGATAGTAATGCTCAAGAGTGTGGAGTGGGAGTTTGCAAGATCTAATTGGTTGTGGAAAACCCACTTGCAAGGCTAGAATGGAAACTTGTAGAGAGTAATTTTCTTTCTAATCATGTATAAATCTCAAATGACTTGGCTTGCTATTAAAGTACTTTCAGACTTTTTATGGCATGGATATAATATCTAATAAAGTTTAGTAAAAGATATAGAGATGCTGTGTAATTGAGTACTCCTGAATCTTCTTACAAATGGCCTTTGCAGAAGAGCTTATGAATCAGATTTGTTAATAAAAGAGAATCACATAATCAGAGGGAAATGACAGATTTGACTGTAAGAGCTGTGCCCAGAAATTTCCCACATGAACTTCTCACAAGCCAGATGAAAGACTTGCTAACTGGATGGGTTACTTTGAGGGCACTTTTCCTAAATTCCTATAAATAGGAATGAAAAGTTCCTTAGTATTTTATGGAGTATGTGACAACTTTAAGTCATGGATTGGTCTGTAGGAAGGGCATGTGAATGAAAAGATCTTCCTTAAGAAGACCTTCAAAAAGTCTATAAAAGTACCAATTGACTCTTCAGAGCTTTAGGACTGTTTCTTTAGAAAAACATCAGAACAGACTAAAGAGAAAGACTAAGGCATCAATAACGTTTGCAGTGAAATTGATGGTCTGCTTTTGTGCAGGGTTACTGTAATTCTTTGGTTAAAAATCAGACATCAGTAATAGGAAGGGGAAGAAGGGGAGAAGTGTTAGACACTGATGAGAACTTTTAAGGATTTACATGTCAGAGAATTTCCTTGGTCAGAATGCATATTTGGCCTTTTTAAAGGAAGTAGAATGCAGGTAAGCTGAGTCATCGCCTTGAGTTTCTCAATTTGGGAATGACCTTGACACTGGAGAAGCTAAACCACTCTGCTTCTTTTCTGAAGCTAGCTGTTAGCACCAGAGGTGTCCTGACAAAGGGAAAATGAGATTTAAGACTGGCCAAGACGATGGAGGAAAAGGGAAAAGGTTTTGTGAACTTCTTGAAACTTCATTTCATGTTGACTTTTTCTGGCCTGGAAGTTCAACTGGAAAACAAAGAATAATTAATGACTTTGAGACATTGTTGAAAAGTGCAAAATTTATGAATCATCCAGTCATGCTAATGTGACTAACTTTTACAATATTGACCTTTTCCCCTCATTCTCTGTATTAACCTAATTATGTGCTGGTATTAGCTTGATGTAACCTTAGGATATTAAGTGTCCTTAGCTGATTTTTTTTTTTTTTCCAGAATGTCTTAAAAGCATTTAAATTCAGCAATCCATAACAGGATACAGACCAATATTTTCTTGGCATTGTACAAAATAAATTTACTGCTTTTCTTTAAATAAATGACAGAGAAGACTCCTTTCTGCTGTGGAGGGGGTCTCAAAGAATTTCTGAAATGTGTTCTTTGAATCATTAACAAATTGGGAAAAAAAGGAGAAAACGCCTGTAGAAAATGAAACAACCTTTCCACTCAACCAAACAATGAAGGACAGCTGCTGACAGGGAGACGGGATTAACAAAGGAGCAAGTGTATGAAACACAGTGGTATTTGCCCAGACTCTGAGTTTCTTTCAGCCTCCAGGCTGGCTGTGGTGACAGAGCCATCTGTCCTAGCATTTTGCCCTCTGTAGTCAGCCATTAATTTTCCACAAGGGCTCTCAGTGACAGCTACCTCATACTGGCCATACTTGGACACGGGATATATGACATGCATTGAGAGAGTAGCTTCAAGGATTCAAGGCTTATGACACTGAATGTGCAGAAAAAGAGAGGTGGAGAGATTTCTGCACAAACCAAAGGTGGCTAAAAAGCAGACAGACACTTACTAATTTGAGACACTGCCATTTTCATTAGTGTTATGTTTTATCTTGAAATCCCACGATGTGTGGATATAACTCTTGACCTACATATATTGGGACTGGAAAACAATGGAATGATTGAGTAAATAGAGAGGAAGAAGGCCAGGAATAGTGGTTTGTGCTTGTAATCCCAGTGCTTTGGGAGGCTGAGGCAGGAGGATCACTTGAGATCAGGAGTTCAAGACCAGCCTGGGCAACATATTGAGACCCCCAATATCTATAAAACATTTAAAAAAATGAGAAGAAGAAATGCTAATAGATTATTCCTTAAAGCCAGAGAAAAGACAAATACATAAATTCTCATTTATATTACTTTGAAATGAGTTTTGATTTTTTATAACAAGGTCTACAAGATCCTCTCCTCTCTACTTCCCAGTGTGCATTCTCTCTCTCTCTCCTGCAGCTGTTCTACCCACACTGGAAATAATATGCATAAAAAGAGTATTCTACAAATATGCATCAAAATTGTCATGCTATTTTCCTCCTGCTCACACTGATAGCTAGAGAGTACTCAAGCTTAGTTTTAGAGCTCTAGGTTTCATGAGGTAAGATTTCAAGGATACATTTAAAATAATCTCCTCGAAATGGTATTCTGATAAAAGAGCATGAGGTCATTGTGAATATTCCTGAAAAACCAACATTCCATTTTGGAGAGTATTCAATAACCTGCTTAAAATTGTTTTTGGCTGTTCTGGAATTTTATCATTTCCATTCCTGCTCATAATAAGTGAACTAGTTTTCTGGGAAAGAAAGTCTTTTAGTGATTTTGAAGATAGAAAGTTGGGATAGGAATTCTATTTTAATTTTTTCATTTGTATGATTTTTTTCATGTTTTCTGTAGAAGGTAAAACTTTGTATGCCTAACTGAGATCATTTGCAAAATATCTTCTTAAGGCTCAGGCTATAAATTAGGCTAAACGCCAAACTAGGGAGAGTTTATTAATCAATATTTTTAATTCTAACTGGTGACAAAACTCAGGAAAAAGTTTCAGACAACTATTGAATGTAATATTGAATATAAACTTCAGAGGTCATTATAGAGATTGGCAAACATATGAAAGTTAAAAAGTTCTCAACATGACAAAACAGGTTCAAAGAAAACACTTACAATGTAACAAAAATACAGAAAAGATACCTGAATTTATTAGTTTGCTGCAAAAGTAATTGCGGTTTTCTATTAAAATAAATGGAAAAACTGCAATTACTTTTGCACCAACCTAATAATAAGCTCCCACAAATACATAAGAAAAGAACACTAAAATGGACAAAGAATATGGCCATATAATTCACACAAGCACAAAAGCATACTAAAAGGCAAATAAGTATGTTAAAATATGTCTAACCTCGCTGGTAATTGAAGTTTCCTCTCATGTGGAAATTCCAATAAAAAACAAAAGGCAATTTTTTGCCTGTTGTGTGGCAAGCATTAATACACCAGTGTTGCAGAGGGTCTGGAAAAACAACAAAATATATTATGAAGAACTTCTTTGGGTTAACGGTACAAAGGCACACCAACTATACAGAAAATCTTTAAGATAATTGGGGAAATTTTAAATATAGACTGAGTATTAGATAACATTAGGGAATTGCTATTAATTTTGTTAGGTATGATGCAGGTTTATATTATAAAGCGAAGTTCATATCAGTTAGAGAAAAAGCAAAATGAGGTGGGTGTAAGTGAAATGGTGAATGGTTTAGGATTTGCTTAAAAATTCTCCAGAATAAAAAATATGTGGTGCAGGATAGAGAAAGCAAGAGTGACAAAACGGTGATAATTGTTGGAGATGGGTAATAGGTGTATACGGATTTCTTATATCATTGTCTTCAGTAGAGAATGTGTGAACATCTCCATAATGCATTTCTAAAAAAGCACTAGATCAAGCTTTTTAGAAGGAAAAAAAGAAAAAACAGGAAAAGCCATCTCTATTATCTATCAGTCTATCTATCCAGCAGTCATCTAAATTCATTATAACCACCATCATCTAATCTATCTTTGCAATTGCATAAAAAATGGAGGCATGTAACCGATCGCACCACTCCACTCCAGCATGGACCACAGAGGGAGACCCTGTCTCAAAAGAAGGAAAACATTTTTAATTTAAAAATTACAGATAATGGAACTTCTGGATCTGTCTTTGTATCTCTTTTCTTCTATTTTAATTTCTCTTTGATTTTTGCATGCTATTCTGGCATAATGATCCTGATTCATGGGCCAACTTGCTGATTTGCTTTTCATGTATAGTTGTTTTGCTCGTCAACTATGCATTGACTATTTTTAAGGGGCAACAATCTGATTTTAGATTTCCAAACTCATTAGTAATTTCTTTATCAAAGATGCCCTATTCTTTTTGTTGGTTTGTTTTTGAGATGAAGTCTTGTTCTGTTGCCCAGTGGCACAATCTAGGCTCACTACAACCTCTGCCTCCTGGGTTCAATCGATTCTCCTGCCTCAGCCTCCCAAATACCTGGTATTACAGGTGTGCACCACCATGTCCAGCTTTTATACATATATAAATTATGAAGAACTTCTTTGGGTTAACTGTACAAAGGCACACCAACTACACAGAAAACGTTTAAGATAATTGGGGAAATTTTAAATATCGACTGGGTATTAGATAACATTAGGGAATTGCTATTAATTTATATATATAAATTAATATATTAATAAATATATATATATATATTTAGTAGAGATGGGGTTTCACTATGTTGATCAGGCCGGTCTTGAACTCCTGACCTCAAGTGATCCACCCACCTCGGCCTCCCAAAGTGCTGGGATTACAGATGTGAGCCACTGTGCCTGGCCCAAGGATGCCCTATTTTTGAGAACCGCTTTGAGCATGTCAGTTATACTTATTTTACATTATTTATGATTTTCCTATTTTATTAAAAGTCTATTTATTATAATACCTTTCTTCTTTGGTTATTAATTCTTTCTGTTTTCTTCAGACACTTGTTTCTTCCTTGTTTTGTACTCAAATATGTATTTGAAAATTCTCGTTTATATGGACAGGAAGCCTAGTTCTGTGTAAAACAGATTATTGGGTACAGCTAGATGTGTTGTCAGGTGTACATATATTCCTTGAGTGAGGGCAGCCTGTTCTGGTGAAACTGCTGGTTGGGTTGTATCCTACTTGTCTGGGCTAAGTTCTCAAGCTTACTTTTATTTGAACTTTCTACAATAGGTCTGTATTATTATTATGGTTAATTTTATGTGTCAACTTGACTAGGCTACATACAGGATGCCCAGATAGCTGGCAAAACATTTATGGGTGTGTCTGTTAGGGTGTTTCTGGAAGAGATTAGCACTTGAATCAGTAGATTTGGTAAAGAAAGGATGAAGACCGTCTCTCTCTTCCTGAGCTGACATATCAAGCTTCTGTCCTTGGGCAGCAGAGCTCCTGGTTCTTGGGCCTCCAGACTATGACTGAATTATACCGCTGGTTCTCCAGCTTGCAGATGACGTATCCTGGGACTTATTGGCTTCCCTAATCATGTGAACCAATTCTCAAAATAAATCTCTTGTATACATATCTCTTTATATCCTATTGGTTCTGTTTCTCTGGAGAATGCTAATTAATACAGTAACTTTGTGACATTAAAAGCAATAAAAAATAAGTTTTAGTGCATTAAAAATATGTAAAAAATGCAATGTCAGTGTTTTATGCAGTAACTGACTTCTCACTGTCTGAATGTGGCCAACACACCTTTAAGTTCATACTTCCAAAGAATGGTTGGAGTGGGATTACCTCTTATGAAATGTTGTGATGATTGAGAATGTTTATCCTCTAACAAAAACCTTTAGTGGGAGATATACATATGTATCTCCCTAAGTCTCTGACTTACGATTTTTCAACTTCTGATTTTTCAGTTTTACTATGATGCAAAAACAATATGTGTTCAGTAGAAACTGTACTCCAAACTTTAAATTTTGGTCTTCTTCTGGGCCAGAGATACGTTATACAATGCTTTTGCAAAGTCAAGCAGGGGCAGTGAGCTGCAGCTCCCAGCTAGCAGTGCTAATGCAAGTGTCTGAGCATGTTTAAGGGCTAAGCTAAACTATAGTTTTCTGTTTATTATATGCATTTTCAAGTTAGGATATTTTGAACTTATAATGAATCTGTTGGGTTATAACCTTATCTAAGGTGAGAAACATCTGTTTGTGGAGAGACAGAGAGGGAGAAAGAGAGAGAGAGAAAGAGATAGAGAGAGAGAACATTTACATATGCCCGAAAAAAGAAGGTAGGTTTGTAAGAAGCTGCTAATATTACTATTCCTTACTATTCTTTGATGTTATTGATCTAGGGCCAATTCTTGCTATTAATAACTAAAATTTTACTTATCAAGGCAGGAACTAAATCCACTGTACTTTTTGAATAAGTACCTCTCTCACAGGTCACACCAATGAAGAATTCTTAATAGTAAGACTCTCAGAGACTATTTTGAAAGCACGACTTTGGGAGAAAAGTGATGAGCCTAAGACGGGCATTGTATTGCTTGTCCTTACAAAAAGTCACTAATAGATGCATGATCATTTCTTTGGCATATGTGTGATAGCAGTTTTAAACAGTGACAGTCAGGAACAAATAGAAACTCCCAATCATTGCAAACATAAGCTTTCCTTGATGCCACTCATTCCGTCTAATCCAAAGAATATCTGAAATAGATCACTATTGATGTGCTTAACTGATAACTACTACAGCAGAGGTGAGGCTAGACTGAAATATTGTTCTTAGCAAAAACAAACACAACCAATTAAAAATGCTGTCTGAAAGTAACTTGGATTCTAATGAATAATTTTTATTATTCTCTGCACTCGATTGAGTCATTCATTTATTCATTTAACCACAATCCACTCAACTGAGCACCTGATATCAAATACTCATAAACAGCTGTATTAGTCCATTGTCACATTGCTATAAAGACATATTCGAGACTGGGTAATTCATGGAGAAAAGAGGTTTAATTGACTCACAGTTCCACAGGCTGTACAGGAGGCCTCAGGAAACTTACAAACATGGTGGAAGGTGAAGGGGAAACAGGCACAATCTTTGCATGGTGGAGAAAGAGAGAGAGAGAGAGCGCGTGAAGGGGAAGGTGCCACACGCTTTTAAACAACCAGGTCTCGTGGGAACTCTGGCATGAGACAGCACTCGGGGGATGGTGCTAAACCATTAGAAACCACTCCCATGGTCCAGTCACCTCCAATAGGCCCCTCCTTCAACAATGAAGATCATAATTCAACGTGAGATTTGAGTGAGGACACAAAGCCAAACCATATCAACAACATAATTCTATACTTGTGTGATGGCTGTTACAATGCCAGTCATTATGAATTTCCTAAGTAAGTTTAAAAAATCTATGAGAATTTAAAGTTTTATTTCAGCATGTCTTAAAATGAAATATCTAACTATTTCATTTTAGTTTCACAGAACTAAAAGTAATGATAAGTGAAACAGAGTTAAACAGATTTTTTACTCTAGGACTTTTTAGAGTGTTAGTAAGCTGATGATCACTGTTAATATCCCAGTGGGGATAGCATACTGAATTTCTTAGTTATTTTACCACGATATACTTTTTCCTCCCCCAAGGAACAACTTATGCACTCCTGTTCACTGAAACATACGTAGCACTGCTGCTTTACATGAGTGTTACTTTCTGGTTTTTGGTCTTGTAGAATACGCTTTGTTTTTTTTCTTCTTGGATACTCTATTAAAATGTAAGCAAAATAAAAACTTTCTCTTAGTTTGTTAATAAGGCATTTGCTAACATATCAAATAAACACAGCATGATACTGATACAGGGGACCCATAATTTATGTTATTAGCAACAATGCTTGCCTTTTTCTCTAATGACCACATGGGGGTGCTGAAAAGAGGCAAAGATTTCTGTATTTTCTTTAATAGGCTATTTTATCCACTTTTATATATCCATCAATGTGAGTAATTTAATGGCAGTTATTACCTTCTTTCAAGATCATTTCAAAAGGTGTATTAACAATATTACATAGTGAGGAAAGAAAAGCATCAAAAAGAGCATCAACTCTACATTGCCACAAAATTTAGGGTGTGTGTGTGTGTGTGTGTGAGATTCTCTTATCAGTGGATTAGAGACTAAGGAGGTATACATTTTCAGAAAGAAATCTTCTGTGCATTTATTTAACTGAGAATTGTTAGAATTTGAATTTCAGTATGATAGGAGAAACAGAGGTAATGATATTATAAAACATTATTATAGTATATAATATTTTATATAAATGAATAAATGTAACATATCTGTAATTAATCAGGCATAGTAATAAAAAAGCTTTTTTTATTCTAATTCCTAATATAGGCACAACTTTCCCAGTACTCTTGAAATACAAAGGTATATTTTCCAAATGCCCTCTTCCTACCTCCTTCTCTTCAACAAGAGGTAAACGCTATCCTGGATTTTGTGTTTATTATTGGTTGTAAAAACATAATAATTTTATCACATATGTATGTGTTCAAAGAATATTATTGAGCTCTATAAAATTGCTTTTATTTAGTCTTCTGAGCCTTCCTCCCCAATATTATGTTTACAAAATCCATTCAAGTTGTGCATGAAGCTATAGTTATTTTCACTGCTATGTAACATTCCATTTTTGGCTATTTCACAGGTATTCATTTGTTCTTCTGCTTACCTATACTTAAATTTTCTTTTTTCCTTTTGTTTTTAATGAATACTGTGTACATTTTCATTCAATGTTGTATGGTGCAAATTCCCAGGAGTTTCCCTAGGTTAACGTGAATCCCTTGGAATGAAGATTATGCATGTGCTTGCATTAAAACAACAATCCCAATTTTATTTCAATGTTTGTACCAGGAGTGAACAAGAGTTTCTGTTGTTCTACCTTGCCAATGCTTGGTTTTTCCATGTCTTTAACTTTTACCAATTGATTGGCTTTAAAATGTTATACTATTGCGATCTTATATATATTTCTTTAATTTCAATTGAAGTTGAAAATATTTTATATGCTTATCGGGCATTTGTGAAATACCTACTTATGACTTCGATTTTCTTCAGAGTTGATTTTGATAAGTTTTTCAAGAGAGAAATCTAGCCATTTATCTTACCTTTCAAATTTATAGGAATAAATTTGTTTGTAGTAGTTTCTTATCTTTTTAATCTCTTCTGTATCTGTGGCTGTGTTTTCTTTTTTAGTAGGAGTGTGTTTCATACAAGTAATTTTGATGTTTGCTTTCCCCTTGGTAAAGGTTGCCAAAGTATATATTCGTTTTCTTCCTTTAAAATAATTTTTTATCAAAAATTTTTGAGTATGCAATTAAGAGAGTAAAATAGTTAAAAAAAAAAAACAAAACCAGTTTTCAAAAAACAGTAGTACTCTGCCTCCTTTCTCCCATTTCCTTCTTCCATTTTCATTTCTTTTAGGTGATTACTTTGATATTTACCACCAAGACTCTAAATGATACACTTTCACTGCTACTTTTTAATTTTTGGACTGTAGACATTGTTTGTTTGTTTATTTGTTTGTTTTGAACTCCACATTAGGCCAAGTAACTCCTTTGTTAGCACCATATGTATTATTTTCGTAGCATAATTCACAATAACAGTTTTACATTTCTTTTTAGATTGTTTTATTGTTTGTTTTCCCTTTTAGAAGTCTCACTGGTCAAGGATTGGCTGCTTTTGATTTCTGTTGATTCTCCAAGGCCTAGAACAGGGTGGACATTCAACTGTTTGTTGAGTGAATTCATAAATGACAAAAATGTGTAAGGGAGAAGTGTCAAATATTGGAAGAGATGGGGAAATTCTTTGGGGGAATAACTTGAATGGGATGAGGCAAGGGATTCTTTTTTCTTTTTATTTTTTTATTATACTTTAAGTTCTGGGATACACGTGCAGAATGTGCTGGTTTGTTACATAGATATATATGTGCTGTGGGGGTTTGCTGCACCCATCAATCCGTCATCTACATTAGGTATTTCTCCTAATGTTATCCCTCCCCAAGCCCCTCACCCCCGACAGGCCCTGGTGTTAATGTTCATCTCCTTGTGTCCACATATTCTCATTGTTCCACTGTCACGAATGAGAACACGCAGTGTTTGGTTGTCTGTTGCTGTGTTAGTTTGCTGAGAATGATGGTTTCCAGCTTCATCCATGTCCCTGCAAAGGACATGAACTCATCATTTTTCATGACTGCATAGCATTCCATGGTGTATATGTGCCACATTATCTTTATCCACTCTATCATTGATGGGCATTTGGGTTGGTTCCAAGTCTTTGCTATTGTGAATAGTGCTGCATTAAACATACGTGTGCATGTGTCTTTATAGTAGAATGATTTATAATCCTTTGGATATATACCCAGCAATGGGATTGCTGGGTCAAATGGTATTTCTGGTTCTAGATCCTTGAGGAATCATCACAATGTCTTCCACAACGATTGGACTAATTTACATTCCCACCAACAGTTTAAAAGCATTCCTATTTCTCCACATCCTCTCCAGCATCTGTTGTTTCCTGACTTTTTAATGATCGTCATTCTGACATGAAATGGTATCTCATTGTGGTTTTGATTAGCATTTCTCTAATGACTAGTGATGATGAGCTTTTTTTTCACATGCTTGTTAGCCATATAAATGTCTTCTTTTGAGAATTGTCTGTTCATATCCTTCACCCACTTTTTGATGGTTTTTTTAAATTGTAAATTTGTTTAAGTTTTTTATAGATTCTGGATATTAGCTGTTTGTCCAATGGAAAGATGGCAAAGTTTTCTCCCATTCTGTAGGTTACCTATTCACTCTGATAGTTTCTTTTGCTGGGCAGAAGCTATTTAGTTTAATTAGATCTCATTTGTCATTTCTGGCTTTTGTTACCACTGCTTTTGGTGTGTTAGTCATGAAGTTTTTGCCCATGCCTATGTCCTGAATGGTATTGCCTAGGTTTTCTTTTAGGGTTTTTATGATTTTAGGTCTTACGTTTAAGTCTTTAATCAATCTTGAGTTAATTTTTGTATAAGGTTTAAGCAAGGGGTCCAGTTTCAGTTTTCTGCCTATGGCTACCAATTTTCCCAAAACCGTTTATTAAATAAGGAATCCTTTCCCCATTACTTGTTTTTGTCAGGTTTATCAAAGATCAGATGGTTGTAGATGTGTGGTGTTATTTCTGAGGCCTCTATTCTGTTCCATTGGTCTATATGTCTGTTTTGCTACAAATATCATGCTGTTTTGGTTACTGTAGCCTTGTAGTATAGTTTGAAGTCAGGTAGCATGATCCCTTCAGATTTGTTCTTTTTGCTTAGGATTGTCTTGGCTATACAGGCTCTTTTTTGGTTCCATATGAAATTTAAATTAGCTTCTTCTAATTTTGTGAAGAAAGTCAATGGTAGCTTGATATACCAAAAAATCTATAAATTACTTTGGGCAGTATGGCCAGTTTCATGATACTGATTCTCCCTATCCATGAGCATGGAATGTTTTTTCATTTGTTTGTGTCTTCTCTTATTTCCTTGAGCAGTGGTTTGTAGTTCTTGAAGAGGTCCTTCACATTTCTCGTAAGTTGTATTCTTAGGTATTTCATTCTCTTTGTAGCAATTGTGAATGGGAGTTCACTCATGATTTGACTCTCTGTTTGTCTATTACTGGTGTATAGGAAAGACTGTGATTTTGCACATTAATTTTGTATCCTGAGACTTTGCTGAAGTTGCTTATCAGCCTAAGGAGTTTTTGCACTGAGACAATGGGATTTTCTAAATATACAATCATAGTATCTGAAAACAGAGACAATTAGACTTCCTCTCTTCCTATTTGAATAGGCTTTATTTCTTTCTCTTGCCTAACTACCCTGCTCAGAACTTCCAACACTATGTTGAAAAAGAGTGGTAAGTGAGGGCACCCTTGTCTTCTGCTAGTTTTCAAAGGGAATGCTTCCAGCTTTTGCCCATTCAGTATGATATTGGCTGCTGGTTTTTCATAAATAGCTCTTACTATTTTGAGATATGATCCATCAATACCTAGTTCAGTGTTTTCAGCATGAAACAGTCTTGAATTTTATCAAAGGCCTTTTCTGCATCTATTGAGATAATCATGTGGTTTTTGTCATTGTTTCTGATTATGTGATTGATTATGTTTATTGATTTGTGTATGTTGAACCAGCCTTGCATCCCAGGTATGAAGCTGACTCGACCGTGGTGGATAAGCTTTTTGATGTGCTACTGGATTCAGTTTGCCAGTATTTTATTGAGGATATTTGCATGGATGTTCTTCAGGGATACTGGCCTGAAATTTTCTTTTTTTGTTGTGTCACTGCCAGGTTTTGGTATCAGGATGATGCTGGCCTCAAAAAACGAGTTAGGGAGGAGTCTCTCTTTTTCTATTGTTTGGAATAGTTTCAGAAAGGATGGTACCAGCTCCTCTTTGTACCTTTGGTAGAATTCGACTGTGAATCCGTCTGGTCCTGGACTTTTTTTGGTTGGTACGCTGTTAATTACTGGCTCAATTTCAGAACTTGTTATTGGTCTGTACAGGGGTTCGACTTCTTCCTGGTTTAGTCTTGTGAAAGTGTATGTGTCCAGGAATTCATCCATTTCTTCTAGATTTTCAAGT
Organism: Papio anubis; assembly: GCF_008728515.1. NCBI lineage: Eukaryota > Metazoa > Chordata > Mammalia > Primates > Cercopithecidae > Papio > Papio anubis. The sequence continues at coordinate 146,006,095 of NC_044981.1, forward strand.
TTATTTGCATAGAAGTGTTTATAGTATTCTCTGATGGTAGTTCGTATTTCTGTTGGATGAACAGTGATATTCCCTTTATCATTTTGTCTACTTGATTCTTCTCTCTTTTCTTTTTTATTTGTCTGGTTAGTGGTCAATGTATTTTGTTACTCTTTTCAAAAAACCAGCTTCTGGATGCATTGATTGTTTTGAAGGGTTTTTCATGTCTCTATCTCCTTCAGCTCTACTCTGATCTTAGTTATTTCTTGTCTTCTGCTAGCTTTTGAATTTGTTTGCTCTTGCTTCCCCAGTTCTTTTAATTGTGATGTTAGAGTATTGATTTTAGATCTTTCCTGCTTTCTTCTGTGGGCATTTAGTGCTATAAATTTCCCTCTAAACACTGCTTTAGCTGTGTCCCACAGTTTCTGGTATGTTGTGTCTTTGTTCTCATTGGTTTCAAATAACTTACTTATTTCTGCCTTAATTTCTTGTTTATCCAGTAGTCATTCAGGAGCAGGTTGTTCAGTTTCCATGTAGTTGTGCGGTTTTTAGTGAGTTTCCTAGTCCTGAGTTCTAATTTGATTGCACTGTGGTCTGAGAGACTGTTATGATTTCTGTTCTTTGCATTTTCTGCAGAGTGTTTTACTTCAATTATATAATCAATTTTAGAATAAGTGTAATGTGGTGCTGAGAAGAATGTACATTCTGTTGATTTGGGGTGAAGAATTCTGTAGATGCGTGTTGAGTCTGCTGGGGCCAGAGCTGAGTTCAAGTCCTGAATATCTTTGTTAATTTTCTGTCTTGTTGATCTGTCCAGCATTGACAGTGGGGTGTTAAAATCTCTCACTATTATTGTGTGGGAGTCTAAGTCTCTTTGTAGGTATCTAAGAACTTGCTTTATGAATCTGGGTGTTCCTGTATTGGGTTCATATATACTTAGGATATTTAGCTCTTCTTGTTGCATTGAAATCTTCACCATTATGTAATGCCCTTCTTTGTTTTTTTTTTTTTTTTATCTTTGTTGGATTTAAGTCTGTTTTCTCATAGACTAGGATTGCAGCCCCTGCTTTTTTTTTTTTCTTTCCATTGACTTGGTAAATATTCCTCCCTCCTTTTATTTTGAGCCTATGTGTGTCTTTGCACATGAGATGTGTCTCCTGAATACAGCACATCAATGGATCTTGACTGTTTATCCAATTTGCCAGTCTGTGTCTTTTAATTGGGGCATTTAGCCCATTTACATTTAAGGTTAGTATTGTTATGTATGAATTTGATCCTGTCATTATGATGTTAGCTGGTTATTTTGCCCGTTAGTTGATGTAGTTTCTTCATGGTGTCAATGGTCTTTACATTTTGGTAAGGTTTTGCAGTGGCTGATACTGGTTTTTCCTTTCCATGTTTAGTGCTTCCTTAAGGAGCTCTTATAATGCACTCCTGGTGGTGACAAAATCCCTCAGCATTTGCTTGTCTGCAAAGGATTTTATTTCTCCTTCGTTTATGAAGCTTAGTTCTCCTGGTTATGAAATTCTTGGTTGAAAATTCTTTTCTTTAAGAATGTTGAATATTGGCCCCCACTATCTTCTGGCTTGTGGGGTTTCTGCTGAGAGATTCACTGTTAGTCTGATGGGCTTCCCTTTGTGGGTAACCTGACCTTTCTCTCTGGTTGCCTTAACATTTTTTCCTTCATTTCAACCTTGGTGAATCTGATTATTATGTGTCTTGGGGTTGCTCTACTCGAGGAGTATCTTTATGGTGTTCTCTGTATTTCCTGAATTTGAATGTTGGCCTGTCACGCTAGGTTGGGGAAGTTCTGTATAATGACCTGAAGAGTGTTTTCCAACTTGGTTGTGTTCTCCCCATCACTTTCAGGTACACAAATCAAACATAAGTTTGGTCTTTCCACATAGTCCCATATTTCTTGGAGGTTTAGTTTGTTCATTTTCATTCTTTTTTCTGTAATCTTCTCTTCATGCTTTGTTTCATTAAGTTGATCTTCATTCTCTGATATCCTTTCCTCTGCTTGATCAATCGATTTGGCTATTTATACTTGTGTATGCGTCACGAAGTTCTTGTGTTGAGATTTTCAGCTCCATCAGGTCATTTATGTTCTTCTCCAAATTGGTTATTCTTGCTAGCAGTTCCTGTAACCTTTTACCAGTGTTCTTAGCTTCCTTGCATTGGGTTAGAACATGCTCATTTAGCTAGAAGGAGTTTGTTATTACCCCCCTTTGAAGCCTACTTCTGTCAGTTCGTGAAACTCATTCTCCATCCGGTTTTGTTCCCTTGCTGGTGAGGAGCTGTGATCCTTTGGAGGAGAAGAGGCATTCTGGTTTTTGGAATTTTCCACCTTTTTGCTCTGGTTTTTCCTCATCTTTGTGGATTTATCTACCCTTTGGTCTTTGATGTTGGTGACCTTCAGATGGTGTTTTTGCGTGGACGTCATTTTTGTGGATGTTGATGTTTTTGCTTTCTGCTTGTTAGTTTTCCTTCTAACATTCAGGCCCCTCTGCTGCAGGTCTACTGGAGTTTGCTGGAGGTCTACTCCAGACCCTGGTTGCCCAGGTATCAATAGCAGAGGCTGCAGAACAGGAAAGTTTGCTGCCTGCCCTTTCCTTTGGAAGCTTCATCCCAGAGAGGAACCCACCAGACACCAGCTGAGCTCTCCTGTATGAGGTGTCTGTCGACTCCTGCTGGGAGGTGTCTCCCAGTCAGGAGGCACGGGAGTCAGGGACCCACTTGAGGGGGCAGTCTGTCCCTTAGCAGATCTCAAGTGCTGTGCTGGGAGATCTGCTGCTCTCTTCAGAGCTGGCAGCCAAGAACATTTAAGTCTGCTGAAGTTGTGCCCACAGCCTCCCCTTCCCCCAGGTGCTCTATCCCAGGGAGTTGGGAGTTTTATCTATAAGCCCCTGACTGGGCTGCTCCTGAGGTAAGGCATTTTTATACCAGCTTGTCTGTGACCAGATTGTAGTTACCTAATAATGTGAATCTCTGCTTTGTAGAAATCAGTGCTGGTGACTTTCTCTGTGTTTCTTTTATTTTCTTTTTATTGTCCTTTGGTTCATAATAAAGAGTCCAAAAGTAGGAAAAAACCGATGTAGCAGTTCAAGCAGTCATGTGGGAGGTGTTTCCTCTTGCTCAGCCTTTCTGTTCGATTTAGGACTTCAAATGATTGGGTTAGGCCCACACTGAAAGAGGGCAATTGGCTTTGCGCAGTCTACTGGTTCAAATGTTAATCTCATCTAGTCACACCCTCACAGACATATCCAGAATAATATTTTACCACATGTCTGGACACCTCATGATTCAGTCAAGATGACACATGAAATTAATCACCAAATACACCCACACTTTTTTGACTGAATATGTTTTAAGTGAATCCAAGATACCATGTTTTTCTTTCACATGTAAATGCTTCAGTATTTATTGCTATACAATGAGAATTTTAAAAAATAAACTTCATTTTTAGATCAGCTTTAGATTTACAGATACATTGCAAAGATAGTACATAGAGCCCCTTAACCCTGTACCCAGTTTCCCCATTATCAACATCTTACACTAGTATGGTATATTTGCTACAATGTGCCAATATCAATACATGATTATTAATCAAAGTCCATAATTTATTTAGATCTCTTAGGCTTTACTTAATGCCCTTTTTCTGTTCTAGGATGTCATCCAGGATACTACATTACATTTAGTAGTTATGTCTCCTTAGGCTCCTCTTGGCTGAGACAGTTTCTCAGATTTCTCTTGATATTGATGATTTTGACAGTTTTGAAGATTATGGGTCAGAAAATGTGTAGGATGCCCCTATACTGGAATTTTTTTTTTTTTTTTTTTTTTTGAGACAGAGTCTTGCTCTGCCACCCAGGCTGGAGTGCAGTGGCATGATCTCGGCTCACTGCAACCTCCATCTGCTGGGTTCAAGTGATTCTCCAGCCTCCCAAGTAGCTGGGATTTCAGGTGTGTGCCACCATGCCCAGCTATTTTTTGTAATTTTAGTAGTGATGGGATTTTAGTAGTGATGGGGTTTAGTAGTGATGGGGTTTTGTAATTTTGTAATTTTAGCCAGGCTGGTCTAGAACTCCTGGCCTCAAGTGATCTCTCTGCCTCAGCTTTTAAAGTGCTAGGATTACAGGCGTGCCAGGCCTGGATATTTTTCTTTTTCTTTCTTTCTTTCTTTTTTTCTTCTTTTTTTACATTTTCCTCATAATTAGACTGGAGTTACAAATTTTGGGTGGAAGACTACAGAAGTAAAGTGCCATTCTCATCACAAGTGTACATACTACCTACACAGTTTATCATGGTTGATATTGACCTGGTCACCTGGCTGATGTACCATTTTTCAGTTTTCTCCACTATAAAGTTAGTTTTTTTAAAACTGTGCTCCACGCTGTACTCTTTGGGAAAAAGTCACTATGTGGAGCCTATGCTTATGGAGTGGGAGTTATGCTCCACTGCTTGAATGCAGAGCATCTACATAAATTATTTGGATTTATTCTTCATGGAAGATTTGTCTCTTCTCCCTCATTTATTTATCTATTTATTCAATAATTTACTTTTTATCATATGGACTAATGGGTACTTATCTTGCACTCTGAGTTATAGTTCAATATAACTTTATTGTGTTGCTCGAATTTGTTCATTTACTTTTGTCATTTGTCATTTGGAGGTTGGCCATTTCTTTTAGTTTTCTTTTGTGTCCCTTTGACATACACCCATCAAGGCAGTTTTTAATTTTTAAATTAACTGATATTTGTTTTGAGCACAGTCTTACTTTCTGGCACTATAATATGCTCTAGGCTTATCTTGTGTAATTTACACCTCAGTTTCAGCATCAGACATTTCTCAAAGAAACACTGAGTCCTTTTATTGGAAAATGGTTTTAGAAACAAGATCTGGGCACTAGGTGTGCTCATTGCTACTGAGATGTTATTGCTTCTAGGTATTCTCAGCTGACAGAGCAGTGAAATTTGTGTGTAGGCAACTCTATATATGAGGGGACTTCAAAAAGTTCTTAGAATAATGGAATTGCAAAACTAAAAACTGCAAACTTTATTTCCCAATATAAACTTCATCAAGTTCAAGATGCTTTGTAAGTAATGATACCAGTTGTTTAGTCTATCCTTAGAGAACTGAGAGTCCTGGGAATTTAACCAGTCAATATAGTCTTTTTTACTTTATTAACTGAAGAAAAGTGGGTGCCTTTTAATATTTTTTTAATATTAGGAAACAAAAAGAAATTACGAGGAGCCAAATCAGTACTGTAAGGTGGATGCCTAATTATTTCCCATTGAAACTTGCCCTTTTTTGATGAGAGGAATGAGCAGGAGCATTATCATGGTGGAAAAGGACTCTGGTAGAGGTTTACTGGGAGTTTTTCTGCTAAAGCTTTGGATAACTTTCTCAAAACACTCTCATAATAAGCGGATGTTATTGTTCTTTGCTCCTCTAGAATGTCAACAAGCAAAATGCCTTGCGTATCCTCAAAACTGTTGTCATAACTTTTGCTCTTGCTTGTTCTGCTTTTACTTTGACTGGACCATTTCCACCTCTTAGTAGCCGTTGATTTGATTGTGCTTTGCCTTCAGGATCATACTGGTAAAGCCATGTTTTTTCTCCTGTTACAATTTTTGAATTCTAATTTTTGATCCTAAAGAAAAGCTTTAGGATCTTGATACTACTTGTTTAAAATATCAATTGAAATCTTTGTGTTTCCCTGTAACTAATTTGGTGCAATGGTTTTGGCACTCATCAAGTGGAAAGTTTGTTCAACTTAACTTTTTTGCCAACAGAATTGTGTAAGCTGAACTAACTGAGATGTCTATAGTTTGCCTATTGTCTATGCTGCCAATCATTGGTCCTCTTCAATAAGGGTATGAAAAAGATGAGTTTATTTCCTCGCAAATTGATGTGGATGGTTTGCTGCTATGGGCTTCATGTCTCATTCCTTCTTCAAGCAAGTTATTTATTTGTAAACTGCTGATTTCTTTGGGGTCATCTTCCCCATAAGCATTTCTTAAAGCATCAATGATTTCATCATTCTTCGTCCCAATCTTCAACATAAATTTGATGTTAGTTCTTGCTTCAATTTTAGCAGAATTAATGTTGCTTTAATAGAAGCTCCTTTCAAGCTACTGTCTTATCCTTCCTGGTTCCTCAAACTAGATCCTGTTCAAACATATTAACAAGTTAGGATGAGTTTATTTGATGCAAAAATTTTTTGAAGTCCATGTATAGTTTTTTTGTAATACACATTTTGCATTAACTTTTTAGTCCCCTCATATATACACATATCTATAGATGTTTCTGTATGTAACTATATTAAATTAAATATAATTCCAATTTTAATCCACTACGAAATAATTATTCTAGTCTCCTTTCTTTGGTTATCTGCAAACTACCACTCCAAGTGTGAGAAATCTGGCTGTCATCATTCACCATCCATTTACACAATCATTTAATTCTAGTGTATGTAGATAATTGTATCAGAGTTGACAACTTTTATGCTTGTTGGAAATCACTTTTTCAACTACAGTATACTATTTACATACTGTTTCTTTTGCCTTTAGCTTTACATGAACTACTTTTTTTCTAATGCTACTGAAGGCAGCACCTCTTTCTCCTTGCTCCCCAACTTCAGTGAGGTTGTTTCATATATTTGCAATAGAGTTAGATTGTTTTGTTACATTCTACATTCCATCCTGTGGTTTCCCCAACCTCCTAAATGATTTTTTTTTTAATACAGTAAGGTTCATCCTTTGTGTTATAATGTTCTATGGATTTTGCCAAATGCATAGTGTTACATATGTATAATTATAATATCACACAGAATATTTTCACTGCCCTAAAAGAAACCTATGCTTTGCATAGTCAGCCTCCCTTCTCTACCCACAAACCTCTGGCAACCACTGATCTTTTTATCTTTATCTTTGCCAGAATGTCATATAGTTAGCATCATACTGTATGTAGCCTTTTCAGACGGGCTTATTTCACTTAGCAACATGCATTTAAGGTTCACATATGTCTTTTGTGAGTTGCTTCCTCTTTTTATCACTGAATAATACTACATTTTATGAGTTTATGGGTTTACTTATTCACCCATGGAAAAGCCTCTTAGTTGCTTCTATTTTTGGAGATTATGAATAAAGCTATTATAAATATTTGTGTACAGGATTTTGTGTGAACATGTTTTCAAATCAATTAGGTAAATATTCAGTAGCACAGTCACTGGGTCGGATGGTAAAGTTATGTTTTTCTTTTTTAAAAAAACAATCAAATTGTCTTCCAAACTGGCCATTCCCTGCAACACCGAATGAGAGTTCCTGTTGCTTCACGTCCTTGCCATCATTTGGTATTGTCAATTTTTTGTAACTTAGCCCTTCTAATAGATGTGTAGTAGTATCACATTGCTGCCCTAAAACAGGTTTTTAATGGTGAATTAAATCATATAACCACCTGTATCTAGCTAATATATCTGATTAGCATTTGTTTTTAAAATAATGATTGAATTAAAAAATATCCTGCTTACTTTATTTTTCAGATCTCCACATATACCTCAATATATTTAAAGAAACATAAACACTTATGATAACTACAGTAGTGAAGAATGTGATTCTTCTATAGAAATGCATCTAGATAATTTGCTTCCTGTAAAATATACTATTAATGCAAAGATTGATTTTTAATTTTCTTACACGTCAATAGTTCCATTTATTTAATAGAGGCTTAAAATTATGATTTTTTCTTTTATATATTACAGTTTTCATTTTTATTTTCAAGAATCAAATTAATGTGGTAAGAAGCCAAGATATTTACATTTCCCCCAAAAGGAATATCCTGAACAAGTAATATTGCCCAATAATCAGAGAACAGACAAATGTAGAAGGGAAGAGCCTGTGTACTCAATTATTTGATTGCTAAATATTTGCTGAACAATGAATGGACTCCTTCATTTAATTCAACAATTTTTTTTAGTCATTTCTACATAGCAGACAGCTATAGAGGTACTGGGGACATAGCAGTGAACAAAAACAGACAAAGATCCCGACACTTAAGAAGCTCCGGTGTTGATAAATAAAGTTGGACAATGAATGAGTAAACACTATGACATTCTTTTATGGTCATGTCACAAATTTTTGTGGGGTTAAATTATTTGAATGAAATATTTTAATTTTTATTTCACCATATACTACTTGTGCTTTGACTGCTTTTTTTGGCGGGGCAGTTTTTGTAATGATTTTTTCTTAGAAATCCTTGTGCTTGCTCATGTGTGTGGCTGCTGTCTGCACAGTAACAACCAGACGGCTTATTACATCCACACACTGAGGGAATGGGGAACATGTTTCTGGGAAGAGTGAATGATTTTTCACTTCTGTCAGAGAGATCAAATTATCAGCAGGGCTGCTAATCTGCCTATCTGCAAAAATAGCCAGAAATATGCACAAATGTAAACACAAAAGGGGACTCTCATAATTTGCATAGTTCTCGTGTTTGTCCATCAGTCACCCTAAACGCTTGTTAGCTGTTAGGCTGGTCGTGAATGTGCTACAGCTTGGGGAATTGCCATTTTATCTTCCAAGGCGACTCTTTATTATCACCATTAATTGATTAAACATTTTCAACACTTTCTGAGTAAACCAGTCATGGCATCTATTTCTACCTTGGGCTTCTGTTCACGGTTGGAGTGTGCCAAGCATCCAGATTAATTGAAAATACACCCTCCAGGAACCACGCGTGGCATCTCTCATAACAAGCTGCAGCACCTCTCTGAAGCACGGCTGCTATGTCGTGGGGAATCCAGGGAATCTTTAGCTTAACTGGCTGTGTCTTGGAGCCTCTAGCAGGAATGGAAAGTGAGTGGTGGGAGAGGAATCCTGTGTGTGGATGATTGTCATACTTACATCACTCATTTTGAGGGAAATGGAGCAGTGGTTCAAGGAACAGATTGGGTATCCTTGGGATAACTGGGATTTGTGGGAGCAGTCGCGGTAACGTGGAGTTCTAGCCAGCTCTCTATGACTGCCTCAGCATTGAGCTTCTCCAGTCCTGTGATCAGAGGAGGGTGCTGGCTCCCCAGTAGCTTGTGCCTTACCCATCTGACGTTCTCTATCAAGTCTGAGTAAAAAGATAAATGATTCCTGATTACCTCTCCATTTCAAAGATAACTCTGAAGCCTGAGAAGGGTGGTGGGCAGGGAGAAGGGAGAGTTTGGCTAAATGGAAAGTGTTGAGATGATTCAAAGGGCTCATGCTGACAGAGCAGAGGTGGCTTGACCTTCTGCGGGGGCCATACAGTCAGCCTCCTACTGGTTGTTATTTTGGGTTCTGGAAAGCCTGACTGCCCTGAAATATCTCTCCCTGCTGTCTTGCCAGGTTCTGTAATTCCTACCATGACAGCCATCCTCCAGTTAAGGCATCGTGTCTCTAGGAGGCCCAGGTTATAGGGCAGCCACCCACAGCCAACCTCACACATTTAACCCATAATCGCCCACTAGCCTGCAGCCTGGTTGCAGAGAACAGCTACCAGCTGTTGGTAACGCAACACTGCTTTGCTAAGAGAAGCTTTTTGACAGCCTCTTCACATAAGTGGGGGAAATGGGTGCCACAAAGCTCTGGATCAGGAACATAATGGCTTCCACAGGAAATGCCAAATCTCTGCCGTGATGGTGCCTCCACTGCCTATTCCTAGGGCATGAGAAAACTAGACTTTGGATTCCAGGAGGAATGTGAAAATGCAAATGGCATCAAAGATGTGTATCTAAGTTCATGTATGATGGATCCAATGTGGAATTAGGGAACGCATGGGTCACAGCCTTAACCAGGACTTATCTCTAAAGGAACAAGATAAATGTCTACCCAACTTGATCTGATGTCCCACCAAATATCCTGTCACTGGTCAGGAAAGATGCCTGAAGGCTTCACTGTAATTACTCCTTTGGGCACAGGAGGCACCTGTTAAAAGTTAAACATGTTATGGAGAGGATAACCAGGTATTTTTCAGAATTGAGAACATTCATGGGAATGAGTCTATTTCAGATGATAGCCCGAGGGGAAGCTTGGAAGCTTGGCATGCTGCAGCTGTGTGTGAGGAAAACATTCTTCGCACGGTGGTGAAACTACTGTTGGTACCCAACAGCCTTTTCTGGTGGTGAGCCAGCTTCCTTCTAAGTAAGTGTGGTTAGAGGGTCATGCTCTCTTCATGAAACTAAATTCTTAGGATTGTATTCAGGGTTGTCTTTCTCTTCTTCCGGCTGTGCTTCTCTTCTTTCTTGGTCTTGGTTTCTTTCTGCATTCCCTGAAGGGTGTGGAAGGCATGCCCACGTTTGCCCCTCTGCTTCTTTCACTTTCCACTAGGGACCCACCACATGACTCAGAGCCTGGCTGGATACAGCAGGTGCAGACAGCCTTCCCTTTCTCAGACCATGCTTCTGTGGTGGCCACATGCCTGTGCTTAACAGGCAGCACACTTGACTTGAAGGCAGAATCACTGAAGCTGTTCTGCTAGTGGATCTGCTGTTAAGAAAACTGTGGATCACCAACAGAAAAACAGTAGGGTGCAAGCTCCCCCAGTGGGCAAACGGAAGCTTGCAAAAGAGAACAGAGACAGGCAAATAGGGACTGTGATGTCAGGGAATGTCAGAAAATGCCAATGAGTAAGCCAGCAGAACTAGATGTTAAAAGACATCACATCAACTCGGGTTTAAATATTGATAGCTGTGTCACCTTGAAGAAGCTACTTAATGCCATTGAGCCTTAATTTTCTTTTACAAATGATAGTGTTAATGATACTATCTGCTTCACAAGGTGTGTTAATAACAAAGTATTTTATTTAAAGTGTCCATAATAGGCATGTTAAAATCCAGTTATCATTATGATGATTAAGAGCATTTTCACTAGAGTGGGGGATAGAATATAAACAGGAAATTAGGAAGGAAAGTCTGGTAGGGAAGGAAGACAGACTTATGGTGTTCACTTATGATTCAGGTGAGGTTGAAGTAATAATTTTTTTGGATGAAAGCAACTTAAGCATGGGTGTATATTCAAAGATAATAGCCAGTAGAGAAGTCAGAGACCTGATATTCAAGCAAAAAAGGTAAATGCTTTTAAGTCAAGTTGCTGAAGGACTCAATAGGAGGTAGATGTGAGCTTAACAGCAAGGATCATCATTGGAAGGGATCAGAGACATCTCTTACACTCAAAAAAAGGGAAGACATACAAGTATGGATAAATGTTTCATGGGTTTGGACGTCATGGAAAAAGGGAGCACAATAGGGCAAAACAGGGGGATTGGAGAGAGAGAGAGATTTAAGAAATTGGCTTGTGGAATTATGGAGGCTGGTAAGTCCAAAATCTGCAGGATAAGCAGGCAGGCTGGAGATACAGAAGAGAGTTGGTGTTGCTGCTGCAGTCTTAAGGCAGGCTGCTGGCTGAATTCTCTCTTCTTCTGGAGGGAGTTTAGTCTTTTTCTATCAAGGCTTTTGACTGATTGGATGAGGCCCACTCACATTCTGGAGGGCAATGTGCTTTACTCAAAATCTACTGATTTAAATGTTATTCTCATCTAAATAATATCTTCACAGAAACGTCCACAATAATGTTTGACCAAATATTTGGGTACCTTGGCCTAGCCAAGTTGGTACACAAAATTAACAATCACACCTGACAGCAATCACACCTCTCTCTAGACCCTTATCACTGGCTCTTTGTGTCAAAGAAGAAACAAAGTAGCACTCTCTAGTGTGGGGATGACCATCCTTTCTGCCATGCCATAGGCATTTCCTTTCTTTTTAAAGGAAAAATAAAATTTTCTTTTTCCTTTAAAACCTTTACCACCTGCTCTTTGTCCATCTCTATTGACCACGTTCAGCTCTTTGGCCCTTTACTTGTTTATGAAAACCCAACATCTGGCTTTACTGTCCTCATCGCTCTTCCCATGTGGAGTCTTATCAGGCCAATTCTGAGAATGACCCCTGATTCTGGGTTCTACCAGGTCTTGGCCAACAACATGGACCTGGCCTGATTAAAGACAAAGGCTTGGAGGTGAAAAGCTTTATATCTTGTTATCAGTCCCTTGAGTCACTTAGTCTCAGCCTGACTTTGGAAATGTGACAGTATTACTAACAGCTTGAGCCAAGTTTGATTTATTGGTGAAACTGAATTCTATACTTCCACAATGATGTCAGTACTTCCTGGGTCTTAAACAAAACAAAACAAAACAAAAAGAGGCAGAGCAGCAACTGCAAGCTTAACTGGTTAATCCATAGGCTGTCGAGGGCCAGTTGCTCTCTATGTCATGAAAGCAGTGCCCATTCTTCTTTGGTGAACATAAAGAGAACCTCCTTCTTAAAATTTCAAGTGCAGTCAAGCCATTAAAATAAAATAAAATACAAAATATTCTAAGTGCTTCAGGAAAGCCTGTGATTTGCATTTCTGAGTGTCTGTTAATGACAAGATTCACACTAAAGCAAATTTTCTTCATCATAACATTTGTAACAAGATTTTTAAATAAGGAGATAAATATTTGAGACACAATTGATTATTGTTAATGTGAAGCTGGGAAATTTGATTAATCTGCTTCATAATATGAAAATGACAATATGTTAGCAATGTGAAGATCAATAACTTAATGTTAGTATTTCTATCCTCTGTAAAGTCATTTCTGTCATTCCCACACTGAGGAGACTACAGCTTCTTCTCTAGCTTAGGAAAAGCCAGCTGCAAAAAAGTCATTATGCAGTTAAATACATTGAAATTTCTATAGTTCTCAAAAATATTGAAAAGGCTTTGGGGGAGGGACTTGGGTAGTTTATTTTAGTGGGTGACACAACCTACAACCTACTCGCCTGGTAAGTGGAACGAATGAGGAAAGACAGGATTGTGAAATTTGAGCTGCTCAGAAAACTTAGATTTTTACTCATAAAAGTAAAATGGACGTATAACAAGTAAGCCTTCATATAAATCTATTAGTTCTTTGTGTACGTGTAGAGTGTGACTCTGACAGTCAGCCTCATGGTTGGTTTGTATTTTTTTAAATTGAAATTGAGCAGCCTGTTTGGATCAAGGGCCTATTGGAGGCTTGGGAGATTAGAGTAAATTGATTTCAACCTAGTATAGGCAACACTGTTAAAGCAATATGATCTCAATTATATATAAAAAAAAAAATTGTAAAAAGTTTCCAGTGGTAATTTGGAAAAAGACTCTTGGACCACTGGCACAAAATAAGGATGAGCAAATCCAATTAGCATTGTCTATGCATGATCTTACTTGTGATTCAGCAATTGAATATCAACCAGGAGTCTTTGCCTACCAGTTACTCAGATCCTCAGAGAGATTTTAAGACACATAAGTAATTTCAGTCCATCAGTGTTTGGACTATGATGCTGTCATGAATCTCAGCTATTTCAAACGTGTTCTTCAATACCAGGAAACTATAATGATGACAAGGTGATTTAAATCATCAATGCCCTATAATAAAAGGAAATCCATTCTTAAGAATGGATTAAGAAAAGTGAAGTAGAATTTAAATCCAGACTACATGGAACAAAATATTGGATTGGATTCTGATGTGCATTTGTTTGAGGATATGTGTCCTGTCTGGATAATCTGACCTAGATTTCCTCAGTCTTTGAGTGAACCTTTGCTATGGAAGAATAATCATTCTTTCAGGCCAAAGTTATTTTTGAAAATTTTCTTTTATGGTATACACATGACTGTACTTAGAAATAAAACTATTTGCAAGGGTTGTTGAAATCGGTATTCTTTGTTTGTGCTATTTAGAGATTTTTCTAGGCTTGACTTTAATACATCTCTAACATGAGATGGTATTTGAACTAGAATTTAAAGCTAGAAATTTAACATTTCAGGAAAGAAATAAAGGGAATATACCATGTAGTGCAAAACCAGAACAGTGAGGCCATATACTACACATGGTTCTCCATCACTGAGCACTAGTTTATATATTATATAGTACAGAGTAAGCTATTCTGGAATCTGTGTCCCAGAATACAGATTTTTCTCAAGTTTCATTTGTTGAATTACTTCTACTAAGGCATAAATTAAAGGGAATTAGGATATGTTTTTCTTTATTAGAATTAGAAAGGCAAAATATTTCCCTAAAACCCTTTGTTGACATACGGTCTATGTCATGTGGCAACCATTCTTGGCTGTAGATTAGGCAAATAAGTATTCAATTGGGTAAATTGCCTCAATAGCAGAATCAGGACTCTGTTGGCAGAGAAGGAGGCAGGAAAGAATATGGCGTAGGCAGCAGTATCTGCCATACTAATTCTTAATAAAAATGCAGTTGTTGGCTGATCTTAGTAACCTTCATTAATAGACACCAACCCATATTTGATGGTGATCACTGGTTCTCCCAGGGTTATATAAAAACCAATAGCATATAATTAGACTCTAGAGATCCTAATATTTCTCCATTTATTTAGAAATACAGAATATAACTTTGAGAGAAATACTGTTATAAAAATACATTCTATGTGATGGTAAGAGAGATAAGGAGAAAAAGAGAATATCCCTGGAAAAATTATGTAAGTGTTGTTTTATATACTGAATTTTGTATTTTAAGCTTTTCAGTTGTGTGGCTTCAGGGCTACCTATCCAAGATATCACTTTCCAGTGTGTTCCTTGACACACTAAATTCTAAGAGATTTTGTGGACAGGGGAGTTGGTAAACTGAGTTAAATAGATTAAATAGGGTAAATTAGGTTTCTTTAAGACCTTTCAGAAGCTTTGAAATATCATATGCTTTGAAAACCTCCAAAGGTAGAGTTGTTTCATATTCTTCTGTTTAAATAACCATCCCCTGCATTATTTATTTAATAACAACTTTGAGGAGGGGGAGAAAAAGACGGTATCTTAAGTGTTGAGACTGGATAGTGACACGTTTATCCACACAATTACATTAGTCTTTCTTTTCTCTTTCATAGTATCGTATTACTTTGATACATTACTTGAAGATATATTAATTTTACTTTGCGGTAGTGCCTTTTTCATTTCTTTTCCAAGTCATGCAGTCGTCCTTCCACTATTAAAAATAGACCAAGGTTAAGGCTTATTGGTTTCGGGGAAGAAGACATAACGTCCAACACCTGGGGGCAACAAAGGGCCCAGTTCTTATCCTTTGAGCGATTAAGTAGACTTTTCTAGACGTATACCAGAGATGACATGCTTGAACTTTCAAGCAGAAGAGTGAGTTGGGCCCTTTAATAAAGTTACTTTGGAAATACTTCTTAAGTGCCTACTATGTACAACCAGGTGCTGTTTTTTTTTTTTTTTTTTTTTTTTTTAAATTTATTTATTATTATTATACTGTAAGTTGTAGGGTACATGTGCATAACGTGCAGGTTTGTTACATATGTATACTTGTGCCTTGTTGGTGTGCTGCACCCATCAACTCGTCATTTACATCAGGTATAACTCCCAATGCAATCCCTCCCCCCTCCCCCCTCCCCATGATAGGCCCCGGTGTGTGATGTTCCCCTTCCCGAGTCCAAGTGATCTCATTGTTCAGTTCCCACCTATGAGTGAGAACATGCGGTGTTTGGTTTTCTGTTCTTGTGATAGTTTGCTAAGAATGATGGATTCCAGCTGCATCCATGTCCCTACAAAGGACACAAACTCATCCTTTTTGATGGCTGCATAGTATTCCATGGTGTATATGTGCCACATTTTCTTAATCCAATCTGTCACTGATGGACATTTGGGTTGATTCCAAGTCTTTGCTATTGTGAATAGTGCTGCAATAAACATACGTGTGCATGTGTCTTTAGAGCAGCATAATTTATAATCCTTTGGGTATATACCCAGTAATGGGATGGCTGGGTCATATGGTACATCTAGTTCTAGATCCTTGAGGAATCGCCATACTGTTTTCCATAATGGTTGAACTAGTTTACAATCCCACCAACAGTGTAAAAGTGTTCCTATTTCTCCACATCCTCTCCAGCACCTGTTGTTTCCTGACTTTTTAATGATTGCCATTCTAACTGGTGTGAGATGGTATCTCATTGTGGTTTTGATTTGCATTTCTCTGATGGCCAGTGATGATGAGCATTTTTTCATGTGTCTGTTGGCTGTATGAATGTCTTCTTTTGAGAAATGTCTGTTCATATCCTTTGCCCACTTTTTGATGGGGTTGTTTGTTTTTTTCTTGTAAATTTGTTTGAGTTCTTTGTAGGTTCTGGATATTAGCCCTTTGTCAGATGAGTAGATTGCAAAAATTTTCTCCCATTCTGTAGGTTGCCTGTTCACTCTGATGGTAGTTTCTTTTGCTGTGCAGAAGCTCTTTAGTTTAATTAGATCCCATTTGTCAATTTTAGCTTTTGCTGCCGTTGCTTTTGGTGTTTTAGACATGAAGTCTTTGCCCATGCCTATGTCCTGAATGGTACTACCTAGGTTTTCCTCTAGGATTTTTATGGTATTAGGTCTAACATTTAAGTCTCTAATCCATCTTGAATTAATTTTCGTATAAGGAGTAAGGAAAGGATCCAGTTTCAGCTTTCTACTTATGGCTAGCCAATTTTCCCAGCACCATTTATTAAATAGGGAATCCTTTCCCCATTTCTTGTTTCTCTCAGGTTTGTCAAAGATCAGATGGCTGTAGATGTGTGGTATTATTTCTGAGGACTCTGTTCTGTTCCATTGGTCTATATCTCTGTTTTGGTACCAGTACCATGCTG
This sequence comes from Papio anubis, assembly GCF_008728515.1. NCBI lineage: Eukaryota > Metazoa > Chordata > Mammalia > Primates > Cercopithecidae > Papio > Papio anubis. Next base: position 146,022,770 of record NC_044981.1, read on the forward strand.
TTTTGGTTACTGTAGCCTTGTAGTATAGTTTGAAGTCAGGTAGCGTGATGCCTCCAGCTTTGTTCTTTTGACTTAGGATTGTCTTGGAGATGCGGGCTCTTTTTTGGTTCCATATGAACTTTAAAGCAGTTTTTTCCAATTCTGTGAAGAAAGTCATTGGTAGCTTGATGGGGATGGCATTGAATCTATAAATTACCTTGGGCAGTATGGCCATTTTCACGATATTGATTCTTCCTATCCATGAGCATGGTATGTTCTTCCATTTGTTTGTGTCCTCTTTGATTTAACTGAGCAGTGGTTTGTAGTTCTCCTTGAAGAGGTCCTTTACATCCCTTGTAAGTTGGATTCCTAGGTATTTGATTCTCTTTGAAGCAATTGTGAATGGAAGTTCATTCATGATTTGGCTCTCTGTTTGTCTGTTACTGGTGTATAAGAATGCTTGTGATTTTTGCACATTAATTTTGTATCCTGAGACTTTGCTGAAGTTGCTTATCAGCTTAAGGAGATTTTGGGCTGAGACAATGGGGTTTTCTAAATATACAATCATGTCATCTGCAAACAGGGACAATTTGACTTCTTCTTTTCCTAACTGAATACCCCTGATTTCTTTCTCTTGCCTAATTGCCCTAGCCAGAACTTCCAACACTATGTTGAATAGGAGTGGTGAGAGAGGGCATCCCTGTCTTGTGCCAGTTTTCAAAGGGAATTTTTCCAGTTTTTGCCCATTCAGTATGATATTGGCTGTGGGTTTGTCATAAATAGCTCTTATGATTTTGAGGTACGTTCCATCAATACCGAATTTATTGAGCGTTTTTAGCATGAAGGGCTGTTGAATTTTGTCCAAAGCCTTTTCTGCATCTATTGAGATAACCATGTGGTTCTTGTCTTTGGTTCTGTTTATATGCTGGATTATGTTTATTGATTTGCGAATGTTGAACCAGCCTTGCATCCCAGGGATGAAGCCCACTTGATCATGGTGGATAAGCTTTTTGATGTGTTGCTGAATCCGGTTTGCCAGTATTTTATTGAGGATTTTTGCATCGATGTTCATCAGGGATATTGGTCTAAAATTCTCTTTTTTTGTTGTATCTCTGCCAGGCTTTGGTATCAGGATGATGTTGGCCTCATAAAATGAGTTAGGGAGGATTCCCTCTTTTTCTATTGATTGGAATCGTTTCAGAAGGAATGGTACCAACTCCTCCTTGTACCTCTGGTAGAATTCAGCTGTGAATCCATCTGGTCCTGGACTTTTTTTGGTTGGTAGGCTATTAATTGTTGCCTCAATTTCAGAGCCTGCTATTGGTCTATTCAGGGATTCAACTTCTTCCTGGTTTAGTCTTGGAAGAGTGTAAGTGTCCAGGAAATTATCCATTTCTTCTAGATTTTCCAGTTTATTTGCGTAGAGGTGTTTATAGTATTCTCTGATGGTAGTTTGTATTTCTGTGGGGTCGGTGGTGATATCCCCTTTATCATTTTTAATTGCGTCGATTTGATTCTTCTCTCTTTTCTTCTTTATTAGTCTTGCTAGTGGTCTGTCAATTTTGTTGATCTTTTCAAAAAACCAACTCCTGGACTCATTGATTTTTTGGAGGGTTTTTTGTGTCTCTATCTCCTTCAGTTCTGCTCTGATCTTAGTTATTTCTAGCCTTCTGCTAGCTTTCGAATGTGTTTGCTCTTGCTTCTCTAATTCTTTTAATTGCGATGTTAGAGTGTCAATTTTAGATCTTTCCTGCTTTCTCTTGTGGGCATTTAGTGCTATAAATTTCCCTCTACACACTGCTTTAAATGTGTCCCAGAGATGCTGGTATGTTGTATCTTTGTTCTCATTGGTTTCAAAGAACATCTTTATTTCTGCCTTCATTTCGTTATGTACCCAGTAGTCATTCAGGAGCAGGTTGTTCAGTTTCCATGTAGTTGAGCGGTTTTGATTGAGTTTCTTAGTCCTGAGTTCTAGTTTGATTGCACTGTGGTCTGAGAGACAGTTTGTTATAATTTCTGTTCTTGTACATTTGCTGAGGAGTGCTTTACTTCCAATTACGTGGTCAATTTTGGAGTAAGTACGATGTGGTGCTGAGAAGAATGTATATTCTGTTGATTTGGGGTGGAGAGTTCTATAGATGTCTATTAGGTCTGCTTGCTGCAGAGATGAGTTCAATTCCTGGATATCCTTGTTAACTTTCTGTCTCGTTGATCTGTCTAATGTTGACAGTGGAGTGTTGAAGTCTCCCATTATTATTGTATGGGAGTCTAAGTCTCTTTGTAAGTCTCTAAGGACTTGCTTTATGAATCTGGGTGCTCCTGTATTGGGTGCATATATATTTAGGATAGTTAGCTCTTCCTGTTGAATTGATCCCTTTACCATTATGTAATGGCCTTCTTTGTCTCTTTTGATTTTTGATGGTTTAAAGTCTGTTTTATCAGAGACTAGTATTGCAACCCCCGCTTTTTTTTGTTCTCCATTTGCTTGGTAAATCTTCCTCCATCCCTTTATTTTGAGCCTATGTATGTCTCTGCGTGTGAGATGGGTCTCCTGAATACAGCAGACTGATGGGTCTTGACTCTTTATCCAGTTTGCCAGTCTGTGTCTCTTAATTGGAGCATTTAGTCCATTTACATTTAAGGTTAAGATTGTTATGTGTGAACTTGATCCTGCCATTATGATATTAACTGGTTATTTTGCTCATTAGTTGATATAGTTTCTTCCTATCCTCGATGGTCTTTACATTTTGGCATGTTTTTGAGATGGCTGGTACCGGTTGTTCCTTTCCATGTTTAGTACTTCCTTCAGGGTCTCTTGTAAGGCAGGCCTAGTGGTGACAAAATCTCTAAGCATTTGCTTATCTGTAAAGGATTTTATTTCTCCTTCACTTATGAAACTTAGTTTGGCTGGATATGAAATTCTGGGTTTAAAATTCTTTTCTTTAAGAATGTTGAATATTGGCCCCCACTCTCTTCTGGCTTGGAGAGTTTCTGCCGAGAGATCTGCTGTGAGTCTGATGGGCTTCCCTTTGTGGGTAACCCGACCATTCTCTCTGGCTGCCCTTAAGATTTTTTCCTTCATTTCAACTTTGGTGAATCTGGCAATTATGTGTCTTGGAGTTGCTCTTCTCGAGGAGTATCTTTGTGGCGTTCTCTGTATTTCCTGGATTTGAATGTTGGCCTGCCCTACTAGGTTGGGGAAGTTCTCCTGGATGATATCCTGAAGAGTGTTTTCCAACTTGGTTCCATTTTCCCCCTCACTTTCAGGCACCCCAATCAGACGTAGATTTGGTCTTTTTACATAATCCCATACTTCTTGCAGGCTTTGTTCATTTCTTTTTCTTCTTTTTTCTTTTGGTTTCTCTTCTCGCTTCATTTCATTCATTTGATCCTCAATCGCTGATACTCTTTCTTCCAGTTGATCGAGTCGGTTACTGAAGCTTGTGCATTTCTCACGTATTTCTCGTGTCATGCTTTTCATCTCTTTCATTTCGTTTATGACCTTCTCTGCATTAATTAGTCTAGCCGTCAATTCTTCCACTTTTTTTTCAAGATTTTTAGTTTCTTTGCGCTGGGTACGTAATTCCTCCTTTAGCTCTGAGAAATTTGATGGACTGAAGCCTTCTTCTCTCATCTCGTCAAAGTCATTCTCCGTCCAGCTTTGATCCGTTGCTGGCGATGAGCTGCGCTCCTTTGCCGGGGGAGATGCGCTCTTGTTTTTTGAATTTCCAGCTTTTCTGCCCTGCTTTTTCCCCATCTTTGTGGTTTTATCTGCCTCTGGTCTTTGATGATGGTGATGTACTGATGGGGTTTTGGTGTAGGTGTCCTTCCTGTTTGATAGTTTTCCTTCTAACAGTCAGGACCCTCAGCTGTAGGTCTGTTGGAGATTGCTTGAGGTCCACTCCAGACCCTGTTTGCCTGGGTATCAGCAGCAGAGACTGCAGAAGATAGAATATTTCTGAACAGCAAGTGTACCTGTCTGATTCTTGCTTTGGAAGCTTCCTCTCAGGGGTGTACTCCACCCTGTGAGGTGTGGGGTGTCAGACTGCCCCTAGTGGGGGATGTCTCCCAGTTAGGCTACTCAGGGGTCAGGGACCCGCTTGAGCAGGGAGTCTGTCCCTTCTCAGATCTCAACCTCCGTGTTGGGAGATCCACTGCTCTCTTCAAAGCTGTCAGACAGAGTCGTTTGGGTCTGCAGAGGTATCTGCTGCTTTGTTATTGTTTACTGTGCCCTGCCCCCAGAGGTGGAGTCTACAGAGACAGGCAGGTTTCCTTGAGCTGCTGTGAGCTCCACCCAGTTCGAGCTTCCCAGCAGCTTTGTTTACCTACTTAAGCCTGAGCAATGGCGGGCGCCCCTCCCCCAGCCTCGCTGCTGCCTTGCCGGTAGATCACAGACTGCTGTGATAGCAATGAGGGAGGCTCCGTGGGTGTGGGACCCTCCCAGCCAGGTGTGGGATATGATCTCCTGGTGTTCCTGTTTGCTCAAAGCGCAGTATTGGGGTGGGAGTTACCCGATTCTCCAGGTGTTGTGTGTCTCAGTTCCCCTGGCTAGGAAAAGGGATTCCCTTCCCCCTTGCGCTTCCCAGGTGAGGCGATGCCTCGCCCTGCTTCAGCTCTCGCTGGTCGGGCTGCAGCAGCTGACCAGCACCGATCGTCCGGCACTCCCCAGTGAGATGAACCCAGTACCTCAGTTGAAAATGCCGAAATCACCGGTCTTCTGTGTCTCTGGCGCTGGGAGTTGAAGACTGGAGCTGCTCCTATTCGGCCATCTTGCTCCGCCCCAACCAGGTGCTGTTAATATCTAAAACAAAAGAGCCAAAACCTTGTGGAGCTTGAATTCTACTAGAGAAGGGAAGACAGTGCACATGATAAGCAGGTACACTGTTAGGAGATGTGGTGGATGCTGCGATGTTCCACCCAAAATTCCCTTCACAAATGAAGGACTCCCCTCCCGCAGTTACTGATTGAAGTTGACCTTCAGCTGTCTGCCTTCTTTGGGGATTGCCTTGGCTAAAGAAAACTACTTCATCCAAGGTAATGTTTGCTTCCAGGCACAGCCCACATCCACGTATACGAAAGTCCAAGTCTCTCATCTCAACTCAGAGCGTCCCAGCTCCAGAAATCCTGTAGTGTCTGCTGATGCCTTCTTTAGGGCAGCATTACAGTTCAGCTCCTCCTTCTCTCTCTGCCCCACCCAGCTTTCCTGCCCTCGCTTTCACCAGGGCTGGTCACGGTCACAAGCGCTCCCTGATGGATATCCTGCTTGCTCCTCTCTGTCCCAGCATCTGCTGCTCAAGGAACATACCTGAGAGCAAAGGATAAGCATCATGATAAAAAAAAAAAAAAAAAAAAAGAAAGGGGGATGCATTGTGTTGTTGGGGGGGGGGTGGGGAGGGGTTGTGGCATTACCCAGGTGTTCAGAGTGGGCAGTGTGGAGAAGATGATTTGAGCAAAGTGGGAAGGCAGTGGAAGGAGTTATCCTCATAAGTTTTGGGGAGCAGAACATTCAAGGAAATTCAAGGAAGAGAGAACAGTTAGGACAATAACCATGAGGCAGGTACAAGCGTGGTATGTTGAAGGAGCATCAGGACACCCAGGGTGGCTGGAGCTGACTTGAGGTCAAAGTTAATTGGGGTGGGGTAGGGGAGAGTTGGGTCATGTGGGACCTTGGAAGCCATGGTAAAGTTTTTGGCTTTTACTGAGGGAAATAAAGAGCGATTGCTAGTTTTAAGCAGAACCTGACTTACATTATAGGCAGATCACTCCAGCTTCTATGTGGGACACGGAATATAAGAGAACAAAGGGAGAAGCAAGGAGTCCAGGTGGGAGGTGAGTGGCGTGGGTCAGAGGGGTGGGAGAACAGGTGGAATGTTGTCAGATTCTGGATATATTTGTGAAGGTCTCAAAGTCAGTAGGATTTCCTAATTACTTGTCTGTAAAGACTGGATTAGAATTTTAAACAATTTGGCTTGAAAGATCAAGTGCCATATACTGAACAAAGAAGTCACAGAGTTTATCTCTAAATAATACATGGTTAGTAGAATATACCATGATGAAAAGCTAGTTATAACTCAAAAGAGGATTAAACGTTTGACCAACTACTGGCAAGGAGGAAACATGGAGAGGATGTAACTGATTTGTAGTATGTCTTTGAGAAATGCACAACATCCTGGCCCATTTCTGAGCTGAACCCCTGGGGGTTGCCTGGGCAATAAATACTCAAAATAGGTTTAGGGGCATCCTTTCACAGATGGGACTATTGGCAGCCTTCCCAAGGTGTAGCCTGGAAGATGGTCAATTTCAGGGAGAAGCTTTTCATCCAACACAACCCCCGAGCAGTGGCTATCAGGGAATAAGGCCAGGTTCTATGTGGATGGGCCTGAGAGGAGCCTCAGTGTCCTCTGCATCCCTGGGAGGTGTCGGGGAGCATTGGAAAGAGAGGGTTGTGGCCAGGGTTGCTGTGATAGAAATCTGTATGAACGGGAAAGATCCAGAGCAGGGAATACTTATGAGTAGAGGCCACAGTGAGACCCGCAACCTCAGCAGTGGCAACCCATGCATGACAACAGGGACCAGATGAGCTGAGGCATGCTGTCCCTCAGGAGAGGAAAATACAGCCTTACACCTGTTATCCCAGCACTTTGGGAGGCTGAGGCTGGAGGATTACTTGAGGTCAGGGGTTCAAAACCAACCAGAGACATACGTAGCAAGACCTCAGCTCTACAAGAAACCAAAAAAATAAAATTAGCTGAGGTGACCTGTACCTGTCATCCCAGCTACTTGGGAGGCTGAGACGGGAGGATCCCTTAAGCTCAGGAGTTTGAGGCTGCAGTGAGCCATGATCATGCCACTGCACTGCACTTCAGCCTGGTGACGGAGCTAGACCTTGTCTCAAAAAACAAAAATACAGATGGAGGAATAAAGAAGAGGAGTAACCCCATCTGAGTGCCAGAATGTTACACACAGACGAGTTTTACATTGGAAGAGGCTGCATTACTTTGCATTGGCCAGTTTCAGTTTTTTTTTTAATATTGTAAATTGACAAGTTATAATGGTATAAATCTATGGTGTACAAAGAGATGTTGTAATTTATGAAGACAATGTGGAATAATTAAATCAAACTAGTTAACATATTCATTGTCTCAAATATAGTGTTTAACATTTGTGGTGAGATGTTTGAGATTTACTTTTAGCAATTTTCTATCATCAGTGGAAAAGAGAGCTCAAGAGCTAAGATAATTCCAGTTAAGGAAAAATAAAGAAAATGGCATTTTGACACACTGAATTTTTGTGACTATACAATTTATAACTGAAACACATTTATTCGCTCTCCAAAAATCACGAAGTTTGAATCTAGACCTTTTGTATTTTCAGTGTCTAAAGGGATTTGTGAATCATTTTGATGATAGAAGTCACGTATAGCCTTCTGAGGACACGCTGTTGTTCATAATACACACTGGTTATCCTCACCTGTTTAGCATTTTTAGGGTTGATGTTATAAATGTGAAGGATGTCAAAGAATGCTGATGTTCCTGTCTACATCTTTGGATTAGTTAAATCTATAGTTACTCTTTCCCCTTAATTAAATTATTTATAGCTAGAACTTAAACTCCTTTATTTAAAAGGCAGCCCAAATTTGCTTTTAAAAATTGGGGTATAATTTACATTTAATGAAGTGTACAAATTGTTATTATTATTATTGTTTATAGAAACAAAGTCTCATTGTGGTGTCCATTATAGAAACAAGGTTTCATTACGGTGTCCATTATAGAAACAAGGTCTCATTATGGTGTCCAGGCTTGTCTTGAACTCCTGGACTCTAACCATCCTCCCACCTCAGCCTCCCAAAGTGCTGGGATTGCAGGCATGAGCCACTGCATCCAGCCAAGAAATATACAAATTAAAGTGAACATTTAAAATCCACAGTTGGATGAGTTTTGGCAGCGTATACACCCATGAAACCATCAGCACAATCGAGATGCAGAACATTTTCATCACCTCCTAAAGATCCCTCATGATTTTTTGCAATCTACCTCTCCCTCAGCCACCAGCCTCAGGCAACCGCTACTCTGATTTCTACCACAGTATATTAGTTTGCATCTTATAGAATTTCATATAAATAGAATCATAGGTATGTACATTTTTGGGTCCAGCTTTTTCCGCCTGGCATAATTTCATGTTGTTTGTTGTTTGTGTCAGTAGTTTGTTCTTTGTTATTAAGTAGTGATCCCATTGTATGGATATACTGCATATTGTTATTCATTTGCTTATTGCTGCACATTTTTCTTTCAATGTAGCCGGTTGAATTGTGTTTCAAAAAAGGCGTTCACGTCTTAACCCCTGGTACCTAGCCTTATTTGGAAATAGGGTCTTTGCAGATGTAATTTATTAGGTTAACATGAGGTCCTATTGGATTAGAGTGGGACCTGAATTCAATCACTGGTATCCTGATAAGAAGAGGATAGATACACAGAGACACACAGGCAAGGACATCTGATGATGGAGGCGGAAATTGGAGCGGTGTTGCTTCAAGCCAAGGAATGCCAAGGGTTGCCCAGCACCCACCAGAAGCTGAGAGAGAGGCATGGAACAGATTCTCCCCTAGAGCTTCCAGAAGGAACTGACCTACCAAAACCTTGGTTCCACGCTTCTGGCCTCCTAAACTGTGAGAGAGAGAGAAGAAAAATCCTGTTGTTTTAAGCCACACAATTGGTGGAAATTTGTTACAGCAGCCTTAGGAAACGAATACGCTAAGTTTTTGACTATTTGAATTAAGCGGTTCTAATATTCATGTAGACATTTGTGTGAGCGTATGTTCTCATTTCTTATTGATAAATATCTAGAAGTGGAATGACTGGGGCATGTATTTAACTTTTTAAGAAACTGCCAAACAGTTTCCCAAAGTGTTTGTACTGTATTCCATTCCCACCGGCAAGATATGGAAGTACCAGTTGCCCCATCTATTCACTGAAATGTGGTATTGCCAGCATTTTAAATTTTATCAATTCTAATATGCAGTTATTAGTACGTTTGTGTGTGGGGTGGGGGGGTTAAATTTTTTTTGAGATGGAGTTTCACTCTGTTGCCCAGGCTGGAGTGCAGGGGCACCATCTCGGCTCACTGCAACCTCTACTTCCTGGGTTTAAGCAATTCTCCTGCCTCAGCCTCCCGAGTAGCTGGGACTACAGGCACATGCCACCACGCCTGACTAATTATTATTATTTTTTTTAGTAGAGATGGAGTTTCACCATATTGACCAGGCTGGTCTCGAACTCCTGACCTTGTGATCCACCTGCCTCGGCCTCCCAAAGTGCTGGGATTACAGGTGTGAGCCACTGTGCCAGGCCTATTTTTGTGGTTTTAATTGGTATTTCCCTTACTCCTATTACCCTTTTATACATCTTCTTTTCTCTCTTCCAATCTTTTGGCAAGTTTGTCGTCTTATTCCAGATAAAAGTCCTTTGCTGATACCTATATTGCAAATGTATTCTTTCATCCCATAACTAGCCTTTTTATTTTTTATTCATGTATTTTCAAGAGAAAACTTTCTAAATCTTGATGAAGCCCAACTGATAAATTTTTATTTTGTGTTTTCCGCTTCTTTGGCCATTCTAAGAACAGAGAGAAGTTCACTTGTGCCCTCAGTGACTAATATTTGCTGCACTTTTCATGAATCTATGTTCCACAATCCTACTCCTGTGCTTTGGCACGCACAAGCAATTTTAATTTCAATGTTATAACTCACTGTAATATTTCAAAGGTATTTTAAGTGCGATTGAAGATCCAGATTTAAGTTAAATTCAAATAACTCGACCACTGTGACAATGGAATTGATTAATTTGGCAAATCCATCACTAAGATTACATGTGCCCTGCATCCTTCTCCTGGTGGGCCAAAATGCACCTTCTACTGGTGTGCTGGAAATGCTGGCATTCATTCAGTTATCCACACCCATTCACGTCTGGTGTGTATTGACATTGTAGGCCCAGCCTTGACCTAGGGAAGGAGAGACGAAGAAAAGACAAGGAATGTGGATAAGGAGCAATGGTGAGTAGTGAAGGACTTTTTGCCAAAGCCATATCCCTAGCGAGAGCCAGCTGCAATTTTGTCTGCTCTGGTCAGGACAAAGCACTTTCTATTTAAAGAATCTTCCTTCGGCTGCAGCAGTTGCTATTTTAGAGTATTGAAAACTGGGTATAATTTTTTAAATTGAGCTATGAATTGATGTGAGTGTGGAGGGAGAGTTTAATTCCAAACTATGAAAGAGGAGAAAATATAGTGTTAAAACCTAAAGCTGTTTTCTAAAAGGAATGTCCATTCGACTCAGACTGATGTACAGTTAGATACTAATTAAAATGTCATAATTCTATAATGTGGCAGACCTATAGAAATAATCAAAATGTAAAGTGACCAGAAAGCTTAATGAAAGACATATGATATAACTATATTCATCTATAATTGGTTATTTAAATTTACATCACAAGCAAAAAAATCCACTAATTGTTTTACAATTTTGTTTCAGTATTATGCAGCTCATTTCTTCCTCCTTTTCAAACTCTGTGGCACTATTTGAAGCTGAATTGAAGGATGGAGTGACAAATTGGGAAGAGGTGTTAAAAAGTTTGCATTTTGCAGCCATAAAAAGTAGCAAATGTGGTGGAGCTGGGAGTTAGAGAAAGTGCTGCGTTGTGGAATTCCAGAAGGATTTAGTCAATTTGATTTTGTGTTCGACTCCCAGTAATGGGAGACATTCCAAATCCACTGCTTTCTGTGGATCAAATATATTGTTTTTTGGCCACCCAGCTGGGACTTGGCTAGAGTGAGAAATTGTCTCCCAAAGAGTTTTGAGTGCTTGGAGGAGGAATGAATGCCCCTGCTGGAGTTTGAGCTCTAAAGATATTGTAGAGAATTGTCAGAGAAGAGCAAAGACACCTGCTCTGTGTTCTTTGTAAGAATGTCATGCTCCAAGTAAGAGGATGCCTTATGTGACTGAGCAGGAAAAGGTCCTGAGCAACTGAAATGGGAATCAAATTGGGAACAAGGAATCAACTTATGCCTCAGCAGTATTATCAATCACAGTCTAGAAATGCAGCAGCAACAACCAACGACATGTTTGCAGATACCTGATTGCTGATTTTTCATAGTACCCCTGCTTTTTGCAAATTTCTGTTCATTCATTCAACAAATATTTAGTAAGAACACACTATGTAATCAGGAACCATTGCAGGCACCAGAGGTACAGCTGTGAATCAAGCAAAATGCCTCCCCTCAAGGAGCTAAGATTCTAGGTGGTGGAGACAGCACACAAACAGACAGACAATTACACATTCTATGCCAAATAGTAATCAATAGTATGAAGAAAAAAATGCAGAGTAAAAGAGATAGAGAGGCAGTTTTGGGGTGAGATCTTTTGTAATGTAAACAGCAACTTTTCCTCTTTGTTAAATTTACAGGGCTCACAATGCATTAGGGCAAACCAAGACGTCCAAGACAAACACATTCCTTAGAAATGATGTTTACTTAATAATATCAATAAGTATTTTGTTTTCACATATATTTCCTTGTGTGGTCATTATGATGCCTCCCATAGGGTAAGCAGGACAGGTACGCTCCTCCTGTTTTTACTGATAGGAATATTGAGGCTCGGAAAGGTTAGTGATCAGCTCAGTAACATGCGATTGTTTAGAAGCAGACTTCACACTTAAAGAGTATCATGTTCTGTGCTTATAATACAGTCATTTTTTCATTAATTCAGTGAATATTTATTTAGTGATGATTATGTGCTGGGACTAGATATAGTGCTAGTGTCAGTGGCAAATAAAATAGACATTGTCCTAGACTCATAGAACTTAGAGAGTAGTGGGGCAAACAGATATAAAGCAAATGATTACAGGTGAGGCAAATGTTATGGGGAAGTATTTTGTATTAGGGAACACAAACAAAAGGACCAAACCTTGACTAAGAAATACAAGGAAAGAGTCACTGAACAATCCAGATATCCTAGACAAAACATACAACATTGTTGCATTAAAAATTCCTAAATATAGCATACTTAAAGTGAATTGACTGATGGAATTTTATTTATGTATGTACCATTTTAAAAATTGAACTTCTGCTCTCAAATGCTTGTATACATATGCATTTTTTTCTCAAGCCAAGACTGGATAGCTGTAGATCAGAAAACCTTCAAGGTACACTCACAGGTCTTTTCTTGGTGTGTGGTGAATAAAGGATCACTACTTATTCATCAAGGTTTTAGCCATATCCAGGATAATTGTATAAGATTCCAAAATGCAGAGGAAAGATCTATTCATAATATTTTATCATTGTACTGGTTTATGCAAAAAAATAAGGACTCGAAATTTGCCTATTGAGAACAAGCTAGACGGGAACATTTGTCATGGGGTAGAACAGAAAGAAGACCCTGAATCCTAAACAACCTGGGAGAAGTCTCTTCTAAATGGAAAGGATAGTTATAATTTTCTATGGAAACAACAGGTCCTAACTGGGAAGACAACATCATGGTGAAACATGAAAGAACCAAATGGTGATGAAAACCAAAGAACAAGTAGAGAAGCCAGACCCAGGGATTTCAAGAGTAGGTCAAACAAGCAATTCTTAGTTGAGTTCAGCAACAGATAACAAGCATGTTTCTATGTTGTGGGGCTAAGTATGGTAAGTTATAGTAGCCTCAAACAGTCACTCTTTTTAAACAAAAAATTACAATTTTAGACAATTTCATAATCTTGTGCATGAATCCTATATGGACCATATGTGAATTTTTACAAAGTAAACATGACACTGAGATAATAGGCAAAACTTACCAGCATCCAAGAAGGCCCCCTTTTTTTCTCCCCATCTCACTGCCCTGTCTTCTAACAGCATATTTCAGTGCTGCCAGTTTCTGAACTTGATATAAATGGAATCATATGTAATGTAGTTTGGGGTCTGACTTTCCCCATTTAACAATATGCCTGTAAAAGTCTTCCATGTTGTGATCCCTGAGTTGTTCATTCTCATTGCCATGTAGTATTCCATTATATAAATATGATATTTATCCACAGTGGCTTTATCCATCCTAAAGTTGACAGATGTGTAGGTGGTTGAAGATATCCATTTGAAGTCTTACTTCATAATAACAGCACAGTGACAATTTAATGATTTGTTTTTAGGCCACATCAATGTAGTTGAGAAAAATGCCCTTGGGGTTGAAATCACAACTAGTCATGTCTTAAGGGCTGTATCAGTGTGTCTGACTCAAAGTGGAGGGTAACTATTCGTATTAGTGGCATGTCAAGGTCTTCCACTTTCATGCAGAAGCTGTGACATTAATGGGCATCAGGAATACAGTCAGTGGTAGAATAGCTCAGCACTGGAGCCCTATGGGAGGGAAGGGCCAAGAAAAAGCATACCTGCATGTGTGTGACCAGAGGGGTATGAGGTGGGGTGTTGGGGAGTGGGGCTGGGGCCTAAGAAACCCAGGAGCGTCTTCAGGGTAAAGGACTTGGATAATGTGAGTTACAGGCACTTCTTTTTTCTCTATTATAAAAGAACTCATGCTCACTGAAGGGAAAAAGAAAAAGAAAAAAACTGAAATATTTCAAAGGCAACCACCTTAATATAAATGTGTTTGTCTTTTCTTCTTATCTAAGCATTTTTGTTCCTGTTTTGATGTCTACTCTTTTCAAGGACGAGGTCATTGTTCAGCATTTTTTCCTTGTTATAACTATAAACATAATTATATCCACATTATTTCATTTAGTGGAGACTAACCATGTAAAGTTATTCTCCTAATTTTAAAAATTCTCATATTCTTGGTTTTATTTTCTCCCAGTTTCTTATTTTTAATTTATTAAAAGGAATGTGGAAAAGAGGTCTTGGTGCACAGAACTTTTTTCTCCAATTCAGATTATCTCTTTGGGAATAGGCTCTCAGAAGTTGAATTATGAGGTCTGAAAGTGTCACGATTTTAAAAACTCTTGATGTAAATTTAACAAAAACATTTTGCTAATTTTCTTTACCCTTCTGCCATGATTGAGAATATACTTTTTATAACACCTTTTTTTCCCCAGAGAATTTAAAGATGAAGAACTAAAAGGGGCTTTTGCATTATTAGGTATATTATGGCTCTATTTTTTATAGGTTTAATATAGGTGTAGGTGGTAATGTGATAGATAAATTACAGAAGAGGTTCCAATTGTTTTGATTGTAATCAAATAATCCATCAATAAAAGATTTTTAAGCAAACATATTGAGTACAAAAATTGAGTACTAATATTTACATATTTGTTTAAAGTTAAAATATTGAGTACTAATATTTGCATAATTGTTTAAAAGTACATATATGTGCTACTCTATTATGCACATTATTAAACAGACAAAACATATATTTAAAGGGTCATATACAGATAAAATACATATTTATAAAGAATTTAATTTATTAATAGTAAAAATCCCCTTTTTGGTCTTCTGTCTTGTTTTTGATTTTTTTGAGACAGGGTCTGCTGCCCAGGCTGCAATGTATGATCACAGTTCACTACAGGCTTGACCTCCCACACTGAATTGATCCTCCCACTTCAGCCTCCAGAGTAGCTGGGACTACAGGCATGCACTACCATACCTGGCTAATTTTTAATTTTTTTGTAGAGTTGCAGTCTCACTATGTTGCTGATATGGTTTTGCTCTGTGCCTCCACCAAAATCTCATGTGGAATTGTAATCCCCAGTGTTGGGGGAGGGACCTGGTGGGAGGTGATTGATCATGAGGGTGAATTTCTCCCTTGCTATTCTTGTGATAGTGAGTGAGTTCTCATGAGATCTGGTTGTTTAAAAGTGTGAAGCACTTCCCCCTTCATGCTCTCTCTCTCCTACTGCCATGTGAAGATGTGCTTGCTTCCCCTTTGCCCTTCTGTCATGATTGTAAGTTTTCTGAGGCTTCCCCAGCCATGTCTTATGGATGGCCTGTGGAACTGTAAGTCAATTAAACCTCTTTTCTTTATAAATTACCCAGTCTCAGGTAGTTCTTTATAACAATGTGAGAATGGACTAACACAGTTGCCCAAGCTGGTCTTGAACTTCTGGGCCCAAGTCATCCTCCTGGCAGAGCCTCCCAAAGTACTGGGATATAGGTGTGAACCACTGCCTCTGGCCCCAATTTCATCTAACTACAAAATTTTAACAATAGAGCATATTTCAAAAATAATTATGTGATTGATAATACTTATTACAGAAAATCTTGGTGTGAACCTTTGTGATACAATGTTTCAAAGATCTGATACTAAGTTGACTGCCATAGCTGAAAAAAAAAACTTCATGAAGATACGTACTTCAATGTAAAGGAAGTATCTTTGGTTGCATTTACTAAATACAATGTTCACTTCTTTTTCTTTTTTACATATTTATTTATGTATTTATTTATTTTTCCAACTTTTATTTTAGATTCAGGAGGTACATGTGCCAGTTTGTTACACAGGTGTAGTGTGTAATGCTGAGGTTTGGTGTATGAATGATCCCATCACCCAGGTACTGAGTATGTACTCCAAGAGCTGTTTTTCATCCTATCCCTCCTCACTTTTTTTCCCCTGTAGTAGTCCCCAGTGTTAATTGTTGCCATCTTTATATCTACAAGTACCCAATGTTTAGCTCCTGCTTTTAATTGAGGACATGCGATATTTTGTTTTCTGTTACCCCATTAATTTGCTTAGGATAATGGCCTCCGACTGCATCCATGTTGCTGCAAAGGACATGATCTTGTTTTACATGACTCTGTCATATTCCGTGGTTGATATAGTTTGGCTCTGTGTCCTCACCCAAATCTCATCTTGTAGCTCCCATAATTCCCACGTGTTTTGGGAGGGACCCAGTGGGAATGACTGAGTCATGGAGGTGGGTCTTTCCTGTGCTGTTCTCGTGATAGTGAATGGGTCTCATGAGATCTGATGGTTTTAAAAACAGGAGTTTCTCTGCACAAGCTCTCTCTTTGCCTGCAACCATCTATGTAAGATGTGACTTTCTCCTCCTTGCCTTTCACCTTCCACCATGATTGTAAGGCCTCCACACCCAAGTGGAACTGTAAGTCTAATAAACTTGTTTCTTTTGAAAATTGTCCAGTTTCAGGTATGTCTTTATCAGCAGCATGAAAATGGACTAATATAGTAAATTGGTACTAGGAGAGTGGGGCATTGCTGAAAAGGTACCCGAAAATGTGGAAGCAACTTTGGAACTGGGTAACAAGCAGAGGTTGCAACAGTTTGGAGGGCTCAGAAGACAGAAAAATGTGGGAAAGTATGGAACTTCCTAGAGACTTGTTGAATGTCTTTGACAAAAATGTTGATAATAATATGAACAATAAGGTCCAGGCTGAGGTGGTCTCAGATGGAGATAAGGAACTTGTTGGGAACTGAAGTAAAGGTGACTCTTGTTATGTTTTAGCAAAGAAACTGGTAGCATTTTGCCCCTGCCCTAGATATTTGTGGAACTTTGTACTTAAGAGAGATGATTTAGGGTATCTGGTGGAAGAAATTTCTAAGCAGCAAAGCATTCAAGGGGTGACTTGGGTGCTGTTAAAGGCATTCAGTTTCAAAAGGGAAGCAGAGTATAAAAGTTCAGAAAATCTGCAGCCTGACAATGCAATGAAAATCCCATTTTCTGAGGAGAAATTCAAGATGGCTGCAGAAATTTGCATAAATAATGAGGAGCTGAATGTGAATCACCAACACAATGGGGAAAATGTCTCCAGGGTATGTCAGAGACCTTTCAGGCACCCCTCCCATTACAGGCCTAGGAGGAAAAAGTGGCTTCCTGGGCCAGGCTCAGGGTCCCTGTGCTGTGTGTAGCCTAGGGACTTGGTGCCCTGTGTCCAAGCCACTCCAGCTACGGCTGAAAGGGGCCAACATAGAGCTCAGGCTGTGGCCTCTGAGGGTTCAAGCTCCAAGTCTTGGCAGCTTCCATGTGGTGCTGCACCTGTGGATGCACAGAAGTCAAAAATTGAGGTTTGGGAACCTCTGCCTAGATTTCAGAGGATGTGTGGAAATGCGTGGATGCCAAAGCAGATGTTTGCTGCAGAGGTGGGACCCTCGTGGAGAACCTCTGCTAGGGCAGCGTGGAGGGAAATGTGGAGTTCAAGCCCCCACACAGAGCCTCTACTGGAGTACTGCCTGGTGGAGCTATGAGAAGAGGGCCACTGTCCTCCAGATCCCAGAACGGTATATCCCCTGACAGCTTACATTGTGCACCTGGAAAAGCCATAGACACTCAACACCAACCCATGAAAATAGCTTGGAGGGAGCCCGTACCCTGCAAAGCCACAGGGGCAGAGTTGCCCAAGACCATGGGAATCTACCTCTTGCATCACCATGACCTGGACGTGAGACATGGAGTCAAAGGAAATCATTTTGGAGCTTTAAGATTTGACTGCCCTGTTGGATTTCAGACTGGCATGGGGCTTGTAGCCCCTTTGTTTTGGCCAATTTCTCCCATTTGGAATGGCTGTATTTACCCAATGCCTGTACCCCCATTGTATCTAGGAAGTAAATAAGTTGCTTTTGATTTTACAGGCTCGTAGGTAGAAGGGACTTGCCTTGTCTCAGATGAGACTTTGGGCTTGGACTTTTGAGTTAATGGAATGAGTTAATATTTTAGGGGACTGTTAGAAAGACATGATTATGTTTTCAAATGTGGGGACATGAGATTTAGGAGAGGCTGGGGCAGAATGATATGGTTTGACTCTGTGTCTCCACCCAAATCTCATCTTCTAGCTCCCATAGTTCCCATGTATTTTGGGAGGGACACAGTGGGAGATGACTGAGTCAAGGGGGTGGGTCTTTCCCACGCTGTTCTTATGATAGTGAATGGGTCTCATGAGATCTGATGGTTTTAAAAACAGGAGTTTCTCCGCACAAGCTCTCTTTGCCTGCTGCCAACTATGTAAGATGTGACTTTCTCCTCTTTGCCTTTCCCCTTCTGCCATGATCGTGAGGCCTCCACAGCCACGTGGAACTGTGAGTCCAATAAACCTGTTTCTTTTGTAAATTGTCCAGTCTCAGATATGTTTTTATCAGCAGCGTGTAAATGGACTAATACAATGGTGTACATATACCACATTTTCTTCATCCAATCCACCACTGCTGGGCACCTAGGTTGATTCCATATGTTTGCTATTGTGAACAGTGCTGCAATGAACATGTGAGTGCATTTGTCTTTTTGGCGGAACAATTTGGTTTCTTTTGGATATGTGCCCAGTGATGGGATGCTGAGTTGAATGATAGTTCTGTTTTAAGTTCTTTGAGAAATCTCCAAACTGCTTTCCACAGTGGCTGAATGAATTTACATTCCCACCAACAGTGTATAACCATTTCCTTTTCTCTGCAGCCTCGACAGCATCTGTTATTTTTTGACTTTTTAGTAATAGCCATTCTGACTGGTATGAGATGGTATCTCACTGTGGTTTTAGTTTTCATTTTTCTGATGATTAATGATGTGGAGCATTTTTTCCTATGTTTGTTGGAAATTTGGGGGTCTTATTTTGAGAAGTGTCTGTTCATGTCTTTTAATGAGGTTATTTATTTATTTATTGCTTGTTCAATTGCTTAAGTTCCTTATGGATTCTGGATATTAGACCTGTGTCAGATGCAAAGTTTGTGAATATTTTCTTCCATTCTGTAGGTTGTCTGTTTACTTTGTTGATAGTTTCTTTTGCTGTGCAGAAGCTCTTTAGTTTAGATTCCACTTGTCAATTTTTGTTTTTGTTACAATTGCTTTTGAAGACAGTCATAAATTCTTTCCCAAAGCCCACGTTCAGAATGGTGTTTCGTAGGTTTTCTTGTCGGATTCTTATAGTTGAGGTCTTAAATTTAAATTTTTAATTTATCTTGAGTTAATTGTTGTATCTGGTGAGAGATAGGAGTCTACTTTCATTCTTCTGCATACGCCTAGCCAAATGCTCACTTTTCTATCCCATTTAATCCTTTTTTGTTGATGAAATTTGGCTAGTAAATTTCTGTCTTCCCAGATGTTAATCAGTGTTTCAAGGAAACTAGGTGGAAAGTACTGCATTTAGGGTTGTTTCTTTCTTTTTTTTTTTTTTGCCAAATTAGTTCAAAATATCAATGATTTCTTTTTTTAGCCACAAGCCCTTTAAAATGATTTTTCTAGGTGATAAATCACTTTCAGCAACAAAATCACTGAGTCAGAGAAACACTTCCACAAATTCACTTCCAAATATTTTTTTCTGGAGAATGAACTTCTTTCAAAAGGCAATTACTTTCTCACTCATTACAAAAACATTAATTTTACCTTGAAAGAGAATATTTAGTGTGGTGTTTTTTGGTTAATGCTGGGCAGAATACTACTGACAGACAGCCTTTGTCATCACAAGAAAGATCAACAAGTTGGGAATGCCTGTCTTTTTGTAAAGATAAATATATGTCACCTTTAAATTTATCAGCACTTTGTAAAGTATCTGCAATAAGATATTCAGTGGTATTCTGAGTGACATAAGGTTTTAAAAAAACATATACTCCTATCTAATTAGAAAATAGTGTGAAGATATTTCAAAGTTCTTGTTTTAATGAGGTTTAACCTCATTTATGCTATTCTATAGCACATAGTGTGCCACTGGTTTTACCTTCCTTGTTGTAAAAACTTGCCTATGAAGAATACAATGCAGCGCCATCTCTGCAATTTACCCTGGAATCTTTTTATGGTTTCAAAGCAGCTGTTCTAACAGCAGTTATTTTACAGTGTTCCTATAAACATTGTTATTAATAAATAAGTTAAATAGCTATTGACATTATATCTTCTTGGTACATCTTTTATTTATTGGCTCATAAAAATCACTTGTGTATTTTATTATTGAAATGGAATCCAGCAAATATCATAAACTGAGAGGAATTGCAAACATTTGTTCTTTCATCCAACTGTATTGCAAACAGCACACATTGTGTAATTAAATTTGGTTCCTTAAATCTTCCAGGCACCTTCCAATAATATTTACTGACAATTTATTTTGCCACCTTTTTTATTCCTATTTTTTATCTACTTTTGAATCAAAAATTTCATTGCCTTGTTTTTCTAAACATTTGCTAATTAGTAAGCCTCCTGAGTAGCTGGGACTGCAGGTACACACCAGCACACTCAGCTAATTTTTTTAAAAAATATTTTTTGTAGATATAGAGGGTTCTCACTATGTTGTCCAGGCTGGTCTTGAACTTCTGGGCTCAAGTGATCCTCCGAGTTGGCCTCACAAAGTGCTAGGATCACAGGTATGAGCCACCGTGTCCAGCCCTGGTCTTTATTTCTCTCCCCAGGTGCTACTGCAGTTGTCTTGTGATTCTGAACAAGATATCCTAATCTTTCTGAGAAAAGCCTAAGAATCATCAACACGTAGAGTTAATACTTGTTATTATTCTGCATTTTACTCTTCGAAGGTCCTGGGCTACCAGTATTTGCAATGGCTCAAGGATGGGGCTATTCAGAAAAAAATAATAATAAAGATGTCTTCAAAAGAGAGATGCTGCCTCTCTGAGATTCCCCCTTCATCTACATAGAGGAACATAACTGTTCTTCTCTTCCACTTCCTTCTTTTCCACCGTCACACACATGGACTACCCTTTTGTGATTCATCACTTTCATAGTTGTCCTGATATAAATTTAAAATCTGCCTTCATCTAGGTAAATACATTTTATCCAGGATGAAATGTCTATCTATTATCTATCTATGTATCTATCTATCATCCATGTACCTATCTAGTGTGTGTGGAGGTTAGCGGATGGAAGATTGTTTATCCAGGACTTGCAGTGGGAGAATAAAAACAGAGTGAATAGACTGACACCAGGCTTTCTTAGAAAGAGGAGCAATGGTTCCCTGACATTTCCCTCCTCACTTCTTGTAAATGTGTTATTTTTCGTACCTGCATGCTTGAGGGCAGTCATTCTCAAACTTTAGCAGCATGAGTATTACTGGAGATTTTGTAAAAACACAGATTGCTATGCTCCACCCCCAGAGTTTTTGATTCAGCAAGACTAGGGTAAAACATAAGACTTTGTTTTTCTAACTAATTCCCAGGTGATGCTAATGATGCTGGTGCATCTTGAGAACCACCACTTGAGGGCTAATAGGAAAGAGATGAACAAGTTTACAAGATCCAGGCTGGAAGCCAGAATTTGTTTTAGCTGATGGGTAAGGAGTCACCTTGCCCTTCCTGGGTGAGAAATATGGAGGACTGCCTGTGCCAAACAAAAATTGCCACTGTTGGCAGGCTCTTTCAGATGCTTAAAGTGGCTCTGAGAGGAGTGTCACAGTCAAACTTCCCTTTCAGAGACCGACGGACATATCAATACATCTTGGGAAACTGTTCAGAGAAACTTGTATTCACTGTCGCCTAGGTGCAGCTAATACGGTTTATGCTGAATTGTTATATTGTTCTTACTTCATATCTGATATGTACTTTATGCCCTTTTAATTGCTTCCTTTTCATATTGTAAATCTCATTAGAAGTGACTATGCTTGAATTTTAAACACTATACTGCATAACTACCCGTATTACCTATAATCCTTATTGTTTAATACTTCTAAGTACTCATTTTTATCATGATGGCAATTGGTTAAATATTACAGGGTCTCATATTTACTTATGGTACCTCCACACTAAGAATATAAATTACAGATCTTTGGATAGAAAGGGCAGACATGTAAAAAAATCAGTATTGATATTCTAAAAGAGAGTTATATGATGCTGACAAGATTATCTCAATGCTACATCTACTACTGGGCTCATTCAGAACTAGAGTCAACTTTAACTAGCCTAACTTTGGCAGCTAAAATGAATTACTATCAGAGGATACTTTCTCTCAAATGTTGCCTAAAGTTAACTCACTGAAAATGAGCCATGAGCAATTTGAACTCAATCTTGAAAACCAAGTTTTTTTCTGAATGATGTTATTATTATGGAAAAGACTATGCGGGACACCATAATCTCTGCTGTAAATATTCTGTCTGTCATGACGAGAGGTGTTACGCTGGTCATGAAATCCTACAAATTGCTTGCAGCTGTTCCTCCTGTTCCCACCTTGCATTACAAAGTGGCCTCTGGAAACAAAAGGCTATATTGATGCCCAGGAAGGGTTAAATGCTGCTGCTTTGACATCTGCAGGGATCTTATCATGCTAGATTATATTACTGGCCCCAATTCTTTACCACTCCTGGTACTCACTTTGCCATGTAACTTTTCAGTGTTCTCTAACTATGGGAGGAGTGTCCTTGTATCTTAATTTGGGGCTTCATGTGTGATTTGTTTAGGCTAAGAGAATGAGTCTGAAGTGAGAGTGTGCCAGTTCTGAGCCTACGCTTCAATAGGCCTTATATGTTTCTGTTTGTCCTTTTGTACCTCCAATTGCCATGAGAAGCACATATCTGGGTTAGCTTGCTAGATGAAAATAAGAAAACAAGAAGCACATAGACTAGAGCTTCCCTTGCCCAACCCAGCTTGAAGCAGAACCCCCATTCCATCCTCAGATAGAAAAAGGGAAGGAAGCCAAGCCTAGATAAGCTGATCCCAGCTAACCTATAGATGTATGAGCAAGCATCCCCGCAATTAGCAGAGATACCCAGATGACCCAAGCCTAGATCAGCCAATCTCTGGCTAACCCACAGGTGAATAAGCTATCACAATAGCTATGGGGGTGGTTTGTTATGCAGCTATAACTAATTGTTACACTTACTGATGCCAAATAGGTAGGCAAAAATCTGACATAGAAGGAAATATAAATTGATGGTGTGGAGAGCTAAAAGCTCTCCGTGTAAAAGATGCTTTTCTGTGTAAAAGGTACTTCAGTTGAAAACAAAATGAGATTTTTAGAAAGGATGAAAAGAAAATATTTAGAGAGGTCACATTCAGATACACAAGGATAAACTGAAGGAAGATAATAGTCATGTCATGTCATGTCACTTGTGCAAATACATGCAGAACAATTGTATAGTGGATGGTGGAAGAAATGCTGTTTAAAGGATTCTGAAAAACCCTTAATCTTCCCATTTCATGATTAGTCTAACTTTTGGAAATGAGGCTACTCTAGGAGCTAGAAGCCAAATATATTGAAAAATCTATTTGTTTTGCAGTGTAGCTTAAAATAGTAACTCATTGATTCAACCCAATGCCTTCTAATTTCTAGGCATTAAATGTTCATAAAATGGTTATGATTGAAGGCATTTCGTTCAGATAAAATAAAACTTAATCTTAAATCCACTGCTTTGAAGATGACTTGCATGGGACTTGGATAAACACTTTAAATAGAACATAAATTCTTGGAAATGTGGGAGTTTTTGTTCATTTATTTATTTATTCAATGTGGATAACAAAGAAAAACATGAGGCAACAGAATCAATATGCCAAAAAATGGCTAATGTTTATTTGGTTTCTTATTAATTTTTATTGTATTTTGACATACATTATTTATAACAGTATTATAGAAGAAATGATTATTCTTATTTTACAGATAAAATACCTGAGGGTCAGGGACTTTAAGTAACTTGAAATACAGTTACTTCTGGTTCTAAGTCCAACTGGTGATATGCAAATTAGCATTTCCATTTCAGTATAAATATTGGGGACAGAAACAAAGTTTGAGGAAGTTCTTCAATCTAATTATAGAAGTTCAAATTGAAGTACTATTATTCTGACATAATGTAAGATAATTCTATAAGCCTTGAAATAACATACATTAGACATGATCAGGTCTTTGGAGAAAATTCTTAATATAGTTTTGAGAAAGCTAAAAGTTTATCATATCTTTAGAGTGCTATACTGAATAAAACCTGAGAGTTTAAATCTGTGTTGTTTCATTTTGGAACTTAGTCACGCACTGCTTTTTTCAATACATGTCATGATGTGTCATCTACCCATTTGATTATTCCAATTTTATATTCCCTCAATGCCTTGGATGGAGCCAGATATAAAAGAGATGATAAAAATCTTCTTGGGTTTTTAAAATAGTGTGTTTTCATTTATTTCAAGAGAACTTATTTTAAAAGATGCCTGGCTCATGGCAGGTGGGAAATAAATATACACCTATCCATGTTAAAAGGCAACTAGCTACTAGCAATAAGTCAATCCATGTGATAAGAATAGACTATTATTTTCCTAGGTGCCTCACATATATCATCTTGATTCATCTTTATCATAATACCACACAGTAAGCATTTTTTTCCTATTTGCAGATAAGGAAAATGAGGCTCAGAGAGATTAAGTAATTTGACCAAGTTCACATAGCCCATAAGTGGCTAAGGCATGATTCATACTCAGGTTTATAAGACCAGAAACCTAACATCATTTGTCTTTGTCTTTAGTTCCTTTTGTCAACACATCAAGACATCTGAGCTTTTTCCTTATCATCATCTCCGTAATAATGAAGAATATATAATGAACGGTAAAATTCAGGTTTTAATGTGTTCTTTTATTAACCTGAAGCAGACCTTGCAGATAGGCCAGAGATTTTTGAGTCTGAGCATAAGTTTATGGCTGTTTCTGCGATCTCCTACTCTTCAAGCCCTCAGGCTTGAAGTTTCTTGATGTTTGTTCATGAACATGCATTCTAATGAAATGCAGAGCATTCTAAAATACTTGCTTGCTAGTGGATCTTCAGCGATTTTCCAACAGCTGAGTGTTCAGGACAAACCTTCCCCCTTCACACCTTCTTAGGATCTCACACTTTCAGATCAGCCTACCATATGGGATGGTGAAGGTAGGAAAGATAGGAGGGCAACAATGGAAGAATCTGACTTCAGAGGCTCTTACAACGGAGATCAAGCTGGTGTGCACAGTTGCTGAGCTGAGATTCGACGTGAAATATTTGATGATCTTCAGCTATTTTAGTGACTTCCTCCTTGAGCTTTCAATCTCTTTGTCTTCCCTTTGGATTCTTGCAAAGAAGGAAAAGGACAGCTCAGAGATATCCTTTCATTTTCATCAAGACTCTATATTCCAGTTCTTAGAAAATAAAAGCAAATAATAGGAAGTAAGTTTGATCTGAAACCACCAAATAAAAATTGACACGAGAATACTGGCTCTGTGTTTTTATACCTGTATTGCAATCACCCAACCAGTCAGTAATACTCTCTCAAATCTGCCCTGGCCAGGTGTAACACTTTTGCTTTACAATACACTTCCCTCTTGATGTCATGCTGCCTCCTCTTTGGCATTTTACTAGATCTTGTGGGGCTCTGCCAAGGGCACCAGACAGGCTTTCTGTCAGGAGTTTTTCCAGGCTAAGAGCCAAATAAGTGGCCTGGAGTTTTCCAGAACCTCCTTAACTGTTCTTTTCAGCCCTGATCATTTATGGTAGAGGCAGGAGGGTGCAGGACACAATGGATTATGTCATTGGGTGGTTTGCTGACTCTTCGTTAGTAGGCAACATAGAGAAATCTGTAAGAAGAATGTGAGCTATCAATACCAGGATGCGAGTTACAAGGAAGGAAGATTTTAAGAATGTGGTAATGAGAAATATCTGCCAATCCAATCTGTCCTTACCAAAGGAAGGAAAAAAAATCCTCTAGTTTGGTAATGTGAAAGTTCCAGTTGCAACCAGCAGTCACCTGATATTTGAGTCTCTATGTTCATTGTGGCTTTCCCATAGTATGAAGTTGGCTAGACCTGCATTGTAACACAGACATCCCACTGGAGCTCTCAGGCCCAAGACGGAAAGCTGAGCTGTCAATCAGCAAGCAATACTTTTTAAATCTTGGAACCTTTTCATCATGATGTCATTTGGTTTCACAGCTCAGATTGCTTCCTAGCTGATATTCTTTCCATCCAGAGTAGCAATGTGTGCCTTGTGGTGCTTTGAAAATGCCTCAAGACTTTCACTCTACTTTTACTTATAAATAGACTTCCACTCCATCTAAATCAATTTCAGATTAAATTACACTTTATTAGTCTCTGAAATATTACCATAAATTGGAATTTAAAATAAGCTGCAATGAGACCAGACTCAGTTGACACAAAAATATTAGGCAGTTAACATATTGATTGATGATTTGTATTTTAAAATGTTAACTGGTTAAATAATTTATTAAAATTCCTTTAATCTGACTCTTGAGTCAATTTGTTTTGGTTTCCATACTGTATTTTTTATTTAGGGAGGTTGGGAGATCGTTATCCTTTGCATTCTGTGGGACTATTGATTTGAATTTTAATTTGTCCTGTTTATCCATAAGACACCTGAAATTGGCAGTTTAGATGGCAAAGCATAGTTCAGAAGTATACAAGAAGCCTCAGGTACACACAATGCCTAATTTGTTCATAGATTACTTAAATTCTGTTACCTTTAACTGCGTAAAGACAGAGAGTGCCTTCAGCAAGATGAGCCATCGCTTTATTTTTAAAGCTCGCTTATGTCAACGCTTCCTATCCATGACTAGGTTGGCCACCATTATTCAGGGGTGAGATCAGAGTTCTTTTCTTTCCTAGAGCTGCTTGCCATTTTCCCAACACCTGCCTTGCAAGTGACAGCTCTGTGGGTGTCCTCATAAATTACAAATCATGTGCCTTGGTTCTGATGCCTTGGGGCAAGCACAAAGTTAGAAACTGTCCTGTAACTTTAGAACTATAGCTGCAGGATGGGACAGCTGAGTAGAGAACAGAGATGCACAGCAGCAGGGGTCCTGTTAAGACTCTATCAGGCTGCCTGTCTGATGCTGGCGGACAATTTGTACCACTGGAAACTGAGTGTAGGTTGTAAGTTGGCAGGGGGAAGAACGGATGTACATAAGATGGAGGGTTTTTTTTTCTTTTTAGGGTTATCTTTAGGACTATCATCATATGGTAAAAATAAGCTCCCATTCAGCATTCTCACTTTGTTTAAAAACTTTTGTTGACGTTTTTAAGACTGAAGAAGACTTTCTGATATCTGAATGGAATAAGGATTTTAATTTCCTTCTTTTAACTTTCTTGTTTCATGGATTCCATAACAAAGGCTTGAAGTAAATGTAAAAACAGCAAAAGAATGCAAATGTATATAATGAGTTATTTTCAGTCCACATCATCTACCCTAGATATGTTACAGTGCTATTATAGCTAATAGCCTAATAAGGAAACCTATAAGTTAGCTATGACTGCGTAACAAATCACTCCAAAAACTTTGTGACTTAAGAATCATTTATTACTTTCCATTGGGTAAGCAGGCCTGATGGGCAGGTCTGCTAGTCTGGTCTGCGATCAGCTGAACTCACTCAAGAGTCTATGGTTGGCAGCAGCTCTACAAGGCAGCATTGCAAATCTTGGCTGAATTCTCTCACATATCTGGGGCTTCAGCTGGGATAACTGGGCAGCCTTGCTCTCTGTTCCATGTTTCATCCTCTAGAAAACTGTATGGGATGGGAGGAGAATAAAAGACTGTATGGGATGGGAGGAATGGGAGGAGAATAAAAAAATGTACATTTTTAAAAAAAAGTCTGTGCTCATGTCAAGTTTCCTACTGTCCCACTGGATGATGCATGTCATGTGACGAATCCCAGAGTTAGTGTGGGAGGAGACAGACTAACAATAATTGTGGACACGTGGAGACATGAAAAATTGGGGCCATACATGCAATGAATACATCGCAAGAAGGAGAAGTGTTCCATCTAAATTATTAATGCAACAGGCATGATTAGGGTTTATTCTGAAGTATTTTATTATAGTCTGTTTTTTTGAAAATCAGTCATCCAAAATTGATTAAAAATTAATTTTCAGATGAAAAGAATGCTGACAATTTAATATAGATAATGAGATTAAAATACTTTGCTCCTTATAACACTGAGAAACCTTCAAGTGAGTAAACTTTTGGACTCACCAAGAGATATGCAGGCATCTGAAAGATTTCTTTCCATCCCCTCTGCCCACCAACCTGCTAGGTGATATTCCTTCACCTTAAATAAGTTTATTTATAGTATTAGGACTAAGACACAAAGGTCATGTCTTTGAAATTCTTTGGCTGTATTACAAGAGACCCTGATATTTCTAGTTTTAAATGAGTAGATAGAAGGAGAATTAGGAGACTTTCATTTCTTCCCTGCTCCTGAAATACGTGGTTTCCATGGATTGAGGCTGCAGTTGACCTGCACTGATATATAATAGTACATTCCTAGGATAAATTAGGTGCTTTGCTAATACTATGCATAGCAAGAAAAAAAGCTAATCAAGTTTCCTGACATATGGGTTTTGCCAGGTGTCCGCTTTGGTCATGATGATATAGGATTTTCTCTTTTGCCTCCTGCTGGAGTGGAACTAAGACTCAGGGCCACACAGGCAGGTATGCACTATGTTCTGATTTAAAATCATCATCATCTTATTTTTCAAGCCAGAGCAAAATCATTCATGTCCTTGATGAGCTCCTCCTTCTCTGTTTCTGACCTTCTGTAGTAGAGGCAATTCTAGGAAAAGGAAATCCAGTTAGAACTAGTGTGTGTGTGTGTGCACACGTGCATGAGCATGCACATGTTATTGTGTGTGTTTCCTTCTTTTCTTTTCTCTCTCACTCTCTCTTTTTTTTTTTTTTTATCCAGGAATAACTTTGTCCTGGGAACCTGGAAGTTGGGTAACAGTTTGTTTAGTTGTTCTCAACATGTGGGCCAGCAGCGTCAGAATCACCAGGGAACTTGCTATAAATGCAAATCCTGGGATCCCCACTCCATACCCACTCAATCAGAAACTCTGGAGGTGGGTTTCAGTGACTTGTTTTGACAAACCCTACAGGTGATTCTGATGCATGCTAAACTTTGAGAACCACCCACTGAAGCTTCCAGAGCTATGCTATCCAAAAATGATAGCCACTAGCTAAGTGTAGCTTTTACATTTAACTGACTTAAATAAAATTTAAAATTCAATTCCTTATTACACTATCCATAATTCAAGTGCTCGTTAACTACGTGTCTGGGGGTTACTTTATTGTCTGGCAGAACTATAGAGAATTTCATTCATCATTGCAGTAAGTTATATGGAATACTTTTATAGTGTTTCATTCCCCTAGCTAACTTTCTGGGACTCAACATCCTCGAAATAACTCTCTCTAGAGTGTCTCACATTATGATGGGGCAGGGCCTTGGCTTTCCTAAACTCAAGGGTCTTTCATTATCTTCAGACATCTGAAGACATCTTGGACATATTGAGGGCTTCCTTTCTTCCTTGGGTATCTCCTTTTTGCCATTTGTCCCTTGGGGCTGGAGGTGGAAATCAGGCAGCCCAGTGGCTACCTCCTACTCACAGATGTTTCAATCGGCACATTAAAAATAGGGATATTTTACATTAAAATTTAAAAATTTCCATTTCTCTTGAAATAATTGGAGCATCTGGCAACCTACATTCTTCCTGGCTGTAATCTGCTATGTGTGGAAGCAGCTTTCTCCTTTAGTCAGGCAGGAACACTCAAGTTTGCCTTAGGCCTCATTTGCTTAATTTCACTCATTCATGTTCTCTGGCTAATTTCCCATGTGAATTTGAGTACGATGCTATAGCCTTCCCATCCTCTCTTCCCTAGTTTCTCATTCTAACAGCCATTGGAATTTGCAGTATCTCTACAGAACAGTTCTTGACAAGACTTTGATGACAGGTAGAATGATCTGTAGCTCCTTGATGCAATAGGCTTTTAATTTTTTAGTTTTTAAATTTAATTTAATTTAATTTAATTTATTTCTTGAGACTAGGTCTTGCTGTGTCTCCCAGCTGGAGTGCAGTGGTATAGTCCCAGCTCACTGCAGCCAGCACCTTCCCGCTCAAGCAATCCTACCACCTCAGCCTCCTGAGTAGCTGGGACTATAGACCTGTGCTACTTTTTCTTTTTTTGTATTTTTTATAGAGATGGGACCTTGCTGTCTTGCCCAGGCTGGTCACAAACTCCTGGGCTCCAGTGATCCACCTCTCTCAGCCTCCCAAAGTACTAGGATTACAGTCATGAGCCGCTGTGCCTGGTGCAATAGGTTTTTAAAAGAAAACTTTTACCAGGCCCTCTAAAGTAACAGAAAGAAGCGAACCAGAAAAACAAGTGATAAATTCACAGATGACTTCTCACTTCTGAGGCAGGATCCAGGACCATAACTCCCCCTTGACTCCATGCCTGCCTTAGCTGATGACAAAGCCCTTCTGAAGGGCTTGCCTCAAGAATCAAGAGCACTTACGCAAAACACAGAACATTCTTCCAGCCCCAGTAGAGAGCAGAGAAAACCGACAAAGAGACAGGCACGCCAATTGAAATCTTTTTCAAATTTTGGCTACTAAGTCTTAGGCACATGCAATGAGGCATATGTGATTGTGCCACAATACAAGTGCACCACCAACTGTCAGCACCCACACCCCACATTGTATAACTCCCAATGCAATCCCTCCCTCCCTCCCCATGATAGCCCAGTGTGATGTTCCCCTTCCTGAGTCCGGGTGAGATCTCATTGTTCAGTTCCCACCTATGAGCAGGTATTGGTTTTCTGTTCTGTATCACACAGAGTTTGCTAAGAATGATGGTTTCCAGCTGCATCCATGTCCCTACAAAGGATGAAATCTTGTATTACAAGAAAAAGAAGCTGGAGCTATTTTTCTTATGAATGACTACATTGTACTGAAATAACTGTTTTATGAATTACAGAACTTTCTTTTTACTGAGGATCTCTCTGAAGCCAGTCTTTATTCCAGATTGATTACATCAACATTCATTCATTCATGGGAATTATTAAACTTTGCTTGGATTTCATTCTCTTCTCTAAGATTAGAGACAGCATCCATGGCAGACACAGCATCACATGAGGAAAACTTACCTGAGTGTAAACTGGTCAGTGAGGTGTGAAAAGCAGAGACTTTATCAGCATTATAGAGGCTTACTTACCCAGATTCACAAGCCAAGGTTGACTATCTTAATTGTGTCTGTCTTTGGTTAACTAGGTCTTGTAATGCTTTTTTTATATACTCTTAATGAAAAGCTGAATGTTAAATGGAACACCAAATTGAGTAAAAGAGAAAAAACAATTGTAAAATATAGTAACTCACAAATATTTTCCTAGAGAGATAAATTAAGAACCTTGTCTTTGTTGACCAAGTTTGGGAGAAAAGAAATGGGAAAATCATCCCTCCAGTATAGTTTGCTCTAAAATCCAGATCTGATCATGTCACCTACCCACTCCAAACCATGTAATGACTCCTGCTGTCACTGGGATAAAATTTAGTTTATACTCTTCAGTCTCTTCCAGTTTTGTCCCAACTTGCCTTTCCAGTTTCACTCATTACTGTGTTTTTGGGCACAACATACCCCAAGTCACACTGGCATGCACATTTCTCTCCAAACCCTCTTGTCATTATGTGTTTTAGTTGTACAATTCTTTCTGTCTGTCACAAATATTTTTATTTTTCTCTTAAAATTCTGTTTATCTTTGTGATGGTTAATACTGAGTGTCAACTTGATTGGATTGAAGGATACAAAGTATTGATCCTGAGTGTGTCTGTGAAGGTATTGCCAAAGGACATTAACATTTGAGTCAGTGGGCTGGAAAAGGCAGACCCACCCTTAATCTGTGTGGGCACAATCTAATCAGCTGTCAGCATGGCTAGAGCCAAAAGCAGGCAGAAAAATGTGAAAACAGAGAGTGGCCTAGCCTCCCAACCCACATCTTTCTCCCGTGCTGGATGCTTTCTGCCCTCAAACATTGAGAGAGCTAGGTATAATGTGGTTGGTATCCTAACATGTGTTATATTTTACTCAGCCAGCATCCATTCCACATCGTCCCACTCCCAATTTCCATTAAAAAATTACCCATCCCATTTTATAACATCATTGTGGGATAGTGAATCTAAGTGTTTGCCACCCCAGTACAAAATCCAAAGGAGTTCTAGATCCCATCTCTACCAGGTTCTACCTCTTGTCAATACAAATCAGTAAAAGAGTAGGAATGAGACCCAAGCTTGACCAGCCAATAGGTAATTACAGTCATTAGGGTTTTGGTGTTCTTCAGTTTTGGAACTCGGACTGCCTCTCCTTGCTCCTCAACCTGCAAATGGCCTATTGTGATCGTGTGAGTTAATACTTAATAAACTCCCCTTTTTATATATATTTTTATATATATTCAATTACATATATTATATTATATATATGTAGTTAATATATATTATATGGAATATTATAGATAAAATATATAATATATAAATATACAAAAATATTAAATCTTATATTTATATATATTTATATATTTATATATAATTATACATAAATATTAAATCTTATATTTATATATTTATATATAATTATATATATTTTATATAATATATAATATATAATATTCCATATTATATATTACATCCATATAATATATATAATATTCCATATAATATATATTACATATTTTTTATATATATATATGCACACATATATATGTATATTCCTTCCATTAGTTTTGTCCTTGGAGAACCCTAACTAATAAATCCCTCAGTGTCTATTGCAGACTATCTCCTTGGTGAAGCTCCTCATCTCTGTATGCAAAATTGATCCTATTTACATTTGGGCTCCAGTATTGCCTTGAGTATATGTCTTTTAGCATTTATACTCTTTTGCAACCGTGGACATGTATGTCTCCACTATTTGACAATGAACTTGTTGAGGGAAGGGTCTTTGCTTTATTCATCCTTAATGCCTATCTTTTGTACTGGAACATAGCAAGAACACGTTAAACATTTGGAAAGACGACGATTATAAATATTAATCTCCAAATACATTAAGTATATACTTATGTACACATACATATATACATATAAGTATACATTTATATTGTTTCTTCTACTTTCAAATATTTTATTGGGAAATAATGTTCCATGCTTTTTTTTCTTCAACTTTTATTTTAAGTTCAGGGGTACATGTACAGGATATGCAGATTTGTTACAAAAGTAAACGTGTGCGATGGTGGTTTGCTGCACAGATCATGTTATCACCTAGGTATTAAGCCCAGCATCTGTTATCTGTTCTTCCTGATGCTCTCCCTCCACTTACCATGACAGGCTCCAATGCATGTTGTTCCCTGCAATGTGCCCATGTATTCTCATTGTTCAGCTCTAAGTTATAAGGAAGAACATGCAGTGTTTGGTTTTCTGTTCCTGAGTTAGTTTGATGAGAATAATGGCTTCCAGCTCCATCCATGTCACTGCAAAGGACTTGTTTCCTTTTTATTGCTGCATAGTATTCCATGGTGTATATGTACCACATTTTCTTTACCCAGTCTATCATTTGGGTTGATTCCATGTCTTTGCTATTGTGAATAGTGCTGCAATGAACATATGTGTGCATGTATCTTTACAATAGGATGATTTATATTCCTTTGGTTATATACTCAGTAATGGGATTGCTGGGTCAAATGGTATTTCTGCCTCTAGGTATTTGAGAAATCACCACACTGTCTTCCACAATGGTTGAATTCATTTACACTCCCAATTGCAGTGTAAAAATATTCCTTTTTCTTTGCAACCTTGCTGTCATCTATTGGTTTGACTTTTAATAATGGCCATTCTGACAGGTAAGAGATGGTATCTTATTGTGGTTTTGATTTGTATTTCTCTAATGACCAGTGATGTGGAGCTTATTTTTCATATTTTTATTGTCTACATGTATGTCTTTTTTTGAGAAGGATCTGTTCATATCCTTTGCCCACTTTTTAATTTTTTTTTCTTGTAAATTTAAGTTCCTTGTAGACTCTGGATATTAGACCTTCATCAGATGGATAGATTGCAAACATTTTCTCCCATTCTGTAGGTGTTCCATGCTGTTTAGTGATGTGACCTGAAAGTAAATACCATGTCTGTATAATTTTCTTTGTGCACTAATTGAAAAGTATGTCATATAGTGTGGATACTTATATTAGTTGGCTATTGTTCCTTAACAGAACACTCCAGAACTTAGGGGCTTAAAGCAATGATGATTTAATATTTCTTCTAAATCAACAGTTTGTCTGAAGAGTTCTGCTGATCCTGGCTGGCCTTGCTTATGATTCTGCTGATTGGCTGGTTGGGGCTGACTGCCCTGTGGATTTATCTAGGATGACTTTGCACTACTTCAGGCAGTTTCATGTGAGTCTAACTTTGTTTTTGTCATGCAGGTGGCCAAAGAGGAAATGTGCAAGTGATTTCCAAACCTCTGCTTGCATAGTGTTTGTACTTTCTCATGACTAAAGCAAATACTGGCCAAGCTACTACTAAGTAGTTATTAATGGCACTACTAAGAGATGTGGATACAAAGGTGTATAAAAGTAATGCAATCCATCACAATGCTTAATAAATATATAAAGATAATTATATTTTAATGTTGAAATATGGGATAGAAGATACTTTTCCCCTAAGGTCTATTATAATCTCAATCCAGTTTAGCAACTCCTTCTAACTTCTGTTTCCTCTCATCTGTAAGGAATAATAATACCCACTACACAGAATTTCTGTGAGAATTACCTGAAATAATTAATATGCAGTCCTTGGCATGAACTGTCCTCAACATTCATTTGTACCCTTTTTTCTACCCTCCTCTTCTCTCTAGTCTCCTGTGTAAGCACCCTCAGTTTTTCACTGTCTGAGCACGTTACATGAGCCTACTAAGAAATATTTCAGTGGTAGAATAGATGTCTTTCTGAGATGAATTAACTGACTTAGACATACAGAAGTAGAGTCACCTTGAAATGTCTTGAAAAGAAATTCTCATATTGTATAACATCAGTGAAAAGCACAGTTCATCATTATTACATATTGCAGTCTTTGCCAGGAGTTGTGGGTACAGTCTGATCCCACGTATTTTGTTTTATGTGAAGATGTTGCTTAGTAACGTTGTGTTAAGGGAAAATGAACAAGAAAGCTATCTCAGGCATTTCCAACTCAGGTCAGCACCATTATATGCCTGGTATAAAATTGGGAAATTTTACTCAAGGTCAATGGATTCAACATTTTTCCTTCATCCTAGCCTTTTTTTCCGCAACACAAGATTTAAACTTGAAATATTAGCTACAGAGCAAGTCTAAATCATCATTAAATTTAGGTTGGATAGTTACTGTTCTTTAGTATCTTATACTTAACACATAATAAATACTCAAAATGAGTGAATATTGTTTGCTTAAAGTTTAATACCTATTATAGAAAGTCTAAGTTAATAAAAGATTTAGACTGAAAGTCAAAGATGTAATGACATCTATACATTTGTTTATGAAAGGATATTAATAATCCATTCAGCATTTGTTTGATTTTATTAATAAATGATACTATTATTGAGAGTTTCATGAATTTATTTCAATTACATATTTATTGAGTGCCTTTTAAATGTCAAATATTGTGCTGGGCACTGGGTATGCCAAAGCACAAAGTGCCTTATTGTACATGTCGGTGAAAAGCACTGATAAGGGGTCCTGTGGCAGCAGTGAACCAGAAAACCCCAAATTCATGATGACCATCTTGGGTGTCATGACTGTCTTATGTACTCTGTTCGTGGATTCAGTCTCTGCCACAGGCCTGGAGTCAGCCAGCAATTATTTTGAAATAGGAGAATGGTTAATCGCTAATAGGTGCATGGTTTTACTCCAAAATCCTAATGATTGCAATTACCTATTGGCTGGTCAAGCTTGGGTCTCATTCCTACTCTTATGCTGATTTGTGTTGATAAGAGATGGAACCTGGTGGAGATGGGATCTAGGACTCTTTTGGATTTTGTTCTGGGATGGCAAATACCTAGATTCACTATCCCACAATGATGATATAAAATGGGATGGGTAAGTTTTTAAATGGAAATTGGGCATGGGACGATGTGGAATGGATGCTGGCTGAGTAAAATATAACACATGTTAGGATACCAACCACATTATACCTAGCTCGCTCAATGATTTCATGTTTGTGCCCGTTAGAATATTATTGTTTCAATGTTACAGATAAAAAAATCTACTCTCCCTTTTAGACCTTCTCAAATGTCACTTTTTTCCTTGATAATCCTACAGTTTTTCTGAAATAAAATAAGGAATCAATCTCAAAAGAAATTTTGGAAAGAGTTAAGATGATTTAGGTGGATTTTGCTTCTTTTCTCTGAAAACCAAAAGAACTTACTCAGTAAAAGTTGCTTTTGTCTCACTATTGTTCAGTCTCTTTGAGACTAACTTCAGGCAATTATCAAAAACGTAAGCAACTTTCTGTTAGGTCAGCCATTTCATCACCTATGAAGATTAGCACTGTAATACACGTTTGTGCTTAAATTCCCCTTAAAAGGTTTTGAAAAAGAATGAGCCTTAAGATATTTATAGTTTAATTAATAAATTAATAAAGGTTAA
Source organism: Papio anubis (assembly GCF_008728515.1). NCBI lineage: Eukaryota > Metazoa > Chordata > Mammalia > Primates > Cercopithecidae > Papio > Papio anubis. Next base: position 146,059,034 of record NC_044981.1, read on the forward strand.
GTATTTACAGTGAACTTATTAACTCGTGTATTGAAAATATAAACACTTATTAATAAGACTGTTATAATCATGATTGAAAGTATTTTATTTATAATACTCTCACACCTTTTTAGGGAAAAACATATACAAATTTTTAAAAAACTGAGTATTTCCTTGAGGAGAGAAATGTTAATACTCCTCTCTATGTTTTTTATGATATTTTGTTCTAATTTTATGTTTTCAATAGCTTTGTTAATTTCCCTGGGGATACCGAAGCTTTACTTAATCCTATTCTTTTTCAGTAAGGGAGAAAATTCCTGTTTCAAGTCTCTACAAAATAAAATCTCTTCTCTTGCAAGAGTAGAAAAGGACAGATACTTGGATGTTTAGTTGGCAAGGCAGGGACTGAGTCCAAATGCTACTGATACAAATATTCAACCAAATTATTCCATTTTCAACTCTGCCACTCACTGTGGTGATTTTCTCAGTCACTGAAGCCCAGAAACTTTCATGGCCTTACAGTCCACCTGCCTCCCACTCTCAGTGCCTCAGTTAGCTTTCTCAACTATGATACGACAGTGGGGACTTATACACCTATTTTCGATCTAAGTGTTGTTGGCATCTCTTAACTGTTCATATGTATGAATTAAGGTTTTAAATACCTTTTATTGTTATTCTAGTGGAGTCTAGGGACAGAGCAGAGGTTATATATGCACTATAATACATATACATATACACACACACACAGAGAGAGAGAGAGAGAAAGGAGAGAGAAAGGGCCTTTCCCTGGTCAAGGACTCCTCATATTGTCTGAATTATACATTAGAGAGATACTGGACCTCTTTGATCCCTATGACCTAGTGAACACAAATACTGCGGTGACTTATATGATATTGAAGGACAGTTTTCATTTTTCTCTTATCATTCTCAAAAATTAAATATTTGAATTGATTACCTTTTCCTTGATTTTAATTATTTCTGCATGTTTTCCACAGAAATGTTAATCTGTTTTGTGGATAATTTTTCCATGTGGCTTAGGGCTAAGTGGTCGCCTATATTTTTTACCAGGTGGGAAAGTCAACATAGTTTACTAAAATTAAAAGAGGAGACTATTGCTTCTTCTTTCACTTGAAAGATCAGCAAATAATAAACCATGGTTTTAGCTACAATTGAGTAAGGACAGGAATACACACACACACACACACACACATAATTTTTCCACCCAAATTTGGGAACGCTTGTACTTTACACAGAAAAGTTTGCTCTGTATAAATAAAAACTATCTAATTTCTAGAAGGAGGAGCTATTTCTGGTTCCTTCTATGTAGCAGTGAGGTATAGGAATAGGAGTGTAATGGAAAATTCACCCAGAAAGAAAGGAGAGGCCTAGAACCAGTCGCCATAGCCTTTCAATGAGCCAGCTGCTTAGGAAACATCAGCTTGGGATATGTCCAAATACATCAATTTGGTCTCTAATTCTGGGCTTAAATTTACCAAGCATTACTGAATGTCACTGAAGTTCCCAGCGACTAAAGAGCCATCAACCTCTCTGTGCAGTCTGCGAGCCTTTCTGTAAGGAAACCATTATTCTGCTACTCAATTAACTGCTAAGGAGACAGAAAATATGTGCCCAAGAGAGAAAGCCTTCCTTTGTGACCTAATCAAAATCCAATGGCTTCTGAAAAGGGCTTGAAAGGATCATTAATTAGGAAGGATACCTAAATTTGGCATTCCAGGAAATGGTGTACAAATCTAACAATAAAGGCACAAAGAATAAAGCCCCCCAGACCACAAGGTTGCCCAGACTCTTCCTGACTTACCCAGCAAGACTTCTGAGTTCTGTTTGGAACTCTTAATTATTGGTTAACCATTTAAATTTGATGGTGGATATCTGAGGATCTATTTATATGTTTATCTCTCTGGTGTTTATTCAATCCCCCAAAAGAACAATGCATGAAACCAAGAATGGGGAATAGAGGTATAATTTGTGTATTAAATTGTTATAAACAAGAAAAGTAGAGAGACAGAGGAAGCATGGGATGCATGCCATCTCAGCATGTATTTGGAGATGACTTTTTGACTTTAACCCCTAGGCTATAGTAGATGGATGTCAATATTATTTGCACAAATGATCAATACATAACTTATTTCCTGTGTCACCATCGTTCTAGTTAGCCATAGATGATATGGATTCCTTAATCTTAAGTAAAAAGATGAAAAGAACACACAAATTTAGTGTTAAGGCATTGAAGCTGATAGAATCAAATTGTAAATGCCTAAGTAGATTCTCCTTGGATGTCTATTTTGCCTTCATATTTATAAAGTAGCTGGAAAGGACAGATGTTAATCTGATCTGTAATGTGGTGGGGCACAGAGTAAAGTTTAACTACAATTTTTATTTTTATGCTTTTTTTCTTCTGTAGACCATTTACTGAAGACAAACAATTCCTAACTACCCTTACATGATATATGAAAACAATGAATGAGATGGAACTTCTTTTCTGGATTTAATGACCTCTGGTTTTGATCAACTTAAATGATAATTTACATATTTTACTGGTAGTCATCCAGAGTTACTCTCATTTTAATTTTCTGCCATCCCTTAGGACATTGTCCTTGTTTGCATGGGGGAAAACTAAGTTGCTCTCACTTTGGGTTGTAGATGGTGAGAGAAGGGATCCCCATTTTTCCAAGAAGCCAAACTTAAGTGGCATACCACTTTCACTCACTGGCAAGGCATTAGTTCCATTGCCAGACTTAACTACAAAGGGGGCTGGGAACTTGAGACCTAGACCAGTGGTCAACAAACTTTTTCTGTTAAGGGCCCAGTGGTAAATATTTTAGACTTTGTAGTGAGACTCTACTATTGTAGTATAAAAGCAGTCATACACAGCAGTCGATGAATAGTTATGACTGCTTTAATTAAACTTCGTGTACAAAACAGACGGACATCCCGCCAACCTCAGACCTAGACTGTCACATATGAAGCCAAGCCTATTACTATAGAACAGGGAAGAAACGTTTGCTCAAAGCCAGCGGCCTTTGAGAGAGCACCAAAAGATTTTAAAAATAAACTTCACATCCCTTGTAAGTTTTATTCCTAGGTATTTTATTCTCTTTGTAGCAATTGTGAATAGGATTTCACTCATGATTTGACTCTCTGTCTGTTGTTGGTGTATAGATATGCTTGTGATTTTTGCACATTGATTTTATATCCTGAGAATTTGCTGAAGTTACTTATCAGCTTAAGGAGATTTGGGGCTGAGAAGATGGGGTTTTCTAAATATACGATCATGTCATCTGCAAACAGAGACAATTTGACTTCTTCTTTTCTTATTTGAATACTCTTTATGTATTTTTCTTGCCCAATTGTTCTGGCCAGAACTTCCAATACTATGTTGAATAGGAGTGGTGAGAGAGCACATCCTTGTCTTGTGCCAGTTTTCAAAGTAATGCTTCCAGCTTTTGCCCATTTAGTATGATATTGGCTGTGGGTTTGTCATAAATAGCTCTTGTTATTTTCAGATATGTTCCATCGATACCTACTTTATTGAGAGTTTTTAGTATGAATGGCTGTGAAATCTTGTTGAAGGCCTTTTCTGCCTCTATTAAGATAATCATGTGGTTTTCATCATTGGTTCTGTTTATGTGACGGATTACATTTATTGATTTGCCTATGTTAAACCAGCCTTGCTCCCAGGTATGAAGCTGACTTGATTGTGGTGAATAAGCTTTTTGATGTGCTGTTGGATTCAGTTTGCCAGTATTTTATTGAGGATTTTCGCATCGATGTTCATCAGGGATATTGGCCTGAAATTTTCTTTTATTGTGTCCCTGCCAGGTTTTGGTATGAGGATGATGCTGGCCTCATAAAATGAGTTAGGGAGGATTCCCTCTTTTCCTATTGTTTGGAATAGTTTCAGAAGGAATGGTACCAGCTCCTCTTTGTATGTCTGGTAGAATTCAGCAGTACAAACCACTGCTCAAGGAAATAAAAGAGGACACAAACAAATGGAAAAACATCCCATGCTTATGGATAGGAAGAATCAATATTGTGAAAATGGCCATATTGCCCAAAGTAATTTATAGATTCACTGCTATGCCCATCAAGCTACCACTGACTTTCTTCACAGAATTGGAAAAAAAAAAAAAACTACTTTAAACTTCATATGGAAAAAAAAGAGCCCACATAGCCAAGATAATCCTACACAAAAAGAACAAAGCTGGAGGCATCACGCTACCTGACTTCAAACTATATTACAAGGCTACAGTGACCAAAACAGCATGATACTTGTACCAAAACAGATACATAGACCAATGGAACAGAACAGAGTCCTCAGAAATAACACCACACATCTACAACCACCTGATCTTTGACAAACCTGACAAAAACAAGCAATGGGGAAAGGATTCCCTATTTAATAAATGGTGTTGGGAAAACTGGCTAGCCACATGCAGAAAACTGACACTGGACCCCTTCCTTGCACCTTATACAAAAATTAATTCAAGATGGATTAAAGACTCAAACATAGGACCTAAAACCATAAAAATCCTAGAAGAAAACCTAGGTAATACCATTCAGGACATAGGCATGGGCAAAGACTTCATGTGTAAAACACAAAAAGCAATGGCAACAAAAGCCAAAATTGATAAATGGGATCTAATTAAACTAAAGAGCTTCTGCACAGCAAAAGAAACTCTCATCAGAGTGAACAGGCAACCTACAGAATGGGAGCAAATTTTTGTAATCTATCCATCTGGCAAAGGGCTAATTTCCAGAATCTACAAAGAACTTAAACAAATTTAAAGAAAAAAAGAAAAACCCTATCAAAAAGTGTGCAAAGGATATGAAGAGACACTTCTCAAAAGAAGACATTTATGTAGCCAACAAATGTATGAAAAAATACTCATTATCACTGGTCATTAGAGAAATGCAAATCAAAACCACAATGAGATACCATCTCATGGCAGTTAGAATGGCAATCATTAAAAAGTCAGGAAACAACAGATGCTGGAGAGTATGTGGAGAAATAGGAACGCTTTTGTACTGTTGATGGGAATGTAAGTTAGTTCAACCATTGTGGAAGACAGTGTTGTGATTCTTCAAGGATCTAGAACTAGAAATACCATTTGACCCAGCAATCCTATTACTGGGTATATGCCCAAAGGATTATAAATCATTCTACTATAAAGACACATGCACACATATGTTTATTGTGGCACTATTCACAATAGCAAAGACTTGGAACCAACCCAAATGTCCATCAATGATAGACTGGGTAAAGAAAATGTGACACATATACACCATGGAATATTATGCAGCCATAAAAAAGGATGAGTTTATGTCCTTTGCAGGGACATGGATGAAGCTGGAAACCATCATTCTGAGCAAACTATTGCAAGGATAGAAAACCAAACACCGCATGTTCTCACTCATAGGTGGGACTTGAACAATGAGAACACAGGGAGGGGAACTTCACACACCGGGCCTATAGGGAGGTAGGGGGATAGGGATGGGATAGCATTAGGAGAAATACCTAATATAGGTGATGGGTGGATGGGTGCAGCAAACCACCATGGCATGTGTATACCTATATAACAAAACTGTAGGTTCTGCACATGTACCCCTGAACTTAAAGTATAATAAAAAAATTTTTTTAATAAATAAACAAAACTTCATGCTTAGGTAACTAGAATTTTTGCCAATTTTACGTAGAAACCACACAAGGCTAATATTTGGTTTATAAATCATCTTCTACCTTAGAGAAAGAAAATAGAAACAAACAACTAGCACAAGAATCATGCTATTTAATAAGACACACAGAGCTTTATTTACTGTTTCTTCAAGCTGCACTAAACTGGACATTGGAGAATACTTTTATTCTCATGAGGCTTTTGTTTTGATTTTAACATTTTTTGTCTAGTTTGACAATTCTAATACCTTTTATTAGGATAATGCTCCAATAAAGCTTTTACAATATTGTCTATCAATGGATAAATTTAAAGTTTGCATTATATAATCAGCCTCTTAGAATAGATATTTTACGCAGAAAATGTGGTTGTGATAAAGTTAGCTCAAAATCTTTTGACACTCCTTCCATCCAGGAGTGGGGTACCTTTTCTTCCCAACTTAACAACAGAATATAGCAGAAGCACTGCTGTGCTAGTCTCCAGGACCAGTTCACTTCTTAACTCTTGAGAAACTTTCTCCGGAAGCCCTGACCCACTGTGTAGGAAGCCTGATGACACTGAAATCACCATGTGCAGGAGGCTAGTGTAGATGCCTCCATGGACAATCCCAGCTGAGCCCAGCTTTCCAGCCATTCCAAGACACAGACTTGAGTGAAGCTGCCTTGGACTCTCCAAGTCAGCCAATCAGCCAGCTGAGCACTACCCAATGATTTTAATCCAAGCCATATAGAACAGAAAAATGGGCCTGCTAAGCCCTACTCAAATTTCTGACTCACAAAAATTATGTGACATAATAAAATGGTCGTTGCTTCATATTGCTAACTTTTGTAGTACAGCCATGTGTCACTTAATGATGGGGATACATCCTGAGAAATGTGTTGTTAGGGTGTGCGAACATCATAGGATGTATTTACACAAACCTGGATGGTATAGCCTGCTATACACCTAACCTATATGATGTAGCCTATTGCTGCTAGGCTACAAACCTGTATAGCATGCTACTGTACTGGATACTGTAGGCAATGGTAACACAATGGTAATATTTGTGTAGCTAAACATATCTAAACATAGAAAAGGTACAGTAAAAATATGATAGTATAGTCTAAAGGAACCACCATTGTATATGCAGTCTGTTGTTGACCAAAAGGTCATTATGCAGCTCATGACTATAATTTGTTATGTAGCAACAGACTCCCAGAAAAGGAGAATAAAAGAGAAAAAACTCTCAATATGTTGTTGTTGCTATGCATTTTTTCTTAATTTGATGCTAATGCTAGTTTTTGTTAATAACTTAATTTTTTTTACATTAGGTTACAATGACCCTTGAAATGTATTTTCATAATAACAATGTGATCTAAAATTTACTCTAAGGAAGAAAAACCTGCTTACTCAGAAATAAAAATGTTTTAGAACAAATAAAAAGGATCTGAAACTCAGCTAAAAGGACCTTAGTAGAAGGTTTATATAACTGAAAATTAAAATCTATAAGCAAGCTTAAAATATCAGAGTGAAAATAGAAAGGATCTTGCAAGCCATGTGCAAGGTGGGAGGTGGCATGTTTTGTGTAAGGGCCAAAGTGCTTTGCAGTCAGATAGGCCCAAGGTAATAATCCATCCAGTGGCTGGGTGACCCAGGGCAAGTTACTTATCCTCCCTGAGCTTCGGTTTCCTGAGCTATAAAATGGGGATAAAACTGTCTTCCTCATAGGGTTACTATGAGGATTAAGGGAGATAATGTACACAAAGCACTCAGAAAAACACCTGCCATGTGGTAGGTGCTTAATGAATAGCTGTTTCCTTCTCTTTTTCAGCAAGAAAGTGAAGGAAATTGAAAACACTGGCAATTTGTATATAGAGGGTAGCTCTGCACAGAAACTCTTCTGCTTCTGATTCTGGACATTATGGAGAGCTCCAATTTCTTGATGTGTCACTATTCTGAAAATGGGCAAACAAAAGAGGAGAAAAAAACTGAGAGGCAAATGGATTTTTTTGTTTATGTGGAAAAAGCAGGACTTTCAATCAAAGCATAAGCATTCTTTTGAAAAATCATTTCATTCTGGAGAATGCTGTGTTCTTCCAAACTTATGTAACATTTGTTTTCAATTTAAAAGAGACAAATGTCAAGTATAAGTCTGGACTTGACAAAATGGCAGAACATTAATACATGTCAAAAAAATAGTGGAAACTGTCTCCCAAGCATTAATTTCTATGGAGTACAGTATTCAGAATTAAAAAAAAAATAGCAGGCCTTTTCAAAGACACTAATTTTCTCAGCCAGATTGCTGAATACTCTCTTCAGATCATTGTTCTTACGATTATCTAATTCTTTAAAGTTCTGTTTAATAGTATATGTGGTAGTAACTTGGAATTATAGGCATGGAAAGTCAACTTTTAACCTTGAATTTCCAGTTTTACTTATATAAGGGTAATAACAAAGCAGTAACAAGAATATAAAGTACTCATCTCTCAGCAGCTGAGCTTAAACCAAAAGTTACCTCTTTAGTTTTCCTGGGAAATTAAATAATTGCACAATTATTTTCAGTAAATGGGATTTATTAAATCGATCTACTTTTAAATATATTTATTTTATTCTCATGTTTCTCGTCTACAGGGTTCCAAAAAGGATTTAAAGGATATATAAAATAGAAAATCACACAAAATTATGATTAATAAGAAAGAAAAGAACAAGCAAGTATAGGGATATACAATTATAAAGTACAGCCAGGATTGTGGCTAGCACAACACTATATAGGAACAGATTTTGTATACTCACTACTATTTGACACAGTGTTGATGCAAAACTTACGAGCAGTCAATGGGAAAATTTAAGTCAGTGCCCAGGTGCTCAAGGGAAGCACAACCACTTCTAATGCTAAAATCAGGAAGCAATTTCTTCCTACGATCCTTACAATGAGGATAGTATGTAGCATGTGCTTGCTTAATAATATCCCTACAGATTTTCATAAAAATAATCTTGCAAGTCTGAAAAAGAAATCACAGTTTTATTATTTGTCCTGGCTTATGGCCAGAAAATACCAGCAACATACACACCACACACACACGAACTTTATATTTTCATTTTTTAAACTTATGACTTATATAATGTATTACATGATAAATATATATTTACTTATATATAACACACCTTATATATGAATATATAATGTGAGTAGCTTCCCCAGACCCCACAATATCACTAAGCAAGGCAGGCAGTAGGTGAGGGAAAAGTTAGCTTAGGTGACTGGGTCAGAAGCTAACAACCAACTCAATAGTACTACTCTCAGGTTCCAATCTCAAGGAAAAATAAGGGCTTGTCCTCTGTTCTTCCATAGACACTTCTCAGGTCTCTATGATGTCTTTCACCTAACACAACCCCCTTTGTGCAAGCTTAGTTTGAATTCATCTATGTGAGGTTTTCTCTAACCCCCTCTGTTTTCTCGTCCCCTTTCCAGGTAGATTTTGTCCAGCTGTTCCCACTGCCACTGCAGTACTTTGTCCATAGAGCCAGCTCAACACAGAAAGGATTTTAGAATTATGCAACATACTTCTATTCCCCTCCTCACTTATCATTGTAAATTCCTTGAGGGCAGACACTGTGCCTTTCCTATTTCTTACGCCATTTCCCCCTTACCACCACAACCTACTGGCAAGACTCTAGGATATTATTTAACCCATAATAGGCATACGATAAAGGCTTTGAATTGGTTTCCTTTTCAGGATTGTCCTTGGCATGTAGTTCAATGTGATCAGTTGCATCAGTAGAAATACTGAGAAACACAGAGGAGGGATTTGTTGTTGTGCAAATTGTATTTACAGTGTAAGCTGTAATTCCGGGGAGAGCCATTCCTTGGGTAAGGTAGAATTCGATTTTAACATCCTAAAGTGCCTTATATTTACAGGACAGTGTGGATCGTGCACTGTTTTTTTGTGTGAAAGGAAGCCCCTGACCTCTTATTTCACGTCCTCCAACCCTGGTTGATTTCAGTGAGCATCATGGAATTTGTATTTTGAGCATTTTTAAAAATCTTATGACTTGCTTAGCACACTGTGCAAAACCATTAATAAAAATCAAAAGCCCATGAAAGCTTTGCTAATCTACTCTTCTCTTAACTGGCAGGTGTATGAAGGCTGCTTGTATGCAGCAAAGCTTTAGAGGCAGTGGATGTTTCCTTTCAATGGAGGGAAAATATTGAGCTTTAGTCTTGTTTGTTGAAAGGAGATAAAAAGAAGCCTAAAAACGCTTATGGAAAGGGAAGGGACCAACAGAATAGCTGACAAGTCACAAAAGGAAGATGTCAGTGAGGAGCACCCTGAATATTTGCTAAGCAGTTTCTAAGCAACTTTTAATGGAAGGTCAGACATAAGCAAGATAAAGGGAGGAGGAAACAATGTTATCTCACACAATAAAGTGAATATGAATGCTGCCAGCTAAAGGGGAAAATAGACTGGTCAGTCTTGACAGTTACTGATGTGTGGGGGGTTTTGTGTGTGTGTGAATAGGAATAAAAATCTTTCATAAAAGTGTCTGTCAAATTTGAGCAAGTGTAACAATCCCGACAAAATGAATATATTATAATTAAAGAGGTTTTCGTATGACACACTGGGATTTGCCCAAAAGTATCAACACCTCCTCTTCCCCCATTCCAATCCATAGACATTTCATTCATTTATTTATTACATAAATATTAAATGTGCTCCTCTGGGTCAGACGCCATGCTAGATCAATAGAGAGGCAACAGCCCCAGGCCCTGGCTCTGAGGCACTGAGTCCAGTCTGTTCCAGTTAGTCATGGACACAAGGTCCCTGGAGAACAGGCACCTTGGCATCTCTAGGGGTATCTAGGCAAGCTTCCTAAGGAAGGCAGATTAGGGCAAATCTTGAATGGCTTTCTCAGGTCTTCTTTTGTTTTCTTCACTCAGATATCTTTTGAATATTTTTCCTGTCTCTGAAAGAATAAAAAATTACCTTTTTCCCCCCTTCAACTTGTCTATGTAGAAGAGAATGTTACGTGAGTAGCAGTAAATATTTCACCATTGAGGTTTGCATGAGGTCATTAATAATGTCCCAACTGCCAAATTTAATGGTCTTTTGGAGGTCATATTTTTGACATAGATTATATAATTATCTGACATGGTATACCATCACCTCAAAACCCCTCCTCTTGGCTGCAATGGCACTAAGTTTTCCTAGTTATGCTCCCACCTCTCCATCTTATCTGTTTCTCTTTCTCTTCCTAGTTCTTATCTCTTCTTCTGTTCCCAGACTATACTCTTTCTCACAGTAACTTAATATTTTCTCATATCTTCAACTCATATTTTTATGCTTATACCTCTCAAAACTTTAGGTCTATCTTCTCACAAGGCTTCATCTCTATATTTACAATGTCCAGGATATTTTCATTTTCTTTTTTTTCTTTTTTTTTTTTTTTTTTAACTTTAAGTTCTGGGATACATGTGCAGAACGTGCAGGTTTTTAGATCAGTATACGTGTGCCATGGAAGTTTGCTGCACCTATCAACCCATCACCTAGGTTTTAAGCCCCGCATGCATTAGCTATTTGTCCTGATGCTCTCCTTCCCCTTCCCCATGACCTGACAGACCCTGGTGAGTGTTGTCCCCCTCCGTGTCCATGTGTTCCCATTGTTCAACTCCTACTTATGAGTGAGAACATGTGGTGTTGGGTTTTCTGTTCTGTGTTAGTTTGCTGAGGATGATGGCTTCCAGCTTCCTCCATGTCCCTGCAAAGGACATGATCTCACTCCTTTTAATGACTGCATAGTATTCCATGATGTATACTACCACATTTTTTTAATCCAGTCTATCATTGATGAGCATTTCGTTGGTTCCATCTCTTCGCTATTGTGAATAGTGTTGTGATAAACATATAGGTAAATGTATCTTTATATTGGAATGATTTATATTCCTTTGATTATATACCCAATAGTGGGATTGTTGGGTCAAATGGTATTTATGGTTCTAGATACTTGGGGAGTCACCACATTGTCTTCCACAACCTTCCACAAGGTTGAACTAATTTATAAATAGTATAAAGAGTATTTACACTGTTTATACTAACAGTGTAAAAGCATTCCCATTTCTCCACAACCTTGCCAGCATCTGTTGTTTCTTGACTTTTTAACAATTGTCATTATGACTGGCATGAGATGGTACCTCATTGTTGTTTTGATTTGCATTTATCTAATAATCGGTGATGTTGAGGTTTTTTCAAATGTTTGTTGACCACATAAATGTCTTCTTTTGAGGTGTCTGTTCATATACTTTGCCCACTTTTTGACAGGGCTGGTTTTTTTCATGTAAATTTGTTTAAGTTCCTTGTACATTCTGAATATTAGACCTTTATCAAATGGGTAGATTGCAAAAATTTTCTCCCATTCTATGAGTTGCCTGTTCACTCTGATGATAGTTTCTTTTGCTGTGCAGAAGACTTTTAGTTTAATTAGATTCCATTTGTTAATTTTGTTGCAATTGCTTGTGGCATTTTTGTCATGAAGTCTTTGCCCATGCCTGTATCCCATATGGTATTGCCTAGGTTTTCTTCTAGGGTTTTTATGGTTTAGGGTTTTACATTTAAGTCTTTAATCCATCTTGAGTTAATTTTTGTATAAGGTGTAAGGAATGGGTCCATTTTCAGTTTTCTGCATATGATAGCCAGTTTTCCTAGCACCATTTATTAAATAGGGAATCTTTTCCCCATTGCTTGTTTTTGTTAGGTTTGTCAAAGATCAGATAATTTTAGATGTGTGGTCTTATTTCTGATGTCTCTATTCTGTTCCATTGGTCTATATGTCTAATTTGGTACTAGTACCATGCTGTTTTGGTAACTGTAGCCTTGTAGTGTAGTTTGAAGTCAGGTAGCATGATGCCTCCAGCTTTGTTATTTTTGCTTAAGATTGTCTTGGCTATGCAGGCTCTTTTTTGGTTCCACATGAATTTTATGGTAGTTTTTTTTTCTAATTCTGTGAAGAATGTCAGTGGTAGTTTGATGGGAATAGCATTGAATCTATGTTACTTTGGGCAGTATGGCCATTTTTATTTTATTGATTCTTCCTATCCATGAGGATGGAATGTTTTTCCATTTGTTTGTGTCCTCTCTTATTTTCTTGAAAGTGGTTTGTAGTTCTCCTTGAAGAGTTCCATCGCGTCCCTTGTTAGCTGTACTTCTAGGTATGCTATTCTCTTTGTAGCGATTGTGAATGGGAGTTCATTCATGATTTGGCTCCTTGCTTGTCTATTGTTGTGGTATAGGAATGCTTGTGATATCTGCACATTGATTTTGTATCCTAAGACTTTGCTGAAGTTGCTTATCAGCTTACAGAATTTTGGGGCTGAGACGATGGGGTTTTCTAAATATAGAATCATGTTGTCTGCAAACAGAGACAATTTCTCTTCCTATTTGAATACATTTATTTCTGTTGCCTGATTGCCCTGGCCAGAACTTCCAATACTATGTTGAAAAGGAGTGGTGAGAGAGGGCATCCTTGTGTTGTGCTGGTTTTCAAATGGAATGCTTCCAGCTTTTGCCCACTCAGGATGATATTGGCTGTAGGTTTGTCAAAAATAGCTCTTATTATTTTGAGATCTGTTCCATCAATACCTGGTTTATTGAGAGTTTTTAACATGAAGTGATGTTGAATTTCATCGAAGGCCTTTTCTGCAACTATTGACATGATCATGTGTTTTTTGTCATTGGTTCTGTTTCTGTGATTGATTACATTTATTGATTTGCGTATGTCAAACCAGCTTTGCATCCCAGGGATGAAGCCAACTTGATCATGGTGGATAAGTTTTTTGATGTGCTACTGGATTCAGTTTGCCAGTATTTAATTGAGGATTTTTGCATGGATATTCATCAGGGATATTAGCCTGAAATTTTCCTTTTTTTGCTGTGTCTCTGCCAGGTTTTGGTATCAGGGTGACACTGACATCATAAAATGAGTTAGGGAGGAGTTTCTCCTTTTCAATTGTTTGGAATAGTTTCTGAAGAAATGGTACCAGCTCCTCTTTGTACACCTGGTAGAATTCAGCTGTGAATCCATCTCGTCCTGAGTTTTTTTTGGTTGGTATGCTATTTGTTAGTGCCTCAATTTCAGAACTTGTTATTTGTCTATTCAGGGATTTGACTTCTTCCTGGTTTAGTCTTGGGAGGGTGTATGTGTTCAGGAATTTATCCATTTCTTCTAGGTTTCTAGTTTATTTGCATAGAGGTATTTATAGCATTCTCTTATGGTACAGTATTTCTGTGGTATCAGTGGTGATATCCCCTTTATCATTTTTTATTGAGTCTATTTGATTCTTTACTCTTCTCTTTTTTATTAGTCTAGCTAGTGGACTATCTATTTTATTAATTTTTTAAGAAAAACTGGCTCCTGTATGCATTGACTTTTTTGAAGGTTTTTCTGTCTTCAACTCCTTCAGTTCCACTCTGATCTTAGTTATTTCTCATCTTCTGCTAGCTTTTGGGTTTGTTTGCTCTTGCTTTTCTAGTTCTTTTAATTGTGATGTCACAGTGTCTATTTGAGATCATCCCAGCTTTCCAATGTGGGCATTTCATGTTATAAATTTCCCTCTTAACACTGCTTTAGCTGTGTCCCAGAGATTTCGGTACATTGTCCCTTTGTTCTCATTGGTTTCAAAGAACTTCTTGGTTTCTGCCTTAGTTTCATGATTTACCCAGGAGTCATTCAGGAGCAGGTTGTTCAATTTTCATGTAGTTGTGTGGTTTTGAGTGACTTTCTTAATCCTGAGTTCGAATCTGATTGCACTGTGGTCTGAGAGACAGTTATGATTTGAGTTCTTTTGCATTTGCAGAGGAGTGTTTTACTTCCACTTATGTGGTCAATTTTAGAGTAAGTGTCATGTGGTACTGAGAAGAATGCATATTCGGTTGTGAGGTGGAGAGTTCTGTAGATATCTATTAGGTCCACTTGATCCAGGGCTGAGCTCAAGTCCTGAATATTCTTGTTAATTTTCTGTCTTGTTGATCTGTCTAATGTTGACAGTGGGGTTTTAAAGTCTCCCACTGTTATTGTGTGGGAGACGAAGTCTCTTTGTAGGTTTCTAAGAACTTGTTTTATGAATCAGGGTGTTCCTGTGTTGGGTGCACATATATTTAGGATAGTTAGCTCTTCTTTTTGAATCGATCCCTTTACAATTATGTAATGCCTTTCTTTGTCTTTTTTGATCTTCGTTAGTTTAAAGTCTGTTTTTTCAGAGACTAGGATTGCAACCCCTGCTTTTTTCTGCTTTCCATTTACTTGGTTCTCAAGCAAATCTCATCCCTTTATTTTGAGCCTCTGTGTGTCTTTGCAAATGAGATGGGCCTCCTGAATACAACACACCAATGAGTCTTGACTCTTTATCCAATTTGCCAGTCTGTGTCTTTTAATTGGGGTAGTTATCCCATATACATTTAAGATTAATATTGTTATGTTAATATTATTATTGAATGTGATCCCATCATCATGATGCTAGCTGGTTATTTTGCACACTAGTTGATGCTGTTTCTTCATAGTGTCATGGTCTTTATATTTTCATGTGTTTTTGCAGTGGCTGGTACTGGTTTTACGTTTCCGTGCTTAGTGCTTCTCTCAGGAGCTTTTGTAAGGCAAGCTTGGTGATGATGAATTCCCTCAGCATTTGCTTGTCTGAAAAGGATTTTATTTCTCCTTCATTTATGAAGTTTAGTTTGACCAGATATAAAATGTTGAGTTGAAAATTATTTTCCTTTAGACTGTTGAATATTGGCTCCCACTCTCTTCTGGCTTGTAGGGTTTCTGCTGAGAGATCCACTGTTAGTCTGATGGGCTTCCCTTTGTAGGGGACCTGACCTTTGTCTCTGGCTTCCCTTAACATTTTCTCCTTCATTTTGACCTTGGAGAATCTGATGATTATGTGTCTTGGGGTTGATCTTCCCATGGAGTATTTTAGTGGGGTCCTCTGTATTTCCTGAATTTGAACGTTGGCCTATCTTGCTAGACTGGGGCAGGTCTCCTGGATAATATCCTGAAGTGTGTTTTCCAACTTGGTTCCATTCTCCCCGTCTCTTTCAGGTACTCCAATCAGTTGTAGGTTCCGTCTTTTTACATAGTCCCATGTTTCTTGGAGGTTTTGTTCATTCCTTTTCATTCTTTTTTCCCTAATCTTGTCTGCCTGCCTTATTTCAGCAAGATAGTCTTCTATCTCTGATATTCTTTCTTCTCCTTGATTGATTCTGCTATTGATACTTGTGTACGCTTCACGAAGTTCTCGTGCTGTGTGTTTTTCAGCTCCATCAGGTTATGCTCCTCTCTAAACTGATTATTATAGTTAGCAGCTCTTTTTTTTTTTTTTGAGATGGAGTCTCGCTCTGTCGCCCAGGCTGGAGTGCAGTGGCCGGATCTCAGCTCACTTCAAGCTCCGCCTCCCGGGTTTACGCCATTCTCCTGCCTCAGCCTCCAGAGTAGCTGGGACTACAGGCGCCCGCCAACTCGCCCGGCTAGTTTTTTGTATATTTTTTAGTAGAGACGGGATTTCACCGTGTTAGCCAGGATGGTCTCGATCTCCTGACCTCGTGATCCGCCCGTCTCGGCCTCCCAAAGTGCTGGGATTACAGGCTTGAGCCACCGCGCCCGGCCAGTTAGCAGCTCTTCTAACCTTTTACCAAGGTTCTTAGCTTCTTTGTACTGGGTTAGAACCTGTTCCTTTACCTAGCAAAGTTTGTTATTACCCACCTTCTGAAGCCTACTTCTGTCAATTCATCCATCTCATCCTCTGTGCAGTTCTGTGCCCTTCCTGGAAAGGTGTTGCAATCATTTGGAGGAGAAGAGGTACTCTGGTGTTTTGGGTCTTCAGGGTTTTTTTTGTTGTTGTTGATTCTTTCTCACCTTCAAGAGTTTGTCTAGTTTTGGTCTTTGAGGATGCTGACCCTTGGATGAGGCTTTTGTGGGGACTTTTTCTTGTTGATGCTGTTGTTGTTGCTTTCTGTTTGTTTTTGTTTCAATAGTCAGGACCTTCTTCTGTTGATCTGCTGCGTTTGCTGGGCATTCACTTCAGGCCCTATTCATCTGGTTCACTTCCACACCTGGAGCTGTCACTTGAGGAGGCGGGAGAACAGCAAAGATGGCTGCCTCCTCCTTCCTCTGGGATCTCTGACCTTGAGAGGCACCAACCTGATGCCAGTAGGAACGCTCCTGTATAAGATGTCTGGCATAGGTCTCACGCAGGTGGCACAGGAAGCAGGACCTGTTTAACAAAGCACTTTGGCTGTCTCTTGGTGGAGGGGGTGTGCCGCACTGGGGGCAAACTCACTCACCTGGGCTCCCTTGATTCCTCAGGGCTAGCAGGAGGAAAGACTAAGTCTGTTGGTCTGCAGAGACTACAACCACCTCTACCCAAGGGGTCAAGCCCAGGGAGATCAGAGTTCTGTCCCTGAGCCCCTGGCTGGCATTGGAATTTCTACAGGGAGGCCCTGCAGCTTCACTGTTGGCTGCTGCCCCTCCCCCAAGGAGCTCAGAAGGCTTAGACAGCAGGCAGACACAGGAGTGGTGATGGCTGCCCCTCCCCCAGGGAACTCGGCAGGCTTAGTCAATTCTAGCCCAGTGGCTGTTGAGAATCTGCACCGCTCTGTGGTTGGGACCCAAGGCCCCCGTGGCGTGGACTCACGAGTCGGATCTTCCAATCCTTGGGTTGCAGAGTTCCATGGAAAAAGCGTGGTTTCCCAAGCCGAGTAGCACACTCATTCACTGCCTCCCTTGGCTGGGTGTGGAGACTCCCCTGCCCTGTGTGGTAGTCAGGTGGGCCGCCTCACCACACTGGTCTTCCTTCCTTTCCATGGGTCATTCCAGGCGCCTAGTCAGTCCTAATAACAGAACCTGGATACCTCGGTTGCCATTGCAGGATTCACACACTGTTTTGGATCTTTTCAACGGGAGCCTCTGATCCCCGCTGTGTCTAGTCAGCCATCTTGGCCCTGCCCCCAACTTTGATATTTTATCATCACTTACATTCAGCCTTTCTGAAGCAGCAGCAGCCGCCAAAGATACATACAGCATGCATAATCCCCAATTGTACACATAATCACCAGTTGGCTTGAGTAATCCCATTGTCTATTGAGGAAAAAGAGATGGGTAGAGCTGGGCACTGCCCCGATTAAGAGACATGAATGCAGGTTGTGCACATCAATCAAAATGTGGGTGTGGTATGGATTGTGTTGTTTTCCCAAAGTACACTCTGAGGAGTATCTTAAGCATCATTACTCATTTTTGTTTCCTCAACTAGCAATGGAAAGAACAAAGAAATGTGACTTTGTTGATATTGGGTTCCTTAGAAGAAGCTCAAATATATGTAGACCCAAGTAATATTTTTATTTCTTCTTTGAGGCACAACCTTAATGAATTCTTAGATTTATTCTGGAAAAGCTTTGATGTTAAAAAAAAAAAAAGGATTTGTTTACACTTTAGTCTAGAAGGATTGTCTTCTAAAGGACAGATTTAGCACATTAATTGAAGACGAGGACAAATTTACCAGCCTAATCTACAGCTAGAAAACTAAAATTTGAGGTTTCAGGAGGGTAATATCCAGATATATTCACATACTACACAGGATACTCTATGAGGCAAAGAAAGATAAATATCAATGTGCAGTATTTCTCTAGAGGAAATGCAAAGAAGGATAGATATCATAATTATGTCCATAACTGTATATCTTAATTCATGGTATAAAAGCATGAAGAAAATTCAAAGATTCTTTAGGGCATGCAAAGGTGATGAGCAAATTAATGACTGAATGAATAAATGTTACTGAAAAATTTTCATAAGCTTTTTAATGAGGAACCCTAGAAAAACCCTGATGATCAGAGACTCTTTGACATCATCAAGCAATAATTTGTTCTTTCTATGGGAAGAAAGCCCCAATTCAAAGAATTTCTTTCTTAAAATATAGGCTCTATGCTTCCACAAGAGAGAAAATATGTCATAGTTGTAAATTTTATGACAAAAACTGCCCTTTGTTTATAAATTATGCTGGCTAACATTCCATCCACTTCATAGAATTAAAAAAAAATTTCTATGTCTTAATACTAAGTTAGGCTGATACCTAGAGCCCATAATGTCTGCCCTGAAGGAACAGTAACAAAAGAAATTAAACTACCTCTCTCCTTTGGGACAATTGCCAGGCATCCTTCATAAAGTTTGACTATGGGCTGCACAGAATTCCTTTGGATTTTCTCATTCCCAGAAGAGTCATGATAGTGGGAACTCCAGAGCTGACCAGAAAATTGAATTCCATCTTCAGCAGAGGGTTGGAAGCAATGAGTGAATATTTTCATGTTGGTTGTAATTCTATATTATAGAAAACAAAGGGCTTATGAAATCCCTTTACTGGCATTTGCCTTTTTTAATTTTTAATTTTTTTGGTTACATAGTATATATATACACAGTATATACATATATACACACATACACATAGTATATACATATATATGTACACATATATACACATATGTATATACATATATACACACAGTGTATATATATACACATAGTATATATATATGGGGTACATTAGCTATTTTGATACAGGCATACAGTGTATAATAATCACATAGGATAAATGGGATATCCATCACCTCATTCATCATTTCTGCATGTTATGAACATTCCAGTTGTACTACTTCCGTTATTCTAAAATGTACAACAAATAATTGCTGACTGTAGTCACCCTATTGTGCTATCAAATACAAGTTCTTATTCATTCTATCTAACTATGTTTTTGTATCCATTAACCATCCCTGATCCCCTTCACTGCCCCCACTACCCTCCCCAGTCTCCAGTAACTATCATTCTACTCTGTATCTCCATGAATTCAATTATTTTAATTAATTTTTAACTCCCACAAATTAGTGAGAATGTTCAAAATTTTTCTTTCTGTGCCTGGCTTATTTCAATTAATGTAATGTCCTCCAGTTCCGTTCATGGTGTTGCAAATGATAGGATTTCATTGTTTTCTATGGCTGAATAGTACTCCATTGTGTATATGTACCACATTTTCCTTATCCATTCATCTGTTGATCGACACTTAGGTTAATTCCAAATCTTGGCTATTGTGAATAGTGTTGCAATAAACATGGGACTGCAGTTATCTCTTTGATATATTGATTTCCTTTTGGGGGGTATATACCTGGCAACTTCCCCCTTTTGATGTCCTGTAATTTCCATCTCACTACAATGAATAGAACCAAATTAAGGCCTAGCATAATTTTAAGGTTTGGAAGTCTTTAAGAAATAATACATGACCAGTATTTAATGAAATAGGACCTGTCTTCTTGATATGCATTTCAAAACACTTAATTTGATAAATGAAATAAGAATTTTTGTTTTGGGTGGAGTAGTTTCCAGACAGGTAATAGCAACAAAATTCATGAAAAGCAGGTGAGTTCACAACAGAGAACCCTAGATCAGTTATTCTAAAAGTGTGGTACCTCCCGACCAGCAGTACCTGCATCCCCTGGGAACTTCTTAGAAATGGAAACTCTCTGGTCTTAGCCCAGTTCTCATGAGTCAGAAGATTGTGTGTGTGTGTGTGTGTGTGCGCATGCACATGTTCATGCACACATGGGGCAAAGCACTCTGTGTTTTAATTAGTCCTTCAAGTGATTCTGAAGCCCATTAAAATTTAAGAACTAGTGCCCTTCACCTGTAATCCCAGCACTCTGGGAGGCCAAGGTGGGCAGATCACTTGAGCCCAGGAGTTTGAGACCAGCCTGGGCAACATGGCCAGACCCTGTCTCTACAAAAAACACAAAAATTATCCGGGCATGATGGCAGACACCTGTAGACCCACCTACTCAAGAGACTGAGGTGTGAGGGTCACCCGAGTCTCAGAGGTTGAGGCTGTGGTAAGCTATGATCATGCCACCGCACTCCAGCCTGGGTGACAGAATGAGACCCTGTCTCAAAAAAAAAAAAGAACCAGTGTCTTACATATAATTTAAATACCTTGAGGTAAAGAGTTCATTAGGCAAAATGTTGGATGTTAACTCAATGGAATATCATGTTGTCTTTAACAATGCCAATTTATAGATGGATGATATAACTTTAAAAATGAAACTGAATTATATGCAAATTATAATATGAGGTAATTAAAATTATACATAACACAAAAATTTGAATGCCATATTTGTAAAATGAAATTTAGAGGATTGCCTTGGTTGGATGTATGTAAATGTGATCATTTTTATATTGCTGTTGTTTAGTTTATAAGAAGTTTATATTTTATAGTTAAGGTAAATACACACTGAAAGAGAAAAAAAAATGCCTAACAATAGAAATAACATATTTTTGTTTATAAAGTACAATATATAACATAAGTATTTGTTAAAAATGCATAACATGCAAATTAATTAAATATGAAAAATATATCAAATTGAAAAGGCCAGTTGATTCTGGGGCATCTCTCTTGTTTTTAAGTAAAAAGCACATCTGAGAGAAGCAGAAGCTTCCTTGCCAATACATCTGCTTTCTTTACACTCTTCATAAGACACCTCACACTCTCTAAGTGGGAGACCAGCTTTCCCCAGGGTGCCGCAACCGAAACATTCTGGTTAAAATAGTACATAACATTCAGAGGTTGGAATCTTCCTGCCCCATCTTTTTTCTTTTTCTTAACCTGTGACTTGCCAAAAGAGAAAAATCCATATATTCTGATTTCATGGAAATAAATGTTAGAAACAACTGTATAATATTTGCCTCATTATAATCTATAGACATGAATGATACAAGATTTTAGAAGTGCATAATGCCTGAGGATTGGATTATCTGAGAGGTTTCACTTAAACAAGGGCCTTTCACCTCAAAATCATCATTTAGAATCTAGACATGGACAGTGATAAAATACAGTAAACTCCTGACCCCAGAGATTTGTTCCAGTTCTAAATGCTTGGTAGTTCTACGATTCTACTGCTGTTTCATGGCTGGAAATATTGCACAGCTTCAGTGTATTCTGAGGAACAGAATATATATATAGGTATAGCATAAAGGAAGATATTACAATTGTCCAAGAGTAAGGTCATATTTTTCTGCCTGGGGAAATGACAAGTCTGAATAGATGTGACTAAATGTTGAAAGAGATGTCAAAAGTGCTCATAATCTATCCACGTAGACACCTTGGATCCTCACGGTAAATGTTCAAAGAAATAAACTTTTGAAAGCAGAAATAGATGAAAAAGGCCTGCCCTTTAAATTATAACCTTATCAGATTCAACAGATTAATGTCCTAGTAAATCACAGAGTATTTGTTGTGGAGGACATATCTATTTTCTTTTACAGTTTACAGAAATCTAGTGGTTTCCAGTAAGGAGGTGCATGTACCCAGGGGGCTCTTAAGACAGTCCACTGAGTTCTGGAAAGTGCATACTATATTTATGCTAACGTTTCACCTAAAAATAAGGAAGAAATATTCTTTACTATTATTTAACATACAAAATGACACACACACTCTCACATTAAGTATGCAACGTATCCTGAGCGAAAGGCAAAAGTTCCGTCAATGCAAGGATTGGTGTTAATGCAATACAGCTTCCTTCGTTAAATTATTCACTTGCAAGGCCGGGCGCAGTAGCTCACGCCTGTAATCCCAGCAATTT
This sequence comes from Papio anubis, assembly GCF_008728515.1. NCBI lineage: Eukaryota > Metazoa > Chordata > Mammalia > Primates > Cercopithecidae > Papio > Papio anubis. The sequence goes on from NC_044981.1 coordinate 146,081,340, forward strand.
GAGAGGCCGAGGAGGGCAGCTCACGAGGTCAGGAGTTTGAGACCAACCTGGCCAACATGGTGAAACCCCGTCTCTACTAAAAATACAAAATTAGCCGGGCGTGGTGACACATAGCTGTAATCCCGGATACTCAGGAGGCTGAGGCCAGAGAATCGCTTGAACCCAGGAGGTGGAGGCTGCAGTGAGCCAAGATCGCGCCATTGCACTCCAGCCTGGGCAACAAGGGCAAGATTCCATCTCAAAACAAACAAACAAGCAAAAAAAAAAAAAAAAATGGCAACAACAAAAAACAATTCACTTGAAGTTATTTTGCTATAGTTCAGTTAAGTGGATTTACAGTATAGAGTATTGAATTGTTGCTAAATAAAATGAACAAATACTTAAAAAGATCCCCACCCTCTAATTGAAATGTGAATTGAAGATTCTACTAATAATGCAAGTACAAGGCAAAAGTGATAGGGCTGATGACTCTATTCACATCTGACAAATTCTGACAATTGTGAACACCAGCATATCAAATAAAATGCATTGAATATAGAACAAGACCTTTGAACTGTTGTACAAAGTAATAAACCCAGAGTTTTCAAAAATAAACAAATTCAGTGAGATTTTTCTTACTATTAAGTAAATAAAATTATTTAAAATATTGTGCATTTCACTATTTCATCCTTTAAAGCCAGGTTTTTTGGAAGGCATAATTTATATAGAGTAAAATTCATCCTATTTCAATGCACAGTTTGGTGAATTTAAACATGTGTATCTAGTCAAGTAATAATCACCTACTGTTATATAGTTTTATCACCCCCCAAATTTACTGTTGCCTTTTTGCAGTCACTCCCTCTCCCCACAACCTGAGCCCCTGGAAACAATTGATCTCATCATAAAAATGGAATCGTACAATATGTAGCTTTTAGTGTTTAGCTTCTTTCACTGAACATAATGCTTCATTTTTAAAAAAATGGTCTTGAGATAACTGTAGATTCACAGGTAAGAAGTGGTGGAGTCCTATGTATCCTTTGCGCAGTTTCCACCAACGGTAACATCTTGCCAAACTGTTGTACAATATTTCAACCATGATGTTTACATTGATACAGTCAAGATAGAGAACATTTTCATCACCACAATGATCCCTCTTATTGCCTTTTTATATTCACAATCACTTCCCTCAAATCCCCAACCCCTCCTTAATACTTGACAACCAATAATCTGTTCTCCATTTCTATAATAAAGTCACCTCAAGGGGATCATTAAAGTCTGGAAACAATGGATGCTGGCGAGGATGTGGAGAAACAGGAATGCTTTTACACTGTTAGTGGGAGTGTAAATTAGTTCAACCATTGTAGAAGACAGTGTGGTGATTCCTCAAGGATATAGAACTAGAAATACCATTTGACCCAGCAATCCCATTACTGGGTATATACCCAAAAGATTACAACTCATTCTACTATAGAGACACAAGCACACATATATTTATTGTGGCACTATTCACAATAGCAAAGACTTGGAACCAACCCAAATGTCCATCAATGATAGACTGGATAAAGAAAATGTGGCATATATGCACCATGGAATACTATGAAGCTATAAAAAATAATGAGTTCATGTCCTTTGCAGGGACATAAATGAAGATGGAAACCATCATGCTTAGCAAACTAACACAGGAAGAGAAAAGCAAACACTACATGTTCTCTTTCATAAGTGGGAACTAAACAATGAGAAGATATGGACATAGGGAAGGAAACATCACACACTGGGGCCTGTCGGGGGTTGGGGGGAAAGGGGAGGGAGAGCATTAGGACAAACACTGAATGCCTGTGGAGCTTGAAACCTAGATGACAGGTTGATAGATGCAGCAAACCACCATGGCACATGTATACCTATGTAACAAACCTGCACGTTCAGCACATGTATCCCAGAACTTGAAGTAAAATAAATAAACAAACAAACAAATAAATAAAATGTAATTGTAATCATATAGCATGTATTCCTTGGTGATTGGCTTTTTTCACTTTGCATAATTCTCTGGAGATTCATCCAGGCTGTTCTGTGTCTCAATAGTTTATTCTTCTCTACTGCTTAGCAGCATTCCATAGTATGAGTGCACTACAATTTAACCGTTCACTCACTGAAAGACAACAGAGTTGCTTCCAGTTTGGGGCTAATATAAACAAAACTGCTATAAATATTTGTGTACAGGTTTTTCTGTGAGCATAAATCTACATTTCCCTGGAATAAATGCCCAACAGTGCAACTACTGGACCATATTGTATTTGCATATTTAGTTTAAAAAAATCCATCAAATTATTTACCTAAGTAGTTGTACCAATTCATTTTTAACAGCAATGAATGGGTGATCCAATTTATCTGCATTTTTCCAGCATTTGTTGTAGTCACTACTTTAAAAAAATTTTAGTCATTCTCATAGGCATATAGTGAGATCTCATTTTGGTTTTCATTTTTATTTCCCTAATGACTAATGACAAGTAACATCTTCTCATGTGCTTCTTTCTGCTTTATACTCCTTCATGAAATGCCTCTTCATGTCTTTTGCATATTTTCTAATTGGAGCAGGTTGTTTGACCATTACATTTTCAGAATTAAAAAATTACCTTCTAGATAGTAGACCTTTGTCAGATACATGGTTTGTAAATATTTTCTCCCACTCTGTAGATTGCTGAGTTTTTAATCCTCTTATCAGGGTCTTTCACAGAGAAAAAGTTTTATTTTGACAGAGTCTAGTGTATCTATTTTTCCTTTTGTGAATTATGCTTTTGGTGTCAGATCTAAGAACCGTTTGCCTAGCTCTATATCCTGAATATTTTCTTCTAGTAGTTTTATAGCTTTACACTCTTGTTTAAGTCTGTGATCATTTTAAGCCACTCTTTGTAAAAGGTGTGAGACTTGAGTCAAGGATAACCATTTTGGCCTGTGGTCTCCAGAGCTCTGGCACCATTTGTGGAAAAGTCTAGTCTTCCTCTGTTGAATTGCTTGTGCATTCTTGTCACAACTGATTTGGAAATATTTGTATGAATGTACTTCTAGATTTTCTGTTCTGTTCCATTAATTTATTTGTCTATCCCTACACTAGTACTACACAGTCTTGATTACTGTAGCTATGTATTAAGTCTTGAAACTGGGTAGACTGATTCTCTATTTTTCAAAAAATGTTTTAGCTATTCTAGTTCCTTTGCCTTTTCATATTAACTTTAGAATAATCTTGTCTATATTTACAAAAAAAATCTGGCAAGTATTTTGAAAAGAATTGCATTGAACTTTCATATTAATTTGTGGAAAATTGACCTCTCTACTATGTCAAGTCTTCTAATCCATGAACACAGTATGCCTCTCCACTTATGTAGATCTTTGATTTCTTGCATTACTGTTGTGCAGGTTTCAGCATACAAGTCTTATACATGTTTTGTTAGATTTACACTTAAGTATTTCATTTTTTAAACAATTGCAATTGGCATCGTGTTTTTAATTTTGGTGTCCATGTGTTTCTTGCCAGTATATATACAACTGATTTTGGTATGTTTGTCTTGTAAACTTACTGAATTCACTTATTAGTTCAAGGAAGTTTTTGGATATTCCTTAGGATTTTGTTCATAGATAATCATTTCATCTGCAAATATGGACAGTTTTATTTCTTCCTTTCCAATCTGACACGTCTTTTTTTTTCCCTTTCATGTGTTACAGTATTGGCTAGAACTTTCAGCACTGTGTTGAATATGAGTGGTGAGAGTGAATATCCTTACCTTGTCCCCAGTCTTAGGGGAAAGCATTCAGTCTTTCACCAGTAAGCCTAATATTAGCTGCAGATCGTCCCCCCTTGTTTTGTAAATTCTCTGTATCAAGCTGAAGAAGTTCCCTTTCGCTCATTTTCTTCTGATAATTTTTATCATAAATGGGTGTTAAACTTTGTTAATGCTTTTTTCAGTATTGATTGACATGATTATGTGTTTTTTTTCTTTAGCTTTTTAATATGTTGGATTATATTGCTTTTTTTAAGATATTGAACAAATCTTACATTCCTGGAATAAATCCTACTTTGTAGTGATGTATACTTTTAAATCCATTTGTTTATTTTTAAAAATAATTTTTGCAGGTATGACCACAAGAGATAATAATCTGTAGTTTTCTTTTGTTGTACTGCCTGTGTTTGTTTTTGGTGTCAGGATAATACTAGCTTTATAAAATGAATTGTGTTCTCCTCCATTTCATAGAAAAGATTCTGTAGAATTTGTGTCACTTCTTTAAATGCTTAGTAGAATTCTTCAGTGAAACTATCTGGCCCTAGAGATTCCTTTTTTGAGAGTTTTAAAATCAAGAATTAAATTTCCTTAATAATTTTAAGGTTATTTGAATTATCTATTTAATATTGGATGTGAGTTGTCGTGGTTTGTATTTTTTGAGAAAGGGTTCCATTTTGTCTACATTGTCAAACTTATTTCTGTGGAGTTATTTTTAGTTGTCCTTTATTATCCTTTTGATGTCTGTAGAGTCTGTAGTGACCTCCCTGCTGCATGTTTGATAAGGTAATTTACATCTTCTCTCATTTATTCTTTATCAGTCTTTTTAGAGATTTTTCAGTTTTATCAATCTTTTCAAAGTATCAGCTCTTTGTATTGTTGATTTTCTCTATAGTTTTTCTGTTCTCAGTTGATGTCTGCTCTTATTTAAATTACCTACTTCATACTGTTTGCTTTGGGTTTAGTTTGCTCTTTTAGGTTCTTGAGGTAGGAGATTAGATTATTGATCTGAAAGTTTTCTTTTTCCCAATGTATATATTTAGTTCTATAAATGTGCCTCTCCGTATTGTGTTAGATACTTTCCTCCATTTTGATAAATCAAGTTTTCATTTTTACTCCATTCAGTGTATTTTTAAAATTTCCCTCTAGACTTTCTCTTTGACCCATGGACTAGTTTTGAAGTGTTTTGAGAGTAAAGATACCTGTTATCTTTCTGTTATTGATCCTAATTTGGTTTCATTATAATCAGAGAACACAGTTCATATGATTCCAATTATTTTAAATTTGTTAATATTTGTTTTATGGCCCAGGATACGGTGTCTCTTGATACATGTTCTATAGGTACTTAAAACTAATATATATTCTGTTGTTGGATGGTGTATACTTATGTCTATTAGATCCTCTTGGCTGATGGTTAATTCAGTGTTGACAGTTCTTTTCTTTTAGCACTTGAAAAATAGTATGCTACTTCCTTCTGGCCTCCATGGTTTCTGATGTGAAACTGCTATAATTTGCTTCATTTTTCCTAGATGTAAGGTGTTTTTTTAGGTCTACTTCCGTTTAAAATTTTTTAATTTGTAGTTCATTTTCTAAGTTTAATTGTGATATGCCCTGGTATGTATTTTTTTGATTTTTCCTATTTGAGGCTTACTCTGCTTCTTGAATCTGTAGGTTTATGTCTCTTGGCAAATTTTGGAACTTTTCAACCATATTTCTTCAGATACTTTTTCAGCCTCACCCTCTTTCTTCTCTTGTTCTGGGATTCTGATGACTTAAACAATAGATCTTTTGCTTTAGTCCTAAATGTCTTTTGGGCTCTATTCATCTTTTTATTTCAGTCTATTGTTTGGATTAGGAAATTTCCATTGTTTTAAATTTTGGATCACTGATTATCTCCTATATTCCCTCCCTTTTTTGTTGTTGAGTTTATCCACTGAGCTTTTTTATTTCAATTATTATATTTTTCGGTTCTAAAGTTTCCACTGGATTATTCTTTATGTCTCCTATTTATTTGCTGAGGCTTTCTATTTTTTGTTTCAAGCATGTTTATAATTGCTTGTTGAAGCATTTTTATCATGGCTTCTTTAATATCTTTGCCAGATGACTCTAACATGTGTGTCATCTTGATGTTGGCATCTATTGATTGTCTTTTATCATTCTGTTGAGAAATATTTCTGGTTCTTGGTACGATGAGTGATTTTTAAAATTGAAACCTGGATATTTTTGTCTTATATTATGAGATCATGGATCTTCTACTTTAATTGGGTTTCTCTGACACTGTTCTGCCAGAGGAATGGGGCTCACGACCTTGCTAATTCCAGGTATCTTACTCAACCTCTAAGGAAGTCTCCTCATTACTGCTAGGTGGGAGTGGGAATTCTGGCTCTCCCAATGGCCTTGACTGATTCCATGTGGACAGTGGCTTACTCACTGGGTGATGGTGAAGTCCCGACTCTCCACCAGGTCATCTCTGATGACATTCCTGCAGGGAGAGGGAGGAACACCTCATCACTGCTGGTGGGGCTGGAGCTATTAACACCATAGGCCAGGGTGTTATTACAGGATGGTGGGGGGGTGACACCTTTAGTCTTAGGGTGGCCTCCTCTGACACCACCCTAGCAGTGTGTTGGGCATCTCTTTATAGTCTGGTGAGGACGGAAGTCTATTTTATTCTTCCTGCTCTTTATTCAGCCTTTTCTAGCATGGATGGAAATAGGGCCAAGGTTTTAATGTGATATTTGGCTAGAGTAGAATATTTATTGTCTATAAGCTTTCTGTCTTGCTAGGCTTCTCCTTTCCTGGTCCTTTGGCTAAGGAGAGCAGACGTTTGTTAGTGCAAGAGGCTTTTGATAATCATCCTTGTTGCTGTATATATCAGTAGGATTTTTCCTGTATACTGCTGAGTTGTATTCTATTCTATGGGTTTACCACAATTTGTTCATCCATTCAGTAGTTGTTGGCCATTGTGTTGTTTGCAGCTTTGGGTAATTATGAATAAAGATGTTACAAATAGTCATATATAGGTCTTCGCAAGTACACTGTTTCTATTTTTCTTGGGTAAGACCTAGGAGTGGGATTTATGGGTTGTATGATAAGTGTGTGTTTAACTTTTTAAGAACTTACCAAACAATTTTCCAAAATAGTTGTACAATTTTGCATTCCCACCAGCAATTTGTAAGAGTTTCAGTTGTTCTACATCAGCATTTTGATAAGTATGTAGTAATATCTAACTGTGTTTTAACTGCATTTTCCTGTTTGCTGATGATGTTGGATATCTTTTCATGTGCTTATATGTTATGTATATCTCTTCTCCAATGAAATTTTTTTTCTCACTTTTTGAATTGGGTTATCTTATTACTTTGTTTAGAATGTTCTTTATATATTACAGCTGCAAATTATCTGATACATATTTAGCAAATATTTTCTATTCTTTTATTTTTATTATCTATGTTATGTTATATAAGGTATATAATATATAAATAAAATAACATAATAGGAATAGCCAAGAGAGTTATTGTTTCTTCTTGACTCATACTTCAGCCCATTCTCCCTTTTTCTCTTTTTAGTCCTCTAGTAGTTACAGTTGATTCCAATCACCCTTTCCCACTACCTATCACTCTAGGTTTTCAATTTTCCTTTGTGGCTGATGGATTAAGTATCTCAAAAGTAAGGAAGGTATATACATAGGTTCGGGTGGCATCAATCTTATTACATTCAGCTTATCAGATAAAATATAAACACTTTCACAATATTCACAATTCATAATATTTTAAGAATTTATCATTAAAAGATTCTAAACATTTGAAGGCAAGAAAAAGGTGTACATGGAGAACTGGAGATCTTTATCTATGTTTTCATTTATACTAAAACTAAGTCCTTCCTATTTCCTGAAACCTGACCCTCCTCCTTTTATCCCAGTGAGTGGTATCATAATGAAATAGTCACTGCAGCCAAAAATCTGAGAATTATCCTAGACTTTCTTTTTCTCACAAATAATTCATTATTACATCTGTCAATCATGTCTTATTATTATTTCTGCATCTTTTCTCTCTCTCTCAGCCCTTCTACCACCATACTATTAAAGGGGCCCTTTATCTAGTACCTAACCACTTGGTTCTCAAACTCTGGTATGATCAGAATCACCTTAAGAGTTTGTCAAAACAGATTTTTGGGTCCTATCTGCGGAGGTTCTGATTCTGTAGGTTGGAGTAAGACCAGTTAATTTACATCTTTATCAAATTCTTAGGTGATGCCAAGGTTGCTGGTTCAAGGGCCACACTTTGAGATTCACTGTCATTGACTATAACAAAAAGTTTCTACCTGCCCTCCAGAATCGCTGTCCCACTACTTAACAAATAAAATCCAAGCTCCTTATTAATATCTAACCCATCCTTTATTTACAAAGAATGAGAGTGGGGCAGGCACTGTGCTTAGTAACACTGAGGATCCAGGGATGAACAAGTCACTCTCATTGTCTCAAAGTGCATAGATCAAAGCATAGCTGTGAAATTGTGGTTGGCACAAGGCTGGCTTCATGGTCATATGACCTGTGCAGTCCCACAAAACCCTGTGTTTAGAATGGCCTCATGCTTGGTTTCATGTTCTGCTACTGCCATCTTGAATTTCTTAACTTTTGAACAAGAGTTCCGCATTTTAATTTTGCAGTGGACCTCATCACTATGTACCAGTCCTTGGTGGCAGGAAGGCCAGTCGGGTTACTCCATTCTAATGCTGGTAATAAAGGCTTGCCTGAGACTTGGTAATTTAAAGGAAAGAGGTGTAATTGATTTGCAGTTCCACATAGCTGGGGAGGCCTTAGGAAACTTACAATCATGGTGGAAGGGAGAGCAAACACATCCTACTTCACATGGTAGCAGAAAGGAGAAGAATGGGAGCTAAGAGGGGAAAAGCCCCTTATAAAACCATCAGATCTCATGAGAACTCATTCAGTATTATGAGAACAGCATGACGGCAATCGCCCCCATGATTCAATTACCTCCCACCAGGTCCCTCCCGTGACACATGAACTATAATTCAAGATGAGATTTGGGTGGGGACACAGCCAGACAATATCACCAAGCCTAGGCAAATTTACTTTCTCAGCTTTTACTACTGGTCAAGGTTTTTGTTTTAGTTCCTCGTCCAATCTTTCTCTGAGAGTTGAGCCTCATTAAACTTCACTGACCTGGGTTTATGAAAGCAATATTCTTCACTAGGCAATCACAGAGGTAAAAATTCTGATGGGTGGCTCTGGCCATGAATGCAGAAATTGTCTTCAGCCCCTCAAAATATACTAGAGGATGCCAACTGATAGTGGGTTTCCTGGAGAGTTTCTCAGCTTTGTTGAAAATCAAGAATCCTTGTAATATTTATATTTTCCTTTTGAGAACTGGACAGCATGTCTGCCACCACACATATGTGGGGATCATAAAATTACCACATATTTAGAGCTGGGAGGACTCATAAATATTAGTAGTTTATCATATCCAGTCCCTGTCTATGACTAGATTCTAAAAGGGATAGATGAGGCTAAAGGCCTTCCATAAAATAATCCCATCCCCAGATGATACATCTTTCTCATCTTGAACCCTCTATAATTTGCTTTGAACCCATGAAGTCATAAAACCTGAGAATGTCATCGAAGCTGATGATGTGCTTCCTGCAAAAAGTTACCTTTAGGCCTGAGAGCTCCACCATCAATACCTACTGAAACCCAGAAACAAGGGGATTGCCAGAGTCAGATCCTCATGTTTCCCAGGCTCTTACTCTTCAGAGGTCTTGTTTTATTTTTATTTATTTATTTTTATTATTATACTTTAAGTTGTAGGGTACATGTGCACAATGTGTGGGTTTGTTACATATGTATACATGTGCCATGTTGCTGTGCTGCACCCGTTAACTTGTCATTTATATTAGGTATATATCCAAATGCTATCCCTCCCCACTAACCCCACCCCATGACAGGCCCTGCTGTGTGATGTTCCCCTCCCTGTGTCCAAGTGTTCTCATTGTTCAATTCCCATCTATGAGTGAGAACATGCGGTGTTTGTTTTTCTGTTCTTGCGATAGTTTGCTGAGAATCATGGTTTTCAGCTGCATTCATGTCCCTGCAAAGGACATGAAATCATCCTTTTTTATGGCAGCATAATATTCCATTTTGTATATGTGCCACATTTTCTTTTTTTTTTTCTTATAGTTTCTTTCTTATTATCATACTTTAAGCTCTAGGGTACATGTACACAACATGCAGGTTTGTTACATATGTATACATGTGCCATGTTGGTGTGCTGCACCCATTAACTCGTCATTTACATTAGGTATATCTCCTAATGCTATCCTTCCCCCATCCCCCTTCCCCACTCCCACAATAGGCCCCGGTGTGTGATGTTTCCCTTCCTGTGTCCGAGTGATCTCATTGTTCAATTCCCACCTATGAGTGAGAACATGCGGTGTTTGGTTTTTCTGTTCTTGTGATAGTTTGCTGAGAATGATGGCTTCCGGTTGCATCCATGTCCCTACAAAGGACACGAACTCATCCTTTTTTATGACTGCATAGTATTCCATGGTGTATATGTGCCACATTTTCTTAATCCAGTCTGTCACTGATGGACATTTGGGTTGATTCCAAGTCTTTGCTCTTGTGAATAGTGCCGCAATAAACATACGTGTGCATGTATCTTTATAGCAGCATGATTTATAATCCTTTGAGTATATACCCAGTAATGGGATGGCTGGGTCAAATGGTATTTCTAGTTCTAGATCCTTGAGGAATCGCCACACTGTCTTCCACAGTGGTTGAACTAGTTTACAGTCCCAACAACAGTGTAAGAGTGTTCCTATTTCTATTTCTCCACATCCTCTCCAGCACCTGTTGTTTCCTGACATTTTAAAGAATGCCATTCTAACTGGTGTGAGATGGTATCTCATCATGGTTTTGATTTGCATTTCTGAATAAAATGCCTAGGAATCCAACTCACAAGGGATGTGAAGGACCTCTTCAAGGAAAACTACAAACCACTGCTCAATGAAATAAAAGAGGACACAAATAAATAGAAGAACATTCTATGCTCACAGATAGGAAGAATCAATATTGTGAAAATGGCCATACTGCCCAAGGCGATTCATAAATTCAATGCCATCCCCACCAAGCTACCAATGACTTTCTTCACAGAATTGGAAAACAAACTACTTTAAAGTTCATATGGAACCAAAAAAGAGCTCGCATTGCCAAGACAATCCTAAACCAAAGGAACAAAGCTGGAGGCATCACACTACCTAACTTCAAACTATACTAGAAGGCTACGGTAACCAAAACAGCATGGTACTGGTACCAAAACAGATATATAGACCAATGGAACAGAATTGAGCCCCCGGAAATAATACCACACATCTACAACCATCTGATCTTTGAAAAAGCTGACAAAAACAAGAAATGGTGAAAGGATTCCCTACTTAGTAAATGGTGCTGGGAAAGCTGGCTAGCCATATGTAGAAAGCTGAAACTGGATCCCTTCCTTACACCTTATACAAAAATTAATTCAAGATGGATTAAAGACTTAAATGTTAGAACTAAAACCATAAAAACCCTAGAAGAAAACCTAGGCAATACCATTCAGGCCATAGGCATGGGCAAGGACTTCATGACTAAAACACCAAAAGCAATGGCAACAAAAGCCAAAATTGACAAATGGAATCTAATTAAACTAAAGAGCTTCTGCACAGCAAAATAAACTCTCATCAGAGTGAACAGACAACCTACAGAACGGGAGAAAATTATTACAATCTACCCATCTCACAAAGGGCTAATATCCAGAATCTACAAAGAACTTAAGCAAATTTGCAAGAAAAAATCAAAAGATCCCATCAAAAAGTGGGCAAAGGATATGAAGAGACACTTCTCAAAAGAAGACATTTATGCAGCCAACAGACACATGAAAAAAATAGAGGTCTTGTTTTATAAAAGAAATGTTACTTATCATGTGTGTATGTGATTATGTGTGTGTGTGAATGTGGACATTTACGTATTTGGTTGTGGTGTTTGGGATGTGTATGTTTAAGTGAATATTAAAGCCTAGTTGTGTGATTTAACATTTGAAAAGTCCACATTCTTCCTATAGCTGGAGGGAGTAAAAAGAGCCTATTATCATTTTCAGGCCAGATGTTTTACTTAACTGAGCCAGTCTGATCCCTGCACCTGTCTGAGACCAGCAGTTGCAGGATTAGTGTTAAGAGGCCGAATTAAAAAATCTGGACAACTGTTAGCAGACAAGCGAATGGTGTGAAAATGAACAGACTTTCAGCATAAAGGATTTACTGTTTATGACATAAGGCAATGCACATCACTGGAAGGAAAACTTGAGCATGCCCTGTTACCTCTCTGTCCGTGCATGCTTATATACATTACCAAGTGACAATTACGGGGACTTTGAGTGAGTGGAGAAACAGAAGTAGGGGATTGGGGTTAGGGTTGGAGAAACAGAGACATATTATCCCATCCATCTGTGAGACAGCCGTAGAGTTACACAAAATTATATATTATTTCTGGTGGATTATAACAATTATAAAAGGAAGAAAACAGGCCCCACTGCCATAAAGATTTTTTTTAACCATGCATCTTCAATGAAACAATGACTTGTTACCCAAAAGTAATTCCTTCCTAAAGGGTAATTTACTTTTCTTATAATATAGCAGATTAGCATACTAGCTTTTATAAAAGCAAAACAAAAAAAAAACTTCTCAAATTGTTTATTAGGGCTAAACTAGATGTAACTGGGAAATTCTGCATGGTCCCAACAAGTAAGAAGACTTTTTCTCCCACTTTAAGGCAATACACCCCTGCGCCCCCCGCAACATACACATTCATACTTGAGTGCTTTACTCATCTGGCTAAAATATAAAGTTTAATGCTGTCCTTTAGAATAACTGAATTCCAGTGTGTTCTCCATTATTCAGCTTTTTGTTGCATATGATTTGTTACACATACATACAGTTTAAAATAATATCAAAATGACTGATACCTTGGTTAAGAAAAAGAGGAAAAAATTGTTAATGTGGACTCGCATGCTTATTACTTTCAGGAGAAATGCACTAGATTTAGTCTAGCCCTGGTGCCACCTCACCATGTGCGTGGGACCCTGGACAAGGCACCTCCTTGAGGCTTGGCTCTTCAGCTCCAGGATTCTTATAGGGATTAAGGAAGCTAATGTATATGAAAAGCACGTCCTAATTTGTGAACTGGTTTACACGTGTTAGCTCTTACTTTCAGTTGAATTTATGGAAGGAAATCTGAAGCTAATTGGTGTTAGATTATCTTAAGAATGGTGATGAAATCAAATTTACTTATAGTAAAAGCAACTGGATTTATACTTCAAGCACATACATGATACAGGAATTCTTTCAAATAGACAAAAAGATATTATTCCTTTATAAACTTTAGTCATGCTAAGGTCCTTGTAATCATTCATTCAACCAGCAATACAATTGGGCACCTATTTTGTGGCAGTCCCAGGGATACAGTGATAAGCCCCCATGCTTGTCCTCATGGGACTGCCTAAGGAAGACAGACATCAAATAGGCAATTACATAAACAAATATTTGATTATAAGTGCATTGTGCTCTGGAGGGGGAAGTGTATAAGTGCCAAGAGAGAATGTAAAAGGTATACCTGAGCCAACAGAGGCGTCAGCTAAGGTTTCCCTGAGGAAGTGATGTTTAAATATTATAGTCTTCCATGTAACAGAAGTCAGAGTGCTTATCTTTAATTTTGAACTGTGGTTTATATTGTTCTTTCAGATACTTGTACACTAGAAAACGTAGGGTTTACTTTTTTTAAGCTATAATGTTATATGCTATGATTTTTCAAGGCTTCTTTGGCTTGCAAGTGATATCTCAAAATTGACTTAAGCAAAAAGGGAAATATATTGGCTTACATAACTGAGTAGTACTAGGATTCTATGGTTTGGTATGATTGGCTATTGGGGCAAACCATATCATCAGGATTAGGACTCTCTCCATCTCTTAGTCTCTACTTTCCCAAGATAGATTTATTCAGCCTTTGAATGATCTTCTCTTCCTCAGTAGTTCCAAAGGAAACTCCAAAATCGAATCCTTTTTGCTAAACCTGGGTCATATGCCCACTTCTGGAGGTGAAGGCGGGGCTTGGGGAGGCAACCTCATACCAATCAGACTAACAGAGGAGGAAAGGCAGGTGTTCAAGGATAACCATTAAGAAAAAGGAGAAATGAATGGGGAGCAAACAGAAACACTTACTCACTGTATGCTGGAACCAATCTCCTTTGTCTAGTGTTATGATTCTCAATCTTTATAGTACTTCTGTATTAGTTTTATATTGCTGTGTAAAAAGTTACCACAAATGTATCATTGTAAAACGGGTATGGCATGACATTGTTCTCAGTTCAGGGTATCAAAAGGCTAAAATAAATGTGTTGGGTGGGTTCAGTTCCCACTGGGAGGCTCAAGGTCTTCCAGTGACCTGGGAAGAACTTGCTTCCAAGGTCATTGGCCAAATTCAGTTACAGCTGACCCTTAAACAATATGGGAGTTGTGGCACTGACTCCCTGCATAGTAAAAAAGTTCATGTATATCTTTTGACTCCCCCAAAACTTACTACTAATAGACTACTCTTGACTGAAAGCCTTACTGATAATATAGGTGATTAATATGTAATTTGTATATTATATGTATTATATACAGTTTTCTTAAAAGAAGGTAAGCTAAAGAAAAGAAAATGATACTAAGAAAACAGTAAGGAAGATAAAATCTATTTGCTATTAATTGAGAAGGGACTATCATAAAGGTCTTCACCCTCATCATCACCATGTTGAGTAGGCTGAAGAGGAGGAGGAAGAGGAAGGGTCGGTCTTGCTGGCTCAAGCGTGGCAGAGGTGGAAGAGGTGGGAGAAGTGGAAGGAGAGGTAGGAGAGGCAGGCATACTTGGTGTAACTTTATGGGAATACATTGTAATTTCTGTCTGATTTTTTTGCCTTATTTCTCTAAAAGAGTTTCTATGTAGTACCAATCCTTCTACGGTTTGCTTTAGTTTCAGTGTCAACATCATAGAAGGGTCCGTGTCATAAAACAAGTCAAAAGCAGTCTTGAATAGTCAGAACCCTTCTGATGGATTGTCTAATGTCAGTTTGCTTTCTGGCACCACTGCTTCTATGTCTTCTTCTTCACTGGCACTGATTCAGAAGTACTCATCTCCATCAAGTTGACTTCTGTGATTTCCTTTAATATATTGTCTATTATCTCTTGGATTTCTCTAAGATTCATATCTTGAAACCCTTTGCCTCCCACCTTCTTTTGCCATACCCACATACTCTTCATGATTTGCTTAATTGGCTCTGTAAATCCTGTGAAGTCATGCGCAGCATCTGGACATGATTTTCTTCAGCGGGAATTTATTGTTTCGGGCTATATGGCTTTCACAGTTTTTTTTCTATAACAATGATGGCATTTGTGATGGTGCAATCCTTCCAAACTTTAATGATGTTCTCCTTATCGAGGTTCTCTTCCCTAGCATAGACAATCTTTTCTATACAGAACCACGTGTATGAGCCTTACAGGTCCTAATAACCCCCTGATCTGGAGGCTGAATTAGAGATGCTATGTCTGGGGGTAGGTAGACCACTTTGATGCCTTTGGTGTTGAACTCATGGGTTCTGAGTGGCCAATAGCATTGTTTTATATATATATATATATACACACACACACACACACACACACACACACACACATATATAAGCATTAACCTACCTTTTCCTGCCACAACTCCTGCTTGCCTCTCTTTTTTACTAATAAAGGTATTTTGTAGCATTTTTTTTTCCAGAATGGGGCACTTTAATCTGCATTATATATTCCTTCTCAATGATTTTCTTAATTGCATCTGAACAGTCATCTACTCCTCTTGGTAGGCAGAAGCTGCTTCTCCTGTTATCTTAACATTTTTGAGTCAAACGTCTTTCTAAAATTATCAAAACATCCTTCGCTAGCAAAGGATGTTTTGATAATAAATCCTCCAGCTTTAGATCTTTCACTTTCATTGTGCTTTAAGTTGTCATATAATGACTTGGCTTTTCGTTGAATCGTATTCAGGTCTATAGGTATGCCTTTATTTTATTATTCCAATCTTGCACCCACATAAAAGCTGCATTTTCAATACAAGATTAAAAGGCATTTTGTAAAAACTACAACATTTTTGCACCTGCTGGCAAAGCTTCAGCAATGCCTTCACAAATGTCCTTCTCTCTCCGTTTTCTTTTTTTTTTTTCCCAGTAGTTTTTCAGTAGTTCTTATGCTGGATTCATTTATCTTGAAATGGCAGGGAACTGCAGCTGCAGACCTCAGTCTATGGTACATATTAAGCAATTCAACTTTGTCTTGTAATGTTATGACTTTTCTCTGCCTCTTGGGTACACTTCTAGCATCACTAGTTGCACTTCATATGGGTTCCGTGGTGTTGTTCGAGGTTTACAGTACCGCACTAAACACAATGAAAACTACGTAAGAACAATGAGAGATCACTTTTTACTGTTATATGCAATTTACTGGAGAGATGAACTGCTGATAAGATGATAAGTGTCACATGGCATTTTAAGTGGATACTTGCAACACTTGAGTGCACCACAATAGCAACAGAAGGTGGCTACAAAATTATTACAGAAGTACAGCATTTACTACAGTTAATTGTATGTAGTAATGCTTTAATACGGCATCTTTATTTTTTTACATTTCCCTCAACTGCAAATGGCATCATATATTATCTGTAAGTATTTTTGTGTGTAAGTTTTGATAAATTTAAACTTTTTATAATAAGTTTGTGTATACTTTATGGTAGTAAATGATAAAATAGGCTGGTATCTGTATATATTTTATACAGCCATGCATACCTAACTTTTTCTTATTTTTTTGATATTTTAGGCTATGCAGTTCATCTGGGAGTTTTTTCAAATTGTTGCAAATCTCCAAAACATGTTCTAATATAGTTATTGAAAAACAATTGGGTATAAATGGACCTGCTCAGTTCAAGCTGTGTTATCCGAGGGTGAACTGTATTTGTGGTTGTAAGACTGAGGTTCTTGTTTGCTTGCTGGTTGTCAGCTGGGGCTGCTCTTGTCTCCTAGAGGCTGCTTGCATTCCTTTCCATACCATGTGGCTCCCTCTAATAACAGAGGCTTTCTTATGCCTCAAAATCTCTGACTTCTTCTTTCTCTGACCTCTAGACCCAGATTTAAAAGACATATACATCACCTCTTGAATGCTTTGTTGCTTAGAAATTTCTTCCACCAGATACCTTAAATAATCTCTCTCAAGTTCAAAGTTCTACAAATCTCTAGGGCAGGGGCAAAATGCCACCAGTCTCTTTGCTAAAACAGAACAAGAGTCACCTTTGCCCCAGTTCCTAATAAATTCCTCATCTCCATCTGAGACCACCTCAGCCTAGACCTTATTGTCCATATCGCTATCAGGCTTTCAGTCAAAGCCATTCAACAAGTCTCTAGGAAGTTCCAAACTTTCCCACATTTCCCTGGCTTCTTCTAAGCCCTCCAAACTGTTCCAACCTCTGCCTGTTATCCAGTTTCAAAGTTGCTTCCACGTTTTCGGGTATCTTTTCAGCAGCAACCCTCTCTACTGGTACCAATTTACTGTATTTGTTCTTTTTCACACTGCTGATAAAGACATACCCGAGCCTGGGCAATTTACAAAAGAAACAGGTTTATTGGATTTACAGTTCCACATGGCTGGGGAGTGCTCACAATCATGGTGGAAGGTGAAAGGCATGTCTCACATGGAGGCTGACAAGAGAAGACAGCTTGTGCATGTAAACTCCCATTGTTAAAGCCATCAGATCTCATGAGACCCACTCACTATCATCAGAACAGCATGGGAAAGACCTACCCTCATGAGTCAATCACCTCCCAACAGCTTCCTCCCATGACATGTGGGAATTGTGGAAGTTACAATTAAAGATGAGATTTGGGTGGGGGCCAAACCATATCACCTCTCCTGGAGAAGATAATCCCCTGGGTGGCCCCAAGTCAGAGTACCAAATAGGTAATGATTGATGCACTGGAAAAATTGAGGAAACTCCAACTTTCCTTTGATAGTATTTATTACTAGGATGTTTAAAAAATCAAAGTAGTCACCAGGGGAAAAATCAGACTATTGTGGACTTTCTTACACTTATTTCCTTGCTTAGAATTACTGTAAAATTTTGATTATGCAGTATATGTGAAACACAATCTTTTTAGTGCTTTGAGGTCTCTAAGTGTATTAATCTGACCCTGGCTAGCCAATGCCAGCCATGTTCTTTCCCTTGAGAATTTTTAAAGACTTAACAAAAATTGTAGTTAGTGGGATGGTGGTGAGTCCTGATTTAAAAGACCGCATTGAACTGAAGCCAGAGTTTGCTTCACAATAAGGTAATATTGCATGTCAGCTTAAGTATGGGGAAGCAGAAACAGCCTTTAGAAGTGGTCAAGAGAGAATAGAACAGACAGACAGATGGACTGGAGAGAACCACACAGTGCCAGGAAGAGGGGAATGCAGACAGGAGGTGACTGGAAACATTCCCACCTCCCTAAATCCAGACTGCAATGCCGCAATTAAGTTCCATGAGATGCCCTGGTATTCTTCTAAAAGACTGCCTTTTTATGAGTTTCTTTCAGTGGAGTTCTGTTTAGTAAAACCAAACAATTCCAAATGATGACACCAAATAACTCCTTCCCCTATAACCAAAAAATGGCCCCTCATTCCTACCCTGAAGATTTCTTAGGCAGAGAACGTTCCTTCCTAGAAGGCTGTTCTAGGTAGAAAGGAAAACACTAAGTGTATAAACAGGTCGTTAGCCTCAAGGAACTTACTGTTCAGTGGGATACAAAGGTCTGCACAAGCCAATTTAGTCTAGATGGTTTGTACAGATATCTAAGAGGAGCCCAGAGAAGGAGTTGCTTCTGACCGGTATGATTGTAGAAGACTTCAAGTAAAGGTTCCTTCTGGACAGCCTTGAAGAATGGGTCCTCTCAGGGAAGGGTCTTTCCTGCACTTCAGTGTGTGACCAGCAACCCATCCTCTCCAGAAGGAATGTGCGGGCACTCAACCTCCCGCTGTGGCAGCCCTGAAGGGAGATCACGTTACTCCACCTTCCCAGGGCTTTATCTGCCTTTCACTTTGAAGCAAGAGGTAGAAAGGGAGGACCAGGCCCTGGCAGGAAGGCCATGAGCATAGCGATTCATTTCTCAACCCCCACACCAACTGCATTATCTGACAAGCACAATTTTACTTGTGAGGAAAAGAGGGTACAATAAATAAAACTGGGGTCACAGAAAATTCAGGAGTGGGATGGAAAACAGACTGCATGGCTAGAGCAACAGGGAACCTACTTAGAAGAGATAATATTGGGAAGGTTGGATGAGATCAGAGAATAAACTTCCTTGAATGCCAGACTGGCTTCTGGAAGGTGGTGGAAAGCCTCTGAGGTATTCTGAGTGGGGGATATCATAAAGTATTTGTCTGATCTCCCTGATTGCTGCCTCTGCCTAAAAAATACTTTTGTTTGTGTCTTTGTTGGACTGGTTAACACACACACTGCTCTGTTTAGTGATTATCTGTGTAATAATCCTGGCCTATTCTGATTTGTTCCAGAGGATGAATGCACATCTCTCAGTGTAGACTAAGTACCTGGCTCAGTGCCCGGCACACTGGTGGCTCCATGCCAACAGCAGGGAGGATTCCTAGGTGAGTGGGCATGTGGATCACAGAAGAATTTGTACACATGAGTTACCAGTAAGTCAGGTGTAGAAATGTGAGATTCTATAGCCCCACCAGATTAAGAATGACAATTACATGACATGATGAAGGCAACAGGGCTTTAATTCTGAAAGTCAATTTAATTTTTCGAAATAACTGTTCTCTATAGCTTCCTCACAAAAATGGATACCTTTTCACTTCTAGAATATGGTAACATATAAATACATCAGCTGCTTCAGTGCAAATAATAGGACAACTGACAAAACTATTTCTTAATACTGTGTTGCAGTTAGGCACAAAAGATATGCAGGTATAATGAAACCGATAACTTTTGTTCTAACCTTTTACATTATTCACTTTCTCTACTTTGCTTTTAAAAAAATGTTATAGCATTTTTCTGCAATTACAATAATATTATATGTAGATCATTTGAAAACCTTGAAACCAACAAATCTGAATCTCACTACCCAGAGAAAACTATTTTAACATTATAGTTTATTTCTTATTTAAATTATTTTCCATTCATTTACTTGTTTATTGAATATTTTTGGACTGTCTATCTCTATCCTGTGGTATTGTTCTAAGTACACAGCAACATCATGGAATGAAAACATAAAAATCCCTGCTTCTGTGAGTGTTACAGTCCAATAGGGAAAAAGCAATGGAAAAGAGAAATTTATGAAATATATACTATGTTGAATCCTAAAATTCATACGGAACCAAAAAAGAGCCCGCATAGCCAAAGCAAGACTAAGTGAAAACAACAAATCTGGAGGCATCATATTGCCCAACTTCAAGCAATAGTACAAGGCTATAGTTACCAAAGCAGCATGGTACTGCTATAAAAATAGGCATGTAGACAAATGGAACAGAATAGAGAACACAGAAATAAAACCAAATACTTACAGCCAACTGATCTTCAACAAAGCAAACAAAAACATAAAATGGGGAAAAGATACTCTAGTCAACAAATGATGCCGGGATAATTGGCAAGCCACATGTAGAAGAATGAAACTGTATCCTAATTCTCATCCTATAAAAAAATCAACTCAAGATGGATCAGAGACTTGAATCTAAGACTTGAAACCATAAAAATTCTAGAAGATAATAAAGGAAAAATTTTTCTAGATCTTGGCTTAGGCGAAGACTTCATGACCAAGAACCCAGAAGCAAATGCAACAAAAACCAAAAATAACTAGATGGGACCTAATTAAACTAAAAAGCCTCTGCACAGCAAAAGAAATAATCAGCAGAGTAAACAGACAACCCATAGGGTGGGAGAAAATCTTCACAAACTATGCATCTGACAAAGGACTAATATCCAGAATCTATAAGAAACTCAAACAAATCAGCAAGAAAAAGGCCAATAATCTCATTAAAAAGTGGGCAAAGGACTTGAATAGACAATTATCAAAAGAAGATACACAAATGGCCAACGAACATGAAAAATGCTCAACATCACTAATTGTCAGGGAAACGCAAATTAAAACCACAATTACTCCTGCAAGAATAGCCAGTATTAATTTTTTTTTTTAAAAAGGATGTTGGCATGGATGTGGTGAAACGGGAGCACTTTTACACTGCTGGTGGGAATGTAAACTAGTACAACCACTATGGAAAACAGGATGGAGATTCCTTAAAGAACTAAAAGTAGAATTACCATTTGATCTAGCAATCTCACTACTGACTATCTACCCAGAGGAAAATAAGTCATTATGAGGAATATACACTTGCACATGCATGTTGATAGCAGCACAATTTGCAATTGCAAAAATATGGAACCAGCCTAAATTCCCATCAACCAAAAAGTAGATAAAGAAAGTGTGCTATATACATACCATGGAATACTACTCAGCCATAAAAAGGAATAAAATAATGGCATTCACAGCAACCTGGATGGAGCTGGAGATCATTATTCTAAATGAAAGAACTCAGAAATGGAAAATCAAATACTGTATGTTCCCATTTACAAATGGAAGGTAAGCTGTGAGGACAAAAAGGTGTAAAAATGATATAATGGACTTTTGAGACTTGGAGGGAAGGGTGGGAGAGGTGAGGATAAAAGACTACACATTGTGTACAGTGTACACTCCTTGGGTGATGACTGCACCAAAATCTTGGAAATCACCACTAAAGAACTTATCCATGTAATCAGAAACCACCTGTTCCCCCGAAACAATTGAAATATATATATACACATATATATATATATAACAAATATATATATATTGAAGACTATATATATGACAAAAATTTTACATAGAGTCACCAGGGAAGAAGTGACCAGAAAGGGTCACTGAGAAAATTATACACACACACACACACACACACGCAGAACTTCATAGCAAAATTCAACTGATACCGTATGTATAGCTTCCTACAGCTGTGGAGCAGCTAAAACAACTCTGAGAAATTTACTGTTTCACAGTTCTAGAGGTTCTGGAGGTTAGAAGTCCAAAATCAAGGTGTCTGTAAAGCTGGTTTCTTCTGAGGGCTGTTCCAGGTCTCTCCCCTAGCTCCTGGTGGTTTGCTTACAGTCTTTGTGTTCCTTGGTGCGTAGAAGCATTGTCTTGATCTCTGACTTCATAGGTTTCTTCCTGTGTGGGTGTCTGTCTCCAGGTTCGCCACCCCACTTTTTATTGAGACAGGGTCTCATTCTGTTGACCAGAGTGCAGTAGTGCAATCACGCCTCACTGCAGCTCACCCTCTCGAGCTCAAGTGATCCTCCCACCTCAGCCTCCTGAGTAGCTGGAACTACAGGAGCACCCTACCATGCCTGGCTAATTTTTTATGTTTTTGTAGAGATTAGGTTTTGCCATGTTGCCTAGACTGGCCTCAAACTCCTGGGCTCAAGCCATCTACCCACCTCAGTTTCCCAAAGTGCTGGTATTATAGGCATGAGCCACCATGCTCACCCAGATTTCCCCTTTCTATAAGTAAACCAGTCATATTGAATTAGTGGCCCACCCTACCCCAGTATCACATCATCTTAACCAGTGACCTCTACAACAACCTTACTTCCAAATAAGCTCACGTTTGGAGGTTCTGAGGGTTAGGATGTCAATGTGAATGTTAGGGGACACAATTCAACCTATAATGCAAATTGTATATGCAAATTATATATGCAAATTTGTATCAGGTTTTTTACATTTATTTTATATTCTGAAAATTTGCCAATACTACTAAGATTTCTTGAAAAGATGGCTATAATACAGGCATAACTTTATGTACTTCAGATACATCATATTGACTCAATCTTTCATACCTTAGCGTTTGACATGAACTTGTTTCCAGTTTTTCACTCTCATATTTTCCTGTAATTCTTTATTCCATAGTCTTCTCAGTGAGTGGCACAATGTCAGGTGTGGTTAGCTATAAGTTGTAGACTTACAGTGTGAAATTATAATTTCTTTCTTTTTGATTATCCGTACTTTAAACAAATACTTTTAAATGAAATACATAATATTTTGTAATAGGAAAAATATACACCAAACTGATTTTAAAGCAAGCTTCATTGTTATCACTATTTCCTTTAGTACCCATTTATATTTATTTTTTTTTTGAAAAATAGATTTCCCATGCTTTATCCTTTTATAATCTGGCTGTGGAGCTTATTACTTTAAGTTATTACAATTATTAGGGTTGTTTAGAGATCATGAGTTTATCTTCGTACCAATCTTGGAACTTGAGAAAATATAAATTGCACTGTTGGTCATGTTCAGATTTTTTTCTTTTGATGATTTTCCCTTGTTTTTTTTTTGTGTGTGTGTTTGCTTGCAAATATGGGTTGAGGATTTAAAGAAAACAAAATGCGCACTAACTTTAAAGATTTTATTCATTTTTAAATAAATGAATTCTGTGTTTAGAAAAGAGATGTAATCCCTTTCAATCACATCTCTCTTTTGAGTCAATTCCACCCTTATTGCTGGTGTCAGGAGAAAACCTTGGAAGACAAAACACAGAATTACCTAGTTAGCCTTGTCACATAACTCAGCTCTGCTTTACCTACAGAACCTCAAGGTAAAGCCTTTGTTTTTGTTACCATGGCCTAATTCAAGCTAAGAAGAAAACTGACTTTTAGAAGCAGCAGAGAAGGGATTAAGTTGCCAGGTTAGGTAACATATTCCTAAAGTCCCTGCGCTTTCAGTACAGAACAAAGGAACTGCACCAAGTCTTGGAATCATTCTATTCCTCAATGACTGGTGTTCTCTGTACAGCATTTATGTTTTACTTAAAATGTATCACTTTTCTATGGCAAATAATCAAGACCCCAGCCCACCCCCAAAAGCCAGACCTCTGCAAGACATATAAATTCTGCTGTACTTCTAAATAAAAAAGTCTTACCATTTATTGTCTTTGTTCTTGGATTTATTTTATCAATACAATTTGAAATTCATGAAATTTTAATTGAGTATAATTTTCTGTCATTATTATACGTTATTCTGCAAATAAAAAATAAGCTGGCATCTTTCAGTTACTTAGAGCTGAGGCCAGTAAACTCTTTTTGGAAATAACCTGGAGGGCCTTACCTGTCCCTGGTGCAGCTACTGGACTCTGCTGTTATAATGTGAAAACAGCCATAGATCACATTTAGACAAGTGGGTGTGCATGGGTTCCTTTATTTACAAAAATTTAAAATTTTATTTACAAAAATATGCATCAAATCAAGAATAATAAAAATGTGACATTCAAAGGTAGTCTACCCCAGACCCAATCTGCTTTTTCAGACTTACAGTTTCCCAGAATAAATAATTTTTTTCCAAACATACAAACTTGCTTGTTGTCTACTGAACCAACTTTTCAACTTCTACACCACTGTCTCTCCTAGAATGTCACTTTTCTCTTAGCCTGTGTGAATTCTCCTTGCTTTGAGAAGACTTCCTGGCCTCATGGTGCCCACACGTAAGGAGGCACTCACTCTAGCATCCTACAGTTGCAGGGCTGGTACTTGCAGACCCTAAAAGTGAGCTCCTCTTTAAAATCTGCACCCTAAGCACCTCCCTTGCACCTTAGTGCTGGCTTTGGGCTTTGATTATCTTCTCACTTCTGTGCGATTTCCTCCTTTAGAAGTAAGCAGGAGGCTTTCCTTACATGGGAGCAAGGGTGATTTCCTATTTGTTTCTAATACCTTTCCAGTGTTTTATAGCATTTGATGGGCAGCTTTGGCTGCAGGAGTAGAGTGAGCCAGTGTGTGTAGACTTTGGCTTACAAAGCTTGTGAATTTCTTTTTTTGTGTCAGATACTATCATGTTGTTAGTCTGATTCAATTTTTAAGTTACCCACATACATTTGCTTGACTCTCTTATGCCACCTAACCCATTTTTGTCAGAGTTCTCTGTAGTTTATTCCTATTGATCACACATTTCAACGTTGGGAAAATAAAATATTAATAGCTAATGGTAATTGATATGATCCAGCAATCCCACTCCTAGGTAGATACCCAAAAGAAAGGAAATCAGTACATTAAAGAGATATCTGCACTCCCATGTTTGTTGCAGCCCTATTCACAATAGCCAAGATTTGGAAGCAACCTAAGTGTCTATCAACAGATGAATGGTTAAAGAAAATGTGATACATATACACAATGGAGTACTATTCAGTCATAAAGAAGAATTAGATCCTGTCATTTGCAACAACATATATGGAACTGAAGGTCATTATGTTAAGTGAAATAAGACAGGCACAGAAAGACAAACTTCACATGTTCTCACTTATTTGTGGGAAATAACCATTAAAATAATTGAACTCATGGAGATAGAGAGTAGAAGGATGGTAACCACAGATTAGGAAGGGTAGTGGCGGATTGGTGGCAAGGAAGTGATGGATGGCTAATGGGTACAAAAAAATAAGAAGAATGAATAAGACCTAGTATTTGCTAGTATAACAGGATGACTATAGTAAACAATGATTTAATTGTACATTTTAAAATAAATAAAATAAATTGGATGGTTTTTAACATAAAAGATAAATACTTGAGATGATGGATATACCATTTATCCTAATGTGAATATTATGCATTCCATTCCTATATCAAAATATCTCATGTAACCCATAAAGATATATACCAACTATGTACCCACAAAAATTAAAACTAAAAAAAATTTTTTAAAGAGTTAATGGCTTTTGTGAGTTGGATATAGTGCTAAGCATTTTACTTAAATTATCTCATTGTATAAATACTTAAATAGTTACAGCAACCCTCTGAATTAGATAATAGTTATGCCACCTTATAAATAAGAAAGTGAGCTCTAGAAAACTTAGGTAACTTCCTTATGCTCACAAAGCAATAACTTATGAAATTTAAACTAGGTAATATGATCTCAGTTTCTGAGTTGTTAAACAAGAGATTTTATTGGGAAATCAGGAAGATTGTTTGGCTCATTAATTTTCTTTTTAGGAATCTTTTCTTCAAATAAAAGCTTGGGCAAAACCCCAATATGTAAATTGAATAAAAATAGAGTGCTTTATTTTGAAATGTGTGTGTGGTGGGGGACGGAAGTTACAGTTTAGAGTTAGATCTAATTAAATCTTCTTTACCAAGGCCCTCTTGTTATGGGTTGAATTATGCACCTTTCCCCTGAAAAGATATCTTGAAGTCCTGATCCCGGTACCTCAGAAGGTGACCATATTTGAAAGGAGGTTCACTATGGATGTAATTGAAGTGAGGTCCTACTGAAGCAGGGTGAGCCCCTAACCCAATTTGACTAGTGTCCTTATAAAGAAGACGATGTAAAGAGAGAAAGACACATAGGGTGAACACCGTATGATGATGAAAGCAGAGACTGGAGTAGGCAGCTGCAAGCCTAGGAATGCCAAAGATTGATAGCAAATCACTGTCAACAGGAGGAGGCAAGGAAGGATTCCCCTACAGGTTTCAACAGAAGCATGGTCTTGCCAATTCCTTGATTTAGGACTTTTAGCCTTCTGAACTGTGAAAAAAAAAAAATGGCAGTTGTTTTAAGTCGCCCAGTTTATGGTAGTTTGATAAGGCAGTCCTAAGTAACTAATATATCTTCTCATGGGGCCTCTGAGGGGCAACATGCAACTCAATAAGTATGCATAGCTACTGTGACGACAGGATGAATGAGAAAGGTCTACATAAAAGTCTGATTTTAAAGGAAGACAAGTCATGAGGAGGAAGTGTTGAAATGTCTGTTCAATAGTAACAAACTACATAGGACTCTAACACGGATAGGTTAGATGGCAGTAGGAATCAAGTAAATTTATGTGGCTAACTTATATACCAGAGTTGCCATAGCAGATGATGGAAAAGGGATAAAAGGTTCAGAGAACTGGGCAGGTAAGGTGGACACCCCATATAAGTTCAGGGAAAAAAAAAGTGGTCACATTCTGTGGGACAGCACAGAGAACATGGCTTATCAGAGCAGGAGGGCTGCACAGGTGGAAAACGAACAGGCATCACTGAGAGCTTGATGGTGCTCTACTTGGAGGACAGGGCTGATGGCAGGAGACACTGGGCTCACTAATAATAATGGAGAGATGGGATCCCAAAATAGTAGTGACAGGGAGGCAGCACTTAACGGTCAGGAGCAAGGCAGGCATAATGAGCAGTAGCAGAATAGTAGTGGATTTGTCTGCTTGAGCTGCTGTCACAAAATATCACAGGCTGGGGGGCTTAAACAACAGAAATGTATTTCCTCACCATTCTGGAGGCTAGAAGTCCATGACCAAGGAGCCAACAAATTCAGTGTCTGGTGAGGGCTTTCTTCCTGCTTGCAGATAGCCACCTTCTCACTGTTTCTTCACGTGGCCTTTCCTCTATGTGCACATGGGGTAGGAGGTGGATAGATCTCTGGTATCCATTCCTTTTTATGAGGACACTAACTATTAGATTAGAGCCCCTTCCTTTATGAAATAATTCAACTTTAATTACTACCCCAAAATCCTATCTTTGAATACAATCACATTGTGGATTAAGCCTTCTATCTATGAGTATGGGGAGCACAAGTCATGTCATTTAGTATATACAATAGAGCACAGCCAGGTAGCTTACAGCATATAACACATAGCTAGAGGGACCTAAATTGAAAAGAGCTACAGAGATAGTTGATAGAACATGGTATCACTGAAGGAAAGATAGATGGGTAGCCAAACAGTGCTATTGTTCAATCTATACAACCAAAAGAAAACAAGGATCAGTTCCTGGGAAGATGGTACTGCATATCCAGTTGATTTTTCAACCAACCTTCAGAGGACGAAGGGGAAGTCTTCTTTTGGCTCTCACAGTTTTGGCACAGTAAGCAGGATACCAAAACTCTGCTTTTCTGGAAATCATAGTCAAGAGAACCCTAGGACCTGACAAGGCAGCACAAAGGGCCACTATCACACTGATAACAACACAAGACAAAAAAGTACAAAGGCTCAGTCCATCACAGCCACAGCCAACACCACCATGGACCACATGGGAGCCAGAGGGTTGTCCTGCCATTGCCCATGCCACACCTACTTCCCAGAGACCTGAAGACCTGCCCACCCACCTGGCCCACCACTGCCACAATGAGTACCCAAGCAAGCCACCTGGAGGTTCAAGAATTGGTCTATCTGGACATGCTAACACTGGTGCTGGTATATACCACCCTGGGGTCAAAGGATAAGCATGCTTGGCCTATTGCTGCCACCACTGGGGCCTGAGGACTGGCTCACTTGACATCCCTCTCCCCAGAAAAACTTTACCACAGTCTGCACTCACAACTGCACCCCAACCCACTGAGGCAATCACAGACAACACTGACACTGTTTACAGCCAAAGAAATTATCCAAGAACTATACTACTACTACTACACACACCCAGAATCAAAGCCAAAGTGCCTTACCTAACCAACACTATAAATATATCTCCAGAAGAAAGTCCTCCTCTGTGAAAGCAAATCCAAAAATCTACAAAAAGCAACTATTATACCCAATGCACATATATCAATATAAGGGCACAGAAACATGAAAAAACAAGGAAACATGACACCTCCAAAGAAACACAATAATTCTCTAGCAAAAGATTACAATGGAAAATGCCAGAAAAATAATTCAAAATAATGATATTAAGGAAGCTCAATGAGATAAAAGAGAACACGGATAAGTAAAATAAAGAATCAGAAAAACATATCAGGGTATAAAGGAGAAATTTACCAAAGAGATAGATATAAAAAAAAATCAAATAGAAATTCATTGAATGAAATAAAAAATACATAAAAGAGCTTAAACAGTAGACTAGGTCAAGCGAAGAAAGACTCTCAGAACTTGAAGACAGGTCTTTGGAAATAACCCAGTTAGACAAAAATAAGGAAAAAGAACAACAAAAAAAAATTAACAAAGTTTACATGACATATGTAATACACAAAATGGTGAAATGTTTAAATATTTGATGTTACAGAAGGCAAAGAGAAAACCATAAAATAATAGCCAAAAACTTCCCAGGTCTGGCAAGAGAGTTAGACATACAGATACAGGGAACTCAGAGATCCCCAAATACATACAACCCAAAAATGTCTTCTCCATGGCACATTATGGTTAAACTATCAAAAGTCAAAACAGAGAGAGGTTTTGTAAAAACAGCAAGAGAAAAGCATCTAGTCAATTATAAAGGAACCCCCTTCTGACTAATAGCAGATCTCTTAGCAGAAACCTTATAGGCCAGAAGAGAATAGAACAATATATTCAAAGTGCAGAAAGAAAAAAAGACTCTGTTAATCTAGGATACTATAACCAAAATTATCCTTCATAAATGAAAGAGAAATAAAGTAGTTCCAAGATAATAAAAAACTGAGGGAATTTATCACCACTAGATGTGCCCTATAAGAAATGCAGAAGGGAGTCGTACACCTGGAAGCAAAATTTCAATATCATCATAAAAATATGAAAGTATAAGACCCAGTGGTAGAGCAAACACACAAATAAGTAAAGAAAAAAATCCAAATGTTACCACTATAGAAAACCACCAAACCACAATGATAAACAATGAGAGAAAGAAACAAAGGGTATATGAAACAATGATACCATCATAAAAACACATGAAAATATGAAATCTACTAGTAGAGTAAATAATCAAATAAGAAAGAGAAAGAACTCAAATATTACCACTACAGAAAACCATCAAACTGAAATGAAAAAAATAAGAGAGAAAGAAAGAACAAAGGGAACACACATGCACCCAGAAAACAAGTAACAAAAGAATAGGAATAAGTCCTTACATTTCAATAACCTTGAATGTAAGTAGATTGAACTTGAAAGGTATAGACTGGCTGAATGGATTTTAAAAAAAGCACAACCCAACTATACGCTGCCTATAAGAAACTTTACCTCACCGGTAAAGACCTACATAGATGGCAAGAAAAGAGATGGAAAAAAAATGTTCCATGTAAACAGAAACAAAAAGCAAACAGGAATAGCTGTACTTATAAAGATAAAACAGAGAATATAATAATAATCTCTACAGATATAGAATAAAGAATTGGGTATACATATATATATATACACACACATATGTATGTAGGGTGAGATGATAGATAGATAGATAGATAGATAGATAGATAGATAGATAGACAGACAGACAGATAGATAGATAGAATTTGGTGTCTTTGTGTGTTTATACACTCAACATCAGAGCACCTAGATGTATAAAACAAACATTATCAGATTTAAAGGGAGAGATAGACTCCAATACAGCAGATGGACCTATAACATTTACAGAACATTTCATCTAACAACTGAAGAATACACATTCTTTTTACCAGCAAATGGTACATTCTTCAGGGTAGACCATTTGTTAGGCCATAAAACAAGTCTCAATAAGTTTTTAAAAATCATTATATCAGTATCTTCTCAAACCACAGTGGAATGAAACTAGAAATCAATATTAAAAAGAACTTTGGAAACTATACAAATATATGAAAATTATACAATATGCTCCAGAATGACCATTAGGTAAATTAAATAATGAGGAAGCAAGTAAAAAAATTCTTAAAACAAATGAAATACAGCACCTGGTATTCCCAGGTGATCTTTTATCCAAGTTCTAACCAGGCCCAACCCTGCTTAGCTTCCAAGGTCAGAAGAGATCGGGTGTACTCAGGGTGGTATGGTTGATAAGAGCTATTTATGACAAACCCACAGCCAATATCATACTGAATGGGCAAAAGCTGGAAGCATTACTTTGAAAACTGGTACAAGATAAGGATGCCATCTCTCATCACTTCTATTCAACATAGTGTTGGAAGTTCTGGCTAGGGCAATCAGGCAAGAGAAAGAAATCAAGGGTATTCGAATAGGAAAAGAGTAAGTCAAATTGTCTCTGTTTGCAGATAACATGATTGTATATTTAGAAAACCCCATCATCTCAGCCCCAAATCTCCTTAAGCTGATAAGCAACCTCAGCAAAATCTCAGGATACAAAATCAATGTGCAAAAATCACAAGCATTCCTATACACTAATCATAGACAAACAGAGAGCCAAATCATGAGTAAACTCCCATTCACAACTGCTACAAAGAGAATAAAATACCTAGGCATACAACTTACAAGAGATGTGAAGAACCTCTTCAGGGCGAACTACAAACCACTGCTCAAGGGAATAATAGAGGACACAAACAAATGGAAAAACATTCCATGCTCATGGATAAAAAGAATCAATATCATGAAAATGGCCATACTGCCCAAAGTAATTTCTAGATTCTATGCAATCCTCATCAAGCTACCATTGACTTTCTTCACAGAATTGGAAAAAACTACTTTAATCTTCATATGGAACCAGAAAAGAGCCCATATAGCCAAGACAATTCTAAGCAAAAAGAACAAAGCTGGAGGCATCACGCCACCTGACTTCAAACTATACTACAAGGCTACAGTAACCAAAACAGCATAGTAGTGGTACCAAAACAGAGATATAGACCAATAAAACAGAACAGAGGCCTCAGAAATAACACCGCACATCTACAACCATCTGATTTTTGACAAACCTGACACAAACAATAAATGGGGAAAGGATTCCCTATTTAATAAGTTGTGTTGGGAAAACTGACTAGCCACACACAGAAAACTGAAACTGGACCCCTTCCTTACACCTTATACAAAAATTAACTCAAGATGGATTAAAGACTTAAATGTAAGACCTAAAACCACAAAACCCTAGAACAAAACCTAGGCAATACCATTCAGGATATAGGCATGGGCAGAGACTTCATGACTAAAATATAAAAAGCAATTGCAACAAAAGCCAAAATTGACAAATAGGATCTAATTAAACTAAAGAGCTTCTGCACAGAAAAAGAAACTCTCATCAGAGTGAAGAGGCAACCTGCAGAATGGGAGAAAATTTTTGCAAGCTATCCATCTGACAAAAGATGAATATCCAGAATCTACAAGGAATGTAAACAAATTTACAAGAAAAAAACAAACAACCCCATCAAAAAGTGGGCTAAGGATATGAACAGCCACTTCTCAAAAGAAGACATTTATGCAGATAACAAACATGAAAAATGCTCATCATCACTGTCATTAGAGAAATGCAAGTCAAAACCACAATGAGATAACCATCTCACGCCAGTTAGAATGGCGATCATTAAAAGTCAGGAAACAACAGATGCTGGAGAGGATGTGGAGAAACAGAAATGCTTTTACACTGTTGGTAGGAGTGTAAATTAGTTCAACCATTGTGGAAGACAGTGTGGTGATTCCTCAAGGATCTAGAACTAGAAATACCATTTGACCTAGCAATCCCATTACTGGGTATATACCTAAAGGATTATAAATCATTCTGCTGTAAAGATACATGCACACATATGCTTACTGTGGCACTATGCACAATAGCAAAGACTTGGAACCAACCCAAATGTCCACCAATGATAGACTGGATAAACAAAATGTGGCACGTATACACCATGGAATATTATGCAGCCATAAAAAGGATGAGTTCATGTCCTTTGTAGGGACATGGATGAAGCTGGAAACCATCATTCTCACCAAACTACCATAAGAACAGAAAACCAAACACCACATGTTCTCACTCATAAGTGGGAAATGAACAATGAGAACACATGGACACAGGGAGGGGAATATCACACACCAGGGCCTGTTGTGGGGTCGGGGGTTAGGGGAAGGATAGCATTAGGGGAAATACCTAATGTAGGTGATGAGTTGATGGGTGCAGCAAATCACTATGGCATGTGTATGCCTATGTAACAAACCTGCACGTTCTGCACATGTACCCCAGACCTTAAGGCATAATAAAAAAAATGAAAATGAAAACATTACATACCAAAAACTATAAGATTCAGCAAAAGCTGTGATAAGAGGAAAGTTTATAGCAATGAAACCCACATAATTAGTTCCTATACACTAATAATAAACTATTTGAAAAAGAAATCAAGGAGGCAATCTCATTTACAATAGCTACAAAAAGTAGAAAGTTTTCAAATAAATAATCTAACATTGCATTTAAAAGGAACTAGAAAAGCAAAAACAAACCAAGTTGAAATTAGTAAAGAAAAATAAAAAATGCAGGTCTGAGTAGAACTAAACAAAATGGAAACTAATAGGAAAATACAATGGATAAACGAGATGAAAATTTGTTGTGTTGAAAAGTTAAATAAAATCAATAAATCACTTGCTAGACTAACCAAGAAAAAGGGGAGAAGACTCAAGTAAACAAAATTGGAAATGAAAAAGGAGACATTACAACTGACGTCATGGAAATACAAAAGATCATCAGAGAACATGATAAACAATTATAGAATAGCAAACTGGAAAACCTAGAGGAAATAAATAAATTCCTTGGCACATAAGATGTACCAAGATTGAATTAGGAAGAAATAGGAAGTCTGAACAGATCAATAATGAGTAATGAGGTTGAGTCAGCAATAAAAATCTTCCAACAAAGAAAAGTCCAGGACCAGATGGCTTCACTGCCAAATTCGACTAAACTTTCAAAAAAGAATAAACACAAATTCTCCTTAAACTATCCCAAATAATCACAGAAGAAGAAATTCTCTCTAACTCATTCCACCAGGCCAGCATTACCCTGATACCAAAACCAGATAAGGACACAATTAAAAAAGAAAACTACAGGTCAATATCTCAAATTAACATAGATGCAAAATTTCTCAACAGAATACTAACGAACAAAATCCAATAGCACATCAAAAAGATAATACGCCATGATTATTCCAGACATGCAAGGAAATTTAACATACACAAATCAATAAATGTAACATACCATATCAATAGAATAAAAGAAAAACCTGTATGATCATCCAACGCACACAGAAAAAGCATTTGATAAAAAATGACATTATGATAAAAACTCTCATCAAACGAAGCACAGAAGCAATGTACCTCAACATAAGAAAAATCGTAGATGAAAAACCAACAGCTGACACCCTACTCAATGGAGAAAAGTTGAAAGCCTTTTCTCTAAGAACTGGAACAAGACAAGGATGCCCACTTTCATCACTCCTATTCAACAAAGAACTACAACTTCTAGCTGGCGCAATTGGGCAAAAGAAAAAAATAAAATGTATCCTAATTGGAAAACAGAAAGTCAAATTGTCCATCTTTGCTGATAATATGATCATATACCTAGAAAACCTACAGATTCCACCAAAAAAATTCTTAAACCTGATAAATTAATTCAGTAAAATTTCAGGATACAATATCAACATACCAAAATAGAAGTGTTCCTATACACTAATAATGAACTATTTGAAAAAGAAATCAAGGAGACAATCTCGTTTACAATAGCTACCAAAAAAAAAAACAAAAACAAAAACAAAAAAACCTGACAATAAATTTAACTAAGCAGGTGAAATTCCCCTATAAAGAAAACTATAAAACACTGATGAAAGAAATTGAAGTATGCCAAAACAAATGGATATCCCATGCTTATGATCAGAAGAATTTATATTGTTTAAATGAACATACTACACAAAGCAATCTACAGATTCAATGCAATCCCTATGAAAATACCAGTGTCATTTTTCACAGAAATGGAAAAAGCAATCCCAAAATTCACAGGGAACAACAAAAAGCCAGAGCAATTCTGAAAAAAAGAATAAAAGATAGAGGCATTACACTACTTGACTTCAAAATATATTACAAGGCTATAGTAACCAAAACAGCATGTTATTGGTATAAAAACAGACATATAGACCAGTGGCACAGAATAGAGAACCCAGAAATAAATCTACATATTTAAAGCTACCTAATTTTTGACAAAGGTATCAAAAATATGCATTAGTGAAAGGATACCTTCTACAATAAATAGTACTGGGAAAACTGGATATCCATATGTGGAAGAATGAAACTGGACCCCTATCTCTAATCATACACAAAATCAACCCAAGATGGATTAAAAACTTAAATATAAGACCCTAAACTATAAAACTACTAGAAGAAAACATAGGAAAAATACCTTAGAACATTGGTCTGGGCAAAGATTGTATGGTTAAAACCATAAAAGCACAGACAACAAAAACAAAACTAGACAAATGGAACTATATTAAACTAAAAACCTTCTGTATAGCAAAAGATACAATCAACAGAGTGAAGAGATAACCTGTTAAATAGGAGAAAATATTTGCAAAACTATGCATGTGATATGAGACTAATATCCAGAGTATGCAAGGAACTCAACTCAGCAGTAAGAAAAAAATAATAATCCCATTGAAAAGCAGACAAAGAACATGAATAGGCATTTTTCAAAAGAAGACATAAAAATGGTCAACAAGTATATGAAAAAGAACTAAATCATGACATTTGCAGCAACATAGATGGTACTGGAAGTCGTTAAGCATAACAAACCAGGTACAACATCACTAATGTTTAACACACCTATCATCCAAAAAATGTAAATCAAAACCACAAAGAGATATCATTTCACTCAGTTAGAATGACTATTATGAAAAAGACAAAAAAAAAAAAAAAACCAGATTCTGGGAAAAATGTGGAGAAAAGGGAACTCTTATATACTGTTGATTGGACTGTACATTAGTTCAGCTCCCATGGATAACAGAATAAAGATTTCTCTAAAAACTAAAAATAGAACTACATGTGATACAGTATTCCTACTACTGGGTATCTATCCAAGGGAAATATAGTCAGTATATCAAATGGACACCCACACTTGCGTGTTTATTACAGCATATTCACAATAGCAAGGATATGGAACAACCTGTAAATGAAAAGCGGTATGTATACAAAATGGAATACTATTCAGCCATAAAAAAGAATACAATCACATCATTTGTAGTAACATGGAGCATACAAGAGGTCATTATGTTAACTGTAATAAGTGTAAGAAGTGTAATAAGCCAGACACAGAAAAGCATGTTCACACTCATATGTGGAAGCTAAAAACGTTGCTATCATAAAAGTAGAGAGTAGAATGATAGATATCAGAGGCTGGGAAGGATGTGTGGGTGGGCCAGGGGTGGAGTGAATGAAGAGAAGTTGGTTAATGGGTGCAAATGTACAATTAGAAGGAATAAGTTATAATGTTCAGTAGCAGAGTAGGGTGACTGTAGTCAACAACAATGTATTGTATATTTCAAAATAGCTAGAAGAGAAGATTTTCAATGTTCCCAACACACAGAAATGATACACACTCAAAGCGATGAATACTCTAAATACCCTGACCCCTTACCTAATCATTACACCCCTATACATGGAACAAAATAGCACGTGTACTCCATGAATATATACAAAAATTAGGTATCAATTTTTTAAAGTGCAACAAAAAAAAGAAATCAAGGATCAGGAAACTAAGGGCAGCTACACATAAAAAGTAACAATTCATTGCTCTGAACCTTAGTCATTTTTCAGATCCAGAGCCCATTGATTGAAAGAGAGGTAAGGCCAATGTCAAGAAGTGTATTTCCTAGATTAGCTTCTAACATTTTCACAGTTTGAAGTCTTACAATTAAATCTTTAATTTATCTTGAGTTAATTTTTGTATATGGTGAAAGGTAGGGGTCCAATTTAATTCTTCTGCATATGGCTAGCCAGTTATCCCAGCACCATTTATTAAATAAGGACTTCTTTCCCTATTGCTTGTTTTTGTTGGCCTTGTGAAGAATTTTTAGCTAAGTCCCTGAAAGCAATTGCAACACCAAAAAAAAATGTGTTACGTACCTATGTGACATAATTAATTAAACTGAAGAGCTTCTGCACAGCAAAAGAAACTATGAAGAGAATAAACAGACAATTTACAGAATGGGAGAAAATATTACAAACAATTTATTCAACAAAGTTCTAATATCCAGAATCTATAAGGAACTTAAACAAATCAGCAAGCAAAAACCAAATAATCTCATTACAATACAAGCAAATGACATGAGCAGACACTTCTAAAAAGAAGACATATAATCAGCCAACAAACATATGAAAATGTGCTCAACATCACTAATCATCAGAGAAATGCAAATCAAAACCACAATGAGATACCATCTCACATCAGTGAGAATGGCTATCATTAACAAGTCAAAAATAACAGATGTTAATGAGGCTGTGGAGAAAAGGGAATGCTTATAACACTGTCGATGGGAATGTAAATTAGTTCAGCCACCATGGAAGTTAGTTTAGAGATTTCTCAAATAACTTGAAACAGAGCTACCATTTAACCCAGCAATCCCATCACTGGGATATATTCTCAAAGGAAAATAAATTGTTGTAGCAAAAAGACATGCACTTGTATGTTAATCACAGAACTATTCATAATAGTAAAGACATGAAATCAACCTACAGGCTCATCAGTAGTGGACTGGATAAGAAATGCGATACATATGCACTATGGAATACTATGCAGTCATATAAAAGAATGAAATGTCCTTTGCAGCAACATGGATGCAGCTGGAGGCCATTATCCTAAGTGAATTAATGCAGGAACAGAAAATTAAATACTATATGTTCTCGCTTATAAGTGGGAGCTAAACTTTGAGTACACATGGACATAAATATGGGAGCAGCAGACTACTAGCACTGTGAACTACTAGTGAAGGGAAGGGAGTATAGGTTGAAAAACTACCATTTGGGTACTATGCTCACTACTTGGGTGATTGGGTCTGTACCCCAAACCTTAGCATCACACAATATAGTCATGTAACAAATCTGCATATGTATTCCCTGAATCTAAAATAAAAGTTGAATTATGAAAAAAATAGACATTATAATCACTGAAAAAATAAAAACTAAAAGAGAGGCAAACAGATCCTGGAGGATGACTATGACAAATTCACAGTTAGCAGCTCCAACTGCACTTGTGTTAGATGT
Organism: Papio anubis; assembly: GCF_008728515.1. NCBI lineage: Eukaryota > Metazoa > Chordata > Mammalia > Primates > Cercopithecidae > Papio > Papio anubis. The sequence goes on from NC_044981.1 coordinate 146,119,130, forward strand.
AGTGTCTTTGCCAGAGAAAATTAATGTGACCTCAGAATATGAAATGCAGTCATGGATGTGCTTTAAAAGTATTCTTTCCTATCCCTATAAAAAATGAGGATCAGAAACAGTTCACATTCACTAGGCATGCGAAAGAGTAGATGCTTACAAGCTTGCCCAAGAACTTTATTAATTCTCCTTCCCTCTGTCATAATGTAGTCCAAAGACACCTGGACCATCGACTATATCAATGATATCATGGCTAATTGGACCAAATACACAAGAAGTGGCAAGCTCTTTGGACTCCTTAGTAAGACATATGCACTCCTGAGTATGGGAGATATCCCCAAAAATGTCAGGAATGTGAACCATCATCAGTGAAATTTATAGAGGTCCAGGGGCCTAGTAAAAGTTGAACACCCTTTTCAAAAGAAAGGAAATATTTCCTCTCCCATCTCCCTCCACAAGGAGGGATGCACAATACCATATTTTTCACCTTTGGCTTTTGAAAACAATATTTCTTACCTAGGAATACTGCTCTGGTGCATACACTGAATTGTCATGAAAAGCTTCCAGCTTCACTTTGAGTAGGGTCTACTGCAGGAAAGGCTTCTGACAAAAGTCAATCCTGTTGTATAAGCAGTCCTGACACTTGGTACATACATAGCCTGTGGCAATGGCAGACTCTGCGGTGAGAAATGACACTGCTTGAAGTGTCTTTTCCAATAGAAGTCTCAATAGAAGAATGGCCATGTAGATGTTATTAACATGCTATTTAAAAGCCCCGACAAAAGAATTGTCGTGTAGATGTCTAGGCTCCAGGGTAGGACTATGCCACCCAGGGCAGAGGATTATATACCATTCACAAAACAGCTCCCTAGTAGAGATAAGGAGCATGACTTTCCACCATGAGCTGTGTTATGTCAGTCTCACTAAGTCATAGGGTTAAATGGGCCCCATAGTTGTCCATCATAAAATGGGAGTGGTATATCTGGGACTGGGTGAAAACAAGACTGGGAAGCACAAGAAAGCAGCATGAGCAGATGATCCAGAGACCTGTGTCATCTACCAGTACCTGTTGCTCAGTTCACATCTATAGCCTCGTGGGTTACGTATGGGGGCACCCATTATGGCTGCCTGATGGTGGGTGGCAAATGGGTTGATTAAGAGAAGGGTTGCCACGATATATGGGCTAAGCCAAAAATGTCTCACTCAAGGGTAGCTCTGATAGGAAGTAGAGAGAATAAGCCCTCTCAATGGGCAAGGCTTTCCCTTTTGTGTGGTTAGAATATGTACAGGCAGTGGTACATGGCATGGCTAGTTGGTCAAGGGTCTAAAAGGGGACTAGGATAAGGTCTGTGGTAGAGGTATTGGTGTGGACATTTGTGAGGGGCATAATGTGTAAAGATCTTTGTATTGCATATTAATGTCCACCAGAGAGCATCTGCCTAGAAGTTGACACTAAACAAGTAAACACAATGACTTTTTCTGTTGACATCAGTCAGCCTCTGCCATCAGGCATCCCAGTGCTGGGGTAATGAGCTCATGATTAGAATAGTCACGGTGGCAGGGACAGAAGCCATGCATGGTCTCAACAGCACAGTCTCCCACTTATCAAGGCTAATCTAACTACTGCTGCAACCTAATATTCAACCACAAGTACCAACACTGAGCTCCTGAAAGTGGCACCATCCGTCAAGAACACCACCCATTCACTTTGTGACAAGTTGATTACTATGGACTTTTCCTTGCTAGAAGAGGCAGTAATTCATTTTCACTGGAACAGATATCCATTCCAGGCAGGGTTTCCTTTTATACCTTAAAGACCTTAGCCAGTGTAGAGACTGAATGTTTGTGTCCCCTCAATATTTGTATGTTGAAATCCTAACCCACAATATTATGGTTTTAGGAGGTAGGGCTTTGGGGAGGTAATTAGGTCATTAGAGTGGAGCTCTCATGAATGAATTTAGTGCTCTCGTAAGAAGAGACATAAGATCTTACCTTCTATCTCTGCTCTCCACCTTATGAGGATGACAAGAAGACAGGCCCTCTGTAAACCAGTGGCCCCTCACTAGACCCAGGATCAGCTGGCACCTTGATCTTGGACTTCCCAGTCCCTACATTATGAGAAATGAATGTTGGTTGTTCAAGCCACCCAGTCTATGATAATTTGTTAAAGCAGCCAAAACTAAGCCAGCACCACTATCTGAGGGCTTACAGAGTGTTTGATCCATCAACACTGGAGCCCCTTTAATATTGTATCAGAGTAAAGGATATGAGGCCGTGGACACATGACAATAGGATTCACTGGTCTTGTGACATATCACACCACCCAGTTTGAAAGAATGATGGGACAGCCTATTGATATCGTAGCTGAGGCACCAGCTCAAGGATGATACCTTGTGAGGCTAGACCACCATTCTTCACATGACATAGTTTACATTTTGCGATTCCATGCAGCACACAAGCAACAGCAGTAATAAAATGCTGTGACTTCAATAAGTAGAATACATGGGTCTAGAAACCAAGAGATGGAAGCATAATGACCCTGCTTACCATCATTCCCAGCAATTATCTTTGGGAATTTGTGCTTCCTGTCCCCACAACTCTAGGCTCTGTGGATTTAAGATCCTGGTTTACAAAGAGGGAAAGCATCCAACAGAGGACTCGGCAAAAATCCCATTGAACTTTAAGCTGTGGCTGCCATCCAGGCATTTCGGGTTCCTCATGCCAAGGACCAGCAGACAAGAAGAGGAGTCACCATTCTGGCAGGCATAATTTCCCCTGATAATTTACCAGGAGGAGATAGGACTGCTGCACAGTGGTGGCAGGGAAGAATATATTTGGCACCCCCAGTGATCCACATGGATGTCCTTGGGTACTCTTTTGCCTAATTTTGACAATAAATGGACAAATGTAGCAACCTCAGCCTGAGTATGGGGAACAGGGACTCAGACACCTGAAGTTTGAAAGTCTGGTTCATCTTTCCAGGAAAACCAACAAGTTCAAGATGTACTACTAATGATAAGGAGAATCTAGAATGGATATGAGAAGAAGGAAATGATGTGTATCATTTGTGGCCCTGGGAACAGCTGCAGCAGAATGGGCTACAGCTGGCCCACTAATCTTGTAAGTTTCCTCCAGGAAAAGAGCCCTCCAGAATCTTAAAGGAGCTGCTGTCAGGACTTATCGGAAGAAATGGAACTACATGGTTCAAGTTTTCACTCAGGAGTGATGAACCTAACCCCGAGCTTTCAAGAGTGCTGCCAGCTGGTGGCCCTCAGCCCTGTCCCATCAGCACTTCCCGGAAACTGCCAGCCATTTGGTTCAGATTGCATCAACTTCCTGGGCCCTGCATCTAGTAATCGGTTGATCCAAGATAGGAAAGTAATACAAAAACCTGACCCTTCTACCCCAACTTGAGTTATCTCTGAAGGGTTACCCAAGGTCCAGAGTTCTCTGCAGGACTGAACAAGACCTGTGTTGTGGTTATATTCCAGCCAACTTTTCCCTTTGTCCAGTCCTGCTTCCTTCTCTTCCCTCACTGACATTAATTCTAAAAGCACACTCTAATAAAATGCTAATTTCTATCTCATAGTCTGCTTCTCAAGGAATCTGACCTATAACTATGTTACTTTTTCATATTATTTCAAATACACATGATGACTGCATTAGAAAATAGAAAATATTTATTGGGCGCCTAATACACCTCAGTTCTGTTCTAGGTCCATACAGTCTCAGCTCTCATGGAGCTTACATCTTAGAGGCAGGAGTTAAATAACAAGGAAATCAACTAATAACGGATAAAAGAACTATCAGATAGTAATTAGTCTTATGCAGAGAATTAAAATGGTGTGATGTTGTGAGGTGACAGAAAGTGACTGAATGGCTACTTTTTTTTTTTTTTTTTTTTTTTTTTGAGACGGAGTCTCGCTCTGTCGCCCAGGCTGGAGTGCAGTGGCCGGATCTCAGCTCACTGCAAGCTCCGCCTCCCGGGTTCACGCCATTCTCCTGCCTCAGCCTCCCGAGTAGCTGGGACTACAGGCGCCCGTCACCTCGCCCGGCTAATTTTTTGTATTTTTTAGTAGAGACGGGGTTTCACCGTGTTAGCCAGGATGGTCTCGATCTCCTGACCTCGTGATCCGCCCGTCTCGGCCTCCCAAAGTGCTGGAATTACAGGCTTGAGCCACTGCGCCCGGCCTACAAAGAGACTTAGACTCCCACACAATAATAGTGGGAGACTTTAACACCCCACTGTCAATGTTAGACAGATCAATGAGACAGAAAATTAACAAAGATATTCAGCACTTGAACTCAGCTCTGGCCCAGCAGACTTAACACACATCTACAGAATTCTTCACCCCAAATCAACAGAATATACATTCTTCTCAGCACCACATTGCACTTATTCTAAAAGTGATTATATAACTGAAAGTAAAATGCTCCTCAGAAAATGCAAAAGGATGGAAATCATAACAGTCTCTCAGACCACAGTGCAATCAAATTAGAACTCAGGACTAAGAAACTCACTAAAAACCACACAACTACATGGAAACTGAACAACCTGCTCCTGAATGACTACTGGATAAAAAATGAAATGAAGGCAAAAATAAGTAAGTTCTTTCAAACCAATGAGAACAAAGACACAACATACAGAATCTGTGGCACACAGCTAAAGCAGTGTTTAGAGGGAAATTTATGGCACTAAATACCCACAGGAGAAAGCAGGAAAGATCTAAAATCAACACCCTAACATCACAATTAAAAGAACTAGGGAAGCAAGAACCAACAAATTCAAAAGCTAGCAGAAGACAAGAAATAACTTAAGATCAGAGTAGAACTGAAGGAGATAGAGACACAAAAACCCCTTCAAAAAAATCAATGAATCCAGGAGTTGTTTTTTTTTTTAAAAAAAAAAAAAAAAAAAAAGAAATAAAAAAAAAGGAAAAAAGATCAGCAAAATACATAGACGACTAGCCAGACTAATAAAGAAGAAAAGAGAGAAGAATCAAAGAGACACAATAAAAACAAGATAAAGGGGGCCAGGCATAGTGGCTCACACCTGTAATCCCAGAACTTTGGGAGGCCGAGGCAGGCAGATCACAAGGTCAAGAGATTGAGACCATCAGGTCAACATGGTGAAACCCTATCTCTACTAAAAATACAAAATTAGCCAGGTGTGGTGGTGCATGCCTGTTATCCCAGCTACTCGGGAGGCTGAGGCAGAAGAATTGCTTGAACCCAGGAGGCAGAGGTTACAGTGAGCCAGTATCACACCACTGCACTCCAGCCTGGCAACAGAGCGAGACTCCATCTCAATAAATAAATAAATACATAAATAAATAAAGGGGATATCGCCACTGATTCCACAGAAATGTAAACTACCATAGAGAATACTATAAACATCTCTATGCAAATAAACTAGAAAATCTAGAAGAAATGGATAAATTCCTGGACACATACACCCTCTCAAGAATAAACCAGGTTACTGTAGTCTTGTAGTATAGTTTGAAGTCAGGTAGTGTGATGACTCCAGCTTTGTTCTTTTAACCAAAACAGCATGGTACTGGTACCAAAACAGAGATATAGAACAATGGAACGGAAACAGAGCCCTCAGAAATAATACCACACATCTACAACCATCTGATCTTTGACAAACCTGACAAAAACAAGAAAAGGGAAAAGGATTCCCTATTTAATAAATGGTGCTGGGAAAACTGGCTAGTCATATGTAGAAAGCTGAAACTGGATCCCTTCCTTACACCTTACACAAAAATTAATTCAAGATGGACTAGAGACTTAAATGTTAGACCTAAAATCATAAAAACCCTAGAAGAAAACTTAGGCAATACCATTCAGGACATAGGCATGGGGAAGGACTTCGTGTCTAAAACACCAAAAGCAAGGGCAACAAAAGCCAAAATTGACAAATGGGATCTAATTAAACTAAAGAGCTTCTGCACAGCAAAAGAAACTACTATCAGAGTGAACAGGCAACCTACAGAATGGGATAAAATTTTTGCAATCTACTCATTTGACAAATGGCTAATACCCAGAACCTACAAAGAACTAAAACAAATTTACAAGAAAAAAACAAAGAACCCCATCAAAAAGTGGGTGAAGGATATGAACAGATACTTCTCAAAAGATGACATTTATGCAACCAACAGACACATGAAAAAATGTTCATCATCACTCATCATCAGAGAAACGCAAATCAAAACCACAAAGAGATACCATCTCACACCAATTAGAATGGCGATCATTAAAAAGTCAGGAAACAACAGGTGCTGGAGAGGATGTGGAGAAATAGGAACACTTTTACACTGTTGGTGGGACTGTAAACTAGTTCAACCATTGTGGAAAACAGTTTGGCGATTCCTCAATGATGTAGAACTAGAAATACCATTTGACCCAGCCATCCATTACTGGGTATACACTCAAAGGATTATAAATCATGCTGCTATAAAGCCACATGCACACATATGTTTATTGTGGCACTATTCACAATAGCAAAGACTTGGAACCAACCCAAATGTCTATCGATGACAGACTGGATTAAGAAAATGTGGCACATATACACCATGGAATACTATATGGCCATAAAAAAGGATGAAATCATGTCCTTTGTAGGGGCATGGATGCACATGGAAACCATCATTCTCAGCAAACTATTGCAAGAACAGAAAATCAAACACCGTATGTTCTCACTCACTCTCTCCCATTGTTCAGTGGGAACTGAACAATGAGAACACTTGGACACAGGAAGGGGAACATCACACACCAGGGCCAGTCATGGGGTTGGGAGAGGGGGGAAGGATAGCATTAGGAGATATACCTGATGTAAATGACGAGTTAATGGGTGCAGCACACCAACATGGCACATGTATACATATGTAACAAACCTGCAAGTTGTGCACATGTGCCCTAGAACTTAAAGAATAATACACAAATAAAAAAAAAGAATAAACCAGGAAGATGTTGAATCCCTGAACGGACCAATGACAGCTCTGAAATTGAGGCAGTAATTAATAGCCTACCAACCAAAAAAGCCCAGGACCAGATAGATTAATAGCCAAATTCTACCAGAGGTTCAAAGAGAAGATGGTACCATTCCTTCTAAAACTATTCCAAACAATAGAAAAAGAGGGAATCCTACCTAACTCATTTTATGAGGCCAGCATCATCCTGACACCAATACCTCGCAGAGACACACACACACAAAAAGAAAATTTCAGGCCAATATCCCTGATGAACATCCATGCAAAAATCCTCAATAAAATACTGGCAAATGAAACTGCGTAGCACACCAAATCTTATCCACCAAGATCAAGTCAGCTTCATCCCTGGGATGCAAGACCAGTTCACCATACACAAATCAATAAATGTAATCCATCACATAAACAGAACCAGTGACAAAAACCACATGATTATCTCAATAGGTGCAGAAAAGGTCTTCGATAAAATTCAACACCTCTTCATGCTAAACACTCTCAATTAACTAGATATTGATGCAATGTATCTCAAAATAATAAGAGCTATTTATGACAAACCCACAGCCAATATACTGAATGGGAAAAGCTGGAAGCATTCCCTTTGAAAACTGGCACAAGACAAGGATGCCCTCTCTCACCACTCCTATTCAACATAGTATTGGAAGTTCTTGCCAGGGGAATCAGGCAAGAGAAAGAAATAAACCATATTCATATAGGAAAAGAGTAAGTCAAATTGTCTCTGTTTGCAGATGACATAATTGTATATTTAGAAAACCCCATCGTCTCACCCCAAAATCTTCTTAAGCTGATAAGCAACCTCAGCAAAGTCTCAAGATACAAAATCAATGTGCAAAAATCACAAGCATTCCTATACACCAATCATAGAGAGCCAAATCATGAGTGAACTCCCATTCACAATTGCTACAAAGAGAATAAAATACTTAGGAATACAACTTACAAGTGATATGAAGGACCTCTTCAAGGAGAAATACAAACCACTGCTCAAGGAAATAACAGAGGATACAAACAAATGGAAAAACATTCTATGCTCATGGATAAAAAGAATCAATATCGTGAAAACTACCATACAGCCCAAAGTAATTTCTAGATTCTATGCTATCCCCAACAAGCTACCATTGGCTTTCTTCAAAGAATTAGAAAAAACTACTTGAAATTTCATATGGAACCAAAAAGGAGCCCATATAGCCAAGACAATTCTAAGCAAAAAGAACAAAGCTGGAGGCATCATGCCACCTGACTTCATACTGCACTACAAGGCTACAGTGACCAAAACAACATGGTACTAGTACTAAACCAACAGATATATAGTCCAGTGGAACAGAGCAGAGGCCTCAGAAACAATACCCCATATCTACAGCCATCTGATATTTGACAAACCTAACAAAAAGAAGCAATGGGGAAAGGATTCCCTATTTAATAAATGGCGTTGGGAAAACTGGCTAGCAGTATCAAGAAAACTGAAACTGGACCCCTTCCTTACAAGTTATATAAAATTAACTCAAGATGGATTAAAGACTTAAACATAAGACCTAAAACCATAAAAACCCTAGAAGAAAACCTAGACAATACCATTCAGGACATAGGCATGGGCAAAGACTTCATAACTCAAACACCAAAAGCAATTGCAACCAAAGCCAAAATTGACTAATGGGATCTAATTAAATGAAAGAGCTTCTGCACAGCAAAAGAAACTATCATCAGAGTGAACAGGTAACCTACAGAATGGAAGAAAATTCTTGCAATCTCTCCATCTGACAAAGGGCTAATATCCAGAATCTACAAGGAATTTAAACAAATTTACAAGAAAAAAACAACCCCATTAAAAAGTGGGCGAAGCATATGAACAGACACTTCTCAAAAGAAGACATTTATGCAGCCAACAAACATATGAAAATGGAATGAGATACATTCCATCAATGTATCATCATTAAAAGTCAGGAAACAACAGATGCTGGAGAAAACGTGGAGAAATAGGAATACTCGCACACTGTTGGTGGGAGTGCAAATTTGTTAAACCATTGTGTAAGACAGTGTGGCAGTTCTTCATGGATCTAGAACCAGCAATATCATTTGACCCAGCAATCCCATTACTGGATGCCCAAAGGATTATAAATTATTCTACTATAAAGACACATGCACACATATGTTTATTGCAGGACTGTTCATAATAGCAATGACTTGGAACCAGTGAAAATGCTCATCAATGATAGACTGGATAAAGAAAACATGACACATACACACACCATGGAATACTATGCAGCCATAAAAAATAACGAGTTCATGTCCTTTGCAGGGACATGGATGAAGCTGGAAACCATCTTTCTCTCAAACTAACACAGGAATAGAAAATGAAACACCGCATGTTCTCACTCATGAGTGGGAATTGAACAATGAGAACACATGTACACAGGGAGAGGAACATCACACACTGGGGCCTGTCAGTCGTGGGGGGACAGGGAAGGGATAGCATTAGGAGAAATACCTAATGTAGATGACAGGTTGATGGGTGCAGCAAACCACCATGGCACATGTATACCTATGTAACAAACCTGCACGTTCTGTACATGTATCCCAGAACTTAAAATATAATAATAAAAAAAATTAACCACCAAAATTTAATGAGTCAAAACCAAAACAATCATTAGTATTGCTCTCAAATCTGGAGACTCACTGGGATGAACTAGATAGTTCTTGCCCAGAGGTTAACATGGGCTTTGGTCAGATGGTGACTGGGGCTGGAGCAATCTTAAAGGTGTCTTCATTCATATGTCTTATGCCTGGTTTAGAAAAACAGAGAAGTCACAAGTCAATGTCCACCATATTAGTTGATTAAGACTTAGACCATTGTATATCCACTCAAAAGGGATCTATTGGCTCTGCTAGGTAGGGGAGCTAAGTGACATAAATAAGCTTTCCTTTGAGACTGTGAGGGGGCAGGTACCATGAAATATGCCCACTGTAGCATTAAGAGCCACGTCTGTATAGCAAAATGGTCTTGGAGGAAGAAGTAATAATAACAATAAATGTGGTGTCTGCAAAAAAGAAAAAAAAAGAATACTTAAATGTTCATGCACCCAAGATGTATTAAATAATTATTATCTTCCAGGTAAGTTCCAGGTATTGGGTCTTTAGTTGACAAGGAAGGTAGAAGGGAACACAGGTCAAGTCATTACTTTCATGGAGTTTACAAACAAATGAGTCTGTAATATGTCAGACTCAATGAGTTCCTTGAGGGACTGAGAGCAGATGGAGAAAGGGTGAGAGGACTAAACTGCAGGCCCTCCAATATTTGCAATTCTGGGATATGAGAAATAATTAGAAGAGAACACTGAGAAGAGGCCAACTGTGAAGATAGAAAATCAAGAGGCAACGTATCCTGGAAATCAAGTGAAGAAGTGTTTTTGAAAAGGCAAGACTGATTAACTGTGCCACTTGATTCTAATCACAGGACTGAGAATGACCACTGGATTTTGTTAATAGAGGTTATCAGTGACCTTCCCAAGAACTGTTTCAGAGGAGTAGTAAATAAAATGAGAAGGGAAGAGATGGAGACAGGATATAGACTGCTTTGTGAATTTTGCTATAAACAGGAACAGAGAAATGGAGATGTTACTGGAAGGATATTTGGGGTGAAGGCAGCAGACGTTTTTCTTTCTTTTTTTTTTTAAGTGCAACATGTTGGGCATCCTTTTTATTTATTTATTTATTTATTTTTATTTTTATTATACTTTAAGTTCTAGGGTACATGTGCACAAGGTGCGGGTTTATTACATATGTATACATGTGCTATGTTGGTGTGCTGCACCCATCAACTCGTCATCATGTTTGCAGATGACATGATTGTATATTTAGAAAACCCCATCATCTCAGCCCAAAATCTCCTTAAGCTGATAAGCAAAGGAGACAATTTGACTACTTCTTCCCCTAACTGAATACCCTTTATTTCTTTCTCTTGGAAGGCAGATGTTTTCAAAGATGCGTGTATTAGTCTGTTTTCACACTGCTATAAAGAAATCCCTGAGACTGCGTAATTTATAAAGAAAAGAGGTTTAATTGACTCACAGTTCCAGAGGCTGTACAGGAAGCATGGCTGGGAGGCCTCAGGAAACTTACAAACATGGTAGAAGGTGAAGGGGAAGCAAACACATCTTACCATGATGGAGCAGGAGAGAAAGAAAGAAGGGGGAGATACTACACACTTTTAAACAATCAGATCTTATGACATCTCTATCATGAGACAGCACTAGGGGGATGTGCTAAACCATTATAAACCATTCCCATGCTCCAATCACCACTCACCAGGCCCTGTCTCCAACAGCCAGGATCACAATTCAACATGAGATTTGCGTGGGGACACAGATCCAAGTAATGTCAGTGGGTACTATTTAGCATAGCTGCATATTGCTGGGGATAATCTTATCAAGTGGAAATTTTATTTAAGAGGTGAAGTTCAATTGCTGGAGTGATTTCATTAAATAGGTGAGAGAGGATAGGCTTTGGAGAAGTGGAGGAGTTTGTCTTAGAAAGGAACATGGGCAATTTAACCACAGGAAGAGCTGGAGAGGCAAAATATGTGGGCACATATGCAAATAGGTGGGCCTTTGTTGTGAGATCTGCAGAAGTTCTCATCTGAGAGCATCCCCTTTCTTATGAAATGAAACCAAAGTCATCAGCTATATGCAAGAGAAGAGCAAGTAATTAAAAATAAGCATTCAGAGAAGATCATGAGGGGATGAAGAAGGGAAATGCGTGCTCATGATGAGAAGCCTAAGGACCCACTTGAGATAAGTGAGCATGAATTTAGAGGAAGGCATGTTTTTGAAAAACTGGATGATAAAGAAGAAACCAGTTATCTTTTCTATTATTAGGACTGAGACCAAAGCTAATCTGTGACAAAGAGAAATTAGTATAAGTAATTAAAATCACTTTGATAAAGAGAAGATAAGACAAACAAATATTTACTGTTTTTGTTACGTGCTCGGCATGTGGCTGAAAAAAAGTTTATCTCTTACCTTAAAGAAATGCCTGGGCTAACTGAGAAGACACAGATGAAAATTTAAAAGAAGACATTTAATACTATTACTTACTAATCGCCACTAAAACAGTAAATCAAAAGTAGAATGTGCTAATTTGCTCAATGTGTAGTCTAGGCAGTGAGCATTATGGGTCCGAGAAAAGCCAGTTTGCTGTGAAGTGGAGGAAAGATAATTCTATGGAAATTGCATAGGGTAATGATGAAATAAACCATACAGGAAAGTAGAATGAGGGCAAAATAAAGTCTATCGATTTTTAGAGGCAACTGTCAAAACTCAAATTTTGTGGTCCCACTTACTAGCATTATGGGCAAACTACCTAATATTTCTGCACCTCAATTTCCTCATCTATAAAAAGGAGATGGTAATTCATCACCTTTTAGTCTCACAGAGTTTGTATTTTGAAGGTAGAGCTGGCTTCTTGGTACCTGCAGGGGAAACAAACTAATCCTGTCTTTAGTGCAGCTGGAAACCATCATTCTCAGCAAACTATCGCAAGAACAGAAAACCAAACACCGCATGTTCTTACTCATAGGTGGGAACTGAACAATGAAATCACTTGGACTCAGGAAGGGGAACATCACACACCGGGGCCTATCATGGGGAGGGGGGAGGGGGGAGGGATTGCATTGGGAGTTATACCTGATGGAAATGACGAGTTGATGGGTGCTGACGAGTTGATGGGTGCAGCACGCCAACATGGCACAAGTATACATATGTAACAAACCTGCACGTTATGCACATGTACCCTAGAACTTAAAGTATAATAATAATTAAAAAAAAGAATTTAACAGAAGCTCACAGGGAGGCTCACATGATTCCCAAAACTGAAGAAGTAGGTGCAAGTTGGGGGTGCTCTAGCATCTGGGGGTACACTAGCAACTCATCAGCAGAACCATATGGTCTGTACATGTGCTGTGCGTACAGCAGCTGCAAACAGCTGCCACTGCCAAATCCTACAGCTCTGATGCCATGGTTAGTCGATTCACTGAAAATCTGAAGTCCTAATATAGGAATGTCTGATTGGTCGTTTTAGTTTTGAGCCTATTTCTTTGCTAACAGAGAATAAACAGAATAAAATCTATTTCTTTGTCTTTCACCTTCTACAAAAAAACTTACACGGTGAGAGATTTCTTTTAAAAAGTAGTGTGAATGTGTGGCAGGTATAAAAATCACAAATGGTCACTACCATGTTTATATAACATACACATTTGTCCACCGGCCCACATTTTTACTTCCACACACACAAAAATGCTCCCACTACTATAATGCCACATACTCTTCCCTGCCCAAAGTGAAATAACCCAAGTTCCACGCTTTACTGCAACCATCTCCAGGTTCAGGATTTTGGAGTGATGTCATTTTCTCTTGAGTTCTGTCTCATTCTGCCCTCAGGTTCTGTGAATCATAAAATAAAATGTAAACTCAACAACCCACAATAAAGTCTAAAAACAAGAGGGAAGAAATAAAGAAAAATGAAAATAGAAATTTATGAAATTATATTAATAAAAAATAGGTAAATGCACAGCAAGGAAGCATGTAGGTGCAAACTCTAATCCTAATAAGAACACAGGTTCAAAACTATCCTTTATCTACTACCATTCATATTCTTTTTTCCTTCAGCTTAAAATTCAGCTAGATGGAGTTCTTTACCTCCTGAAGTAACCCCTCATCCTACCTACAGCATCTGAGCCCTTGATAGCTCTAGCCACATGGGCTTGCAATCTGCCATTAAGTTCCATTGATCTCTTTTCTGCCATCAGGAAGAAACAACCCTATTTCTTAACAATCAGGATCAATCACTCTTGGCTACACCATAACCTCACTTTTATTTTGTTTTATTTTATTTTGTTTTATTTTATTTATTTTATTTTATTTATTTTATTTATTTTATTTTATCTAGTGCCATGAAGAGATATAAAAAGCTAGCTGGAAGTCTCATCTGCTAGTTTAGCAGAATTATTTTTGAGAGTCCCTTAGGGGAAACATGTAATTCTTTAAATTATCAAAGGCTGTAGATATGAAGATAGGATAGCACAAATTTTGTAGGGTTGATCATTAGGTCTAACCTCGGGAATTGCTATTTCTACTTCTACCCTTGTTTCTTGGATTGATATATTCTGACTATGACAGAAACAGAATCATACATTTTCCTACAGCATGAATCAGGGGAAAAGGCTGTTTTTGTATGTGGCTACCTCAGAGAATATCCTGTATCCTATAGAACACCCACAATGTCACAAGACATTATCTTCCAGAAGGCAAAATAATTGAGGTTTCAATAGATCATTCCTCCAATTTTTTTAGGGTAGCCACTTCTGGGTGACATGGTACATAAGATGAGTAAATTCCATGGACATCAGGCTATTTTTTTTTTTTTTTTTTTTTTTTTTTTTGAGACGGAGTCTCGCTCTGCCGCCCAGGCTGGAGTGCAGTGGCCGGATCTCAGCTCACTGCAAGCTCCGCCTCCCGTGTTCACGCCATTCTCCTGCCTCAGCCTCCTGAGTAGCTGGGACTACAGGCGCCCGCCACCGCGCCCGGCTAGTTTTTTGTATTTTTTAGTAGAGACGGGGTTTCACCGTGTTAGCCAGGATGGTCTCGATCTCCTGACCTCGTGATCCGCCCGTCTCGGCCTCCCAAAGTGCTGGGATTACAGGCTTGAGCCACTGCGCCCGGCCCATCAGGCTATTTTTAATACTTCTTTCACTGTCAATGGAAAGCTAAATTAGCTAGGACACTATGGTGATATATAGGCATTCTAGAAGTACACAGATGGTGTCCCTAACAGAAAATAATGAGTGGGGAATATAAATCCAGATCCTGAAAGTAGGCTTATTCCAGTGAGAACAAATTGCTACCCTCAAGAACAGTCAAGTAGGAGTAGAAAATTGGACACCAGCAGTAGATGTAGCCAATAAAATTACCCTACTTTCCACCAGGAAGCTGAGTTGTCTCCTTTAGTCTGACATCAAAATGGGGATGCCTGCTGCTGGCAATAGTTCACTCACTGGGTAAATATCCAGATCATCCTAGAGAAGGGTAGATCCATATTATTGGGCCCATGATCCTATTGAGCAAGCACCAAAGAGGCTAGGAAAGATATTAACTGACATATGCAGAGAAAGTCATGTTATCTGACATCTCATTAAAGGGTACTCATTAAAGTGTTCCTCAATAGAGAAGGACTTTAAGGAGGATTTACATGAGACAAATATATCCTCAAATCCTGGACCTATTACAAAAGATCAATCCAATCCATATACATTTGACCCAAACTTCCATGTTACTATTCTTCTGGGTCCATGACCATCTGGCTAGTAGAGACCAACTCTACTAGCCCGAGTTCATAGATTGAATGCAGATTCTTATTTCTGGTCACCTTTCCTGCCTGGCAACATAGACAAGGAGATTTATTCTTGAACTTCTGCCCTAGAGATGATTTCTCTTTTTTTGTCTTTCAACATCTTCATTTCTTTCCTCAAAGAAGGCTGTAATATTACAGAAGTCCAGTTTGGCTGAATTAAGCATATTTTACAGGAACTTATATAAAGATATCTCTAGACATCGTTGTACTCTTTAATTTATTGGACTTAGGAACTTCCCTGAAAGGCCAAAGTTGTAGCTTGAGGAAGGAGTGGCAATACAGCAGGAATAGGCAATTATTTTTTAGAACCTGCCTGGCTATTCTTGCTACTTCTACTAATAAAGTGTTTCTGGGCACCTCTAACTTTATGATGAATCTGTGTATCTGACATGCCCATAATGAGTGTTTTGGCTAAAAAGTGTTTGTTTTTTATTTTTTTTAATTAATTAATTAATTAATTTATTGACACAGAGTCTCGCATTGTTGCCCAGGTTGGAGTGCAGTGGTGCGATCTTGGCTCACTGCAAGCTCCACCTCCTGGATTCACGCTATTCTTCTGCCTCAGCCTCCCAAGTAGCTGGGACCTCAGGTGCCCGCCACAATGCCCCACTAATTTTTTTTTTTTTAAGTAGAGACGGGGTTTCACCATGTTAACCAGGATGGTCTTGATCTCCTGACCTCGTGAGCCACCTGCCTTGGCCTCCCAAAGTGATGGAATTATAGGCATGAGCCATCGAAGAAGTATTTCTTAAATACAAAATTGTTTTCTTGTGGGGGGTATAGCTTTGCTCTAAAATCCTAGGTCTTTTCACTAACCCTGTATAGCATCCTGGATTGCTTTCACTAGAGCAAAATTAGATCTACTGGATGATAAAGGCCAAGTGGCAGCCTTCTTGCACTGTCTCTGGCCAAGTTGGTTGACCCTTTTTTTGCTCTGGACCCCCTCAAATCTAGTAGTTTTCCAATCATCCAATTAATGCACCAAGTAATGGTTGCCCTAGTTAGTATATGGTATCTCTAAAATCCAATAAATCTCATCACCTGATGTGATTTTTTACCAACAGTAGACACAGGCAGGAAGGTACATAAATGTGCTCTGTTTTGTAGGTAATATCCCAACATGTCTCAGACCTGGATTCTGGAAACTTCACTGAAGTGGGCCCTAGTGGGGCTTGTGAGGTTAATCTTCTACTCTCTAGCACAATGATTCAAAATGGCCTGTAGTGAAATAGTTTTTATTTTTATTTCCAATCTGCCATACACTGAAATATCAACTCAACTAGACAAGTCCACTCATTTCATGCTTAGCTGTTGCATCATTGTCAAATCATTACAAACTTTTCTGAATTCTTATCTGATTGTGGACCAGTGACAGAAAATTTGCAAACAGGGCCATACTCTGAGGGCCATACACCCACATGAGTTACAAAAAAAATTAGATATTTCTCTTCTCTATTCTTTAAATCCTATCAAGATAATATTAGGTTGGTGCAAAAGTAGTAATTGCGGTTTTGGACCGTGAATTTTAAATTATTATAACTAGGCCCAAACATATCTTTAGTAATCAAAATAGGGACAATTAAAATCAACACATTTTTGCCAATGAGCAATAAGTTTGAGTATTCCTGTAGTGTAAAAATCTGTGCTTTAGGATTCAGCAAACTCTTAGAAAGCATTTTCTGCAACCTGCTGTTTGTAGAAGTGTTTTTCCTGCAAAAAGTTGTCAAGATGCTTGAAGAAGTGGTAGTCGGTTGGCGAGAGGCCAGTTGTATATGGCAGATGATACGGCAATTCATAGCCCAATTTGTTTGACTTTTGAAGCATTGGTTGTGCAACATGCGGTTGGGCATTGCCATGGAGAAGAATTGGGCCCTTTCTGTTCACCAATGCCGGTTGCAAGCATTGGAGTTTTCGGTGCATCTCATCGATTTGCTGAGCATAATTCTCAGATGTAATGGTTTTGCAGGGACTAAGAAAGCTGTAGTGGATCAGACAAGCAGCAGACCACAAAAGAGTGATCATGACTTTTTTTGATATCACTTCAGTAACAAGTGTAATATCTTGAAAGATGCTGGCTGACGTGGTTAAAGTACCAATGGATTAAATTGTGTCAGAGATGTGGACAGTTGATGTTGTCCTGACTCAGAACATTGAAGATCTGCTGGTGTCCTGACCAGGTGGAAGAAACAGTGTTTGGTGTTTTCTAAATATTAGACTAGAGAAAATCCTTTATCAGATCAACAAGCATATGTTAGATGACAGGTTCTGGATTGATTTGCTCCAGGAAGGGTGATATATCTGGAAATACAAACTAATCACTGAATAAGTTGTTAAGTATACAATAAACCATTGTACATATCCATCTGTCTTCTGCACTTGGCAAACTATAGAGCAATATAGACATGCAGCTTATAATCTCTAAATTTTTTAACTATTTGGTAGTGGTTTTCAAATCTGAAATTACCCCAGGGCTGGGCTGGCCTGGGCCATTGCTTTGAGTTGCAATTTTAGTATGGCAGGCTCACTTCACAGTCTTCCATTTTGCATTTTGTACCATAACAGTTGGGGCACCAATGTGAGAATTTCAGAAAATTGATGGGTATTGCCATGGTAGTAATATGCTTAGATACTAGGTAAATAACTTTGGGAAAGGATTAGGTTTCTATTGGGTCTATCATGAAGAATTAGGTTTCTATTAAGCATATTCAAGTTGAAATTTCATCTATTTTATGTCTTTTATTGATCACATTCTGACTGGTAAACTGCAGTGACATTCAGGGACTCATACTGGTTCAGACCTGAGCCAGTATATAATATTCATGAAAGGGTATTTATATTGCCCTATTTTCTACTACACAGTTACCTTGATAGATGGATGCAGATCCATTTCAAAAAGATGAAAATGCATATTTATAGTTCTCTTGTGGAAGCATTTAAGGGCCCTTCCTCAAGGATACATAGCCTCCTCTTCTTATTCAAATGGTACTGGGATTATATATTGACTCAGATTTAGGAATAGTTTTTCTTCATCAGACTAGGAAGGTTTTATTTGCTTTATTATACACCACAAATATAACTTGACTGAGATGATCAATTTACCAACAATAAAGATTTCTCAGGGCCAATCAATTTCGATAGCTGCACTGGCTTTTCTATCTACTATGGTACCAAACTAACTTAGCCGCTGTAGGATAAGTGACACTATTTTGTTTCTGCCGTTCTGTGGCTTTCCAATCTTCATGGTAATCAGAGAGCTCATTTCAACTTCATTGTCTCTTACCAGCATTTGCTGGCATTCAATGAATAGCTAAATAAAAAGCTTCTTAGAAATACTGGCTTTCCCCCTCCAATGTGTATTTGAGACCCCAGAGAACATGTATACATTCTGGTCCCTCCCAAGGGACATAGGGAATGGGTAAATAAGTAATGCATTATAAATTCATGCCAACATTCCTCTCTCTCAAACTCATTATATTTTCCCTCACATTTAGTGAAAATCAAAATACCTAATGTAAATAATGAGTTGATGGGTGCAGCAAACCAACACGGCACATGTATACTTATGTAACAAACCAGCACATTGTACACATGTGCCCCAGAACTTAAAGTATAATAATAAAAAAAAAATTAAAAAGGAAAAAAAGAAAATCTCTATCACATACATTTAGAATAAGCCACAGTTAAGACCAGGTAAACATAAACCACTCACGTAAACTGTTAAAAATATGCTCAGATGCTAATTTGGTGTATGAGCCTTCTCTTCAAGTATTTGATTTAATAATAGGTCCTCTAGGTCATTCATGGATATAACTGAACTGAAAAGACTTAAAACGAGGTGCAAAAGTGACACACATGAAAACTCCTTGAGATGAGGAAATTACAATGCTTTCACATCATGCTGTAATTTGATGTCAAAGTTTAATTCAAATAACGGAAACCACTCTAGATATTTTAAGCAGAAAAAGAAATCACTGGAGGAGTGGAAATCATGACTTTTGGCTTGAGGTAGAGTAGAAACATCATAGCTGTGATCCAGAAGTCAGGAATGCCTGCTGCTGCCCATATACTCTTGTTGTCTTTGCTCCCTCCACCCATGAAGCTGGTGACAGATAATGGAACTTAATGCCAGGCTTCTGCAAAGAGTCGCATCTGTTGGAACTAACACATACGCTTACCCTATCTTCTATAACTTATGTGTGTCAAATTGGTAGATTTAGGGAGATACAGTTTTTAGCTTTTAAATGTCTCTGGGCTAACTACCTTCACCCTACCTTATGTCCTGAGACTTTGACTTGTTCTAATAAGTTTCCTTGTCCAGTGACTTACAAATTGGCCTGGACAAACTCGGGTGCCAGGAGTAGATAGGTGACAAAGCAATGAGGTCAGAGTGTTTATTCACTCCCCTAGTCCCTCCCCATGAGGTTACTGAGAGTTGTCTGCATCATTTTTACCAAAACCTGCTGCTCCTATCTGATAGCCCTTTCTGTCTTTGCATTCTGATAACTTCTCTATCTCTGCACATCTTCAGGTTTATGAGTGGTAATGGCACCCAGTTCTTACAAATGCTGTGGTATTGTGGTTTTCCCTTCACCCTGCACATACTTTTGTCAATAATCTCTTTATCAAATTCTCCAATTACTCAGTTTGTGCCATTCATTTCCTGCCTGAAAACCAAACAGTTTATTATCCACATTCAAGTATAGCAAAATAGCATGTGAGGGAAACCAGTGTAAGTTTCATCAGGTTTATGGGATATGCCTGATGACACCCAGGTTAAAATGTGGATTTTTGTTTTTGCTCCTATAGCCACATATCAGGAAAAGATGAGTATTTTTTTTAAGTCATGAACATGGGAGTTCCTTAGGTCTCACTCTATTTATTGAATTGAAAGGATGGTGTGCTGTTCTCCTCATTTAAGTTGTCCAGAATTGTTAGAAGCACTTACCTCAACTGCAGACCTTGAATTCCTCATGCTCTTTATACTAAAATGTGGCAGCTACAAGGCAGGCCGCAAAGCATTGCATTTAGTGGGTAAGCTCTTCCCAAGATAAAGTGGGGCTCAACCCATGGCAGATGTGGTTGCCATTAGACAATTATCCTTGATCTAAAATTTATACTAGGTGTTAAACTCTTTCTAAGACTGCAACTTAAGAAAGACAAGGCAAAATCACAATTATATAAACAGACAAATGTGGAGACAATCTTAGAATAAGAGTAGTATTTGGCCGGGAAAATTGTGCAATTTCTATGAAAACTACTAGGAAATTCTTTTCCTTCCTGGCTAAGATTTCTTCCTTGAAGTTTTAAAGAAAGCACAAAACAATTTTATTAGGTTTTTTTGTAGTAGATTTTTTTGAAAATAAGTAATTTATCCACTAAACTTATGGTTATATTTCCAGTCTATGTAAAATACGGATAGAGCAGGACATACAGATAGATTTTCCAGAAAAATACATAAATATTTAGAATACAAAGTAGTTGATGCTAAAAGTAATATGAGTAACTCAGATAACTTGATGGAGAAGTCTTTATAAATTATATTATACCTGGGTTACTTTATATATTATACTTATAGTAGATCATTATAATACATCCACAGTGTTTTAAAATCACCACACAGCTAAAATAGAAAAATAATTCTGACAAATAACATGCCTTAGGCAATAAGAAAAGAAAACTAGGGAAATTTTCAATAAAGTCTTGCTAAAATGCAATGTAGCATTTGCCCGCTACAGATAAACACCAGTGTTTTTTTCTCTCTGGTAAATGCTGCTTTGGGAGGAGAATCAGGGAGCACTACCCACTGCACTTGCTTTGAATGATGCTTCCATTAGTAGAACTATAACAATATTTAAGTGGTTTCCTTTCCCTTGCATATTGCCACTAGGTTTAATAGCCTTAGATCTTTCATAACATGAAAACAACTTTTAAAAGCAAAGGTTGCCTTGAACTTTGTATTTTATCAAATGGAAATTCTTATGTGTATTTCTGAACCCCCTTGGCTTGTACTTCTTGAAGGACAAAGAGGATGCAGATGCTGGTCTGCTAACTAGGTGTTTTTTGTTGTCATTGCTTTTTCTTTAAAAACAAAACAAAACAAAAAACAGTAAGTTCTATAGTTTTCATGATGAGCTTCTAGGTCTTGGCTAACTAGTTCTGAGGTAAGCCATCTCTAAATTTTGGATTTGCTTTCATAGCCTCACATTTATGTCCTACTGTTTGCTTATCAGCCCCAAAACTAACAAAGAGAGCCTCTCCTGAGATCGCTGGGGCTGCTTCTCATGAGGCATGGGGAGGTTTCTCGCATCCCCCTCTAACCGTATATAATCTTTCTGTCTACTGGGTTCTTTTCCTGTCAGTATTTAGGTGTGCCCAATTTTCTCCTAAGTTAAAAAAAAAAAAAAGGAAAAAAACCCTCCCTCAACCATATGTGTATCTATAACTACTCCCTGTGAAGACTGGTGTAGTTTCTTCTTCAATTTCCCAATTTTCACTTTTCTTCAAGCCCTGTAACTGCTTTCCTTCTTCCCCAAACAAAAACACTAAGGTCAACAGTCACTTTCTTTACAAATCAAATGACCTCTTTACAGTCCTTATGTAGTTTAACTGATTAGCAGCATTTGAAACAGTTACTACTCTAAAATTATGGAAACAATTTTTCTCTTAGCTTGAATTATATCACACTAAAAAGATTTTTTTTTTTTTTTTTTTGCAAACAATGTGAGCTCCAGATCCAGAATGCCTGGTTTCAAATCTCAGCTCCCCCACTTAGTAGCTATGTAACCCTAGATATGTTTCATAATTCTTTAGCTCCTCAATTTCTTCTACCATGGGGAATATGCTAGAGTTATTGCAGCAATTAAAGATATTAAATCTAAAAGCACTAAGAACAGTGTTCAACAGGCTTATAAGTATTCAATAAATGTTAGTTATTATGATTGATTGATTCTTTCCCCCATAAAACTTGTTCTACCTGCAGTCTTCCTCAAATCCTGGCCAATGATGGGAGGTGACAACATGCTGGCAGCCCTCAGTCTCCCTGCCGCCTTGGCCTTGGCGTCCACTCTGGCAGTGCTTGAGGAGCTCTTCAGCCCGCAGCGGCACTGTGGGAGCCCCTCTCTGGGCTGGCCGAGGCCGGATCTGGCTCCCTCTGCTTGCAGGGAGGTGCAGAGGGAGAGGTGCTGGCAGGACCTGGGGCTGCCCACAGCACTCACCAGCCAGTGCAAGTTCTGGGTGGGGGTGGGCTCGGGGGCCCCACACTTGGAGCAGCTGCCTGGTGCCCGGTCCTGAGTTGTGAGGGGCTTAGCACCCGGGCCAGCAGCTGCAGAGGGTGCGCCGGGTCCCCCAGCAGTGCCAGCATACTGGCGCTGTGCTGGAATTCTCCCTGAGGCTCAGCTGCCTCCCCCTGGTGCACGGCTTGGGACCTGCAGCCCGCCATGCCCAAGCCTCCCCTGGCCCCGCCTTTGGCTCCTGCGTGCCCCAGCCTCCCCAAGAAGCAGGCAAAGGAGGAGCCCCGCCCCCTGTGCCGCATCGCCCAGTCCCATAGACCACCCAAAGGCTGAGGAGTGAGGGCGCATGGAAGGGGACTGGCTGCCAGCTCCACCTGCAGCCCCGGTGCGGGCTGCACTAGGTGAAGCCATTTGGGCTCCTGAGTCTAGTAGGGACTTGGAGAACCTTTACCTCTAGTAAGAGATTGTAAATACGCCAGTCAGAACCCTGTGTCTAGCTCAAGGTTTGCAAATACACCAATCAGCACCCTGTGTCTAGCTCAAGGTTTGTAGATACACCAATCAGTACTCTGTGTGTAGCTTATCTAGTGGGGACTTGGAGAACTTTTCTGTCTAGCACTGTGTGTCTAGCTAAAGGAATATAAACGCACCAATCAGCACTCTATGTCTAGCTCAGGGATTGTAAACGCACCAATCAGCACTCTGTCAAAACGGACCAATCAGCTCTCTGTAAAATAGACCAATCAGCTCTCTGTAAAATGGACCAATCAGCAGCGTGGGTGGGGTCAGATAAGGGAATAAAAGCAGGCTGCCGGAGGCAGCAGCAGCAACGCGCTCTGATCACTTTTCGTGATGCGAAAGGTTTGTTCTTCCGCTTTTTGCAATAAATGTTGCTGTTGCTCACCCTTTGGGTCTGCACCACCTTTATAAGCTGTAACACTCACTGCCAAGGTCTGCCCCTTCACTCCTGAAGCTAGCAAGACTGTGAACCCACTAGAAGGAAGGAATTCTGAACACGTGGGAACATCAGAAGGAACAAACTCTGGACACACCATCTTTAAGAATACTCACCGTGAGAGTCTGTGGCTTCATTCTTTAAGTCACCGAGACCACAAACCCACCAATTCCGGACACAATGAGATTAGATGCTTCACAATTTTACTTTGAAAGCCAGATTTGGTGGGTTAGACCAAAGAATTTACATAAAGGAGACCCATGTAGGAAGAGGAATTGAAGGAATCCCAGTCTTATCAAAGAAGACTAAAGTAGAGTCAGAAGTGAACAAAGCCAATAGAGATATGTTCCAATTTCTAAACTGAAGAAGTGTTAGATATGTTAGATGGAGAGTGATTTTAATGGGCTGTGAACTTCACTTTTTGGGCACTCTGAATTCTTGTGTAGTATGGATGAAATCTAAAACTTCCTCCTGCTCCAGTGCACATGCTGCCCCAGGAGGACCGAGGAGTTCAGTTGGGAGCCCTTGGCTGGTCATGGTGCAGGCTAATGAGACTCACAGCAGAGACTGGGGTGGACTACCTGGCCTAGGATGGCTGAGGAGGAGCTGCAAGAGACTCAACTATTTGTAGTGCCACTGAGAGCCCTGAGGAAGGCTGTCAGTCCGGGTTTGTTACTAGCTCTGAGGAAGCTGAGAGAGAACAGATTTTGAGTTAGATTGGCAGCTGACTTTAGCATGGGAGGCAAATTGAGTGCTAGCAACCGGGGGCAGGGGCTAGTGTGGGGACGCT
Source organism: Papio anubis (assembly GCF_008728515.1). NCBI lineage: Eukaryota > Metazoa > Chordata > Mammalia > Primates > Cercopithecidae > Papio > Papio anubis. The sequence goes on from NC_044981.1 coordinate 146,143,496, forward strand.
GCTTGCATCTTAGGATCTTTTTGTTCTGAGGTCATAAGTTCACCTGAGACCTGATGATTAATTCTCCTATATACCTGTTGAATCTCTTCTTTATTCCTGGAATAGGAATGTTCACTTATTGCCTGGGTTCTTGCAATAATAATTAGTCCAACTCTCGCCAGGCTTGCTGCTTGCAACCCATTTATAACATTGTGGGCAGAGTGAGATTTCCTTTATCTTAGGCTATCTTTAAAAATATGCTATGGTCTGAATGTTTGCATCCCTCTAAAATTCATGTGTTGACACCAAATCCCCTGTGCAAATAGTATGAAGGGGTAGGACCTTTAGGAGATGATCAGGTCACAAAGGCAGAGTCCTCATGAATGGGATAGGTGCCTCTATAAAAGAGGCCCAAGGGAGCTTGCTTTCTCTTTCCACCACATGAAGATGTACCTGTTTGTTATTTATAAGCCACCCAGTTTATGGTTTTTTGTTATAACAACTCAAACAGACTAAGAAAAACTACAAATCTAACTATGTGACTTTTCAACAAACTCTTCAAAGGCTTCCCTCTTTTTCCTCAGAAAGCTAGATTCCTACGTATGGCTTATGGGATCCTTTAGAACTGGTTGGCTCTTCCAGCCTCACCCCTTTTCCTCTCCTTTCCTGTTCTCTACATTCTCACTCTATTGAGCTATCGTTGGTTTCTCCATTCTGCCATGCTGACCCCAGTGCCTCTGTGCATAATGTTTCCTCTCCAAGAACACAGTTTTTGCACACTTGCTTGTACCTTTACTTGGATAAACATATAATTATTCTTGATGGTTTTTGCAATAGACCTTTTGTGACTCCCTGAATCCTGGTTAATATCTCTCTCCTATGTGTTCTCATAGTATAATATATTTTCCTTACCACAGTGATCAGCATGGCCCACTACCATTTATGCTCTAGAGGAATTGCTGAGATTTTTATTAAACTCAGTAGTTGACATTCTTTTATCCCACCTCAGCTTGGGACCACAGAGAAAAGGAGACAGAGGAGTCAAACTTTTCTGTCCTCAATTTTTGACCTTTAAAACTGTGTTGGAGAGCATGGTTTACGTGAGGACAAATGGGACAAACTCTGCCTTGAACTGGTTATATTCAAAATGCCATGGATACTGTTAGGCCAAGAGCAGATGATGACAGTGGGCAGCTGAATACCTAAGACAGAGAAGAAACCAACTGTCTTTATCTGTGTGGGCTGCTAAAACAAAATACTGGTGGCCTATAGACATCACAAATTTATTTCTCACAGTTCTGGAAGCTGGAAAGTCCCAAATCAAGGCTCCAGCAGATTTGGTGTCTGGTGAGGGTCTACTTTCTGATTCATAGATGGTACCATCTCGCTATGTCCTCCTAAAGTGGATGAGGCAAGGGTCTCTCTGGGGCCTCTTTTACAGTGGCACTAATCTCATTAATGAGGGCTGTACCCTCATGACCCAATCACTTTCCAAGGTCCCACCTTCAAATATGATCACACTGGGGATTCGATTTCAACATATGAATTTGGTGGGGACATAAACATTCAGACAATAGCACCAACCTATATACTTCCAGGTCCTTCTCAGAAACTCTCCAATCAGGGAAGTCATTCTTACATCTCGAGAGAGGAGAGTAAGGTGATGGGACCAGAATCCAGGAGTATTATCTTAATGGAGTGCCCACGTGCCACTTGGAAACATAAAACTGTCAGGGGATGACTCATATCCTCCAACCTCCTCAAAAGAAGGACTACATCCTGTTCAATGTCATAATGTATGGCATGAATGGATATCTACAGTGAGTATTCATTGGCCAAATAAGCATCATCAATAGTTTTGGTGTAGACTTGGCTACATAGAAGATTTGGGCCAGTGACCTCTTGGGATTTCTTTTCATTGTCATGATCTTAAGGTTAACTTCTGAGCGGCTGCATTTTTCAGACTGTGTTACTATATAAAGATTACAATTTAGTGCCCTACAGTTGTAATTTAGTCAGCATATCTTGTCTGGTCTGTCCAAGATTTTAGAAGATTTTGATTTAGGACTTCAAAAATTTTCAGAAACTCATGGGTTTCCATTGTATCTTTAAAAGTCAGGAGATACTGTAAAATAAGCTTGCATTCCCAAATACCATGCACAGACCATTTGAGAGCTGAGCAGCAGTTAGTTGCTTCTTTAGATGCAGCATGCCCTTGCATGTGGGCCTCAGTGACCCTCCCCCTGTCTTTACTGTCTTATACCAAACTTCATTCTACCTGGTTATATTTCCTGCCTGGTTCTATAACTGTTTGATTGTATGACTCTTGTACAATGTTTCAGACAAATTACAAATGTGGGTCTTCCCTGGCATATTCAAAGTAATTTTTCTCTAAAATGCATTGTATGTATTTTATTCTCCCATTTGAAAATTCAATGACCGTAACAAGATTCATTGCTATGGAATCAGCCTTTAAAATGATTAAAGTTTGATTTCACTTGAAAACAGCTCATTTTAAGAATTTTTAAGGTAACTCATCTATTACATAAAGCAAGGCATATTTGATCATGGAAAAATTACTTGATTTCTTGATCACTTGATTAAAAGAATTTAGTCCTCTTGCTGTCCTTGCAGCTTGTCCTTAGGTACGATTTAAGACTTTCCTTTGCCTGACAATTTGTTTGAAAGGTGGTAATGCTATTCTTCTAAAATAAGGGCAGTGATTCATATTGGCTGGGGTAAATGGTGTATTTGCAAAACACTTTGAGTTTCTTTTATCAAAGGAGCTATACAAATTCTCTGAAAGGAGTAACAGGATAATTGTGATCCTATGATCATAGAAACTCATATCACACATGAGGAAGCAAGATGAGTATTTATAACAAAAGAATTCACAAGGATTCATGTAATTCAGAACCAAGGTAAAAGGGTCTCATGTCAGAAATAGCACTAATAAAAGCCAGATCATTATAGAGGTTGTTTAATTAATTCTTTACTCCGAGGAGAAATGCCATTGACACTTCATTATTTTGATACTGAAACCACAATTGGGGGCTTTCAAAATGTGTATACGAAACCACAAATAGATCCCCTCGGTTCTTTGTCAAGAGAGCTTCTATTTCTCTATTCAAAAGCACGGTCTGCTTGGTATGTCCTTGTAGTTCTCTCCTAATATAGTTTTGCACTTTGCCCCTGGGGGTCTATGTTTATGTGAATTGTTATGTGCTGTTTTCAGAATTTAAAAAATCGTATCTTTGGAATAGGATGGGAAGTATTCTAAAAACTAGGTTACCAATAATTTTTAAAAATCATTTCATTCAAAGAAAAATGACACTCAGAAAAGATTCTTATAATAAATTACTGTTTGATAGAATGCAGAACAATCCCAATCCCAAGGATTTCATTATGTTTATCATTTCTGCTTACTTATTACTTCAAATACTTTATATACATTAGACTTAAGAGATGGTGATTTTCTATAAATGTTTCCATTAAAAAGATGAATCTTTAAGACCAAGAAAGTGACTTAAAAACTACAAGTTTGTATTCTTAAGCTCTTTTTGCTTCTTTGTTTTTAAATTATGTTTCAAAAAGGCAAATTATTCACTTGTGTAGCTTTTTCCAAGAAATCCTCCTTTGGAAATATTTCTAATTCTGTGTTTAGGAAGGCAGCTGTAGATATAAAATAGTCTTTCTTTGAATTTACATTTTCTTCTCACTATCTTTATATCCAATATCGATCATAAGTGAATCTTTAATTGTTGCATGATGGGTAGAAATAAATTGTATAAAACTTTGCAAAATATATGGGAAAGTTAGTAAACGATAGTAAGAATAAGGTAATAAACATTTTTGGCACACACTATCAATCATTCAACCCTGAAATATGTTTTAATCTTCCATTCTGTATTCAGTTTCTGAAAACTGGGCAGAAGTTATAAATAGAAGAATGGGCCTGGCAACAATCAAACTAAGGAGTAAATCTAATGAATGACTTTTGTAATTCAGGGTTTAATTCAGAGTGATCCACATCACTGTTCAAACTCCTCTCCTCTTGCATCCTCCGCGTTGGGGAACAGCCCAAAACTGACATATCTCCCAAGTCTGAAGCCCTAAGGTAATCTTTGGTTCTCCCCTTGCTGAGACCTCCCACATCAAATGGGTTAAAACACATTGTCAGTTCTACCTCCCTCAGTATCTGCACAGATTTGATTCTTTCATCTCTCACACGATCTGCTGGAATAACACCTATTGGCCTTCCTGCTTCCAGTGTTATTTTTTTCCTACCGATTCATTCTGTATGTTGCTGCCAGTGTATAGAGTTTTAAGAAATCAAATTATAAAACATACAAGTACAAAATAACGGCACAACTCAACGAATTGTAACAAAGCGAGCACACTCATGTAACTGTATTCAAATAAGGAAAAAAAACATTATCAGTATTTTTAAAGGTCACTGGGTATAGTAGTCTATAAATACTACTTAGGTTAAGTTAATACTGTTGATCAAATTTTCTATGGCCTTACTAATTGATTTTTGTTTTAGTCACTCATCAGTTGCCAGTAAAGGAATATTAAAGTCTCCAACAATGATTATGGAATTATTTATTTCTTCCTTTAATTCTGTCATTTTTGCTTTATGTATTTTTTATTTCTGTTGTTGAACACATGCATATTATTATTATATCTTTCTGATAAGTTGAAATTTCAGTCATGAAATATCCCTTTTTCTTGTTGGTAATACTATTTGTCTTGAAGTCTATAATATCTCATATTAATATAGTCTCCCTACTTTTCTGATGACTTCTATGTGCAAGGCATATTTTTTATATTAACTTCCAACCTAGATGTGTTATTATATTTAAAGTCCATCTCATGTAGGCAGTATATAGTGGAGTTTTTTAGTCTATTTTGATAATCTCTGCCTGTTAGTTGGAGTATGTAGTCCATTTGCATTTATCACAATTACTAATATGATTGGATTTATGAATACCACTTTATTATTTGTTTTCTGTTTGTTTCTTCTGTTTTTGATACTCCTGTTTCTCCTTTTCTTCCTTCTTTTGGATAATTTGAATAATTTTTAGAATTTCATTTCAACTTATGTACTGATTTTTAAGTTCTTTGCATTATTTTATGGGTTGCTATAGGGATTACAATATACATTCTTGACTTCTACATTCTACTTATAGTCAGTATTATACTATTTCAATTAAAGGACAGAAATTGCAACAATATAGGTCAATTTTTCCTTACTCTGACCTTTTGTGATAGTTGTCATATATTTAAGTCTACATAAGTTATAAAACCACACAAATATGTTTTAATTTTGTTTTAAATAGTCCTTTGTTTTATACAGAAAGGAAAAACAATGTTTTATTTTCTCAGATATTTACCTTTTTAATGCTTCCCTCCTTCCTGAAGATATAATCTGGTAGTTCTTCTCAGCTTAAAGAGCCTATTTTTACTATATCTTATATAACAGGTCTTCTGGTAATTAGTTTTCTTAGCTTTCTTATATCTGAAAATATCTTTATTTTGCCTTTATTCCCAAGGGATATTTTTGCTGTATATAAAATTCTAGTTTGGCAGCTTCTCTCTCTGTACTTTGAAGATGTTGTACTGTCTTCTGTTCTCCATAATTTCTGAAGGCAGTGATAATTCAAATTGATGTTCCTCAATATGTAATGTGTTATTTATCTTTAGCTGCTTTCAAGATTTGTCTTTGATATTTAGCAGTTTGACTATGACTGTCCTAGATGCTAAATATGGTTTTATTTGTAATTGTCCTGCTTGGAGTTCACTGGACTTCCTGAATTTATGACTTTCACTACATTTGGGGAGGTTCTGGCCACTTTTTTTTTCCATCCTAGTCTCTGTGGGTTTTTTTGTTTGTTTTTTGTTGTTGTTGTTGTTGTTACTATTGTTTTTGAGATTCCAATGATCATTTGTTAGATCTTTTGAAATCATCCCATCACTCCCTTGGAAGGTTATTAATTTTTTTTTCAATTATTTTCTCTCTGTTCTTCAGATTGGACAATTTTTATTGCTCCATTTTCTGAATCTGATGGTAAGTATACTTTCCATTCCTGGGTTACTTCACTTAGAATAATGGTCTCCAATTCCATCCAGGTTGCTATGAACAGTGAATCTCTGTTTCTTTCTCTTGTTGTCTTTACTCTGCTGTTAAGCTTGTCCAGTGTTTCTTTTTGTTTGTCATTAGTCTAGATATTGTATTCTTGAGTTTAATAATTTGCACTTAGTCCTGTTTTTGTTAATAGTTTCTATTTCTTGACTGATATTTCCCATGCTTTCATTGATTGTGAGTATACTTTCCTTTATATCCTAGAGCACAGTTATAGTTGCTGTTTTAAATATTTGTCTTCTAATTCCGACATTTGGGTCATCTCAGGGTTAGTCTCTATTAATAACATTTTCTCTTATGAATGGGTCATATTTTCCTGGTTCTGTAGATAATGAGATATATCTGTTTTATCTATGGCAATGTGAATGTTATCTTGTGGAGACTCTAAAATATGTTTTACTCATCCTTCAAGAATGTTTTATTATACAATTAACCTGATTGGACTCAAACATCATATTCTGTCTTTTGGGTCACAGCGTAAATCTCAAATCAGCTCTTTTATTCCTTTTTCATTCTAGACTTTTTTTTGCACATTTTAATTAATTAATTTATTAGTTCAATAGGCTTTTGGGAAACAGGTAGTGTTCAGTTGCATGAATAAGTCCTTTAATGGTGATTTCTGGGATTCTGTTGCACCCATCACTTAAGCAGTGTACACTGTAAAAATTATGTAGTCTTGTTTTTTAGACAGCCTTGCTCTGTTGCCCTAGCTAGAGTACAGTGGTGCGATCTTGGCTCACTGAAACCTCTGCCTCCTGCGTTCAAGCAATTCTAGTGCCTCAACCTTCTGAATAGCTGGGAGTACAGGCACGTGCCATCGTGTCCAACTAACTTTTCATATTTTTAGTAGAGATGGAGTTTCCCCATGTTTGTCAGGCTGGTATTGAACTCCTGGCCTCAAGTGATCAACCTGCCTTGGCCTCCCAAAGTGCTGAGATTACAGGCATGAACCACCATGCTCAGTCAATGTGTAGTCTTTTATCCCTCACCACCTACCATCATTTCTCCCAAGTCCCCAAAGTCCATTTATTCATTCTTATGCCTTTGCAACCTCATAGCTTATCTCCCACTTATGAATGAGAACATACGACGCTTGGGTTTCCATTCCTGAGTTATTTCACCTAGAGTAACAGTCTCCAGTTCCATCCTAGGTTGCTGTGAATGCCATTATTTTGTTCCTTTTTGTGGCTGCATAGTATTCCATGGTATTTATATGTATCAAAATTCCTTTATCCACTCATTGATTGATGGGCATTTGGGCTGCTTCCACATTTTTGCAATTGTGGATTGTGCTGCTATAAACGTATTTCTGCAAGTATCTTTTTCATATGATAACTTCTTTTCCTCTGGGTAGATACCCAGTAGTGGGACTACTGGATCAAATGATAGTTCTACTTTTAGTTATTTAAGGAATCTCCACACTGTTTTCCATAGTGGTTGTACTAGTTTACATTCCCACCAGCAGTGTAAAAGTGTTACCTTTTTGGCCAGGTATCGTGGCTGACACCTGTAATCCCAGCAATTTGGGGGGCCGAGGTGGGCAGATCACCTGAGGTCAGGGTTTCAGGACCAGCCTGGCCAACATGGTGAAACCTTGTCTCTACCAAAAATACAAAAATTAGCCAGGCATGGTGGCGCACGTCTGTAATCCCAGCTGCTCAGGAGGCTGAGGCATGAAAATTGCTTGAACCTGGGAGGCAGAGGTTGCAGTGAGCAGAGATCACACCACTGTACTCCAGAGCAAGACTACATCTCAAAAAAGAAAACCTTTTCACCATATCTATGCCAACATCTATTTTATTTTTATTTTTTTATTATTTTTATTTTTTTATTATGGCCATTCTTCCAAGAGTAAGGTGGTATCACATTGTGGTTTTGTGGTTTTGATTTGCATTTCCCTAGTCATTAGTGATGTTGAGCATTTTGTCATATGTCTTTTGGCAGTTTGTATATCCTCTTTTGAGACTTGTCTATTCATGTCCTAAGCCCACTTTTTGATGGTATTGTTTATTTTTTTCTTGTTGATTTGTTTGCGTTCTTTGTAGATTCTGGATGCTAGTCCTTTGTGGAATGTATAGATTGTGAATATTTTTCTCCCACTCTGTGGCTTCTCTGTTTACTCTGCTGATTATTTCTTTTGCTGAGCAGAAGCTTTGTAGTTTAATTAAGTCCCATCTATTTATCTTTGTTTTTGTTTCATTTGCTCTTGGGTTACTGGTCATGAAGTCTTTGCTTAAGCCAATGTCTAGAAGGGTTCTTCCAAAGTTATGTTCTAGAGTTGTTATGGTTTCAGGTCTTAGATTTAAGTTATTGATCTATCTGGTGTTGATTAAAGTGAGAGATGGGGATCCAGTTTCATTCTTCTACATGTGGCTTGCCAAGCATCTCAGCACCATTTGTTGAATAGGGTGCCCTTTCCCCACTTTATGTTTTTCTTTGCTTTGTCAAATATAACTTGACTGTAAGTGTCTGGCTTTATTTCTGCATTCTCTATTCTGTTCCATTGGTCTACATGTCTATTTTCATACCAGTATCATGTTGTTTTGGTGACTATGGTCTTGTAGTATAGTTTGAAGTCAGGTAATGTGATGCCTCCAGATTTGTTCTTTTTGCTTAGTCTTGCTTTGGCTATGTGAGCTCTTTTTGGTTCCATTTGACTTTAAGGATAGTTTTTTCTAGTTCTGTGAAGAATTATGATTGTATTTTAATGGGAATTGCATTGAATTTATAGATTGCTTTTGGCAGTATGGTCATTTTCACAATATTGATTCTACCCATTCATGAGCATGGGATGTGTTTCCATTTGTTTGTGTCATACATGATTTCTTTAACAGTGTTTTGTAGTCTTCCTTATAGAGGTCTTTCACCTCCCTGGTTAGATATATTCCTAAGTATTTTATTTTTTTGCAGCTATTGTAAAAGAGGTTAAGTTCTTGATTTTATTCTCAGCTTGGTCGCTGTTGGTGTATAGCAGAGCTACTGATGTGTGCATATTAATTTTGTATCCTGAAACTTTGCTGAATTCATTTATCAGTTCTAGGAGCTTTTTGGAGGAGTCTTTAGGGTTTTCTAGGTATACAATCATATCAGCAGGAAACAGTGACAGGTAAATTTCCTGTTTACCAATTTGGATGTCCTTTCTTTCTTTCTCTTGTCTGATTGCTCTGACTGGGACTTAAAGTACTATGCTGAATAGAAGTCATGAGAGTAGGCATCTATAGACTTCCAGTACTATGTTAAATAAAAGTGGTGAGAGAGGGTATCCTTGTCTTGTCTAGCTCTCAGGGGGAATGCTCTCAACTCTTCCCCACTCAGTATTATGTTGGCTGTGGGTTTGCCATAGAGGGCTTTTATTACCTTAAGGTATGTCTCTTCTCTGCTGATTTTGCTGAGGGTTTTAATCATAAAGCAGTGCTAGATTTTGTCAAATGCTTTTTCTGCATCTATTGAAATGATCATGTGATTTTTGTTTTTAATTCTGTTTATGTGGTGTATCACATTTATTGACCTATGTATGTTAAACCATCCCTGCATCCCTGGCATGAAACCCACTGAATCATGGTGGATTATGTTTTGGATATGCTGCTGGATTTGGTTAGCTAGTATTTTGTTAAGGATTTTTGCATCTATATTAATCAGGTATATTGGTCTGTAGTTTTCTTTTTTGTTATGTCCTTTACTGGTTTTCGTATCAGGGTGATACTGACTTCATAGAATGATTTAGGGAGGATTCCCTCTTTATCTTATGGAATAGTGTCAATAGAATTGATGTCAATTGTTCTTTTAATGTCTGGTAGAATTCAACTGTGAATTTGTCTGGTCCTGGACTTTTTTTGTTGGCTATGTTTTTAAATACCATTTCAATCTCACTGCTTATTATTGGTCTGTTCAGAGTTTCTATTTCTTCCTGATTCAATCTAGGAGGGTTATATATTTCCAGGAATTGGGGTCCTATCTTTAGTCTCCTTAAACAAAACAGTTATCACCCAAGAATTTTGTATCCAGTGAAACTAAGCTTCATAAATGAAGAAAAGATACAGTCGTTTTCAGATAAACAAATGCTAAGAGAATTCACCACTACCAAGCCAGCACTACAAGAACTGCTAAAAGGAGCCTTAAATCTTGAAACAAATTCTTGAAATGGACCAAAATAATTATTTTATTCTTATCCATAATCTATCCACACATTATTTTGTTGGTTCATGTGTGGTTCAAGGGTCACTCAGAAACCTGGGCAGAGTTTATAGACAGAATTTGGGCTTCCCCACTATGTTTTTTTAATTTATGGGATTTCTTTTCAATTTACCAGTGGCTATGGTTCTTAACACTAGAAAGACTATGGATTTTCTCTCACAATTCCAGCTTCTCATAGAATAACAAATTTTGCCTACTTACATACTTTATTCTTGTCTACATTTTTAATCTTCAGTCAGAGATCATTTCCCTTTAACTGAAAAACTCCTTTTAATATTCTTTTAGAGAGTCTCTGTTGGTGACAAATTCTCTCCATTTTTATTTGCTTGAAATGTCTTTATTTAACCCTCATTTTCTAAAGACAGCTTTACTTTATGGCGGCAGGTGTTTTCTTATAACAGTTTGAGTATGTCATTTCTTTTCTTCTGATTTCTATTGCTTTATGAGAAATGTTAATTGTAGTTTTTGAGGTAATATATAGTTTTCTCTCACTGCTTCTAAAACTTTTTTCTTGCGTTTAATTTTTCAGAAGTTCTATCCTAAAGTGCCTAGATGGTGTTTTTTTTGTACTTTTCATATTTGAGGTTTGTAAGTTTTCTTGAAAATTTTATTTGATATCTTTCTTCAGTTTTGGGAAATTCTTGGTCCTAATCTCTTCACCTATTACTTCTGTACTCTTTTCTACCTCCTCCTTTTCTGGGGCTCCAATTATATTTATGTTGTTCCTTTTCATTATGTAAGAGACTGGAAAGCAGTCTTGAATTGGCTCAATCCCTCATTAGATTAAGATAATGTATACCTACATTAACTACTTGCCTTTAATCAAACAAAATCCTTCACGAAGGAAAATAATACCATTCAGAGATTGTAGAATTTTTCATATACGATTTCTTGGTTTTAATAGAAAATTATAAGGCAAACCAAGAGACATTAGAAAGAGAAAAAAAAAAAAGACAATAGAAACAAACTGCCAGACTATGATATTGCCAGTTTTCATATGTCTCCTATGATCTTTTCTATGTTTTTTCTTTCTATTTTTTATTCTAGATATTTTCCATTATCAATGGAATTATCAATTCTAGATTATCAATTGTAGATAATGAATACTCTGCAACTGTGACCAATCCACTGTCTTATCCACCTTTTGTCCTCTTAATTCAATTTGGTTTTATTCCGTTTAGAATTTCCATTTGATGCTTTCTTGTAGACAGGAGTTCTTTGACGAAATTATCACTCTTGCCATCTATTTTCTTGACCATATTAATCATAGATATAAAATTTTCTAATACCTGGATTCTCTGTGAGCCAGATTCTATTGCTTTCTTTTTCTTCACTCCTTGGTGTCTCTTGGTTTGCTGGTAATTTTTTATTAAAATTCCGACATTGTTTATTAAAAAAATCCAGATCTCTAAATGATATTATTTTCCTCCATGAAGGATTTTGTTTGATTAATCACAGGCATTTAATGTAGGTATATATTACTTTAATCAAGAATTGAGCCAATTTAAGACTACCTTCCAGCCTTGTAAGGCCTTCTCTATATTTTTAATTTGTGTTACTGTTATTGAGTAGTCCTTTTTGGTTCCCAGCTGAAAGCTTTGGATGTTTGCCAAGGCTCCCCTTCCCTGATAGTTTATGAAGTCCAATTTTTATACATCCAGCACTATGATATTGACAGTAGATCTGTTCAGGTTTTCAGCCTCCTGGAAGTTCCTTTATGCTTTGCTCCTCAGACTATCCATCTGCACTACTTTTGATTTCAATGATGGCCTCAATAGACAAAGAGGCTCAGTCTATTGAGCACTTGTCTTTTCTTCCCCTTCTTGTATGTTGGCACCTCCTCCAGATCCATCATTCCTAATGATTCCATTTAAATCTTACCTTCCAGACAAACTTACTACTTTTCATTACCTAAACATGCTTCTCACACCTCTTTAATTTTATTCACATGGATTCCTCTGCTGAGAACCTCAGTTCCATGTTAGCCTGATTGTTAAACATGTAGTACTTGTTTTTTTAAGAAGGGTAACTGGTAACTTCTGTGAGGCTCCAAACCCATATTGTCACCCTCTTTGGACTTCTTTATACTCAGTACATATTACTTTCATAGCACTTTATCAAAACATGTATGTAGGAATGGATAAATAGATAGATGAAATCTTCTTCTACTAGGAATATTACTAATCTGTAAAGTCCTTGTGGGAAGGACTCTCTTTACTTTTATATTCCCATTACCTTAGTATATTACATGGCTTATAGTGGAAGGTGAATAAATATCCATTGAATAAATGAAAACTTTTTTTTTTTGTCAAAGGAAAAACAGTCTCCATCTTCTCTAACAAAACATTTATTACTGCCTATTTAAGCCTCCCTGGAGATATAAACATTTTCTAATGAGACTTAAATAACGCTTTAACTCTCAATAGCATATATTTTATTCCACTCACTGTTGTATTGTTCAACTAACATCAATGGGTAAATTACGTTTGAATTTTTGAAACTGAATAGGATCTCTTTTCTTATGGCTTATTTTTATTTTATCTTAATAAATAATTATGAAATATTTTAAGTTACCAAAAGTACATGGAAAAATATAATAGACATCAATGTATCCATCACTGTACTTGAACAAATATGTAATATTTTGTTATATTTGCTTTGCATCTTTTTTTTTTTTGAGACTGTCTCGCTCTGTCGCCCGGGCTGGAGTGCAGTGGCGTGATCTCAGCTCACTGCAAGCTCTGCCTCCTGGGTTCACGCCATTCTCCTGCCTCAGCCTCCTGAGTAGCTGGGACTGCAGGTGACCACCACCACGCCTGGCTAATTTTTTATATTTTTAGTAGAGACGGGGTTTCACCGTGTTAGCCAGGATGGTCTCGATCTCCTGACCTCATGATCCGCCTGCCTCGGCCCCCCAAAGTGCTGGGATTACAGGCCTGAGCCCCTGCCCCTGGCCCCGAAAACACTTTTATAATATTTCTATTCCAACATATCAAGTTGTTCCACTGATAAAGCTTTATGATAATCACCTGATGATTGTAGACTCCAAATGTTTCTTAATTAGATTTGCTAATTATATTAGGTACACTTAATCTAAATAATCCATCAAATTCTGAAAGCATCTTAATTCTAAAAAATGCACGTCTGAATCAATAAATCCGGCATCCTACATGAGAAACAGGTAGGGTTTATACACAATTCTTTTGTTCTGAGAAACACGTAGGGTTTATACACAATTCTTTTGTTCTTGTTATTAATTTCTGTGTCCTGTTTTACCTAATTAGCAAGATTACTTAGAACAATTTACATTTTTCTGCAAAAGTTGTTCATTTATTGTGAGACACCACCTCCTGAGAAAGGAGCCATATATAGGTTGAGTTTAATAGATTTCATTATTTTAAGACTCCTTCAAAGCCTTTTTTGTAATATGTTTGTAAGAAATTAATATCAATAACATTTGAGAAAACAAACTTTGATCCTAGAATCTGAAAATCCACGTCAGATATATTCAATTCCTCCAGCGCACTAAGGGAAACACAGGTGATATTTGTTGTATTTACTTACTGCAATCCCAGAACATTTAACAGTTTGGCACACAGTAGGTTCACAATACACTTTTGCTGAACTTATGAATAAGTCAGTGATAAGTATTGAATAAAAGTCCTCCAGTCATTAACACACCAGAGATATAAATCTTCCTCTAACCTGTCAGTGTGACAATATTATAAAGAGCCCTGAAGAGGAAACTGGACATGATAGATTATTTCTTTTTTTAAAATTTCTTTTAGAAGATTTTAATGTAAAATCTATAAAATCTAAATAATTGTTTTAAGAAGGTATAATTTAGTATTTGTATGACAATTCTAAACAACTTTATTCAACATGCTATTTCATCTTTTAAGCATATTCCTATACAAAATTTAAGCTGTTTGTAGGAACCTTACCAAAGCTTTTTATATCGGAGTTACTTGATTGGTTACCATAGCCATAAAGGTTTTCCAGGCCAAGGTAAATTGTTCTACGCTTTCTGGTATATAATTTTCGAACTTCAATAGAATACTTGCTTAAATATTTGAGGAAATCCCTAAAGAAATATTCCTTAGAAAATTCTATAACAAAGATATAATTCAGGCTAATTTGTTTCCATTACAAAATTTCAACTTTTAAAAAAATTTACCTGGATTCTAAAAGCTTTCAATATACGTTCAGTGAATAGCAGAACATCTTTCTTGCAAGCACTTAACCATCACAAACCATCAAGGGTGCGGCACATAACCAGTGATGAACGTTGGAGTGTTCAGAAGCTATGCATCACAGTCGCCTGTGCATCATGATATCAACGTTGATTCGCAGGCTTTATCTACTGAGATTCTAATTAAGGATTCCACAAATTTTTATATTTAAAGCTCATATCTAAAACAGAAATGTGTACAATAACAAAATCATCGCGCTGAAGGGGACTTCATTCAACTCTAATTAATCTCAAATTTCAAGTGGAACACCAACAAAGCATCAGAGAGAGGCAAAACTCTTTCCCTTTTATAAATCCAATAGAAGTCTGTTAACCAATTTCTCTAGCCATTGGTCACTTTAAGATTATTACCACCTTATATTTGTATACTATACATTACACCTCTGAAATGAAGACAGAACATTTTATATTATAAGATGAAAAATCTTCATTTCAGGTATGTTCATTTTAGTCCACATTTGTGGAAATGGCAGGCTCTGACTATTTTAGAGCAGGTATTGCCTGATGAAATACACATTTGTAAACAGATTTTTGTCCTCTCTGTTACCGGTGGTTGTTATCGTCCAGCACAAGCCTGTGAAAGCTTCTGCACTTTAGCTTGTTTACTGTGCATTCTTAATGCCTATGAATGCAAACAGGCAGATTAGGAAAATAGTCAACGGTTCCTTTCAGCAGAGTTTGTAAGTACCACGCAAATTGCACTTCAAATGCCTTCAGGTGTGGAAAGAACTGCGTCTCCTTTTGTGCAGTTGTGAGGACAATAATCAGTTTCAGACTAAAGAGGGACTAGCAAGACTTCCTCTTCTGATCAGACAGAGATAAGAGTGAAACACTACCTGTCAGACTTTGCCCATGGTCCTTAGACCAAATGACAATCTTAATGGACTAAGGTAAGCTCATTTACCTCTGAAGTGAAGGAAAACCCTTAACAATGAAACATTCCCAACAACCAGGAAATTTAAATCAAATATCAGAACACATAATTATTTATGGAATGAAAAGGAAATTGGTAGACAAGGGAAATGAACCTTATGATAAATAACAAAGATGAATGCTTTTTTTTTTTTTTTTGTATGCTTTAGGACACAGAGGGAGGGAGAAATCTGAGGTCTAGAGTTAGGCTTGAAGTGGGTACGTGGGAAAAGGAGTGTGAGGTATACACATACATTGTAACTGCTGACTTCCTTTATTAAAACCTGTCTACAGGCAACACTTGAAATTTACATATGGAGAGAGACTTCCTGAAGCTGATGTCAGATGCCTAAAAAGGAAGTGCAAATGGCCATCATCCTGGGTTGCACTAGGGATGACTTGTTGAAGCACAATGTCACCAAAGAGCAGTTTCGCATCAATAGATTTCTTGGTCTCACACTCAAAAGCCTGCAGCGGAAATAGAATACTTCTGTTCTTTTACTGTGCGCATGAAAGGAAGAGAAAATAGGTAGAGCTTTCTGACCCTTTAAAACAAGCTCCCAAGCACTTTACTCCTTTTGAAAACCCTGTGAAGTTTCCTCCTGACACACAAGTCCCAGTTGCATTGTATGCGGTGCATTAACCCAGCGCTTGTTCTGCACTTCACCGACTGCCTGGTTGAAATGTCCATCCTTGTGAGCCCTTTTTTTCAGGAGTCCTATTCTCCAGCTCAGCAACAGCATATAGGTCGGGCCACTGCAGCCAGCATTTCATGCGAATTGACAATCGATTGATAGGTAGTCTGGGTTTTATTCCCTGCTTTTCCATAAATAGTTTTGTGTTTTAAACAAGTGACTTTTCCTCCCTGGGCCTCTTGATCTATAAATCAAGAAGGTTGGACTGGTTGACTCTTCAGGTGCATTCTACCTCTATAATTTGCAATTTCTATTTGGCAAAATAGTATCAGTAGATAATATTTATATCTGAAATCCTGATAGCCTTTTAACATACTTTCATAGATGAAAACAACTTTTCAAGTGTTATTTATTTCTTTTAAAAAGTCAAACAGACCCTGTTCATGTGTAATTTAACATTTAATTGCGTACAATTTAATTTCCTTTTTTCCCAAGAATCTGCCGATGACTTAGTAGAGTATCATCCAACTCAAATTGGCACTGATTTGCTTTCCAGACGTGTTTACACCGGCCAGAATACTCTGATAAAACAGGTAAACGATAGTTTTGAATAGAGATTTAAAGTGCTTAAAGTGGTTTTTTGTCACCACACCAAGGGAGACTGTGGCTGAGCTTTCAGAGAGCAAATCCTTCCTGTATCCCTGAGCTGTGTTCTCCATTGTTTAGTCTACTTTACTAAGATTTAGCCCAGGGAGGGCAGATCAGCATTTAAGCTGAATCACTAGACTTAGTGGCAGCTGAGTGGAGAGTTAGAATTTATCGAATACAGGTTTCAGCAGAGGTGACTGCTGTAACATTATGCGTTTAAAAGATAACATCACTTTGGTAGGCTATTACAATAAATTCTACAGAAATTTCTGGTTTCTTTTTTCCCTACTGCTGATTCCAAGGCCCCAGGCCAATCTCCTTCAACTCCCGGCTTATTCTCCTCCTAGCTACCTCCATATTTCCATCTAGGCTCATACGGCTGTAACTTGATTATTCAGCTTTGGAAACTCTGGTAAAGATTACTGGTGCTTACCACATTAGTTCTTCTTTTCCTTCTGGGTACATGGGAAGACTCCCAGCCTCCTCAGGAGTTAGACTGAAATCAAGAAAGAGCTAGTCATGTGAAGAGAAAATGAGAGGGCAGATAAATCTACCTTTTAAAAAAGATCTCTTTTTCCTCAGATAAGTTTCTCCTGCTTGGCACCCTTTGTTCCAGGTGGTACCGGCTGCTGATCATGAGGCTGGTTGTTGTCATCCTAGGGCTTCCTTCATCACCATTCTAGGAATTTCCTTCACCCCTTTCCTGTGTCCAGTTCCCTGATTCCAGAGCCCCACATCGTCCTCCTGAGCCATTTCCTTATTGTGCTGGTTAACATTCTCCAGTAGCCTACTGAGAGGGGGTGTCCATTCTCTTCGCCCTTGTAGATTTAGATGGCTTGTTTATGCTTTGCTCTCAATCAAGTTTCAGGAGAAAACAGAGATTAATATGTTTATTCAATCTACTTTTTTTTCAACCAGTAAGAAGTAGCCAGTGTTTACTTTGCAATATCAAAGTCAACTTTGGATAAATTTCATTTCAGTATGGAGTAAATAAGGCATACTTAACTCCATTGGAAATACTACCATTCTTATTTCATCATAAACTAATGTATGATTTATTTCAAAAGTATTTAACAAAGTAAGAGACTTTTTTTTTTAAATGTGTTTTGTATCTCAACATCAAAACTATATTTATTACTTTCTGTTCCCAAACCTGTTCCTTTTCTCATATTCCTATTGATATCAGTCATGCATACAATCAATCAGACCTTAAAACTCAGATGTGTTTGTCTCTTCCTTCTATCCAAACCACAATGTTCGGAGTTGCAGATTCCTCTCTCTTCTACCTTTTTGCATTTGGTCCCACCTTTCTGTTCTTATTATAATCCCTAAGCTTTGTTCAACCCATTGTTATAGCCCAGCCAACAGATCCCTAACACCAAAGGTAGGGTGATTTCAGCTGCAAGAACTGAATGATGGATGAAAAACGGCATTATCTTAATCAAGTTTTTAATCTTCCTAATCAAGAAATTCAGGGGTAGGCAGTTGCTGGATTGGTTAGCAGCTCAAGGATGTCTTCAAAGACCCACAGACCCTTGCTATCCTTCTGCTCTGCTATTCTCAGTGTGCTAGTAATATCTCCTTTGCAGTCACAAAATGGCTGCTGCAGTTACAAGCACGACCTCCCCTCAGTCCCCTGATACTAATTGACTTATCCCTTCTCTATGTTCAGAGAACTAACTACATTATTTCTTCTGTTATACTTAATAACAGACACATCTACTTTGTAGAGTCTTGAATTTCTTAATGTTTGTGGCTTGTAACTATATGTATCCTCAGAATGCCTTGTTTATAAGATTTATTCAATAAAGATGCACTGAGTTAAATTAAATGGTTGAATTCAAAATACTTGAAAATACATTTAACTCCAGACATTCCATCAACCTTCAAAGTGTCCTAATGAACTTATCTCTCACTAAAATGATTTAATCTCATTCTCCATGTAGAGATTTTACTCTGTGAATGATGTATTGCTGTTTATTTGGAATGCAGTTTACGTATTTAGAATTCCAAGAAGTCCAAACTGAATAGTATACAACAATTGGAGTAATTTAAAACAAACAATATTATAGACATATCCACATTCATAACAAAATCAAGTGCTGAAGGAACACTTATAAAAGAGAAAAGGAATGAAAGAGCCATTAAACATTTCTTCAGTTTAGGGACTCTTGTACCAGTGGCAAGATCTCAGGTTCTTTCTGGGCTGCTTCTATTCACAGTAGATCATTTCTATTAAGATCTTGCATACGGAAGGATTAATTAATTAATTAAGCCCCTTGCATACAGAAGGATTAGGTCTTTTGTTTGGTTCCAGATGGTTCCCACCACTGACTTTTGACTTTCCTAAGTTAAAGGAAAAACTGCAGGCTGCTCCTCTGCAAACCTTTTCATAGGACTTCCATAAGATTTGCCTGATTTGTTATTGCTGATTGTACTCATCAGAAGTAATTGCTTAATTCACAACCTCCATTTAATTATTAGTATCTCTACTCTTTAAGAACACATACTTTTTTGTCTTTATTCCAAGCTACTGATCATTTATAATAATCATTTTCTGATTAAATATCATTTAATAGAAAGGATAGTTTCATTCAGTGTCAGATCACCTAATTTCTTTTATTACATAGACTCTCAGTTTCTTCCCCTGTAAAATGGGACTAATAGGTGTGCCTGGAATAAGATTATTGAGAAATTAATACATGTATGAAAGCAATTTAGAATATTTCCTATAGATCACAAATTCTCCATAAATGTTGACTACTAGTAGTAGATTTTAAACTACAGCTAACACTATTTTTTGGTTTACATGTCTAATTGCTTATGAAATTGAAGTCAAGCATCACTAAATTAATGGAAGACATTGACTATATTCTGTATATATGTCCCATATGAAGTTTTAGCATGGCGTTATTAAAAATTTTAAAAATAAATAGCTTTTTCCAAAGTTTTCTCCTGCCCCAAATAATCAAGATCCTTTTTTGGCTTTACATCTGGATGAAGTAAGTATACAATATAACCATATTTTAATGTTACTAATGGTTTTTCACTTTTAAAAAATCAGTATTTTTATGGATAATATCTATGTCGACTTATATATTGGCTACCAATAATGTAGTCAATTCAGCTAACTTTGTTTAGTTTATTAAATCTATTTTCAAAAGCACACTAAACTGAGTTATTAAAATGTTAAATATATGTTTAGTTGGTGTTAGTCGTTTTCAATTAATTCATAGTAAGACTATAAGTATTGGAATTTTATAATCTGAATTTTTAATAATAATTATAATATTAGGAATTAATGGATTTTTACATTGCAAGAATCTCAGGTTTTGATATTCCTATTTTAATTATATCACAAGTTCTCTGCATTTTGAGATTTGCACATTTTAATAGAAATTCTTATAACAGAAAGTGTCTTAAAAAGGAAGGTGTCAACTTTAAATAAAATGGAAATTTCGAGAATGAATTTTGTCCACTTAATGTAAGAAGGGTTATTTAGTCTTGAACATTTAAAAGAACAGGATTTGTCTTTCTAAGCTATTCACATTCTTGTAAAATAGCCACTTTTTGAAACAGAAACTTCAGGATTGTTTAGTTTTCTGTGAAGCAGCGTGTTTGGTAAACAAATGCAGAGAATGGGAACATTTTTCAGCTTCCTGCAAAACCTTCAGATGCATGACTGCACATTGTTTCTACAAAGAGAAAATAAAAATGAGAGCAACTACTTAGAAACCTGTCCACACACACACATTTGTTATAAACACAAAAGTTATGGAAGAGATTTCTTGCTACTATGAATCCTTATCATGCATTAGACTTTGAACTTATTATACAGAGTAAATTTTTTTTCAGCTGCTGATATACTAATGAAAAAAAACTTAAAATTTATCTGACAGGGTTTAAAATTATGTCTGGGTAGACATCTCCCAATTTTCAACAAAACACTTATAACTATACAGATAAAGATAAAACACATCGCCACGGAAAATTAAATGGATAATCAGCCCATTTCTAGAAGATGGGCAGAAATTTTAGTAACCATAAGGAAGAAGGCACAGAATTAGGAAAAACAGTTGGCAGTTCACTTATGCTTCACCCACCAAAAAGAGTCACCCGTAGATGAACACAGGAATGGAGACTTTTGTATCTCTCCCTGAGTGTCAGGACCTGCAGTCTAATATTGCAGCCACCAGTCACATGTGACTATTGAGCACATTTTAAATGTGGCTACCAGAAAATTTAAAACTACATACGTGGCTTGCATTTGTGGCTCACATCTTATATGGACAGTGCTGGTCAATAGCATGGCTGAGAGAACCATATTCTATACTAACTGTAAAACTGGCCAGCTTGGTGGAGTTTCTGTTTGAAGTTGCTGGAATACTTTTCTTTCCTACTACATGGGGGGGAAAAAGTATTTTATTTACTTTTATTTGCTCATGTAGTGATTTGGTCCAAGAAAACATGCCAGAAATTGGAGGTGGAGTAGGGGTGGTGATTAACTACAGGTTGTTACATAAAGTTTATATAAAAGGGTGATATGGTTTGGCTGTGTCTCCACCCAAATCTCATCTGGAATTGCAATTCCCATAATCCCCATGTATCGTGGGAGGGACATGGTAGGAGGTCATTGAATCATGGAGGCAGTTACCCCCATGCTGCCGTTCTCGTTATAGTGAGTGAGTTCTCAGGACATCTGATGGTTTTATAAGGGTCTTTTCCCCTTTTGCCAAAGACTTCTCCTTTCTGCCACCATGTGAAAAAGAACGTGTTTGCTTCCCCTTCCGCCATGATTGTAAGTTTTCTAAGGCCTCCCCAGCCATGTGGAACTGTGAGTCAATTAAATCTCTTTCCTTTATAAATTACCCAGTCTTGGATATATCTTTATTGTCAGCATGAGAACAAATTAATACAATGGGTAACAAGGAAAGGCATGATGGCAGTGAGTATGTTGAAAATGGTAGTTTTTAATGCATAGCATCATTGCAGCATGATAGAGAACAAGGTAGAGTGATGGGTAAGAGCTTTATGACATAAAATACTGCTGTTCAATGAGAAGTGAAGTTGGAGCTATGGATTACATCTGCTTTCTAACTATAGATCTGAGAAGTTAGGTTTATCAAATTCCAAGTACAGAGTAAGAACTAAGGGGGAATTCATGTGCTCTATTTATTGGCAAATCTAAGTCCAGATCAATTTCCCTGCATTCAAACATAATTAAAGACTGGAGAAAGGGCTGGGTGTGATGGCTTGCACCTGTAATCCCTGCACTTTGGGTGGCGGAGGTGGGCAGATCGCCTGAGGTTGTGAGTTTGAGACCAGCCTGGCCAATGTGGTAAAACCCCATCTCTACTAAAAATATAAAACTTAGCTGGGTGTGGTGGTGTGTGCCTGTAATCCCAGCTACTTGGGAGACTGAGACAGGAGGATCCTTTGAACCCGGGAGGCAGAGGTTGCAGTGAGCCAAGATCGTGCCATTGCACTCCAACCTGGGCATCAAGAGTGAAACTCTGTCTCAAAAAAAAAAAAAAAAGACTGGGGAAAACAGAAAAGAAATAAACTACTTGGACCAATTGGAAAAAAAAAATACAGAACAATAGAATGGAAACATCATACTGAAGTTTTGGTGCAGGAGCATAATTTCAAAAAAAAAATACTACAGTGAGGTTTTAAGTTCACCTATATTAATAATTGTACTGCAGACCTTTAAGGGAAAAAAATAATTGTCTGAGGATTTTAAATTCTGAGCTGAAGACAAAGTAAAAAAACAGCTAGGAAGTTTTTATATTGGCCCTAAATGAGACTATTCCTTCTTGTAGCCACAGTGTCTGACCCTGCAGTTGATGAATTATAAGGTTGGTTGATGTCACTGTCATTTTAGGACTCATGTAAAAATAAAGGCTTTTGTTGGGAAAAAATGAGACACCGAGATTTGAAATGGCCAAATTTTAAAGAATTTCAATAAGTCAGAGCATCTCAGACCCCAGAATCCCTCCGAACTTCCAATCCTAATAAAAGTAGCCTCGGTTTGAGAGACTAGTCTTGCCTTGCTTAGGGTCTCTATTATGACTTCACTCAAGGTAGTTAGCCTGGAAGAGAATGCCAAGTTTTCACGTGATCTAACTTTACTGCCCCTCATTATCCTCAGTTAAATAGTGAGAGCTAAATAACAGCATATTCTAAAGAGCTAATAACAACAAACCAACCTAGAAGGAAAGGGTTTACATTATAAAAGCACTGAAACATTTTTCTAACTTATATTGGATGAAGCCAGGCAGCATATATGAATGGCTTCTGGGAATTCTTGATGAGATAGGGTGAAACGTAAATACACTTCCCAGGAATCTTGGATTTAGTGTTCAAGTTTCAGGGTCTGGAAATTATTTTAATTGTTTGTTCAGCTGGTAAACCAAAAGTGAACTCAACAGTGGCTTAAGCTGAATCAACATGAGATACCAGACATTATTTGCCTTAATGCAAATAACAAACTACAAATGTTTAGGTATTTTAAGGACAAAGAAGTTGGAGTAGATTTATCATGTACAACTATGTCCTCCTCCAATCCTGTCCCCCAGTAGGGCTCAGGCACTCTTCATCAAGACATGGACAGGTACGTTAGATAAGGGGAATGCCAGTTGCCTAGAAAAGTGCTGTAGTGCTGCTCTCTGAGGCTAGAATGAAAGGAGATGCTGTCATTGAAATATGGTCCCTATTTCCAGTGGGAATAATGAGATCAATGATGTTGATCTTTAACCTCAAGGATCAGGTAGATGTGGTTACTGTAATAAGCAGCAGGCCTCTCGTGGTGGCTGACTGATTATTAGAACTGAAATAGATGGATAGCCTTCCGAGGTCTTAGTCTGTGTAACCAAAAGAAATCTAGGGCTGATGCACAAAAGCCAGACTTCAGTTATCGTGACTTGAATTATGGCTTCAGACTTGTGCCAACTGACAGACTCAGAGACTTCAGTAAATCTTCCACCCAGTCATCCATAAAGGGATCTGCAACTGCTTCCAGGATCAGAATATACAGAGGGTTAGGGTTAGGATTAGTTAAGGATATATATCTTTGGAGGATTATGGAACATTGGTTTGGAGCTATTTGCTGTGAGTTCAAAATGCTACTTGTAGTATACCCTTCAGAGTGGAGGCTTATGGAATTCAGACAATAAGTGAAGTTTTGGTCCAAGTTTATCTCATAGTGAGATTGATAGAGTGAGTCCATGTCCATGAAACTATTCTATGTTTGTTTTATCAGTTCCTGTATGTATAAAATACACTTTTTTCAACATCTGATAAAATTCCTGTCTGTTTCTCTGACATATGGAGTAGCATGTTAGTACATGAGAGAAAGTATGAAGTAGAAGTCCCTTAGGTTCCCATTAGTTAAGAAAATAGCAAACCAAAAGCAATACTTAACCTTGAGGACATCAGGTGAAAGTACCTTGTCAAATATTTGGTGGATCTTAGAGAAGAGCTGTATTATCACATGTTTAATCAGGCTGTGAATTCATTGTAACTGCTGTTGCATTGAAGACTCCAGTACATAATAAATAGCTATTAATATAGTGACTGTATCATTCCCATACCAATAAACCTAAAATAATTCTAATTATAGTCCCAAAATAATACTATAAATTTTAACTCATTTAACTTCTAGGCAGGGATATCCTTATACTTTCATCATATTGCCTCAGGGCTATGTCAGTTCTCTGGCTCTATTAGTTAAAACTGAGGGACTTTGATAATCCTGCCATCCCAGAAGACATCATGATGAAAGAACCTGATGAACAAGAAAGGGCAACTTTGACCCTTTCTGCTCAAAATACCCGCCTCAGACCAGCAGCAACAACAGCAGCATCACCTGGAAATGTTTAAGAAATGTAGGGCTGTAGAATCCCAAGGGCTACTGAATCAGTCTTCATTGTAACAGTCAAAATGTCCTTAAGAATATGGCTGAGAGCCCTTGGGGGCCACTAGTGTGAGTCCCAGCGTCTTAAACCCAAAGAACCTGGGTTCTGTTATCAAAAGGCAGGAGAAGAAGAGTGTCCCGACTCTAGCAGAGAGTGAGAATTCTCCCTTCCTCCACCTTTTTGTTCCATCCAGGAACAAAAGTTCCTGGTGCCCACCCACATTGTGGGCAAATCTTCCCCAGCTCAGTCCACTGACTCACATGCCAATCTTCTCCAGAAATGCCTTTAGAGACACACCTGGGAAAGCCTTATTGGTCTAATCAAATGCCAAACCACCTGGTTTCCCCTTTCAGCAGAGGGGGATGGGCTCAGTGCCTACTGAAGCATCGAGGATAATTAATGCAAGAATTGAGAATAAGTGCTACTTTACCAACTGTCTGGGTATCCCTTAATTCAGTCAAGTTGACACCTAAAATTAACCATCACTCTGTCCCAAGAACATAATCATAAATATGGACAAATATTTGTGTATAAGGTAATATGCTACAGAATTTTTACTGGGAAAATTATAAACAGTAAAACACAGGAAAATTTTTAGTAAATTACAGTTTGGCCATATGATGAAAAAATGAGGCCATTTCAAAACTTACATTTTTAAATAACATCAGTATAGTTTGAATATCCTCATAAAACAAAAAACAGAAAGTAATCTGTACATATACAATTTTGATTATGTGATGTATATATTTATATATAAAAATTGACATGGAACTACATTTAATAGTATTGTTTTATATCTGGCTGGTGGGGTGCTGTGGATAATTTCATTTTTCTTCTTTCAATTTCTCATATTTTTAAATATAATAAACACATTTCTATTATTACCAGTAAATAATATGAAAATTTTAAATCATATGGCCTGTTTTATGCATTGTTATGATGTTGTTTATTCTTATCTTTCCAATATTTAAAGAAGTTTGGCAAATAACTATGTAATGAATAAATATGAAAAAATGCTTTGTACTGCCTCTAGAAAGATTATTTGTGATTTATCTGTTTTTGAAACTTATATATGTAGTCAACTATTTTGGCCTATCCAATCTTTTCATTATTTGGCATTGATTTAAAATATATGTAGCAGTTTCTTTCCCAAAATAATTTAAAGCAGTTTACAATACAGAACATGTGCAATATATTATAGAAAGTAAATTAAAGATTGAGGCTAAGAGAAAAGGAAGAAGTAAATAAACTATTGATATGCATTGCCATAATTTTATGGGATTGAGCATTAGACTTGACTCATACGTCTGTGGCTATACAAAAGAAAAACATTGAAAATGTCACAGGTCTTTTACTATCAGGAAGGAAATAATATGCTTGGGGAAAGGGGTAGGGGTGGGTGGGGAAAGGTTATTTAAATGGGTTATTAAAATGTTAGGGGGATGGGGCATGTGTAGTTTGAACTCCTTCCAAAAGTAATTATAGTTGAAACATCTTGACATTCTTTCACGATTAATGTCTTACTTCTAGAAAAAGGGTTTGGGAGACAATTCTCCATGGGTCTCTCATGTTTTTGCATATCCTCCAACCAGAGACACTCCTTACCTTTATCTTCACAAGGATGTTCATATAGCAAACAGCCTCAGACAATAGAGTGTCTTTCACTAAGCAGCAAGCAGGTTTGCTTCCTGTCCAGCATGTTAAAGATAATTTCTTTCTCTGGAGCAAAGGTCACACAGGTTTGCTTACTGCCTGTTATAAAAGATCAGGGTTCTCTAAACTTAAGCTTCTTCAGCTGTGATTCTCTGTGTGTGAATCCACTTGGGCCTGTTTTGTTACCCCTGTGGGACTTGAGAGGCAAGAAGAATGGCAACGAACGTGATACTCCTGCTGTTTGCAGTGCCTTGAGGAATAAAATTTTGAGTACTGACCCAGGGCTCATGTCTTCTGCCAGCATCAATGAGGCTGTGGCAGGCCAACTCATTAGCCTAAATATAGAGTAACATTGCAGACTCTCCACAGTTTTTGACAACGGTTTGGAAAAGGAAGCTATTCTTGAAGCCCAAAGGTCTTACAGGGACTGCTTAGACAAAGCTGTATCTTTGGATAAATGTATCAACAGACTGAAGTAAAAGTAAGAGGCAGGAGAAAATTCATTGACAGCTAGTGATAGCTAAAAATGGATTTATTTTAAGGAATAGCATGCTTATATAAATTTATCAAATAGATTAGCAAGACAGGTAATAATAAACCCTACTAATTCCCAAGAAAATTTACTATTAGATAGTGAATTTACTACTAGAGAGTTAATTGCTAAAGCAATGACATAACAATATAATTATTTTTAAATATTTTATTTGTGCCAAAGAAATCAGGCTAAAAACATGTCTTCTTTTTGTATAACATTTGAACACAATGCCACCAATGCAAGGCATGCTTAAGTCTTCACACTTCAAAGAAATGACCTTTCAGCCACACTTAGGGAAAGTAAGCTAAAATCTGCGGGGCATTCCAGTTGCCAAGGACACTTGTAATCATTTCCCTAATTGTCCTTGACAATCTTATCATTAAAGATGTGGGACATTAATTAATGATGGAACATCTATTCCCGGAAAAACAGGCCTTGGAGACACAATAGAGAGCTTATTCTCTGTACGTTCTTTGTGAACGCTGTTTCTACATTGTGGGTCATCCATGTTGCGAGTGTTGCCTGGATGGCATGTAAATATTTGGAGCACTCGATTGTATGAGAATTGGATTGAATAAAATCAATGCTGATAATGCT
Organism: Papio anubis; assembly: GCF_008728515.1. Taxonomy (NCBI): domain Eukaryota; kingdom Metazoa; phylum Chordata; class Mammalia; order Primates; family Cercopithecidae; genus Papio; species Papio anubis. The sequence goes on from NC_044981.1 coordinate 146,170,962, forward strand.
GAAAATATGTTCAAAACCAATGTTCCCTAAAGAACCTTTTATGCCTAGATTAGTATCAGTGTTTAATTGACAGCCTCTTCACTTGGTTAATTACTTGGTCTATTGTGGCAGGGAGAGGGAGAAAAGGACAAAAGCATTTGTGTTATGAATAGTTGACAATAAGGGAATCAAAAAGGAGAAAGCCAAACACCCTGCTACAGAATACCATCTTACATAAAGTCTTCCTTGCACACTATATGATTTTTTGAATGATCATTCTTAGAAAAATGGAAATTGTTGAAACAGAACCTGTCTTTCAAAACACTAGTTCAAACCTTTGTGTTTTTAAACTACTATGGAGGACAAATTCTGAGGTGAACTTTTTGCCTTCATTTATCTTTTGCTATAAATAAAAGGGTGCAGAAACTGAGATATGAAATGAAAACACATGTTGAGGATTTATTCTTTGTACCTTTGAACTACAGTATAAATTAAACCTTTTACACAAAAGGAAACAAATTGGAATACTGTGAAATCACATGCACACATCCATTCTTTCTTTAATATTCCCTTATGTTTATAGAAATCGCATATGTATTTAACTAAAAGTCTAAAATCAATTAATTTCTTTTATTTTTACTTCTTCTGAAAAAATGAGATACATGTGCAGAATGTGCAGCTTTGTTACACATGTATTCTTTACACCTTGAATTTATAACACTATAATTTATAACAACTATTCCTTTTCTAGATTTTTCTGAAAGAATGTCAGGAAAATTCCTATTCACTCTGGAAAATCACAATGGTGTTCAAAGATATTGAAAATGTAAATGAATTCAAAAAGAAGATCATCTTAGTTGATCTCCTTTTCTGGTACATCCTTATCAGTCTCACCTCTGGACATTGTTGTTCTCAAGGCTTCATTCAGCGCTCAACCCTTGATCTTCTGCTCTTTTCTTTCTGCATGTGCTTCTTTGGTGATCTCATTCAGCCTCATGGCTTTAAATATCATCCATATGCTGATGATTCTTGTGTTTGTATTTTCAGCCTGTACCCCTTCCCTGAACTCTGCTTGGATATCTAGTGGGCGTCTTAAACTTGACATGTGCAAAACTAGAGCCATTTTGGTTCCTTGAAGCTCTGCTTCTCCCACAGTCTTACATTTTATATCTCTATTACCCTTCTACCAGCTACATCTACTCCTTCACCTAAAATAGATCCCAGAAACATTGTGTGTTTGTGTGTGTGTGTTTAATCTCTCACCACTACTATTGTTACATGCTTATCATTTCTCACCTGTATATTATTGTTATTACCTAACTGGGCCCCGTTTCCCATTCTCCTCCCCTCTTTCCTACCAGTTTTAGTTGCCTTTCCTTAAACCCAAGAAGTTTACATATGCTACCTCATTTATTCCTCACCAAAATGTTATGGCACAGGCTTGATTACAACCATTATATACATAAAGTACCTAAAAATCAAAGAGGTGCTTTAAAGTCTTGATGTTAGACCCAGCCTTTCTGATCCCTAAGTCCGTATTCTTTCTATTAAACTTCAATATGTATTACATTCAGGGCATTAATCACCTCCTAATGAAGTGAAAACTTTAGTCAAACCAGTTGTTTTCTGTCACCAGAGACTGATAAACTGAATGTCTTCATTTCCAAACACTGGTTTTGTTACAGACAAAACCTGAATGCAGACGTTCATTGGTTTTGTTAGAGACAAAAATCTGAGTCCAGACTCTTGCGCCATGGCAGCTGGCAGCCAAGCAAGTCACTGTCCTTTGCAGGAAGAGCAGTGAGAACTTTGGAGAGTGAGCCAAGGAAAAGCAGAGGGAAAGTTCATGACTTGGCTCTACCAGTAAAAACTTGATCTGTGCCACAGATACTCAATCAAATGAATTTACGAGTTTTTTTTTAAAGATCACAATTAGTGCCAAAAATCAAAGCCAAGGAGTCATGCCATGTTGACTGAATGTGAGGGACACTCCAGAACTAAATGATCAGGCAAGTTCTACAATTTTATCCCAATTTGCATTGCACTTAGATTCTTTATATTTGCTTAGGCAGAACGTAGGTGTTTATTTTTTATTTCAGTTTGGAGGAGGAATGACTCTGATAACTTATCTAATACATCCTTTTTAATTTAGGCCTACATTTGCATTTACATCTGAATAAATGAGTATCTTCTGTGTGCTTAGTGGTTTCCTAGGCCACAATTACCCTGATTGTCATATTCCATTTGAATCATGGGAATCATCACATTGATCATGTGCTGACTTTTGTACATAAATATGATGCTACCAGCCCACTAGAGTTGGAATTAGATAACATTTGCTGATAACTTATTACATGCCAAATAGATATTATTGTTCCCAGTTTACACATAAGAAAATTGAGACTCGTATGGGTTAAATAACTAGCTAAAATTGTACCACTAGTTAGTTGCAAACATTTCTTCTGGGCTCTATATTAGCAACCTAATGTTTTCTTTCTCTGTGATTATTAAAATGAAACCTAGCACAGGAAAAGTCAACAGCTTGATGTTTGATAATAACTTTTTAAAATATAGAAATGTAATAATTTCACCTCTGTGAACACAGGTCTTAAAAACACAGTTGACACCATATCACAATGCCACTTCTGTGGAATTACGGCCATGACTGTATCCCTAGAGAAAATATTATTCAGACTAAATAATACTCAAGATAATATACTTAATTTATTTATGTATCCCAATTTGAATCATTCTTTTTAATCCCTAAAAATAATTTTATCATTACGAAGAGTGGAGTTTCATGGCCGTTTTGCTTAAAGTCCAGTTTAAGAGTTTGAGCCGCAAACCACTTTAATTATAGAGGTATAGAAGAGTATTACATGACCAGCCAATTCTCTAAAGAACACATTGGTACCATAAGATAGCCTCTTAAAGCCAGTAGAGGCAAACAAAAATGTTTATCTAATTTGTTTGTAGCACCTGTGTAGCACACCATAATTTGACTCTAGGATATACTCAAATTTAAGATTTACTATGCCAACATTGCAGCGAGATTCCCTAGACATTTATCACAATGAGAGAAACGCCTGTAATGTCTGTCCCAGAAATTCACACACAGAATTACAGTAACCTGCTGCTCATTAAAGGTTAAGAGGCACGTACTTGTGGAATTCAATGCCTCAGTGATAGTCAAGGCCATAATTTGATAGACATGATTGTGCTCCTTCTGGAGGCACAGGTTTCTACTTCAAAGCATGCAAAATGAGAGGGTAAAAATAAGAGAAAAGAATATTTAGAGAATAAATGAAATGAAAAATTCATTGATAATGTTTGGCAGGTGGCAAAACCAATCACATGCCTATTTTATAATTATTTCAAGTTACAATTGAGGTATTCTAATTCATATCTGGCTAATTTTACCATAATCGTCTTGTCTATATTATGTATTTTAGGTCTTAGTTACTTAAAGTCTACAATATTATTTCATTCCTATATTTTCACACAACAATTAAACAGATAACAATTAAATAAAATTCTAAATTTTAAATCTAGAATTCTCACCCCTATTCACTTCTGAATCCACATATCTAAGCTTATTTTTTATCTAAGGAACTGAAAACTGCTCATGTCCCAAGGTCATCAATGTTCTTCATGTTGCCAAATCTAACTGACACCTCTTTGCCCTCCTCTTAGTTGATTTATTAATAGCATTCAACACAGCTGACTATTTCCTCTTTTCTTAAGCACTTACCTTTCTTACCATCTATGAAACCACATGTTTCTGATGCTAGAAATGCTGTATAACAAGATAGTTTAGACTTTGGTGCCTTTCATAGTCTATGTGTGCTGCTATAAGAAAATACTTGAGACTGTTTAGTTTATTTTTAAAAAACAAAAATTTAATTTTCACAGTTCTGGAGGCTGAGAAGTTTGAGATTAAGACTGGCAGGTTCATTACCGAGTGAGGGTTCCCTTGAGTGAGGTTCCCTCACCTCCTACCACTTTCTGTCTCTTCCTAGTTTCATCATTATTCTCTATATTCTGGCTACAGTGTCATTTTTATCCCTCAAATACACATTTTCCATTTCCATTTTAATACTTTTGTGTTTGCTAATTCCTCTTCTTGGAATTCTCTTTCCTCCATTTTTATTGGTGATACTGTCTTATCATTCAGGCCTCAGATCCAGTGTCACCTCCTCAGTGACTCCTAACCTGAATTAGCATCCTTTCTGTCTGCTTCCCAGGTGGTTTCTGAATGCAGAGTCCTCTGGAGGGGAAGAACACTATATCCTCCTATGGCAGAAGGCAAAAGGACAAGAAGGGACAAAAGCCTTCCATCAAGTCCTTTTATAAGGGTACCTAATCCCATGCACCAGGGAGGAGCACTCATAGTCTAATCACCACTTAAAGTCCCTGCCTCCTAATGCTATCGCATTGGCAACATCTGAATTTAGGAGGGGACACATTGAAGCAATAGTCCCAGACTGCCTGGACTTGAATCCCAACTTACACATTTACTAATTTTGTAACCTTGGAAAAATTGGTTTTAATTGATCTATGACTCACTTTCCTTGTATGTAAAATGGGATGATAATAGTAACCCTACCTCATAAAGTTATTATAAGGATTAAATGAGTTAATATTTACAAAGAATTTAGAAAAATGCTTGGCATGGAGTAATCACTATAAAAAGCATTAGATATTATTATTAGCTGTTCCTGACTCTCAGTCTTCTGTGCTGACTCAGCCCAGTCTACAAATGCTGGCATTACCTGATGTTGGATCTTGACCCATGCCCTCTTCCAGTCCCATGGCTTCAAGTTTCATTTATTTGTTGGTGACTCTCAAATAATATGTCATCTCTCCTGTGGACTCTAGATTCCCATATGGAACTGCTTAACTCAAAATAGTCCAAACAATAAGCATAGGTAATAGTTCATACAACAAGAAGTTCTGATATGGTTATAAGTTGGTTTATTTAGCAGCTCAAAGACATCACATCTCTAGGGTCTTTCTATTTTTTCATGTTTTCATCTTTAGCATATCAGCTAATATTCCTGGTTGCAAGATGGCCACAACAGTTGTAGCCATCACATTTAGACCCAAGAGTATCTAGTGTAGGCTTCCTCAACCTTAGAAATATTGATATTTGGGACTGGATAACTCCTTGCTTTGCTATGTGGGTTGTCCTGTGCATTGTAAAATGGTTAGCAGTATCCCTAGCCTGTACTTAGTAGATACCAGTAACATACTCCCAGATGTGACAAACAAAAACATCTCCAAATACTGCCAAATGTCTCCTAGGGTACAAATTTGTCCCCAGTTGATAATCATTGGTCTAATGAAAGAGGAGAGGCCACCTCCTTCTGTGGGTCTCCTTTCATAAAGAAGGGAATCTTTCCTAAAAAAAAAAAAACTGCTTCTCAGGTCTCATTTTCCAGGTCTCTGTCACTCACCTTTTTCAAAACCAGTCACTAGCCAGATACATAGGATTACCATGATTGATTTAGAGTAATTAGCATTTGTTTGAGGGTAGGATTAAATACAGAACAGAATTGGCTAGGCCCACAAGGCAGAACAGAGACCAGTATTGGTAGGAATAAGCGGTGGCTGGTACATGTCTCACTCACGTTGTCTTTGCACTGAGAATACGAGTTCACGCCTTTCTCTTCTATCTTCTCCTGCTTTCATCATCATTCTCTGTATTTGGGCCACACTGTTCTTTCTATCTGTCATTTTCATTTTAAGGCTTTTGTGGTTGCTAGTTCCTCTTCTTGGAATTCTCTTTCCTCAATTTTTTATTGGTGATACTTTCTTACATTCAGGCCTCAGATCAAGTGTCACCTTCTTGGTAACTCCTAAGCTTAGTTACCATCCATCCCTCTATTCACTCTTTATTACAGCATCTAACTTGTCTTCTACATGGCATTTGCTGCTTTCTGATATTTGCTTGTTCAGTTTGGCTGTCCCAACAAAATGTAAACTGTCAAAAGCAGAAACCTTGTCTTTCTTGTCTTCCATTGTGTCCGAAGCACCTATAACAGTGCCTGGATATTATAAGCACTCGATAAATACCTATTATATGAATAAATAAATGAATGAATAACTTGAGAAATGTGTTCTGAAGCACAGGAGAGGAATCACCTGAGAAACTCCCAGGAATAGTTGGGAGACAATTTAATGTTATAACTTCCTATACTCAGAGTGAAATAAATTTGGGAATATCAAAAATACATAACTTGATCTCCACTCTGGGTCAAGATAGAGTAACAGGGACTGGACTTAACTTCCTAACTTAAGCCACTAGAAAGCAGATAAAATACAGAAAACAATTGTTTTCAGACACTGGACAGCAGGAAGTAGAGGGCAGCAATTCTTGAGAGATGAGAAACAAACTAGATATCCTGCAATAATCCAAATTAATGCCTGGAGAGTTTTCAGGTCACCTTGTGGAGGAACCCAGGCAAGTTCTGGTGGTTTTCCAGAGTTAAAAAGATAGAGCTGGGAGCTCAGGATAGCAAGGTAGGTAGAGTTTGCAGGACAGAATACTGGAGAGGAGAGAGCTGCCCAGAGAGGGACCCCAGGAGATGAGTAGAGTGTCTTCCCTCCACACTACCGATTCCTGGGTACTGATTAGCACATGCTTGAAAGGAAATTACCTGAAGCTTGGGGAGAAACAACCCCAAAGGAGCAGGCAGAACAACCCTAAGCGCTCTCACTGGGAATAGAATGTGCTACAATAGACAGAGAGCAGAAACCATGTAATGTACGTAATATTGGGTAGAGTACTCTGAAGGGCATTGTCTCGGTAATGCAGAAAAATTAGCTTGAGTCTACAGGCTGCTCTAATTCTGTTTAACAAGGCTTAAAAGCAAAGCTCGAAAAGGACAAATGGTTTCCAGGTCACCTAACTGCATATTAGAATTGGAATGAATTATATGTGAAGGAATACAAAATATAAAAATGTCCAACATTTAACAAGATGAAATTCACATCTAGTATCCAATATAAAATACCAGCATGCAAAGAAATAGGAAATAAGACCCATAAATTAAGAAAAGCCAATCAATCAATAAATCCAGAAAGGTCACACATGGTAGAATTAGTAAATAAGGACACTAGAATGGTTAGGGTTAGCATAGTTCAGATATTCTGGAAGGAAGAGGAAAGCAAGCATGAGCATGTTAAGGAGAGCAGGAAAAATTTTTTGAAGACAAATTTGAACTTCTAAAATGGAAACTACAACAGCTGAGATGAAAAATACACTGGATTAAATGAATAGCAGATTAGACACAGCAGAAGATTAATAAATTTAAAGATAGAAAAAAAATGAAAAAAGGGGGAAAATTTCCCTACAGCTTCAGTGAGCTTTGGGGAAAGTTCAACAGCCTCATATACATATGTAATCAACGTGCCCAAAATGTTGGGGAGGGGCACAGAAAAAAAAAGTTGTGAGCAAATAGTACATGAAAGTTTCCAAAGTTCACAATAAAAGCAATAAACTCACAGAGGCAAGAATCTCAATAAAGTGTAAGCACAAGAAACCTGAAAGAGTTAGACCAAAGTACATCACAATGAGCTTGCATAACAGCAGTGAAAAGAAGGCAATCCTAAAATCAGCCAGAGGAACACAAAGACACATTGTACTTAGAAGAACCAAAATAAGATGACAGCAGACTTCTGGTCAGAAATAATGCAAACTAGAAAACAGTGTAACAACATTTTTTAGAGAACCTTTTTAAAATTTGTGATATAATTCATATACCATAAAATTCACCTTTTAAAATTGTACAGTTCAAAAATGTTTAGTATATTCATAATCTGTGCATCTATAACCACTATTTAATTCCAGAACACTTTATCCCCAAAGAAGCCCTGTTCCTACTAGCAGTCAGTCTCCATTTCCCAACTCTGGCCTTGGCAACTACTAATCTTTCTGTCTGTATGGATTCGCCTATTTTTAAAATGTCATATGAATGACATCATGCAATATGTTATCTTTTATGTCTGACTTCTTTCACTCGCCATAATGTTTCCACGGTTCATGTATTTTGTAGCCTGTATTAGTACTTTATTCCTTCTTATGGCTAAATAATATTTCGTTACATTGATATACTACATTTTGTTTATTCATTCATCAGTTGACAGACATTTGACTTGTTTCCACTTTTTGGCTTATATGAATAATTTTATCTGTGTACAACTTTTTGTGTGGTATAGTATATATTTTAATTTCTCTTGGGTAAAGAACTAAGAGTATAATTTCTTGGCCATCATAGTATCTCTGTTTAACCTTTTGAGAAATTTCCAAACTGTTTCTCACAGAAGCTACATAATTTTGCATTCCCACCAGCAAAGTATGAGGGTTCCAATTTCTCCACATCTTCACCAATATTTGTTATTGTTTGTCTTACTGATTATAGCCATCCTAATGTATATAAAACAATACTTTCTTGTGGTTTTGAGTTGCATTCCCTAATGTCAGATGATTTTCAGCATTTTTTCCTATGCATATTGGCTTCTTGTATATCTTCTTTGGAGACATGTCTATTCAAATACTTTGCACATTTTAACATTGGATTGTCTTTCTGTTGTTGAGTTTTGAAAGTTCTATGTATACTCTGGATACAAGTCCTTTCTCAGATATATTATTTGCAAACATTTTCTTCCATTTTATAGTTTGTGTATGGACTTTTAATTTTAAGTTTAATGTATGTATTTTTTCCTTTGTCACTTATGGCTTTCAGTCATTTCTATGAAAACATTGCCGTATACATGATAATGGTCAATTACAACTATGTTTTCCTCTAAGACTTGTACAGCTTTAGTTATTACATTTAGGTCTGACCCAGTTTTAAAGTAAGATTTCTAATTTCGTTTCATTGTGGTCATAGAATATACTTTGAATTATTTCTGTCCTTTTAAATTTACTGAGGCTATTTTATGGCCTAACATATGTTCTATTTTAGAGAACATTTCATATACACTTGAGAAACATAAATATTCTACTATTGTTGGGTGGAGTGTTATATAGATGTATGTTAGGTCTAGTTGGTTTATACTTGTAATCAAATCTTTTAATACTTTGTTGATCTTCTGTCTAGTTGTGGTATTGATTATTGAAACTAGAGTAATGAAGTACCTAACAATTGTCATTGAATTGTTTGTCTTTTCAATTCTGTCTGCTTTTTTGCTTCCTGTATTTCCAAGTTCTAGTGTTAGGTGCATATTTGTTAATAACTGTTGTGTTTCCTTGATGAATTGACCCTTTTATCATTACAAAATGTCTTTCTTTTTCTTTAGTAACAATTCCTAAAGTCGATTTTGTCTGGTATTAGTATAGCTGCTACAGTTCTTTGGCTAAATTGTTTGCCCTATTATCACCACTTGAGATAGCCGCAGTATTCAACAGTTGCTGCTAGTTGCTTTTGACAAATAGCCCATGGAAAAATATGTTCACACTGAAGGATCTTAAAGTAAGATAAAATAAAAACATGTTCTGTGAGTGGAAGTATTCAGGGAACTATCAGATAATTACAATCCTGTGGCGATAGGGCAGCTTTTTGGAACTCCAAACTCATTCCATCCCCTACAGCGACTAATAAATTACTGGTTTTCATGGTTACCATGACTACATTGCTGGTGATTTTCAAGGCTTCCACAGAACTTATTAGAGGAGGATGAGGATGTGGCAAATTAAATTGCCACAAAGCTTGTGGTTTTCACAGATATTCAGTCTTATTCCTTGAATAAGCACTCATCGGATTAATGCAAGTTTTTGGTTAATTTCCAGTGTTCTGAAATTCTTATTCTGATATTTTTTATGCTAGTGATATCATTGATTTTATGAAGGAGTGGGTTTCAGGTGTCTTTACTATCCCATTCTAGAAGTACTCTTCTGGAGCAGTTTTCTACAGAATTGAAACAAAAAAACAAACAAAAAATTGTCAACCTAGCATTCCTTACCCAGTGAAAATATTTTTCAGAATTGAAGGTAAACTAAGACCATATGACCTATGTATTAGTCTGTTTTCATGCTGCTGATAGAGACATACCCAAGACTGGGCAATTTACAAAAGAAAGAGGTTTAATGGACTCACAGTTCCACATGGCTTGGGAGGCCTCATGATCATGGCAGGAGGTGAAAGGCACATCTCACATGATGGTACACAAGAGAAGAGAGTTTGTGCAGGAAATCCCTTTTCTAAAACCATCAGATCTTATAAGACTTATTCACTATCACCAGAACAGCATGGGAAAGACCTGCCCCCATGATTCAATTAAATCCCATGGGATCTCTCCCACAACATGTGGGAATTCAAGATGAGATTTGGGTGGGGACATAGCCAAACCATATCAACCTACAAAAGCTGAGACAGAAATCATCAGCAGATACGCTTTACAAAAAATATTAAAATATTTTAAGAAGAAGAAAATTCATAATAAAAGGACTCTTACATCTATGTAAATGAATGAAGAGCACAAGAAACAGGTAACTACATGGGTAAAAATAGAGACATTTTTCTTAATTTTCTTTAAAAAGTGATGAATGTTTACAATAAAAATAAATAACTATATATGGAGTTTAGTATATACAAAGAAATAAAATGTATGACAAAAGTACCACAAAGGTTGAGTGGAAAGAAACAACAGTACACTGTTGTAAGGTTCTTATGCCATATGCGAACAGGTATAATATTGAAGAAAGACTGTGATAAGTTAAATATGTATACTATACACCCCCAAAATTACTACTAAAATAGCATAACAAAGACTCATAACTAATAATATAAAAAGGGGAGATAAAATGAAATCACAAAAATGACGAATTTATACAAAACAGGCATAAAAGGAAGGAAAAACAAAAATGGCATAAACAGAAAACAGCTAGCAAGATTGTAGAGTAAACCCTACTATAACAATAATTGCATTAAATGTAAATGATCCAAACACTCCAGTTAAATGGCAAAGATTTTTTAATGTGCTGGCAATTTTATTTATTTATTTTTCATTTTTTAGATGTGATTGTCATGTATTTTTTATAACTTTCAGTTTCAGGGGTATATGTGCAAGGTTTGTTGCATAGGTAAATTGTGTGTTGTGAGTTTTGGTGAATAAGCAAGCAGAGTATGTGAAAGGTAGTTTTTTTATCTTCCCCCTTCTCCCATTCTCCACCCTCAAATAGACCCTAGTATCTGTGGTTCTCTTCTTTGTGTCCATGTGTACAATGTTAAGCTCTCACTTATAGTGAGAACATGCAGATTTGGTTTTCTGCTCCTGTGTTAGTAAGCTTAGGATAATGGCCTCCAGTTCCATCTATGTTGTTGCAAAGAATATGATATCATTATTTTTTATGGCTCAATAGTATTCCATCATGAATATGTACCACATTTTCTTTATCCAGTCTTCCACTGATGGGCACTTACATTGATTCCATGCTTTGCTTTTGTGAATGCTGGATAAAAAAGCAATTTCAACTATATACATTTATAAGAAGTATACTTTAAAAATTAAGACACAAATATGTGAAAGTAAAAGGATGGAAGAAGATATACCATTCTAAAAAACAAACAAACAAAAAAAAACATGGGAATGGCTACATTAATATGAGATGAAGTCGATTTCTGAGCAAAAGAATGTTACCAGAGATAAGGGAAGTCATTTCATAAAGATTCAATAAGAGAACATAACAAATCTAATTGCTGACATACCTTTGAAGAGAGATTTAAAACACATGAAGCAAATACTGACATAACTGCAAGGAGAGACAGATAAACCCACAATTGTTGAAGATTTAAGCAATTATCTCTCAATAATTAATATAATTGATATCACTGTAAAGAATATAAAACCTGTACAACACTTCCAATCTACTTGACCTAATGAACATTTATCAAATAATCTACACAAAAATAGCTGGCACACAGCTTTTAAAAATGTATACATGAAATTTATCAGGAGAGATCATATTTTATTGGGCCATAAAACCAGTGTCAATAAATTTAAAAGGAGTCAAGTCACACAAATAATGTTTCCTAATTACGGTGAAAATAAATTTTAAAAATCAACAATAGAATTATATCAATTATATCTGGAAAAATCTTCAAATATTTGGAGACTAAATAACATGCTTCTAGACACACCCAGAAGTTTTTCAAAAAAGAAACAATGAGAGAAATTAAAAAGTATTTTGAATTTAATGAAAATAAAAACACAGCACATCAAAATTTGTGGGATACATTTAAGATAGTATTTAGAAGAAATTATAAAGTACTAAAAACCTGTATTAGTAAAAAAGAAAGGTCTTACATAAATGACCTCAGCTTTTATTTTAAGAAACAAGGCAAAGACGAGCAAATGAAGCCCTAAGAAAATTATATTTCACTCCCTTTCAGTCTCATAAAATGCTTTGCTATCACATTATCATTACCAAGTTAATTTTACACAAGTTTGGAAAATTTGTCCTTTCTTTCTTTGAAAGTCCAAAACATTTTAATTTCTGTACTCAAAAACATGACACATTGTTACATTGTTTTTCTTTCTGTTATTTCTGTTTCCAAAGGCTATGTTATAATTTTGTTGTATAATATTACTTGTCTCACGATTTTCAGTTACTGTTTAAAACATAAAACATTTTAATAAGGCTTTTCAGCTCCATCTTGTAATTTAGAAATGTTATTTAGGAATGTCTCTTTCAGCCGGTAATTTTCTGGAGTGATTTTAAATAGAAAGTCTCATTCACTTCTAGTTGATATTTAATAATGAATATTTAATTTTATTTAATTATTTTAACAGCTTTGGTGAATTATAATTGACACTCAATAAGATGCATATATTTAAAGTATACAATTTGATAGGCTTTGATATATGTATATACTCATGAAGCTACCATCAAAATCGAGATAATGAACATGTATATTGTCCCCAACATGTTCTTCACACCTTTGTAATTTCTTTCTCCTGCTCCTCCCTATCCCCTCATCCCTGTGCAACAATTGATTTGGTTTCTATTACAGTAGATTAGTCCATATTTTTAAAAATTTTATATAAAATAATTATGATAAGTATTCTTTGTCATATGACTTCTTTCACTCAGTATAATTATTTCAAGATTTATTCATATTGTTGTGTGTATGAAGAGTTCACTTTTTGTTTGGTGAAGTATCCATTCACCTGTTGATGGACATTTGGGTATTTTTTTTTGGCGGGGGGACGGAAATGTTTGTTTGTTTGTTTGTTTTTGAGACGGAGTCTCACTTTGTCGCCCAGGCTGGAGTGCAGTGGTGAGATCTCGGCTCACTGCAACCTCCGCCTCCTGGGTTCTGCCTCAGCCTCCTGAGTAGCTGGGACTACAGGCACATGCCACCACACACAGGCAGATCACGAGGTCAGGAGTTCAAGACCAGCTTGGCTAATACGGTGAAACCCTGTCTCTACTAAAAATACAAAAACATTTGGGTAGTTTCTAATGTTTGGCAAATAAATTAGCAATTTTTAACAAATAAAACTGCCATAGATATTTGTGTCATACAAGCCTTTATATGGGCGTAAGTTTTTATTTCTCTTGGATGAACACTTAGAAGTGGATAGGCTGGGGCATATAGTAGGTGATTGTTCAACTTTTTAAAAAATTGAAAATCTTTTCCAAACTGATTATATCGTTTTGTATTCCCACCAGCAATGTATGGGGTTTCCAATTGTTTCACATTCTCTCCAAGACTTCCTAGGTCATTCTTTTTAGTATTAGCCATTTTAATAGGTGTGCAGGGGCATCTCATTGTTATTTCAATTTGCATTTTCTTTAAATCTGTAGGTGTCTCTTGATGTATTGTAACTCTAAATAAAATATTATTTCAGGAGGAAATTTAAAGCTACATGATAAAACATAAATGTGGAGATTCCTTCAGTTGAATTAGGGGCTGGAAATAAAGTTTATGAGAAACAGTTATAATTAAGCCGTAAAAACTTGGTAATGCTGCCTGGTTATCTAGTTCTTAAGGTATTAGAGATTATCTTAGAGCTCTCTTACATTTCAGATTTTCTGATATGAAAAATCAGGATGAAGAAAAACTGGAAACTACCTCTCTGCAGACTCTGTTAACTACAACTTTAGCATATTGAAAAGACATATGTTGGGAAACTTTTGAAAGTTGTCTGTGTATATGAGGTTTTTCTATGGCCATTCTATAGTCTGTGTATCAAGGTTTGTCCTTGATATATTTAAGATACTGTCTAGGAGTGAAAAAGATCAGGAAGATCAGTCTAGGCTTTGTGAAATTTCCTTGAGCTTTATCATATGCCACTAAGTGGCATCTTATTAGTGGAAATAAAGTTTTACTGTTTCAAACAGGTAATACTATTAAGCCAGTTCTTTTATTAAATTTGTATTCCTTCCAGTCTCTTAAAACTTTCCTTGAGGATTAACTTTTTCATAGAGTGATAAAATATTAAATACATGTTCACATATTTACTTTGCATGGTGATTTATAACCAATGAGGTTGTAAACATCAACTAAGCCTGCTCTGTCATGAAGTTTTTTTCTTTGTCTTGCAGACTTCAACTGGTTTCATTTTTACTTTAATAATACATAGTTCAAATGTATAATGCTTGCATTTACTCTAGGCCAGACACTTTGCTAAGCATTTTTAATGTATATCTGAGTGCTAAAAACTCCTCTGAATAGATATTATTTTTATTATTATTATATTATAGAGATTAACAGTACTGATATTAACAAATGTTAAAGAAAAAATTACTTTCACTTTAAAGTGGCTTATCAGCAGATAATATATGCATAACTCATTTATATATTCTGTAGCTCTTTTCAGTATTATTTTTTCCTATCCGAGCTTCCAGGAATTTACTTTTACATTCTACCTTCATAATCTCACCTTTAGGATTATATCTCACTAATGTCCACTGGAAATAGAAGTCTTTCGGGTTCAGACTTGTGTCTGTATCTATCAGTATTTCTTTCTACTAATGTCACTATAATCTATTCAATTCAGTTTTTTAAAATCACTCAATGTCTTGGCTCCCCTGCATGCAAATGAGACACAATTTTACACGGTCTGTCTTTAATCTCTCTGCTACATTCTACTCCTAAATATGCTAATCCAATATCTTGAACCGACTATTTCTAGCCCCTCTTTATCTTTCTTTGAAACTCTCCCTGTCAGTTTCACCACCTCTGTTTTAATTAGATTTTGTGGATCCCGAAGTTTGTATAATTTAGGGAAAGGGACTCTTAAGAGAGAAAGAATGTAAAATTATGAATATAAAATTAAACAAATATTCAACATGAAAAAAGCAATTCTAACCATTACAAATTCTAAAAGCTGACAAATATCACAAATACTATAAAAGCCAAGAAAAACAACATATAATTTTTAGTATGTTGCCTGATATAACTCTAATATACCTTCTTTCCTGCTTTTTTGTCTGCATAGTTTTATCACCTAATTATATTACAGTAATTCCAAAAATATTTTATAGACAGAATAGAAAGGTAATTGATTCTCTCTTCTACCATGAATTATAGAAATCTGTTTTTTATAATCAATAGTTGGGATGAATAAAATATGTGACTTAATGCACAGTCATATTCCTATTTGTAACTTGGCAAAAGGTTATGACCTGGTGATATAAAAATTCTGATAAATTATATTTTATAAAACTTTTGTCAAAAAGGAAAAAAATATGGGTTGGCTGTGGTGGCTCATGCCTGTAATCCTGGCACTTTGGAAGGCTGAGGTAGGAGGATTGCTTGAGGCCGGGAGTTCAAGATCAGTCTAGGCAGCATAGGCTAGTCTCCAACTCCTGGTCTCTACAGAAATTTTTAAAAATTCGTTGGGCATGGTGGGACTCACTGTATTCTCAGCTATTCAGGAGGTTGAGTGAGGAGAATTGCATGATTTTGGAGGCTAAGGATGGAGTGAGCCATGATCACGTTACTACACACCAGCCTGGGCAAGAAAGCAAGACCCTGTCTCTCTCTTTGTTTAGAGACAGGGTCTCCCTGTGTTACCTAGGGTGGTCTCGAGCCCCTGGCCTCAAGCAATCTTCCTGTCTCAGTCTCCCAAAGTGCTGGGATTAAGACATGGGCCACTCTGCCCAGTTCTTGTCTCTTAAAGGAAAAAAAAAAAAATGTAGTCAATTGGAATTTGCAATGTTCTATACTGTATTACTGAGCACATTCTCCAGGGGAATAAATTCACTTTGATTAGGTGTTAGTGAGAATTGGAAACCAGGCTTCTAAATCTACACATGATATAAGAGAAAAAAAAAATTCATGGAACTAGCTTTTAGCTCTAAACAATTCAAAACTTGTTTCACCTCTACCATACATTCTTTGGGTACTAGCACAGTACTTAACATTGTCTCTGGAAGTAGGTGGTTTTGTTTGAGAGTTCCTGTGCTCCTGGCCTTTTGTGTCACCACACTAGGTGAATTGTCACTGTGGGCATGAGTATCCCTGTAACTTAGCTACACTTTAAAAATTACTGAAAATCACTAAATCCAAACTAAATATAGCCTCAATGTAACTTCCTTATAGCCAGATTCCAAAAAGAATCCCAGCTACTTCAATACTACAACATGAAGGTAAGCATGAGCCAGACAAATTAAGAGTAGAAAAAGACAGTAGTCTTATCCATTGTTGTTAAAATGTCTTTCTTTTGTATTAATTTTACAAGAACAGAAGACACATGTGCTCATTAATAAGTCACTACCATGATCCTGAAGAGTGACTGTGCAAGTAAGGGTCCCTGAAGTTGAAGTTTTTGAAGCTGTGGCAAATTTACCTATGGTCCTAACCCAAGGATTTTGGAATAATAACTGCCATTCACACAAAAAAGCCATTCCATTGCAATTCTTAGTGTTCTTTTCTTCAAACCATCACACAAAACTTTTTTCTCTTACTCCCTCACGTGTTCAACCATATTGATGGAGCACCTACTATATACAGTCACGAGCTGATTGGCAATGGGGATATGTCCTGAGAAATGCATCATTAGGCAATTTCATCATTTTGCAAGCATCATGGAATGTACTAATGCAAACCTAGATACTATAGCCTACTACACACCTGGGCTATATAGCATGCTGCTCCTAGGCTACAAATCTGTACAGCATGTTACCATACTAAATACTGTACACAATTGTAACACAATGGGAAGTATTTGCGTACCCAAACTTAACTAAACATAGAAAAGGTACGGTAAAATTATCGTACCTTAAAAGATAAAAAAGGAACACCTGTATAGGCCACTTACCATGAATGAAGCTTGCAGGACCGGAAGTTGTTTTGAGTGAGTCAGTGAGGGAGAGGTGAGTGAATGTGAAAGACATTATTGTACACCATTGTAGACTTCATTAACATTGTATGCTTAGGCTACACTAGATTTAAAAAATAGTAATTAATGTACCTTAGCTTACCGTAACTTTTACTTTATAAACTTTTCAATTTACCTTTTTGACTTTTTTGTAATAACATTTAGCTTAAAACACACATTGTACAGCTGCACAAGAGATTTCCTTTCTTTATAACTTTATTCTATAAGGTTTTTATTAATTTTTAGCTTTTTAAACTTTTTTTGTTAAAACTAAGACACTTACACATACATTAGTCTAGGCCTACATGGGGTCAGGATAATCAATATCATTGTCTTCCACCTCCACATCCTGTCCCCCTGGAAGATCTTCAAGGACAATAACATGCCTAGAGCTGTCATCTCTTAAGACAAGGATGCCTTCTGGAATACCTCCTGAAGGACCTACCTGAGGCTGCTTTACAATTAACTATTTTTTAATAAATAAGTGTACACTGTAAAATAACTATTAAAAAGTCAGCACAGGAAGTTTATTTACACCAGCATCACCATAAACGTGTGAGTGATGAACTGTACTATGATATTACAACGGCTACAACATCACTAAGCGATAGCAAGTTTTCAGCTTTATTATAATGTTATATGGTCCATAGTCCTTTGTTTATGTGGTCCATAGTTCACCAAAACGTCACTATGCAGTGCATGACTGTACTAGGTTCTGTGTTCAACCCTGGAAATGTAATGATGTACAAGAAAGATATGCAAGGTCCTTCTCTCTCAGAGCTCACTGTCAGAGGCAGTTAACTACCCATTTGTAGGCTAGAACATCTCAGGTTTGCAATCAGCCGTAAGTCTCCCTAGGCTCTGTCCCACTATGATGTTAATTTTTTAGGCTACATTCAGTCTAAGCTTTAATTCGTGTCTTAATCCATTCAAACTGCTATAACAAAAGGCTGTAAACTAGGTGGCTTAGAAACAACAATCACTTACTCCTCACAGTTCTGGATACTGGTGAGGACCCATTTCCTGATTCATAAATGGCAGTCTTTTCACTGTAACTTCACATGGCAGAAGGGGCATGTGAAGTTATGGTGAAAAGTTACAGTGACCTCTCTGGGGGCTCTTTTACATGGGAATTAATTCATTCACGAGGGCTGCCTCTTTGTGAGCTAATTACCTGATTAGGCCCCACTTCTTAATACCATTACATTGGGGATTGGGCTTTAACATATTAGTTCTGGGGGAACACAAACAGATCATAACAGTCTGGATTACCACACCCTAGCCCAGTACGCAGAACCAGTCATAGCTTCCTGTTGCACGGGGCTCTGAGATCAGATTCCTCATCCTCAGTTACGAGGCGCCCATTACACTCTCCTGAACTAGTCAGTGAGCTCATTTCACTGCTTGCTATCCCATTACCCTGTTCAGCTCATGAGAACTTCCCTCTGCTGTTTGCCCTTTGCACCCAATTACTCTTCTAGATCTTCCCTGCCTAGCCTGGCACTCTGCATGAGTAGTGCTCTTCACACAATATGCAACCACTTCACTTACAGCTACCCATCACCTGAACAAAACCCCCCTGAATGAAGTGAGCTAGTGTATCTTCATCACTTACCACATCTCTTTGTAAAAAAGAAGATAAATTTTACTTTCTATGTAAGATAAATAATAATCATCTAGTCCTGAGCATGAACACAATACTATAAATTTGATAATCCTTTACAAAAAATACATGGTTTTAGATTATTCTCTTAATGTGTTAGTCTCAGTTAAGAAATCATTACTTTAACTGGAATGTTGGAGGAACAAGACTGAGAAATGATAAAATTTGGTGGTAATCACACACAATAACAATTTTATTGTTTGAGTCAGTGCTAGAGTTCATTCAGGTGGTATCTGGCTGGCTTTGTTAGTCTTGCTTCCCAAATTAGCTTTGCTTTCCGATCCAGATGTCGATATGTGAACTGGTCATCAGCCAAGTGCAGAAGGATACACGAGCTGGCTGCAAAACATGATGACCTATCCAGTGGAAAGATGAAACCTGACAGAGACCTGGGGACAGACAGGCTCAGACTCTGCCCGGGAATGCTTAGGAATCTGGGGAAAAGCTCATCGGAAACTTGAAAAGGGAAATGGCAAACTTCAAAAATGTACAAGCTGAAAGCTACAAAAAACTCAACCCAACCATCTTTGGAAAGGCAATCCCAGTCCTTAGGAATATCATAGAGCAACTCTATTACCACATACATGAAACCTCAGTGCTAATATGGCCTTGCCAATGAAAATTTGGCTCTCAGGGACTGAACCATAATCAATTATACACAAATCAAATATTCCGAGTGTATAAACGATCTCTGTGAATTGATGAGACATGTGTAACCCTGAGGATAAGAGGATAACAGGTGTATAGTCACTGTTTTCTCAGAGCTGGTCACATGAAAGGAGAAAGCAGTGATGCATGCAGCTGTATTTATATCCTGCATTCAATCATGGAAAAAGCAGCATTCAATATCATTGTCTGCCCCCACTAAAAGGAGATCCGGATAGTTCTTTTGGGAATTTCACAAGTTATCTGGACACAGAATGTAGCCCTTACTTATTTCTCAGCTCTACAGAGTTTTAAAATGCACGTGTAGGGAAAGGGATATTTGGCATATCTGGGAAACATCCTCACAATTTACTGCAAACCTAAAACTGCTTTAAGAAATAGTCTTTAATAATGATTTTTTAAACTAATAAACATTATGCATTGCTTTTAAAATTCAATGCCAATCAGTAAATGTGCTTTGAAATTTGTGAAGCCCAGGTAGTTAAGATACATACACTTTGTGAGTCTTGTAGAAATAGTGGCACCATCCCATCGGAGCAGGCACGGTGTCTCCTTTAACAGATGGCTGGGAAAGAAGGCAGCCAAAAGACCATGTATGAACAACAAATGTGCTTCTAAGGGCGGCAGTCCAAGCAGCGAATGTTGAAATTGTTTTCCATCCTACGCTTGCAGGCCTGTGGCAAAGGGACTGGGGAATCAGTTGACTTCTGTGCGCTCAAGCAAAATGGCCAAATAGCTCCCGTGACTATAGGAAAGGAGACCAGCAGATGTGGGGGCAGCAGAGTGTTCCAAGCATGGGATTAGAAATGTTCATTGTCCTTGCACCATTACGTGCAAGGCTCTTTGCTGTCTGTTAACACCATGTTTTATCTTGTTTTCATTCATACAAGCTGAGGAATGAGCACAACACAGAGAGGCAGTTTGGCATCTTCAGAGATGAAAAGTATTTTCGCTAGAAAGATCGGGTACACATCTGTTTTGCCTAAGAAGAGCAATATGATTTATAAGAGGGGAGGTGTCTTTGATCTTTGCTGCCTTTCTCACTGTGCTTTAAACAAATTTCTTCTACACAAATGTGGGTATAACTAGTTTATAATCTTATATCTGTCTAGTTCAAGTCTTACAAGGATGCAGTGGAATATCTGCAATGAAGAGAAGTCTTGCCTGTGTATACAAGGACCTCTGGAGTAAAAAGCTGCAATGTTTGTGAATTTTGAGGCTATGTTGTGGAATGATGATTTTTGCATTAATGAGACTTTTTGGCATAGTGTGTAGATGGAACTTAAATTTTAATAGAAACATAATGTCATTAAAGCCCAGAGTCCGTGGGTGAGGATATGTGTGTATGCTTAAGTGTGTGTATAAAATTGGTTTCTACATCCAAATGACTATACATATATGAATATAAAAAAGTGTTAGTATTTCTGGGTTTGCTGCATTAATTCTTTAAATAACTAGATTTATACAGTACTCAGAACAATGAGACAGGTAAGTTTCATTGTAAAATGAGGCCCTTGATAAACAGACTTCTGTTGTGGGACTTTTCAGTTCTTAGACGAGATCTTACTTTTTAAACGTATGTACTGACAACAAGTGAAAGTAGAGGGAAGAAAGATCTGATCCGTATGGTGCCATAAAATCCATGTTTAAGTAAACCTAATGCTACTTTTCAAACAGCACTCCACCAGGTTGACACCCATACTCCCTCCACCCCGAAAAGATTTAGGGAATAATCATTTTTTCAACCTAATCTTTATTAGATCAACTACATTCTCTGCCATCTTATGATAGGACCCCACTCATATATAATGCAGACTGGAGGTAAAGCCTTTAAAAATATATAATGTCCTTTCATTATAGTTTTCAGGAAGTGAGAATGTTTGTATAAAATCAGGCTGGTTACTGACTCAAGAATTCTCCCATCTGCCTAATCTAATCAGTACAGCAAGCATTTTCAAATTATTCGCGGACACTGACACAAGTTTATGAAATACATTCCTTTCTATTATTTCCTGATCTTGTCCAACTTTGTACACTTTGAGCCTCTAGGATTGGAAATCAATCATGCTGACAACTCATGTTATTTTTAAAAAAATTAATACAATTTGCAAATCTTGAAATATTTCTCCCAATTTTCATCAAAAATGAAATGTTATTTTTTATGGCAACTTTTTTTGAGTTATTCATCCGTAGTTTCAAATAATGTTGGCTTAAAATAATGTAGTTAAATATTTTGTTTTTCAAAATAGCTATAAGAGATGAATTCAAATATTCTAACCACATAAAAATGATAAATATATGAGTATACTGAAAACCCTGATTTGACCATTACACAATATATACATGTATCAAAACATCATGCTGTGCAAAAATATGTATCAATTAAAATAAATAAATACTGAAATAAATTTTAATGTAGTTTGAAATGACCTCAATTTGTTGAAATTGCTGTTATAATCAGAATCTACTTTAAAATTTTAAATTTTTTATTAGTTTAAAATTTATAGAATTATAAAATACAGTTAAAGCTTAGATAATTCCGGAACCCAAGCGCAGTTTTATGAAAGTAGGATATTTAATTTAAAATGCAGAAAAATGTCTATCAAACTAGTGCAATGCGACATTGAGGACGGGTCGAATTTTTGAATTTTTGGGGCAGTGCTGCCCTCTAATGATAGTATTGAAGAACTTGCTTTTTTTTTGGTCATTACTTAGCAAAAAGTTTAACCTCACATTCTCATTCCTGGTTGCACATTAGAATCACCTGGAGACGTTTTAGAATCGTCTCCATTCTCATTCCCCAGAAATTCTGACATATTCATCTATGTCCTGGGCATTAGTAGTTCTCATATGCTTTCCTGGAAATTCAAACATGTATCATTTTAAGAAAGGCTAGTTTAGGCAGAGAAACAAAGTATTAACAATATCAAAAAAATTGTATCCCAGTCCCCAAAGTATTTAGCACACCAGTGATCACTGGTCTCTTTCTCTTCTGCAATACCATTTTCAGGGACCTGACTTCAGACCCTCAAACTCCCTGATTAGCCACTGGCCAAGTTATTACATAGGCACAACTAGATATAAATATACTGACATACAGAAATACATATACATTCATAACTGCAGGAAAAAAAAAAAAAAGAAAACCCTTCCTTCCAGTTCCCCTGCATCTCAACTTCTTGCCAACTTCCATACAAAAAAAAATAGCTTTATTCATTATTATAATTCAGAAGGCTTTAAAACTGAAAACACTGTTGGGAAGAAAGGGGAACAAAAACAGGAGGATGGCGTTAAAAACAGGAGTAGGAGGTCTTTTTGATCTTGTGTATGTTTCCTGTCCTCCCCATTGCAATATAATTTTAAGAATAAAGGAATTTTTGTCTGTTTTAGGACAATGCCTGGCACATAGTTAGCACTCAATAGGCATTGTTTAATGGATGAACAAATAAATGAATGAATGCGTGAATGAGTAGGTTTATGTTTGAGACTGGGTGACAGAGAGAGAGAAAATAGAAATAAATATTCAAGGCTTTAGGAGAAGGAACAAGTAACTTCACACTGAAGGAAAAAAGAGACCTATCTATCCAAATGAAAGGTTGAAAATACGTATCACTGTAAAAAAGGGGAAAAAATAGAAAAAGAATAATGGAAAAGCAAATTTATAATTAATCGGTAGAAACCTGTGAATTGTGTCAAAACCCAACTACTCCAAGACTGACCTTAAAGGTCATTTAAAGACAGGTGATTAGAAACAAAATAAATTGGTCACTTTTGGAGGGTTTTAGGGAACAACCTCATTATTTTGATAACTAGTAAATAAAAGGTAAAAATTAGTAACTCAACCTGTCTTTCCTACACAAACTCTATCACTGGGTAACCAAATATCAGTATTTTTCTATAGAAATAGTCCAGTTATTAAGTAAATAAGAAATTATTGAATTAGAATATCATTACTGTCATTACCTTCCAAGCCACAATGAGTGAATGAATTGTTTAGCATTGAGCATCAACAGCTGCTAACAGGACAGAGGAGGAATCATCAGACTCTTGATACTTCTTGGTAGACGAAGACATCACTACCTATAAAGTAATTTTGCTTAAAAAACTGAACCTATCTGACAAGCCTCTAAGCTCAAATACCAATATACAGAGGACAAAAAAAAACCTCACTAAAATACACAGAGGTGCAATCAGTAAAATCCAGAAGGAAATTCTATGGGACAAACAATCTGGCTTCATCAAAAATGAATTGCAACAGAAAAGAGAGTTGGAGAAGAAATGTGTAGATTAAAATGTCTTAAAATACATATCGATGAGGCACAATTTGTGAACCTTACTTTGAAATTGATTCAAACAAATTATGAAAAGTTAATGATTTATAGGGCATTTAGAATTTGAACACTTACTGGATATTCTATATTAAGAAATGTTACTTTTAGGTATAGTAATAATATAGTTATGTTCATTCTATATAATGAATGATATATAATTTTTATATAATATACATTGATATATATTAATATATAATAAGATTGATATATATTAATATATAATAACAGTATATATAAATATATATTAATCTATGTATAATAATGAATAATATTCTATTATGTTTTAGAATACACACTAGAACATTTATAAATGAAATAATATGTGTGATATATACTT
The DNA here is from genome assembly GCF_008728515.1 of Papio anubis. Lineage (NCBI taxonomy): Eukaryota > Metazoa > Chordata > Mammalia > Primates > Cercopithecidae > Papio > Papio anubis. The sequence continues at coordinate 146,195,272 of NC_044981.1, forward strand.
GAAAATAATGCTACAGGGGGAAGTTACTCACTGAGGATTGGACCTGTGTCAATAATTGTTGAATCTGGGTGGATGAGTGTGTGGAGGGTGGTACTATCTTTTTCACTTTTGTATAGGTTTGAAATTATCCACAATAAAATTTTTTAAACGATCCCATGATAAAAGCTTCCTCAGTAAGATGGAAAGAGGAATTAAAGAAGGATGTTTATGACAAACTATTTTAGAAATAAAGAATAAGAAGAGGAAAATGCTTTTAATAGATTTTACTTGCCCATGGTGAGCTGTTCAATCATTCTTACTATTTTTCTCTGGAAGTTTTTAAAATAACGCAATACTTGCCATTGAAGCCAGCATGCCAAGAGCATTTCCATTTACAATGAGAAAGAATGAAGCACTTACTGTCCTTGCTGTGAGATTTACAGAAAGAGATAGGAGAGGAGAAGTTGTGCAAGTCTTGATGCTGTAGTACATGGAGAATACTTAGTCATTATTTCTAGGAATACTTACATATCAATGCTATCAAGAATGTGTCTACATCTGGGGTCTTTTGCTTTTATTTTATTTTTTCCTATGGAAAATAAGTTATGCTGGATTTTCCTTTTTTATCCAGCAATATAAACTGTCAGAAATATAAGAGTTGGCCTTGTTCTCCCCATTCCATCAAAATGTCATTGTGTACGTCAGTGCAAGTGCTTAATTCATAGAGAGCAGATTAAATGAATGATTTGGAGTTTATGAATCTGGGAATCTACTCTTGTAGATCCAGCAGGGGGAGTAGTGAGCGTAGATGTGGCTTCTCAAAAGAGGATGAGGCTATTTGAAGCAGATAGATTGCAGATACAATGTTCTCTTATGAACCTGTTTCTTACTTCACCTCTATTGTACAGACTCTGGCTCCTCATTGAGTGAGTATCCATAGCAGACCTGTTTCATTCTTACTCCACTGTAATACAAAGTTTATTCTGGTAATATGGAGCCAGGGGACATGAATCCAAGATTCTCCTTTTTGTGGTCTGAATTTCTCTTCAGAGTTAGAAAATTCCTTTTAATTTTCTCCCCTTATTCAATTATCCCATACCTTTTCCCCCTTCTCCATTTCTGTTTCCTCGAAGCCTGACCAATAGTGAAGTAGAAGCCATTCTACTTTCGATTAAGGACAGAGATTCAGACAGGAAAATAGTCTCTGCTGTTTCCAACCCGTGTCCCTTTACATGCCCCAGTGATAAATTTGGGGCCACAAATCTCTCCCAGAGAAGCCCCAGACAAGTAAACCAGTTGCACCTTATCATACATTCAGGCACCAAAGCACAAAGGATGCCTTTTGCTCAGAACTGAGGGGCAATTAGCTGCATTGGACAGGGAGAGGCACTAGGCACCTTTTCTACTTTCTGCCTTTGAAAATGAACCAAGCCACAACAAGAAAGGCTTAAATGGACCCTAGTAATAGCTGATCCATTTTGGCCTAGCTAGTAACACTCTAAGAACACAACAGCCCAGCTGTTTGCAAGTCCTCATTCTATAAAAAGCAAGGGAGTCAAGCTCCAGCTTAGCTGCCTCAGTGAGAGTGAGTGAGGGTCAGCTCCTCTGTAGCATCAGCTGCCTCCTCAACTGATCCTTCTTCCTGCAGGACACAAGGAGAAGAAAACTCAAGATGATGTAGCCCCATTAACATAATTGTTATTGTTTAGCACAAAGTAAATTTGTCCTCACAGTCTCTCTTGTAGAAAGAATCCTTGCATCAGAAGATCTGTACTCTACATTAGTGCTTCTTACACTTTGGTTTACATAGAACTCACTTGGAGATCTTGTTGAACTGTGGTTATGGACGAGGGCCAGAGATTCCAAAAGGGTTCAACCTGGCTTTTCAACGTGTAGTCCATGGATTAGCCCCATCAGCATCACCTAGGAGCTTGCTAGAAAGATCAAAGTGAAATAGTGCTACCATTTTTCCCCTTTATGTTCAAAGATCCCTGATGCTGGGGCAATTATAATCATAATCATAACAGTAAAATAATTATAAAAATAATAGTGAAATAGTAATAGTAAAATAATAATAAAAAATCAGTTGAGTGCTTATTGCATGTCAGCAACTATTTACATAATAACTCTAATGCAAATGTCATAGTCCTCATTTTATGTATAAAAAAATCTAAAGCTCAAAGAAGATAAGTTATCCAAAGTCACATAGCTGGGAAGTGTTCCGTCCAAATCTATTCAACTGCAAAGCCTGGACTCTCTCTTTGCCACTCCATGCTACCATACTGAGATCTTTCATCCTACCACTAACCCACCACAACATTCCCTGACTGCTTCCCCAGACTCACCCATTGTTTGCTCTTCCCACTGATTTTTTTTCATTGTCCTTCCTTAGTTTGCAACACCTGCATATGATCTTCTGCAATACAGGTGGTTAAGAGTGGTCATTCATTCTTAGGGCACTTTCTCTGCCCTAAGGTCTCAGTTGGGAGAGATCATTGTACCTTTTGAGTTTACCAACTGTCCAATCTTTATTTTAGAGGAAACAGGATTTCTTTCTGTAGCGTTTTACTAAGGCATTTAATTTTATTTTATTCACGTTCTATTTCCCTGTATTTGTCCTATCCTTTATAAATGTAACTTTTAATCTTGCAATATTGGATTAAAGACCGTTTTCCTGTAATCCATTTGCTGAGGATGTGTTTGATTTTCTTGTGATTCATTTTCTAAACAAATGAATTGCTTGGCTGAAGACGTCACAGATTTGTATGAGTGGGCTGTGACACTTTTCCCTCATCTTCTCAAAACGCCTGTATACACTTATCCAATAAGTATATTTTGAGCACATACTACATGCTAGGCATTGTGCTTGGCTTAGAAATATAATTTTAGTGAAATATGCATAGTCTTACCTTCATAAAGTTTTCTTCAGTTATGGTATCATAGTAAACTAGCTTCAATTCTTATGGCCCTTTTGGTGTGACAGCATTATAATCTCAAGTAAAAATCCAGAAAAACACAGTAGATTTAAGGTTTTGCATGGAGCATGCTATAGTAGAAAGAGTAAATTGAAGGTTTAGAGACCTGACCTATCTCTCCCTTGTTTCTTCCCTTCCTTCCCTCCTTCTCTTTTCCCTCCTCCCTCCCTTCCTTCCTTCCTTGTATTCATTTCATTTCTTTGCCCTTCCCTGTACCCACTCCCTGTCTCACCAAATATGTGCTCAACACTGGGCTACATCATGAATCAGGCATAAGGGGTTCCTGTCTTGACAGAGCTCTGAATCCAGTAGGGAAAGGCAAGTACTGGTCATTTTAGTGACTCTGAGTTGATGAAGGAGATGTGTAAAGTGCCGTAGGCACAGGTCATAAGCAGGCCTGTCTCAGTCTGGGTCTAAGATATAGAAAAAATCAGTTCTGATTAAGCTACCAACAAGTTGTAGGACAAGCCGTTCAAGTTCTCTAGGCTTTGTTGTTGTCGTTTTAAATCCGTAAATATAGATGTATATTATAAATATAAATGTGTGATGGAGTTGGATTTAACAGGTTTCTTTTTTTACTCTTAAAGTTCTACTTTACACAAGAACTTCAACAGAAAATTAGGTATTGATTTTTCATTGTAAAGAAAAATTATTAGAATGCACCTTAATTTCTATATAGAATGCAATTAATGTATAATGCAATAAAAAGAAATACGCATGCTTGTGGTATAGAATTTTGCAGAATAGAGTCCCTGTGAAACTACGTAATCTCTCTTTCCTTCAAATTCGGAGATGTTTTGATACTATAGTTCTCTAAGTAACCCCACTTTTCCCCCATATTCCCCTCAATCATATCACTGGAATATAATCACCTGTCTTGTGAAGGGTAGCAAGCAAATAATTAAAACAATAAAGTTGTGTTTCTGAAACTTAAATTAGGAATAAAAAATATTGTCAAGAACTTCCCCCCAGTATGAACTTGATCTTAAAATATGTTACTTATATACATAGGGCCACAAAACTAGATACAAACCTTATTAAACAAAAATGAAATTTCAAATTATGTCTAAACAAAACTAAAAAACCAATACCATTCATATTAACATTTAATTTAACGTGACAGATGGTTTTGTTTTGCTAAAACCAAGTGTCTGTTAGAAACATGCAGTGATGGTGACTGCTGGGGTGTGGGTTCTTGAGTGGGACATGTCCTCACACTGAATGTAATCAACATTTAAGAAAATTGAATCAGACGACCAGGTGCTGTGACTCACGCCTGTAATCCCAGCACTTTGGGAGGCCAAGGCAGATGGATCACGAGGTCAGGAGATCAAGACCATCCTGGCTAACACGGTGAAACCCCATCTCTACTAAAAAATACAAAAAATTAGCCCGCCATGGTGGCGGGCGCCTGTAGTCACAGCTACTCGGGAGCGTGAGGCAGGAGACTGGCGTGAACCCGGGAGGCCGAGCTTGCAGTGGACCGAGATCGCGCTACTGAACTCCAACGTGGGAGACAGAGCGAGACTCTGTCTCAAAAAAAAAAAAAGAAAGAAAGAAAGAAAGAAAGGAAGAAAGCTGAATCAGACAATCTTGATTAGAAAGTGGACAGGTTTTAGAATAATTTTCTATTATCTTTCAAAGATATTTATAAAAAATATGTGTCATTATAGTACATACGTATATGTATACTTACATATATGTATAATTACCTATTTTATGTATCTGCATATATAAATATTTTATGTACAAATGTATTTATATATATATTAAATAAAAAACTTGCTGAAACTGAAATTACAAGTTTGAAAAAACCAGCAATATAAAACACTGAAAGATATTAGTCAGTGGGTGATTTATAAAAGCCAGTCTTAAGAACAAGATCAAAACCGACAAAGCTTTATTTGTCCTTAGAGAGGGTAGAAAAATGAAGACCTTGAAGATATAAATGTGGTAATACTAATTCATATGTGTGAATGGACGCTCCAGACTACTTAAACTAGTCCTTCAATTTTTTTTTTTTTATTATTTTATTTGAGATGGAGTCTCGCTCTGTCGCCCAGGCTGGAGTGCAGTGGTGCCATCTCTGCTCACTGCAAGCTCCGCCTCCCGGGCCCATGCCATTCTCCTGCCTCAGCGCCCCGAGTAGCTGAGACTACAGGCGCCCACCACCACACCCGGCTAATTTTTTGTATTTTTAGTAGGGACGGGGTTTCACCGTGTTAGCCAGGATGGTCTCGATCTCCTGACCTTGTGATCCGCCCGCCTCGGCCTCCCAAAGTGCTGGGATTACAGGCGTGAGCCACCGCGCCCAGCCTTCAATGTATTTTTTGTTGAATGAATTACCAATTTAATAAGCTGAACCATGATGGGAGGGAGAGCATATTTTTTAGAAAAGAAGGATGCGTTTAGTGAACACTCATCTCTATCTGGGACAATTTTGAATATTAAAACTAAATTAAGATCTTCAGACATCAGCAAGTGAGATAATTCGGGGTTGGGGATCCTTTCGTGGTCCTAGTAGGAAGTAGGAAATCATGGCACCTGAGTCTTCCCAGCCTATCTGGAGCATCTTACGCAGGTTTTTGCACAATCTGCTGCTTCGAGTTTTCACTTGTTGGATCACAGAAGTATTCCGACAGTCCTAGGTACAAGTTCCTCTGCTCTTGCAGCAAACCCTGCCCTACCTGGGTTGCTATTCTCCACAATCCTATCATGAGCTCCCAGCCTATGGGATGACTCTCAGTTGGCTTCATAATGAATTCCAAACTCCTCCCTGTGGTGCACAAGGTCCTTCAACATCTGGCTTCTGTTCATCTTATGACCCTTAGACCTGGCCCCACACCCTTTCCACATACACAGACATCCATGTGAAATGACTGGCAAGGATTTTATGATTCTCTGTTTTTTCCCATTTCCTGGAGTATTCTTTTTCACATTTCTTGCCTAGATAACTCCTAATTAATCTGAAAGACTTAGGTTAAGCATCTTTTCTATGGTAGATAAACTAACATTCTCTCAAGATGTCCATATTCTAATCCCTGGAACCTGTGAGTATCTTATATGTTACTTGATAAAAGGGACTTTACAGACACAATTTACATTGTAGACCATACGATGGGAAAATAATCCCAGATTTTCCAGGTGGCCCCAATGTAAACTGCATGGACTCTTAAAAGCAGAGAAGTTTCTCTGACCAGAGGCAGAAGAGAGATGAGGCAGAAGGGGAAGTTGCAGAAACTTGAAGCATGAGAGAGACTTTATCCCACATTCCTGGAAAGCTACATGGAAAGCTGGGGAAAAAAAAAAAATGTGAGTAATCTCTAGCAATAAAGACCAGCCTCTGGATGACAGCCAGCAAGGAATGAGGACCTCAGTCCTACAACGGCAAGAAACTGAATTCCACCAACACTCTGAATGAGCTTAAATGCAATTCAAACCCAGAGCCCAGAAAGGAACACTGTGCTGCTGATATCTTGATTTTGACCCATGAGACTCTAAGCTGAGAATCAGCTGAGCCCGGAAAGAGTTCTGACCAGCAGACCTATGAGATAACAAATGGATGTTGTTTTAAGGTGCTTAATTTGTAGCAATTTGTTTTGGCATTAATAGACACTATCTTTCAGAAACCCTTTTCCCAAATTTCCTATAACCAACCCAGGTCTATGTTTCATGTCCCAGCTACATGCTGCCATAGCTCCTGCATGCTCCTCAACAAGGACAGCCCACTGTGTCTACTTCTGTTTATTTTGCTGTCTCCTCTACTACGTCGTGAATGCCCTGAAAGTAGAAACCATATTTTATCAGGTTATATAATAAGCACATATACAGAGCCTATATGTAAATCATTCTCAATGATTGTTAAATGAATAAAGTAGAAAATCAATTCATTCAATAGATATTTGTGAGTGCCTACTATTGTCCAGGGATTGTCCTAAATGACAGTCACAGACAATGAATGTGAAAAGTATCTGATTTAAAGAGGGGTTGGAGGAGGCAGACACTAAATGTAAAAATAAATGAATGCTTTCTGATAGCTATAATTTCAAATAATAAAATAAAATAATGGGATAGAGGGTCATAGGGTAAGAGGCAAGGCTACCATAGCTGGAGCAGTAAGGGAAGGCCCTTTTGACGAGGGACATTGAGCTGAGACCTAAATGATGAGGAGGGAAGAGTATTTAGGCAGCAAAGGGAGAAGCCCTTGAGAGTGCCCTGCAGGGATGGAATGTATGAGAAAGAATATGCAGGAAACAAACTGGGAGACTCAGGCAGAACCCAAAGCCTTGCAGGATATGGGAAGAAAATTTAGATTATATTCTAATCCAATGGGAAGCCTTTGGAAGAGTTTAATTGACATGATTGGACTTATACTCTTCAATAGTTTAGTTTGATAGCAGTGTGGAGAAAAGGCTGTGGGAGAAAGGCTGGAATCTCGAAGATTCCAGTCTAAGCCATAAGCGATGGCAGCTTTGACTAGCATTATAGTAGTGGAGATGAAGAGAAGAGGTCAGATGTGAGATGCATTTTTCAGGCAGAGTTTAGAATACAAGGGATTGGGAGAAATGGAAAATGACTTCTAGGTATTTGACTTTACCAATTTGCTGAGAAAATTGGGAGAGTATCCAGATTTGGGAAGGAATAGAAGGAAATCTAGAATTTTACATTAGACATGATAAATTCGAGATGAAAATTGGTCACCCTGAAAGGTAAATGGATATATTGGTGGAAATCTATAAGGCAAATGGATATATGAGCCCAGAATTCAGTGGAGCACTTTGAGCTGGAGATATAAACATGGGATTGGTGGCATATCAGTGGTATTTAATGCCTGCAGACAAGATGATATTATGTAGGAAGAGTTATTCGTTGGGTGTGTTAATTTATTTTGTCTTACTATAAAGGAAAACTTGAGGCTGGGGAATGAATTAAGAAGAGAGGTTTGTTTGGCTTATGGTTCTGCAGGCTGCACAAGCATGGCACCAACATCTGCTTGACTTCTTGTGAGGCCTCAGGAAGGTTTTACTCGTGGAAAATGGTGAAGGGGGAGTAGGGAGTCACATGGTGAGAGAGGGAGAAAGAGAGATGCCAGCTTCTTTTAAACAACCAGCGCTCCTATGAACTAACCAAGCAAGAACCCACTCATCACAAAGGGAAGGGTACCAAACCACTTATGAAGGATCTGCCCCCATGACCCAATCACCTCCCACTGGGCCCCACCTTCAACACTGATATTGAAGTGTTGGATTACATTGTAACATCAGATTTGGAGGCGACAAACATCCAAACTATATCAATGGGTTGGGGGTTAAAGACAGAGGCCTGGGATATTTTAGCACTTGCAGGTAAGCAGAGGAAGTGGAGTCAGAATCTAAGATTAAAGAGTAGTCAGTAAAATGGGAGGGAAAAAAGGAGAGTGTCAGGTCTCAAAAACCTACAGGAAAAGTGCTTCAAAAAGGAAAGTGATCTGCTGTGTCAAATGCTGCCAGATGTTCTAAATATGAAGATTAAAAAAACTGGTCACTGAATTTGGCGATAGATCGATAATTTGAATTTGGTATTAATAGAAAGTTCATTGCCAGGTTTCTTCGTTAGCCTTATTCAATTCAATTCCATTCAGTTCAAGAAGTCTTAAGACACTGTGCTGGGTACTTTAGGGGATGAAAATGTGACCGAACCAGGATTTCTTCCCTCAAAGAACTTACAACTTAACTGAAGAAATAGACTGAACAAAAACTAACAATGGGCCATATGCGGTGACTCACACCTGTAATCCCAGCAATTTGGGAGGCCGAGGTAAGAGGACTGCTTGAGGCTAAAAGTTCAAGACCAGCCCAGGCGACATAGTGATACTCCATCTCTACCAAATGTTATTTTAAAAAATTACCCAGGCGTGGTCGTGCATCTACAGTCCCAGCTACTTGGGAGGTTGAGGTGGGAGGTTTGTGTGAGCCCAGGAATTCGAGGCCACAGTGAGCTATGATTTCCACTGCACATTCCAGCCTGGGTGACAGAGTGGACCCTCTCTCAAAAACAACAACAACAACAACAACAACAATGTTACATAAGACATGGTAAGTAAGCAATTAATTCTGTGAGAAAAGGCCTGAGAGAACTGGGAAATCTCTAGGGAGAAAAAAGTAGGTCAGTTGAGTCTTGAGGAATCAGTAGTATTTCAGCCAGAAGAAAAAAAGTTGTTTTTTTTCCAGAATGACTACACTGAAGTAATAGGTAAGGCATACAAAGTTTCCAAACTAGAAGAGTGACACTGGGGATGGGAAGGAGGAGAAAAAGTTGGAAACAATGGTATGCTATCAATAGCTATTCTTTACATCCGTGCTTCAAAATACATGTGTGTTTTCGTTTTATACCTGTAATCCATTAAATGCATAGCCCAGGAATCATTTTCATCATTTTGAAGAGAAGGAAACTAAAGCACAAGTTATTCAATACAAGTTATTCAATACAAATTGTATGGAAGTAAATACAGTAACTAGATTGAATTGTCAAAGAATACGTGAAACTTAAATGTTACCAGAACTCACTCCATCAATTTGTGGTAAGAGTGGAAAACAGATGCCTTTGATATAATTATAATTGGTAACCCAGTGCAACTACATCAAACTTAGGTCCAAGATATATCTTTTTAGCCATGATATTGGTACTGATGTCCAGCCACAGAGGTCCATGACATCTAATGGATAATATAGTGTATCTACATAAAGACAGAGAGATGACATTAGTTAGACCTAAGAACAATTTCAAGGAACACTGCGGATCTGTGGTGTGTGGAACTATGGAACCCATCCATTCATGACATTTACATTAATAGATTGAAGCCTCAAATCTCAAATGGCCAAGCTGGAAATGGGGACACTTCACAGAGGAGCTGAAAGATGAAACTCTGATTGCTTAGTTCTCTTAGAGCATCTCTGCAAAACGTGATGAATCTCTTCAGTAGGGTTTCTTTGTATGTGAAGAAAATGTTAGCATAGAAGGAGCCCATATGCCAGCACACAGGGTAGCCTGATTTTGTGATTGAGTCAGACACAGTGCTTCTGTAGCTTGGGGACCATGTTTTATAGAAGACTATGAACGAATGGGCTATAAATCAAGAAAGTCAATCATCCTTTCAGGAGAAAGCTTAATGCCTTTACTTGAACTTTGTAAATCTGATGAAAATTCAGGACAAGCACTTGTTCACATGACTTTTCTAAGAAAAAAAAAAACAGTTTAGGCTTAGCATTTGGGGAATATGGAGACTTATTTTTAAAGATCCTATTTTATTTAATGCCCTGACCATGAAAAATCTAATCTTACACTTGAAAATAACCCATAGAAATGATAGAGGAAGGAGCTGAAATTCTCTCACTGAATAACATGATTATTATAAACTCTAGCTGCCTTCACCTCCATTTGCTGTTTTAAGGACTTCCTCTCATACAGGCAGGAACACTACCAGCTTGAGATGCTAAGTGATGTTTTAATCCTTGCCACTTTCTCATTGGCATTTGATTTTTGCCATAAGCAGGTCTTTTTGTCTCAGTGAGAACTAATTAATGCTTATGTTCCACTTAATGCAGTAGTAAAAGATTTAAAAGAAGTGGAACGAAATTACTACAGTATATTTTCAGGTACTAAAGTTCGAGCAAAATGGAATAAGGGCCAGGTGGCAGTATCTACAACCTGTGCTAATGGCTCCATCAACAGATGTTTAATGTACTTAGAGTTATTCTCCACATCCTACTGTTGCTAATACATTTCCTCCCATACCTCCTCTCAACACAAAAATTTTGAGAGGAAAGGAAACATTAATAACCCCAAAGTGTTTAATTTTAAAGGATATTTAAATCTTAATACTGGTCATAGGTGACCTATTTGACCACTGGATGGCTTATTGCAGGCTTCAATAATTTTGTTGCCATCATTAGTAAAAGTCGTTAACCAAGAAAAGGCTTAAAAATGTATGGATTTTCTCCTTTATTTACCCTTGGATTGCATACTGCTTTGAAATTATTTTGCCATAGAACAAGAATACAGAGATGCTATGCAGTGATGTTTTAGGCTTGGATGCAGAGGAGGCTGGCTGTGAAAAGGGTGCTGGCCTGCCAGTAAGAGACCCTGCTTTCTGTCCAGAGTTTCTAATTCTGCAGGTCAGTTCATCAAGTTAGATGACCACCTTGTAAACATCAGGCCACCAGGAAACATCAGGGCATGTTTTTCCCTATAATGGGAAAAGAAGGAAGAGGTGACTCCCACTTGGAGCAGCACGTTCTCCAGTTAACACATTGGGACATTTATTTATATGATGATCCACCCTCTGGGTTGCTACATAACAGAAAATAGGGGACTGAGGGGACAAGCTGCATGACAGAAAATGTTCTGTGAGAGAGAAGGGTAAGCGGGCAGGATAGTTTGGGAGCGTGGTGGTAGTGGTCTTCTAAGGGCTCTCTAGAACAACTCCAAGGGGATGAAACAAGGGAGGTAGTGAATAAATGTGGACCAGCCAGGAGAGGAGCTTCCTACCCAGCCAGCTACATGACCAGATTATTCTTGTCATAGTTCTTATCACCCTCCCCATTTCATTTTCTTTATTGCTTTTCTCCACTTATTAAATTGTAAAACTTTAATATTTTTATATGGAGGAAGGAACCCATACAGAGAAAAGTGCCTGGGGCCCGTGAAAGTCATGATGCAGCCCCGCTTATGCATTCCCATTTGACAAATCTTAATCTGTTCTATGACTGAAGGTATTCTCATTGTGGGTTACATATTATAATTCGGTTAATTGAGAAATAAACATAAGAATAGCATGTAGATCTTCTATAATAACACATTTTAAGTTAGATGTCAACAACAACCAAAGAAAGAATAGTTTCATCCCTAAGGTTAGATTGAGATGGAAGAGTATATGGTGGTTGAAAAGCATTGGAAAATAAGTCAAGCTACCACCTCCAGTTTATTTCTGACGAGGCTTTATCCAGTTATGCAAGGTTGGAAAGGTCACTCAGCCTTCATCATTAGAATGAGATGATCTCTCCTTTCTACTTTCCTTTCTAAACTGTAAAAAATCGTGCTCTCGTTCGAAGGGTTGGGTTTGGTTCTTGCTTGAGGGAAATGCCCACTTCCGTTTCTGTTTGTAGCCAAGGACAAAGAACAGGTTAAAGTAGAAGCAACATTGAGGAACAAACATTTTTGCCCTAACAAAGATTAAAATCGGCCGGGCACGGTGGCTCACGCCTGTAATCCCAACACTTTGGGAGGCCGAGATGGGCGGATCACGAGGTCAGGAGATGGAGACCATCCTGGCTAACACAGTGAAACCCCGTCTCTACTAAAAAATACAAAAATCTAGCCGGGCGAGGTGGCGGGCGCCTGTAGTCCCAGCTACTCGGGAGGCTGAGGCAGAAGAATGGCGTAAACCTGGGAGGCGGAGCTTGCAGTGAGCTGAGATCCGGCCACTGCACTCCAGCCTGGGCGATAGAGCAAGACTCCGTCTCAAAAAAAAACAAACAAAAAACAAAAAAACAAAAAAAACCCAAAGATTAAAATCATAGAAAAGCTCTATTTAATGTGAGACCCTATTTAGATTTAGTAATGTTAACAATTACCACTTACAGTATGATCAATGTGGGTTAGATATAATAATTCAGGTAATTAAGAAATGAACTCGAGACGAGGAAAGGCATCTTAACACACGATTACAGGATGTGGGTTTTCCGTAACACTCAACAATATGAAAAATATCAACTGTTAGCTTTGAGGGGAGAGAACTGCTCCATTGAGAAGAGAGGGATGTGCTGACTTCTAGCAGGCCTCTCTAATGAATAAGGAGGCAAAATCGAAGAAACTAAAGTGAGAAGAAAGGTGAACACATTAAAACAATGTTGTATTTGAGAGACAAAACTAATGACTTAACACGAAGTGCAAATAATGACTATGAAAAAAGTGATGTGAAACAGTAGGAAAACACATAAAAACAATATTTAAAAGAATGTTTTATAACACATATTAGCTCATGTAAAGACAGTACTCTGTTTTGTATTTCATAGGTTACTTTTTTTGCTGTTGAGCTTTTCATGATCATAATATCCTTGGAAAATATCAAAAACATAAAGAAGAAAAAAGCACCACAAATCTTATACTATAATACATATTACTTATATTTGGTATATTCCCTTCCAGATATATACATTTAAAATAAAATTTAGATTATACTTTGTAAACCGTTTTATGTTCTTCTTTTTCCAAAATATTATTTTCATAAAGCCTTTTAAAACTTGTGTTAAATGGGCCTGTAGTAATTTGTTGTTGAATGAAACCATTCCTCTGTCGTTATACATTATTTAAAAAATGTCACTATTCATTATATAATGATGTGCAGTTAGAAGTCACAGACTTGATGTTCACATAGCCACACGCATGGATCTTAAATCTATAATCCTGAATGAAAAAAACATGAAAAGCAGAATGAGATGAATAACATAAAACCATTAATAAATGTAAAGTTGTGTGGATACCAAATGAGAATTCATGTTGTATAAGAACATAGAAACAAAGGGCTCAGCAAAACATTCAGTTTGTCTTCCAGTTTTGGCCGTATTAACTAAGGGTGAACATATTATATACATTATAACTTAAGTTCGCCATTCCCAGGCACACTCCTGACAGAAATATGGTCATGTGTTTATCAAAAATAAGGGAAATAAATAGTGGTATATTCACAAAATGAGATATTATAGCAGTAAGAATGAACAATCTTCAGCTGAACACAAAAACATGGATGTATCTTAAAAAGACAATGTTGAGCTAAGGAAGTCAGACATACAAGCGTGCAAATGGTATGGTCCTGTTGATATAATGTACCAAATAAGTAAAGTCAATCTCCTCTGCCAAAAGTCAGGATAGTGGTTTCTCTGAGCTGACAGTGACTTGAAAGGGACCCACAAAAAGCTTGTGGGGTGTTGGCAATGTCTGTCTCTTGATTTTGGAACTAGTTGCACAGTATGCCTACTTATCCTAGGTATACACTCAGTGAATTTTCACGAATACCTACTTATCCTAGGTATACACTCAGTGAATTCTATGCCTTAATTCTAGGTATGTCTTTATTTCTAATTCGGTGCAAAATTTAAAAAGCTGTACATTAAATACATTAGAATGGTTGCCTATTAAGTGGGGCATAAGAGTGGGAAATGAAAGACTGAGTAAATGAATTTCAAATGAATGGTTTTCAAGAATTTCTCACTGAGGAATTACAAAGAATTTCTTAATTCTAAGTGAGTTTTAAAAACTAGGATAGTTCATCCTTTGCTTCAGGACTTTTTAGAAAACATGTAGCAGAGAATGAAATTAGGCAAGCAGTTAGCTATGTCCTGTCACTAAGAATTTGGGCAATTAAATTTTAGCACTTCTCCAAAAGAGATATTAAGGTGTGGTCATTATGATTCAGTTTACTTACTTTGTCTTAATGTAATGTTTTAAAAATTGTACTTTTATGCCACTTTTATTTTATTTTCAGAACATACTATTTATTTCTTTTTACTTTTCTCCACATTTTAACCTCAACACCAACCTTTCCAAGTTTTGTTGAATATAATTCCATACACTTCCTGCTGGAATGAGGCATTTTCCCTTTCAGAGCAACCTAAACAGATTAGAAATTGCAAAATGTTTCTGATTTTAATTCCCTGCAGAGTTGCTAAAGAGTTGTTTTAGATTATTCTGGTGACATTTATTAAGATCAGAAGACTCAGAGATAAGACCATCAGAAATGTTTATTTTACTTAACTATTTAGGACCTCCCACATCTGCTTAGTCCAATGACCCAAACTATCTTGTAATTGCCTGTATTAAATGTTTAGTGGATGTGAGGCAAGAATATGCCACCTTAGGGAGAATGTTTGCACTTTTCTCTTACATCAGTTTTCATGAATGGTTCTCATTCTATTAAATGTATAAAATGAAAAAAAAAAATCACTAACCGGGTCATTTGATATGAAAGTATACTGCAGTTAAGCATGTAGGGAAGTTTTCAAGAGGCACTCAAAGTGATTTTTCAGTATTACAAGTTTAATAAGAATTAGGGTTTAATCCTTGAATAATTTTTGTAACCACCCATCTTTCTATTTGGAGAAAGATAATTTTTTATTAAAAAAGCAAACTTAGCTTTTGTTTTCTTCTTGTGTGTTTTTAAAACATCTTTACAAACATCTAGCAATTGAATCATTTTCTACTATGTCATTAATTTTCCTTTGGGTTTTAAGCAAAAACTGACAATTTAACATTTAGAAATCAGGTTTAGTAACATATGATTTCAGAATAATGTCCTTTTTAAATGAACTGAAAATTTATCCCTGTGACAAACTCCTTTTTTGTGTATCCTTAATTTTTTCTTATCACTCATTTTTGCTGAAATTGAACCCTGTCTCATACTATTGGGGTTCAGGTTCCAGGAATAGACCCCATCAGACTTGTGTGTGTGCATGTGTATATTGCACAGTGAAATATATACACGTGTATATGATTCTTCACCTTGAGATAATTCAATGAATAGAAACCCAGAATCGTGAGTTCTGTGGTTTACTAAAGCCCCATGGAAAGCCCTACTGCAGTAGCTATGCAAAGTTCTGGTTAAACATTGTCCCAGCGTTTGCACTGCTCCGTCTGTTGTTTTTACGCTAAAGACTCAGCCCAGGTTAGAGGCAGTATTGACTTTGTAATTAAACCATTTTACCTTCAGAATTTTGTAATCACTGCATTTAAAACCATCTGTTGTAGTGAGAAGGTAAACTATTTTTCCCTTCAAAGTACAGAAAAAAAACTACAGTGGCTTTTTTTTTCTTAAACATCAGAGTTCTGATTTTAGGGCTTTGATTTGCTTAACATATCAGTAAAAAAAAAAAAAGGAAAAAATTTATCTGAGAGATGGAAAAGAAAGACTGTCATAGAATTCAAAATAAATGGAAGTGAAAGTACCTTCTTACCTGCTGCTGTTTTTCAAAGGTGTTTTGTTTCCTCTCGTACGTGCAGAGTTATTATTAATTGATTAGAGAATGAATGTGATGTTAAAGGCAAGTTTTGGTTTTTGTGTGTGTGTTTTGGTCAAAACGGATATGTTATTGCTTAGATAACAGGAAGGTTGGAAATGTGCATCCCCAGGCCGGTTCAGAAGCTCAATGCAGCTAAATAACTGGATTGCCTTCTCTAGAATTCTCTTGGCCTCTTCTTCATGGTCCCAAAATAGCTGCAGCAGTCCCAGGTGGTGTGTCCTGACATCAAACATACCAAGCAGGAAGGAAGGGGAGGATAGGTCCTCTCTTCACCCGTCTCTTTGTAAAAACAACATTATTTCCTAGACACTGCCTAGCAGAGGTCTCTTTAGTCAGCACTGGGTAAAGATGGGTTTTTACTACACAACTGAACTCATGGAGATAGAGAGTAGAAAGAGGGTTACCAGAGGCTGGGAAGGGTAGTGGGGAGGGGTGAAGGGGAGGTGGAGATGGTTAATGGGTACAAAAACAATAGTTTGAAAGAATTAATAAGACCCAGTATTTGATAGTACAACAGAGAGATTATAGTCAAGATAGCTTAACTGTACATTTTAAAATAACTAAGAGAGTATAATTGGATGGTTTATAACATGAAGGATAAATGCTTGAGGGGGCGGATACTCCGTTCCATAATGTGGTTATTATGCATTGCATGTCTGTATCAAAATATCTTACGTTCTCTGTAAATATATATACCTAGTATGTACCCACAATTTTTAGAATTTATTTTTTAAGAAGACAAGTTTTAATATGAACCAGAGTATTGGAGACTTTTCTTGCTAACTTGTCATGATACTGTCAGGAATCTAAGAGTACTATAGTGCGTATCATCGAGAGGGCTCATGGAGCACAAGTAGAATGTTTGGGGCAAGGTAAAATATTTTTAAAATAAGTGGCTTATGAAATATATTGACTTGCATTGATGTAAAGACTGTAGGCCCTGCCTTTCATTCCCAGAAAGAAGAGGCAGAAGAGTGGCCAAATTTGCACCTGTTAAACCTTCTTAAAGGGCATAGAATCAGTCCCATCACCCATCCCCACGCTGTGGACATGAACTACCATAAATTGCACCTTTTGCAATTTGGGAGATGCAGCAAAAAGAGTTCGATAATATAAACTTTGGAATCATACCAGGGCGCAAGTCATGGCCCTGACACTTTTTAGTTCATGGACTTGGGGGAGTCACTTAATCTTCATAAGCTGAGGTCCCGTCATCTATAAGGTAGTGAAAATAAAATTACTTCCATAACAGGGTTGTGTGTGGTCTTTATGAGATAATGTATTAAAGTACCTGGTACAGTTAAGAAGTATAATAAAATTTTTACTTCTATCACAATCAGTTGCTCTATCTGAAAACAAATTCTCGAGGCATTTTACCTTTAAATCCAATATAGTTCATCAATAAAAAATAACTGAATATGTGGTTTAATAGTGGACTTAAATCAACTTCCTAGTTCTCTTTGGCTGACATCTGTCATATTATATATTACGTCTATTCAGGGAGAGGACAAAAAACTGGGAAATAATTGCTAACTATCACAAAATTTATTATTAGTTAAGACTTTTCCTCTCTTCCTTTCTCTTTCTTTCTTTCTCTCTCTTTTCCTTCTTCCTTCTTTCCTTCCCTTTTTAAAAAATAATTTGAAGACTTTGAGCAAAAGGTGAAATTCAGAGATTCATCTGAAATAGCTCATGCCAAGCCAACAATAACTGACCATAAAACTTGAATAGGGATGCGATAGGAGTGAGGAGTAGAGAGACCACAGTGTCCATCTAAGGCAGAATTGTCATAGCTCAGAATGTAACCTTTATTCAAGGTGCCTAGCTTTAACTTTTAGCTTCCACCACCTACTCGCTAGGGAGCATGGGGAAACCTGCCTGTCTTCCATACACAATTTCATCATCTGTAAAATGGAGATAGCAATGGCACCTTACCTCATAAGGCCGATGGGAAGGTTTACGCAAGTCATGAGTATATCACACTTAGCACAGTGCCTGGCACATAGCAGACACATGTAGATGTATTATTTATTAAAAGAGTGCTATAATTAATGTGTGATGACTGTTTATTGTATATTGGAATTCAAGAGAGGAGAGTTGCTAATTGATGCTATGAAGGCACAGAAATAGTTAACAGGGGCCAGGCGTGGTGGCTCATGCCAGTAATTCCAGCACTTTGGGAGGCCAAGGTGGGCAGATCACCTGAGGTCAGGAGTTCGAGACCAGCCTGGGCAACATGGTGAAACCTCGTCCCTACTAAAAATACAAAAATTAGCCAGGCATGGTGGCATGCACTTGTAGTCCTGGGAAGCAGAGGTTGCAGTGAGCCGAAATCCTACCACAGTACTCCAGTCAGGGCGACAGAGGGAGACTCCATCTCAAAAAAAAAAAAAAAAAAAAAAGCACACTGCTGGGCGCATACAAATTACTAAAAAAGTATGCATGCAATTGAGTTGCCTCAGTGATGTATGTTACCTTGAAACCATGGATGTGACAGAATACATATGCGGTGGTTCTGATTAAATTAATATGAAAAGACAAATAAAAACTTCATAAAATTTTGTCCTGTTTATATTTAGGAAAACTATATATATATGTATAATTTTATTTTTAATACAACGAGTTTATAAGTGTTTATAAAAATTATTTTTAAAAAGCATCATATAAACTCACAAATTAGGGGCAAATTAGGATATATAACTATCCTAATTGGTAGAAAATTTATAGAAAATCAATGAAAAATGTAAAATATGTAGATTTGAAAAGGAACTAAAGCTAACATGAGAAAAAGAATTCCAAAGAAATGAAAATTATTTTGGCAATGCAGGTATTCCTATTCACTGCTTACGCATTCTACACAACAAAGAATTTTGCTGGGTGCTGTGGCTCTCACCTGTAATCCTAGCTACTGGGAAGGCTAAGGCAAGAAGGTTGTTTGAGTCCAGGAGTTCAAGACCAGCTTGAGCAACGTAGTAAGACCCCGACTCCACTAAAGTAATAATTTTAAAACTCCCACTTCACATTCCATAATCAGTGACATGGGAGGTGGAAAAGTCTTAAAATCCTTCAGGAGGAAAAACCGTGGCCAACACAATTCATAGTTAGAAGATCAACCTCATACCACTCAGAAAGTTCTAAGTATTCTTTAGATGTTATATGAATGCATTAATAATATTCTATTATTAGCCTTTGTCCAGTTCAGATAGTTGTCTTGCTCTTATCAGCACTGATAAGATGAAGTAAATCAGATGTGAGAGAAAGCACGGGAACCCATCATCTGTGCCTCAGCCACCGATTGTTCTCCTCTGGCTGTGCTCATCTTGCCAGTCTGCCGACTCACAAAGGCCCCAGCTTTGATGTCAATCTGACTGTTTGACAAAGCCAGTTGCAGATGCTCTTCCTGGAGACAGGAGATTACAGACAATACATGCTAAAGAAATGCTATCGTCTAGCCATGTACACACTGAAAGCTATCTCAGTGTATACATGGGATATGCTTCTTTCAGGAAGTCACAGAAATGAGGCAACTGTGGAATGAATGAATGAAAGGCATCTATTTATCCAAGTTACAAAATCTCCCTGAGAAAGACAAAATTTATTAGCAACAGCTAAGTAACAATTGTATATGATGTGAAAGTCTTATTGATTCATTTTTTAGGTGTAGCTGCAGAGATTAATGATGCATTGCAGCAGCCAAATATGCTCCACTTTGACCCAGAACATTTTCAGCTTTTGAAGGTGAGCAGCAATAATATAATCACATTGTTAACCTTCAAGGATGCGATGCAAATCTTAAAAACACATCTTGATCTTTGTTATCCCTGTGACTTAAGAAAGAGATTCTGATTTCACTTTGGTGAATACCTATGGCCATTAAATGCCATTTTAACAAATTTAGCTTAAAGTAATCTTTACTACTAGATACATATGGTTTCAGGTTACCATAAGGTACAAAGTTCTTCTCTTTACAATTTGAAATGATACTATCAGAATTCAGCAAATGACTTTATTGATGTCAGAAGAATAGACTTTGAGTTTTATCCTCATGTTTCTGTCGGGACACTGCACACTGGTCAAGTCCTTCTGTCTCGGCAGCCCTGGAAACATCAAATAAAATGACATTGCTGTCCAGTCACATTTTTTTTCAGGCTTAGACTTGAAAATCTTGGTCTTTGTCTCTTAAAGTTAATGAATAAAATGAAATCTCTTACTCAGCTTTACTTTCCTTTAAAAAACTGAAAGAAGATATACTTATCTTTGAGACCCAGACAATCTCATACTCAAAGTGAAATCATTCTAGGGCTGTCTTCAGGCTTCTCATGACCTTTCATCATTCCAAACACTCTTCTTGTCATTCAGACTTAAGAGCTTCCCACATTCCAAGTTTATTTATTTACCTCCATTAGATACAGTCTCCGAAACCCTTTTCTTGTCCAAATTAAACAGCTATGGTTTTAATTCTGGTTTGGAAAAGTACGAATAGTCTGCTATATTTTGACTTTCATCTTGCTTTGGCCAATTACAACCATAACTCTTGAATTTACTGAGTGCATATCTGTCACCATTCAATATAGGCCTATCATTTCCTGCTTGATTTAAAATCAATAAATTGGGGTAATTCAAAGAAGTTCCTTAAAAACAAGGCAAGTATTCGGGTTAAATCTGTTCTCAAATGTGATTCATCAAGTTCAAATGGGCCATCAAGTTCAGTAGGTCTGCTACTGAGGGCCTACTCAGTAGCAGAATTCTCCAGAAAATGCTGATTAGCCTCTAGTCACTAGCAAATTATCCAACATTTATTAGGATAGCCACTATTATTATGCTTTAATTACCAACTCCTAATACAACTTGTAAGACAAAATGTTTTAGATTTTTTTTCTAATTACAATGGTCGTCAACAAAATTTAATGATTACAGGAAATCATTACACAGAAAGTTCCCTGTAATTTTCCCATCCTGGAAAATCATTATCAATAGTTTGATACCAAATCACCCTCTCAACGTATTCTTACTTATACTTATAACCAGAAAAAAACTACATACAGTATTTTTAAGAAAAATGTGATATGTATTCTAATTTGTTATCTGTCTCATATTCTATCACACTTAGATATCTTTCTATGTGTTTCAGAAGAGAACTAAGTTCTAAAATTCATTTTGGGAAAACAAAAAACTCATTTTTTGAATGTTTGCTTTTAGTAATATCTTGTGGAAATCCAAGTATCTACCAATTGTAGTAAGCTCAAACGGAAAACAAGAAGATATTGTTGAGTATCTAATGCTCCTTAAAGCATAGCACTTTCCAAAGTCTCAAAGTACGTCAAGAAATCCACAAATTCTATCATTACTACACATGACCAGATGGCAGAGGTGGTTATATGGATCTCTGCATATCTGAATCCTCAAAGTTTCAATATGAAGTCATGAAGAATAACTGTTCTCTGGCTCTCTTTCTACATCCATTCTTTTCACCCCTCACTCTTTTCTTTCTCATGCCTATCTTTGCGTCCAAATTTTTTTTTCTATGAACATACTGCATGACATTTTTAATGTTAGAAGTTTGAATTTGTTGCAAGAGACTATCATTTACTCTACAGTAAGAATAAACAAATTTATTGTGAGCTGTTTTCAACTCATCTAAGTGTTTCTTTAATGAAGAATGTGGACACATGAAACATGCACGCATTCAGATGATATGCAAATTTATATAATATCTATCTTGTATAAGTCTTCTTTCTATTTTTCTGTCTTTCTCTCCCTTCTTTCTCTCACTGCAGTAAGCAGGGCATAAGGGCATCTGGAACATGTGGTCTTTTATTTGATCAAAGGTAATGATCAACCAAGCTAGAGGAAGGTAGGTCAGCTTTCCTAGTTCACCTGCTAAATAGAATCTTTTTACATTCTCTCCAATTGTGAGTCCATCTGTGCCACCATCAAGAAAAAAAATCTACAGAAATAAAGGGACTAGCTACAATAGGAACTGAACATTTAAAGTTGCTTTGAATATGCATGCGTAGGAACTGCCATTCTGTGAATGGAAATGTGTGCTTAGCTGATTTCTTTTCATCTAAAGAGCCATAGCTTGTCTTTTTGCTGTTTGTTTGCTTTTTTTTTTCTTGTCCTACTACTGTATTTTTGTTGTTTTATTTCTCTTTTTTTCTTCTTTAAATTTTAAGAGAGGACACAAATCTCAATTTTATGCCAAGAAACTCCAAAACATGCATATATATTTTGCATGTAGATATATGCTAATCATAGTTTCCAGGACAAAGGTTCTTTGTTTGTGAAGAAAAATGACAAGAGAGGAAATTCATTTCAGGGTTCCGTAGGTGTTTGCTCTACTACTATCTTTCTTTTTGCACTTGAAGAAAATTTTTACAGTGTCTTAGAGTCTTTATGAATCCTATTTTTCAAATACAAGTCATTCAAATGATGTTAATACATCAGATCCAAGTTTCTGATGTGAAAAACTATAAACAACAATGAACTTCCAGGTCATTTTGATGCTACAAGCACCTTTCTTGCCCACGTCTCATTCTTTACACTGTTTCTGAGGCTCAGGACTCAGATTTTAAATGTTAGTAGTGTTCTCTGTACAGAAAAGTCCCAGAAAATTAAATGAAGCAAAGCTGCCAGTTACTGTTGGCTCTAGAAAATGTGTTCCCACCCCTCAGAATAATAGTCCCTAGTGCTTAACAATACTTGTTGGTTAGCATTTTGATGGATCATTTCAGAAAAGGCTTCTAGAACCACTGTTGAAAGGCAGTGATAGTTGGCCATGGGGTGGGGGCAGAGGATAAAGAATTGTCATATCAGCCATAAACTTCAAGAGGGAAAGATGGGAAAAGCAAAAAAAGGAGATGGTCATTGATAGAAAGTGTGATTATTTGAAGAATGAGGAAAAGCTAGAACAGAGTAATCTGAGGAAGTCTCGTGTCCTTCTGACAAGGCTGCTTTCATGCAATTTTCACATTGTGACCATTTTAAGTTTCACGTACACTAATGAAATTAAAATAACAAAGCATTAAACTTTCAGCTTATAAAAACAATCATGTAATATCAGGACACCTTCATGCATTTCTAAACCTCACTCCATCCTCCAGGTCACTCCTGGGGGTATAGGAGTGAATCTGAGAGGTGGGCTGTGGGTTAGCAATGGAGGAAGTGTATCTACTGTACATTTCACTAGGTAATTAAAAAGTTAAAAATGTAAGATCTACTTTTAGACTAGCCTAAATGTGTATGCGCCTTATTGCTATATCAGAACTTCCTGCTTCACCAGAAGAGTAATATATCTTTGTGTGTTCTCTGTGTATGTGTGTATAGTACAGTGGTATTAAACCTACCCTAATTCAATGCAGGCAGTCAGAAAATTTTATGAGATGTGTGCATAACTTGAATTTTGTAGAAATCCCCACCTTATAAAGATTTTTGTGATTGTGTCACTTTGATAGGGTTTGCTTTTGGACAAGGAATACTAAATCATAAGAGGGATACATAACTGTTTAGGTCATTTGATTGCTGATATAGCAATTAAGAAGCACACAACCAAATAGAGAAATACTTCTGGTGTAGATTCTGCTTTCACTCACCAATCACCAAGGCTATCCCATTTTTCTTCTTCGAGGATTTTCAGGGAAGGCTTGGAAGAATAAGGCTCATAAATGGATAAGTAATGTGGCAGATGCTGCCAAGGAATCTGATGGAATAGATGTTGAATAGCATGTGGATAGAGAGTGCCATGGGAAGGCAGTGAGAAGAAAAATATTAGCAAGTCCTGCTGATGCAACCAAGGATACTGCTTCCCGTCTGTCACTCCATCCACTACCTGTCTCTCTTATACCTTCAATGCCTTCCTCGCCGGTTGTTTCTCTGTAGTTCATAAGCTTAAATTTCTTCCAGTCAAAAAACAAAATAAACCATCCCTCTCTTAACCCCGTAGCCCCATGTTCTCAAGTGCAAGAAGTTCAGAAAAAGTTTTTAACGAGTGTTCTATACTCATTTGTCTACCTTTTCTCACTTCCTATTTACATTTAAATTTGCATACATTTGGGTTAAGTAATCCAAACTCATACAAACTGGCTTTTGCTCAAACTGCCCTCGCAAAGCCCATCAATCATTATATTGCCAAGCCCAATAGATATTTTTCAAACCTTTAATGGAGTATCTATGCTTTGTTTACCACTATTGACCAGCACATATTTTTGAAACTCTCCACGTCCTTGACTTTAAGTTACAACTGTCCTCTTTTTCCTCTCCCAGTTCCAACCCTCAGTCTCTATAAGGATGCCTTCTCTGTTTCTCCTCTTCAAAGAGGACAGTTTCTCAGGGATCTTCTTTTTGTTCACTGCTCTGGTCAGTCTATGTACTCTCCCTAGGCAAAGAACTTTACCACTTATAGTTTTAACTAACACCTTATCTTAATGACCATCAAGTGCATACTTTCAACCTTTAGAGTTCCCCTGAGTTTCAGACCGGAAATAAGCCAGTCCAGGCATGACCTCAAAGAAACCACAAAACTGTGTGAAATCATTACGTCTCTTGTCACTCTTCACCAGAATGTCTCCGACATAAGGGCTACACTTCCTATACTTCTTACTCAATTATCGGCCTCACCACATACCTTTTCTCCAGATCAGTCCTTTTCGCTCCCATCTCTCTTACTACCATTTCTCTCCCCAGCATTCAATTAGTAAGTGTTTTAAACCTATCAAATTCATCACAAGAGTTGAAGCCTTAACCATCTTTTACCTGCAGTATTGCAGTATCATCTTTACTGATTATAAAAATTTGTATAGCCCAAGGGATTCCAGGCAATACACACAGATTTTAGGTGTCACATAGGGTTTCCTCCCATGAGTTATTTGTACTTCAGCAGAAACACAAACACAAGAACCTGCCTCAGAAAAACCAGTTCAAGTAGGTTTTTCTGTAGGTTTTCTCCTTAATATAACTTTAAAAAGTATTTGCTTGTTGGAGCTTATTTGCGCTGACCGTGAGCAGAAATTTGGATTTTATACCTTGGGAAGGGATGTTGAAGATGTGTCTGAACCATTCCTTTTATCTAAGGGAATGCATGATAAATCTAGCTTTGAAAGCAGAAGGCAGATGAGTTGCTAGGCTATTGAGAGGTGTGTTTACATGGAGAAATAATTTCAAGGGAGGAAGCCATGTGTTTATACCTCATCAATATTAACTGAACTTGAAAGAATGAATTGTATGACATTGCCCTTGATAGTGGATCAAATCATGACCTCCTAGTGTCTGAATTTCACTAAGCATGATTGCTTAATGGTATTTCCCCTCACTTAAATTTTACTTGCTCATGTTCTCCATTGTGCATTGTGTTCATCTTCTCTTACCTAGACTGTTGCCATATTCTCATGCATCCCCCTGTCTCCAAAGATATGCCCATAGTTCATTTGAGTGCAAATGAATGTCATCTTTCAAAAGGTCTTTTTTTTTTTTGGAATTTAGGCCAACAAGGTTATTTTGCTATATCTACCCTAAAACTATCACAAAGCAGGTTCTCCTGACATTCATCGTGAATAGAAATATATTAATAGAGTTGTTGTGAAGACTAAAAGAATACATCCATTGATCAATATTATTATTTTGGAAAGAATTCCCATTTAAGAATATTTAAACAATTTAATCATCCCCTAAGAATTTCACTTGGAACAGTTTTAGTGTGGCAACCCTTTTCCCTACCTCCAAAGTAGGCAGATAAAAATCACTGTGGGAATGTAGTCTTACCCTAGGGATGCCAACTTCCAGACATGCCAATAGGTGGCCGGGGTGTTATAGTGGTTTTGTCTCCTGGACATAAGACATGCTGAAAATACATGAAAAATTTAGCTCATCACCTGGATATTATGTTAAAAAAAATCAACTCTGTGTATTTATATGTTGGGGCTCAATAAATAAAATGCAGGGATTGAAGGATCTTCTAGACCGTATTATCTCCAATTAACCAGGAAATCACTACATTTATATATTTTTAAGTCTAGAAATCACTTAAATATCCAACAGTAGGGAATTGGTTAAGTACGTTACAAATATCCATATTTAGAAACTCTACACAGCTACCAAAATTTTCTGTCAAAGGAAGCTAGTTAATATAGAAAAAAAGGTTCACATATAATACATAAATGTAAACCAATATGCATAGAATTATGTTGTTAAATCATATGTGCACATAAGCTTATATGTGTATGTATGTAAAATTATGTTTTATAGTCTTTACTTATGAGAGGTCAGTTTATGCATTTCTGAGCATCTTTTGCTTTTGTAATATAGTTAGAAAAAATATTTATTTTGTCAAAGGAAAAACAGTTTTCTCCATCTTCTCTAATGAAACATTTATTACTGCTTAATCAGCCTCCCTGGAGATATAAACATTTGCTAATGAGACTTAAATAACCCCTTAACTCTCAATAGCATATATTTTACTCCACTTACTGCTGTCCTGTTCAACTAATATCAATGGGTAAATTAAGTTTGAATTTTTGAAACTGAATAGGATCTCTTTTCTTACAGCTTATTTTTATTTTATCTTAATAAATAATTATGAAATATTTTGTTACCAAAAGTACACAGAAAAATATAATAGACATCGATGTATCCATCACTGTACTTGAACAAATATGTAACATTTTATTATATGTTTGTATCTTTGTATCTTTTTAAAAATGAAACCAAGTCTTTCACATACAAATCTCATCCCCCTGCCTCCTTTCCCAAAGGTAATCATATACTGACTTGGTTTCACCACATACGTATATTTATAAACAATAGTTTTATTTTATGGTTTTATTTTTAAATTTATATAAATACTGGACTTTAATCTTTTGAACTTGACTTCCACTCAACATGAACTTTTCAAAATTTATTCCTAATATGTAGAGATTTCATTAATTTTGCCTCAAGTATAGTATTCCATTGTATGAATACTTACCCATTTTGAAAATCCATCCATTGATGGTTATTTAAGATGTTCTAATTTTTTGCTATGAGAAATAATGCTACAATGACCATCCTATCATCTGTCTCCTTGAGCAAAAGTACAATCACTTATTTAGGAAGTACACCTGGGTTTGGTGACTTACAAAGGCATCTTCCAGACCTCCCCAATCAATCAAACAATTAGTGCATTAATCAGTATTTTCTGAGAGCCTAGTCTATGAAAATAAATAACTAGACATTAGTTCTTAGAACCCCCTTGTGTTTCAACCTTGCCCTTGATTCAAAATAAAATCAAATCTAAAGACAAAACGTAGGTAAACAAAAATTTATGTGCATATATAACACAACTTTCTTCCCCAAGAAAAGTGTTAGAGTGGTAATTATGCCATGGCAAGTCCAGCCTCCGTAAGTTTCTATACTTCGCGCAATTCTGGTCCTGTTAGATGACAATGATTGTTGTCCAGATTGTCTCTGGCCTCAAGATGTTATTTGGTGCACAGCATCTTGAGTGATGAACCCAAAGGCGACTACTCTTATTCTGAGTTTAAAGGTGTTTATTTGCAATTTTAATTAATCGTGTATTTATTGTGGGATTATATCAATAAACATGAAAATTGCCTCAGCCATCCCAGAGCGTATGGTCTAGTTCAGGATACAGAAAAATATCATAAGTGCCATGTTGGGGAAGGACCTAATGGGAGCTTATGGGAGGAACACTAACCTGGACTTTAGAGTTTCAGGAGAGACTTGTTTGAGAACAAGACACCGATACCAGAAGATTAAAAAATCAGCCAAGCACAAGAGGGGCAGAAGAGAGAGTTTATTAAATTCCCGTGTATTAATTTTCCTATCTCAGCCTTTGCCTCAATTAGATCTCGATATGCCTTTATGTCATGGGGGTCTATCAGGGTATTTCCTCAGCTTTTCAATATCACTTTGTCACACATTTAAGAGACTGAGAATTGAGCCAAAAATGCCCATTAAATAAGGTTTCTTTCAACGTTGTTCGTGTCAAATGCTAATGTCCTGAAATATTTAAAGCCATTAAAGCTATTGATTTTTATAAGCAATTTCATCTCTATTGATCCTTTATCATTATATTCCTACACTTTCCACTCTGACCACAAAACATAAAGGAAATCCCAGTACCTACAGTGATTATTTTTGCCATCTAAAAGTTCTGTAAGCCTTCCAGTTGCAGATGAAGTCCTCAAAAGCATATACATTATAATGATTAATACTAGCTCCAGGCAGGAAAAGTGAAAACCCTTAGACTCATACAGACGAGAGTGGGCCTTGTTTCGAGGTCAAAGAGGAGCAGGTGAGCAATCTTGAGCAGAGGTGTAGTTTGTATTTAAGAAAGATCTCTCCAGATATGATGGAGAAACTGATTGAATTGGGCTAATATCACAGTCCTAACAAGAAGAGTTTGCACTGGGTTGTACATGAAGATAAAGAGAGTGAGAGGGCTCAGGAAGATAATTAGAAGGAAAAGACTGACCAGAAGAAGGGGCAGTGAGGAAGCGTTTAAGATAATTTCCAGGTTTATGGCTTTTTTAGCACTTAACAAGGAGAGAAATACATGGTCAGAATGCAACAAGAATGAAGCAAATGACTCCAAGTCTGTACACACTGAGCTTCATGGGCCGGGGGGACATTTTGGGGGAGATTTTCAATTGACAGTTGGATGTACAGCTTAGTGGCTTGGGAGACTGGCCTTTTGACTAGGGTAAACATTTTCCTTATAATAATAAGGAAGAGATAAGATAGCATCTTGTCCCTAAGCAGTTATGAAGGTATTAGAAATGTCCAATTCATTAAAATTTTTTATTATAAATTTAATCACATATGCTTATAGAACTATGAATTTAAATGACTTTTAAGGAAGAAAAATTAATCCATGAAAAATATTTTTTTATAATAGAAATTTTCACAGACAAATTTCATATTTTTATGACTTTATTGCAGGTCTGTGAAAACAAACACAACTAGACTGAAATAAACATTGACAATTCTCCTTCTAGAATTACTGATTAATAGAGAGAGAATTTGGATGATTGTATGAAACCAGTAAAAATATATGTATAAAAATAAATTGTTTTAAAATATTGCACGTAATCTTGTTTTCATATCTAACAATTCAGACCATATTGTTACCCCATGAGTATCACCTCTATGAAACCACATTGGAGTAGTTAATGATTTACTACATTTTGCTTTTTTCCCTTTACTTTTGTATAATGAATTCTTATTTAATTGGCACCGGCCTACGTTATCTTACTAGACAACTCTAGCAATAGAGTAGTTCATGTTACACATAAAGACATAAAAGAACAGTCTGCATTGCTTTTACCACTGCTACTGATTTCATGGGATTTGGATAGTAATGATGATAATTAGCAACCATTGCTATTTATTGAGCCTGTACAATGTGTCAAAAACCATCACGCTATATGGCTTCATTAATTCTCACAAAAACCTTCTTTGATAAATACTATTATTAAACCCATTTTACAGATGAGAAAAATGGTTCTCTGAGAAGTTTTCTAAATCGTCCCACAAATAATGTGTTAGACAGATCCGTCTGACTCTGTGGTAAGAGTTTTAAAATGATACATATTTGGTCTCTACTTTAAAATCATATTTTAGCTAATTCTGTCTTTATATTTTAATAGAAACTTCAATATCCACTTCAAAGCTATGACACAGAGATGAGTATGGGAATTTTGGAGAGATGTCTTTCCTGGGAAAGCTTGAGACTTGCCTACATCATCCTGACACATCTTAGTGCCTGCTGCACCCCCATCTGACTCTCAAATCAAGGAACCCAAGAAAAGCTATACTAGACTTTCACTAGGTCAAGCCATCTAGCACTGGAGCATGTGCCAAAGACAAGCAATTCTTTCTAGTTTCTAGGATTAATTAGTTAGTTCTTGGCCACTGTTCCCTTTTACTCCCTGGGGAACATCAGAATGTAAGAGAACCACTGATATGCTAAGGGGTTATCTTTCCTCCGAGGTTCAATGTTCCCCCGGTGGGCTTCGTTCTGCTGGCTTGATGTCCAAGTGTCTGTAATTCCCCAGCCAACTGAAAACCCCACTTCCTGTAAAAATCAGGTATCACTTTCAGGCACATATTCTAGGTGAATCTTCCTTTGGGGAGTAGAAAGTCAAAATGGGCACAGTACATTGTACAGGGGTCCAAACAATAAGAAATAAGTGGAAAACAGTGTGTGTGTGGCAGGGAGGGGTGACAGATAGTACAAATATATTACCCCTGAAATTCACAGGCAAGAAATGTTGCCGTTTTTAACGTAAAAATATTATAGCAAAAAACATGAAAAGTTTTATTTTTTCATAGAGGCCATGTGTAAAGCATTAATAAGCTAAAGTACACAAAGCCAAATGACAAAGCTTGATTAACAAACTGCCCACAAAGCTCATATTTGCTTCGGTGTGTTTAAAGATGCTTGCAGGCTGTAAATCTCTGACCCTCATTCTGACTATTGATTGGTAAGAACTCCACCCTTGTTTTTAACTAATAAAAACAATGGTTTCTCTTTACTTTAGAGCAGGTATCATATTGGGTAGTTAATTTTTCACTTTTGCAAATGTGTTTCTCACCCGAATCTTACTTGGAAGCTCTATGACATCTATTTTGAGACAGGAGGTCAAGTCACCACATCACACTGAAAAATCTTGGTTTTGACCTCTTCACCTTTAGTTCTCCTCAATTTTAGGGTTAAAATCAATCATGCCAGAAATACAGGAAAACACCATTTAAAAGAATTCACATGCTTTTTCCTTTTCTTGTTATCTAAGTGTGTTTTTCAAGAAAGGATGTCTGGGATTAGGTTTGTCGGGGGAAAGAATAGAAAATTCTACTAAAACTTTATATTGGCTGAAATCATTTTAAAAAGAGATCCAATTTGAAACCTCCACAAAAAAACTCATGAGATTAATTTTCTTGATTATGTGTTGTCTTTGGACACATATAAGGAACTTGCAGCCTATTAAATAATTGTTAACTGTGAAATCTAGGAGAGCAAGGCTGTTCTCATCATGAAAATGTTTCAGCATTTCAGAGTTTATAAAAATCTCAGTTAGGCATTCTTACCAGCCTCTTCTAATTCTTTATAGATCTTCACAATCACACAAGTTTCTCACATTTAACAATAAATCGCTAAGATCACCGTTGAAGTTTGAAAGCCTCTGTAGTTGCTCTCCCGACTTGTTCTGGCCGCTCTTCCTAGCTCTCTGTGATCTGCCACATCTTTTCAACTTTGATGACCACTCTTTAGTTCCTCATATGTTGGATTCTTGTCCTGAACAAGTGGTTCTGCTGCTCACCACCACTCTCTCTCCACCAAAAAGTTTCTCCCCATCACCACCCACTTCCTACTCATGCTTCAGGTCTCAGATTGGACATTGCTTCTTCCAAGGAGCTTCCCTGACCAGCTATCCCCGCCCTATACCTTGCCCTGCACACACCTCCATGAGCCTAACTCTTGTTATCATTTCTCTGAGCAGCCTTCACTTTTCACACTTTCAATTAATTATTTCTTAATTGTAATCAATTGTGTAAATGTTGAGTTTATTGTCTGCCCTTCCTCATAACTATTAGCTTCATGAGGGAAGAAATCTTGTCTATTCTTGTTATCACCAGTATGAGCAGACATATTCATTAAAATGTGGGATGAAAGAGACTATTTCTTGGAACGTTCAACACATGAATTTCTTAACAAAACTTAACCAAGCCTGAGATCACTGCAATGTTATCTCATTACAATATTCATGCATTGCCTTTTCTAATTCTGTTATTTATTTATTATTTCTTGAGACAGCCTCACTCTGAAGCCCAGGCTGGAGTGAAGTGGCACAATCCCAGCTCACTGCAACCTCTGCCTCCTGGGCTCAAGTGATCCTCCCACCTCAGCCTCCCGAGTAGCTAGGATTACAGGTGCCGCTGGGGCCGGGTAATTTTTATATTTTTAGTAGGGACCATGTTTCACCATGTTTGCCAGGCTGGTCTTGAACTCCTAACCTCAAGTGGTTCACCTGCTTCAGCCTCCCAAAGTGCTGGGATTACAGGTGTGAACCACTGCACCTGGCCATTTATTTAATTTTGAGAAGGGGTCTTGCTCTGTCACCCAGGCTGGAGTGCAGTGGCATAATGTTGGCTCACTGCAGCCTTGACCTCCTGGGCTCATGTGATCATCCTGACTCATCCTCCTGAGTAGCTCAACTACAGGTACGCATGTGGCTGACTTTTTTTTATATTTTTTTTGTAGAGAAAAGGTCTCACTATATTGCCCAGGCTGGTCTCAAACTCCTGGCCTCAAGCAATCCTCCTGCCTCAGCCTCACAATATGATAGGATTACAGGCGTGAGCTGCTGTGTCCAGCCTAATTCAGTTGTTTAAAAAGAAAGAAAATAATACTCAAGCAACTGATAGACTTTAAATATTGATATCAAATGAAATATTTGTAAAGATTCAGATAATTTTTTAATAGGAACAAGAATCTAGAATTATTTTACATGTATATGTCCAAAGCTTCCCATGCCATTGGATGGACAGAGAGTCTTCTACCACAACCTCATCTTATGACAAGTAAAAGGGTCAAACTAACAAGGGGTCAATTTTATCCTCATAAACTTCATATGAATATTTTTGAAAATATAGATTTTTTTAAAGATATTTGGGAAAAATCAGAGATCTCTCCAACTGGATTAGATTCTTTAAAAACCTAAATAAAAACCGATTTTGCTTGTTCTGGAAAATAAATTGTTTTTATAATAGAAAACATTTATATGATGGTATTATGTAGCCAAGATCAGTAAAAAGCAAACTCTATTTATAGGGTTTGGATATTAGAGAACTAATTAAAACCTTTTATCAGTAAGAACAGAGAGACCTTATTTTGTGGTTAAATGTCTCAAAATTAGTGAATAGATCGTTCCTCAGAGTCTGCTTACAACTACCAGTCTTTTCCAGTCATTGCTAATGCCTATAATCAAGGAATAACTACAATTTATTTTCTTTTCATTTAATCAGTGTGCTTTTGGAACAGACAGGTTGTGTTCTCTGCCATTTACAAACTCAACTCAAGGATTTAATTTAAAATTCAATAATTGAATGAGATGGTATAATAACCTTTTATATAAATTCATCATTTCTTATCTTTCCCAAAGAACAAAATGTCCTGTATGCCATAATCACTGCTGTTTACTTTTCTGGAAGGTTTTGTATAAATTTCTATGTCTCACCCTGGATTGTAAATCCGTCCTCAAAATACAGCGTAAACAGTTTACTACTCCAGGCCTTACAAGAGCTCATAGCTGCTATTGTAACATTTCTACGGCAATTAATTCCACTGCCCGTTGTAAAGAAACTGAAGTCCCTGTAATATCCCTTTCCGGAGAGTTCAGACATATCACTCTCATTTGCCTCCTGCTTTATAAAATAGTTGGAACTTTGAGTTTGGGTTTCACAAGATGTATCTCAAAGGTTTTCCTCCCCTCCCGCTTCTCTCCACTCCCCTCCTTTTCATTCCCCTCCCCTCCTTCTCTTGCCTCCTCTCTCTCTCTCTCCCCTCCTCCTCCTCCTCCTCCTCCTCCTCCTCTTGTATCCTTTTTGGAGAGGTAAGGAAGGAAAATGCATTACCTAGGCTGACTTTCAAGAATTGGCAGTATTTTTGTCATATTTTAATGGACTGCATTTGTACGAGAAGAGATTTATTTGTTGAAAAATAAAATCAGTGAACCACTAATGTATTATTTATCAAGATTTTCTGCAGAAGAGGAAACATACTGTAGTATTACCTAGTAGTATAGTTAAAGCAGCTGTACTTGGAGTGACTATACGAAGACCAAGTCCATTTAAGTTTCCAAGGGCAAACGCAAGTAAGTGGGCAGAAGAGAACTGGGCATTGTTTATCACTGGTCAAGATGGCATAGCTGCAGCTCTGGTTTCTACTGCAGGTCTGGGAAGCTGTCATTTCAGTGTCCCATTAGAGGCAGCCAACCATTGCTGCCCAGGGCCCTACTCACAACTCAGCTTCTCTCTCCCTCTGCTTCTCTCTGTCTCCCGCTCCCAGCCTAACTCTTCTGCCTGTTTTTTTCTCTAGACTGTGTGTGTGTGAGTTTTGCAGTCGTCGTTCCTGAGGAGATTTTTTTAATAATAATTATTATTTTTTTAAGTTCCTGGGTACATTTGCAGGACGTGCAGTTTTGTTACATAGGTAAACGTGTGCCATGGTGGTTTGCTGCACCTATGAACCCATCACCTAGGTATTAAGCCCCGCATGCATTAGCTATTTTCCCTAATGCTCTCCCTAATGCTCCCCTCCTTGCCCCTCACCCAACAGGCCCCAGAAAGTGATGTTCGCCTCCTTATGTCCATGTGTTCTCATTGTTCAACACCCACTTATACATAATAACATGCAGTGTTTGGTTTTCTCTTCCTGCTTTAGTTTGCCAAGTATAATGGTTTCCAGGTTCATCCATGTCCCTGCAAAGGACATGATCTCATTCCTTTTTATGGCTGCATAGTATTCCATGGTGTATATGCACATTTTCTTTATCCAATCTATCACTGATGGGCATTTGGGTTGATTCCATGTCTTTGCTATTGTGAATAGTGCTGCAAGGAACATATGCATGTATCTTTATAATAAAATGATTTATATTCCTTTGGGTATATACCCAGTAAGAGGATTGCTGGGTCAAATGGTGTTTCTGGTTCTAAGTCTCTGAGGAATCACCACACTGTCTTCCACAATGGACGAACTAATTTCCCAACAGTATAAAAGTGTTGCTATTTCTCTGTAACCTCACCAGCATCTGAGATTATCTGATTGGATTAGTTAGATAATATGAAGTGTCATTATTGGGCAAAGTTTTGTGGAAACCACCTCATAGCATACTGGTTGGCCTTCATTTCCTTATAGAAGTGTTATTGGAAGGACAATTCCTCATTGTGCAAATCTGACCCACACATTGTAGGACATTGACATGGATGGTCTTGGCACTAAATGCCAGTGTGCCTTCCCTGTGTAGGTATTGTGATAATAATCCCCTCTCCATTTCCAAAATAGGCTCTGGGCATGTTAGACGTTGAGGGTCTCCTGGATTTTTCTTTGAAAGGGGAACAAAGAGAAAGGCTTTTACATCCACAACTATAATGGAAATTTAGCATAAATTTTTGTTTAAACATTCTGACCTGAAAGCATACTTGGGAGCATATAACTGATGAGAGCTCTAATTTTTATTAGTGCAACACTACCTGCAGAGAGGAAAATAAACCAGGTGCATTGTGATATGTGATTCTATGTGAATGATATAGTTGGGTTTTAAGTTGTTGTAAAACAGGTTCTTGGTCTCTAAATTCTATTAAGAATTTACTGAAGCCAGGATTGAAGTGGCTCATTCCTGTAATCCCAGAACTTCAGGAGGCTGAGGAAGGGGGGTCACTTGAGCTCAGGAGTTTTGGGAGGGTCACCCGAGCCTGGGAAGTCTAGGTTGCAGTGAGCTGTGATTGCACACCGCACTAGAGCTGGGCGACAGTGAGACCCCGTCTAAAAAAAGAAAAAAAGAAAAGAAAAATCTACTGAGTTAATTGGAGCATTCATTTGTCGTTAGGTCTTTTATCTACAGCAGCCACCACACCATAACATAAGGTTTGAAAAATGCTACTCAAGGATTGAGTTAGAGGTCTGGTACGGTGGCTTCAGCACTTTGTGAGGCAGGAGGATCACTTGAGCCCAGGAGATCAGGACCCATCTGGGTAACATAGAGAGACCCCCATCTCTACAAAAAGTTAAAAAATTGAAAAAGAAAATAAAAGAATGGGATTATAAACCAAGCATTTTTTGAATTCTGATTTCTAACCTGAATTTCACATTTCACACAAGCATTAGCAGAAACAGGCCACTTTATAATTGATACTTCACAACTTCTAAAAACTACTTGAGGAATAATATACTTACTTTTGGAAACAGAAACACTAAAATGCTAGGCAAGATCCTTTAACCTATTAAAATTAACAAGAATATCAGAAAACGCCTTGAGCACCCAGGCTTAGATCCATGAAGGAAATCATTTTTAAATGATGAGTGTAACTGAAGGGCAGAGAGGTACTATGTTGTCTCATGCTCCTTCTAGGTAAAATTAAAGATGCTATCACCTTTAATTCACGCAGAACTAGCACTGCCTCTCCAGAGGCATTTGAAAAACTGTGAGGTGTTTTTGGTTGTCACAATGACTGGGAAAGGGAGTTCTATTGAGATTTAGTGTTTGAGAGCCCGGGATATAAATCTTGTCCAATATGCAGAAGAGTGAGATAAAAGAACTGTCCTGCCTGAAAGCCAATAGTGCCTGCATGGAGAAACACTGTTATGCATTTAACAGAGATAAACTCAAGTCCCACTGCCTGACAAAAACAGCAAGTTAGTCATCTGTCTCTTGGCGTCAAGATTGAGCACCTTGTTATCAGCCAGGTGCAAATGAGACCCAGAGATGCTGTTCACTTGTCTGGTAAGCGTCTCCCTGCTCCGGGTCATTTTCTCTCATTTACAAAGAGGGTATCAATATATGGCAAATTATTTACACTGCAATGCTTTACAAATAGGGTAGGGAAATCCTTTGCAAACAGGGTTAGAAAAAATCCTTAAATACATTCTTTTGAAATGCTTCTTTCTGTCTCCCTGATCTCATTCCCTCTGCTTCCAAGTATTCTCTGTGTTTATCCACTGGACATCTAGATCAGAGAAACAAACTCCAAATAGCCCCCTTTTCAGGCTAATTTCTCCCCTATCCGATTCAGTCCCTCTCTCCAACTAGTGTTAGATATTCCCTAAACATCACTTTCCCCACGTTGCCTTTCTACTCAAAAATCCTCTGGGAGCTTCTATTTTCTATCGCATTACCCCTTCATTGTTACACAAAAATGTATAAGGTATGACAGTGTCTTTCCCATCTTTGTATCTTCCATGTTGTTATATAATGAAGTGTCTGACACATAGATGCTGAACATATATTTAATTAGTATACGTTAAAATTTTGGTTAATTTTCAAGACTTATGGCCAAAAGCTTTTTAAAGCTGTTTTGTTTACTACTTAATTCCAAGTCTTTATTACTTTTCTCCTCTGTATTTCTACAATATTTCTAGAACAAAGAATAGAACATTTAATTTGCTATTCTTCACGATTTGTTACTGTTGCAATCTTTTTCTGTTCAATTAATTAAATTATAAACTGCATACCGTTGAACATACAACTAAGCAAATGGTAGCCATACTCTGACAGGTCCACAGATAATTGTTTGTTGCTTGCTGAAAAAAAATCTACAGTTTGTTTTACCAAATTCCATCATGATGTATAATGAGTATCTGGTGCTTATAGATCCTTTTATGATGTACCTGGGGTTTATAGTATAACCTAATCCTTAAAACAAATAATATGAGGCTTGTTATAAGACTATAGGAGAAGCCTGTAAAGTTAATGGAAGTCTCCTACCACATGCCATGAACGTTACAATAGACCTTTCAGTGAAGACATATGGAAAAGAAAAAGAAACAGAGCTAGAAAGATAGTGTTATCAAATTGTATTAATTTATATGTAATGATTCCTTCACTTCTGAATTAGGCTTTGCATCAAGCTAATCCCTGAACACTCATTTACTTTCAATGTATAAGAAAGTACTTGGTAAAAGACTGCTTCTAAATCTGCAAAGTTTCAAATAGTCTATAATTCACAATTTCTTCATATTTATAGGCAAGGATATGATATGCAAATGTTTTAAAATTATAGTGTTTAACCAAACAACTTTACTCCTTAATCTCATATCCAAAGGAGCTGAGATTAAAGAGTAAATCCCCAGTACTCTTCAGAAACAGTACCAGCCCCAAGAGCACCACACCTTTAAAAATATTTCCATACATTATTTCTTTTATTCCTTTTAATCTTTTTTAAATAAAGAGGGGAAAGCACTTATCATCTCCATTCAGTTACATAGAATCGGAATGCTGCTATGTGACAGAAATCATCGCACTAATGCACAGGAATTGAAAGTCAAGCAACTTTGGTATTGGCTGAATTGAATTAAGTCTTGACCTTGTAAACATTTCCATTGGAGGTAGAACATACACATTTGACTTTTTGTCAAATAAGGGATAGTAAACAATGATTCTGAGATCCCAATAAATTAAAGGTATTGTAAAGGCATTAAATATACTTTTAAAAGAAACCAAAGATAAAAGGGCACACAGATGTTTAATAAATTAGAAAGTGAAATGTAAATCTTCATAGCTGAAATGTTTGCATCTTCAAATCTTCACTGGTTTTATTTGATAATTTTTGAAACTATGATTAATAATGAGCTCACATTTTAAACTCTTAGTGTGCAGGGCAAACTCTACAAGTAACTCCATTCACTATGGAGTTGTCCATAGTACCAGTGACTTAAAAACAATGTCAGCCACTGCATATTCATTTTTCTTTACTCTTATGGAAGTCTGAGTGAATAATGATATTTGCACAGTAGAGATTGTTTTTTAAGTTTTAGCACCCCCTCCCACATTGGTGGTTTAAGTGCCTCCAGCTGCTGTTCCCATGAACACAGTGTTGATAGGTGGTAAACAAGACACCATTTCTCTACTGCTTGTTCCATGGGAGTCCAGGGTTTCTTGAGCTGGATACTGGTTGGAAGTTCCATACATACATTGGGATGAGGAAGAAGGAATTGGGGTTTGCAAACTGGAAGCTGTAAGGGAAAATATAATCAGCAATTGAAAATTGATCGACATTTTCTTTTCTCTGCAAATGCCACTCATTTTAATTCCCTGTATTTATTTTTGCACTTAGCACACATACCTATTCTAAATTTGAGTCTGTATGGTTTACCAGATCTATTATCTTTTCTTCCATTTTTTTCCCACTTGCTAGTCTCCCAGAAATTATTTCCTCTACATATTTCACAAAGAAAACTCAATTTCAACTTAAGTGCTATCACCAAACTACATCCCCCAATCTACCTTCTCTTTCCATCTGCACTTTTGTGGTTGTAGTTCAAACCACCATCTTTTCTCTCCTGTACCAACACAGCAGCCTCCTGACTGGTCCCATGATCTCCACCTTTGTCTCACCCACTCACCCTCCTGAGAGCAGCCAGAATGATATTGCTGAAGAGCAGATCAAACTTTCACTCATTTCAAATGCCATAGTGGCTTCCCATACCCGTGGAACATGATCCAAGCATCTTACCCTATGTAGATGCGCCCCTGCTTTTTGTTTTATTTTGCTCTACTCTCTCCTTCATTCAACATGCTTAAGACACACTGGCCTGCTCTCTGCCCGTTGATTGTTTTCAAATTTATTGTGATTTCAGCGGTTCTGTATTCACTGCTTCTTCTGCCTGGAACTCCTCCCTCAGATCTTCACATCTTTGCCTCCTTCTCATCACTCAGCTTTCAATTCAAATGTTTCTGCCTCAGGATTCCTTTCTCAGCTGTCCTACAGAAAGCAGCTCCTCCTTTACTATCTGTCATTTTACCCTATTTAATCAAGTTCAGAGTACTTGGCATTATCTTTTTAATGCATTTGCTCATATATTTATTGCCTTACTGTCCCTCTACTATAATGTAAACTTCTTACAGGCAAGAACTATGGCCTGATCACCACCATATCCTCACATCTAGAATGGAGTCTGGCTCCTAGTAGGTTCTCAATAAAATTCACTAACTGGCTCACTAACTCTGTATTTCCCTCATATATGGTTGCTGCTTTCTTATTGCTGACATGGCATGCTCTCTGTCTAAGAACCAGGCTTTATAATTAAGAAACAGTTGAACTCAATTCTGCTTGCACTACCTATCCACTTATTCTATCCCCTCATTTTACCTTGCATCACACTTTGCAATCTACTTGTAAGCCAGCTCTGATCAACTAAAGCTTAGACTCCACCCTACTCTTAAACCTATGTTTCGTCAAAGCTTCCACTATCTCTTCAAGTAAACAGAACTAATAGTAACAATAGCAACACAGTACATTTTAGTCTCATGGTGAGAAAACTTCCTGAAGTGGAATTTTCTGCTTCATTAGAGTAACCTAGAAGCAATGACCATTTGCAGATAGCAGGAGATGAGCTGCTAGATTCTGCTCAGGGAGCATGTGTGACAGTGACAGGAAGAGAAGGAGTACTTCCTATTGAATTATTGGAAAGGTACACTGAGTGAGGAGAGATGAAATTGATTCCATTTTCCCTTATGCTCTAGTTGTGTGTCAATGCCCTTTACTTATGCTAGTCTGAAATCAATTTCATTGGAGGATTTTAACCATCTCATATAAATATTAACACTCTGCCTTGATACTTAGTGAATATATATTTGCCCTGTGAAATCTTATTAGTAATTTTAGAAGCTAAATCTATAGTGACTAAATCTATGTTATTACTAATAACATACTAATTATACTAATTATTTATAGACTATACATATATATATATATAGTTTTTATTCCTTTTTTCACTCACTCACTTATTGAGTTTCTACTATGTGGCAGACATTTTGTTAGGTGCTGGTGATGCAACTAGGACCAATTGCAGAATTTCTTCATAGACGAGGATTAAGAAAGGTAACCTGGTTGGAAGAAGATTCCAGGAGGCTTCATGGCAAGCACACTGTTTTTCTTATTTTTACTTACATGATATGTCAGAGAGTAATAAAAATAGCAACATTTTCTCGAGGTGTTGAATCACATTTTAAATAAGAATAAGAGAATGCTAGTAGCACCCATCACAGGACAGCAGTTCTTTTAAATCTTGGAGTGATTTTTGGATACTTATGGAGATCATGAGACCTAAAGATACCTCTTGCCACTACAACTGGGTCCAACACTAATCAAGAGTGAGAAAAAGATATTATTACTGCCCTTTTAAAACTTACAGTTTTAGAGTGCATTTGACAGGTCATATTAATTTTTTGCCTCCTTAATAGATACCAGCTATTTTTTTGTAAAACATAACAGATCTAGCAGTAGGTTGCATAATAGAGATATACACAATAAGAAATGAAAACCTATTACTGTGTAGTCAGATACAAAAAATATAACTTTAGATCCAAAGTAATAATAATAAATCAACCGTGGGAACATGCTTGCTCAATTCACCTCAGCATATCTCCCTCAAGTAATGCTGCATACCTGAGGTCAACGACTTCTTAAAATGTTTCCAAGAACTACTAAAATAATTTACCTAGGACTGGAGTTCGACATGCAGCTGGAGATGATGTGTCTGCGTAAAACGAGCTGGTCTGTTTTCTACCACTGTCATCTAAAATGTTAAGTGGATCGTGGATGTCACTGTAGGGGGGCAGTGAGCGAACACTGCTGATGACAGAAACGTGCTGATTCACCATTGATCCGAGCCTATGAGACTCTGGGTAGTTTATGTTGCTTCCATAGTATCCTGTAACAGAAAATGTTGAGAATTTACTGTTAACTTACTACAAAGAACTTTCAGAAAGCAAAAAGGTGACAAAGTAATTAGGTGATGTGCTAAAGATATCAAACTGCAAGTATTACATGTGTATCTATCTATATATGCTACAGAACTGGATTTGCGCTTGTATATAGATAAGGTTTACTGTGCTGTTTTTTTGTTTTTAATACGTAAGAATTGTAGCATCATACATAATTTAATATAATAATTATAGCATAATACATAATACATAATAATTGTATTAACTTTAAGACCAGATTACACCTCTGTCAGATTTCCCTTATCTAAATTAACAAGAGCTACCTACTAAGAAAGAAAAAAGCACTATCACCTGTCACAAAAATACTACTTTCATGTATAGATGCATATTTAGGGGAGACAAAGACTGGCCTACACTTAGGAGAAAGACACCAAAGATGTCTACACACAAAGCCTATTTTGGTGACTCAAGGTCACAGGTCTCTCCAGTTCCCTTAACTTCCAATTTTTATTGACCCGTTTTGGTCCCAGTCTTTAAAATCTGCTTTTAGTTATCTGGAAGAAATATTATCCACTAAAAATGTTTTCAAAAGACAGAACATTCTTCTTTGGGGCTGTTAAGGTAGATCTCAAACATATGATATTACCTATCTTTTTTTTTTTTTTGTAACATGTGTGGTATTTAGGAGGACAACTTCAGGCCAGGGGTGGTGGCTCACACCTTTGGGAGGCACCTCAGCATTTTGGGAAGCCAAGGAGAGAGGACTGCTTAAAGTTGGTAGTTTGAGACCAGCCTGGGCAAACATAGCAAGACTTCATCTTCAGAAAAAATTTAAAATTTAGACAGGGATGGTGATGCATGCCTGTAATCCCAGCTACTTGGGAAGCTGAGATAGGAGGATTGCTTGAGCTCAGGGGTTTGAGGCTGCAGTGAATCATGATCCTGCCAATGCACTCCAGCCTGGGCTACAGCGCAAGACCCTGTCTCAAAAAAAAAAAAAAAGAAGGAAGAAGGGCAACTTTAGGAAAGCCACAAAAATTAGGAAATATATGTGTATGTGACAGAAATCAGCTCCAAATGTCTAAGTTCCATGATCTTTGGAAGCCTTAAGTGAAAGGACATGCTGGTCAGCAGAGGTGGAACGCAATGTCTGATTCTGCCTCATTGCCAT
This sequence comes from Papio anubis, assembly GCF_008728515.1. NCBI lineage: Eukaryota > Metazoa > Chordata > Mammalia > Primates > Cercopithecidae > Papio > Papio anubis. The sequence continues at coordinate 146,237,888 of NC_044981.1, forward strand.
CTCAAAAACCAAGAAAAATTCTTTTACATATCAATACCATTTGGTGAATTAGGAGGCAGTGTTGCTCCTTGGCAGCTGGCAGCTCCTGTGTTGCTCAAGAAATTGAAGCTTCCTGTGTTTAAAAACTGCATATTGTGTGAATCCTGGGCTTGCAGGGATGGGCCATAGCTGGATGGTGGCCGGGAGTTATATGGAGACCCCGCACAGCTACCACTGAAGAAGTCTCTTGAAAGCTGCTGTTCAGTCCAAGCCATGCATCGACCATGCTCGGTGTGATGAGGATAGAGTCCTGATGTGGGGTGGGGCTGTGCCCTAAACACAGTCTGGTAGTTAGAGCTGGTGCTGTAAAAGTCATGGTTGGCTTGAGGGAGAGTAGGATAAATGGGCTCTGGGTATGTGGAGCAGTGTGATGGAGCTGACAGTATTGGGCCCACACTTGGGGGTCTCCCTGCCATTGGTCCTTGGTTAATGACACTTCCTCGGCTTGCCATGGCTGGAGAAATGGGTGGTGTCATCATATGACCAGCATTCTGTGAAAGCTCCATTTGACCTGCAAAAAATTACCAGAACATTCCTTTAGTGTCATATTAAAGTAGATGAGCTCACATCTTTAAAAAATATTCAAAAGATTTATTAATGTATTGTTTTCCAACTTGCTTCATTCCTGCCCTCCAAAAATAACGAAACTGAAAAGCACCAAAAATCCAGAATTTAAAAAATATAATCACAACACATGTATGTGTCACAACAGCGGAGACGGATTTGGTGACTATAGAGGAAAGTCTGGGATGGGCTTCGTGGTCTCTCCACAGGTAGCATGGGGAGGGCATGGGTGTCTGCTGCTCATATTTCCCCATAATTAAAAAATTAGCTGATTGTAAAACTGTTTGACTTTTAGGGTAAAAAGAAAAAGTCTCTAATGTCAAAATGGCCATGGCTTCAAAGCAGTCAATTCAAAATGTCATGCAAACACTTCTGATAAGTAATGTGATTTATGAATGCGACCAACTCTCTGGGCCTCCGATGTTCCACTGGTAGAACTGGACCCCTGAATTATAAGGCTTTTCTAGGTTTCAAATTCTGTATATGAAAAGAAGTAATGTATAAAAAAGATTTCAAAAAAGACACAAGGCAATAAGCAGATTTAAAATACTGCCGAGTAGCTAGGTCAAGCCACCAAATATTCATTTTGACAGAAAAAGAACCTTAGATCAAAAGGGAGAATTATTGTAACAATTAACCTAAAATGGCAGAATCCGGTTTTTTTTTTCTTTGATACGGAGTTTCACTCTTGTCGCCCAGGCTGGAGTGCAGTGGCCTGATCTCAGCTCACTGCAAGCTCCGCCTCCCGGGTCCAAGAGAGATGACATGCGCCCGCCACCACGCCCGGCTAATTTTTTGTATGTTTAGTAGAGATGGGGTTTCGCCATGTTGGGCAGGCTGGTCTCGAACTCCTGACCTCAGGTGATCCGTTCTCCTCGTTCTCCCAAAATGCTGGGATTACAGGCATGAGCCACTGCACCGAGGCCGAATCTACTTTTTAGGGAAGGAGAAATAAAGTCTCCTCAAAATCCAAAAATAAGCAACCCATTTTTTTTATCTTCAAAGCTTCTTAAGAATTTTATGTATACCTCATCTAATTATTTCTTCCACTAAATTAATTAATTATTCATACTTCTAATATAATTTATGGAGTGTGTCAAAACATGAAACCTGTGTTAATAACAGTATTATTACCATTGCTGAAAATCACAAAAATATTATAAATCTTTATTAAAACTCAGTTAAGATCATCCTTTTTTATTGTTGGAATTCCTGGAGTAGAGGTTACGAGTTTTAAGAAAAACGAAGGAACAGGCTTCTCTGAGATGCGCTGGAACCTAAGCAGTTCTCTTTAGCGTACCTGTGAGCGGCATGTTGTCTGTATTCCCAGCAGGGAACGGGTGCAGAGCAGGGCCTAGGCCTCCAGATTGACTGGATGGCAGAGGGAGATAGGTTGTCTCCACATGGCTTTCATTCTTCACAGAGTCGCTGGAAACCATGCTCCCTTTATTACGGTTGGCCAGAAAGCATGAACTCGGAGAAGCAGTGAAAGCAGCTTTACTCGCATCTGTAAAGAGTTTTTAAAATGGGAAATTTGAGATTTTTTTCTCATATTCCTAGTAGATACACCCAAGTAAAAGAAAATGAAAATGTTTCATTGTTGAGTATTGAATCTGGAAACTACTAAGCAATGTTTCCCACGGGAAGTGAGGCTGGCAGACCTTTGCTCTTGGCAGTGATGCTAGGGATTTTTTAGCTGCATATTTGTGGATGTGGATGTAGATGAGGAGCACTAAATAATCCACTTTGGAGTGAAGTCTTCAAAATGCAAGTTGCCCCATCCCAAATAGATGTGTTTCCTTCCTTCTCTAAACTCCTATAGAACCTATTTTTACATCACTTACCTATGTAGTATACCATATGTGTCTTGAATTACAGTTATATTTTGTATTATAGTCACTTCTCCAACTTCACCTTAATTCCCAGAAATTAAGATCACCAATTTTGCATACTTCAGAGTTTCCAGTAAAGTACTTTTGACTATTGTACATATCAATGAATGAAAGAAAAATAGTGCCCCAATAGTGTGACTATATGGTGAGAATTAGTTTGGAGAAAAACTCTGAGATTATGATAAACCCACTTAATATTTGCACTTATAAATTCTTGAACTTCAGATTTAAACAAAGAAATATGCAAAACAAAACAGTTATTTTAAGTTACCTGAATTCTTCATATACTTGTCCAATAAATTCTGTAACTCCTGCTCTTTGTCATTATTAAACTGGGTCTCCATGGCCAGGAGAATGTATTCATCAAGAAGCATTCGAATCAAATGAAAAGAACCTTGTTTATGGATGGAGAATGAAGAGAGGACAGTGTGAAATGTGAAAAGGGGAGAGAAAGAGAAGGAAAGGGAAAGAGAAGTCAGTTATCTTTGTGACCATCTCGCAACACTTTACAAGGAGCAACTGAAATAAACAAATACTTGTTGGACTTTAAATGACCTGCTAAGACCAACATGCTTAACTTGGATCTCTGATCTTTCTGTGTATTGCCTGCCCTGCTCTCTGTGTGTACTGTCCTGCCAGCTCTTTGGCCACTAATTACATCAAAGGAAAATACGGATGAAAGTGAGACATGCTTTATGCTTTAAGAGGGCACACATTGGAGTGTGATAAGCTTTAACTTGGGGAGAATGACTCTACTCTGCTCTATTTCTGTTTACTTTGTACTAAATAATTAGACAATGGCGAACACGGTCTGAAAAAAGGCAAGTAAAGAGTTATCTTTCTAGCCTGAAACAAAATATTCTTAGATTTGGCAAAAACTAAAAGAGTAAATTTCAAGTGAAATATGTTCTGGAAAACTAAAACTTCTTTTAACTATTCAATAGATTTTCCAACAAAAGTATTTTTCGTAGTAAGACCAGACTTCAATGCTGTATATTTTATAAAACTTTAAATATGGGAAGTCTATTTCAAATAATAGACAATGCATTTTGTTTATTCTTCAATACAAATTCACTGATTTTATTTAATTCTACAGAACATTAAATACAAACAATTTAGTTAATTGTAATCTCTTTCATAATGTGAAGATTTCCTGAAATGCAGCTACCAAATGCAGAGTTCTACCCATGAGTTTAACATTATAACTATAAAACAGGAGTCTCAGGAATTTTAAGGAAAAAGAAGGTATTCAATTTTATAAAAAGCTAACTTAACCCTCTGTGTCTCCCAAAGCGTATAGAACAGGAAAGATGGGTCAGAGACATGAGAGTGTGTCTTCTAAGCTGTTTATTGATTCCTGGAGTGCAGCTATATGGGTGCTCAGAAAAGATGCAGAAATTTGCCATATTGCAATGAATAATAATTTTGTAAAATAATGTCTTAATTATCATTTGTTTAACAAATAAAATTTATCCAAGCACTGATGGAATGTAATGATAATAGCTGCTATGCATTTAGCATTTCCTGAGTGCTAGGCAATTTGTTTTTATAAACATCATCTCACCAAAGTACCTACATAACCCTTTGAAGAGAATATTCTTCCCCTTCTTCAGTGAGCAGATTGGCCCACAGCCAGAGAGGATCATTGTTAGGATTTAATCCTGCTTATGGTCTGACTCCTAAACCCAGGTTCATAACTACCATTTTCTCATAGCTCCATATTTAGATACAGTTTAAGAAGTGACAATGTAACATGTTTAAAAATTGACAGGAGATGTGACTGGGGAACAAATGATATAATTCATGTAAGAACAGTTTTATAATGCACATATGTTACCAAAACTGGATGCATTGTTCAAGGTGAGATTATGCATTACTCGAGCACCAAAAAAACTCCACTTTAACAGAAAGTCTTGAGCTCTCTTCTTTAATGACCTTCCATTTTGTTTGCTGGTCTAAAAGTAAAGGAACAAAATGAAACTATAAAATCTGTCCTCTCAGTACTACATTAATCCTATGTTAGATCAAGAGGTAAATATACTGTCTAACAAATGGACAGATGGCATGGCATTTATTTCATCAAATAAAACTATCTGTCCTGGGAATTTCATGTTAGCCGGTCTTTGCTGATGTTCTAAGGGTAATAAGTCTGTATTCAATATGGCTCTGTTTCCTAACAGAATTAGATAGCAAAATGAAAGAATTTTCAAAATATTTTTATTTTTAATTTTTCTTTGACAGAGCTTTAAAAAGAACAGAAAGTGAGGTGTGAAGGAAGGGCTATATATTTTTGTGAATGATCGGCTTCTTTGGTACTGAATGGTAAGCTATTTTCCTTCCAGAAGGAAAAAAGTCTCCAAACTATAACTACTTTCCTTGATATGGAATAGCTAACACCAACTAGTGATGGATATATTTGTTCTTATTGCTTGTTTCATGATGGATGACTAGGTTAACTGAAGAAAATTAAGAAACCACAGAGAAAACACAAAATACTGAGCTTTTGGAATTCAGAAATGCAAATGCTTAGAACCATGTTTTCCATCAGCATTTATGAAATCTTGCTTTTTAGAAACGGGCCAGATCATTCCAGTTTCTAGGTTTATCTTTCTCTACTGATGTTATCAGCTGTAATGTTATTGACTGATAGGGAAGGCAGAGCATCTTGTAGTCTTTGGGCGAGAAAGGAGAAATATAATGGAATCCATGCCCAGTGCTCTCAAATCTTGACATACTCCTAATCTCAATATTTGGCCTGCCTTATTCGTAGAGCATCAAAAGCTTTTCAAAGCCTTCACACACACCGCCTTCCACCCCTCTCCCCCCAGTCAAAAAATTATAGCCAGTTTAGCATTTACTCTTAACAAGAAACTTATTTTCTGAATCTGTCATTAAAAAGTACCTTAATAACTCTCTGCTCTACCACAGTATCCAACCATTCAATAAAAGCCTCCACGGTGGCATTCTTCTTAAGGAGATCCTTCAGTTCTTGGAACACAGTGATAGAGTCATCTACCCAGGAAAAAGAAAAAAGACAGAAAAGAAAACAGAATATTGCACTCTACTTGGAATCCAAGAGAAAACCTAAAACTAGGAATCATCAATACTTTGATAACATGAAAGGGAAAGACAGATAAATGGTGAAAAGAATTAATGTCATATATTGAAAACAGTAACAAAAAAATCCTTAGTACTGTACTCTTCAATGGTGTGTGTGTGTGTGTGTGTGTGTGTGTGTGTGTGAGAGAGAGAGAGAGAGAGAGAGAGACAGAGAGAGAGGATCTTGCTTTGTTGCCCAGGCTGGAGTGCAATGACATGATCATGGCTTACTGAAGCCTCAGACTCCTGGGCTCAAGTGATCCTCCTGGGCTCAAGTGATCCTCCTGCCTCAGCCTCCCAAGCAGCTTGGACTCCAAGCATGCACCAACAAGCCTGGCTAAATTAAAAAAAAAAAAAATGTAGAGAAAGGTCTTGCTATGTTGCCCAGGCTGGTCTTGAACTCTTGGGATCAAACAATCTTCCCACCTCAGCCTCTAGAAGTGTGCCCAAAATTTTAATAAGTGCATATATCTTGGTATATATTGAAATATAGATTTCAATATTATATATATGTGTATGCATATACTAGGGAAGATTAAGTTGGTTATGTAGTTAAATATTCATTTTGAGTCTAATGTTTTCATTAAATGGAACAGATTAGTTAAAAGCTAATGAATGAACCTAAGCTTGGTGATTTCCTGCTTTCCAAAATATCCTTTATCTTTAGTAAAAGTTAAGTTCTTCACTGCAGAATTGAGCCATTTACCCGAATAACGTTTTATCATGTAATATTTAAAAGGACAGTTTAAGACTATCCTTCTATTAAAGGGTTTAAGGTTTACTGAATCTCAAAAGGCAATACTATTTTACGTTAGGAAATAAAAATTGGAGTTGACATTAGGCCCCAGAGAGCAGTCCATAGTTTGTGCACCAGTGTATGGGAGGCTGCAGGCTTTGTCTTTTCAAAGACAGTGGGAGAAAAAATAGTGGCTGTTATCCCTTGGAATTCAAGACTAGTTGTCTAGCCACACATATTGGCTTGGTAGTCTCTGTCAGATGGTCTAAATCTGAGTAGGGAGTCTGCTTTGAAAAGCAGTATTGTGCTGAGATACCATTTTGATATGTATCATACAACACAGGATGACAAGACTATAAAACACATGCAAATTTGTACACATGTAATGTAAAACTGAAAGAAAACTTACAAAACTCAAAACCATTTTGATTATTTTCAGATTATTTCCATTTCATTTATTTCTAGCTAATAAGATTATAGATGACTTTTTACTCAATATTTTCTGTATTTTCACAGTGAGTAACTATAACTATTTTTTATTAGAAGATAATTTTTTTAATTAAAAATATTTTTATAAACCAGATTTTTCTTTTTTTAATCAGATGTGATTTTTCAGCCCAGAACACCTTTGACGATGTGGGGAAACATGTTTGGTTGTCTCAGCTTGGAGGAGGCTGCTACTGTCATCTAATGGGTAGAGGTCAGGGATACTGCTAAACATCCTACAACACACTGGACAGGCTCCTCCAACAGAGTTACCCAGCTCAAGATGTCAATTTCCTGAGCTTGGGAAACCTTGTTCTAAACAAAGAGAATGGACTTACGTTCAGTGTAGATACCAGATTCAGTGTCTGTGCTGCCTGAAACGGTAAGAAGGGCTTGAGAGCCAATGCTGTTCAAATCAACCCTTTCAATATCAGATACCATAGAATTAACGACATGCTGGTCAAAGAGAGCTGGTCTGGCAATCTGCATAGAGAAAGTAAAGAAGACATTACACTATTATCATTTCTAATGTATCTAGAAGAAATTTTTAGCTATCAGAAAAATAGTTCCTTGAGATAAAAGTATCATAAATAACTTTTTTCTTGTTTTAAAGATAAAAACAGCAGCTGAGACTCATGATCATCTCTGTTAAAAGTTTGAAAATTATTTTTAACTTAGAAAATATAAATGGATTTTCTTTGTCCATGATCATAAAATAAGAATTTTTAAATGTTGCATTTCCTATCTGAAATTATCTCAAGCTTGTCTTTTAAAATTTAGAAGGCAAGAAATCTTCATAAAGCAAATAATCATTTTGGGGAAAGAGAAGTCGATTTTAACAATATACAATGTGTAATTCTTAATTTATGAATGACTTTTGTTCTCCCTACTTAAAAGAGCTATGATTAGTCGGCAGTTTAAAATGTGTTAAGTTTGTGGTTTCACAATATTAAGTATCACATAGGCTAATTTCTCACAACCTTATTTGTAGCAATTAGATTCACATGGCAAATAAATGTTAAATTGCATTCAAGTTTTTTAAATTTCAAATCACAGAGAGGTTGCAAAGGTAGTGCAGAGTATTTCCATATACTCTCCATCCAGCTTCTTATCATCTTCTGTAACTATTGTATATTACCCAAATCAGGAAATTAACAATGGTACAATACTATTAACTACAGACAGAATTCGAATTTCACCAGCTTTCCCACTAATGTGCTTTTTTTATCATAGCATTCATTTTTGGGTCTCATGTTGCATTTAGTTGTTGTCTACTTAGCTCCCTTCAATCTGTGAAAGTTCCTCAATCTGTTCTTATCAGAAGATTCTTTTTTTTTTTTTTTTTTGAGACGCAGTCTCGCTCTGTGGCCCAGGCTGGAGTGCAGTGGCTGGATCTCAGCTCACTGCAAGCTCCGCCTCCCGGGTTTACGCCATTCTCCTGCCTCAGCCTCCCGAGTAGCTGGGACTACAGGCGCCCGCCACCTCGCCCGGCTAGTTTTTTCTGTGTTTTTTAGTAGAGACGGGGTTTCACCGTGTTAGCCACGATGGTCTCGATCTCCTGACCTCTTGATCCGCCCGTCTCGGCCTCCCAAAGTGCTGGGATTACAGGCTTGAGCCACCGCGCCCAGCCAGAAGATTCATTTTTTATATGGTAATTCAAATGCTCTCAGATTAGCAATCAACATACCTGAGCAAGATGTAAGAAAGATGTTTGTCGTTTCAGAGAAGATACAAATCTTCGCACAATAGGTATTTTCTTATCAGTTAGGGCTTCTGGCAAGTTTTCCAAGGATGAAACAACCCACTGTTCCCAATTTTTAGCAAAATTTCTTATGTCTGCTAATAAGCTACAAAGAAGGCTATGTGTTAAATGCTTCATTGTTAAAAAATGCATTAAACAGTTATATTTTAATTGAAGTATATTATTATTCTATGATTTCATGAGCAGTACTTTTGAAGTCAGACAGCCTAGGTCTGCCATTTATCATCTTTTCTATGATATATTTTTTAAATGTTTATGGATGCATAGTAGGTGTATATATTTATGGGGTACATGAGATGTTTTGTTATCATCTTGGTCAAAACACTCAAGCTCTTCAAACTCCACTTCAAGTACCCAATTCAGAATACAGAATAGATATTTAAAGACTACAATTGATAATTAAAAGACATTATTGGTCAGGCTAATACCAACTATCATATAGATGAAATAATCTAGAGGAAAAGGTAAATAAAAAGTAAAATTTGTTTTATCAAGCAACATCTATTTTTGGAGCACCAACTATGTCCAGTCCTATATGAATTTGTACCCCCAAAGTACTAAAATAAATTTTATCATTTCATTAGATTTTGTTTTCAGAGAAAAAGTTGGGGGTTTTTTCAGAATTCTATTGTTCTTATATTGAAAAGTTTTTTGAAAAATCTTCTGGTATTGTTTCAATAAACTATTTGAGATTTTATTCCTTTGTTAAAAGAAGGCAGTGATTTCATCATGCCACTTTCTGCTTTTGTAATTAAGACAAAAGTTAATAATAAAATATAATAATTTATCCTATAGTTTTTATTCTTGTGGTTATTTTCCATTATCTTTTTTATCATACTCCAGCTAGTTTCCATTGAAAAAATTTCTCGAAGGTCAACAGTGCTTAAATCTATTTTTCACTTTAGCCACTCTCAAATTAAAGGGATTGAAGGATTGTTTCACCCATTTTGTTTATTGAGGCCCAACTATAAGACACATCGCTTCCAGCAAATACAAAGGGACACAAGTAGAAAATAGTCTTCTTGATAAATGAATAAATTACTACCTAATGTTTTCTTCTAATATAATGTATAAAGTTAAATCCTATACTAGGAATGCTCATGTTTTATTAACTGAACATACCTTTCAGGCATTTCTTGCATTGTTGCAGGAATTAGTACATCTGTAAGAACCTTAATCATAGCAAAAGACGTTAATACAAATCTTCACGTAGTATTTCTATAGAAAGACATATTATTGGCCAACTACTTTTTATTCCTAGCTTCCTAGAGAATAACATGTTAACTCCTTTCTGAAAGTTATAATTTTATCTCTAACATGAATGTATGTATGAGTTGTGTGTGAGCATGTATGACAATAAAAACAAGAGATAGCACTGTATACGTATATGCTCAGTATGTTAATTACCAATGGATTGGTCCGTGGTAATCATATACTGTTTTATGATGAAAAGCTGACCACTTTCTAGAGGTGGGAGGAAGATTTTTTAGAAACTCATCTTACATCGTTCTACTTACAGAGCTCACTGTGCCTGCCTGGGTCCATCATGAGGGGGAGAAACTGGGTTCATTTAAAGATATTTAAAGTCAGGATTTTTATAACAGACTAAAAAAAATAGATCACTTAAAGGGAAAAATATGTTTTAAAAGTATTTCCTGGACAAACTGAATGACAGTCCAAAAAGCTTTGCTCTGATGGAAATGCGTGTGGACGAGCCCCAGGTCTTTTCTTACACTCACTCATGGAGCTGCCTCCTCTCCCCTTTCGGGAGCCTTTTCAAGTGTTAAGTATTACAAACAATTAATGCAAATTAAACTGTTTTTCTCTAAAGAATGGCATTCATATTCAATCCAGAAAAAAAAAAAAGACAATTCTTACTCTTCTTTGAAATTTTTTCAACTTGAACTTGAACTAAAGGCAGAAAATATATTGTACTTTATTCCTCCTTTCTCCTATGATGAGTAAGTACTGGATAGAGGACAAAAATATGAGCTGTCTTATGCAAGCTGTCTCATTAGTTCTTGGTCTGCATAGGGGCTTCTGGACTTATCTATAAATAGCTTATCTATAAATAGCTTTTGTTTTACTTTTCTGCAAAGCTGAGAATCTGATAGTGGCAACTAACTTAGAAGGATTTTATTTCCTAAACGTTAACAGCGTCCAGCTTGGGTTTTCTTGCCAACTCAGATTACTTTTTAAAAGGAAAGCTTTTGTTTTTCCTTATGATAAGTTAGCAGGCAAATGTAGGCAAACTCACTTTAAAGTACCCACATTGCAATATAGTTTTCTCCGTCAGCTTAGAGCCTGTAGCCACCAGGGAAGAGACTGTCAGGAATTAGCCTCTTTCCATCTCCCATTAAATGTTTGGCTAGAAGGACAATCAGTTTGTCCTTATTTAGGATGTCTTCGAGATCCTTCTGTAGACACTTAGGAACTCTGATTTGGTTTGAGAAGAGAATTAGACATCAGTGCATTAAAGTTAGAGGTTTTTGAGATTTTCAAGTTATTAATCTCATGAGGGTGCCTAATTCTGCTTTCTGCCAAAACACTGGCATTGTGAAAAAAAATCCATTGTGTTATTTTAATCTGAAAACACCTTAGAGAGTTAATAAAATTTAACTAATTTTTCACATAAGTGTGCCACATAAAGATTCATTATTAGCTGTAAAAACAAATTGAGTTTGTTTTATTTAATGTAAACTTCAATTAAAACACACACACTATTAAACGTGCACTATTAAATTGCTTGCTTTCTCATCAGAAAAAAAATGATAGTGTATCTCCAGCCATAAATAATACATTTACTGAAAATACATTGCAAGAATTTAGATAGAATGCTATGTAAAGAAATAAATGGCTCATGTTTAAGACATATCAGAGTGCTTACCTTATAAAGAATTGAGTCACAAACACAGAAAATGTCAATGATAACAGGATTTTCAAGTAAGGGAAGAAGATGGTCAGGCATTCCTTGCCAAAAGTGTAATAAAAAATGCTGGATCTAGTTGCAGAGTAAAAAGTATGTTAAGATTTTTTCTTTAACATGAACTCATTAAGAACAGAACATGAAAGTATATATAACAGGGTCAATAAAACATTCTTTGTCATTCTTACCTCTTCAAAGTTTCCATTAATTGCATTGTCCAGGATACACTGGCAGTGAGTTTTGTACATCATTATGAGCGTATCAACCTATTTCAAGAAAGAAAAAGCTTAACCAAAGCATCCTTTTAACACTGCCTTTACTTGTTAATTTGTTCAACACACATTTTTTAAAAGATTCTATTATGTACCAAGCAGTATGCTCAATGTTGAGGACTCAAAAATTAAGGCAAAATTCTTATTTCAAGGATCTTAGTGCCTTGTGAAGGGAGAAAAGGAAACAAATGGACAACTACAGTATAGTATGAAAAAGGTAATTTTTCAGAGTACTATGGACCAAAGTAACATCCTAGTTTTATGCCTACTAAAATATTAAATTTTAAAATTTAATTTTTAATTTAAATTTAAATTTTTTAAAATTAATTTTTGGGTAAATAAACATAAAGTAGTAAATAAACATAAAGTAGTAAAACTAGTAACAAAGATTTGGGTAAATAAACATAAAGTAGTAAAATACATCAAATCTTCACACAGTTTTATGAAGTGGATGCTTGCAGCAGTATGGCATAACGATTTCAAATTTTGGCTCTGGAGTCAGCTCAACTTGGGTGCCCACCTTCACTGCACTACTTACCAGGTATGACTGCAAAAGTGGTTTTGTCTCTGAGCCCCCAAGCTTTTTAAGTAGGTAATAATAACATATTACTTACATGGTATTAAGAAAATCAAATAAAATAAGATGTGATACATATGGAACAGTGCCTGGCACCCAGTAAGACCTTACTAAACGTTATCTGGAATTAGTAATAATACCAAATGACGCATTTTCAAAAAAAAAGTTTCAAACATTGAATGTCTATTATGAAAAGTCTCTATTTTCAAGTTACCATGGATATTTGCATGGCATAGTTTAAAAAATTTTAAATATATTCTAAAATTTGCAATAGGCTAAAACTAGATAATATTCTGGCAACTTAATAACATTCAAACTAAAACTTTTATTTTACATGTTAGAAATTTCCCTACCTGTTGCCAGTTATGAACTCTATGTGAAAAAAAGCAATGTTTAGAGGTTGAATGTGTGAGCTTTGCCTTCAGATTACCTGGATTTCAATCTCAGCTCTAATTTGCCACTTACTAGTTATTACTAGTTACGTAACATTAGGCACACTACTTGATATTTATGTGCTTTAATTTCCTCATATCTAAAATTGACATGATAATAACCGTAGCTATAAAATAGGGTTGCTAGGAAGACTAAATGAATTAACAAATATAAAGTGTTTGGAATAATCCATAGTACATATTAAGAAACTGATGGATGTCAGCTATTTTGATTCCAATAGCATCTAGAGTAGTGGTGGTGATGGAGGTGTCCTATCCTAACCCTTTGCATTTCCCTTTATTCCCACAACCCAATACACATATCTCTGTGGTTTAGCTCAGAGCAGTATAACCATGACATGAACATTATTGATCCATTTGAAGGAGCTGTGCTGATTATAGAACACCTCTAGCAGGATATGTCACCATCAATGCAAGTGAGACTTGCTCTATATTTCAGGCAATGCTATTATATTTTCAGATTATTCCAAGTCATATGTTTAAAATGAGGATAAGTAAGACATGAAAGATGGAAGGGAAATCATAACTGTTGTCAAAAATTAACCCTTTCTGTATATATCCAAAAAAAGGAAATGAGTATATCAAAGAGAGATATCCGCTCTCCCATGTTTATGGCAGCACTATTCACAATAGCCAACATATGGAATCAACCTAACTGCTCATCAATGGATGAATGGATAAAGAAAATGTGGTATATACACAAGGGAATATAATTCATCCATAAAAAATAAAACCCTGTCATTTGCAGCAACATGGATAGAACTGGAGGGCATTATGTTAAGTAAAATAAGCCAAGCAGAGAAAGACAAATGTCACATGCTCTCACTCATATGTGGGACCTAAACAAGTGGATCTCATGAAGGTAGAGAGTAGACTGGTGGTTACCAGAGGTCGGAAAGAGGATGGGGAGAGGAAAATAATGAGAAGTTGATTAATGGGTACAAATACACAGTTTGATAGAAGAAATAAGATCTGGTGTTTGACAGATCTGTAGGGTGATTATAGCTTATAATAATCTGTTGTATATTCAAAGTAGCTAGAAGAGAACAAATGTTTCTAGCACAAAGAGAAGATAAATATTTAAGGTGATCAATAACCCAAATTACACTGATTTATCCGTACAAATTATATGAGCATATTAAATTATCACATGTGCCCCCAAAATATGTACATCTATTCTGTATCAATAAATTCTTTTAAAATTAATCATTTGAGCCCTGAAACCTATTAAAGTACAAGTAAGCCTTTATCTTCACAAGTATTTCTATTTGTTATAAAATTTATTGCTTTATATACAAATCATCAAAATGTTTAAAACTTACTGTTAGTATAATACTTAATTTGTTTATTTAATACTTACATAGTCTTAGGGCAATAAATTTTAATTCCAGTGTACTTTGCATCCTTTGTAAACATAATCTTAGTCAATTTTCTGAGAATAGACATTGTATTAGAGTGAGCAGGAGCAGAGGCAAGGCTTAGCTCCACTAAAGACAGTGAGCACATGGTGGGGGAGACAACTGCCTCCAGAGACACTATGAGCAGCAGGCCCCCGGCTTCAGTCAGTACCCTCACTGGGGTCAGCTTTTCACTGGGCAGTCTCCATTCTTTCGGCCTTAAAGAAGCAGGTGCTGGCTTGGCGCGGTGGCTCACGCCTGTAATCTCAATACTTTGGGAGGCTGAGGCAGGTGGATTACTTGAGGTCAGGAGTTCGAGAGGAGCCTGGCCAACATAGGGAAATCCCGTCTCTACTAAAAACATAAAAGTTAGCCAGGCATGGTGGCAGGCACTTGTAATCCCACCTACAGAAGCTGAGGCAGGAGAATCGCTGAACCCGGGAAGCAAAGGTTGCCGTGAGCCGAGATCGCGCCACTGCACTCCAGCCTGGGCAACAGAGCAAGACATTGTCTCAAAAGGAAAAAGAAAAAGAAGCAGGTGCCTTAAGTGCTTGATTTTAGCCCCACCACACTTTCCAGGAACTGATAAGTTACCTGAGGAGCCTGGCTAATGGCAAAGAAGGTGACAGAGCTAAACTGTCCTCAAAAAAGAGTGTCAGTCCCTGGCTTTTATGATGGAGTCCACTGGGAATGAACGTAGAAACCAAGGGTTATAAAAGCACCTTGATACCTGAGAAATGATCTACAGACTAGTCTTTCAAATTGGCAGGTATGAACTTCCTTGGAGGCCAGCAGAGAAACATGAAATTCCTGGTAAACTATTGGAGCCTGTTTCTCACCTCTCTTTCTTCTTTGTTGCTTGCCTTTTTGGTCCCCCTCTCTCTCTCACCAGGTATATTTACACCATAAACATCTTCACGATAAGTCTGCCTGGAAGCAATCCTCTCCACAAAAGTAACTCAATAAAACCCTCCCTCAGAAGACTGAGATCCCCCTGATTTCCACAGGAATCCTCACAAACTGCCACATGTTAACATTCACTGGGGGATTTTCAAATATGAAGTCATCATATCACACATTACATCTATAAGGTAAAAAGTATGTGATAAACTTGAGCAATGTAATGGGAGAAAACAGTCAGAAGTGAACATAGTTTGAGAGACTTCCTTGGATTTGGCATTTGAGAATTATCTTCAATACTTTGCCTATTCTTTTTTTAAGGGTATATTTTACTTTATTTTTTTTCCAACTTTTATTTTAGACTTACAGGGTACACACGCATGTTTGTTACATAAGTATACCAAGAGATGCTGAGGTTTGGAATACGAATGATCCAATTACCCAGATATTGAGCCTAGTATCCAACAGTTAGTTTTTCAACCCATTTCCCTCTTCCCCCTTCCCCAGCAGTAGTCCCCAGTGTCTACTGTCACCACTTTATGACTAGGAATACCCAGTGCTTAGCTCTCACTTATAAGTGAGAACATGTAGTATTTAGTTTTCTTCTCCTGCATTAATTTGCTTATGTTAATGGCCTCCAGCTGCATCCATGTTGCTGCAAAAGACATGTTTTCACTCTTTTTAAAGAATATTTTGCCTATCCTTAACTAACAGGGTATGGCTGTCATAAAAATGAACCCTGTAAGTTACTATGCATCTCTACTTATATGCCAATAAACATTTTTTTAAATCAACGTGTTATCTTTACTTCATTTCTACAAAAAGCCCATCACTAAAGTAAAGCATCTGGACATTAATCACATTCCTCTATCTTTGTATCTCAGAAATATGAACTGACTCAATATACTATAAGAGATGTCTTCTTCAAATGCTAATGAAATGTGTACTTTGGTTGAAACAAAAATGTAGAAATAATTATGCTCTAATTTAATCATGGTCTCTGCTACTAAACAGCCAACAGATCCCCGACAAATGACTTTAGAAGTACAGAAATAGAAGATTTAGTTTACACTCTATTACATAAACATTGAAAAGTCATATTAAGAATTATTTATAAACTGAATCCCAAGGAAAATGATTCTTTCTTAACTTTAAAAATAATGCAAATATAAGAGAACACAGAATTTTAGAAGTAAGGAAAGTTCCTGCTCATCTAGCATAGTCCTTGCATTCATCTAGCATGTCCCTCAGTGCTAGGGACAGATTCTGTCCTAGAGAAATGCTTGATTACCATTTACTGAAATAAAATGGAGATAATTGAAAACATAAAACTTTTAATTGAAGAAAGTGTATGTGACAGACACATTCTAGTATTTTCTTCCTCAATAGAGTTTTAAATAAAAAATAATGTTTAGTTTTTAAGGTTTATTTTACCACCTTCTGATTACACACTATCATGGAGATGGTAAATAATTAATTGGAAGTGTTAATCAATGTTAACAAAAGTTTGCCTCTCCTATAAATCAGTCAATTATGTTTGATTATGAAGATTTCTGATTGCTTCCTGCAGTGCCATGAAATTCCCAGCAAATTGACATATGGAGCCAACATATCAGGAAATCAATAGAGAAGTATCTGTAATTGATACCTTGTCCTTAGAAATGCATCCTTGGTATACAAGGTGTTGAGCGCTGGGGAATTCTGGAAGAAGTGTTCCAGTTTTTGAGCTAAGCGAATATTTACGAGTGAAGCCACCCTATAATTTAGAAAAATGAAAACAAATACATCATTATCAACTATATGCTTCCAAAGTACTATTCTAGTAAAATACAAATCCATAAAATTAAATTCTTCTTTATCTTGCAAACCATGAGAACTTACGAGATTTGAGTAAACTGTTTCGATTGTGTAACTGAATAAATGAGACATGTCAGCCAAATGGTTTTCAAACCTTCAATAAATAGTTTCATAGTTAGAATATTTTTCCTATCACTTCAAATTTTAGCTTTGAATATTTGTCAGTTTTCACAACTTTTAGAAATTTAAGTACACATTTGCTAATGGCATAAGTTTAGGAAGATCTGCCTTTGGAACTATTGAAATTATTTTAACTACAAGAGGATCAGGAATTGTCAAATCCAACCTCCCTTTTTACAAATTAAGTAAATGAGATAATTGAACATAAATTAATTTATTCAGTCTCAGAGGTAAGTACTACTAAAATTTTTATTGGAGTCTAACTTTCGATTCTCAAGCTAGTGCACTGGACTGTCCCACAAAAAGTTTCTTCTACCCTAAATTCAGGCATGTATTGTTCTTTCACGTCTCTTGGGGAAAGCATACTCAAGCCATTTTCAGAAAATTAGAAAAGTGACAAATAACTTACAATGCTACTGTGCTGGTATACTTACAAGAAATCCAGACAGAAAGAACAAATGTATATTCATGACAGAACCGGAGCCTCAGCAAATCAGTCTCCCAGGCCATAACTGATTGTTCCTCCTCCCCAAACAAAATTTTAACAAACCAGATTGTAATCAAAAGTTTGGGGAAATAATGAAATTATGAATATAATAAAGGACATAAAGTGTCCCTGGCAAGGACAAAATTTGGTTCTTTCTCATAATTTTCTCACATTTATTTCTAGACTGTATGCCTTTATCTCTGTCATATTGAGGATGTTTAGTAGACAAAAACTTAATTACTGTCATAGACAGATTGGGTTCCCATCCTGTCTTTCTAGAACTTATATTGGTAGAGTCAAAGGAACTGGGAACATTTTTGAGTCCTTTAACCCCAGATATTTTAGAAGCCCTGATTTCTTGTTGACTTATTTGATATAAGATTTAAATAAGCTTTATATTGAAAATAAAGTAGAAATTCATTTTTTAAAATGAGGTTTAAATTTTTAGCTTTATCTCTTTTCAAGTATAGTTATTAATTTTTTAATTAATAACTTATTTAATAATTATCATAAACTGATATAATAGCACAGTTAATCCCAATCCACTCTATTTACTAATCTATCTTAATTTAAGAAATGCTTCAAAAACTTTCAATGCTTTGGTTTTCCAGTTATGAGCACCAATTATCATTGCACTGTCAAGGAATGTTACTGTCAATAAAAATAGGAAAAATAATATAGAAAACAAGAAAATAAATAATTTAATCCTTAAAGGAAGGAAGTTATATGACAAAATAGAAAACTAACATTTGTTGGATAAGCATAACAAAAATTTACCTAAATCTTAATTTTAGAAAAGTTTGCACTTTTCATATATTTTTTCTCTTGTGTGGAAAGTCGAGTTTTTTCATCTCAATATGTGATTTTGTGATATAGGAAAAGAGAAACAGAGAAATATAAACCCCAAAAATGACAATACACAGTATGATATTAAATTAAAGTAGGAATAAAAGAATACTCTTATTTCCATTAAAGAAATATAATTAGTAATCAAAAATATTTTTACAAAGAAAAATATAGACTCAAAAGATTTTAACAGGTGACCTTTTATCAAGCATTCAGGAAACAGACAATTTCAAGCTTAACAGATTTTTTTCTGACAACAGAAAAAAAGGATAACTTCCCAATTCGCTTGAAAACATATATGTCAAAACTAGACAAGAACAGAAAAAGAAAAATCATATTTCAATCTCACTTATTACTACACTTAAGACAATATTAAACAAAATATTAACAAACAAAATTAAGTAGTGTATAAGTACGATCATACTCAAGTTAGGTTTAAATTCATCATATTAACAACAAACAGGAGAATGCTGTATATTATACAATCATCTCAACTGATGCAGGAAAAAGAGTTTGTTTAAAATCCACTACCATTCATTAACCTCTCTCTCTCTTTCTTTTTCTTTCTCTCTCCCCACCCCCCCGTGTGTGTGCGTGTGTGCTAGAAACAGAGGAAAACTTAATTATTATACAAAGAATATCTATCAGAAGCCCACAGCAAATGTCTTACTTAGTGGCAAAATACTATAAAAATTCTCTGGAAAATCACAAACAAGATAAAGTTGCCTGCTCTCACCTTTTTTACTCAACACTATACCAGAGTTTATAGCTAGAATAATAATGAACTCAAAAAAGTAATGACAGATTAAGTACCAAAAAGGAAGAGACAATATTAGCATTATTTGCTGCTGATGTAACTGATTTCACTGAAAAACTAAAACAAATTACACAAAAATTATGGTTAACAATAAAAATTTTTTTAGCAAAGTTGCTGAATCCAAGATCAATTTAAAAGTCAATTGCAACAACATGGATGAAACTAGAAAATACTGTGGCAAGTGAAATAAGCCAGGCACAGAAAGACAAATATCACATGTTCTCACTCATATATGGGAGATAAAAAATTTGATCACATGAAGTTAGAAAATAGAATGGTGGTTACAAGATGCTAGGAAGTGTAGTGGGTAATGGAGGATAATGAGGAGTTGATTAATGGTAATTACTTTAAATGTAAATGAATCAATCTCTCCAATTAGAGGACAGATATTGGCAGAATGGAGTTAGACAAAATAGACTCTAAATTTTAAAAGGTGTGCAAGAGACAAGGGTATTATATGTTAACAAAATTTTGACAAAGCAAAAAAGGTCTAACAATCATAACCCTTTATGTACCTAATAATAGGTATGTACAGATAACAGACAATAACAGATAATCAAAATATATGAAGAAAAATTGACAAAATTAAAGGGAGAAATGAACTGTTTTACAATAATAGTTGGAGACTTTAACACCTCATTCTCAATAATGGACAGAACAACCAGACAGAAGTTAAGTAAGAATATAGAGGATGTGGCGGCACAATAAACCAACTAGATTGAACAAACGTATACAGAATAATCTACCCAACAACAACAGAATACACATTCTTTTCAAGGACACATGGACATCTTCCAGGATACACCATATGTTAGGCCACAAACTAAGTCTCAGTGAATTTGAAAAGATAGATGTCATACAATGTATCTTCTTCAACCAACATGGGATGAACTTGGAAATAAATAATAGCAAAAAAACTGGAAATTTTACAAATTTGTGGTAATTAACCAACATACTCAAAGAAAAGCTCCAGAGTTGGCTTCAGCAGTGAATTGCACCAAACATTTAAAGAGGAACTAATACCAATACATCTCAAAGTTTTCCCAGGAATTGAAGAGGAAGGAGTACTTTGTAACTTACTCTGTGAGGCCAATATTGCCCTGATACCAAAGTCTGACAAAGATATTGCAAGGCAAGAAAACTGCAGACCAATATCCCTTATGAACTTTGATGCAAAAACTCTCCACAAAATATTAGTAATCCAAATTCCACAGCATATTAATAGGATTATACACCATAAATAAGTGAGATTTATTTCTGGAATGCAAGGATGGTTCAATATATAAAAATCAATAAATGTATTACATCACATTAATGGAATAAAAAAATGATAATCTCATTAGGTACAGAAAAAGTATTTGAAAAAATTCCATATCCTTTCATGATAATAATACTCAACAAACCAGCCATATAGAAAAACCACCTCAATATAATAAAAGTTATTTATGAAAAGTCTATAGAAAACATCATACTTAATGGTGAAAAACCAAAAGCTTTTCCTCTAAGATCAGGAACAAAGCAAGTCTGCTTTCATCACTTCTACTCAACATGGTACTAGAAGTCTTAGCTAGAGTAGTTACGCAAACAGAAAATTAAAATTAAAAAAACAAGGCATCCAAATTGAAAAGGAAGAAGTAAAAAATCTCTATTCACAGATGATATAATTTTATATGTAGAAAACCCTAAAAATGACACACACACACACACACACAACTAATAAATGGATTCAACAAAGTAGCAGGGTTCAAAGTCAGCATGCAAAAACTAGTTGTATTTCTATTCACTAATAGTGAACAGCCTGAAAAGAAAATTAAGAAAACAATTTCATCTACAATAGCATCATAAAGAATAAAATACTTTAAAACTAATTTAACCAAGGAAGTGAAAGACTTGTACAATAAAAACTACATAAAAGAGCTGAAAGAAATTAAAGAAGACATAAATAAATAAACAACATTCTATTCTCATGGATTAGAAGAATTAATATTTAAGATAGCAATACCAGGCCGGGTGCGGTGGCTCAAGCCTGTAATCCCAGCACTTTGGGAGGCCAAGACGGGCGGATCACGAGGTCAGGAGATCAAGACCATCCTGGCCAACATGGTGAAACCCCGTCTCTACTAAAAAAAATACAAAAAACTAGCTGGGCGAGGTGGTGGGCGCCTGTAGTCCCAGCTACTCGGGAGGCTGAGGCAGGAGAATGGTGTAAACCTGGGAAGCGGAGCTTGCAGTGAGCTGAGATCTGGCCACTGCACTCCAGCCTGGGCAACAGAGCGAGACTCCATCTCAAAAAAAAAAAAAAGATAGCAATACTGCCTAGAGTGAGATATAGATTCAATGCAATTCTAGTGACAGTTTTTTCAGAAAAAGAAAAATCCATCCTAAAAATATCTGTGGAATCTCAAGGGACCCTGGGTAGCCAAACAATCTTGAAAACGAAGAGCAAAGTCAGAGAAGACTTCCTGATTTTAAAACGTACTATAAAGTTACAGTAATCAAAACAATATGGTACTGTCATGAAGACAGACACAGAGACCAATGGAATAGAATAGAGAGGCCAGTAACAAACTCTCATAGATATGGTAAAATAATTTTTGATAGGGGTGCCAAACCATTCAATGGGGAAAGAACAGTCCTATTAACAAAGGGTGCTGGGAAAACTGGATGTCCACATTCAAAGGAATAAAGTCAGACCTTTACCTAACACCATATACAAAAATTAACCAAAAATGAATCAAACATCTAAATGTAGGAGCTAAAACTATAAAAATTTTAGAAGGAAACATAGAGTAAAAGATTCATGACATGTGATTTGGAAAAAAAATTTTGTATATGACACTAAAACACAGGCAACAACAAAAAATAGACAAATTGTACTTCATAAAAAAGGCTCGTGCCTATAATGCCAGCACTTTGGGAGGCTGAGGTGGACAGATCATGAGGTCAAGAGATCGAGACCATCCTGGCCAACATGATGAAACCCCATCTCTACTAAAAATACAAAAATTAGCTGGGCATGGTGGCACGCACCTGTAGTCCCAGCTACTTGAGAGGCTGAGGCAGGAGAATCGCTTGAACCTGGGAGGCAGAGGTTGTAGTGAGCCGAGACTATACCACTGCACTCCAGCCTGGTGACAGAGTGAGACTCTGTCCCCCCCCCCAAAAAAAAAAGAAACACTTTTGTTCATAAAAGTTATGCATGTAACTGTACATGACACTATGATCAGAATAGAAGGGCAATGTATGGATTGAGAGAAAATATTTGCAAATCATGTTTCATAAGGGATTACTATACAGAATATATTGAGAACTCCTAAAACTTAACAACATAAAAGTAAACAAAAGGATTCATACTGGGCAAAGGACTTGATATACACTTCTCCAGAGAAGATATATGAATGACTAGCAAATGCATTAAAATATGCTCAATGTTACCATTATTAGGGAAATGCAGATCAAACCCTAAATGAGATACCACATCACACCCACTGGGATGGCTACTACAAACACAAAAACACACATAAATACACACAGCAAAAATAACAAATGTTGTCAAGGATGTGAAAAAATTGGAATCCTTGTGCATTGTTGGTGAGAATGTAACCTAGTACAGCTGCTATGTAAAACAGTTTGGTTTTACATAGCAAAATTCAATTTAAAATTTTAATTAAATTACATTTTAATTTTAATAATTAAATTTAATCAAAAAATTTAATCAAAATTAAAAATAGAATTACTATATGACCCAGTAATTCTACTTCTGGGTATATAGCCAAAAAAATTATAGCAGGATCTCAAAGAGATATTTGTACAACCACGTTCATAGCAGCATTAGTCAGTATAGCTTAAACGTGGAAGCAAGCCACATGTCCATCGACAGATGAATGGATTAGCAAAATGTGGTACTGTATATACATACAATGGAATATCATTCAGCCTTAAAAGGGAATGATGTTCTGACATATGCTACAACATGGATAAACCTTGAGTACATTATGGTAAGTGAAATAAGTCAGTCACCAGAAGACAAATACTGTATGATTCTACTTAAAGAGGATTCTAGAGTAGTAGAAATCATAGAGACAGAAAGTAGAATGGTAGTGGCCAGGCACATGGTAGAGGGAAGATGGGAGTTACGTTCAATGAGTAGAGTGTTTCAGTCTTGCAAGATGAAAGAGTTCTGAAGGTGGTTGGTGGTGATGGTTACACAATGATACCAATGTACTTAATACCACAAAACTGTAAACTCAAAAATGGCTGAGATAGTATATTTTACATGTAGTTTACCACAATAAAAAATATGAACAAAAACCAATTACAAATGAAATAACTTAAATATTCAGAGCAACTTTATGCTTTCAAGTTTATAGAGAATATAATTATATTCTTGGAATACACATAACTTTTTAAAAAACAAGATATAAAAAGCACTAACCATAAAATAAAAAAAAATCTTCATCAAAAGATACAATAGAGTATTGAGTCATGTCACTAACAGGAAGAAGTTATTTACAACACATAACTTACAGGATATTAGTATCCAGAACATATAAAGAACTCTTAAGGATTAAAAATTGAAAATAAAAAATGATATGATTTGAGCAAACATTTCACAGAAGAGAATTGGCCAATAAAAATCCAAAAATACATTCTAGCTCATCAGTTGTTAAAAACAATTTCCAAATAAAAAACACAGACACGATTTTACACCTACAAGACTGGCAAAAACTAAAATGTCATTTAATACTAAGCGTAAGAATAGGTACAAAAGTAATGATCACACACAGCTGGAGAGACAGGAGTTGATACAACCACTCTGGAAAATAATTTCAGCTTTACTAGTAAAGTTAAAGATGAGTATATCTTAGGACCTGGAATTCCACTCCTATAGATGTGTACCTGGAGAACTGCTTGTGTCACCATTGTTTTTCAGGCAAAAAAAAAAAAAAAAAGCCCCATCCACAATGGAATGAATAAATGCATTGGGATAGTTTCCTACAATGGAATATTATACAGGAGTACAAATAAATTAGAACTTCATATATTGGCATTAAAGAATCACAAAACCTAGCATTGAATGAAAGCAGAAAGTCCCAGGGAAAACAAGGAACCTCTTTTTATGTAGGATATAACTGGGCAAATAATAAACAATATGTTGTTGAGAGATCTATTTGTAAGTGGCAAACTTTATAGAAAAACAAACAGTAACACCGTATTCTGGAGAGTGGTAACTTCTGATAAGTAGGAATGAAAAAGTGACTGAAGTGGGTGCACAGAGGACTTCTCTCTTTTCAGTTATGAGAAAGGGCTTGAGTTTTCAAATTATGATTATTTTTAAAATTCTATGCATGTGTTTGTGTATTTGGGTGAGTATGGGTGTTGTGAATAATACATTTCCCAATAAAAAATGTTAGCATGCTAAAGAAACACATATTAAGAAATAAAGTATGTAACTTTAATTCTAATACTTTTAAAAACTCTCATATTGGTAAATAATAGTTTTGTGTAATCAAAGCTAGCAATATGTGCAACATCAACAAGCGGCAAAAGGGCCCCAAAAAACCTTAAAATTAATTTTGTTTTGGATATGTTAACAACTGGTTACAAAGATGATGTAAATTGCATAAATCAAATAATATCCAGTAAGTGTAACACAAAAAGAAAGGGAGGAGTGATTATCTTTAAAATAGTAAAATACACTCATTTTAATTTCACTAATATGCTTGCTATTACAATCGTACTAAAAGAGGTGCCAGATCATAGGCCAGCTACAGAGGTCTGGGTTTGTTTTGTTTTGTTTTTTTTCTCAACTGATAATTTTGGTACTCTTGGGTGAACTATTAAGAATTGTATTTCTAAAAGAAAACAAGAAGGACCCTACAGAAAAGAAACAAATATGACTAGAATGCAAGAGGGTCTGATTTATGAGGAGAGATTAAAGGACTTAAGCTGCACAGCTTGGCTAAGTGATGACAAAGGAGAGTATGATAACAGTCTACAAATATTTGAAAAGCATATACCAAGGAGAGAGGATTTGATATTTATCTTGGTACAAGGTTGTTCAACTGGCTGTGAATGGTTGATGTTAAAGAGAAGAAAACTCAGGCTATCAAGGAAACTTCCTGGTAGAAGTGTATGAAATCAATGGACCCATTCCCTAAGAAATAATGTCAACTTCAGTAGCTGCTTGAAGCAAAAATTGGCCCACACTAGAAGACTCACAGGAAAAGAAAAGCTTTCTTTGATAGGAAGAAAATATTATAATTAAGTTTTGTTCATTTGTTTCATTCCTGTGAATTAACAGATTCTGAGACAATCTCTAAGACATTTCTGAAATTTAAACCACTCCATTTATGAATAAAAAATTTAAAACAATAACAATTATTAATACTGAGTAGTAACTGCTCTTAACATCTTTTTCCTGTTTTTTATTTTGTTTTTGTTGTTTTTTGCTGCTGTTGTTTTTGTTTGCTTTTATATTTTGAACTATTTAAAACTTTTTAAAAGATACAGGGAAAAAAATAATAAATACCCACTTACCATCCGGATTAAGACATGAGACATTTCCAATACTAAAGCAGCCTTGCCTAATCTCATTCCTTTCTTCCCCCACAAGAAATAATGTTCTGGGCTTGGTTTAGATCATTTCTACTCAAACATTAAAAAATTTACCTAGTATGTAAATGTTCTTAATATTATACTGTTCTTTAAAATTGGTACCATACAGTATGTATCCTCGTACTTTCAATATGTTTTTTTCACTCGACTTTAGGTTTTTGAGATGACGCTAATTTGATTATTATAACCATCATTCATTCGCTCATACCCAAAGCAGTATAGCACTCTATTGTATAAATGTATAAAAACTTATTTCCCATTATATCATAATGAACATTTAGATTATTTTCGAGTATTCTGCAATTATAAACCATGTCGCAGTGAACATCCTCATACACACCTCCTTGTGCACAATGTGAAGGTTTCTTTAGGAATGCAGTCATAAAGTGTGTAAATCTTCAACTTCACTAGGTATTGTCCCTTCCACTCTATATGAGAGTTCCTTTGGTCCATATTCCTGTCAACAGTGTGTCTTTAGACATTTTAATTGTTGTTAATGTAATATTTGTGAGACAATCACACATTAGGGTTTTAATTTTCATTTCCCTAATTAATATTTAGATTGAGCATTTTTTTATTGGCAAGGGGTGGTATTCAACATATGTTATGGACACTGGTCAACCAGAATGCCAACTAGCACTGTTAGTCATTCTTTGTTTACCCTGAATTAATTGCTTCTTCATATACTTTGCTATATTTCTGTTGGGTTGTCTTTTCATATTGACTTGAATTCTATACATATTCTAGAACCGTGCTGTCCAGTACAGCTTTCTGTTATGATAGAAATGTTCTGTATCTTTCCTGTCCAATACACTAACCACTAGCCACATATAACTCTTAGGCACTTGAAATGTAGCTAATGTGACTGATAAACTAAATTTTTTACTTTACTTAATTAATAGTCACATGTGGCTAGCAGCTACCATATTTTACAACATAGTAATAGATATTAATTATCTGTCATTCAGTGCTTCTCAATTTACAATGGGGTTACATCCCAATAAAACCATTACAATTGGAAAATATTGTAAGTCAAAAATGCATTTAATATACCCAACTTACTGAACATTATAACTTAGCCTAGCCTACCTTAAATGTGCTTGGAACATTTACATTAGGTTACAGTAGGGCAAAATCATCTAACACAAAGCTTATTTTACAATGAAGTGTTAAATAACTCATGTAATTTATTAAATACTATATTGAAAGTGAGAAGCGGAATGGTTGTATGGGTACTTGAAGTACATTTTCTACTGAATGCATACCCCTTTCACACCATCACAAAGTCAAAAAATTGTAAGTCAAACTATTTTAAGCCAAGGACCAACTGTATATAATTTATAAATATCCAGTTATGTTTTATATATTTTACATATATTTGCTTTTGTGTCCGTTTTTCATAATTAACATTTCTCTATATCATTAAAAGAGCCTTTTAATAAATAATATTTAGCCACACAAAAGTACAATAAATTATGTAACCATTTCTTTGATATTAGTCATTTAGGTTACATATAGTTTTTCACTGTAATCAATAAAAATTTTGTGCATAATTTTCTGTCTTCATTTCCTATTTTTGGGAGGTGTGGTGGCTCACGCCTGTAATCCCAACACTTTGGAAGGCCGAGATGGGCAGATCACCTGAGGTCAGGAGTTCGAGTCCAACCTGGCCAACATGGCAAAACCCCGTCTCTACTAAAAATACAAAAATTAGCCAGGCGTGGCAGCACACGCCTGTAATCCCAGCTACTCGGGAAGCTGAGGTAGGAGAATCACTTGAACACTGGAGACACAGGTTGTAATGAGCCGAGATCATGCCACTGTACTCCAACCTGGGTGACAGAGCGAGACTCCATCTCAAAAAAAAAAAAAAAAAAAAAAAAAAAAATTCATACAAAATCCACACAAAAGTAGAATTAGTAGGAAAAGGATATAAACACTTTAAAGACTCTTGGTGAAGATCTTCCAAACATTTTCCAAAAATTCATTCTGCCTTCAGCAAGATATGAAAGAGTTACCTCATTCTGCCTTCGCCAACTTCACAATAATTTTTAAATATTTGATAGTTTCATATTGTAAAATGATATCTTAATTTTTGTTTATTTGGTAATCCTTTCTTCATGCATTTATCAGCTTTTTCTTTCTCCTGTGAATCATCTATTCACATCTTCTACTACTTATTGTGCTCTTCATATTTTTATAGGATTTTTATGTACTACAGATATAATTTTATTGTCGTATTTGCTGAAGGTATTTCCCCCAGTTTTTCCTTTGACTTCAAATTTTGTATATGATGCTTTTGATACGAAGAAGTTTCCAACTCTGTGTTTTTCTTTTTCCTATGAAATTTCTTAAACTGCTTTTATACTTAGAAAGTGAATAACTCCTTTCAGACGTGGGATAGATATATATATTTCCTCCTAAGTATTATTTTTATATTTAATTGTTTATATGAAATTCACATAAGTTGTTAAGTTGTGAGGTATAGAAATTTTTTTGCAAAATAGTCAATTTTTCTAACATTATCCCCTGAATAATTTTATTTATGTAGTACTCCACCTTTCTCCAAAAAGGACACAGAGAAATATTTTCTTTCTTCATTTGTTGTAATTTCTCCTTGGTCATATGCTAAAACCTTATAAATACTAGGGTCTTTTGTCAGGTACCCTATCTCTGCTGCAGATTTGTTCCATCTACAGTTGACTCAGTCTCATAATGTCATAATATTTTGATACGTGGCAGACAAATTCCCTTTTCACTCTTCTTGTTTACATTTCTCTTAACTATTACTTCCTGTATATTCTTCTAGATTAAGCTCGTAACCATATTCATCTCCAAAAATTAATCACCCACTCAAATTTTCATTAGAATATAAAATGTCTAAATTAATGTAGGAAGAATTGGAGTATTTATAATCTAGCATTCCTATCCAGGCACATGGTATGTCATTTCATTTGTAGTTTTCTTTTACACCTGTACTTTTTTTTCCAAAAAGGCGGTGTGCCTCTCTTATTATAACTGCTCCTGAATATTTTGCATTTCTTCTGGCTCATACCAGAATTTTACAATCTTCTACCTTTCTTGTCTTCCACAAAGACTGTTGCTACCTATCTCAATAAATCTGTGAGAAAATTAAGTCCTACAGAAAATGATTTGAACAACCATTTTGTCAATTCTCTCAAGGATAGTGCTTAATCAATACCATTCTAAACACTCATGCATAAAAGAGTTTATTCCTTATATTCAGTGGGTGTCTTAGGGCATTAGGGCTACATTCTCTCTAGGAAACCTGCTTGAGAATAGCTAGGACTTTCTTTTAAGTTCCTCAAACTCCTACTTTCTTTCCCTGACTTTTGCCACAGCACATGACCTACACTACCATTCCTGAGAGAAATGCAAAACTACCAAACAGAAGCTACCACAACTTTCTGCCAAAAAAATCTACAAATCTGCTTGCATCCGAACTTACCCTTTCTCTTTCTAGTTTTCATGGAAGCACTGCTCCTCCTCTCTAGTGCCAATTCCTCTAATCTGACCTCCTCAGTGACCTTGTGCTCTCAACTTTCCTTTCTTTAATATTTTCAGTCTTCACTCTTTCCTGTATCTGTTTTATTAGCATTAGACATTAGTCTAATCATCCTTCAAAACTAAATTCCAAAAAATTAGCTGGGTGTGGTGGTGTGTGCCTGTAGTCCCAGCTACTTGGGAAGCTGAGGTGGGAGGATCACTTGAGCCCAGGAGGTTAAGGCTGCAGTGAGTCAAGATTGTGCCACTGCACACGAGCCTGGGTGACAGAGTGAGAGACTCTGTCTCAAAAACAAAACCAGAAAAATCCCAAATCCCAAGTCCTTTTCCAGTTATCACCCTGAACTTGACTAAATGTTCTGCATTCAATGCTACTTCCCACTCATTTCACAAACCAAACCCCAGCTCACCACTGAAAAGGCTCTCCCTGAAATCATTAGTTATCTCCACTTAACTAATTCCATGGATCCTTTCCACTCCTTATCTTGATGACTTTTCAGCACCATCTGAGCATTCCTTTCCGTAGGGAGCATTTTTTTCTCCTGACTCCTGCAACACTGTATTCTCCTCCTTCTTTTCTTACCACTCTAGACTCTCCTCTATTATCTCGCTGACGCTCTTCCTCTCATTTTTCACAACTGTTTTTTGGTAACCTCTTGTCTTCTCATTCATTTTTTTCCCTAAGTGTTTTTATCCATTACCATGGCTTCAATCACCATCAAACTAAATCTCGAAGTCCTCTTTTCCAATCACATATATCCAACTGCCCACTTAAAATTTGTGTTAAATGTTTCACAAACACATCAAATATGACAAGTCCCAAATTAAACCCATTATCTTTTTACTCTTTCTACCTGCTTCTCCTTCAATATTTCCCAACTAAAATCAGTTACTTCTCTCCATCCCTAGGGTTACTATTCTAGTCCAGATCTTCTCTTACACAGACTATCCAGATAGCCTCCAATGGATCTACTGGATTCCTGCCTTACACTCTTCTAATGTATTCTCCATGTCATGGTCAGAATGAGTTTTGTAAAACACAAGTCTGATGGCATAACTCTCCTTTAGTGGCTTCCCATTACAGAATTCTTAACCTAATGAGACTACACACAATCCAGCCTCTACCTATTATTTTACTCTCTACCTCATTCTACACTATGGTATGCATAATTTTTTTATTTTTTCTACAATGTGATGCACCTCTGCTTGCCTTCACATATGCCAGTGGTTGACATTTGGCAATGTCAGAGACATTTTTGGCTGTCATGACAAGGGGGTGGGGGCCTGCTACTGGAATGTAATGGGTAGAGGCCAGAGATGCTGTGATACTACTAAGCATCCTACAATATACTTGATATATTCCATAAACATTATTATCTGAACCACAATTTCCATAGTATGGAGGCTGAGAACCCCTGGCCTATGCTATTCCATCTGTCTTAACCACTCTTCTTCCCTCTTGCCCTACTCCACTCCTCCTCCAAACTACCACTATATTCTCAGTTATTTCCTTAATATCACTTCCTGTGAAGAATGTCCTTAACTCCCTAAACCTAGTTACTCCCATGACACCCTTTAGAATTTCTTATAATTACTTGTTCAAGATATACTTTCCTGCTATACTGTAAAGCTCTGGAAGGGCAGGACCAGATCTCTTCATTCACCATTTTGTCCCCTAGTACCTGTAATATCATATGTCTGTTAATTAATATCTTCACCATGAGTTTAAAAAAAAATAGGATCTTTCTCTGACCTCTTAGAAAAGCAAATACATCTCTCAGCCTCATTTTTCTTAGCTGTAAATATGCTGACACCATACCTCACAGTTATGAATGTTCAAATGAACTGATGTATATGAAGATTTGCACTGAAAATCTTGTGTCTGAGCACACCAATGATGGTTGGTCACCCTAAATACAATTTTTTTTTGAGACAGGGTCTCACACTGTTGCCTAGGCTAGTGTACAGTGGCACAATCATGGCTCACTGCAACCTCCCCACCTCTTGGGCTCAAGCGATTCTGCTGCCTTAGCCTCCTGAGTAGCTGGGATTACAGGCATGTACCACCATGCCCAACTAATTTTTTGTATTTTTAGTAGAGACAGCATTTTACTATGTTGGCTCGGCTGGTCTTGAACTCCTGGGCTCAAGTGATCCACCCACCTCGGCCTCCCAAAGAAAATAATTTTTAAAAAATTTCAATTGTGTTATGAAAATATTTTATTATCATTTTAAACATATTTAGAGTAGTTCTGAGCCTTTAGAAAGCTCTTAGTTGTGTTAATTTCTATAATCATCAAAGTAATGGTACACTATTATTGCCTTCAGGTATCCACAGAAAATGGTTAGGCTATAGAGTTTAATCAGAATATTTTATTTTAATTTTAGTAATAAAATCTACAACAGCATTTGTAGCATCCTCTTCTAAGAAGGAAAAAGTAGACCTGAGAAATATTTTTCTTTTGTTCCATGAAACAAGGCTTGCCATTTATCAGATGAGGGCTTGCTAATACCACCAACCTCATCAAACTAGTAGAAAGAACACCTGAGAGAAATTATTTAAATTCCCTATTGACATAAACTTTACTCAACCAAAGTGTATCTCTAAGTCAATATTTTTGCAGTTTCACAATTGTTTATCTAATAAAGAGCTATTATTTCATTGATAAAAAGAGCAATCTGGAGGATTTTTATTATGTAATTAGCCATTAACTGTATTAAAAGCACTGGTGGAAAGAAATTGGCCATTTAGTGGGTTGGGGGCCTCATATTATTTCTTAAAATATGCTTGCATCATTTCACCAAACTAATGGAGTTACACTTTACCTCAGGTCCAGATTTACTACACAACACATGGTCATGTGCCCTTAGCTTGGCAGCATCTCTTCTTAATGATTAGTTAACTTGAGGATAATGAAGGCCTTATCATGTGTCTAATTAGCCATGCAGTCCCTGATGGTAGTCTAACTCATTTAGATAAAGTCTGTTCTTGAAGGAGGGGGTGGAGAGGAAGCCTAGGGAGAAAGATTGTATACACATGTGTACGTGTGTGTGCGTGTGTGTGTGTATGTGTGTGTACACAAGGTAGTAAAACAAACCATAGTGTAGCATAGCATTTGGGCTCTTTGATAACTAATAGATGTTTTGTCTAAATGGGTACAGTCCAAAGACCAATTCTTTCCATATCCTCAGCTTAAGCTTTTTGTTTATATTTAAGTGAAAACTTTCTGGATAAATGATAGTCTTTTTTTTTACAGTCTTGTAAGTATCTGATATTAGGTAAAGATAATTAAAAATGTATCTCTCCTAGGTTAACTGAAAGTTGTTTGGTAGATCCAGGCAAAGATTCATTTGTTGTCACAAATCTAACTGAGCTGTATCTGAAGTCCTTTGTCAAGGGATTCCTAATAAATAACATTTATTTCTACATTTGCCAAAGGGAATAATTAACATGTATTGTTCAGCTTGTGAGACATATTATAGCAGATGTAAAATCGAGATGAAAAGAATTCTTACCTCATTCTTTAGCTTGCTTCCAGAAAACCTTAAAAAATTAGAACATTTTCCATTAGTTCAGTTCAAACAAAATTACAGCTATAGCATTCAGTGATATGTAGACAACCTAAAGAAGCAGTAATTTCATACCATGATTAGGGAAATAAGCTGGAGAAATTTGCTTTTTTAAAAGAACTCAAGCATCTTTCTCAACTTACTACAACAAAATAAGTTCTTTAGAAAAAAAGTAAAATGAATAATATTTTTAAAAGTCAGGTGAGATTTGAGACAAGTAAAGGACACTTGCTATTAAACATGTGTGTGTGTTCCAGGCTATATTTACATTTTATAGTGGGGTGGTGGCTAGTAAGCAGCCTTATGTTCCTTGTAATATCTAAATTTATCTTAGTATGACTCAGTGACTAAACGTTTTTTATCCAAAAGATACTTTACTTTCAAAAATAATTTCTTCTTTTAAGAGCTAAGAGCAGTTACTGGTAAATTATACCACAAGGCAATCTCGGATACAGATCTAGTTATTCTGAGTTTCAGTTTAAAAAACGAATGATGTGTGATATCATTGGCTTCATTAGATGTAACCTCACTTACTAATATCCCCATGATAGCTAACAGTGGCTTAGAGCACTGTGCTGCTTATTTTCATTCATGTTTTACCTTTCACAGAAACCCAAACAGGTCAGTAGTTTCACCTTCGTAAGGTAAGATCATGGTCAAAGTATATGTGATTAGAGATTCTTACAATAAACTTTCTATCTTGGTAAGGTGCTAGTGAAGCCCATAGATCTTTAAAACAGATTGTCTCAGAAAAAAAATTATATTTACATTTACTGCCTTTATTTTATTGAATCCAATCTGAAAATAGACTTTGCTTTATTAGTAAATACTAATTTAAAAGCAATTCTGCTTACTTGATTTCTCCTCTTCATCTCTCTGGAACACCTAGTACACAATTAATTTCTCACTAATTATGACAAGTTATATAATTTGCCCAGGAATCTAGATTATATAATCATCCTTACAAAGTGGACATTAAGGTCCGATGCTTAAATGGAAACATTTTGATAAGGAAAATTAAGAAGTCATTTTATTCAATAGGTATCATGCATATTTAAAGAAACACAGAGAATTTGTCTTGAAGATGGTGTAACTCTACCTTGTCAAGCCTTTTCCAGAATAAACGGAGTGGTAATATGCACTGCTCTCTTTGATGCCAATCCCATAGTAATGATACCTAGAGCAAAGACAGGACCCAGCTCTGTGTTAATGAAGGAGATTTTTGAAGAGGAAAAAGAGACTAAGGTGTAACTGAAGTAACCATGAATAAGAACTGCAAACCCTGATGACCTTTCTTTTCTGACATTTTTCAGGTAGGTAGCATCTTAATGTGCTCTATCCCTCTTTGATAGCCACTACTCCTACTTATTGTTGTTATTTCTGACTCTAGGTTTGAAAAGGATAGGAGAATCACCTACTGACAATCCTTTTACATCCCCCAAAACATTAGGTTCCAGATCCCAAGAATGTATAAATGTAGGCATTGGCTCTAAGTATATGTACTGTATGTATTTACAAATTGAGTGATTCAGCATGAATTTAGTCAACTGGACAAGAAAATGCTATGGTTTTCTTTACCATATCTATTGAATGGAAAAAAGAGTATGACATTATGTGTGGGGAAGACCAATCTCATGCATGGGAATATGTATGAAGCATGTGACCCTTTACACATTATTTTCCTCATGAGGACTCAAAAGTCCAATTCACTATTTTCACTTCAAACTTTCGTGCAACAATGGGGAGAAGGCTATGTTGTAAATCAATGAAAATGACATGTGGAAAGTAACGGTACCATAGATAATTTGTTGTAAGTATGCCAATGGATCATGAGTCACAATACAAGTATAGCAGCTCACTGATTCTCAAATTATAGCTCATTCTCCTAAGCCACAAACTCTTGACATATTATGCATCCATATATAAACACTACAAATATTATACACATGCTAGTGGAATAGTGGACATTTAGTGAGGATAGCCAGAATCCTGTAGCATCTGCTTTCTGTGGTCAGTCCCCACTCTCTGCCATCCGTCCCCCATAACTACCTACTGTTTACCAACTCCTTCAATTTGCATTCATCTAAGATCAGGAAAGGAATGAAAAAAAGAGAATGAGGGGCTTTCCAGTGGACTTCAGCCTAATTATATTTTAAAACATTGTTTCTGAGCATCACCATCTGAGTTTAAAGTGGATCCTTTAAACTGAGGATCCACCATCTGAATCCACAGTTCATCCATCTGGTTGAATGGATGAATCCTCAGTTCATCCATCAAGGTCCCCATCTCTGGCCTCAGCAGTAAAGAACTACTGGCCAAGAAGTTCCACTCCTAAACATTTTCAGGATCCAGGACAGGAGTACAAATGGAAGCCTACATATCATATGAATAGCTATTTGAAAACTATAAATCGAGCTAACGAACTCCTAACAAAAATATTCCTGTCCTCTTACATTGACAATTTACCTCCATAATGATCTGGTAGGTAAATATGAATTTAGCATTCTTAGACTCCTGGAGTTCCATATGGGAACATGGTGGTGGGGGAAGACCCACACCTTCACCCCATTTTTCAGCTCTGGCTCCTTTGTTCACTGTGAGGGAACTGGACTGCACATCCAAGATACAGCTGCATCTGCATCACCCACTAACAGCTAACCTTTGGCCACACCTCAGTCTAGGGTTATGAACACTAGTGGAGCAGTGTGGCCTTCTGAGGATGGACTTGGGACATGCCCAATACAGGCCCAAGAAGTAGGCCTGGGGCAGTTTGGACAGGGAATTCCAGGGCCCCAGGGACCCAAAAGTGGGATGTGGTTTTTGGATGGACACATTCCCTCAGGCTTTGGACTCCTGCTTCATGTGAGGACAGCAGCTGGAGGACAGCCAGAATGAGCCCTCCAAAGTAGGAGGCCCAGAGATGGCTTCTCTCTTCTCAGGTTCTAAGGGCAGGACTGCGGCAGCAAACTTGCCTCCATTGATTCAAGGTCATTGGAGATGAAGGAAAAAGGATTTTTAAACATCAAAACAACAACAGCAGCAACAAATAACAAATGTTTTCAGAAAGAGTTGTTATATTTGGGAAATAATAATATATGGTGGTCAAGGCAAATGAGGATATTTTATGATTCTGGAAGACTGGGAAGATGTTTTCAAGTCCTCAATTTTCGTAGACGTATAATTATAGTCTGCTAACCTGAAAAAAGGAGCCTCGTAACTGCTCGTTTTTACGGTACAGAAAAAGAAATCCTATGGTAGATGGAAAAAAAGAACCTCTAAGGTATAATGGAACAAAGGGAGAAATGAAGGAAATAGAAAACTTAATAGAAACTTCAAAATATTGAACTGAGTTATGTCTCTAATTAAAAATGAAAAGAAAGAAGCTTACTTAAGTCATAAAGACTTTACCGAAGGAGCCATATTAATAGATATCGATAAGGGAAATATTTAAAACTGTGAAAAAAACCAGCAGATTTAGATGATAGTCACATATATTAGTAGAATTAGTTAGAATTAGTTAATAAGCCAGAATCTGAAATAATTACTAATATTCCATTTTTTAGATTTTAGAACTAAGATACCAAAAGAAATGTTTATATATTAGAAGAAATAAATCAAGTAATGTTTGAAAACAGAGATCCATTAGAATAGAAAGATGTTGTAATTTCGTATTCTTTTTGCAAAGCTTACTGTTTGTTCATACGCTTTATAGCTTAAATTACATTTTAGCCACTTGCTAAAGCAATACATGTTAAACATTGGCTTAAAAATGCATAAGCTTCTTTTATTATAACTTCAATTTTCTTGCTTCTCAACTCTGATCCTGTTTTCAGTGTGGTAAAATGGTTTGCCATGCAGATTGAGAACAAACTACACTGTCTTCACAGGTGGTATACAAAAATCGCAAGACAAGTCAAAGGGATGACCATGAGTTCAATAAATATCAGAGTAGATATTGTGCCCTGACCACTGTGCTAGTTGTTAGGACAATGATGAACAAAACAGACATTGAAAATCTGATCAGGAATATTCATGTTTCCAAATTCTTCCCAAGTCTATGGCCTCCTGATGCCTGCTGTCATGGAAAAGTGACTACACTGACCACCACTGAGGCACATTTTACTTGCAGTTTTTAAAACCACCTGATATTCACATTTTTTAAAAATTGCTACATTTTAAGACCAAATAAATTCTAACTAATACAGATGTGTAATTTTTTTCTTACGACTTTTTAGAATGTTTTATTATGCAACCTGTTTCTTTTTGTTATAAATGACTATATGATTTGGCCCCCTTATTTCTGTCCCCAGTCATTAGGACAGAATATCTTTACAAATAGAAATATTTACTTCCTCTACCTATATCCAAAATATTTATATTCCAAAAGTAACTATTTTATATATACCTTAAAAAGGTGCTTTTTAATTAATATATGTATTTTATGTATAAGTCAAATGTAAATAACACCATAAACCCACACACAAACTGACACCTGAAGAAAATGACTTAGTCAGCTACATTCGACTCTACAAGAGAGAAATGGCATGTCCTTTTCCTATTAGCAATACCTTAGATTTTAGATATGTTGATGTAGCTGAGCATATTCTATCAATACAATCTTATATACATGACAGGAGATAGAGAACCAGTGAAAGAGTACACTCTTTTTTTTCCTACATGTATTCAGTGCTTACTGTGTGCTATGTGCTGAGGATTCAAAGAGAGGTGGAGGAGAGTCGGTGGAGACTCAGAGAGTCTCTGGAGGAGTTGACAGTCTTGTGAGGGAACAAATAATGCAAAGAGAGAATTGTAATACCAAATTAATATTTGCTACCATTGAAGCAGGTGATAATGAGTCATGATAGAAATAGTTACCATTTTTGAACATCTACTACATGCAAAGAATTGTATGTATACATATCTCAAATTTTCACAGCAGCCTGCAAGTAGAGCAATATCCCCAGTCCAAAACAGACGTTCAAAAATTATGTGATTTGTTTAAAAATGTTACAGGTTTGAAGGCAAAATTCAAACCCATGATTCCACAAACCATATTGCCTCCACACTCAAGATGCAAAAGATATCTCTCTTTTGTATTGCAATTTTATTTACAGTTAGAAAGTTCTAGTGAAATGTAGTTCAAATATGTCTGCCTTCACTCACACACACTCTTTATTCTTGTTTCACAGGAGTAATGTAACCATAGATAACTAACATGAATTATTAAGACCCACACCACTGATCTGGATGTTTCATATTTGATATTCCATATATAAACTCCCAGAATGTAAGCTCCCTGTAATAGGAAATTAATAAACATTTGTTAGATAAATGAATGAATAACTTGAAAAATTAAAAATAACAATGTGTCACAAAACCATAAAATTTTGCACATTAAGAGAATTCATATAATATCATATACTTAAACATATCACCACAATTTAAAATTTGGTAGAAATTAAAGAATCTCTTATCCAACATGATATAAGGAAGTCTACTAACTCCTTTAACCCTATCACAAGTACTATATAAACCTGACCATTACTATCAGGATGACTGGCTTTTCATAAATAGCTTGCCATAGCCATGGTGTTGCCTTTGGTTTTTTTAACTCTCCATTGGGACAGCCCTTCTTCCATCAGGTCCTCGTTTCTTAATCATACTTTAAGGCATATTTTTAACACATGAAGCTTTGCTTGATATCTCAGGGAAAACTCCTGAACTCCCACAACTCCTCTCTTGGTCATTTACCCTATACAACTTTGTCCTTGTATCATTGGCATATCTCTAATGATACATGGCTTACCTCCCATACTAAACTCTAAGATTTAGAGGATGAGAATTTTATCTTTCCCTTCACTGTATTATTCATTAAAAATTACTATGAAAAAAAATCCTCACACATTTACTGGTTAAATCAATCTGTTCCTCTAGGAATTTAGAAACCAATAAAACAAATTTTCTTAAAGCTGAGTGTTTTCAATAACCACCTTCTGACACTGCATTTCCAGGTCATCAGTAACACACTGAGAGTGAACAAAAGTTGCATACCTAAACAATATATATAAAGGGCATGAAATTGGTGTACTTTGGTGGAAAGACTGTTGCTAGCAATACAAACCTCAGTATTTTGCAATGACCACTGTAATGCTTTAGCACATTTCATACCCTGTTTCTTCTGAAGCCAACAAAATAACCTTTTCCCTTTAATCTTCCTTTTAGTCTAACTAGGAACATTTTGTCATCCGAGTGATTTAGTGTCTCTGAGAACAGAGAAGAGATAATAAATGAGCAGCTTTCTGTCTTCCTAGTCACTAAAGATAAACCTCATAAAACTGGGGAGAGACAGTTCATGCAAAGTGTACATAAATTTTTCATCTCACTTGCAATATTTTATAGCATTATTTTGTGGTTAATAGACGACCCTAAAATAAATCTTGCTAGGGAGTATTTACCATGCATACTGTAATATAACAAGAAGATATGCTGGTGTATGTTAAAGAAAAACTGAGGTTTGTCTCACTGTGGAAGAAATTGTTGTTTAAATTTATGTAACACTACCTAATGCTTATCCTGTAGGTTACTCTGAATAAAGATTCCCAAACATATCACAGTTCCTTCTCCCTATATGATTATTATCCATTTCTATTAAAGAAAATATATGATAAATGCTCAAAAAATCCTGGGGATGATTAGCTAATTTTTC
Source organism: Papio anubis (assembly GCF_008728515.1). Lineage (NCBI taxonomy): Eukaryota > Metazoa > Chordata > Mammalia > Primates > Cercopithecidae > Papio > Papio anubis. The sequence goes on from NC_044981.1 coordinate 146,277,536, forward strand.
CAAGAAAATGTGTCACAAAAGCAGCTTCTATGATTATCTAAGAAAAGTGTGTTCATTTATTAGCAACTTTCCTCAATCTTAGGTCAAATGACAGATCTGATTTAAAATTTATGAATAAAGAAGGATAATTAATGCTTGTAGCCACATTTTAATATGAACATGTTATTAAAATATAACAGACTTTTAATATGACAAATGAAATTATTGCTGTTCTTTTTTACTACTAAAATATTTACCTCGTGCCTAATACTTTTCTTCATTTGCTGAGCAATTTGTACCTGCATCTATATTTCTTCTTTTCCATTTCAGTCTTTATATAGAATTCCTGAAACATATGTTCCCACTGAGCTAGTAGCCCTGATGTTAGTTTACACTACACAAATGATAACTGATAAGGAAATGATGGGATTAAGCTGTTCAGGGACTTGCAATAACTTGCTACGATAAGAGCAGCTGCCATATCAGTTTTATTAACCCACTAAATCACTACTAATAAATAAGATAATAGCTTTTGTCTATCATGTCTGAAAACCAAGATTTGGTTGATCAAAGTCTACAAAAAATTAAAATGTAACTTAAAATCAAACAGTCTACCATGTGCGTAAAATCTATTTGTGGGCTCCATTATGTTCTCCCTTACTTAGCCAAGCCATTCTGAGCAAGGGTAGGATACAAGGTTTTTGCTTATCATTGTATCCGAGGGCCTAGTTAGTAACGGGACCCTCAGTAAAATGCTTATTAAACAATTAAGATGAATAGTGAAAGTTCTTTGCCAGCAGGCACCCTATTTTACAATTCTTTGCATCTCAAAAACTCTTTAGTATCACACTTTGTACATTAATGTCAGCAGGAATAGACTGATTATTCTCAATGCATTCATAACCATAAAAGATGCATGAATTATTCTTCCTTATTATACTTACAGAACTTTGTTTCGTTTTTATTTATTTAAAACCTGAATTAAAAAATATTACAGATAATAAAACCAGGTATGTATTTTTGGGATTGGTAGCAAAATTAAAGGGAAGAAAAGAAGAAACATGAAAGTAAAGTCAGTTTTTATCTTGGTATTGGGAATGTAGAGTGTCCACTGTAGGGGTTGCTGGTTTTCTTGGCTGGCAGGGGATGGTAAGTGTGAAGGAACTGGAGAGAGAGCTGAGCTGCTAATCTGCCTGCAAATTGCTTTGTCCCTAAAGCACTCTTGTTAGGTGCCCTAGAGTGAGGCTTCCTGAGCCCTCATGTTCATCTTCAGAGATTTTTTTTCCATAACCATCAGAGCAGCGGCCTCCCATGTGGAACATTGAACTTGCCACTGAAAACAAATTCTTCCATTTTTAATTGTTCCTAATTTTGACAGTGGATGAAATCTGGGCCTACATAGTGATCCTGTGTGTTTAGATTTTTTTGTTTTATTATTTTTTTATTTTTGTTTTGTTTTGTTTTGAGATGGAGTCTCTCTCTGTCTCCAGGCTGGAGTGCAGTGGTGCGACCTCAGCTCACTGCAACCTCCGCCTCTCAGGTTCAAGCGATTCTCCTGCCTCAGCTTCCTGAGTAGCTGGGACTACAGGTGTGCACCACCACACCCAGCTAATTTTTATATTTTTAGTAGAGACAGGGTTTCACCATGTTGGCCAGGCTGGTCAATCTCTTGACTTCATGATCCTCCTGCCTCGGCTCCCAAAGTGCTGGGATTACAGGAGTGAGCCACCACATCTGGCCTATTTTTTTGTTTTAGTATACCTGTTTTAAATATTGTATCTCTTCCATTCAATTGAATAAATTTTGGGCTCATTTTATACAGTCAAACTTTTTCATCTTTCATTTTTAGTGAGGGAAAGAAGTAGCACACGCACAAATGTGAGAGTTGTGAAGACATTACTGTAATTAATAGCCAGTTATTTCAAAACTTAGGAAAATAGAACTTGAAAATAGACACCACCTTCATTCATGATTTTTAGGCCCTACTAATTGTCTCTTTGTCACATAGATTAGTGTTTTCCAAACTTTGGGTTTTACATAGGGACCAGTAAAATTTGGAGAGTGACATTGCTTCATGAACCTCAAAGACATCTAAGAACAATTTTTGAAGAGGAGGTGCTATCTCATGCCCAGAGTACAGGAGAACCTTTCGAGTCAATCATAATCTAAAATAAATTCTGTCTGATAGTCCCCAGTGAGATGACTGGACATACTCCAGCTATCCTATAATAATTTGGCACAAATTGAAAACTCATTTTTTAAGTAATCATCATCAGAACAGTTTCACAATGTTTGTATATGTTAGTATGCAATCCAAGGAAGTTAAAATAAATATCACATTTATTTATATTTTTTAAATAATTCAATAAATGTTTAGTAATACTATGCTAAAAGTATTGTATTAAACACTACAATAACAATAAAATACATTTTGCAAAATTACTAGTAAAATTTGGAGAAATTATGATTCCCTGATTTTCTAAGGTACACTTACTTTATATTTCTGTCTTTCATTCAATTGTTTGTATTTCCATAGACATAAAAATATTTTTTATAAAATGTAACTTTATGAAATAATAAACAGCCATTAGAAATGTTTCCAAAGATAATATGTAACAGAGAAATGTTTAGAACTAACATTAAAAGGCAGAAAATAAAATTGTGTTTGTGCTACAAATTTGCTGTTAGATAAAACACAAACACCTCTAAATTAAATGCCTTATGATTGTGGCATGGTTAAGTGTTTGTTCTCTGAAGAAGAATCTAATATATTAATAAAGTTTAAGAACTGTTAGATCTGTAAAAAAAAAAAAAAAAAAACTTATATGTCAGAAATCATTCAATTAAACAATTATTTGTTGATACGATTGATATTGGAAAAAAAGTAGTAGGTTTCCCAACTTTTACTAGTAGATAAAACATAAACTTTAGAATCAGGTAAACTTTTATTCAAATGCCAATACTGTTATTGTGTATTATCTGTGTGGCCTTGGGCAAGCCAGTAACTTTTGAAATGCAATTTCCTTATTTGCAATACAGGAATTCCTACCTTCTATCATTATTGCAAGGATTAGAGATGAGTGCATGTATCTGTGTGTGTGTGTAGTACTCAATAAATAATAACTTTTAATTGTATTGCAGATTGTTTTATATTGAGTCATTAATTTTTTATTATTAAGGATAGTGGGGTTCAAAGTATATTCACTCCTATGTTCATTCCTATACTTTATCTCATTTAACTCTCACAACAATCCTATAAGATATTGCATATCCACTTTACTGGTGAAAAGCTGAATAATCCTACAATAGATCACCAGCTGGAAAGCTGGTGTCACACAGCTATACATGGAAACATCAGCTTCATGTTTAAAGTTGTCCAACTGTAAAGCCTATGTCCCTAACCGTTAGGCTATACTGCCTTTTGATATTCTATCTTCCAAGATAAAAGCTAAGCATATTTCTTGGAAATAAAGGCAGAAACATACCTAGCTAAGAATAATTATATCAAAAAAATTACTATTTACAAGATACACAAACTACATTTTGCTATATTTTTTACCATTTGTAGTTTAAATATGGAAAATTAATTTTTCTCTATGATATAAAGATATCAAAAAAGTCATGTCACAAAAATCAAATGGCATATCAGCCCAGCAGAAAAAAAATTCAAATTGTTAATGCCTTGCTGTTGGGCACACCTATGGCTCTTGGATTCGAATAAATTGCCCAAAGTCACCCCATGTTGTTACATCAACCTAAGTACTAGAGCCCCACTGTAACACAAAGGACAGGGTTAATGATTCATCCCTAATCCTAAAGGCTCCTTCTAGGATTAATTGACTTTCCCTGCAGCCTGCCAGCCCACCCTCTTGTAGATCCTGTCAAGAGGGTTTCTCTTCATTGCTTTGCCTCTTTCCACCTATCTATTTACTTTAAACACTATCTGATCTTTCCCCAACCTACACAATTCAGTAGGAATCAAATTCAGTAGACACTAGTCAGTTAAACTGATCAAACTTTGAAATAAAGTTGACTTGGTTAGAAGGAAGGGACCCAATTTTGCCTTTTTGAATCTGGCATTTTATTTCCTCTTTCCAGGCCACAATAATGTTAACATTAATTGCAATCAATTAAATAAGTATTAATTGGTAATCTGTCATGTATTGGCCAACAGAAAGAATATAAAAGTGAATGAGACAAAGTTTCTGTCCTCAAAATATGTATTATCTGTTTAGAGGAGGAGATAAGTTAATTTCACATTAAGATAGGTACCAACAAACTGCCATAGGGTGCAGAGAAGGAGCCTACAATAAATCAATGGACTAAGAAAAGATCTAAAGGAAGAAGTTCAAGAGACATTCTTTCAAATGGGTAAAATTTCAACACACATATAGGGGAAAAGACATTCTCCAGGGGAAGACAGCATAAACTTAAACAAAAGACTGACAGCTGGAGTGAATCAAAGGTTACTGGGATGATTGTTTGGTGAGTACATAGGCTACATGCTAGAAAGTGAGAAATAGGTGATATAGTAAAATGAACTTGGACTAAATCCTGATGGACCTTGAATGTCAAGTTGAGGAAAGTTTGTCATGAATAATACAAATTATGAGCCAGCAGAGGTTTTGAACATAGAAGAGATATGATTGGATCTAAACTTTAAAAGGTCAGTTTGGAAAAATTGCATGAATGGACAAGAAAGACAGAGCCAAGGCCAGGCTATGAAAGTAGCAATGAGGAGAGGCATATTCAAAAGAATTCAAAAAGTAGGACCTATTTTTTGGCAAGTGTCTAAAGCTGACTATCCAATAAAGCAATAAAGCCACTGGCCATATGTGGGTGTAAGCACAGGAAATGTGGCTAGTCTAAAGTGAGATGTGATGTAAGTGTAAAATATACACTAGATTTCAAAAACGTAGTACAGAAGGAAGAATGTAAAATATCCGATTAATGATTTTTATATTGATTCCATAGTGAGACAATAATGTTTTGAATAAATTGGATTACATAAAACATTAAAATTAACTTTGCTTTTTCCTTTTTACTTTTTAAATGTGGTTTCCAGAATTTTTTGAATTGAATATGTGGCCACATTATACTTTCATTTGTCAGTGTTGGATGTGATGTCAGGGCAGAAGGAGGCAGTGGACAAGCTAGAAAAAGAGCAGTAGAAGACAGAAGAGGGCCTGGATAATATTATGACAGAGAAGCTATAGAAGTAGTTTTCTGTATTTATTTATTTTAAGAGGGCATTATCAGTTGGTTCAAATGCTAGGCAGGAGCCAAGGAAGATGGGTGACAGTAAAAACCAGCCATTGGATTTTTGCCCAGGTAGAGAAACGGACTAGGTCAGAGGGATGTGATCAGTGGTAAGGGAAGCAACAATTCAAAGGGGGAAATACTAGAGCAATCATGAAGGTTGGAACTTTTTTTTTTCTCAGCATAAAGGAGATCTGGACATGCTTATAGGCAGAAGGAAAGGAGAAACTGAAAACACAGCACACAGAGAAAATAGCTGTTGAATAAGAAACTGTACCTGGGGGTTCTCCAGAGACTGCCACAACACAGAGGAAAATTTAAAGATAATGTGTGACAGCTTATTTTATGTTTATATTTACATTAAGAGATGACCAAACAGGTCATTTGTGCATGTCATTTGTCTTGAAGAGAAAAGAAGGAGATATCAAGAAATTATTTTCTGGGAAAGAAAACTAGAGGAAGAACCTAAAGCATGCTAAGGCACTTCCTTCCAACTCGAAGCTCTTTAACCCCTGGTTTGGGCCTTGCTGTTTGGGAGCCTTGTGGAATCTGCTTGGTTCACTATAGTTAGTCTCATACATTCCTCCTTCGTGACACTGGTGCCTTCAGTAATGACTTCAAGATTATGAAAATGTGTCTTTATAGCAGCATGATTTATAATCCTTTGGGTATATACCCAGTAATGGGATGGCTGGGTCATATGGTACTTCTCCTTTGTAGGGACATGGATGCAGCTGGAAACCATCATTCTCAGCAAACTATCGCAAGAACAGAAAACCAAACATCGTATGTTCTCACTCATAGGTGGGAACTGAACAATGAGATCACTTGGACTCGGGAAGGGGAACATCACACACTGGGGCCTATTATGGGGAGGGGTGTGGGGAGGGATTGCATTGGGAGTTATACCTGATGTAAATGAGGAGTTGATGGGTGCTGACGAGTTGATGGGTGCAGCACACCAACATGGCACAAGTATACATATGTAACAAACCTGCACGTTATGCACGTGTACCCTAGAACTTAAAGTATAATAATAATAATAAATAAATAAATAAAAATAATAATAAAATTTTATTTCATATTTGGAAAAAAATAAAATAAAATAAAATTAGAAATGAAATTTAAAAAATTATGAAAATGACTCATTTAAATTATTTCAGCTGAAATAATAATATATTATGATTTTCATATGTAAAATTTGCCTTTTAAACATTATTCTAAAATCTACTTTTTTTTTTTTTTTAGTTCTCAGTTGATAAAAGTCTGTTTCATCAGGAGAATACCTGGTTCTCTTTGTACTGACAAAGACAATACTTATTTTACATTTATGTCAATCTTCATGCACAAGAGCCGAATCTGACATATGTTCATTAGTATCTTACTTTGAATGGCCTCTTGTTCCAAGCCGCCTTGTTGTTAGGAGAGGAAACTTCTGGCGAATTGTCTAAAAAGAAAAACGATTACTTTAGGTTTTAGAAAGTATACGGTTCTAATGCAAGCCACTCATAGCCAATTACTTGGGGAAAGTAAATGTTGACCTCTGAATGAACTGTGAGTGAATACTTAGTCTGGAAAAAGTAATAACTTACACACATTGATAAGCAATACATCAGCAGAGGCAGGGAGGTACTTTTTTTATTGAAGTGCTCTACTGACCTTGTCTCGATTTCCAAGGCAGATGATACTAATATCTGCTTTTGCTTGATGGTACTACCAAAGCAATTATTACTTTATTTATGTATGGAGTGAGAAGATTTGGGTCTCTTCATATAATTCCATACAGAGATGTACCCAGAATTTAAAATCTATCCCCAACCCAAAAGGACATATAAAACTTTCTCTGCCTTACTGTATCTCCCTTGTAATGTTATAAAATTTTTGTTTTGTATGTTCCTTTCTCTAAATTTGCTAAAATTAGGATCTGATTAAAAATTGTTTAAAAGTCTTCTACAGAAAACCATTTTAACCTCAATATTTGAAGATCCATACATGAACTTTAGAGAGCTCCATGGCAAACTATGTATGTGTTAATTTATTGGAGTCTGGGTCTATAGTTTTACCAGGTTTTCAAGGTGCTTCATGACTGCCAAACAGTTAAGAATTATTCCCATAAGGTGGACTCACAAAATGGTAATGTTAATACAGATATTAGAAGTTGTCTTATCCAAACTCCTCGTTTAATAGAATGAGTAAACAGAATTTTAAAGAGATTAAGTGCTTTTCAGAAGGTCTCACAATAAATTAGTCCAGTCTAGGCTAGAACCTAGATTACCTCATTACAATGTATAATATCACACTCGCTCTGTAATAGATAGGTTAAAATAAACTATTATTTTTTTAAATGAGAAGCTGAACCATAGTATTCATTATTTTCTGGACAATGAGTCCCTCTACAGGTTAGAATCTGGATTTCAATTTGTAAAAGACAATATTTGAGACCCAAGCTTCCTAAAGTTTTTCTGGGATATCCTAGGTTCTCAAACACAGTATGACACGAATCTTAAAGAACAAGGCTTTCTTAAGAGATTGATATTAATTCTCAAAATGATGTCTCTCTCTCTCTCTCTCTCTCTCTCTCTCTCTCTCTCTCTCCATATATATATATATAAGCATAGTAATGTCAGTTATACAGATTCCCATCCTAACCATACTGGTTGGGTAGAAAGAAATATTTTTAAATGAGAGAATTCTAACCCATCCCATCATAAAATCTTGGGGCTCGGGATGTAAATATAGAAATGGAGAATTAGGAGAACTTTTAATACATTTTAAAACCTATTTAAAAACTCATATATTTGGACTAGCTAAATAAGGATAACCACTAACCACTAATTGCATTAGCAAGAGACTTGTCACTTCCATTTAATTTTGCTTCTTAACACAGGCCACTATACACTTTAATGCATCCCTCTTTGAAGGGAAATGCTGCTGCTTAAACGAAGCTTGACTTAAATTCACATTAGATCTTCTAATAGTTAGGGTTCTAATATTCAAAATCAAGTTATAAACATATAGCAATCCCAAACAGAGTCCTTAAGACAGTTTCTGCCTGCAAAACAAATGTCTCAATATTCTCTAAGAGAACTTGCACAGATGAATTTGTTTTCATGCTATCTGCCTGACATGACTTTAGTTGTAAGTCACTATAGCCAATATGTGTCGTTTACCTTTCCAAAGGTGGCCGCACAGGCTGGCTCTAATTTCTCTTTCCTACAGAAATCTAAGTAGTGTGCATAAAGAATGCACCGTGGTAAGCAAACTCCTTCACATACAATGTAATTCTCTTCAAGCCTAAGAAAAAGGAACAAAAATTAGGTCAAATATTTTATTTCTTTTTCCTTCAAATTTCTCATTGACTTATTACCCATTCTGAATATGGACTCTATACAAATGAGGTAATGAGTAGACATAAGTAGACTTCCTTTTATTCTGGATTTTTTTTAAATCAAATTATAAGGATTAATGTTAGAAGTACAAAAATCCCAGTGAAAAATCTGCTAGTACAGTTAAAATATCATGGCCAACATAAAACCATGCCTGGTCCACATCACAAATATTAGGTCTTCTATATAAACCTCATGGTTCATCATGATTTGCTCTGTGACATATAAATATGAATGGTGAAAGTGAAGATGATGGGTACTTTTAAAAACATTCTTAGTACTAAAGGGCTGCCAAGCTTCAGGCTGGCAAATGCTAACATTCTCTCACTTTCATTCAAAACCTAGTTCTGAGCCCTGAATAATTAGGGAAGGACAATGATGCATTTACTTGCAAAACACAGGAGAATCAACCATTTTACTTAAGTCTCAAATGACATTGATGTATTTCTATTCCTATACTTTTTACTACTGTGATCAGTACTATAATTATCTAAAACATCTTATACACTTAAAAGATAATGTAATTCTCTATGGATATCTCCAAACATAATATATACACCTTCAACTTTATATTATAAAAATAACTATATAACCTTTGAAAATTTGGAGTAATTCCATTTAATTTGCAACTAAGCATAACTTATATAAATGTAATAAATACATATTTGTGTTACAACTTTCTAAACAGCAATGTACAAATTAAACTTTTAGATTCCATTCCCAGTTTTCCTAACAGTTCAGTAGGTGATTTTGACTAAAATTTACTTATACCAATTTTATGTATAGTAAGATAATATTTATTATAATGCAGAAATGATGCAATATAGAGTCTGCAGATTAAAATTGGATGAACCCCTTCAAAGACTTGATTTAAAATATCCTAATGTATACAAGATAAAGGCTAAAGAAAGGATTCCCTGAACAGGTAAAATATCAGTCACCCATTTTTTTAATGAAGAACAAAAAAAAAAAACCCAAAACCTAAGATCTAGTGTTTCAAAATATGAAATCAATATATGTACATAAAATCAGATGACATACTAGTTGATAGAGAAAACTGGAATTAATCAGCCAGCTTTTTCACTTTGATTTTCAGTTCCAGTTTTTAACAGCCCTGAAATAATCTATAACCTTAAAAAAATTCTCAAAATATGAGTAACTCACTTTTTAAAAATGTATAATATTCATTTTTAGAACAGAATGTGAAAAATTCAAACAAAAATGATGTGTGATAATTTCAAAACTTTGAAAACTTTTATGAGAAATGTTTACCTATTTAAAAATTATATTTTAATTACATGTACACAATGTTCACATTTCATCTTGCTATTTTGAGATTGTTGTAGTAGGCATTGTCCTTGTCTTCAAAATATTGAATCGTCCTAGACATAAGTATGATGTTCATCTGGGGTACAACTTTTTCTTTGATCTTAACTTATACATATTTATGTATACATTTATTCATAAAAGAAACATGTATATTTCCACACACTCAATTTAAATGGAAAAAATGAGAGTTATCATTCAAAACAGCTCAATAATATATCTGAAACCAAAATGCTTTTGCCCCAGTTATCCTGCTGCAAATAGCTGTATCCTAAATATCCCTGATATTTAACTCAATTACTTAACAGCTCTAGTATATTCATAACTAGTAAACACGACGTCAACTTCAATAGTTAAACTCCAACTTTAGATGAATACTTGGCTTATATTTCAAATATTTGAAAGGGTTCAAGCATATAATCACAAAAAAAACTACTATATGTAAATTGTAATTTAATCTTTAAATAATAAAAATAAAATTTACTAGTTCTTTATATTCTATTTTTCTAAGGCTCCTTAGGTCATACTCCATATAAAATTAGGTTATGTAACTAATCAGTAAATATGTAATCCTTTTTATTAGTTTGTTTTTTACATGGAATTTGTGAGGAAATGTATGCTCCTATTTCTTCCTACTATGTAGGGAAGTTTAATATAATGTTTTTACTTTAGAGCCCTCTTTCTTTTAGATAGATATTACAAAATGTTCACTCTATGTGGAAATCCTACTGATAAATTCTTGGTTTTAAAATATTTTCCACAAAACCAATTTGTAATATTTTATTATAATAAATTATATATGACAGATGCTATAAAAATAGTTGAACATCTATTTAAATTAGTAGTGATATCTTAAGCGATTTTTCTATGTCTTCTACTTCAAACAGATTTCATCTTATAGAGTATACACTATTTTTAATTTGCCCTCTTATGAATAAAGGCAGTGTCAAGATCCTTCCTCGTTTTAAGTTGTTTTTAAGAATCATATTTTATAAACTCAAAAATTATCAAATAACACACGTGTAAGGACTGAACTGATTGCATTTAAGCCAATAAATCATAAAAAACGTTCATTAATGCTTACATTTGAAGAAAATATGGTTTTAGTCAATAAGGAACAACGTAATGTGGTTTTTATTTGTAATGCAAATCCTTCATCAGTACTCGTATAAGTCTCTATACTAAAAATTCAGTGAAAAAAAAAATCTGGGTTAAATTCTAATTGGTTTTTTAAACTTTCCCAAAAAGTTTGAGGAAGAAGTAAATTGTGAAAAACAAAGATCCTGAAGACGCTAGCTGTTCAAACGTCAACAGGTGCTTCAGTGTACCCTGCGGGCGAGTCTCACCACTGCAGCGTGAGCTGTGTCTGCTTCTTTTTATCCTTCACAATCTGCGTGATGGTTTTCTTCTGAGACAGGTATTGATCGGCTGCTTTGGTTTTGCTGTCGTGGTTGTCGGCATCCTCTTCTTCAGAGGAAAAGTTACCATTGTTTAAGTGCATTTCTGATTGCCAGTTGAAGGGATGATAAAGAAAAACAGAATATAAAATCAACTAAGTAGCCTCTAAGTGTACCTTAACTTCAAAGCAGTAGCCTACTGGGTTGGTGGCGGAGGGGAGGAAAGGGGAGTTATGCAAAATCTCTTACAGTTGACAGTCTCTACTTGACATTTTACTGAGGAAATACAAAGATTTGGACAGAACATTCTACCTCTGCCTTATGTTGGGGATGCGTTATTATTATTGGGTGCCCTTCTTAGAATACGTTCTCGTCCCCTTCCCAGCTCCGGATGCGGCAGAGCACTCACCTGATTTCACTGTCCCCGGCAGCTCCGGGTCTTCGCCTTTCTCCCCGCCGCCCTGCTCGCCCCCGGGTTGCGCTTCGACCGCCAGGTACACTCTTTCTTCCGGATAGACTAGCAAGCCCTTGCCCAGGAGCTGCACACAGCAGTCTTCCTGGATCCCCGGGGACAGTTGGGGTGCAGGCTGCGCCTGCAGGAAGGTGTCTTCCAGCTCCGGGACCTTGGCCATCCTCCTGGCCGCCCGACACCTCCGCGCGCGCCGCTCGGCGGGTTCCCCAGCGGTGCCCCAGCCCGGGGCGGGGCGGGGCGGGGCTGGGACCGAGGGCCTCAGGGGCGGGGAAGGAGGCCGCAAGCTCCGGAGTGCCCTGGCTCAGCGGAGAGGGGACGCCGCGCACAGGTACAGCCTAGACCGCTCGGGGGCCGCGGTGGGCCGCGGTGGGACTGCGTTTCTCCACCTGTCTGCGGTCCGGGCAGATGCTCCCTCCGAACTCACTTTTTCACCTGCGCCGGTCACGCCCTGGACGCCCACAGCTTCCCCCTCCCTCCCGGTCTCTCAACCTGGGCTGGTCGGAGGACCGTTTTCACACTCAGAGCTCGCAGACAGATCCTGGGAAGGCTCACTCTCTTCTGCAGGGAAAGTCCAGCAGTAACTGGGCCCATCCCTACTTTCAAGGTACACTATTGGGGCACCCGGCCGCGCGGCCTGGACTCTGCACCCCCGAAACAGGGAAAAAGTATTCCGGAGTACCGCTCAGTCTTTGCACAGCAGGAGCCGGGCTTTTTATTCCGGAAACCTTCCGAGGGATTGGTGAGGGCTCTTCTCAGCGTTTGAGGACAGATCCCATCTCATCACGCACCCTCTGCTTGAGGACGCACAGTGGCCCGCACTCCTGGGTCTCCCAGCCCTGGAGGATCTGGCCTCAACCCCGAGGAAAGATTCTTTCTCTCCCGTTTACCTTTATTTTGTAATTTAAACGCGTCCCTGACGATTACTCATCTCATATCTAGCAGTAGGGCAACAGAAGTTTGTTTAAGTGAAAAATGAAATTGCGACAATCTTCCAACCCAAAATGGCAATCTCATGGGGGCAAATTATAATCTGTGCTCTCTTTAGGTGGGAGCGGTCAGTGCAGACTTGGGGTTGGTGTTACCTGACTGCCAGATCATCTTCCTTTCCTTCCACCCTCTGTTCTTTTGACAAATACGCCTGGAGTCTTTATATGCCCAGTGCTCTCCGAGAAAAGCAAGGATTCTGCTTTGACTCACATTGCTTCATCACAACCTACAGCCTGTCGTCCTCTCTTGCAGCACTAGAGACAGAAATCAACCTTCGACTTTGACAATATTAAACTACATTACATTGAAATTTAACATAGAACAAACAAAATGGGATCCAAGGTGGTGGGTGACTGAAGGGTGAGTTATGGGAAGGAGCGATGCACTCTAAGTAATACAGCAAAAGCAGCTAAGCTTATGAGTGGATTTGAATCTCCCCCATTTTTAGTACCACTTGTTGGGAAAGGCAGCAACTCTTTGTCAAAGGTTTTCACCTTACCTGGTACCTCCAGCAGCTAGATCCAGGATGGGGCTACTCACCCCTCCACGCTCCTAAAACTCCTAAAGAGGATATACCCCTCCACTGCCTCAGGGCAACTTTGCCAGTTTTCTCTACCCAGTCCTCTGAAAGCCTCAGAGCCTGCTCAGGCCAGAGGGCTTAACTGTACAGTACTAAAGTTTAGAATATTGCCTCTTTACAGAGATACCCTCAGATTCATTCTGTAAAGGGAGTCCTAGTGATTAACTGTGTCTACTTATATGAAATGATAAGAAGAAAAATGTTCAGGAAAATTACTGGAATTTTTTTTTTAAATACTGACCACATGATAACGTGTTTGTGTGTGTGTGTGTGCAAGTCACACAGACACTACGTGAAAATCTGGCAATTATCCAATTGAACAGATCAATGGAAACAAAAACCACGATCACTTAAGGCCGTAAGTAAACTTTTTGCCTTAATTTTAAGTAAATCTGTTTGCCTAACAAAATGATGTGAAAGTTATTTGTGCTTCTATTCAAAAATAGGAAGTCTAAATAGGCCTATAGCAAGTAAATAAATTTAATCAGTAATCAAAAAACTTCCAACATAAAAAAAGCCCAGGATGAGATAGCTTCATGAGTGATTTATACCAAATGTTTTGTTTTGTTTTTGTTTTTTTTTGTTTTTTGTTTTTTGGTTTTTTTGAGATGGAGTCTCGCTCTGTCGCCCAGGCTGGAGTGCAGTGACCGGATTTCAGCTCACTGCAAGCTCCGCCTCCCGGGTTTACGCCATTCTCCTGCCTCAGCCTCCCGAGTAGCTGGGACTAGTAGAGACGGGATTTCACCGCGTTAGCCAGGATGGTCTTGATCTCCTGACCTCGTGATCCACCCGTCTCGGCCTCCCAAAGTGCTGGGATTACAGGCTTGAGCCACCGCGCCCGGCTATACCAAATGTTTAAAGAAGAATCAATGCCATCCTTCTCAAATGTATGGTATGTGGTGAAAGCAGAGGATGGGGAAAAGCTGTCAATATCCTAATTTGCTGTTTGTAATTATTATAACAAATCTGAGCTCATGAGACTACTGTTTTAGAAAAGCATTAGTGGTAAACACCTCATAAAGTCCTAGGCAAGAAAATAGATAAAAATGGAGAATGATCTTTTAAAATAGTGATTTGTAAGATTTTTATGTTTTATATACTCTTTAAAAAATTTTTGTATGCTATCAACTGTCTCCCAGGGGAAAAACTGCCCGTGAATACAATAATGAACAAAATTCTGCTTACAGTTTGACAGAATGTAAGTAAAAAATACCTGAAAAAGTTTATTCTGTTTTAAGGGGAAAAAACACACATGATGTCTGAAAGAGAAGATTCTTTGAAGTTCCCAAATTACAGTGTCTTCATGACTGGAGGCACAAGAGTAAAGGGAAAAGGAAAAGGAATTTGGAGGCAGGTACATTTGCACTCATTCTCTTTGTGCTTCTGGACATTTGACCTTTCTGTGCCTATTTCCTTCTCTCAAAATTGGAAAAAATAGTACATATCTATAGTAGATTCTGTGGGTGTTCTGCTCAGATCCCCTTGGATTTCTTCCACATTTTCTGGGCACTCCTCACCCTGTTTTTGCCTCCTTTGGTTTCCAATACTAGCACCAAGACCAACACCTGAGAGCTCCTGGGACTTTTCTTTGGAGGGACTGCCCTTAGCTACCAGACCACCATTGCCCATAGGCAGAGACAGCCTAGGTGCCCCTGGGGAGCACTTAGCCAATGACTGATGGTTAGGAACCTGGACCTCATGTTGGATAAATCTGAGGTGCAACTTACAACCCAGAGCTCCTCTATGGGATTGGGCTGAAACCATCTCCCACTAGACCATTCCTAAAATCCCATCCATGTTTGGCTTCTTCCCCTCCTCTGTCCTGCTACCCCTACTCCCTTTCCTGTTTCTCCTGGCAACACTTTCTTTAAATTGCTTTTGTAGAAAAATGCTTGACTCAGGTCCTGCTGACATAAGACATCACATTATAGAGTTGATATAAGCATCAAATGAAACATTATAAATAAGAAACTAGTACAATGCCTGAAACAGAGTAAGCCTTCAATAAAACGTATCTAATCTTTTTATTCTGAAACTTTAGATCTTTTTTAGCTCACATAAGCAATGAAAAAAATTTTTGGTCTTTCATTGCAGAAGAATTTTGAGGAACATCCTTCTCCTTGCCTAGGTTATTTCTGGGCATAGTATTATCTGGAGTAATCATATACTATGAAATTTTCTTCTGTGAAAGTTCATGTCTCTCCTAATTTGTTTTTCTGTTCACCAAAATTATTTTATAAATACAGCAAGTACTTTGCTTTCTGTTAATGACTTTCATTTTGTTTCTTTCAAATAAAAGTAAAATGAGGTTATGAACCTAACAACAGAGCCCCAAAATACATGAAGCAACAAATACTGTTTTTTGGCAGAAGTACTAACACCATTCAATGGAAAAGGATATATAGCCTTTTCAGTTAGATAACCACATCTAAAATAATAAGTTTGGAACCCTACTTCACACTATATGCAAAAATAAAAATGGTTCAAAGACCTAAGTACAAGAGCTAAAACTGTACAACTCTTGGAATAAAACCTTGGTGTAAGTCTTCCTCACCTGGGATAAGGCAGAGGTTTATTGAATGTGGTACAAAAAGTATAAGCAATAAAAAACATAGATAAACTGAACTCCACCAAAATGCGAACATCAAAAACACTATCAAGAAAATGAAAAGACAACACACAGTGGAAAACTATTTGAAAATCATCTATCAGAATATATGAATAACTCTTACGACTCAACAATCAAAAGACAATAGCCCAATTTAAAGACATGTAAAAGATTTAAATAGACATTTCTCCAGATAAGATATATAAATGGCTAATAAGCACACAAAATGCTCAATATCATTTTCATTAGGAAAATGCAAATCAGAACCACAATAAGATATCACTTCACACCCACTCTAATTTTTTTAAATGATAGTGAGGTTGTGGAGAAATTGGGACCTTCATACATTGCTGGTAGGAATGTAAAATGATGCCACCACTGTGGAAAATAGTTTCGCAGTTCCTCAAAAAGTTAAACATGTGATCCAGTAACTCTGTTCCTAGGTAGATACTCAAGAGAATTGAAACATAAGCTCATACACAAAGCTTGTGTAAAACTGTTTATAGCAACATTATGCATAAAAGTTAAAAAGTTAACACAGGCTGAGCGCGGTGGCTCACGCCTGTAATCCCAGCACTTTGGGAGGCCGAGACGGGCGGATCATGAGGTCAGGAGATCGAGACCATCCTGGCTAACATGGTGAAACCCCGTCTCTACTAAAAATACAAAACACTAGCCGGGCGAGGTGGCGGGCGCCTGTGGTCCCAGCTACTCGGGAGGCTGAGGCAGGAGAATGGCGTGAACCTGGGAGGCGGAGCTTGCAGTGAGCTGAAATCCGGCCACTGCACTCCAGCCTGGGTGACAGAGCCAGACTCCGTCTCAAAAAAAAAAAAAAAAAAAAAAAGTTAACACAACCCAAATGTTCATCACCTGTTATATACATAAACACAATGTGGTATGTCCATATAAGGGAATATTATGCAGTCATTAAAAAACAGTGAATCAGAGGCTGGTGGATTGCTTGAGCTCAGGAGTTTGAGACCAGCCTGGGCAACATGTCAAAACCCCATCTCTACTGAAACATACAAAAATTAGCCGGGCATGGTGGTGCATGCCTGTAATCCCAGCTACTCAGGTGGCTGAGCTGAGATCACAGCCATTGCACTCTAGCCTGGGCAACAGAGCAAGACCTTGTCTCAAAAAAAATAAAACGAAACAAAACAGTGAAGCAATGATACATGCTTCAATATGTATGAACCTTAAAAACATCATGTCAAGTGAAATAAGCTAGATATAAAAGGCTACATACTGTATAATCCATTTACATGTAATGTCCAGAATAAGCAAATCCATAGAGACAGAATAGATTAATGGGTTTGCCAGGGGTTAGAAGTAGTGGAAATGAGGTGTGACTCCCTAATGTGTATGAGGTTTCTTTTTTGGATGACAAAAATGTTCTGGATAGTGATGATGATTGAACAATATTATGACTATACTAAAAGCCACTGAATTGTACTCTTCAAGATGGTTATAATGATGACTTCTGTGTGAATTTTGTCTCAATAAAGTAATTTTTTTAAAATAAGAAAGGTCAGACTTTTTTTTTGCGACAGAGTCTTGCTCTGCTGCCCAAGCTGGAGTGTAGTGGTGACATCTCGGCTCACTGAAACCTCTGCTTCCTGGGTTCAAGCGATTCTCCTGCTTCAGCCTCCCAAGTAGCTGGGACTACAGGCACACACCACTGCACCCAGCTAATTTAGTATTTTTAGTTGAGACGGGGTTTCATCCTTTTGGCCAGGCTGGTTTTGACCTCCCGACCTCAAGTGATCCACCCCCCTCGGCCTCCCAAAGTACTAGGATTACAGTCATGAATCACTGCACCCAGCCAGATTATTTTTAAAAATTAAGAATCTGCTATGTTCTTACCAGGTAAGAATTACTACTTAGTCCAAGACTTTGCTGTGGAAGAAATTTATAAAATTTGGACAAATTTCCCTGGCTTGTTCTTAAAATATGAACTATCAGTTTTGCTGTTATCCTATAAACATCAACAGATTAGGTCTACATTCCTTCCTCAAGTCTAATTTCTTCCTCCTGCAATCTTGGTTGTGCCATATGTTTTTCCTTATTGCATGTAGAATAATAGAGAAGTAATGGGGGAAATGGAAAATGAAGAAGAGAGGTGAAGAAAAGGAAGGATCAATAAAAGGCTGAGAGGATTGAGGGAGTCAATTTAAAAAGAGAGAAAGATAAATAAAATATATTCAGTTGGTTATGATTTAGGATACCAAGTTGATGGGTCGAGTTTCTGTGTTGGCAGAACCATTCATTTTTCCATAACTGCATATGAATGTAAAAAATAAATTAATTTGGGGGAAATCCAGGAAATGAATTCCTGTTGGTCAGGGATCAGGGTCAGGAAGGTAGCATGTAGTTGGAAATGGGAAGAGTGACAGAAACGAAGAATCAGTATTTCGTGGTGACAAATGGGAAGGTCTTTCATGGAAAGAAAAAGTTATTCTAATCATAAAATATGTTAAAGCTTGGAAAATATATGTTTATTATAATGTTACTGTTAAAATGTAGAGAAAATACATCTAAAATATTTCAATATTCACTCCTTTAAATGAATGTAAAATTACTATTTTTTTATTGAAAGTTATTTTGTTAAGCCTTAAATTCCAGTGTCTTCAATAATCTTTGTTATTATATAACTTTCATTGCTTTCCATTTCCAATAAAAGATAGTCTAATGCTCTTTTTTAGATTAATGTAAGACTACTTGTTTGTTTGCAATAGTGAAGAAAGAAAATAGATTATATTAGTCAGTGTACAAAAGTAAATAATTTATTGCTGTATGTGTATTCAAGAACTGCTCCTTACATACTGTTGTAATAAGCACACATAGTAAATGGCAAAAATATAAGTTGCAAGTCAAATTTAATATTAAATGTATGTGTTAAATAGCAGCTGGCACATAGTGGATACCTATTAAATATTTGTTACAAAAGTGAATGGAAACTGGTGGCACCCTTCATCCTTACATTCATCAACCAAAAATAATATATCATGACCTGGTGATTCAAATATAAATAAGACATTTTATTTCATTTTCAATACTCAGTCTAATGGAGGAGGTTGATATTTTAGAATACACAATGTTAAGTACAACATGATGGCGTGTACAAAGTCCTCTGGGAACACAGAAACAAGAGTACATGAAGGGCAGGCAGAAGACTTCACAGAAAATGTCACATTTAATCAGCCTTGAAGGATTTGTTTGCATTCACAGGTGGAACTGTGGGGAAAATACATTCCGCACAAAGGGAATAGAATGTACAGAGGCACAGTGGCAAGAAAAAGTACAGCTGGTTGGAGGAGTTAGTATTTGGGTCCAGCTGGAGAAGAGGATCATCATGAGACATGAAAGACCATGAGTTAAGGTCAGATCTTGAGAGGGCTTGATCAAGCTAAGAAATGTGTACAACTTTATCATAACTGACAATAACAAATCATTGAGGAGTTTAGGAAGAAAAATATCATAAAAAGTAAATGGATTGTGGGGGAGGAAAGTTAGGAAGACCAAATGATAAAATGAAGACTTGGATTAGGCTATGACAGTGAAGATAGAAAAGAAAGGAGTGATTCAAGAACATTTTGAGGATATACACAGGGTGATTGTGGTAGATTGTTATAATATTGGCCCCTAATGATTCATGCATCTTCTATCCATGCTTTTGGGTAATACCCTCCTATCTTGCCTCTGAACTTAGCTATTAGCAACCATACAAGCAGAGGCTTGGAAAGAACTCATGCATTGAGGTTTCACCTCTGTTGCTGATTCTGGATACCCTGAGACCATTACCAGGAGGCTAAGACCAGGCTAGCTTGCTGTAGACATGTTAAGCCCATTACTTCAGCTGATATCCAGTTGGTCTGGCTAGCTATTAAATACTGCTAGCCAGAAAGACCCCACTGCCAGACATGTACGTGATGTAAACAAAGCCATTTTAAATAACCAATTTCTAACTGACCTGCCAGTTGACTACAGCCTCAGGAGTGAACCTTGGTGAAGCTCAGCTTGGCCAAACCTGGCTTAAATTGGTGACCCATAGAATAGTGTCCTAATAAATATTGTTTAAAGCCACTAAAATTTGAAGCAAAAACTAACTGATACAGTAACAGATTGGCTTTTGCTTCGCATGTCGCAAAAAGTTAATTGAACTTTAGAGATGATGAAGTAGCAGCTAGTAGAGAAGCTGTTTGAAGAGTAAGTGTGAAGCGATTTTTTATCTTTTGCTTTTGAGGGCGTTTTGTGTGCTTTTTATTTTTTTTAAAGGGGAACAGAGGAACTCAAAGGTGAGAGAGATTTTGAATAATAAAACTTACTTCAAAGGATCATATAAAGATCAAATGCACTAATATACACAAATATACCAAATGAAAAATAATTTTTACTTTGTAAGTCTGTGTATATGTAAATTATATGTACTTTATTTTCAAGTTTACTTTTTACAGAACTCACACAAGTGGATGCATGCATACAGACATATACACATGTCCTATTTTGGGGAGAAATAACTTGGGTGCCATATTATACTCTAAAACAGCTTCCTAAAGTTTCTGGCCATAGGTAGAAGGTAATTTTGCAAGCAGATCTCTCCTTCTACCCCCAAATCCAGAGAATTATGCAGCTGCTTCTTTGAAATGAAGTGTCTACAAAAAGACACACTCTACATGTGTAAACAGAATAAGATATTCCAAGTGTGAACCCTAAACCCTTTTAATAAATTAAGCGTGTTTGAGGGCTAAGCAAACTCTACTTTTAAAATTTCAGTTAATATATTCTATTTGCCACACATTTTCCTAGTAGTTTTGGGGCTGAAGTATCTATTACTTCAGAAAATAAATTATGTGACAAGATATGACATTTTATCAAGCATTTAATTTCAAAACATAATGTGTAGCCTATAAGATGAAGGAAATTAACTGCTCATTGTCTTATCAGTGCTCATTTGAGATGAATGGGCCAAATCAGACTGCTTTTCAGTCCTAATATTCCTATAACAGGGCAAATAATTAAAATTAAATGTCTTATAGAGTGAATTTTTCGGCATGTTTTATCTACTGTTGTGAACAACACAAAAGCAATCAAATTATCTAAAATTTAGGGCAGCACACATGATTTTTCACAAATTTGCCCTGAATTTTTTGTAATCAATAGCTGATTTCAAACCTGTTTTTCTTCTCAATGTACTTCTCCGTCATTGCTCAGTTGTGAAATACACTCTAAATGGCTCCTTTACTTAGAATCCCTCCTCCATTAATATTTAGGATTATAGCTTTTATTTTTTCTTAGTCTTCCAATTTTTTTGCATGTTATAAAATTAGATGTTCATGTGCTGATTTTAATCACTTTCCTGGTATACCACAATAGTATCTACTAATCATTAGCAATTTTAATGAAATACACTGCTTTAAAAATACAATATTGAAATCAATAACTCTTTTCAGAACTCATGTAATTTCCTCAAGCTAAACAAATTAGTTTTGTTTAAATTACTAGTTTTGTACTGTGTCACTGAGTGGAATGGATAACTATGTCTATTAACTCAAGGCTGTGGTTCCAAGACGGTGTGTACAATGCATTTATTTCTCATTCCTCACTCTGTTTGAAAGCTTTTGAGCCCAATATATCATCTTTGCTGGACTATTTATCAAATGGAAGAACTGAGTAAATGCTGTTCTTTCCATAACATTACTTTTGGGTGCCTGCAGAGGATAAATAACAATAGAATAACACAATAAGTAAGTAAACATTAGGTCAAGAGAAGAGATGATTGGCTATACCCAACCCAAAGATTAGAGCAGTGCTTTTTGAAGCTGAGCCACTTGCATCAGAATTACCTGAAATCATTGTGAAATATGCATGTTCCCACCTCAGAAGCAGTTCATCAAATATGTGAAATGAATATTAGCAATAGAGTATCATATTTTATAAATTTCTCACATTTGTACAAGGAAAATTGTCCTTTAGAATATGTGAGGGAAGAGAATGTATCCCAGCCTAAGCCATGGTCTAAAATCTTAAGAGGCATGATAAAGTTGGACTTCAGCAAGATTATAATTCAGCATTGGTTCCTTCAGAAGGGCAGTGTAAAGAAGAGAGTTGGGGGGTTGGCTAAGGAGGAGCAGGTTGAAGAAGGAGACAGTAATCACAATCCCTCTGTTGTCTCAGCAGTACTTCCCTGGTGTTTCAGATCACAACATGTAGAAAACGACAATGTTATATCCAGCACACTGGGACAAGCAGATGTCTGTTCACAAATACAAGTAAGTACACCAGATACTTTCTATGCCAGAAAGAGACTAAGGGGATCAATGCCATCCCCTTGGGGACACCTGTTGGGAAATTCCACCAGGCAACATCCATCACTCTGTGAATGTGTTTATCACTAAATGCTTTCAGAATTGCCTGGGTTTTACTTTCTCTACTTTGTAGAGTGGAGGGGCTAGTACCAGGAAATTGCTGAGTCATTCTCCAGATTCTTTTAAAGAACAGGAGATAGTTTCTTTTCATTTTCACAAACAAATAGTGAGCACGATTTAATTAATATGATATTGCATGTAGAATTTTTTCTTGATTCTTGTATCAGAAAGCACATGCAATTCACCTGTATTGTCTTTTCAGTTAACAATCTACGATGTTGTGAAGTGAAATTTCAATTTTGATGACTCCACATAAAATAAGAAAAAATATAAGTGCAAAATAAATAGAACAGTGATAGATAGAATCCACTTTTACTTATCCTTAGATGACAATTGTTTGCTAATCATGTTTACATTTTTTAAAAAAACAAGCAGGCTGGGCGAGGTGGCTCACACCTGTAATCCCAGCACTTTTGGAGGCCTAGGCAGGCAGATCACTTGAGCTCAGGAGTGCAAGACCAGCCTGGGCAACATGGTGAAAACCTATCTCTATTAAAAATACAAAAATTAGCCGGATGTTGTGGTGGGCGCCTGCAATCTCAGCTGCTCGGAAACTGAGGCAGGAGAACTGCTTGAGCCCCGGAGGCGGAGGTTGCAGCAGTGAGCTGAGATCATGCCACTGCACCCCAGCCTGGGTGACAGAGCAAGACTCTGACAAAGAAAGAAAGGAAGAGAGAGAGAGAGAGAGAGAGAGAAAGGGAAAGGAAAGAAAGAAAGAGAAAGAAAGAAAAACAAGCAAACAGGCCTTCCAGGTAAAAATAAAATAAAATAAAGATGATGGCAATTAGAGAAGTCAAAAGATGGCTTTGACACTAAATTTTACAAAATCAAAACCACTAAAAATACCAAGTGTAGTAGTCCGTTTTCACGCTGCTAATAAAGACATACCCAAAACTGGATAATTTATAAAGAAAAGAGGTTTAATTGATTCACAGTTCAGCATAGCTGGAGAAGCCTCAGGAAACTTACAATCATGCTGGAAGGCGAAACAAACACATCTTTCTTCACATGGCAGCAGGAAGGAGAAGTGTAAAGCAAAGGGGGAAAAGCCCCTTATAAAACCGTAAGATCTCATGAGAACTCACTATCATGAGAACATCATGGGGGTAACTGCCCATGATTCAATTATCTCCCACTGTTCTCTCCCATGACATGTGGGGATTAAGGAAACTACAATTCCAGATGAGATTTGGGTAAGGACACAGCCAAACCATATCACCAGGTAGTTAATATTTCAAATAAAAAGGCTTCTTGATTATTTTCCCAAATTCTGAAGAACTAAAAATGTGGGTTTCCATATATAAGTCAAAGTATGATGATTTTAGCAATATATCTTTCAGTATTAATTGGGTGCATCAAAATATTACAAAACAAATCAGAAAATATATAACTTTGAAAACCGTATGTCAACTTTAAAAAAATTAAATGGCACGCAGAGCTAAAAGTAAACTGTAATAACATTTACACTAACATGGGAAGCAAATAATTACATTTGATTACACATTTTGGGTTGATCTATTTGTAATTTCTATTTACTCACATTTCCAGAAACTTCAATCACTGATAAATAGGAAACCATAAAATCAGATGTAAAACCAAAGTACATATAAGTCTATTCACAAACTTGCAGTAAATGTAAACTAAGCTTCAATTTTATGAGGTGAAACACTTCATCCTTAAAGCTTATCTATTATCACTACTGATTTATTACTTAAATCACATAAAATATGTGGCTGATTATTTGTTTATAACCATGAGTTAATTTTGAAGGAACACATGAGAGAGATATATGTCAATTGGTCCCTCTAGAAATAATACGTAAATTATCAAGGTTATATAACTTACTGGATGATCACATAGGGAAAATTAAACTAATTGAAAATTCTCCTATGAGGAGTTTCCATTAAATACTCTATGGATTGCCAGCTGCCTTCAACATTCACTTACTAGTAGATATAAAAGGACTCAGGAAAATCATAACAAAATAAGGAAATTGTAATGGTTGATGCAGGAAGTGATTAAGGTAAAAATGAGGATTTTAGTAGGGTCATGATCATGGTAAGGATAATTTCTGTTTTGACCCTGTTCTAGTGTAATGATAATTACAAGCCTATGAAGATAAAAAGTAAGTCAGTACTGCAACAAAAGGCTTATGTTAGAATTCCAATAATTTCCTCATCCACCTTGATGTGAATGAATCCAGATGGTTTAAGCTAGAGTAATTACTGATCATGAAAGCTTGTGGAAATATGAATCCATATCATATATAATAAAATTCTGAGTTTTAGAGTTATGATTGTAAAATATCCTTTTCAAACTCATGACCTTCCCATATTTTATCAAGATTACTCCATCAGGGAATGGAAGGATATGATATCTCCATTGCTTCATTCAGTAAGCAGCAGGCATGACATACTCCCTGGGTGGGTAGCTTTGTAGAAAACCCCAGAAGAAGTAAAACTCTCTCTCCCTGTCAGGGATACACTTTAACATTTGCAGTGAAAGGACACATGCAGACTTGCTGAGGAAGCAGGCTGCCTCGTCTCACCCAAACAAGCAATCTCTTCTGTACAGTGGCTTCATGATATCCAAAGAGACCTGGAAACTCATATTTACCTGTATGTAGTCCTGTGTTCCAGCAGGAAAACAAGAAATGCTGAAGAGAATATGGAGAATGAGAGAAAAGCAAATAGAATAAACAAAAACTAAGCATCTGATATATTTGAATGCAAACTCAAGACCCAGAGGATATAACCAAGACAAACTGAAAAAAGTCTAATTTAGCATAATTGGAAAAAACACATGGTGGAATAAAAGCACATTGAATCTTATGACAGCTAGAATGGAGGTATAAGTTCTTCAGAAATGAAAGGATGAATGCTTTGCATTTATCAATTTCTATGTCATTAATAGTATGTAACACTTTGCTCATAACTGGTGCTCAATATTCAATATAGGAATTAATGACTCTATTAGGTTTTAATAATATATAGGAAACATTTATTATGTGCTAGATACTATGTTAAGTATTTTATATGTTACAGTATTTTTTTCTCACTGATTCTATGAGGTAGATGTGGATATGACCTTTTTACTGATGAAGAAACTGATGCTCCAAAAATTTAAGTAACTTGCCCAGTTTTCCATGGTTATGAAATAGAGCCAAAACCAAACCCAACCTTGCCTGATTTAAAGTTTCCTGTCCTTATCCAGTATAATGCCAACCTTGTTAGACTTCCCACCCAATATAAGGGCCAAGTCTCTGTCTTCTACTTGCTTGGACCAGTGGTTCTCATCCCTATCAACTCATATCCACACACCCCTTTTTATAATAAATTTCATATACTCTCTTTACTACACCAAAATGAAATGTATACATGACATATGTATGTTTTTAATCAATGTGATGTACTAACTGTAATAAGCAACAAAATTAATAATAAATAACATGTATTTCAATGGATACATGCTTAGGCATGTATACATTATACAAGCATATTAATATTGGTGAAGTTTTTTGGGGTTTTTTGAGACTTGCCATTGGTAATACAATTTTCTGAGATGGTAAACAAATCTTGGTAAAGTTACATTCAAAATAAAATATAATCTTTCCTAATTTAAATAGTAGTTGCATTCTGTATTAATCTGTTATTGCACTGCTATGAAGAAATACCTAAGACTGAGTAATTCATAAGAAAATAGATTTAATTGACTCATGGTTCTGCAGGTTGTATAGGAAGCATGGCAGCATCTGCTTCTGGGGAGGTCTCAGAAAGCTTCCAATTATGGTGGAAGGCAAAGGGGGAGCAGGCTCATCACATGGTGAGAACAGGAAGAAGAGAGAGTAGGGAGTGAATGGCCACACACTTTTAAACAGCCAGATCTCATGAGAACTCACTCACTATCGCAAAGACAGCACCAAGCTATGAGAGAGCCACCCTCATGACCCAAACACCTCCCATCAGGCCCCCGCCTCCAGCACTGGGAATTACAATTCCACATGAGGTTTGGGCGGGGACAAATATCCAAACTGTATCACATTCCTAAAAAGGTTATTCTATATTATAACCATACCAAAAATGTCTTTGTGTTTATATGTAAAATAGCTTCTAGGCTTAAAGAATTATACACAGCTGTTTCACTTACCTGATGTATAGTGGGGTATTTAAAAGTCATGCAAAATACATTTGTGGAATATCTTTATAGGATGTTAAGCATCTTGGTCCCACCCACTAAATACTGATAGCATCTCTCTCTCCTCCCAATCATAATGAAAACCAAAAATATCACTGATAGTGGTACAAATTGCTCCCAATGAAAACCATTCATTCAAACCTTTGAACAAGATTCACTAATATAAGCAAAAATAACATATTAATTCAACTACACACATTAAATGCATGTAAAATTTAAACATTTAAACTAGACTCTGTGGCAATTTCAGGAACTGGAGATATTTGGATTAAGATAATGAAACTAGCCAGGAGTAAAATACTCATATGGAAAATGTAAAAACCAACAGGAAAAAGGGCATGTAAATACAGGATAAACCTTGTCAAGAATTAACCAAGGGGAAACTAACACAAGTGGGGAAAAGAGAAGCCAGAGCATACACCCTTTCTTCCTCAGGAAGTGTGTCTGCCATTTCTACATTTTCTGCCAGGATTCAGCTCCTGGCAGGCAGCCGTCTCTTCATGGGCCCAGTTTCCACTGAATGGCATGGCTCTAGGTTCTGTAACATTATCTCCCCCCTTGGTTCTTCCACCCCTGGAGACAATAGCAGCTTCCTGCTGTTGCTGATCTCTAAGTTAATTTACCATTCTATTTGGCTTTTTAACTTTTCCAGTATCTTTATAATTCATTCCCTATATTAAATTTCCTCTTTGAACCTACCTATCATTGGTTCACTTTTCTGACTAGTCTCTGATAGACAGGTTCTTGATAGCAAGAAAATTAGTCCAGTGTCTTAATACAAATCATAAAATAAATGATATTAGTCAGTAAAGCTATCAGTAAGTATGTTTTTATCAAATGCTATGTACCTACTAAGGTGTATTTGCTATTATTACAACAGAATTAATTTACTTAGCCCTGCTCAAATGAAGTATACACTCCTCTAAGCCATGAAGTGAAAGCAATATGGTATAAAAGTTAAGGGTAAGGTTTTTGTTTTCAGGTAGACCTGGATGATAATCCACAATCTACCACTGAGTACGCATGTGACTTTGTTCACATGTTTTAACCCCTCGAAGCCTCATTTTTCTCTTCTACAAAATGGGGATCATGAAAATAATATCTAATTTGAATAATAAATTACAGAAAATATGTGTAGCATCCCCCATAGTGCTTGGCTATAAGGTCTCATGGAAAAAAAAAATCAGTAAAGTAAGGAAATTTAATTTTAGAAAAGTAGGCTTTAAGAAACGGTGCTGCTAAGCCCTTAATGAGATAATTAATAGAGGTTCAATTTTACAAACTGTTGCATATTCTCCTTATTTAGAAAGGGCAAGAAAAATAAATCTGGCCTACAGGATATCAGGCTTTTAGATTGAAAGACTTTCAGAAGAATAACCCATCAACTATATTAAGGTTCTGATAACACTTTTGCATATCCTTATGGTTAAACAAATTTATGACTTCAGTTTAGGTATTTTGTTAATACTTTACTAGGTAAATCAGCTGTTTATCTTACTTGGGATTAATTATTCAGTTTACTATGTATTGTCAAGGAAGAAAGGAACATAAGAAAAATGGGGAAGGAAAATCAAAGAACAGCCACAGTTCTCTTTCTTCTTTTTTTGCATAAGAATGTACATACCAAGAAAATGTCTTAATTCAGGGAGTAAGGCAATGGGAGGGAGGGTCCTATAATTCTTCCTTGAGTATCAAATTTTCCAACTATTTTCTTCATGAAAGGAATAACAACAGACTAAAGTGAGGAAATACAGAATTACACCAAAAACTAAAAAATCAAATAGGAAGAACTTATTCCAGGGATGATGAATTAGGTAATTCAAATAAACCTTTCGACTGAGAACAAGTAGAAAAGCTAAAACAAGACAAAACAAAATTTTTAAAGCTTTAGAAAAATCTCTTTAAATACATTGGAGACCTTACAATATAGTGAAGATAATTTGAATAAGATTCAAGGGAAGAAGCAACCCAGAGAAGAAAGCTCAACTTTTAGAGCTGCTTCTTCCCCAGGAATGTCTAATGGTTGAAGAAGAGATGCCTGACAGTCTAAGAAGCTGGATAATGTACTGACAGTATCACAAAACTCAGTGAACAAAAACTAAAGTTCATATCCTACTGAAGAAAGAAGTTCCTGACCAAGAGGCTTGTTGTGGTACAGTAGAACCACAACATTTCTTTAGTTTACCCTAAAGAAATGGTAAACTGAAGATCGACTGGCCCCAGAAGAAACTGAAGGGCAATTTCAGATATTCTCAGGCCATAAATTTGAATTATTTGAATTGCTGCTATTTATTCCTATCCAACTACCAAAGACAAAGTTAAATCCCTTCTGGGGGAAGAAAACATTACCCTCAGCCTCAATTATTTCTAAAATAAAATTTTCTTATACAATAACTGGCATTCCACCAAAATAAATCTGGATACCACAGGAAATAAGAAAGTATAATTTTAAAAACCACAAGAACAAAGGCAACTGAAACAAATTCACAGAATATGCAGGAAGAGGCTTATCAGACACTTAAAATTACCATGTTTAATATACTTAATAAGTAAACTACGAGATTGGTAACTTTTATTCTATAAAAAAGAAATAAGTAAAAATTCTAGAAATAACTAATGTAATCAGTGAAATTAAGAATTTAATACAGCTGAAGATAGAATTAGTGAACCAGAAGGTAAACCACAAGAGACACAGCTGAAGATAGAATTAGTAAACTGGAAGGTAAATCAGAAAAATATCCACTCTGAATCAGTGAGAGACCAAAAAAAAAAAGGCAAAAATACAAGAATTAAGCTGAGATTGATTTAGTGTTCTCCAGAGAGATAGGACAAATGAGATATATAAAAATATAGAAAGAAATGGACTGGGCCCACACAATTATGGAGACTGACAAGTCTCACACAATTGTGGAGGCTGACAAGTCTCAAGATCTGCAGTCAACAAGCTGGTAAACCAGGAAAGATTATATTGTAATTCCAGTCCAAGACCAAAGGCCTGAGAACCAGAAAAGCCAAGGGTATAGTTACGGACCAAATGCTAGCATTCTTGAGACTCAGAAAGAGCCACTGTTTCAGTTTAAATCTGAAATAGGAAAAAAAAAAATGTTCCAGCTCAAGGAAGTCAAACAGGAAGAGTTCCCTCTTATTCTCAAAAGCTAAGCCTTTTTATTTTACTCAAGTCCTCAACTAAATAGATTAAGGCTACTCACATTAGGGAGGGCAATCTACTTTACTCTGTCTACCAATTCAAATGTTAGTCTCATCTATAAACATCCTCTCATACACACCCAAAATAATGTTTGACCAAATATCTAAGGACCTATCTCCCAGTGAAGTTGACATATAAAATTGACCATCACAGAGATCTAGGGAACATAGTTAGAAATATTATTGTCCAAGAGGAAGAAAGAGAAAAAATAAATCAAAAGTAATACTTAAAAATATAATGGTTTCAGTACTTTCTAACAGTGATAAAAGATATAAAACCACAAATTCAAGAAGTGCTATAAAACTCAGGATAAATAAGAAAACTAAAACATTTATCATGTAAACACAAATCATAAGACGGTGAAGACCTTTAGATTAAAACAGAGGCGACTTTAGGATGCAATATTATGAGAGATAAAGATAGACATTTCATATTGATAAAAAGGTCAATTATTTAAGATTTAATATGTATGCATCTAATAGAAAACTTTAAAATTTATGAAGCAAAAACTTTGAAAATTAAAGGAAAAAGCAGAAAATCAATCATCAAAGTTAGAGATTTTGACATTCATGTCTTTATGGTTGGAAGAATAAGTAGACAAAAAGTTATTACAGATATAGGTGGTCTGAACAAAACTATTAGGCAACTTGACCTAATTGATATTTACAAACACTACACCCAACAACTACAAACACACTCCTTTCAAGTGCATATGTAACATTTATCAAATATGCTGAGTTATTAAGAAACAAATCTCAGTACATTTTAAAAGACTGAAATCCTACAGATTATGTTCTCTCAATGAAATTGAATTTAAATTTGAAAACAGCAAGTTGTCATGAAAATTATCATGTATTTGATAATTAAACAATATACTTCTAATGTGGGTCAAAGGAAAATAATTGCAAGAAAAAATATTTTGAACTGAATGATGATAAAAACATATGCTATTAAAATTTGATTTGGATCCAAATTTGAGGTATTCAGTTAAAGCAGTACTTGAAAGCAGATGTGTAACTTTAAGTAATTAAACTAGTTAAGAAAAAAAAATGCTTAAAATCAGTGATCTAAGTTACCATCTTAAGAAGTTAGCAAAAATTAACTCAAGATGCATTAAAGACTTAAATGTAAGACCTAAAACCATAAAAACCCTAGAAGAAAACCTAGGCAATACCATTCAGGACATAGGCATGGGCAAAGACTTCATGACTAAAACACCAAAAGCAATGGCAACAAAAGCCAAAATTGACAAGTGGAATCTAATTAAAGTAAAGAGCTTCTGCATAGCAAAAGAAACTATCATCAGAGTGAACAGGCAACCTATAGAAAGGGAGGAAATTTTTGCAATCTATCTGTCTGACAAAAGGCCAATATCCAGAATCTACAAAGAATTTAAACTAATTTATAAGAAAAATCAAACAATCCCATCAAAAAGTGGATGATGGATGTGAACAGACACTTCTCAAAAGAAGACATTTACACAGCCAGCAAACATATGAAAAAAAGCTCAGCATCACTGATCATTAAGAAATGCAAGTCAAAATCACAATGAGATACCATCTCACACCAGTTAGAATGGCAATCATTAAAAAGTCAGGAAACAACAGATGCTGGGGAGGATGTGGAGAAATAGGAATGCTTTTACACTGTTGGTGGGAGGGTAAATTAGTTCAATCATTGTAGAAGACAGTGTGGTGATTCCTCAAGGATCTAGAACTAGAAATACCATTTGACCCAACAATCCCATTACTGGATATACACCTGAAGGATTATAAATTATTCTACTATAAAGACACATGTACACATGTGGCTTATTGCAGCACTGGTCATAATAGCGAAGACTTGGAACCAATCAAAATGCCCATCAATGATAGACTGGATAAAGAAAATGTGACACATATAAACCAGGAATACTATGCAGCCATAGAAAAGGATGTGCTCATGTCCTTTGCAGGGACATGGATGGAGCTGGAAACCATCATTCTCACAAACACTAGAACAGAAAACCACCACATGTTCTCACTCATAAATGGGAATTGAACAATGTGAACACATGGACACAGGAAGGGGAACATTACACACCAGGCCAGTCAGTGGATTGGGGGCTAAGGGAGGGATAGAATTAGGAGAAATACCTAATGTAGATGACAGGTTGTTGGGTGCAGCAAATCACCATGGGACGTGTATACCTATGTAACAAACCTGCACGTTCTGCACTTGTACCCCAGAACTTAAAGTATAATAATAAAAAAAAAGAAGTTAGCAAAAGAATAGCAGATTAAAGCCAAGCAAGTGAAAGGAAAAACAGAATAAAGAGAAGAGAAAAAATCATTTCAATAAAAAATTAAAGAATAGTCAAAATGTTGGTTCTTTGAAAAGAGTAAAATTTATAAGCTTCTAGCAAGGCAAGAATTATTTTAATGAGTAAGCTAAAACATAAATTATTAGTATCAATTATAAAGGGAGGATGTCATTATAGTTTCTAGATATAAGAAAGGGTGAATAAGGACAATTTAGAACAACTTTTGGCCAATAAATTTAAAAACCTGGATGAAATGAATAATTTCATCAAAACATAACTTATTAACACTGATTTGATGAAAAAGTAAAAATAAAAATAGACTTATTTTATTTTTAAAAATTAAAATCACAATCAAAACTTTTCTACGAAGAAAACATCAGGTCTGAATGGTTTCATTAGTGACTTCTATTAAATATTTCAGAAATAAATAATACCATTCTTACACAAATTTTCAGAAAAAGAACATGGGAATATGTTCTATATTAGTCTTTTCTCATACTGATATAAAGAACTACCTGAGACTGGGTAATTTATGAAAAGGCTTAGCTGACTCACAGTTCTACAGGCTTAGCAGGAAACATGACTGGGAGACCTCAGGAAACTTACAATCATGGCAGAAAGTAAAGGGGAAGCAAGTACGTCTCTTTTTTTTTTTTCCAACTTTTTTGGTAAGTTCAGGGGTACATGTGTATAATGCGCAGGTTTGTTACATAGGTAAACATGAGCCATGGTTGTTTGCTGCATAGATCATCCCATCACCTATGGATTAAGCCCAGCATCCATTAGTTGTTCTTCCTGGTGCTCTCCTCCTTCCCCACACCCTCTGACAGGCCCTAGTGTGTTGTTTCCTGCCATGTGTCCATGCGTTCTAATCATTCAGCTCCCACTTATAAGTGAGAACATGTGGTATTTGGTTTTCTATTCCTGTGTGAGTTTGCTGAGGGTAATGACTTCCAGCTCCATCTGCATCCCTGCAAAGAACATGATCTCATTTCCTTTTTATGTCTGCATAGTATTCCATGGTATATATGTACTACATTTCCTTTATCCAGTCTATCATTGATGGGCATTTAGGTTGATTCCGTGTCTTTCCTATTGTGAATAGTGCTGCAATGAACATACATATGCATGTGTCTTTTTGTTAGAATAATTTCTATTCCTTTGGGGATATACCCAGTAATGGGATTGCTGGGTCAAATGGTATTTCTACCTCTAGGTCTTTGAGGAATCACCACACTCTCTTCCACAATAGGTGAACTAATTTACATTCTCACCAAGTATTCCTTTTTCTCCACAACCTCACTAGCATCTGTTGTTTTTTTGACTTTTTAATAACAGCCATTCAGCTGGTGTGGGATGATATCTTATTATAATTTTGATTTGCATTTCTCTAATGAGCAGTGTTGAGCTTTTTTCCATATGTTCAATGGCCACATATGTCCTCTTTTGAGAAGTGTCTGTTCATGTCCTTTGCCCACTTTTTAATGTGGTTGTTTGTGTTTTTCTTGTAAATTTGTTTAAGTACCTGTGGATGCTAGATGTTAGACCTTTGTCAGATGGATAGATTGTAAAAACTTTCTCCCATTCTGTAGGTTGTCTGTTCACTCTGATTGTAGTTTCTTTTGCTATGCAGAAGCTGTTTAGTTTAATTAGGTCCTATTTGTCAATTTTGGCTTTTGTTGTAACTGCTTTTGATGTTTTCATCATGAAATCTTTGCCCATGACTGTGTCCTGAATAGTATTACCTAGATTTTCCTCTAGAGTTTTTATAGTTTAAGGATTTACATTTAAGTCTTTAATCCATCTCGAGTTAATTTTTGCATAGTGTGTAAGGAAAGGGTCCAGTTTCAATTTTCTGTATGTGGCTAGCCAGTTCTCCCAGCACCATTTAT
This sequence comes from Papio anubis, assembly GCF_008728515.1. Taxonomy (NCBI): domain Eukaryota; kingdom Metazoa; phylum Chordata; class Mammalia; order Primates; family Cercopithecidae; genus Papio; species Papio anubis. Next base: position 146,311,554 of record NC_044981.1, read on the forward strand.
TAAATAAGGAGTCCTTTCCCCATTGTTTGTTTTTGTCAGGTATTGAAAATAAGATGGTTGTAGGTGTGCAGTCTTTCTTCCGAGTTCTCTATTCTGTTCTATTGGTCTATGTGTCTGTTTTTGTACCAGTACCATGCTGTTTTAATTGCTGTAGCCTTGTAGTATAGTTTGAAGTTGGGTACTGTGATGCCTCCAGTTTTTTGTTTTTTTTTGTTTTTGTTTTTGTTTTTGTTTTTTTTGGCTTAGGTTTATCTTGGTTATTCAGGCTCTTTTTTGGTTCCATATGAAATTCAAAATAGTTTCTTCTAATTCTGTGAAGAATGTCAATGGTAGTTTAATGGGAATAGCATTGACTCTACAAATTACTTTGGGCAGCATGGTGATTTTCACAATATTGATTCTTTCTATCCATGAGCATGGAATGTTTTTCCATTTGTTTGTGTCCACTCTGATTTCCTTGATTAGTGGTTTGTAGTTTTCCTTGAAGAGGTCCTTCACTTCTCTTGTTAGCTGCATTCCTAGGTATTTTATTCTCTTTCTAGCAATTGTGAATGGGAGCTCATTTATAATTTGGCTCTTGGCTCGCCTGTTGTTTGTATATAGGAATGCTAGTGATTTTTGCACATTGATTTTGTATCCTGAGACTTTGCTGAAGTGTTTATCGGCTTTAGAGGCCTTTAGGCTAAGACAATGGGGTTTTCTAGATATAAGATCATGTCATCTGCAAACAAAGGTAGTTTGACTTCCTCTCTTCCTATCTGAATACCCTTTATTTTGTTCTCTTGCCTGATTGCCCTGGCCAGAACTTCCAAAACTATGTTGAATAGGAGTGGTGAGAGAGGGAATCCTTGTCTTGTGCCTGTATTCAAGGGGAAAGTTTTTAGCTTTTATTGGCTGTGGGTTTGTCATATATGGTTCTTATTATTTTGAGGTATGTTCCTTCAATACCTAGCTTACTGAGAGTTTTTAACATAAGGGACGTTGATTTTTATTGAAGAACTTTTCTGCATCTATTGAGATAATCATGCGGTTTTTGTCTTTAGTTCTGTTTATGGGATGAATCACATTTATTGATTTTGATATGTTGAACCAACCTTGCATCCTAAGGGGATAAAGCTTACTTGATCATGGTGGATAAGATTTTTGATGTGCTGCTGGATTTGGTTTGCTAGTATTTTATTGAGGATTTTTTTTGACATGGAGTCTCACTCTGTCACCCAGGTTGGAGTGCAGTGGCATGATCTCAGCTCACTGCAACCTCTGCCTCCCAGGTTCAAGTGATTCTTCTGCCTCGGCCTCCTGAGTAGCTGGGATAATAGGTACTCCCCACCATGCCTGGCTAATTATTTTTGTATTTTTAGTAGAAATGGGGTTTCACCATGTTGGCCAAGCTGGTCTCGAACTCCTGACCTCAAGAAATCCACATGCTTTGGTCTCCGAAAGTGCTGGGATTACAGATGTGAGCCACTACACCCATCCTTTATTGAGGATTTTTGCATCAATGTCCATCAGCAATACTGGCCCAAAGTTTTATTTTACTGTTTTATCTCTGCTAGGTTTTGGTATCAGGATGATGCTGGCCTCAGAATGAGTTAGGGAGAAATTCCTCCTCGTCGGTTTTTTATAATTGTTTCAGTAGAAATTATACCAGCTTTTCTTTGTACCTCTGGTAGAATTCAACTATGAATCCATTTGGTCCTATGCATTTTTTTCTTAGTAGGCTACTTATTACTGCCTCAATTTCAGAACTCATTATTCATCTATTCAGGGATTCAATTTCTTCCTGGTTCAGTCTTGGGAGGGTGTGTGTGTCTAGGAATTTAGCCTTTTTTTTCTAGATTTCTTTTAGTTCATGTGCATCCCAGAGATTCTGGTATGTTGTATCTTCGTTCTCATTAGTTTCAAATAATTTCTTGATTTCTGCCTTAATTTTATTATTTACCCAAGTCATTCAGGAGCAGGTTGTTCAATTTTCATGTAGTTGTGTGGTTTTTAGTAACCTTCTTAATCTTGAGTTCTAATTTGATTGCACTGTTGTCTGAGAGACTGTTATGATTTCAGTTCTTTCACATTTGCTGAGGAGTGTTGCACTTGTGATTATGTGGTCAGTTTTAGAGTAAATGCCATATGGCAATGAGAAGAATCTATGTTTTGTTGTTTTGAGATGGAGAATTCTGTAAATATCTATCAGGTCCACTTTATCCAGGGCTCAATTCAGGTCCTGAATATCTTTGTTAGTTTTCTGTCTTGATGATCTGTCTAATATTATCAATGGGGTGTTAAAGTCTCCCGCTATTCTTGCATGTGAGTCTAAGTCTTTTTAAAGGTCTCTGCAAACTTGCTTTATGAATCTGGGTGCTCCAGTACTGGGTGCATATATATTTAGGATAGTTAGCTCTTCTTGTTGAATTGTACCCTTTGTCATTATGTAATGCCCTTCTTTGTCTTTTTTGATATTTGTTTATTTAAAGTCTGTTTTGTCCGAAACTAGACTTGAAACCCCTGTTTTTTGCCGTTTTCCATTTGCTTGGTAAGTTTTCTTCCATCCATTTATTTCGACCCTATGTGTGTCTTTGCATATGAGATGGATCTCTTGAAGACAATATACTAGTGAGTCTTGGTTCTTTATCCAGTTTGCCATTCTGTGCCTTTTAACTGGGGCATTTTGCCCATTTACATTTAAGGTTAGTATTGTTATGTGTGGAATTCTTCCTGTCATAATGATGCTAACTTTTTATTTCAGCAATCATGTCTTACCACAGTGGAGCAGGAAAGAGAGAGCAAGGGGGGAGCTGCCACAAACTTTTAAACCATCATATCTCATGAGATCTCACCCACTATCACAAAAACAGCATAGGAGTAACTGCCCCATGATCCAATCACCTCCCACTAAGTCCCTCTCCTAACACATGGGGATTACAATTTGACATGAGAATTGGGTTGGGACACAGAGCTGAATGAACCATATCACTCAGCCCCTGGCCCCTTTCAAATCTCATGTCCTTCTCACGTTCCAAAGTAAATTATGCCTTTGCAACAATCTCCCAAAGTCTTAACTCATTCCAGCATTAACTTAAATGTCCAAGTCCAAAGTCTCATATGAGACAAGGGAAGTCCCTTCTACCTATGAGCCTGTAAAATCAAAAACAAGTTAGTTACTTCCAAGATACAATGAGGGTACAGGCATTGGATAAATTCTCTAAATGTTCCTGTTCCTGTTCCAAATGGGAGAAATTGGCCAAAACAAAGGGGCTACAGGCTCCATGCAAGTCCAAAATCCAGCAGGGCAATCATTAAGTCTCAAAGTTCTGAAATAATATGCTTTGACAGCATGTCTCACATCCAGGGCATGTTGATGCAAGGGTTGGGCTTCCAATGCCTTGGGCAGCTCCACCCCTGTAGCTCTGCACGGTACAGCCCTCATAGCTGCTTTCATGGGCTGGCATTGAGTGCCTGCAGCTTTTCTAGGCACATGGTGCAAGCTGTTGGTGGATCTACCATTCTGGGATCTGGAAGATGGTGGCCCTTTTCTCACAGGTACAGGAGGCAGTGTCCCACTGGGGACTCTGTGTGGGGGCTCCAACCCCACATTTCTTCTCCTCATTGCCTTAGTAAAGGTTCTCCATAAGGGCTCTGCCTCTGTAGCAGACTTCTTCCTGGACATCCAGGCATTTCCATACATCTTCTAAAATCTAGGTGGAGGCTCCCAAACTCTTGCTTTTTCTGCACTTGCAGGCCCAACACCATATGAAAGTCACCAAGGCTTGGAGCTTGCACTTTCTGAAGCAACAGCCTGAGCTGTTCTTTGGCCCCTCGTAGCCACAGCTGGAGCTGGAGCAGCTGGGACACAGAGCACCGTGTCCCAAGGCTGCACAGAACAGTAGGGTCATGGACTTGGCCCACAAAACCAGTTTTTCCTCCTAAGGCCTCCAGGTCTGTGAGGGGAGGAGGTGCCATGAAGATCTCTGAAGTGTCCTGAAGACATATTCCCCACTGTCCTGGTGATTAAGTTTTGGCTCTTCTTTACTTATGCAAATTTCTGCAGCCAGCTGCTTTAATTTATTTCCAGAAAATGAGTTTTTCTATTCTACTACATGGTCAGGCTGCAAATTTTCCAGACTTTTATGCTTCCCTTTAAAACATAAGTTCCAATTTCAGGCCATCATTTTGTAAACCCATATTACCGTATGCTGTTGCAAACAGCCAGGTCACCCTTGAATGCTTTGCCGTTTATAGCATTTTCTTCCACCAGTATATTAGTCAGGGTTCTCCAGAGGGAGAGAATGAATAGGATGTATGTATATATGAACTAGAGTTTATTAAGGAGAATTGACACACATGATCACATAGTGAAGTCCCACAATAGGCCGTCTGCAAGGTGAGGAGCAAGGAAGCCAGTAGTGGCTCAGTCTGACTCCCAAAGCCTCAAAAGTAGGGAAGCCAACAGTGCAGCCTTCAGCCACAGACTGAGAGCCCCTGGCAAACCACTGGTGTCAGCCCAAGACTCCAAAGGCCAAAGAACCTGGAATCTGATGTTCAAAGGCAGGAGACATCCAGCACAAGAGAAAGATGAAAACTGGAAGACTCAGTAAGCCAGCTTATTCCACCTTCTTCCACCTGCTTTTTCTAGCCAAGCTGGCAGCCAATTGGATAGTGCCCACCCACACTGAGAGTGAGTCTTCCTCTCCCAGTCCACTAACCCAAATGTTAATCTCCTCTGACAACACCCTCACAGACACATTCAGAAATAATACTTTGCATCCTTCAATCCAATCAAGTTGACACTTAATATTAACCATCACAGTCAGATACCCTAAATCATCCCTCTCAAGTTCAAAATTCCACAGATCTAGTATAGGGGCAAATGCCACCAGTCTCTTTGCTAAAGCATAGCAAGAGTGACCTTTACTCCAGTTCCCAATAAGTTCCTCATCTCTATCTGAGGCCACCTAATCCTGGACTTCTTTGTCCATATCACTATCAGCATTTCGGTCAAAGCCATTCAACAAGTCTCTAGAAAGTTTCTGAACTTTCCCACATTTTCCTGTATTCTTCTGAGCCCGCCAAACTATTCCAGCCTCTACCCATTACCCAGTTCCAGAGCTCCTTCCACATTTTCAGTTGCCTTTATAGCAGTGACCCACTTCCAGTACCAATTTTATATATTAGTCCATTATCACACTGCTATAAAGAACTACCTGAGTCTAGGTAATTTATGAAGAAAAGAGGTTTAATTGACTCAGAGTTCTGTAGGTTTAACAGGAAGCATGACTGGGAGAAATTTCTAAGCCTCAGGAAACTTACAATCATGGCAAAAGGCAAAGGGGAAGCAAGGCACATCTTACAATGGCATAGGAGAGAGAGAGCAGGGGGGAACTACTGCACACTTTTAAACCATCAGATCTTGTAAGAACTCTCGTTCTTGTAAGATCCAATCACCTCCTATCAGGTCTCTCCCATGACATGTGGGGATTACAATTTGACATGAGACTTGGGTGTGGACACAGAGCCAAACCATATCACTTTCCAACTCATTTTATGAAGTCAGCATAACCCACCTGTCAAAAACTGACAAAGACATTACAAGAAAAGCAAATTACAGAATATCACTTATAAGCATAGATGCAAAAAATCTCAACAAAATGGATTCAACAATATATTAAAAGGATAATACATTATGCAAAGGGGGTTATTCCAGAAAAGCAAGAATACCACAATTTTCTAAAATTAATCAATATCATGTATCACATTAATACAATAAAGAAAAATCAGCACCTCAATAAACATAGAAAAGGCATTTGACATAATTCAGCACCCACTCATGTAAAAGCACTCAGCAGATTAGAAAAAGAAGGAAACTTAATTGGGCTTTGTGTCAGGCTGCTCTTGCACTGCTATAAAGAAATACCAGACACAGGGTAATTTATACAGAAATGAGGTTTAATTGGCTCAAGGTTCTGCAGGCTTTACAGGAAGCATGGTACTGGCATCTGCTCAGCTTCTAAAGACGCCTCAGGAAGCTTATAATCATGGTGGAAGACAAAGGGGGAGCAGGAATGTCACACGGCAAAAGCAGAAGCAAGGAGAGAGAGTGGAGCAGGGGGAGGTGCCACACACTTGATCTTGCAAGAACTCACTATCAGATCTTGCAAGAACTCACTATCACAAAGACAGCACCAAGACATGAGAGATCCACCCCAAAGATCCAAACATCTCCCACCAGACCCCGCCTCCAGCATTGAGGATTACAATTAAGCATGAGATTTGGGTGGGGACAAATATTTAAACTATATCAGCCTCAAAAAGGAAAACTGTTACAAAATTAATGAATGAAAATAAGCTGAAATAATGCTTTGTCTATTGTCTCACTCCAAAAATTGCATTGGTGAAGTTTATTCTTGCCTTTCAGTTTGGGTTTACAAACAGTCACAAAGATGATGTTGATGACAAGGACAATAACAACAACAATGATGGTGACTGCATTGTTTAGAAAATTCGTTTGTTTTCAGGATTCAATGACTTGATTAGAATGTCTGGTCCAAATGAATACAGCAAAGAAGAAATTTCACATTTATAGAATTCAGGTGAGCTAAGGTTGAGCATATTTTTCTCTAAAACTGAAATAAACTTACTTCTCGAGACCCCATATCTGCTCAGGAGTGATAATGCAACCTTATTAATTCAAGGTAAATGCAGTTATTCAAATATTCAACAAATATTACTGAGCACTTAGTATCTGTCAGGCACTTGGGATTCATTGAACAAAACAAAAAATTCTGGCCTTTGGAGAGCTGATATTTTAGCCAAGACAATTAGATAACATTATGAATGAATAAATTATACAACAGTTTAAAAGGACACGAATATGGAATAAAGTCAAAATTATACAGGATAAGTGGGATCAAGAGTGCTTGGGGGTGGGAATGCTGGGAGGCCAGGATAACAGTGTTAATGAAGGTCATCAGCGTAGGCCTCGTTGAGAAGGTGACATTTGAGCAAATACTGAAGGTGAAGGGGTTCACCAAGCAGCTATGTAGAAGCACAGAGTGCTAGAAAATGGAATATATTATTTCAAGTTACCAGTAGGTGGGGATGTTGAATAATATTTTTCTCGATTTTCACAAGCCTTGTTCCTAACAAGAAAAAAATGTGGGCCTGTAAGCAAACATCTGTCCCATTATATAATCTCTTTTTTAATAGAAAATTTTTTCAAATATCATAAATAACTTTTTTAATGTTTCAAAATAACTGAAAAAAATTATTGGATTCAGCCTAGAATGTGAAATCTAGAACTTTTGGAGAGAGGTCCTCTCACCACACGGGGTCAACACTTCAACATTTTGCTTCTGAGCTGCTTAGGGGGCTTTAAATCTCATCTAAACTTTGGACCCAATGCTTTCAGAGTGAACTACAGATTATAAATGGTGGGGAAGTGCCTGACCTACACACTTCAAGTATGAGAGAGAGGCTGATTCTACTTATTCTCCTACTATTAATAAAGTTATTAACAACTGCTGATGGATGTCTGGTGCTAAAATAGGTGCTTTCCATACTAGGCCTCATTTAATCTTCATAGCAGCTCTAAGAGGTCAGCATTATCAACTATGTTTTACAGATAAGGGAACTGACACGTTATGTTACTTGACTATGTTCGTTTGACTAGTAAGTTATAAAGACAGAATTTGAGCCCGGCCTTGGCTAACTCAAGTTTTGATGCTTATCTGCCTAATATCAAAATTCATTTTCTAAGTTTTCAAGGAGGAACTAACTTAAAAATGTGTATTGCTGGTTTAGCACTTTATACTAAAGCTAAACATACCTGAATTAAGGTATCCAACTGATAGCCAGTGTATGTTTTGTCCTAGGAGTCAATTCTAACTCAGGAGCCTAGGGATTAAGTGAAACTAGCAAATATCACCCTCAGTGCCGAAACTATAGCATTTGCTCACCCCTCTCCAAATGCAGCTTCAGTCTCATTGTGAAGTTTTGCTAGCATTTATGGAAGTTTCCAGTTTAGCAACAAAAAACTATGTTTTCCTAACTTATCTGTGAAGTTTCATTCTTGGGCAAGTCATTCTCACCTAAAGATATGCTATTTTTCCCTGATGTTTTAGAGAATAACGATAGAGAGGAATCTGAGAAAACAAGATACAGAGTGCTAGAAAATATTTTTAATACATGTCTCTAATGAAGAACTTACATCCAAAATTACAAAAGTCTCCTTTAAGTTGGTAAGAAAAAGAGACAAACTCTGTTTTTAAGGTAAAAACACTTAGAAAAGGCACTTCATGAAAAATATTTCCAAATGGCTAATCAGCATTAGAAAGTTGTTCAACACTTTGTTCACCAGTAAAATGCACATTAAACTTATGAGACACCCACTAAAATGACTAAAATGAAAAAGATGATGATACCAAGTACTAAAAAGGAAAAGAAACAGTTGGGACTCTCATACATTACTAGAGAGACTGAACATTTATACAACTATGTTGAAAACCAATTAGCACTTTCTACTAAAGCTAAACATACATTTACCTTTCGACCCATCCATTAAATTTTATTCCTCAAAAATATGTTGTAAAAATACAAGTATATTTACCAAAATATATTACAAGAATATTCATAGGAGGATTATTTTTAGTATCCCAACCTAGGAACAATCCAAATATCAGCCAATAGTATAATGGATACATTAATGTGATATATTTTACAATGGAATTCCATATAGCACTGAAAAAAATTAATTACAGTTTATATGACAAAATGGATAAACCTCAAAGCATATTGCTAAGCAAAAGAAACCAAACACTGTATGAGTCTATTTATATGTAATTTAAATCCAGATAAAACTCTATGTGATAAAAGTCAGAAGAGTAGCTATCCTTACTGGAAGGTAATGACTGGCAGTAGGCATAGGGAGTCTTCTAGAGTGATGGCAATATTCTGTATCTTGATGTGAGTGTAGGTATACATATGCTTAATTTGTAAAAATTAATCAAGAGGTTGTGCTGTTACCTGTACATACATCACACCACAATAAAAATGGTTAAATACATCCCCAGTTCAGCATAACATAGTAAAAATGGAAAATAAGATGAATGGAAAATATGAAGTGTAACCTGAGAGAAGCACAGTTTAGCTACAAAGAAACCAGAAAGACTAATGGTCAACTTCTCTTCAATATGCAATTGATAGCTTTCAAACCAACAGAGTAAAAGTGAAAAAATAAAGAAAACTTTATCATTTCAATATGAGGCAGTAAAGGAGGGTGGCAAGCAAAGGAAAAGAAGAGATGGAAGTAATTTCAAATGTAGTGGGAATCACACTACAGGTAAATGGGTTAATTTACCTGTTAAAATCAGAGAATTTTGAAATCAGGTAGATTTTTTTAAAAAACTCTAACTGTATGTGCTTATAAGACAATCCTAAAACAAAATAGAACACAAAAGTCAAAAATTATGGAGTAATATATACCAGGTAAGTGCCAGCCAGAAGAAAGCTGGCAGTATAATTTTAGTATCAGACAAAATAGGATTTAAGACAAAACATGTCACTAGGGATAAAATGAAAAACCCACAAAGAGAATACAACTATCATAAATATGTGTATGTACACCTAGTAACGTAGCTTGAAATATGTACAGCAAAACTGGCTGAATTTCACAATGACATTAACAAATCCCCATTGGTGGATAGCTTTATTTTTAACATCATTTTTATACATATGATATACCTGCATAGACATAAAGAAATTATAAGTGCACAGTTCAATTAATTTTCATTTATCAAATTCTGTACCTGGCATCCAGATTGAGAGACAGATCATCAGCATTCCAGAATACCTTTGTTCCCCTTCCAATTACTAGAACTCAAGGGTAAATATTATTCAAATTCTAACACTATAGGATGACTTTGATTGCTTTTTAACATTACATAAGTGGAATAATCTACTAAGCATTCTTTTGTTTAGCTTCTTTCCTTCAGCATTATGTTTGGAAGCTGTATCCAATTGTTGCATGTAGATACAGTTTGTATGGGTGAATATACCAAAATTTGTGTTTACATTCTACTGTTGATGGACATTGCAGTTGTTTCTAGTTTTGCATCTGACAAACCAAGCTACTATAAAGATTATTATAAGTGCCTTTTGGTGAAGTTACATGTATATTTCTGTTGGGAGGCTTTCCTGGGAGTGAAATTCCTGGGTAATATGTGTATGCCTGTGTTTAACATTAGTACATACTGGCAAACAACTTTGTAATGTTGTAGTAATTTATATTTTCCCCAGTAGTGAATGAGAAGTCTGGTTGCTTTGAATCCTTACCCACAGTTTTTCTTTCTTTTTTATTCTTTTCCTTTTCTTCTTTCTTTTTATTTTTTCTTTTTCTTTTTTTTTTTTTCTTTTTGAGACAGAGTCTCCCTCTATCACCCAGGTTGGAGTGCAGTGGCGAGATCTCGGTTCACTGAAACCTCCGCCTCCCAGGTTCAAGCGATTCTCCCACCTCAGCCTCCCGAGTAGCTGGGATTACAGGTGCCCGCCACCACACCGGGCTAGTTTTTGTATTTTTAGTAAAGACGGGATTTCACCATGTCGGCCAGGCTTGTCTTGAACTCCTGACCTCAGGTGATCCACCCGCCTCGACCTCCCAAAGTGCTAGGATTACAGGCGTGAGCCACCATGCCCGGCCCCAGTGTGTTTTCTTTTTAACCATTCTGAAGCAAGCACTGGTATTTGTTTTAACTTTTATTTCAGTAAATGAAGTTGCACCTCTTTTCATACGTCTATTGGTTCCTTGAATATCCTCTTATGTGAAGTTTCTTTAAGGTCTTTTGTCCATTTTCCTCCTGGGTTGTCTGCTTTTTCCTTATGGATTTATAAGAGTTTTTTTAAATTTTATTCTAGATATGAATACTCTGTAGGATATATCTAACTATGGGAGATTGATAGCTCAAGCAACAGAGCAAAAACAGTAAGAATAAATAATATTTAGGAGCGTCATTATATGTATTTTTAAGCCTGACAAATAGAGAATTTGCATCCTTTTTAAGCATACATAGGCTGTTTATAAAAATTGACCATGTCACAAAGAAAGTCTTAATAATAGCTTAAAAAGCCAGTATTATACAGTACTGATTTATACTCATTATCAGCATATAACAAGATCAGATCATATTCTCTAGCTATTAAAATACAAATCAACAATAACACACCAGTTTTTTTAAAAATGCTCCCTTAGTGCTGTGTAATAAATGACTGGACTTGAAGCTACTTTGGAAATTAGGGCTATAAAAGGTTTACCCATCATGATTATGGCTCTGTGAGAGGAAGCATGTGGGAAGACCAAAAGTAACTAGTGGAAAATCAGTGGCAGCACATCCATTTTCCAGGTTTGGGAAATGCTGCAGGCTATGTCTCTCTAGGCTGAATAAAGGTTGAGATGTGAGAGTGCAAGAGAAAATAAATAAATAAATAAATAATCCAATTACTGTTCTTAATTCAACCCAGTGTTTCACATTTTATTCATACATAAAAATTCTTTTATCAAACAACAACTATTAACATAGTAAGCAACAGTTTGGAAAAACTAACCTAGAGATTTTAATTATTTATCTCTTCCTCTTGTAGCTCACATAAAATGCTTTATCTGATTTTCCTGGTACCCAAACCTGAAGTCATTAGAAGACTTTTGCTAGCATTCTATCATTCTTTGACTATGTAACTCATTAATGTTTTGTTTTTCTTATATCTCCTGGAGGATTTTTAAAGTAAAGTTAGGGTTTTTTTGCTTACTTTATGATCACGAGAAAATGCTTTCATCATCTGTTGTTTACTAAAGCAAAGTATAATGGTTTTAAACTATGAAAGTTAAATGTAAAAATACACTAAAAGATAGTAACAAAGTTCAAAAGTTGGAAAATGTTAATTATTACTCTTTTCCTGTTTTTTCCTTTACTGTCTTTGAAGACAAATGGGGGAAGCCTTTGATCATCTGTGTTTTCCAAACTACATATTTTCTGTTACTATTAGATAAACACAAAAGCCGAACTATGAAGTTCAAATCAAATGTTTCAACAACACCTCATTAAAAACAATATTTACATACTTAGTAGGAGAAAAGAAAAACAATTTGCATTTTATCTTTTATCCTATTTTAGCTTAATATTCTAGGATAAATATATTAATAGTATAAAATATTGAGAAATAGTACACAGTTTTCTTGAAATTATGTCTACTTAAAGTTGCAGTATATATAGCCAACTAATTTGACTTCCTGAATCTGCTCCAGAATCCTTATTGTATCTGTAGATGGAAATTAAGAAAGGAAAAAATATCTATAAATGTTAGAGCTGACAATTTTTGTAGTAATTTTGGCAGGATAGACACTTGATCTCAATAAAAGCAGAACTAAAGTTTTACTCCTTACCTTTGGTAAAGTGTAAATTTTATTCATCTCATAGAAAGGTTCATCCTAGTAGAAAAGTGATTTACAAATCATAAGTGCTTATTCCCAGGGAGTTAACAATTTGAAATGATTTGGACAGAATAAGTATTAAATATTGCTTTAATTCTTAGAATATTATTTTTTCAAGATCAATTTGTTCTACAAGTCTTTGTGGCACATCTACTAATGGCCAGACAGGGTGTTTGGCACTGGAGTTGTACTTGAATAAAAACTTCAAGGTATTCAAATGTAGTGGAAAACACAGGTGGATGGCAAATGGATACAACAATACGCAACAGTTATTAACACAAGGGCCTTGACTTCCACTTCTGGGAAGAAAGTGGTATAATGTTTTTCAAGTGCTGAAAGAAAAGAACTGTCAAGCCAGAATCATCTACCAGTGAAAATATTTTTCAAGAATGAAAGGAAAATCAAGACATTCAAAATTGAAGGAAAACAGAATTTATCACAGCAGGCCTATCCTAACAAAATGACTGGAAGGAAATTCTCCAAATAGAAAGGAGTGGTTTTTAAAGTGTTTTAAAGGAACCCAGGATTTGTTTTAATCAGATATGGTAAGACACACAGATACAGAAATGACTGTCATGAAGGAAGAAGTTTTTTATACTAACAGATTCCTAGAAACAGGAGGCTTGGCATGCTATGCAGGGCCACAAGAGGAAGTAATGCGGTCCATCAGTAAGCAGGGGGAGGTCGACTAGGGGTAAGCAGAACATGAGCTAGGGGTCTTTGTTCTGGATTCCAAGAGAAGGAACGGGAGATGATGGGTGTAGAATTGTCTAGTTTGCAGAATTTCAGTGGGCTCTAGAGAATTGCAGCTATTGCTAACTGTCTGTTACCTGGCATTGGAATGATTAGGGAAACCGCATAATGGCCCAGAGTGTGAGAGGCTGACAAAGTATGTTGTTGGAGATATGGGCTCTGGTTTGGTTGGTTTGGATGTAAACGGTGAATTTTTTGCTATCTTTAGGAATTACCTAGCCCTGGGAGGGGCAGTCTCTCCAGGGTCAACAAGGCCACAAGATATCAATGTACAAAAATCAAGATAAAAAATATATAATTAACACAAGAAGAAACCCTGAAACACTAGGAAAGAAGAAAGGACAATGGAGAGTAAACATATGGGTAAATAAAACACATCATCATTTTTGTTTTGAGTTCCCCAAATTACAATTGACAGATGAAGCAAAAATTATAACACAGGCTGCTGTGAAGTATACAAGCCCTGTGCATGTTTCGTTATACAAGCCCCAAGCCCTGTGCATGTTTTGTTACATTTACACTAAGTACAGTCATGTATCATTTAATGACAGGGATATATTCTGAGAAATGCATCATTAGGTGATTTTGTTGTGGTGTGAATATCATAGAATGTATTCACACAAACCTAGATGGTATAGCCTACTACATACCTAGGCTATATGGTACAGCCTATTGCTCCTGAGCTACAATGCTGCAGGCAATTGTAACACAATTGGAAGTATTTGTGTATCTAAAGATATCTAAAGATAGAAAAGGTGCAGTGAAAATAATTTATTATATTATTATTTTATATTAGGAGACTGCCACTGTCATATATATAGTCCATTGTTGACAGAAGCATTATTCTGTGCATGACTATATTTCATTTCTTGAACATGCAAAATAAGTAGCTAAAGCAGGGGACAATGTGTAAAACAGCACAGCGAGTATGAAACACATTCAATTTGGCTTCAGAATAGGGAGGCAAGGGGAGATCGTTAGGGATAAGCTGGAGGAGGATTGGGGTCTAGGTTGTGAGGAGTCATGCATGAGTCACCGAGGAACTGAAAGTTAGGAGTTTTGTGGCTGAAGATGTCCAAGCAATGGGTAATGAATCATGCAGAAGAAATACGTGCTGAAATTTATATTTTAGGTTTATTTTGATGAGATGATACTAATAGCTTTATATGTGGTAACAATATAAACATTATTACTATACATTATGTTTTTAGGATCTAAATTTAATAAATTTCAGAAATACCTATGTTCATTGCTTCATTCCACAAATATTTATGGAGAGCCTTCTATATGAAAGTCTCTGATTTAGCCACTCAGGTGACAGTGTTAGGAGGAAAAACAAAAATGGACAAAAATTCCTGCCCTCAGGTAATTTAAATATTCGACAGTACATTCTTTTATGAATATTGGAAAAATTATAAAGGGAAGAAAATTCAAAACCTATAATTTTCTTTTCTTTCCTTTTTTTCCTTCCTTTCTTCTGCTGTTCTTCCTTCCTGATTTCCTTGCTTTCCGCCTTCTTTCTTTTTCTTTGTAGAATCTGTATCCCTCTATTCTAATGTACTAGATAGAGGTATTTAATCATAAAAATGATGACTAAAAATTTTTAAATACTTCCAAATGCTTGTAAAGTTCAATATCTCAAAACTTTTGAAGACTGTTAAGCTGCCTAAACTATGATAGTTATTATGAAAAGTTCTGTGAACATTTTAGTATTGTGTATTATTTAAGAGATAGAATACAATTGTAAATCAGTCCATTCTCCCACTTCTGAAAACAAAATTATATTACTTAATTGCCATTAATTTTTCTCAATGGGTATAAATAACCATGAGAGTCACATTGGCTAAATGAAATAGACAAGAAAGAATCTCACCAGAGGTTGTCTGGTGTTTTATCTTAATGCATTCCTAGGATGTATGATAAATTCACCCATGAGCTCCATTAACTCTATTCTCTAGAAGGCCATATGGAGTCATCTAGCACAGAAGTCAGTGTGACATTTATGACTTCAGTGTCTCTTGGACATTAGGAGAGGGCTATGGGGTAGAAAAGATAAAAACACAGTCTCTGGATCCAGATCGATGTGGATCTGAATCCCAACTGCAGCATTTAGGGCATGCCATTCTCAGCAAGCAACAAAATTCCTTCAGCCTAGGATTTCTCTTATTTAAAATGCATTTATTAATATAACCTACCTTTTGGATTTTTAGCATAGTGATTGAAACATAATATTGTTCATTCTACATTATTGGCAAACAATTAGATTTAGATGTCCGAATAACTGAACTAAAAGGTTAGCCTTTGGAATATTTCAAACATCACCATATTAACCTGATAAATCCACAGTGACCCAAGCATCAGTCTGAAGGTGGCCATTTAACTAACTAACAAACACTTAGTTTATCCCCCACTACTTCACCAAAACTACTCTCGTCAAGGTCATCAATGTCCTTAACATTGCTAAACCCAGTGCTCAATTTTTAGTCCTCATCTTATTTCACCTAAGCAGCATTTGACAATATAGATCAATCCTCGAAAGTGTTCTTTACCTCCTGAGTCTTCTCCTACCTCACTGGTCGCTTCTGCTCATTCTTCTGCCTTTTCTATCCTCGACACTGGAGTGTCTCAGGAGTCAGACTTTGGACCTCATCTCTTTAACATCGTCACTAATATTTGATGAGAAGATCTCTTCCAGTTCCATGGCCTTAACACCATATACATGATGATGATTTTTCATATTATATTTCTCACCCAAACATCACTTCTGAATATTGCACTCATATGTTCTATTGCCTTGACACCTTTATTTAAATATGAATTATAAATATTTCAAACTGAAAGATCCAATGTTGAAATTCTGGTATTTCTCACTCTAAATCTGCTACTCCTGCATTCTATTCTTCTGAAGTAATTGCAACTTGGTGCTTCCAGTTGCTCAGAATGAAAATTTGTAGTCATCCTTGACTCCTCATTTTTTTCTTGTATCCCATGTGCATTATGTCAGCAAATCCTGTTGGCTCCATTTTTTAAGATATATCCAGATTTTGCCTACTTTTCACTTCCTTTACTACTACCAGCCTTATCAGAGCCAACATCATCTTGCCTGAATTATTGCAAGAGTTACCAAGTAGCCTGCAATCTATTCTCAACAGAGACAAAAGGATCTTTAAAAATCTAAATCAGAATATATCACTCTGCTAGTCAAAACCTTCCAGTGACTTCCAATTTCAGAGTAAAAAACAAAGTTCTGAAAAAGCCCTTACGATATGGCTGTCAGCTCTCTAATATTTCTCACTCTATGTTCCCCTTGCTCCCTTTACTCCACATCACCCATCCCTATGCTATTCTGCTGGGCTCCCTCTTCAGGTTGTTGCACTCACCTCTGCCTGGATTACTTTTACTTCCCACATCCACATGCTTCCCTCCCTGACCTGCTCTAAGTCGTTGCTTACATATCATCTTCTTAAAAAGGCCTTTACTGACCAACTTGCCAGACTAAAATGTCAACCCTACTCTAGAACTTCCTATGCCCTTCACTGCTTTATTATTTTTCAAAATCTTCTTAATACCTTCTAAGATGTTACAAAATATATATTTTTGTCATTGCCTGCCTTCCCTATTAGGATGTAAACTTTATGAGTTTTTTCCATCCTATTTCGTTCACTTCTGTTTCTCCAGCACTAAGAACAAAACCTAAAACGTAGTAGACACTCAGTAAGTATATGATGAATAAATGAATATATCATAGGCATGGTTTAATATGCCTCTTCAACAAGAAAAGAAAGCATCTATAGGCAAATGAAAAGTAACTTTGATCAACTGGTAGGTAATTATCTGAGGCTAATTTAGATAAAGTAAGCAATTCTTACAACAATTGCTGATATAAATGATCCAAGTTCTCTCTATACATTCCTAAAGCATTGAATTGCTACGTAATCAGTTTACCTGTGACTGTACCACAAGAAATTTGATAATAGCACAAGTATATCTATGATTCAACCTCATTTCTTGTTTCCAACTTGTATTTTCTACTTTACCAATTTAAAGGATTATACACATTTATTTCTACAGTATTTGAGGACAAATAGATGGATTCAGTTAAACAAAACTACTAGTGATTGAAGAATCTAATCAACCAGAATTCTATACAGCAGTCCTAGGTAAATTTGTTATCTTTTTAAATTGGTTATCTGTTACACTGTCTTTTCTAATCATAATAGAGAGGGTTTTCTACCTGTTTTTTTTTTTTTTTTTTAAGAATTCTAGTATCTCGTCCTACAAGTAAGCTTTCAAAGGAAACTCTCGATGATTGCTGGTCAACTGAAGCAGCTAGATCATCAGTAATTCACCAAGCTGGTCTAACCATAGTTGTCTGCATTTGTTTAAGGGATTAAATCTGTTGGTTGTCTAAAATCTCAAGGAAGAAGATCTGATATTGTCTCTCACACAATGTCCTATTGCCCACTCAAAATTGCCAACCTCATATTTTTCCTTACATTAAGTAGAAATCTATAATGGCATGTACTCCTATTCCTGAACAATCTCTTACAATCTTTTCACTGATAGCCTATTCCTTATGAAAGAATTTCTGAATCTGTTGTCTAATTACTTTTCATTTGAGTTGGCCTGTTTCTTGCTACTGAACAGAGCCTAAAGTGGCATGTGTAGCACATATAAAAGGTTATTTATCCTTAAAACATAAACACGCCACACTCACAACATGAACTGTGAACCTGATGGATGATGGCATATGTCTGTTGAAAACAAATAACAAGTAAGTAGTGGGAAGTCTTTTGGGCTTACAACCAGGCAGGTGCTGACTATATTGTGTCATTAAGAGAGGAGCGCAAAGAATGGATAAATAGGAGAGCAGGTGTTACCGATTCTCCCAAACAAATCCTCATTCTGACATCACAGACTGGAGAAAACCAATGTGAACTTGGAGTTTCTGCTTTTAGCTTCTGAGTGTTCCTCACCAACATTCAGCTTTCAGAGCTGTTCCAGGTATTGCTGTTTTCCTAAAGCTACATCCACCCGGCTAAGAAAAGCAGTCTAAGCTGTAATCACTCATGCCTGTGCTATTTCAATGTACTCGTTCATTCATCTGACAACTAGTTATTGAATGTCTACCATTCATAAGTCCTGTTTAAGAAGCTGGATATATTTTAGTAAATATGTGCATATAATCTCTGTCCTTACAGAGCTTTAAAATAATGGAGGAGGTAGACAATACACAAAAAACTAACAACGATAGATATTGATAAATGCTGTGAAGAAAATGAGCACGTTTTCTGAGGAAAGTCACATTGAAGCCAAAATCAAACCCAAGAAGGGTGAAAATACTCTGGTATTAACATTTGCAGGATTTATGTGCCCTCAACTTTGAGTCCAACATGGTAATCTGGGTTTCTTGCCAATTTAAGCATTTGTTGTGTGTGGAATGTTCTATCACAGATTGTGGGGATCTAGGGGCATAGTCTGTGATTCCTGAAGAAAGTTTATTTTATATATCCTATATTATTTATTTACTACATAGAAAAGACAGCTAAGTTAGTTATTGAATTGGACTATGTGTATATACATCAGAAAATTGAAAAGAGAAATTCAATCAGCTAATTTTTATATCAACGGCACTAAAGTAGTAATTTGGCAGATTTATTTTTCATTGAATTTATACTTTAGCTTGATATCAAAATGGTTTTTAAGCTTATGCAACTTGCTATACAAAAAGACTGAAACCTTTTGGTATTTTTTAATGACTCTACTGAAAATACAGTTGCAATATGAGTGATTCAGTCAGTACCCAAAAAGAAGATGAGGCAATGATTAAACACTAAGCTGAGTAACCGGTAGATACTTTGGGATTTGGGGGGTGGAGGGTTGCTTGTTTTACAATTAGTGCTGAGTTGGATGAAAGAAGTAATTTTTATGACTAGTAGTGTAATATCGGGGCTAAGAAAGAGGATGATGGAATACCATGTTGCCATTCTATAGGAGACAATGAAAGACAGAGCTGTATAGTATCCTAAAAGATTAGAGCTCTTCCCTGAAGTGGTGGGAACATATACATGTATATACATGTATATTAAAATCATACAGTTGACCCTTGGACAATGCAGGGGTTAGAGGTGCTGCACCTTCCCTGTACAAAGCATCCCAGAACTTAACTAGTAATAACCTGTTGTTGACCAGAAGCCTTACCAATAACCTAAGCAATCGATTAACACATATTTCTTATGTTATATGTATTATGTGCTATATTCTTACAATAAAATAAATAAAATGTTATTAAGAAAATCATAAGGAAGAAAAAATATATTTCTATTCATTAAGTGGAAATGAATCATCATAAAGGCCTTCATTCTTGTCACCTTCACTTTGAGTAGGCTGAGAAGAAGGAGCAAAAGGAGAGATTGGTCTTACTGTCTCAGGTATAGCAGAAGCAGAAGAAAATTCATGTATCCATGTAGTTCAAACCCATGTTGTCCAAGGGTGAATTGTGTGTGTCTATATTTATATATATGTGTATATATATATCTTCAATTTACAACAAAGTATTTTAATAACAATTCATTTTTTGTATGATTGTTAGAAAATAATTTTTTGTTGCAGCACTATTTACAATAGCAAAGACATGGAATCAACCCAAATGCCCATCAATGATAGACTGCATAAAGAAAATGTGATACATATACACCATGGAATACTATGTAGCCATAAAAAGGAACAAGATAATGTTATTTGTAGAGGCATGGATGGAGCTGGAAGCAGTTATCCTCAGCAAACTAACACAGGAACAGGAAACCAAACACTTCATGTTCTCACTTATAAGTGGGAGCTAAACAATGAGAACACATGGGCACAGAGAGGGGAACTACACACACTGGGGCCTATAGGGTGGATCGGGGGAGGGGAGAGCATCAGGGTAAATAGTTAATGTATGCTGGGTTTAATACCCAGGTGATGTGTTGATAGGTGCAGCAAACCACCATGGCACATGTTTACCTATGTAACAAACCTGCATGTCCTGCACATGTATCCTGGAATTTAAAATAAAATTTTTAAAAATAGAAAATAGTTTTGAAAAGTGAACACTTGACTTCTTCTGTACTAATAAAACCTTATAGATTATTACTACTGCTTAACTTCACCAGAAAATTGCCACCTTCCCTATTTCACAGTAAGGTAAGCAGATCTGGTCTTAGGGTAGTGATCTAGCTGAGTTCTACACTTGGATGAATGAGAAGGAATTTGCGGACAATAATACATTGTTAACAATCTTTTCGCTGATGGTATTAAATGGTGATGTGTATCAGGCACATGAAGTTGTTGGTGGGAGATTAGTGAGGATCATTCGAGTTACAAACAGGTAACAACAAAGGCAGGATCATTGTCTCAGAAAACATTCCTGTGTTTCCTGGAAAGCAGGCTTCAAATCTGTTCTAATAGATTTGACAGTGTTCTAATGAAACAGACAGTGGTTCTTCACATTTCTGGGGCTAAATGTCCCTTTGATAATCTGATGACAGCACTGAATGTTCTCCCCAGAAAAATCTACATATGCATATTCACTCAAAACTTTTATACAATTTCAAAAGATTCACAGACTCTCATGAAGTCCATCCATAGACCTCCTAGGGTACCGTAAGTAAGATAAAATGCTGTATGTTGCCCATTAAAGAAAATTAATTACCTAATGTTAAAACTACATATTAAATAAGAAATGCTAGGGGGGATTTCAATTACAGACCAGGTACAGCAGGAGAAGAAAATGGAGCAGGATGAAGTAGAGTGTTGCAGTGATCAGTGATAGTTCAATATTAAATAGTGCAGTGATGGAATAATAAGCCAGCTGGGCAAGTACAGGGAAACAGGGCACCTGGTGAGGGAAGATACAAGAGAACCAAAATCTGACTTGGTTATTTTATGACCTTGTTAAGGACCAATCTTTCTCTTTTTTACATATTTGAAATTCAGCTAAATGAAATAACTTTCTTAGCTATACATCCAGTGGGGCCCAGTGGGGATTTAGGCTTTTGCTTGTAATTTTACCTCTAGAAGAGGTTTTATTGAACTCTTCATTTAAGGTGCAGTGATATCCCTCTAGCATTCAATACTTATTAAGCAATATGAACTGATATTTTTATTTTCTTGGGTAAATGATAATAGCAATAGACTGTAAAAGTTGCTGATCATATCTAGTGAGAGCTATAGCTTGGATTCATTTTCTGGGGCTCATCTATCTACTATGAGCTCATTGATGATCTGTTAAGATGAGCAAACTGATCAATATATTTGTAATGTGATTAAATGCATACATACACAAGTAAATAATAACATTATAATAAGTAATATGTAATTGCAAGACATTTAAAGAGTCTTTAAACTCATATATGTTTGTTAAACTCTCTAGACAACCAAAGTTGTCCTAATAAAAAAGCCTGCCATTTGAACTATGAGATACACAAAGAAGTATAAAACTTTTATCTCAATCTTCAAAAAGCTTCAATCTAGTTGAAGAGGTAATAGTAAGCACGTGAAAAATTAGAAAATAATGGGAGGATTAAATAAGCTTGTAAGCTAGTAGCACAAGAGATGCCAGTTGAACGTGCCTAATTGTGGGATTCATGGCTTAGTGCTTATGGTTGTGTTTTTAGGGGCAAAATCTCTCCTGTTGTGACTTCTTGATAAGGAATTATTGAGAAAGACAGGCACACCACAAGCAGAAAAAAATGCATTCAAATTTAATGTTGATGAAATAAAACGGAATTGGAAAATTGTGTTTTGAATACCTGCTTGTTTTGGCTAAATATATTTTTGTTCATGCTGCCCTGAAAAACAAAAGGAAACTGAAGCAGTTTGACAATATGGAATGATGGGTCAGAAGTCATTCTTAAGTTCTGTTTATTTTCCCCCTAGGCTGTAGATATTGGCATCTACCCTCATAACATTGGTGTCAGCTTCTTCCCTTCCAGAGGCCACGCTCTGACCTGTTCCATCAGGCTGACTCCATGTGCAGCGGCATAGTCAGCTGCCTGCCTAGTGTGGACTAAAGATCCCCCGTGAGCCCCTGCCACGCTCTACCTCCCTCGACCCCCTCTTGCAGACAACTGAAATGCCATTGTTATAAATGGATTCCTTTAATCTTGAAGACGTTTCTGTTTTAAAAATCTTATTGCAGATGCAAATAGCACTGAAAATAATTTTGTAGTGTCATTGTTAAGTTGAAACTCAATGAAGTATGAAAGACAGGTGTGCAATTGAGGAGGGTGAGTGGGAAGCTGGAATAACAGGAGGGAAAAATAAAATGTTAAAATAAAATAAGATGTGTGTCAAACCTCACCCTCTTGAGGTCTTTCTTGAGTGCGAATGTGGTATTCCCTGCCCCTGCTCCCAGAGTATCATTTCCAGCCTGATCCCATCTTCATGCAGCCTTTCATCACTGGGAAGCCACCCCATCTTCAGTGCTACAATCTCACCATTTTAGAATAAAGTATCTTTAATCATTGACGGTATTTTCCTACTAGGCTTGTTCAACCAGGATAATGGTATCTTTATGATAATTACTTGGGGAGTGATACTTTCTTACTTCCCTCTAAGTTATTTTAACCAGATAGCCCTCCAGGTAAGGCTAGTTACAAAGAAATATAGACTCTTGAGATCAAAAGGAGCAATAAGCTAGTCCTGTCAGTAATTCATATCTCAAAAATTTTTAGGAGGTTTTACCCTCCAGAAATAGTTACTTAAGATAAAAATCAAAATCTTTTGGAATAGAAGTAGTTATTGTTGTCATTTATAATGATTTTTTAAATAGAAAAAATATAGTAACTGTACATTCTAAATTATGGCTAAAAGTTCTATTCCCAATAATAGAAACTACGAGAGTGACGATAATGTTTCCAGTGGAATTCTAAAGTAATTAACATATTCTATATCTTCCTTCAAGTTTAACTTAACAATGGATTTGCATTCCAACGTGACAACAACCAGCTAGTAGTACTATTACAAAAGTCATTTCTACCATGCATTTAATGCTTGACAAAAATCTTTGAACAATGATTTAGCCAGCTGTAGAAAGCACTACAAATTTGACTGGGTGCAGTGGCTCGTGCCTGTAATCCCAGCACTCTGGGAGGCCGAAGTGGGTGGATCACCTGAGGTCAGGAGTTCGAGACCAGCCCAGTCAACATGGTGAAACCCTGTCTCTACTAAAAATACAAAAAATTAGCCAGGCGTGGTGGAACACGCTTGTAATCCCAGCTACTCGGGAGGGTGAGGCAGGAAAATCGCTTGAACCCAGGAGGTGGAGTTGCAGTGAGCCGAGATCGTGCCATTACACTCCAGCCTGGGCAACAAGAGCGAAACTCCATCTCAAAAAAAAAAGAAAGAAAGAAACCTCTACAAATTTAGGAAATGATAACTTTCAGTTTAGTTTTGGCAAGGGAAAGAAGGGAAACGAACTAATTATTCAGTGCGTGCTAGAATACAGGAGCCGTGCAAATCAAACCAGCTTGTCTCACAACATATTTGTTAGATAGAGTACCTCAACTCTTTTATAGATGAGAAAATTATTTTTCAGAGAAGTTAGGTAACTCATTCAGTGTCACATAGCTAAGTAGTGGGCAGAGCAACCCAGGTCTATCTGATTCCAAAGTTTGGGCCCTTTCTGCCACGTGATACTTCATTTTACAGCGCAAAAGTCTTTTTAGATGTTTTGTTTTCCTACCTTCGGAGACTCCTTTAAAGACATAGTTCTTCAAACTTAGATTATATTTATTAAAATTTTTAAAGTGCCTTATCTTTACATTTCATCAGATTACAAAGACCCTAAATATTGTTGAAATTGCAACCTAAAAGACATTATTGGCATAACTTTTGTCATTGATTTTTCAAAGAAATGTCATCTGAACAATGCATCTTCAGAATCACTCTGAGTTGCTTAATACTTACTATAATTTTGCTGGGAATTATCTGGATTTCTCATTTTTTAGTTTAGTTTTCCTGAAATCATTTTTGAACTTGTAATTACATAAGACCTTTGAGGTTATCCGAGCAAAATAACTAAATTCATGAAAATATAAATCCATCCGACACCAAACACACACATACACCAATAAGTAATAAGATTAAGATGAGTAAAATGTAATTGCTAAACATTTCAAGAGTCTTCAGACTCATGTATGTTTGTTAAACTTTCTGGGCAACTGAAGTTAACTGGTTTTCATTCTAATAGAAAATCCTGCCATTAGTAAAAATGCTAAGACTTAAGAAAACATTTGAAGCTGCATGATGAGCTGTGACTTCTCCACTCCTCAGCTGGTATAACCCTACTGGACCATGGAATCTAAGCCTAATTTAGATAATGAAAAAATGCCACAGTGGCCATTGCACTCTTTCATTTTTTTGAAATTTCTTTAAATGTATCTGCTACTCATCAAACAAACTGAATGTATTGGATTTGAAACTGCTTGCCCATGAGATATTCATTTTTAATAAAATATTTTTAAAAGACTGATTTTATTAAATAAATTTTAAAACTTTGAACTTTTTCTTAATGGTGACTACATCATTGAGGTTTCTCTATCCTCTGTTAAATTCCAAAAGACACCCATCAAATTATGTTAGTTCAGATTCCTAAGTATTTAAGAATATATAGCCTGAAATTAGTCCCAAATTTGTTAAAATATAGCATCCACAATAGTGGAAATGGCAATGATCTATGAACAGACCTTTCTTGTTCAAAGCAAAATACTGTATCAGACAAGTTTCATCTTGTTTTTAGTTTTACCCATCTTCACAAAAGCTATGTATTTCTAACACAGGGAAACTGGAAATGACAAATACCTAATGTGGGAGTGACAAATACCCAAATTTAACTGAATTTCATTTTTTAAATAGAGCTTTTCAGGAAAAAGAAAAGCAGGATGTTTTTTTCTAAACACCTGATAAACTATATTGAATTATTTGTGCCTTGAATGTGATACCTTTTTGAAATGTAGAACTGTCTATTTCTAAAGTGGAAAAACTTTTCCAAACTGCTGCTTCTTGAAAGTTCTACATTCTGCTTCAAAAGAAATGCCAACGTGACTCAGGGCCCTTGACATATCACTAGAGTGAAAAAGTACCATTACAGTTAGACTTGTGTTTATAATTCTATCAGCTTTTACATCACATGACTGCTATCACATTATCTCTAACACTGGAGTGTTAAAAAGTCTATGTTCTTATTGGTGAAATAACTGTTTTGACTATCATCAAGTATCTGAATACTGAGTGTTTCTGGCCCTTGACACTGTCCTATACCTTATAAGGTGTTTACAGGTGAAATAGGAATCTTGTTGGCACTCCATGCACTTAAGAACTCACATGAACTGAGCAAATGAGAGGGAAACATGGCATTATTAATTATACTAATTACCTGCTTTATGATTATTCTTGCTACTTCACAGCCTTGCCAGACCCCTGATGACTTTGTGGCCGCCACTTCTCCGGGACATATCATAATTGGAGGTTTGTTTGCTATTCATGAAAAAATGTTGTCCTCAGAAGACTATCCCAGACGACCACAAATCCAGAAGTGTGTTGGGTGAGTACAGTCTCAAAAAATACATTTAGATTTCAAGATTCTGTCATGAGACTAGGACATATAAACTGTTGACTTGTATTAATATCTAAATCATTTTAAAAAATAAACTCATATATATTTTTTAAGTTGCATATGGTTAATCTTGCAATTTTTCTTTAAAAGAGTACTATAACAGCCCTATATGTATAATGAAACAACTTCCAAGTGCAGAGGATATGAATGCTTTTCATTAATATATTTATTTAGATTTTGCCTTATAAAACAATGCCTGAAGTCACTTGAGAAGACATTGTGGCCTATTTTTCACTACAAGCATACATAGCTCACATGTATTTCTATCACAGAAAACATGTATTTTATTTTAAACACAGATCTATTATTTAATGCTTTGTTTAAAATAGACTGTAGCTGAATTTTTTCTTACTAACATTTTTTTTTTCAACACTGCATTCATTTCATTCCAGAAATAGTCTAACTCTTTCCTGATAAATTAAGACCCTCCTCAACTCAAAGTGCTCCTTCCTCCTGGATGAACACTTTGTGTGATGAGAGCTTACCTATGAGAAAGACATTTCACTGGCACAGTGTAATGTGGAAAGGTAAAGCTGGGTGGAAGGTGTTGCAAATGGATTTTCCTTAAGGAGAAGAGGATATTCTAATTCTCATTTCAGTTTTGAGACAAGCTAATTTTGTAAACTTAGGTAGATCACTTAAACTCTGAGTTTCGGTTTCACTGTCATGTATATTTTCTCATTTGTAAAACAAAGGCCTGGATAATCTCTAAGGACACAGGCAGCATCAGCTGCTGTTGCTATGGAATGTGCTCTTCATGCCTCCTTCCAACTCTAAAATTATCATTCTACTTTTATGTTTCTGTGTCTAAGTTTAATCTTGTTTTTTCTCTTACCTTTCTTTCTTTATCGACGAAGTATTTCCCAAGCCCTCTAAAAATACTTTTAGATAAAATGTGATCCCCTGTCATACTAAGATTTCTTGGCATTCTCCCTAAAAGTTAGGCACTTTTAGCTATTGTCATCATAATCATTGATTAGCAGGAATACCAGAGAATAGTAAAAAACATAATAACAATTAATGGAGATTTTCAGAACACTACTTTGGCACACAAAGAATGGCTGCAGAGTTGAGGCCCGCAATTGCAGGCCAACAATTAAGGATGGAAAACACTGAATAGCTATTTGACCAAATAAGGAAATTTCCTATTTAAAAAAATCACTCAGTTGAAAATCTCTTACCTTTTTGTCACTCATCAAGAGAAACGGTACTCACTCAACATTGCACAACTACTTATTAATTGCCTACATTACCTGTACCCTATTATAGGCACTGGCACACTAATGTGAATACACCAAGGAGGTTCCAACTCTAATGGAGTTTACACGTGGTGGACTCTGAAAATATTATACAGTTTAATGTCAGACAACCTATTTGTTTACCCTTTTTCTCTTCTATGTTTCTCTTCTTTTAATTGATACATATTAGTTTACATATTTATGAGGTACATGTGGTATTCTGTTATAAGCCTAGAATGTGTAATGATCAAGTCAGGCTTTTTGAGGTGTCCATCACTTTGAGTACTGTCACTTCTATATATTGGAAACAATTCAAATCCTCTCTTCTGGCTACGTTGAAATATACAATACATTGTTGTTAACTAGAGTAACTGGGCTGTCAAACGACTGAACTTCTATCTTTTATCTAACTATATGTTTATACCCATTAACCTACCTCTCTTTATCCCCTCTCCTTCCCATCTTTATCCACCCACCTTCCCATCCTCTAGTACCTTTATAATGTCAGCTCTCTACCTTTATGATATCAATGTTTTTATCTCCCACATACGAGTGAGAACATATGATATTCGTCTTTCTGTGCCTGAGTTATTTCGCTTAACATAATGGCCTCCAGTTTCATCCATGTTGCTGCAAATGATATGATTTTATTCTTTTTGAGGCTGAGTAGTATTCTGTTGTGTATATATAGCACATTTTCTTTATCTGTTCTTCTACTGATGGACACAAGTTGATTCTATATCTTTGCTATTGCAAATAGTGTTAGTTATGGTAAGCATGTGAGTGCAGGTATCCCTTTAGTATACTGATTTCCTTTTCTTTGGATACCCAATAGTAGGATTACTGGATTACATTTATCATTTTTAGATTTTTGAGAAACATCCATACTGTTTCCCATAGGAGTTGTACTAATTTACATTTTCTCCAACAGTGTAGATGAGTTCCGTCTTCCACATGTCCTTGTCAGCATCTGTTTTTGTTTTTGTTTTTGTTTTGTCTTTTTAGTAATAGCTATTCTAACTGGCAAAAGAAAATATCTCATTGTGGTTTCAATTTGCATTTCTTTGATGATTAGTGATGCTGAGCATTTTTTATATACCAGTTGGCCATTTATATGTCTTCTTTTGAGAATCATCTGTTCGTGTTCTTTGACCACTTCTTAATGAGATTTTGCTTTCTTATTGTTGAGTTGTTCAATTTCATGTATATTCTGGATATTAGTCTTTTGTTGGATGAATAGTTTGCAAATATCTTCTCCCATTCAATGGCTGTCTCTTCACTCTTGATGGTTTCCTTTCCTGTACAGAGATTTTTATTTTAATACAGTAACATTTGTCCATTTTTATTTTAGTTGTCTGTGTTTTGAGGTCTTACCCATAAAATCTTTGCCTAGACTGATGTCCTTAAGTGCTTTCCCTGTTTTCTTCTAATAGTTTTATAATTTGGGATCTTATGTTTAAGTTCTTAGTCCACCTCGAGTTGATTTTTATATACAGTGAGAGAAAAGAGTCCAGTTTTATTCTTCTGCATATGGATATCCAATTTTCCCTGTACAATTTATTGAAGTCCTTTCCCCTGAATATGTTCTTGGCTCCTTTGTCAAAAATCAGTTGGTAATAAATATGTGGATTTATTTTTTAGTTGTCTATTCTGTTTCCCATGGTCTATGTGTCTATTTTTATACTATGCTGTTTTGGTTACTATAAATTTGTGATACAATTTTGTCAGGTAGTTTGATGCCTCCAGCTTTGTTCATTTTGCTCAGGATTGCTGTGGCTATTCTGGCTTTTTTGTTGTTGTTGTTCCATATTAATTTTAGGATTTTTTTAATATTTGTGAAAAATGATATTGACATTTAATAGGGATTGCATTTACTGTGTATGTTGCTTTGGGCATTATGGTCATTTTAACACTATTATTTTTTCTGATCCTTGAGCATGAGATATCTCTCCATTTATTTGTGTTATTTTCAATTACTTTCATCAGCATTCTGCAGTTTTCCTTGTAGAGATCTTTCACCTCCTTGGTTAAATTTATTCCTATGTATTTTTTTTGTAGCTGTTGTAAGTGGGATTGCTTTCTTGATTTTTTTTTCAGCTATTTCACTACTGGTGTACAAAAATGCTATTGATTTTTATATGTTGATATTGCATCCTGAAACTTTACTGAATTTGTTTATAAGCTCTAAGAGGTTTTTTTGTGG
Organism: Papio anubis; assembly: GCF_008728515.1. Taxonomy (NCBI): domain Eukaryota; kingdom Metazoa; phylum Chordata; class Mammalia; order Primates; family Cercopithecidae; genus Papio; species Papio anubis. Next base: position 146,340,878 of record NC_044981.1, read on the forward strand.
AGTCTTTTGGTATTTCTAAATATAAGATAATGTCAACTGCAAAGAGGGACAATTTGACTTCCTCTATTTCAATGTGTGTGCCATTTATTTCTTCTCTTGCCTGATTGCTTTGGCCAGGACTTCCAATACTATGTTGAATAAGACTGGTGAAGGTGAGCATCCTTGTCTTGCTCTACTTCTTAGAGAAAAGGCTTTCCACTTTACCCAGTCGGTATGATGTTAACTATGGGTTTGTCATATATGGACTTTATTAATTTGAAGTATGTTCCATCTGTGCCTAGTTTGTTGAGAGGTTTTATCGTGAAAGGTGTTGTATTTTATCAAATACTTTTTCTACATCTATTGAGACGATCACATAGTTTCTGTCCTTCATCCTGTTGATGTGATGTATTACTTTTACTGATTTGTATATGTTAAACTATCCTTGCATGGTTGATATTACACTTAATCATGGTGTATTATCTTTGTGACGCACTGTTGAATTCTATTTGCTAGTATTTTTTGAGGATTTTTGCGTGTATGTTCATCAGAGATATTGGTCTATGGTTTTCTGTTTTTATTGTGTCCTTATCTGGTTTTGGCATTAGGGTAATGCTGGCCTCATAGAATGAGTTGGAGAGAATTCCGTCCTCTTGAATTTTTTGGAGTAGTTTGAGGAAGATTACTAATATTTCTTCTTTATATGTTTGGTAGAATTCAGCAGCAATCCATCTGGTTCTGAGCTATTATTTACTGGGGGCTTTTTATTACTGATGATTTAATCTTGCTATTTGTTATTGGTCTGCTCAGGTTTGCTATTTCTTCCTGATTTAATCTTGGTAGACTGTATGTTTCCAGGAATTTTCATATTTCCTCTAGGTTTTTCCATTTGTTAGCATGTAATTGTTCCTAATAGTTTCCGATAATCTTTCGTATTTCTGTGGTATCAGTTGTAATGTCTCCTTTTTCATCTCTGATTTTGTTTATTTGAGTCTTCTCTCTTCTTTTTTCAGTTAGTCTAGTCTAGTGATTTATAAATTTTGAAGAATCAACTTTTCATTTTATTGATCCTTTGTGGGTTTTTTTTAGTCTGCATTTCATTTAGTTCTGCTGGATCTTTATTATTGCTTTCCTTCTACTAATTTTGGGTTTCATGTGTTTTTGCTTTTCTAGTTCCTTAAGGTACATTCTTAGGTTATTTGAAATCTTTCCACTTTTTTGCTGTAGATGTTCATTGCTATTTACTTCCTTCTTAGTACTGCTTTTGCTGTATCCCACTGGCTTTGGTATGTTGTTGATATGGTTTGGATCTGTGTCTTTGCCCAAATCTCATATCAAATTATAATCCCCAGTGTTGGAGGTGGGACCTGGTAGGAGGTAATTGGATCATGGGAGCAGTTTCTTATGAATGGCTTAGTGCCATCCCCCTAGTGCTGTTCTTATGATACAGTTCTCATAAGATCTGGTTGTTTAAAAGTGTGTAGCATATCCCCTCTCTCTCTTTCTTCCTCCTAATCTAGCCATGTAAGGTGCCAGCTCCCCCTTTGCCTTCTGCCATGATTATAAGTTTCCTGAGGACTCCCAAGTCCCAAGTTGCTAAGCAGATGCCAGCGTCATGCTTCCTGTACAGTCAACAGAACCATGAGCCAATTAAACCTCTTTTCTTTATAAATTACTCATTCTCTGGTATATTTTATTCAATGCAAGAATGGGCTAATACAGAAAATTGATACCAGAGAGGTGGTGCATTGCGATAAAGATACCTGAAAATGTGGAAGCAGCTCTGGAACTGGGTAATGGATAGTGGTTGGAACAGTTTGGAGGGCTCCAAAGAAGATAGGAAGATGAAGAAAAGTTTGGAGCTTCCTAGAGACTTGTTAAATTGTTGTGACCAAAATGATAATGGTGATATATATAGACAATGAAGTTCAGGCTGAAGAGGTCTCAAATGGACATGAGGAACTTATTAGGAACTGGAGTCAAGGTTATCTTTGCTATGCGTTAGCAAAGAACCTGGTGGCATTGTGCCCCTGCCCAGGTATCTGTGGAACTTTGAACTTGTGGAACTTTGAACTTGAGAGTGATGATTTAGGGTATCTGGCAGAAGAAATTTCTAAGCAGCAAAGCAGTCAAGAAGTTGCCTGGCTGCTTTTAATAGCCTAGTTCATATGTGTGAGCAAGGAAATAATGTAAAACTGGAACTTATATTTAAAAGGGAAACAGAATGTAAAAGTTTGGAAAATTTGCAGCCCAGCCACGTGTTAGAAAAAACAAAACAAACAAACAAATAAAAATTTCTGGGGGAGAAACTGAAGCTGGCTGCATAAATTTGCATAAGCAAAGAGAAGCTGAACATTAATAGCCAAGACAATGAGAAGACTTCAAAGGAATTTCAGAGACCTCCAGAGCAGCCCCTCCCATCACAGACCCAGAGGCCTAGGAGGGCAGAATGGTTTCTTGAGCTGAGACCAGGGCCCTGCTGCTTCTTATGTCCCAGCCACTCCAGCTCCAGCTTATACCAGTGTCCCCTGGGTATGAGACACGGAGTTAAAAGAGATTATTTTGGACCTTTAAGATGTAATGATTGCCCTGCTGGGTTTTGGATTTGCATGGGACCTGTAGGCCTTTTCCTTTAGCCAATTTCTCTCTTTTCAAATAGGAGTATTTACCAAATGCCTGTACTCCCATTGTGTCTTAGAAGTAACTAACTAATTCTTTATTTTGCAGGCTCATAGGCAGAAGGGACTACTCAGATGAGACTTTGGACTTTCGACTTTTGAGATAATGCTAGAATTAGTTAAGACGTTGAGAGACTGGTGAGAAGGAATGATTGTATTTTGCAATGTGAGAAGGACATGAGATTTGGGAGGAGCCAGGGATAGAATATAAAAGCGTGTTACATCTTCCCTCTCTCTTTCTTCCTTTTGCTCTGGCCATGTGAGGTGCCAAGGCCCCCCTTTGCCTTCCACCTTGATTGTATATGTCCTGAGACCTCCCAAGAAGCTGAGCAGATGTCAGCACTATACTTCTGGTATAGCCTGCAGGACAATGAGCCAATTAAACCTCTTTTCTTTATAAATTACCCAGTCTCAGCTATTGCCTTATAGCAATGTGAGAAGAAACTAATACATTCATGTTTCCATTTTCATTTGTTTTAATAAGATTTCTGATTTCCATCTTAATTTCTTCATTAACCCAATGGTTATTCAGAAGCATGTGGTTTCTGCTGATTTGTATAGTTTCTAAAGTTCCTCTTGTTATTATTTCTAATTCTAGTCCATTGCAGCCTGAGAATATATATGATATAATTTTTATTTTTGTAAATTTGTTAAGACTTGTTTTATGGCCTAATATATGGCCTGATCTGGAGAATGTTCCATGCACTGATGAGAAGAATGTGTATTCTACAGCTATTGGACCAAAAGTTCTGTAAATGTCTGTTAGGTCCACCTGGTCTAAAGTTCAATTTAAGTCCTTTTCTTGAGATGAAGTCTCATTCTGTTGCCCAGGCTGGAGTGCAGTGGTGCAATCTTGGCTCACTGCAACCTCCACTTACTGGGTTCAAGTGATCCTTCCACCTCAGCCTCCCAAGTAGCTGGCATTACAGGTGTGTACCACCATGACTAGCTATTTTTGTATTTTTAGTAGAGATGATGTTTCATCATGTTAGCCAGGCTGCTCTTGAACTCCTGACCTCAAGTGATTCGTCCTCCTCAGCCTCCCAAAGTGCTGGGATTACAGGGGTGAACCTGGTCGTAAGTTGGTTATATTTTTGCCGATTTTCTGTCTAGATGATCTGCCTAATGCTGAATAGGGTGTTAAAGTTTCCCACAATTATTGTATTGCAGTTTCTTTCTCTTTAGATCTAGTAATTTTTGCTTTATGAATCTGGGTGCTTCAGTGTTGCTTGCATATACATTTTAAATTATTTCCTCTTCCTGGATTGACTCCTTATCATTATATAATGACCTTATTTTACTTTTTCTACTATGTTTGGCTTACAGTGTGTTTTATCTGATATAAATATAGTTACTTCTGCTCAATTTTGGGTTTTGTTTGCATGGGATATCTTTTTCTATCCCTTAACTTTCACTCTATATGTGCTTTTATATGTAAAGTGCATTTCTTGTAAGTTGCATATAATTGGATCATGCTTTTTTTTTATTTATACAGCCAGTCTATATCTCTTTTTTTCTTTTATTTATTTACTTATTTTTATTATACTTTAAGTTCTAGGGTACATGTGCACAACGTGCAGGTTTCATACATAGGTATACATGTGCCATGTTGGTTTACTGCACCCATCAACTCATCATTTACATTAGGTATTTCTCCTAATGCTATCCCTCCCCAAGTCCCCCACCCCACTACAGGACCCAGTGTATGATATTCCCCTCCCAGTGTCCAAGTGATCTCATTGTTCAATTCCCACCTATGAATGAGAACATGCAGCATTTGGTTTTCTGTCCTTGTGACAGTTTGCTGAGAATGATGGTTTCCAGCTTCATTCATGTCCCTGAAAAGGACATGAACTCATCCTTCAATGGCTGCGTGGTATTCCACGGTGTATATGTGCCACATTTTTTATCCAGTCTATTATTGATGGACATTTGGGTTGGTTCCAAGTCTTTGCTATTGTGAATAGTGCCACGATGAACATACGTGTGCATGTATATACCCAGTAATGAGATTGATCAAATGGTAATTCTAGTTCTAGATCCTTGAGGAATCACCACACTGTCTTCCACAATGGTTGAACTAATTTACACTCCCAACAGCAGTGTAAAAGCGTTCCTATTTCTCCACATCCTCCCCTGCATCAGTTGTTTCCTGACTTTTTAATGATCTCCATTCCAGCTGGTGTGAGATGGTATCTCATTGTGTTTTGATTTGCATTTCTCTGATGGCTGGTGATGATGAGCATTTTTTCATGTGTCTGTTGGCTGCATAAATGTCTTCTTCTGAGAAATGTCTGTTCATATCCTTTGCCCACTTTTTGATGGGGTTGTTTGTTTCTTTCTTGTAAATTTGTTTGAGCTCTTTGTGGATTCTAGATATTAGTCCTTTGTCAGATGGGTAGATTGCAATAATTTTCTCCCATTCTGTAAGTTGCCTGTTCACTCTGATGGTAGTTACTTTTGCCATGCAGAAGCTCTTCAGTTTAATTAGATCCCATGTGTCTATTTTGGCTCTTATTGCCATTGCTTTTGGTGTTTTAGTCATGAAGTCCTTGCCCATGCCTGTGTCCTGAATGATATTGCCTGGGTTTTCTTCTAGGGTTTTTATGGTTTTAGGTCTAACATTTAAGTCTTTAACCCATATTGAATTAATTTTTGTATAAGGTGTAAGGAAGGGATCCAGTTTCAGCTTTCTATATATGGCTAGCCAGTTTTCCCAGCACCATTTATTAAATAGGGAATCCTTTCCCCATTTCTTGTTTTTGTCAGGTTTGTCAAAGATCAGATGGCTGTAGATGTGTGGTATTATTTCTGAGGGCTCTGTTCTGTTCCATTGGTCTATATATCTGTTTTGGTACCAGTACCATGCTGTTTTGGTTACTGTAGCCTTGTAGTATAGTTTGAAGTCAGGTAGCATAAGATACTTCCAGCTTTGTTCTTTTTGCTTAGGATTATCTTGGCCATGTGAGCTCTTTTTTGGTTCCATATGAACTTTAAAATAGTTTTTTTCAATTCTCTGAAGAAAGTCATTGGTAGCTTGATGGGGATGGCATTGAATCTATAAATTACCTTTTCACAATCTCGATGCTTCCTATCCATGAGCATGGAATATTCTTCCATTTGTTTGTGTCCTCTTTTATTTTGTTGGGCAGTGGTTTGTAGTTCTCCTTGAAGAAGTCCTTCACATCCCTTGTAAGTTGGATTCCTAGGTATTTTATTCTGTCTGTAGCAATTGTGAATGGGAGTTCACTCATGATTTGGCTCTTTGTCTATCAATGGTGTATAGAAATGCTTGTGATTTCTTCGTATTGATTTTGTATTCTGAGAATTTGCTGAAGTTGCTTATCAGCTTAAGGAGATTTTTGGCTGAGATGATGGGGTTTTCTAAACATAGAATCATGTCATCTGCAAACAGGGACAATTTGACTTCCTCATTTCCTAATTGAATACCCTTTATTTCTTTCTCTTGCCTGATTGCCCTGGCCAGAACTTTCAACACCATGTTGCATAGGAGTGGTGAAAGAGGGCATCCCTGTCTTGTGCCAGTTTTCAAAGGGAATGCTTCCAGTTTTGCCCATTCAGTAGGATATTGACAGCCAGTCTATATCTCTTAAGAGGGGAATTTAATCCTTTTAAATTCAAGGTTAATATAGACATATGAGGCTTTGTTCCTGTCATGTTGTTGCTTACTGTTTGTTTTATGTATTCTATATTCCATTCTTTTTCTCATTTTTTGTCATTGTGGTTTTGTAGATGAATATCTGTAGTAGTATCATTTGAGTCCTTCCTCTTTTTTACCATTGTTTTACACTTTGTTGTGTTTTCACCATGATAAGCATCATCATTTCACTTCCAGGTATAGAACTCCTTTGAGCATTTGTAGGGCCAGTCTAGCGGTGCTGAATTCCCTCAGCTTTTGCTTGTCTAGGAGCAACTTTATTTCTCCTCCATTTAGGAAGGATTATTTTTCTGGATATAGTATTCTTGGCTAGCAGGGTTTTTGCCTCAGCACTTTAAATGTATCATCTCCTGGCCGGGCGCGGTGGCTCAAGCCTGTAATCCCAGCACTTTGGGAGGCCGAGATGGGCGGATCACGAGGTCAGGAGATCGAGACCATCCTGGCTAACACGGTGAAACCCCGTCTCTACTAAGAAATACAAAAAATAGCCGGGCGAGGTGGCGGGCGCCTGTAGTCCCAGCTACTCGGGAGGCTGAGGCCGGAGAATGGCGTGAACCCGGGAGGCGGAGCTTGCAGTGAGCTGAGATCTGGCCACTGCACTCCAGCCTGGGCTACAGAGCGAGACTCCGTCTTAAAAAAAAAAAAAAAAAAAAAAAAAAAATGTATCATCTCCTTCTCTTCTGGTCTATAAGGTTTCTGCTGACATATCTTCCATTACTATGATGTGATTTCCTTTAGAGGTGACTAAATTCTTTCTGTTTTTAGAATTTTCTTTGTCATTGACTTTAGACATTTTGACTATAATGTGCTGTGCAGAATTTGTGCATTGTATCCGTTTAGGGGATTGCTGGGTCTCCTGTATCTGGATGTCTAAACCTCCTACTGGATGTGGAAAGGTTTTTTCTATTATTTTTATCTATTATTTTGTTATATATGTTTAACTATGTCAATATCTCTTTACCTTCTGGGATATCAATAATTTGTATATTTGATCACTTTATGGTGTTCCATATATCATGAAGGCTTTGCTTAGCTTTTTTTTTTTTTTTTTTTTTTTAGACGGAATCTTGCTCTGTCACCCAGGCTGGAGTGCAGTGGTGCGATCTCAGTTCACTGCAAGCTCCACCTCCCAGGTTCACGCCATTCTTCTGCCTCAGCCTCTAGAGTAGCTGGGACTACAGGTGCCCGCCACCACACCTGGCTAATTTTTTGTATTTTCAGTAGAGACAGGGTTTCACCATGTTAGCCAGGATTGTCTCGATCTTCTGACCTCATGATCCTCCCGCCTCGCCCTCCCAAAGTGCTAGGATTACAGGCGTGAGCCACTGCACCAGGCCTGTTTAGCTTCTTTTAATTCTTTTTTTTTTTCCTTTATATTTTCATGGCTGGCTTATTTCAAAAGTTGAACCTGAACTGTCTTCAGGTTCAGAGCTTCTTTCATCTGCTGGAGCTAATCTATTGTTGAAGCTTTCAAGTGTTTTATGTTGTTCTTTCAATGAATTGTTCAGTTGCAGAATTTCTGTTTGATTCTTTTACAACATCTATGTCTTTGGTAAACTGATTCATATTCTGAATTGTTTTTCAGATTTCTTTGTATTGTTTTTCAGAATTATCTTGTATCTCACTATCCTTCTTTAGAATCTGTAATTTGGATTATTTTTCTGGAATTTCATTAATTGCTTTTTGATTGAGATGTTTCTGGAGAATTATCGTGTTTCTTTTTTTAAAAAGTTATTTAAATTTTTTTTCTTAAAGACCATTATTATAGTATATCTTCCTTTAAAAGTGTCATCTTTTCTGGCTTTTTCATGTTTCCTGTGTTCTTATGTTAGTATATGTACATCTGATGTTTCAGTTGCTTCTTCCAATTTTAAAAAATTTGCTTTTGTAGGGGGAGAACGCTTCCTGAGGATGAATAGATAGTTTTGGTTGGGCAGGGTACTTTGACTTTTATTGTGGTTGCAGCAGTAGTATAATTACTTTGATTTCTTTGGCCATGACTAGCATAAGTGTCATCTGACATTTCCTCAGTGGCCTAGGGTAAAGTTATTCTTGGGACTATGATGCAGCTTTGCTGGTGACTGGGATGCCAAGTAAGCCAGTCTTTGAGCCCCAGTGGTGTTAGCAATGGGCTGAGTATGCCCATCCTTGTGTCCCAGGGCAGCATACCCTGGCAGCAGTGTTAGGTCAAATCAGGTCAATTCTTGGGCCTCCAGGTGCCTTACTCAAATACTGGTAGTGGAAGCCATGGAACCAGCAGGTGGGTGATTTCTTGGGCTCTTGGGACACTTGTGTGGCATGCATGATGGCAATGGCAGTGACAGGATGACCCTCTGAGTCCTGAGTGGTGCTCACTAATGTTGGTTGTGCCAATGATAAGCTGGGCTTACTTCTCTTTTTTAATTGAAATTGTAATGTTTAATTAAGGAATTAAAATTTCTTAATTAAATTTAAAATTTTAGTAAAGAGGGATTTTTTGGGGTTTGTTTCTTTTTTAATTTTTTTATTATACTTTAAGTTCTAGGGTACATGTGCATAATGTGCAGGTTTGTTACATATGTACACGTATGTCATGTTGGTGTGCTGCACCCATTAACTCGTCATTTACATTAGGTATATCTCCTAATGCTATCCCTCCCCACTCCCCCTACCCCACAACAGGTCTCGGTGTGTGATGTTCCCTTTCCTGTGTCCAAGTGTTCTCATTGTTCAATTCCCACCTATGAGTGAAAACATGCAGTGTTTGGTTTTCTGTTCTTGTGACAGTTTGCTGAGAATGATGGTTTCCTGCTTCATCCATGTTCCTACAAAGGACATGAACTAATCCTTTTTTATGGCTACATAGTATTCCATGGTGTGTGTGTGTATATATATATATATATATATATATATATATATATGTGCCAAATATTCTTAATCCAGTCTGTCATTGGACATTTGGGTTGGTTCCAAGTCTTTGCTATAGTGAATAGTGCCGCAATAAACATACGTGTGCATGTGTCTTTATAGCAGCATGATTTATAATCCTTTGGGTATATACCCAGTAATGGGATGGCTGGGTCAAATGGTATTTCTAGTTCTAGATTCTTGAGGAATCACCACACTGTCTTCCACAATGGTTGAACTAGTTTACAGTCCCACCAACAGTATAAAAGTGTTCCTATTTCTCCACAGCCTCTCCAGCACTTGTTGTTTCCTGACTTTTTAATGATTGCCATTCTAACTGGTGTGAGATGGTATCTCATTGTGGTTTTGATTTGCATTTCTCTGATGGCTAGTGATGATGAGCATTTTTTCATGTGTCTGTTGGCTGCATAAATGTCTTCTTCTGAGAAGTGTGTTCATATCCTTCACCCACTTTTTGATGGGGTTGTTTTTTTCTTGTAAATTTGTTTTAGTTCTTTGTAGGTTCTGGATATTAGCCCTTTGTCAGATGAGTAGATTGCAAAAATTTTCTCCCATTCTGTAAGTTGCCTGCCCACTGTGATGGTAGTTTCTTTTGCTGTGCAGAAGCTCTTTAGTTTAATTAGATCCTATGTGTCATTTTTGGCTTTTATTGCCATTACTTTTGGTGTTTTAGACATGAAGTCTTTGCCCATGCCTGTGTCCTGAATTGTATTGCCTAGGTTTTCTTCTAGGGTTTTTACGGTATTAGGTCTAACATTTAAGTCTCTAATCCATCTTGAATTAACTTTTGTATAAGGTGTAAGGAAGGGATCCAGTTTCAGCTTTCTACTTATGGCTAGTCAGTTTTCCCAGCACCATTTATTAAATAGGGAATCCTTTCCCAATTTCTTATTTTTGTCAGGTTTGTCAAAGATCAGATGGTTGTATACATGTGATATTATTTCTGAGGGCTCTGTTCTGTTCCGTTGGTCTATATATCTGTTTTGGTACCAGTACCATGCTGTTTTAGTTATTGTAGCCTTGTAGTATAGTTTGAAGTCAGGTAGCGTGATGCCTCCAGCTTTGTTCTTTTGGTTTAGGACTGTCTTGGCAATGTGGGCTCTTTTTTGGTTCCACATGAACTTTAAAGTAGTTTTTCCAATTCTGTGAAGAAAGTCATTGATAGCTTAATGGGGATGGTATTGAATCTATAAATTACCTTGGGCAGTATGGCCATTTTCACGATATTGATTCTTCCTATCCATGAGCATGGAATGTTCTTCCATTTGTTTGTGTCCTCTTTTATTTCATTGAGCAGTGGTTTGTAGTTCTCCTTGAAGAGGTCCTTCACATGAAGAGGGATATTATTATTCAGGGTTTTGATATTACAGTTTCTTTTCAGTTCATTACATTTTGCTAAATTAAGCTATTTGAATATTACTATTTGTCATTGCGAACCATGGTTTGCAATGACAAATAGTAATCTTCAAATACTTTAACTTATTAATATATTTTTATTATTACTTACTTTATTATTTTAGGGAGGGGAGAGGAGTATCTGGCCAAGGAGCAAGAAGTGCAAAGTTGGAATGTCCAAAGAATAGCAAAAAGTTTAATCTGGCTATATCAGTGAAGCAGAAGAAAACATAGCAAGAGATGCATTTGTAGAGATAGAACCATCTAAACATGGTTCACAATGACAAATAGTAATATTCTAATAGTTTAATTATCAAAACCTAATTAACTAAAAAGAAACTAGAATATCAAACCCTGAACAATAATATCCCCCTTTATTCATTTTTAAAAAGTGTATTGAACCCTTATTATATATTAGGCACTATTTGTAATATTTTGTATACAGTGGTGGTTGAAATAAACGTAACAGTAAATCAGTAATCAGACAACTCAGTGCTCTGAAATAATCACAGATCAAGATGTATAAAAAATATCCTCTGAATGTGGAAATAGCTATGCCTCAGAACTAAGCCTCAGTTAGGCTTTAACCAAAGCTGTCTAAATGTAATTCTTAAGAGTCTTATTTATCTGGTTTCCAATCCCACAGATTAGAATCAGAAACTAAAAGACAGGCTTATGAGTCTAGAAAGCAAGCATTTTGACAGCAATAAAATGCTGATCTCTAACAACAAAAAGGAACAAAAATCAAACATATCTTCATATTGATTTGTTCAAAATGATCAAAAAATCATCAAGAAAAGTTAATCCTGTAGCATAGACTCCTTTTAAGAAACTGTGGGTTCTTATATTACCCTTTATAAATATTTTCATGAAAAAATGTTTTTAAATAAAATTTAGATCCTTTAAGACATAAGATTCACTAATCCAGAAATTTTTATGAGGAGATATAGGCAAAATGAGATATGGGCATGTCCATAGAAGAGTTATGTTCTGATTTCAAAAAAACTTGTTTCCCAACAGCTTTGAAATATCAGTCTTTCTTCAAACTCTTGCCATGATACACAGCATTGAGATGATCAACAATTCAACACTATTATCTGGAGTCAAACTGGGGTATGAAATCTATGACACTTGTACAGAAGTCACAGTGGCAATGGCAGCCACTCTGAGGTTTCTTTCTAAATTCAACTGCTCCAAAGAAACTGTGGAGTTTAAGTGTGACTATTCCAGCTACATGCCAAGAGTTAAGGCTGTCATAGGTTCTGGGTATTCAGAAATAACAATGGCTGTCTCCAGGATGTTGAATTTACAGCTCATGCCACAGGTAGGTTTTGTGCTACCTCCATACATTGATTTTGATCACATTTGTTATTATGAAAGGATCAGAGAAACCTGAGGAAACTAGTTAGGGAGTCACTTTTACTTTAACCTTTCTTTCTCTTTAGTTAAAGAAAGGATGCATACCATTACAGAGGGTATAGTGGAAAAGTACTAAGGGAGTAATTACCCCTCAATCTATCAGGTCTAGTTTCTGACTGTTTTCAGCTTGATTTGTATAAGACACAAACATCTTTGGGCCTAAACTGCCTTGTTTTTAAAATAACATCAGTCACATGCTATGAAGAAACTAAAGAGACTCAGGAGTAAGGAGACAGAGAGGTCAAAAGAAGACTTCTTGAGGAAGTGACATTTAGTCTCAAGCTCGAGTGAGGAGTGTGAAGGGAGGATAAAGAGTATCTGAGAAAGTAGCAAGTGCAAAGTTGGAATGCCTGAAGAATAGCAAAAAGGCCAATCTGGCTAGATCAGTCGAAGCAAAAGGAAACATAGTAAGAGATGCTTATGTAGAGATAGGCAAAGCCTAGGTCATGTAGCATCTTGTAAGCCCTGGGACAGTTTGCATGTTGTTCTGAATATGATGGGAAGGCATTGAGCAAAGACTATAGAGCTATTTCTTTCCCTGGAATGCAAGCCAATAACCAGAAAGTAAGCAAAAAGTTCTCTGAAAAAAACAAATCAGATGTCAGAGCACTGTGTACTAAGTTCTTGAACATTGCTCAGGGTCAATTAAGTCTCTTTAGCTTTCATTGTGAAATCACACTACTTTGTAACTCTCTACATCACTGATTTCTAATCTTAAGGAAGAAGAGAAGCCAAAAGTTAGAAAAGAAAAAGGTTTATATTCAGATTATTAAGAAATGACCATCTGACAGAAGTGAGCAGACAGAAAAAAAAAAAAAAATATATATATATATATATATATATATGTAACATAATGAAAATGTGTATAAGAATTCAAAATACATAACTTTTTGGAGGTAGAGTAAATAAATGCATATACATACAAAGACTATTAGAGTTCCATTATATTATAGTGACGTGGGTAATAAAAAAATGTAATCCAAAATGATTAAACAAAAAGAACTATTTATCAAACACATCAAAGATAAGGCTTTGGCTTAAAAGTTCTAGACTATGTATGATACTAGTTAGGTGATAAGTAAGGAAAGCAGACTTAACAACAACTGGCTAATGCAAAAATGCAATTTCTGTAATGGACAGCAGAAAAGGTAAGGGGACGTTCCATGGGTAACACTAATTTTAAGAAAGTTCAGCTCTTAATGTGCCTGAGCATAGCAACATCAGGTACTTGGAAGGTTACTTAGGTTTACTGAAAGTGTGCTCTTATCTATTTAAATTTTCTCCTTTAATCTTAGCAAGAATCTTACAACTTTACAGTAAAGAAACATTAAATAACATTCCCAAATTTATTGGAGTTGGGATTCTAACAGTTTATCTTGTTCCCAAGCCTATTGTCTTTCCACCACACCACACGGCAGCTGCAAGTAGGTAAAAAAAAAAAAAAAAAAAAAAAAAAAAAAAAAAAAAAAAAAAAAAAGAAAAGAAAAGAAAAAAAAGAAGAAGGAAAGAAAGAAAAAAAAAAAGAAATGCTGAACAAGTGACATGTTGCTATTGCATCTATAGAAGGTAATAATTCACCAAAGCTATGAATCAGGCAAAACTTTGTGTACATTAAGTAGGTCTTCCAAAAATGCTGATACTTATTTGACTAGATCAGGAGTCAGAAAACTACAGCCTGTGGACCAAATGTGGCTCTCATGCTCTTGAGCTTCCAAGCTAAAAATAGTTTTTACATTTCTAAAAGGTTGTAACAACAAAAAAAAAAGATACGACAGAGACTATACATGACCAAAAAAGCTTAAAATATTTTATATCTGGTTCTCTACAGGAAAATTTTGCTGATCCCTGGACAAGATGATTATTTGACTGATTGACTTTACCTAGAATAAAATCACCCAAATTATGCATTAGACAAGATTTTGAACACACTGATGTTCCAAACAGCATTTTGCTTATGTGATGGACTGCATTTTTCCTGTATTTACCTCTAAGTATTTGAATAATATCCACTCTTGGCCCCCTGCCAGAGATACAAGATAGATATAGAGGAATATAGAGGTGTAAATGGAAAATGAGATAGAGCCTGAATTCTCAGAAGGCCTGTACTAAATACAGTATGAAATAATTAGAAAGTCGTGATTCTGAACCATCATCAGGGCTAAGTATCATGATTTAAGCTGTTTGTAAAGTAGTAATTCATAGAAGGATGAAAAAGGCTAGAGAATTTAAGGAAAGTCGTGAAAACTTACAGCAATCAAAGAGAGGAACACCTACTGTGAACAGTCACCTGGAGTTCATCAACACCATAACTAAAATATTCTGTCTATTTCCAGGTGGGTTATGAATCAACTGCAGAAATCCTGAGTGACAAAATTCGCTTTCCTTCATTTTTACGGACTGTGCCCAGTGACTTCCATCAAATTAAAGCAATGGCTCACCTGATTCAGAAATCTGGTTGGAACTGGATTGGCATCATAACCACAGATGATGACTATGGACGATTGGCTCTTAACACTTTTATAATTCAGGCTGAAGCAAATAACGTGTGCATAGCCTTCAAAGAGGTTCTTCCAGCCTTTCTTTCAGATAATACCATTGAAGTCAGAATCAATCAGACACTGAAGAAAATCATTTTAGAAGCCCAGGTTAATGTCATTGTGGTATTTCTGAGGCAATTCCATGTTTTCAATCTCTTCAATAAAGCCATTGAAATGAATATAAATAAGATGTGGATTGCTAGTGATAATTGGTCAACTGCCACCAAGATTACCACCATTCCTAATGTTAAAAAGATTGGCAAAGTTGTGGGGTTTACCTTTAGAAGAGGGAATATATCCGCTTTCCATTCCTTTCTTCAAAATCTGCACTTGCTTCCCAGTGACAGTAACAAACTCTTACATGAATATGCCATGCATTTATCTGCCTGCACATATGTCAAGGACACTGATTTGAGTCAATGCATTTTCAATCATTCTCAAAGGACTTTGGCCTACAAGGCTAACAAGGCTATAGAAGGGAACTTCTTCATGAGAAATGACTTCCTCCGGGACTATGCTGAGCCAGGACTCATTCATAGTATTCAACTTGCAGTGTTTGCCCTTGGTTATGCCATTCGGGATCTGTGTCAAGCTCGTGACTGTCAGAACCCCAACGCTTTTCAACCATGGGAGGTACTAACTCACACATCCAAGAAAAACTCTCCTACCATCATTTTCCGCATTTCCTTCCCTGTCTGTTTAATTTGCAAAGATTTATATTCATTGCTCTTAATCCTATTCCTTTTATAAATAGACACTTTCAGTGTTTAAATAACCTGCATTTCTATCATAGTGCCTTACTCTTGAAGATAATAGAGTTGTATTTTATCTTCACTTCCTACTCTGACCTACCAAAGTTGTATTCTTTTATTTCCCACGAAAATTATTTTGATGATGCTATTTTCCTTGAGTCATATAAATTATCACTTTTAAATGCTCTTAAAAAAACACAAGAGTTAGAGCTGACATGTTTAATAATCCTTTTGTTTTTTACTAAATATGATGGGTGAGGAAACTAAAGCCAGGAAGTACCAGAAATACAACTGCAGTCTAGGTCTTCTGACTCCACCTTCCTTGCTTTTCATTGTCTTTGGTGGTTTATAATCCCAACATTTATAGTTAAGACTCTCAATTAGGATGGAGGTAGAGTAAATAAATACATATACACATAAGACCATTAGAGTCTTTATGTGTATATGTATATACGTAAAGGACTTGGACTCCAGTATTCGTCAAAGGAATGTTGTTAGGTCAGTTATGATATTCCAGGTTTAAAGAAACCAGCAATTGTGTGTAAAAGAACTTTTTCCCTTTCTTCTCTTTGATTAGTTTGGGGAAACTTAAAATTTAACATGGCTTCATTTAGTGAAAAATTTCCATTGTGCTTTCTCAAATGCCCTTGAACAAGGCATTGAAAACTACATTGCTTCCTTTAATAATGATATTTTACTTATTAGAAACAAATTTCTCAATAACGTGTATTCAAAGACAAACTTGTGTGTCCTGAGGCAGAATCATGTTACAAAATATATATTTTTTAAATTTGTAAGAGAAAAGAAGGTAAAAGAAATAAGACAATTCTTCTGATCATACAAGTGGATATCTAGAACAAGTTTTTTCTACTTTTGTCATTTTTTTTTTACTTTAAACACCCAAAAATACCATTTCTGAGGTCTGGTATGACCAGTTAACATTTGGGAGGATCATGCAATGGTGGGAGGGTATTTTAAATTGCTCACTTTTAAACTACTTTTTACCTTATAAATACAAAGCCAAAAATCTAATAAAGAGGTAAAACTAGAGATTAGGACCTTTTCTCAAGTGCAAACACTCTTAAAAAATATATATATCTATATATAATATATATAGATATATATAGTTATGTCTGATGACTTTAAGACACCTATATGAAAGCATTCCCTTTGTAATATAAAACTTTAATGATGGTGGTAAAAGCCATAAATTATCTTTTTTAGATCATCATTCTTCACTATATTCCAAGGTCAGTACAAAGTTTTCTAATATATTCCAAGGCTTTTGGCCTGGTGCACTGCAGAAAAACAGTTTTAATTTTTAAAATTAGACTACAATAATAATACCACCACATAGAATTTTAGAAATAAGAGATTGAGAAAAAGACATAGAGAACAGTCGTAGAGACAGATGACATAAAGTGGAGCGGGGGGGCGGTTATACGAAGAACCTCATAAGGACAAAGAAATGCAAATAGCAAGAGTTATTCACCGCCTGAAGATATGGGGAAAAATAGAGAAAGTGTTTTAAATTAGGAATAAGTCTCAAACATGTTGATGATAAGATTTGAGAAGAAATCATCTAAGCAGAGTCTCCTAAAATGTTTTATTTAAACACGAGGAAACTGGAGTCATTCTTTTTGCCCCCAGAACCTGTTAATCTAGAAACAAACAGAAACAGATTGGAAAGGAAGAACAGGGGGATGACTTGCTCCTTTGATCATGACATGAGTGAGCCATATCAAGTCAGTGCAAGAGTCGGTAAGACAAATAATACAAAGAGTTATCCTTTTATAAAGAAATCTCTGTAGACTTAAATTTTAAAGATCAGCAACATTTAGGGTCCCTAGTCAATGATACATTCTTAAGGATTACTTTGTACCCTAGCAAAATTCACTAATATATAAAGAGTACATTCTAAATTATTTTAGATTCAAATAATTTTAAAGGGGTTAAGTTTTCCCAGTGTTTGAGGATAGTACTTACTTTGACCCCATATGTGGTGATATTTGTGAGCCATACGCAGGGACAGCACAGTCATGCTTGTTTTACTTCAGCAGATTTTTGATGTTCCTCAGATGTGTGTGGAGGATACCACTTCCTTGCTGTGACCAGTGATTTTGGTTTTCTTTTTGGTTTTCCTTTACTTCTGATGATATATAAGCTAGTAAGTGATGTGCAAGAGATGAAAGAATGTCTAATAGTTAAACTTCAATTCATATACTTATTTAGCAAATGTTTGGTGTCTCAATGTTTCAGGCAGTGTGTTGGGTGGTGAAGATATTATGGAGAACAGGACAGAATTCCTTCCCTAAAGGAATTATCTGTCCAGTGATGTGTACAATCAAACAATTAAGGAGCTGATTACAATGTAGGATGGTGCATTATAGTGTTTCATATAAACACAAGATGACGGAGAAGTACTTAAGTGAGACAGCTAATCCAGTATTACCAATTCAGAGAATATTCTCCAAAAAACATGACCTCTGTGTGAATGCAAGGAAGAGTAGCAGTTAGCCAGAACAGAAATATTCCAGCAAAGTCCCAGAAAATAGAGAAAAGAAAGCACAGCATCTTCAGGAAGCAGGAAATCATGCTATGTGACTGGAGTCTTGCAAGAGAGCTGTAATGAGTTAGTGAAGGACTAACTGAATGAGTTAGTGAAAGATATATTATTAGAGCCTTGTCCATCAGGGCATCTCAAACTTTGATGTGCAGTTGACTTTCTTGGGAATCTTATTATCTGTTAATTCAGTAGTTCCACAGTGGGATTGAAAAGTCTACATTTTTAACAATGTCCCAGATGATGCCGATACTGCTAGTATAGGGACACCCCCTTAAATGGAAAGGCTGCAAATTATGTTCAAAGGTTTGAACTTGACAGAGGATAGGGCAGCTAATTAAAGACATTCTCAGGCAGGAGAGTGATATGATACTTTTTCCATCCAAGGTGAATTGATTAGAGAGACACAAGACTGAAGGGAGAAAGACCAATTTGGTAAATCAGACATAAGATAAGAATGCCTACAGGTAAGACAATAAGGATGAAAAGATGTATACGTGGATATTGAAGAGGGAGGATGAAGAGCATTTGAAGGTCGATTGGATGTAAATGATGACAGCGAGCACGAAAAGTGCTGCAGATGATTCCAATATGGGACAACTGGTGTTATTTGTCAATCTGGAAACGTAGAGAAAAGTGGAGGTCTGGTGGGAGTAAGAAATATTAAGCATTCCATTTTGGAGATGTTGAATTTGATGAATTTATGAAACATGTATTAGTAAGTGTAGCAAGGTAGTTGCATATTAGTCCAGAAGTCAAGAGAGACATGAGAGCAATTTTGGCATGGTAAGATAATAATAACTAATAATTTTTAAAACATATGGTTCTAGATACTGATATACACCACCTCTAATCTTTATAAAATATGGTAGGCCGACAGGACTCATCCTCTTTACATTGCATCTTGAAGAAGTGGTAAGAAGAAGTGTTTCTAGTGACCAAGACTTGTCAGAGTTTAGAGATGGAAGAAACCTTAACAGTAAAGATCTATCCCATGGTGATTCACATAGTTAGCAATGAAACTGCTGCCCCAGCCTTAGATCAGTGTATTTTCTCCTACACAATGGAAAACTTCACAAAAGAAGGCATAGTCTGGGCATCAGGACACAGATGCAAGGCTGTTTCCTCTGCTCTTCTCTAACTGAGCCATGAAGATACCTCTTTCCACAGTAACCTTACTTAGGGAGGTAGAGCAGACATCAGCACAGTTAGAACAACGGAAAGCAATATCAACCATATCACCTTAATTGGTGTGATTCCTGGCCATGTGTGCTTAAAAACTGGGCATTATCATACACAGGTGAATAAGATGACAATTGAAATGCAAATCCCATTCTCTAAATTTGTAGTGTCAATTAATGGTGAATTTCAGAATCTCCATGAAAAATGTTTTTAAATGCTGTGAAAAAGCATTTAACAGCTTAATAACAGCTTAAGATTTACCTTACTTCATAGCAAATGTTTTATTATATTTAATGAGTAATAAAAATACTGTTGTATTTGCTTCTACCCTGTTTCCTGTAAGAAGAAGCATAAAATTGTGGAAGTTTATTTACATTATACAATTTTATGATTATTTACAGAACAAATATGTGTCAGAACTTTAGCCTATAAAGCCTAATTAAGCACAGGAAAAAAAGAGGTAGAAATTATAGTTCAAACACTTGTGTGGAAAAGGATATGCTCCCTAAAGAACTGAGTCACTGGGGTTTACATGTATATATTGCTTAAGGAAAGAACAGAAGAAACAAACCAGTCAACAGATAGAAGTGAGAACATTGGAGGTAGGCTCTTGCATATTCTTTCATTTTTGTTCTCTCCTTTTTTTTTTCTTCCAGGCAATTGCTAGAATAAAATTTTGTTAGTGAATTCCACCATGTTAAATCTGATATCCTGCTTCTTTAAAGTAACACTAATTAATTGATATCCATTAAAAGAGCTAAGAAATCTGTGGAGACATAAAATAAATACACACATATAGAGATTCTGCTAAAGAAACATTTCTCATTGACGTTATTATCATAGCTAATCTATTTACTTGAAAATGTAACTTATTTTTTATATTCTATTGACAAAAAATTGAAACACTCATAAAAAGTTAACTCAAAAGAAAGAGAATAGAATTGTCTTCAAATAGAATAATTTCTGCCTTATTCTATAGATTTTATACCTAACAAAAGCCACATAAAACCATAGATTTAGGTAATAAATGGGCCATTATGAAAGCATTCGGAGAGGATATTTATTTGGCTTACTTATATATTAAGTTAATATTGAAGCCAGAACAGCAGCCTGTTTCCCTACCTTCTAGTCTATTGTTCTTCCACTACAGCACAACCTCAATATGGCTACCCCATTTGTAAGCAAAATATTTTTTGTCCTAACTCTGTAGTATACAAGTTCTCACTGTACAAACTGGGTAGCAAGACAGGCAACTTATCCTTATATTTCTTTCCTCTCAAGTTAAAAAATAAATCATTTTGTGAATTAACTTAGAAATATAATTTAAAGATCACTTTACTACATACTCAATCATTGAAACAAACTTAAGAACCATTGGAGATAATAAGATAGAAAGTAATTGTACCCGTCAAGATTTCATTGATGAGAGATAGAACCACAGTTAGATCCCAGGTGTCTATACCAGGGGACCTATTCTAAAATTCTGTAGGATAAACGCAGATACTTAGAAACAACCATTCATAGAAATTAACTTGCTTTTCCAAATTTATACGGCAAAAGTTAGGCAGAAATGAGGCTAGAACCCAAGTGAAATTCATTCTCAATTTGTTGCCAGATAGTTAAGAATTCTTGAACCAGTGATCTGTAATCTTTTTTCTCTCATTTTTAAGTGATATACTTTATAAGGCAGTGTTATCATTAGAATAACGAACACACTTGCAACATTTATTTTAAGAGCTTATTTCTGTTTTTACTTTTTATAGTTACTTGGTGTGCTAAAAAATGTGACATTCACTGATGGAGGGACTTCATTTTAAATTCATGATCTCTAGCTTCCAGTGGGCTCTTAACGATACATGGCATATCAGATGTATGTGCTCTGGAAGGAGATCAATGGACACATGACTGTCACCAAGATGGCAGAATATGACCTACAGAATGATGTCTTCATCATCCCAGATCAGGAAACAAAAAATGAGTTCAGGAATCTTAAGGTAATCTTGTTGTAGGCTGCTTTGTAGCACTCAAAGCAATTGGTACCTCAACTGCAAAAGTCCTTGCCCCACCAAGACCTCCAGTGACCCTCTTGCCTGTTTACTGTCCCCACCTTTCCTCCTCAAATTCCATGGTCAACTATTTAACTCCCCCTTGTACACCTCCAATTCACCTTCCCCTCTCTTCATCATACTCATCTGGCCAAGCACAATCCCTGTTAATTTCATAGTCTCTCTGCCTTTATTATCAATGTAGCTCCTATCTTAGCTGACAGTTAGGCAGGAAAGGAAAGGAATAGGTCATTATTTCTCTCATCTCAACAAACAAAGAACCTCTGTTGTTTCCTCAAGTTTTTCTTTGTATACTCTATTTCTCTTCAGTAAAACTCCCTGAAACAGTTGAATGCATTTAATGGCCCCAATTTCTCTCCTCCCATACTCTTTTGAATCCTCTTCAATCTATCGAAATTGTTTCTGTCTAGCTCACCAAAGTTAATAAAGCCGAATATTATCATATATTCACTTACCAACTAATTATTCTCCCCCCAATGACATCTTTTCCTTGTTTGCTTCCACCACACTACATTCCCTTGATTTTCTTCCTGTATATCTGGCCACTAATTCTCCTTTGCTAGTTCCTCATCATTCACACTACCTCTAATCATTCAGGTGCCCAGGGCTCAGAACTGCTCCTCTTTTTGTCTACCCCTTTCCTTAGTGATCTCATCCAGGTTTGGGGCTTTAAATGATATTATACAGGAGACTGATGACTACTAGATTTTTATCTCTGACTTCTAACCCAAATAAATATACAACTGCCTAATTGACATCTCTACCTGAACGTGTAGCAGTCAACCTAAATCTCCAAAACAGAGCTGATATTCTCTCCCAACCTACTTGCCTCTCAATAAACAGCAACCCCCTTCCCCTAGTTGCTCATGAGAAAACCTGCTGGGATTCTTGTCACCTCTCTTTCAGTCACACTCCATAACCAATGAGTTTTACTTTCAAAATGTGTCCAGAACCTGACCACTTTTTACTACCTACTCCAGTGCTGTTGCAATCACTTCTCACCCAGATTATTGCAGAAGGTTTTCTGCCTCCCCTCTTAACCCTTCGGTCTATTTCCTTTTTTTTTTTCCCCCCCCCCCGAGATGGATTCTTGCTCTGTCTTCCAGGCTGGTATGCAATGGCACGATCTCAGCTCATTGCAACTTCTGCCTCCCAGGTTCAAGCAATTCTCTGGCCTCAACCTCCTGAGTACCTGGGATTACAGGCGTGCACCACCATGCCCGGCTAATTTTTGTATTTTTAACAGAGATAGGGTTTAACCATGTTGGCCAGGCTAGTCTTGAACTCCTGACCTCGTGATCTGCCTGCCTTGGCCTCCCAAAGTGCTGGAATTACAGGCGTAAGCCACTGCGCCGGCCCCCTTCAGTCTGTTTTCAAAACAGAGATACAAGTGGTCCTGTAAAACATAGTGCTCTGCTCAGAATCCTTTGATGGCATCCTATTTCTCTGAGGGTAAAAGCCAGTGTCTTTAAAAATTCTACACAATCTACCCCCATTACCACCCTGACCTTATCTCCCGCCCTCCCCTTACTGTACAGTCTTCCTGCAATCCCCATAGGCTTTTTGGTCTTCTATGCGTGTCTTCCCTTCTCATAGCCCAAGCACTTTGCCCTTGCTATTTCCTTTGCCTATAATAATTTTCTCTGATGTTCATGTGGTTAATTTTCTTATTTCTTTCTGTCTTTTCTAAAATGTCACCACCTCAGTGAGGCCTTCTCTGGACACCTTATTTAAAAATTGCAACATCAACCTAGTAGTTCTTATTCACTGTCCTATCCTTATTTTTCTCCTTAGCACTTATAACTTTCTGTCATTCTGTACATTTTGCTTATTTTAACTCTGTCACTCTTGTCAACTAGAACTTAAGTTCTATGAGCTAAATATTTATGTTTCATTCCCCACTGTGGCTTCAACAATTAGAACAGTGCCTAACATAGATATGCACTCAACCAATATTTGGTGAATGAAAGAATGAACATAGTAATGCTGTAAACCATTTTCCTTAATCAGATTTCCCCTGGCTGTAAAAGTTTTAGTAAAGTAAGACACTTTTTCCTTGAAAGACATAAATGTAGCCATTCTTCTGTGTTCTCAAACTTTCGCTGTCATCATCTTCATTTTTCTTACCATTATCCTCACAACTACATTACGAACCCAGCGCTCTGCTAAACACCGTAACTCACACTGAAGCTTTTAAAACATGCTCTGATTCATTTTCTTTTTGAATACAGAGATGGCTATTATTTTTGCAAGAAACACTGTTAATTGCTATCAATACTTATCTCCAGACTCTGTAGGGAATTCACTTAATGAAGAGAAGGTGATAGAATGACAGGTAATTATGTGAGGCTCTTAGTGACTAAATGGAAGGGGCTGACCACTATGAACAGAGAGACAAGTCTTCCCTTCTGATGGAGACACCTATAATTATTTCAAGGATACACTAAAAACCAACAGTATCTGAAATCGTTTAGGTCAGATTTCTGGATTTGTCCATTTGCAGGCTAGTTGGGGTATTGACATTTCTGGTAAGTCACAAGAACTCATAGTACAAAACATCAGATAATCCTAAATCAATTGAAGCCTAAAGTAATCAGTACAAGATTTTAGACTGTCTTTGCTCTTGATGCGGAGGGAGAGAAGGGACCCTAACAAGGTCCAGCTTTATCTCGTAGTTAAATCTTTTTGTGTCCTCTGAGCACCCTCCAGGAGAGTGGATACTTTAAAAGTTTACCCTGGGGAATTCTCAAGGCATATATACTACCTGGTGAAAACCCAGGTCAGCAATAAGTGGAGAGAAGAAGAAAACCAGTGCTTGCAGACCCAGGGCCTGCTGAATCTTTTCTATCTCAGACAGATCATTTGTACCTTCCAGAGAAAGACTGGTTAGCTTAGTACTTCAATTGTGTTCCAGAGTAGGAAATAATGGATAACAGAATCTTGAGAAAGACGCATTTAACCATTCTGCCCTGCTCCGACGGTAAAAGTGACAAGACAAAGCAAATTTCTCTCACAAGATATGCCATGAAAAAGGGACTATGAATAGAGAATAATAACATAGCTGAAATGCAAAGAATTACTAGCTAGGGTTCCATAAAAGTAGAACACTGCATGTAATTCAAATTGTGACATGCAAATTATAACTTGAATTCTCAAGATTATTTAAATATTATATATTTAGGGCTGTCTTTTAAATCTAATATTCTAATATTAGAGTATTAAATTTTAAATTTTATTTTAAACTCAATTTTTTTTTTTAGTTTTTAGAGTTAGATAGGACATGATCCTTGCCAGCATGATAAGAACTTTCTTTTAAAGAATACAAAACTCTAGCCGTGTACTATTTTCTTATCTAGTGGAACCCCTCATTCAACATGGGATTGAAACTTCCCAACCATCATTATTTTCTTTAGTTCTAGCATTACACATTTCTCCCTCTACTAGGGACTTTCTGAAAGGGCTAATTTCCATAATTTGCTTACAGAAGTTTTTAATGCGACAAAAACTGTGTTCTTCTTAAAGCAGCTTCTCCATCTTAAAAGCTTGTTTACATTTCCCAAGATGGAAAAAGAGTCTATAATCCTATGAAAACAGACCAAAATAGTATTTAGTCAATATATCTTAAATTAAGCCAAGGATAATTGATTAGGATAATTCTTTTTACAAATTTACTTGTGATTTTTTTTTTTCACCTTTAATATAGCAAATTCAATCTAAATGCTCCAAGGAATGCAGTCCTGGGCAAATGAAGAAAACTACAAGAAGTCAACACATCTGTTGCTATGAATGTGAGAACTGTCCTGAAAATTACTACAGTAATCAGACAGGTAATTACAGTCACTCCACATGGATAGTGATACATGTGAATCATTCCTCTTAGGTT
This sequence comes from Papio anubis, assembly GCF_008728515.1. NCBI lineage: Eukaryota > Metazoa > Chordata > Mammalia > Primates > Cercopithecidae > Papio > Papio anubis. The sequence goes on from NC_044981.1 coordinate 146,365,918, forward strand.
TTTTTTTTTATTTGCATGAATTTGATTTTGGTTCGTTTTTTCATTTGAAAAAATTTAAAAAGCTTCCCATGCTCCTGTGAAATTAAATTCCAGTGAAGTTTCATTTTATCTTGAATTTGCTCTATTGTGTCAACAGGTGCACAGCCAATAAACAATAGAGATGTAAAAGTTACTTTACTTCCAAGGGAAAATGTCATCCCTTCACTCATATTTTCTAAAGTATGTAACTCTTAAAGTGATGCAACTTCTCCATCAATTTTGTCCATGTATCCCTATACAGATGTGCTCGGCTTGTAACTGAGGTACGAAAAAATACAAATAAGTAAACGTTGAATTAACTAAACATAATAGAAACCCAGAGGCACCTGGAGTTGAGAAACAGGTGTACACATCCTGGCGATCTCATTATGTCTACCAAGAACAAAAGTTAAACCTGAAAGCAACTTCTGTGAGACAAGGGACCAACTATTGACAGGGATGAGATGCTGGTAACTGACTGTTTGCCAACCCTATCTTTAAAAATTTCACAAGATGAAAGCAAAATACACAAATTAAAGTACGAGAGTGAGGTCAGCAGCCTTAGGAGCCTAAAAAGAAACTATGAGCACTTTCCCTGGAGTTCAGCCTAATTTAAAAGCATCAGATTTCCTTGTTTATTAGGGCATTCCCATTCATCTTGTAGAAAAGCTGAGAACTCCGGAACTGGAATAGTCCCCAGATACCTATTCTTTTTGCTTATTGGCTTCAAGGAGAAAAGTATACCAATGAAAATATTCCAAGATTCATGTCCTGTTATTGTGTCACAAAAAAAAATGTCATTTATTCCAACCTGAGAGTATCAGAACTTTATATGTATCTGCATTTTATTATCTCACATTTAAAATTTTCCCATTCCTTGGTATGTTTAATAATGTTTATAGTAGTGGAAGTGAGCATTTAAATGATGAATAAATAAAAATGCTATACCACCACCTAAAAAATTAGATAATTAGGGAGGGAGTTTTTCAGGCAACATGGTAACTAGCAACTATCTTCCAAGTGACAGAAATAAAACACCAAGGAGTATGTAACATTTATTTTCCATAAAGATGTACGGGACTCTTTAAAGGCTGTATCTGGGTTTTCTTTTGGTAACCAGGGTAAGTCGCTTCCAAGAACAAATGTAGAAATGTAGAAGACTGAAGACAACTTGGAGGATAAGCTAGGAGTTAGGAAAGCCTAAACGGATACCATCTGCTGTTCCTTTCTATGTCTCTAACACACAGCTCTCATACCTAGATGAGGCCAGTAAATGTCCACTGGACAAATGAAATGACCGACACTAGCAACTGTGGTTACGGGGCAAACAGAAAAGAACAGGTATTTTCAGGGGAATAGAGTTCAGAAAGAGGAGGAGGCTGGAAGGGTCGCGAAGTTTATAAACAGAAATACAACCTTACTTTGAGGTTAATAAAGAAGAGAACACAAAATTTTAAAGAGTTGTACAGACACTGTGGGGTGTAATCTGATGAATGCCCTGACAGAGGCCCTTTGGTTGCAGCTGGGACTCACCAACTTTGGGTGGCTGGAATGTAATATCACTTCTAGAGATACAACTCTAACATCAACTGTTTGTGCTGCCCTGCAGCCAGAATCAGCATAAATACTTTTCAAAGTTATCACTTCCAGTGCGAGAGGCTCCGATTTACCCACTACTTGGAAAAAAAATAAACTTTAATTCTTCAATTGCCATTGACTGCAATTTTGCATTATCTCACTTTTAGAAAGAGACTTCAAGCTTTTAGAGTAACCTAGCCATATTGCCTCTTCTTTTAAAAGAATTGCACCCTTATTCATGATAGCAGCTCCCATACATTGAGGGTCTACTATGTGTAATGGTCTGTGTGAAGCATTTTACATTTATTATCTCATTGAGTACGGCATCCCAATAAGGCAGAGTCTTTTCATTTTATTATTTTTTGAGATATGGGAGATTCTGAAACAGGCTCAGAAAGTTCCGTTAGTTTGTTCAAGTTTATAGGAATTACAAGTGGAAGAGATAAGAAAAGCTATGTCTGATTCCAAAGCCTTATTCTTAAGAGTGCTGGAGCCATCATCTATAATAGCAAATGCATAAGAAGCTAGCATGTATTCTGAGTATATTCATCTCCTAAACATTCACAATCCAGCTGGCTTTTTTTTCTCTCTTTTTTCTCTTTCTTTTCCTTTCTCCTCACTTTTACCTTTTCTCTCTCACTTTCTCTAAGTTTGAGCATGCTTTATTTTAATAAGTAACCAACGTGACAATCATCTATATCTGTTCTCTAGTCAGAACTATTACAGAAGGCGAATCTAATTTGTAGTATTGTGGACTATCACCTGGTTTAAATGTTGACAATGTAACTGCATCTCCTCTGTCTTTTAGATATGCCTCACTGCCTTTTATGCAACAATGAAACTCACTGGGCCCCTGTTAGGAGCACTATGTGCTTTGAAAAGGAAGTGGAATATCTCAACTGGAATGACTCCTTGGCCATCCTGCTCTTGATCCTCTCCCTACTGGGAATCATATTTGTTCTCGTTGTTGGCATAATATTTACAAGAAACCTGAACACACCTGTTGTGAAATCATCCGGGGGATTAAGAATTTGCTATGTGATCCTTCTCTGTCATTTCCTCAATTTTGCCAGCACGAGCTTTTTCATTGGAGAACCGCAAGACTTCACATGTAAAACCAGGCAGACACTGTTTGGAGTGAGCTTTACTCTCTGCATCTCCTGCATTTTGACGAAGTCCCTGAAAATTTTGCTAGCCTTCAGCTTTGATCCCAAATTACAGAAATTTCTGAAGTGCCTATATAAACCAATCCTTATTATCTTCACTTGCACGAGTATCCAGGTTGTCATTTGCACACTCTGGCTAATCTTTGCAGCACCTACTGTAGAGGTGAATGTCTCCTTGCCCAGAGTCATCATACTGGAGTGTGAGGAGGGATCCATACTTGCATTTGGCACCATGCTGGGCTACATTGCCATCCTGGCCTTCATTTGCTTCATATTTGCTTTCAAAGGCAGGAAATTACCTGAGAATTACAATGAAGCCAAATTCATAACATTTGGCATGCTCATTTACTTCATAGCTTGGATCACATTCATCCCTATCTATGCTACCACATTTGGCAAATATGTACCAGCTGTGGAGATTATTGTCATACTAATATCTAACTATGGAATCCTGTGTTGCACGTTCTTCCCCAAATGCTATGTTATTATTTGTAAGCAAGATATTAACACCAAGTCTGCCTTTCTCAAGATGATCTACAGTTATTCTTCCCATAGCGTGAGCAGCATTGCCATGAGTCATGCTTCACTGGACTCCATGAACGGCAATGTTACAATGACCAATCTCAGTTCTAGTGGCAAGTCTGCAACCTGGCAGAAAAGCAAAGATCTTCAGGCACAAGCATTTGCACACACATGCAGAGAAAATGCCACAAGTGTATCTAAAACTTTGCCTCGAAAAAGAATTTCAAGTATATGAATAAGCCTTAGGAGATTCCACATTCCAGAATAAAATGTTTCCAGGGTCTTTGCATCTAAGATATGCATTTACTTTCCCAGCAAATACGTCATATATATTTCCTTGCCACCATCTTTACCAAGTTTTAGTTGAACAGTCACTCTGTTCAATCGCCTATTGAATTGCGCCTTCAACCTGAAACTCCCTTCATTTCCTACCTCTTTCATTGGTCTCCATCTTTACCTGCTTCCTGTTAGGCACATCGTTAAAGACTTCTCTTCTATTCAAAGTTGTCCCATAATGTGTCATCCTTACTGCATTCCCAACCACTTCTTTTCAAATCTCTTTGGATTCTCCTCTGTTGAGCATTTTTACTTTTCTTCCACTGTTCAGTGTAGTTGAACAGCCATTTGAGCAATTACTATGAACCAGGTGATATGCTAAATAACAAGGTACAAAAGCAGCAAGGTGTCATTGCTGATCTCAAGGAGCTCAAAATCCAGGAGAAATAGGCACATATCAACATCTTCAATCAGTGTGAGGAAGTCTATGATTATAATGTATATAGAGTGTTACAGTGGTATAGAGAAATGGCACTCAACCACACTGGGAGAGGATGGGAGGGCTTAAGAGAAGACTTTAAATAAAGAGTATGATGGTTAGGTGAAACCCTAAAAGATGAGTAGGAGTTAGCTAATTAGAAAAAGCACAGAAAGGTATTCTAGATAAATGAGGAAAGTGGGAGCAACAACAGAAAGTGTGACAAGAAGGTGCATTCAGGGAACTACCATCATTTTGGTATTACTGGAGAGGAGCACTCTTTGGTATATAGAGGTTAGGTCATGAGAGAATTCCACCCATTGGAGTTTCTTGCTAAGGAGCATGGGTCTTTGTCCTGTGGGCAATGGGTAGCCATTAAAGTGTCTGGCACAGAAGGGACAAGTAGCTCAAAGTCCCCAGAATGATCACTCTGATACAAGGTGGCGGATGGAGTCTAGTTAAGCGAGGATTAGGATCTGTACCAGGGAATAGAAAGGGGGATATGTATGTGAATTCAAGCTATATAGAAGGTGATAATTTATTTGAAGTGGTTGGTGAAGAATGAGTTATAGGCTTCTAGTCTGGTTAATTGAAAGGTGGTATGTAATATAGGAAGAAGAAGTAACTTAGAGTAGAAGATGGAATGTTGAATTTGAGATGCCTGGAAGAATTTTAAGATATATCAAATATTCACATAAACAAAAGACCATGAGCTCAGGGGATGGTGGTCAGGGCTGGTGATAAGGATTTGGATGCCATGTTCACATTGCTCACATCTGTATAAACCATAAATATACAAAATAACACTGTGCCCAATCTTTACTTTTTCTTTAGCTGTCACCCTCTTTCTTCCTCCATCTCACAATAGACTGTTTAGAGGAAGATTGTCATTATTGACTTGTGACCTATTAGTTCTCAGTTCATTTAAAATCTGGCTTCTAGTTCACCTCTGATGAAATAGTTCATGGAAAGTTTACCTGTTACTTTTTATATCTCAAACTTGATGATTATTTTTAAGTGTTTATCTCCCTTGAATCTTAATTATATTTCTGATCTAACTCTTCCTCATTGAAATTCCCCTTCTTGGTTCCCTCTGTAATTTATAAAGCCTTCTATGAGTCAAACTCTTAAGTCTGATGTGAAGGCTCTTCTGGTTCTACTCTGATACCCTGGCCATTGCATTTTAGTCTCCTTGGCAGATTTGTCTTCCTCCACTTGACTATTAAATGTGAGTATTTCCCAGAGTTTCATCTTCAACCTACATCTGTTTTCCTGTAACACACTCTCTTGCTACAAAATTACCCAGCTCTCTGTCTTAACTTTGACCCAAATGACCCCCCAAACCATATCTCTGGCCCAGGTCACTCTCCAACCAACCTGGTTGCTTGTCCCCCCTCATACTTCAAAGTCAATATTCATAAAATTGAACTCATATTTTCCTTCTCCTTACTCCTCCTCCTCCTATTTTTCATTTCTCAGTATGTAATAGTACCACCTTTGGGTTAGTGGGCCACTGGGATGCATCCTTGACTCTACTGCCTGCTTCACAGTCCTATACCTTTAATTCATCTCCTGTATTTATTTTCTAACACTTACATTTTCTCAAAACCTTGTCATAATCTGTATCCCTGTCATCACTTCCTTAATCCAGATCTTCATTACCTCTTTTATAGATTGTTGCAATAGCCTTCTCATTTGACTCTGACCTCAAATGTTTTACTCTAAATATAGAGGAGATATTGCTAAACCTTCTATTCACTTCCACTAGATCTCTTCTATAGTAAAAGCCTCTTCATGTTACTAAATTATTTAAAAATCTATAATAAGTCAAAAGTCCTTATCTTGATACCCAGGCTCTTCAAGTCCAGCACCAACTTCTACTCCTTCCTGCTTAGTGAAGCATACTTCAGAATTGGCAAACTGCTGGTGATTGTTGGTGATTGTTCATCCTTATACCATGCTGTTTCAGGTCTTGGAGCCTGGGCTCTTCCCTCTGCCTTGATATCCTCTCCACTTCTTGTCTTTCTGAAACACTCTAGCTAAATCCACTAGACACAATTCAAGTATCTCCTCTTCTATGAAGCCTTTTTTTCTGCTCCTGTTATAGCACATATTACATTTTATTGCATTTACTTGCTTTTATCTTAATTTAACACTTATTGAGTTCCAATGCATACCAGACATAATTCTATGCACAGGGATTATTAAAAAGTTAAAAAAAAAAAGGCAAGGTCTATGCTCTCAAAGAGTTTACATTCCAGTGTTTTCACCATTTTGCAGTGAAGAGTCAATTCTTTAGTAATAATTCTCTCAACTGCCCTTTCCTCTCTAGGACTACTACTGTCACCACAACTAATATCACCCCAATTCAGGCTCTTACAACTTCACATCTTTGCTGTTGAAATATCCCAAACTAGTTACCTACCTTAGGATTTGCAGTTTAATACGTAGAATACATCATTACAGAATCAATCTTTCTCAAATTCATTCCAATACTATCAAGCTCCTCTTCAGAAAAATTTAATAACTTCCCATTGTCCTTAGAATTAAGTTGAATTTTCCTGCCTTGCTAAGCAAGACTTTCTGCAGCCTTACTTCAACACAAATTGAATGTTTTTTTTAAAAAAAAAGATATTAATTTTAGTTTTCTGCTATAGTGATAATGTGCCATAAAAATTGTTAAGGGGAGAAAATATTCTGATGTACATGAAAATGTTAAGAAATTATTATTCTGTTTGTGATTTCATTGACTCACTGGTCTGTTGATATGAAAACAATTTCTCCTATTGACATGAGAGCAAAGTTGTAGGAGAGTTTTCATATTCTTAAGTGTTGTCTCCCAAAACAAAAATCGCAGCACTGTTGTGCCAATAGAACAATAAAAGAAATATTGTTTCATAAGAGTTGTGAGTTTTACTGCAATTACATAGCTTTCAACAATTATTCTGGAGGAAAAAAATCCTACTTAACCTAAGAAATTAAGTTTTAAATTCCTTGAAGCCAAAACTACATCCTTATCATCATTTGAAAAACACAAGTAAGAGAATGACTATTTTACTTTACCTTTTTTTTTTTTTTCCTCTGAGACAAAGTCTTTTTTTTTTTTTTTTTTTTTTTTGAGACAGAGTCTCGCTTAGTCGCCCAGGCTGGAGTGCAGTGGCGCGATCTCGGCTCACTGCAACCTCTGCCTCCCAAGTTCAAGCGATTCTCCTGCCTCAGCCTCCCAAGTAGCTGGGATTACAGGTGCCTGCCACCATGGCTGGCTAACTTTTTTTGTATTTAGTAGAGACAGGGTTTCACCATGTTGGCCAGGCTGGTCTCAAACTCCCGACCTCAGATGATCCGCTCACCTTGGCCTCCCAAAGTGCTGGGATTACAAGCATGAGCCACCGTGCCCAGCCTTTCTTTTAACTTTTGAGGCCCTTAAATTCAATTGGGTGTAAATTGAATAATTTCTAACTCTTTTTGGAATAAAGGGTTTCCTCCCTTTTTGTTATAAAGGCTATACTTAAATATTATTTTTAAAATAAGAAAAAAAAAGTGAAAAAAGTACCTATCCATTCCAACTAATCAGCAATCCTTCACTATATAAGTATTCAACTCTTTAAAATTTGTCCTAATAAGTCCAAATTGTTATTTAGATAGAAACTTTTCCATTAGTCAAGACAAACTAATCTGGGGCAGGGCAGGGGTAAGGTATTTAGAATGCAGTGTCAGATTGACTCATATCGTTATCCCCTACCCTGCCCACAGGGACACACATAGTAAAACGCTTTATTGCCAAAATGGAGAATGAGGGAATAACACACATTGCACCATAGCTTTTATTGGCAGGATGAAATGAGAAGCAGGTCAACTCGGATTGTGACGATCTCAAGAGCAAGATCCACCTATAATTGTTATGATGTGTCTGGATTTTGTACAAGGCCACACCAAAACTGGTACTCAATAAATATTGAATGAGTAACTTTTAACATTCTCATGAATATTCTTGAAATCTTGTTCAAAACAGTAACTCAGTGACTTTTCCCGACCTTCCCTCTGATATTAGAATCTCCACATCTCTTAAACTGTCTTTAATCTAAACCCTCAAATAGGCCCCTACTGCCATTATCAGCAAAATAAGACTTACGGAAAGTTAGAGTGGAAAACAATTAATGCATAATCCTCAAAACTTGGGTGAAGGGAAGATGGAAAATAAGCTTGTAGACAACTAAACACAGGAGTGAAAAGTGGAACTTCCTTTGTGACATAAAAAGGAAAGGAGTATCTCCACGCCATACTTTTTTTCACCTTCTTGCCAGTCGCTATGCAAAAGTAGAGCAGCCATCTTGGACCATGAGATGAAATCTGCAAGGTGAAAAGGACAGAGCAACAAGATGAAAGAGGACTCGATCCCCAACACTGTGGAGCTGCTCTTACAGCACTGCACCCCTTACGCTTAGAGCATATGCAACAAGAACAGCCTGATAAATTCACGTGTGGGCTTTCTATTTTAATGAGTGACCAAGCACAAAAACAATATGAAGAATGGGAGAATCAACATAGTATGTAGATGCACTCACATTCAAGAGTCTCTTGTAGGAAAATCTCAAGTGATTGAAATTTCTTACATTTATAACTTCTCTTAATTTTTCTAGTAACCTGGAAGTACATTTGCAGACAAAATTAGATTACCAGAAAATGAAATTTTCAGACCTAAAAACAAATGAATCAAATAAATTCACAGTTTTACATATAGCCGTTGTTTCACATCTGTAAATATGTGGACTTGATCTGTGTTTTAGCTTGTTAGACATAGAAGGGCATGACTAAAAGTATAGAATCTTAAATAAAGTATAATATCCAGTCTGTAAATATTTTTAACTTTATTTTTAACTGACAAATAGAACTTATATATATTTATGGGGTACAATGTGATGTTTTGATGTATGCTTACAATGTGGAACATTTAAGTCAGACTAATTAACAAACACACATACTTATCATTATTGTGGTGAAAACCTTCAAAATCTATGCTTCAAGTAATTTCAAAATATACGATGTATTATTATTTATTTTAGTCACCATTCTGTGCAATAAATTATTAAAGCTTATCTTCCTGTTAATGGAAACTTTCTACCCTTTGATCAGTATCTCCTCTTCCCCATTTACCCTTCCCCTCCCTAGCCTCTGAGAACCACCATTCTGTCTACTTCTGTAAGGTCGCCTTTTTTAGATACCACATGTAAATAAGATCATGCAGTATTCCTATGCCTGTTTATTTCACTTAGCATAATGTCCTCCAGGTTCATCCATGTTGTCACAAACAACATGGTTTCCCCATTTGTAAGGCTGAATAGTATTCCTCTGTTCCCCAATTAACCAGTGAGTCTGTGGTAGTATATTTCTCATCTAAAGGGCTATCCATTGTAAATACTCCGACAGAAAACATGAGAGCAAAATTCTGGGAGTTGCCAGTGTAAAACCAATGAAATTAGAAGAATTGCTATGTCCTTTCATAAGACTAAATAGAAATGAGAGCAGCTAGTAAGACCCCTATGATGGTAAACAGAAAAGAAAAAGTGAAGTGTTGACAGGGTTAATTTGTTACATTTGCAGCCACTTATTTCCAAAATAGATTGAAATTAATTTTACAATAAGAAAACATATTTATTAAGGTTCTTAAAGATGTTTACAATTAAACATATAACAGAACAAGGCCAATAATAATCATTGAAATCTAGGCTGACTATAGTGGTTTCTCTTGTACAAAATTTGGCAGTGGACATCACAGCAGACAATAGAAGTGGACACCACAGCCCTCAACAGGTACAGCCTGTAATGATATTGGAAATTTTATAGTCTAGGAGGCTTGTTTTCTGTTCTCAGCTCCTTCCATATCTGCTGTGTAATTCTGTAAGTTCCCCACCCTCTTCACAATTCTTTTAGGAATCTTCCCACTCCATGTGCGACTGGAAACGCTGTACAACCAGAATGATGGAAAAGTGGCTCAGACTGAGCCATAAGAGTTGTTGTGGGTCCTTTCTGGCCTCGGAGGGAAACAGAAAAACTCCTTCTGATTTAGGTTTGTGAATGATAGGATTTCTGACAATCGTCTTTCCTGCAAATGTAGGAAACCTGTTTGAGGCAGGAGATAATGAGGTAAAATGAACAGTGAAGCCGAGTAAAGTGATAGAAAGAGAGAGAATTACATGACCACGTTGATTTAGCTGTGCCTAAAGCTGAACTATCCTTAGACCTTTTAGCTATGAGAGCCAATACATATTCCCTTTTATATTCAGCTTATTTTACTTGGATTTCTATGATTTGAAACTAAAGCATCATAACTAAAACCCTTGTGCTTCACATCAATGGTTAACCTTTTCCCACCTGTAAAATGAAAAGCATGAACCGAATTATCTCAGATTTCCTTCTGAGTCTAAAATTTTACAGCTCTAAATTAATTGTGCATTGCTCTAGGACAGGGCTATTATCTTACCTGTTTTGATAGCCAGAATTTCTGGCAGTTAGTAGGGTCTGAATAACTATCTCTTGTATTAAATTTTTTAAATGGTCTGTCCACTCTTTAAACCTAGCCTTTTGTAAAGCAGTTACCTCTGTTATTTTTGCTTTCTTATGTCCCCTCTGTATCTCTAATAAAATACAGCGTCAAGCACATGTTCACAGGTTTCCCTTCCAGGGAAAGAGAGCTAAATAATGTTGGTGAGGCTGCACGCGGTGGCTCACGTCCATAACCCCAGCACTTTGGGAGGCCAAGGTGGGTGATCGCTTGAGCTCAGAAGTTCAAGACCAGCCTGGGCAACATAAGGAAACCCTGCCTCTTCAAAAAAAAAAAAAATAGCCTCACGTGGTTGTGCACACCTGTCATCCCAGCTACTCAGGAGGCTAAGGTGAGAGGATCACCTGAGCCCAGGAGGTCGAGGCTAACATGAGCCGTGATGGTGCCACTGTGCCCCAGCCTGGGTGACAAAGTGAGACCCTGTCTCAAAATAGTAATAATAATAACAACAATAATAATAATGTTGGTAAAATGATGAGAAATACACATTGTACTATTGATCTGATACCATGGTAAATATAATAATTCAAAAGAGTTATTTATTATTGACATAATCCAAGCTAGAGAGAAAAATTATTAATCATTCCATTTATAATTAACTTAAGATTTGATATTTCTTGCTCTGTGGAAAACAGGGAAAAAGTAAAAGGATTTATTGAATCAGTAGCTAAATGAAGCATAAGCCAAGTTTTAGAAATTTAGTTCATACTTCTGCTAAAGTTTATGTTCAAACCTCCTTTACTCTCGGGTACCCTTTACATATACATACGCACACACAGAATATACATATAGACATACACAATTATATCTACACATAATATATATATGTAAATGAGTGTGCATGTGCTTGCACACGTGTGCACATGCGCACACACACCATTTGCCCCTCCAGGATGGGGGAGAAAATAAGAAGTCCCTCTGCTAAGACACATAAGAGTGGATTCTTTTCCTTTCTCTAAGACACAGTGTGTACTGTGCTTTGGTTGTTACCCTAATAACCTAGTGTACAACTCACCCAGAGCAGATTTTTCAAGGTCCCAAGTCAGTGCTTGGAATGAAGTTCTAGCATAAGCTGAAAAGACAGAAGCTGGAAGGTTCCAGTGGTGACAGAGGGAAGAAAACTTGAGTATCCCATTGTCAGTGGGCATGGGTGAGATGAATTGCTATATAAAAGTAATGATTGCCCAAGAAGTCTCAGTATTTATATAGCATATATACTTATAAATCATACACACACACACACAAACTTCTACTATTTTCTGTTAACCTCCCTATAACCATATACAAGGAGTTTTGGTGGGAAAAGTGAGGGAGAAAGGTTGGTCACAGAACTGTCTTTTCCTCTTAGTAAATAACCTCAGGCATGTTGGAAGAAGAAACGCCATACACACAGCCTTCTCTGATGTTACTTGCCAGGAAAACATCTGTATTTCCTTGTTCTTGGTGTTATAGTTGTGCGATACTTTTAACTTCCCAAAGAAACTTTTCTTGCTATTACGGAAACTTAACAGTGTCTTCGTTTTTCACCTGAAAAATGATAAAAATGTCTATCCAGTCTATCATATGAGGTTATTATAAAGATCAGAAGAGATAAAGCACATTAAAGTACTTCAAAAGCTATAAATCACTGTCCAAAATATTATTACTATCCTCACCACTGTTAGTATTTGTTTTCACAACATCTTGTGAGGTGGGTAACTATTACTAAGGAGGAAATTAAGGAACAATAAGATTAATTGTCTTGCTTAAAGTTGTATCTCTATTTAGTGTCCAAGTTGAAGTGAATTCAGACACCCTGACTTAGTTCTAGAACACCATGTCATATACAATGAAAATCAAAAAAAGAAAAAATTTCCAGAATTTTATATGAACACTTTTTTTCATACATTTTACCTATGTTGTTTAAACTTGAAAGAAAGAGAGAAACAGAGGGAAACAGAGAGAGATTAGATATTTTTACAGGCATCCAAGTCAATGGATCAGGTTAGAGTCATAAACCTCTTTTTCCATGAATCAATCAAAACAACATATTGAACAGGAGGAAAGGATAGGTTTCACAGAGTGTTTACCCAACAGTAAAGATACAGATATTCTTAGACCTTCAATGTATGTTAAATTTACTAGTTTGGAAGTAGGAATTGTTATGTACTATCAATGAAAAGGTAATTCAGAGCAATTTTTGGAAACCAATTTGTCTCCAAATATCTAGATTTGCTAATATCTATCACAATTAAAGAAAAATATAGGCTGAGCTCATGCCTGTAATCCCAGTGCCTTGGGAGGCTGAGGTGGGAGGATCACTTGAATCCAGGAGCTTGAGACCAGCCTAGGAAACACAGCAAGACCTTATATCTACAAATGAATGTAAAAAATAGCCTAGTGCATGTCATGTAGTCCTAGCAACTCAGGAGGCTGAGGCAAGAGGATGGCTGGAGCCAGGAGTAGGAGACTGCAGTGAACCATGATCACGTCACTATATTCCAGCCTGGACAACAGAGCGAGATCTTGTGTATAAATAAATAAATAAAATAAATAAAAAATAGTAAAAAACATAGTCTCTGACTTAGGAAATCCACTGTTAGAAATTTAGACCTCAGAAACAAATTCTCAACTACACAAAGATATATTTATTTACAGGAGGCTCTTTGTAATAATTCTTAACATTTCAAAAATTTCAAACAACAAATATCCATAAAGAATGAATTATATAAGCTATGATTCATTTTATTGAAAAGACTGCTCAGCCATTTTAAAAAGTGAGGTGAGCTTATATGAGTAGATATTTGCAGAATAGCAAAATTTTCACATGTATGATATATGTAAAGAGTGGAAAGACATGTATCTAACTGATAATGCTGGTTTCCCTTAAAGAGTGAATGATTGGCCAGGCACGTTGGCTCAGGCCTGTAACCCCAGCGCTTTAGGAGGCCAAGATGGGTGGCTCACCTGAGGTTAGGAGTTCGAGGCCAGCCTGCCCAACATGGTGAGACCCCCATCTCTACTAAAAATACAAACAAAATTAGCCGGGTGTGGTGGCGTGTGCCTGTAATCCCAGCTACTCGGGAGTCTGAGGCAGGAGAATAGCTTGAAACAGGAAGGCGGAGGTTGCAGTGAGCCAAGATCGCGCCATTTCACTACAGCCTGGGGGACAAGAGCGAGACTTCGTTTCAAAATAAAAGAAAGAGCGAATGATTGAGTAGACTTTCTCTTTCTATATTTCATTTTTATTTCAATTTTCGTTACAATGAACTTGTTTTGTTTCAGAATAAAAATGTAAATAAAATGGCATTTCTTAACCTGTCCATTTACTGATTTAGTGTAATCACAATGAAAATCATTTTTAAAAATACTTTATATAATGAAAATAGAAAAATACATGCTAAGGAATATTCTAAAAAATAATAAAGGTGGAAGAAATGTCAGGAAGCACAAGTCCTTCCAGATAAAGTAACAATAATTAGATGATGCAATATTGATACAAAAATAAATATAAATAAAATGGGATTTTTAAAACCCAAATATATTCATTTATGTTTTATATCTAAATATCTGACAAAATAAGAATCACATGATTTCAGGAAATGAACATTACTTAATAAATAGAAAGGGGCATTTATACTACAATATGGAAAAGATTGATTTAGATCTAAAATTTACACACCAAATGAACACCATGTCAATTATTTGGAAACAGAAATCCTAAAAGAACACTGGGTACAGTGGCTCACGCCTGTAAACCCAACACTTTGGGAGGCCGACGTGGGCGGATCACCTGAGGTCAGGAGTTCAAGACCAGCCTGGCCTCTACCAAAAAGCATACAAAAATCAGCCAAGTGTGACGGCACACAACTGTGGTCCAACTACTCTGGAGTCTGAGGTGGGAGGATCACTTAAGCCTGAAGGTGAAGGTTGCAGTGAGCCAAAATCAGGCCACTGCACTCCAGCTTGGGTGATAGAAGGAAATCCTGTTATTAAAAAAAAAAAAAAAAAAAAAAAGGTAGAAGAAGAAGAGGAAGAAGAAGGAGAAGGAAAAGGAGAAGGAGAAAAGAAATGCCAAAAGAGAAAAAAAGCAAAGCATTAGTTACACAAAACAAAGAGATGCTGATATTCCCAGAATTTAAAGTGTAAAGAAACATTATATTACTCAGATATTTTTTTCATTTGAACTGTTTCCTTAAGTCAATATCCCGGAGTAAAATTGTTGGCATTCTCTCTCTCTCACACACACACACACACACACGTTTACATAGTTCTTTGCAGGTGTTGGGAATCCAAATCAAATTCAGGACACATGCTTTGACAGATATTAGAGTATTTATAGTCAGAATTAAACAAAATACCTGAACTCAAACCCACCCAGAACATCATCCATACTGTAATTAATTGCAACACGTAAAATAAAAAACAACGTAAGTGTCCGCCATAGAAATAAAATGAACTATATCTTTATAATACAATATTAAGATGCCATTTACAAAAATAAAGATTATGCTGCAAAATTGAAATGTTTATGAAATAATAAGTGAAATTTTCAAAATGTTATGGGTGCTCTAGAACTCTCCATTAGGAATGATTACATGTGGGACAAAGAGGAAAAACAGAACTCTGTATAAATGTGGATAAAGATTCTAAAGAAGCATAGAGAAATAAAAAATAGTTTGTGTTCAGAATGTGGGAATATGAGATAATTTTATACTACCTGTAATGTTATTTAACAATATATATTTTAAACCTAATGGGGTCTATTGAAATTGCACATGTGACAAGAATAAGATGTTCCTGGTCAACTTGAAGCTGTATTGCCACTAATTACACTAGAAATGTAATAAATGGGAACTGGATGTCCTAAAAGCACAATCACTTTCTAGTAAATGGAATGCCAGTTGCCATTGTCTGGAGGCTGAGAAGAATCAGGAAAAAACACATGCCTGAAACCACGTATAATTTTAGTGAAAAGACTATCGTAGAATGTTATTAGATTAACTTTTGTGTGAGTGACTTTAAACTCTTAATTGGATTCCAAGCATGTCAGACATAGGCAAAATGACTCTAATTGCCTCACTTTTCCTTCTGACGCTTGAGAATAGCCCATATTTAGACTTTTTTACAACCAAAAGATAAAGAAAAAGGACAGAAAGAAAAAATATATATTTGAGCTACAGAATACAGACTGTGAGATAGCTGAGGGCAGTGGGAGGACGACTCTAGGAACTTAGAAAAATGCCCCATTCTTCGGTTATTTGTAGAACGATTTGAAGATACTGCTGCCACCTTGTGGGCAATTATATTTTTACTTTTTATTTATAGACAGAACAGTGCAATTGGAACTAAGACCCTCACTGAATATTTATAGAACAATTTCGTGATAAGCACTAATATCGATGTTTCCGTTTATTACAATACTGAAGAATACAGGCAATAAAACTAAAAAATATGTTTTATGGCCCGGCGCGGCACTTTGGGAATCGCAGCACTTTGGGAAGCCGAGGCGGATGGATCACCTGAGGTCAGGAGTTCGAGACCAGCCTGCCCCAAATGGCGAAACTCCGTCTCTACTAAAACTACAAAAATTATCCGGGCGTGGTGGCGGGTCTCTGTAGTACCAGCTACTCGGGAGGCTGAGGCAAGAGAATCGCTTTAACCTGGGAGGCGGAGGTTGCAGTGAGCCGAGATCGCGCCATTGCACTCCAGCCTGGAAGACAGAACAAGACCCTGTCTCAAAAAAAAAAAAAAAAATTGTCCTTTCTTCCAAATATTATAATGCATACGAATAAAATCATCATTGCCGGGTGCCGTGGCTCACGCCTGTAATCCCAGCACTTTGGGAGGCCAAGGCTGGCGGATCACGAGATCAGATCAAGACCATTCTTACTAACGCAGTGAAACCCCATCTCTACTAAAAATACAAAAAAAAAAAAAAAAAAATTAGCCAGTCGTGGTGGCGGGCGCCTATAGTCCCACCTACTCGGGAGGCTGAGGCAAGCAGAATGGCGTGAACCCAGAGGCAGAGTTTGCACTGAACCGAGATTGAGCCACTGCATTCCAGCCTGGGCAACAGAGCAAGACTTCGTCTCAAAAAAAAAAAAATCATTAAATATTTTTTAACTTTTTCACTACTTATTCGTTCAGTAAACATTTTCCAGTGTTACAATATTCAACCCCTGGTACAAGCAACAAGAAAAATTATTTCAGCATTTCAAGTATCTTTCATAATGTGTGTGTGTCCCGGCTCACTGGTTGTTATAATAAACACTAAATATCATCTGATTTTCCCAGCTTAACTCTTTGTATTCAGTATTAAATTCAAGGGTTTCTTTGATGCTAAAGATATACTTGCATTTTCAACATATAAATGAAATAAAAATTACAATTTCAAAGTCTTTAAAACTCTTCATTCGAAATGTATGCATCATATAAAGTTAGTTTCCTGGAACAAAGCATCAGTTGCTCCATGCTGATCATAGCTATGGCCTTCATGGAAGGAAATTATGTGAAATGCTAGAGCTTCAGAGCTAAATCAAACCCTAGTGTTTGATTTGTCTAACAAATCAGCAAGAAAAAAAAAATCTCAAAAAGTGGGCGAAGGACTTGAACAGAAAAGTCTCAAAAGAAGCTATACAAATGGCCAGCAAATTTATTTTTTAAATGCTCAATATCACTAGTTGTCAGGGAAATGCATATTAAAACCACAATGAGATACCACCTTACTCCTGCAAGAATGACCATATTTTAAAAATCAAAAAATAATAGATGTTGGCATGGACATGGTGAAAAGGGAGCACTTTTACACTACTGGTGAGAATGTAAACTAGTACAACTACAATGGAAAACAGGATGGAGATTCCTTAAAGAACTAAAAATAGAACTACCATTTGATCCAACAATCCCACTACTGGGTATCTACCCAGAGGATAAGTAGTCATTATATGGAAAAGATACTTGCACATACATGTTTATAGCAGAACAATTGGCAATTGCAAAAATGTGGAACTGGCCTAAACGCCCATCAATCAACATAAAGAAAATGTGTTTAAAAATATATATATATATAGTGTATATATATACCATGGAATACTGCTCAGCCATAAAAAGGAATAAATAATGGCATTCACAGCAACCTGGATGGAGTTGGAGACCATTACTCTAAATAAAGGAACTCAGGAATGGTAAACCAAATATTGCATGTTCTCACTCATAAGTGGAAGCTGAGCTATGAGGACACAAAGCCATGAGAATGACATAATGGACTTTGGAGACTCAGGAGGAAGATTGGGAGGAGGTGACAGATAAAAGACTACACATGGGCTACAGTGTACAGTGCTTGGGTGACGGGTGCACGAAAATCTCAGCAATCACCACTACAAAACTTTTCCATGTAACCAAACACCACCTGTTTCCCAAAAACTATTGAAATAAATTTTTTAGAAAGGTAAAAAGAGAATAGATAAATAAATATTTTTAATTTAAATAAATAAGCTTCATAATATCTAGTATTGCACTGATTTAGATATTTAATTTCTAAAAATGGAGATTATTCTTTTTTCCCCATTTATGAGTAGGCACGGATAATGGAGATTGTTCTTATCACTAAAAATGACTAATGGATTCTAAAAGTACTAACATGTTTAAAACCTGCAAAATATTTCATCCAAGCGTCAGAGAACAAATAGTCCACAGGATGGACTTTAAGGAATAGCATGAGGAGTGAGTGCAGGGGAGTTAGGAGAATAAAGTTACGTTATTGTCATGCTCTATCAAATCCTACTTTTCATCTATAATGAATACAATACAGATTTTTATTCACTTCCATTCAGAAATTCCACTTCTAGGTAAATACCCCAAAACAAACTATTGCACATGTACCCGATGAAATTTGTCAAGAACGCTCATTGAAACATCTTTTACAATAGTAAAAAATTGAAAAACAGAATAGGCAAGCAATGTATAAAAAAAATAGGAGACTACAGAGCATGTAAAATGAATGTATTAGTGCAACAGTAGTAATATAGATACATTTCATAGACATTGTTGAATAATGAAAACATTTGTTAGAAACATTTGTTGAATAATGAAAACAATGTTAGAACATTGTGATCTCACCCTAGGGAAGTCTCCTAGTGATTGTTGAAGTTGAGGGAAGAAAACAAAACTGAGCCTACTTGGCCCAGCCCCTTCTATGAATCTTGCTACCTGCAAAGAGGAATGACACATTCTGGTCTATTCCTTATGCCATTCATTTCATAAAGTAGACTCTGGCATGGTTGGGGGGTCTGCAGGTCCAGGTAGTCTAGGACTTCATAAGTCAGTCAATGTCATTCTAGGGCTCAGTACTAGGAAGGCCACTGCCTGCAGACGCCATAGCTTTCAATCAACTTTATGAATAATAAAGGTAAACTTTGCTTTGCTATTAGCAGACTATTCTTTTATATCTCAACTACTTTAAAATTGATGGGAAACAGAGGTGTCATTTATTGAGCCTCCTCATATAGCCTGATATTCTACAATTATTATAATAGCCATAGTTTGTATTTAGTGACTACTACTAACATTTTTAATGTATTGTATTATGTAATTTACATTTTAGTCTTTCCCTAAAATTTTATATTTTTCTCCTTTGTATACTCTGTACGTTTTTGTGCATTTGTACATTGTGATAGAGATTCATCTTGTACTTAATGCAACCAATTACTATACGAGGCACGACATTTTTCACTTATATATAACTAAATTTATTTTATGAAAGCAATTATTGTAGCATATATAAAAGCGACCTTACAATTCAATTTTTAAATAAAGCACTTATACAACTAGCAAGTGCTTCAAACACTTCTTTAAAGAGTCTTTTAGAGCAGTCTAGCTTTTTAGGAACTAGCTTTGAAGGTTTTAGATGACTATTAGAAAAACGTTGGAAACACTTCAAATTCAGAACATAAAGGTAGTAATAGAAATAAAGATGCTGAAGTACAAGAGTTTCCATCACCATCAAAAATTTTTGCATGATTTTAGCAGAGCTTCATTATTGAATTAATACATCTCATTCTGTAGGTGCCATAAATTATTTCTCTTTGGAGTTATTATTTAGTCAAAGTAGACACTGACATTCCAAAAATAATTAAGTATATATTCAAGGAGGCAGCTGTTTCAATGTTTAGGGTTTGATTTTTGGATAGCATGGTATAGATAGATTTTTGGCTAGATACGTACAGTGCTGGGCCTCTGAGAGTAAACGTTTGACACTTTGCATTTGAATGAAAGAAGAAAAAGAATGAGCAAAATATAATAGCCGATTTTTAATCCCCAAAACATTCTGTGCCTTAGGTTATCCAGTTTCAATTTTGAAAAACTTCCCTAAATTTTGGTATTTTAACCTAGCACAGAGGTCTTGTTAGAGAAGACTGATAATTAAATGATTTTTGGTAACAGTTCCTTGCCAATTATCTTTAACAAATTTTATGGTAAATTTTAGTTATCATGATGATAAACTATTAAGTTAGTATTTGTAGATAGTGGTATAACAAGAAATATGAAAGAAAAAAAAGGTTACACTGCAAATTGGAAATCGGTAAGAGTAGTCTCAAATAAAAAGATTTGGAACAGGAAAAAAAATTATTTTGATGAGTTGATTTTTACCCCTGAATAGGCAGAATGTTCCAATAGGTTGGTTTCCAATTTCGAAGAGAACATGGCCTTATAATCCAAGAGAGAGCCAAGTGGTTTAGAGTAGTTAAAGAGGAATTATACCAACGCATGTAGGACAAGGGGTAGTTGTCCTAAGATAATCTGAGGTGGCATCATTCGTGGTGATTAGGAGAGAACAACCTTCTTTTACTGTAACTACATAGGTAGGAAATTACACTGTGTATCTATTATGAGTGTGATTAATTTTGCTGACACCTATGTTTATGAGGGGGTGGTATGGGATGAGGAGCTGCAGAAGCACTAGCAAGTCATCAGAAAACTCTATCCAGGTGGGGCGTGGTGGCTTACACCTGTAATTACAGCACTTTGGGAGGCTGAGGCGGGTGGATCCCCTGAGGTCGGGAATTCAACACCAGCCTGACCAAGATGGAGAAACCCCGTCTTTACTGAAAAAAAAAAAAAAAAAAAAAAAGAATACAAAATTAGTCAGGCGTGGTGGCGCATGCCTGTAATCCCAGCTACTTGGGAGGCGGAGGCAGGAGAATCGCTTGAATCTGGGAGGCAGAGGTTGCAGTGAGCCAAGATTGCGCCACTGCACTCCAGCCTGGGCAACAAGAGCAAGACTCCATCTCAAAGAAATGAGAAAAAGAAAATTCTATCCAAGCATACAGATTTGAACCATGTAGTCATTATTGTGGATTAAGGATGGAAAGCCTGTAGCAGATTTAATTTCTTGGAATGATAAAATGCTAACTTTGTCATGCAAAATTGTTACTCAGAGCTTAAGAGTTTGAAATTAATCATTGGGTCCAGAGGCTGCTTCACCATAAAGTGATTAGGCAATTGCACACAATCTGACATATATAAGAAAGTCTTGATAGCTACTGAACTAGACTACATAACTAGACAAACATAACCTTTCTGCTAAAGAATGGGAGTGACATAGCCCTTGCAAATGGACTTATGTTTTTTTGCTGTCTTGTTCCAATGTGCATGTATTTCAGATTTGCAACTTCTAAAACAAAAGCTTTGTATTATTGAAAATATGAAAGGCTTTGAACTGTTCTTATCTGCAGGAATAGTTAATCAAACCTCCTTTCTCCTGAATGCATTTATCAGACTAATGTTTAAAACAATGGGACAATAAGCAACTCAACCAACTCAGTCATCCCCTAGTGAGCACTGGTCACACACACAATTTTTACCCCAGCCCTCCAAGCCAGAACTAAATCGTTATGTTAGTTGATAGCTGCTGTACATCACTATTAGTACCACAGAGTAATTAAATGTGACCTACCTTCCTGTGGTTAGTGACATTTTGTGTCTGGGGATATAACAAGGACAGAGAATTTGAATCGGACCATGCAAAGTATGAAAGCAGAAGACTTTGGAAGAACCCTCCCAGAATCATTGTGATTTTTTCCAGGGCTGTTTTTCTGTTTTGTTTTTTGTTTTGTTGAGACAGGGTCTCACTCTGTCACCCAGGCTAGAGTGGAGTGGTGTGATCTTGGCTCACTGCAACCTCTGCCTCCCAGGCTCAAGCAATCCCCCCACCTCAGCCTCCTGAGTAGCCGGGACTACAGGCGTGCACCGCCATGCCCGGCTTCTTTTCTAATTTTGTGTAGAGACGAGGTCTCATTATATTGCCTAGGCTGGTCTGGAACTCCTGGGCTCAAAGCAGTCCTCCTGCCTCGGCCTCTCAAAGTGTTGGGATTACAGGTGTGAGCCCCTATGCCTGGTCTCAGGGCTGTTTTTGTATTCTGTGGATAGAGATTTGAGAGTTAGGGTTAGAGAAAGAATAGGGAAGAGCTTGGCACCATGAAAGTTTTGCATGATTACAACCATGTTTTAGAAAGCTCTCTGTAGGCTATGCAAAGGAAGGATTGGAGAAAGAATTAACCAGAAGTGGGGAAAATGCTTTGGAGGTCATTATAATAGGATTGTTGAGAGATAATAAAAGACTGAACTACAAAAGTGAAACTGGGAATCAAGAGGAGTAACATGAAGACCTGTAAGTAGAGCTCATTAATATTGCTGGACATCTCATTTTGAGCAGAACTACAGGGTAAAAAGCCAGACCACCAAGAGCTGGGGTATAAAGAGGAAAAGACAAAAATGGACACAATTTCAAATATGCTTCTTCTTTTGAGAGCTCTGTTGGAATGAGGTCAGGCAATATCTGTCATCCATCCATTCCTTTATCCAATACATATTTGAGAATCTGCAAGTGTGCTAGGTACTGTGCTATATCCTGACCATCATATAGTGATGCCCTGAGACCATCAGGGTTTCCCTGGTCATGGAGATTGCATTCCAAGACAAAGCATGTATGCAAACACACAGAGTTTGGCAATTGCCAAGGAGAAAACACGGTAATGAAATAGAGGGTGGGAGGAGGGGTAGGGCAACTTTCGCTAGCTTGGACAGGAAAGGCCTCTAGGAGGTGGTGACAGCTATACTGAGACCTAAAAAATGAGGAAGATGGCCGGGTGTGGTGGCACATGCCTGTAATCCCAGCACTTTTGGAGGGGGAGGCGGGTGGATCACGAGATCAGGAGATTGAGACCATCCTGGCCAACATAGTGAAACTCCGTCTCTACTAAAAATACAAAAATTAGCTGGGCATGGTGGCATGCACCTGTAGTCCCAGCTACACGGGAGGCTGACGCAGGAGAATTGATTGAACCCAGGAGGCAGAGGTTGCAGCGAGCCGAGACTACGCCACTGCACTCCAGCCTGGGCAACAGAGGGAGACTCCGTCTCAAAAAAAAAAAAAAAAAAAAATGAGGAAGAGGTGAGCATGTGAGATGAAAGGAAATGAAAAGACCCTGACATGAGAGCAAGCTTTCCCCATTTGAGAAAGTCAAAGGAGACCTGTGTGACTGGACCATATAGAAAAGAGGGAGTGGCTGGAGTTGAGCTTGAAAAGGTAGGCAGGTCCAAGTCATACAGGGCCCTGTAGACCCTGGTAAAGAGTTTCCATTTTATTCTAAGCACAATGTGCTTGGAACCACTGGAATGTTTTGCCAGGATAAACAGATGATCTGATTTATGGTTGTTTTTTTAAAAAAAGATCACAACCAGAATAAGTTCTGATGTTATCATGAGCTCTGACCCTAAGAACCTAGGCCAAATTAAGACCTTTGGCATCCTCAGTGCTGAAAATGCTATGGCCTTCATCAACCCATATGTAAATACATCTTCAGAAAACAAGTGGGAGGACATTTTACAAATTTCTGGTGCTCCCATGAGGTTTGTTTTGTTTTGTTTGTTTAGGATTTTGTTGTTGTTGTTGTTTTAATTCTAAATTTCAGAATAATTTCAAAACGCTCCCTCATGTTTTCGGTGCCTTTTCTGTTGTTGGTGTCCTAAGCATATGCTTAGTGCCTAATGAATCATCAGGTCCTCATTTGGACCACCCACTTAATAAGGTTACCCCAAGCACTGGAAACCCCTGTGAGCTGATTCTAGAGATAAACTGTCACTTCAGCACTTTCCCTACAGAAAGACTAGCAGGGGATTGAGAAACAAGTTAGTTAAAGTCCCGCTCAGGCCTTCCTTTGGGAGCAAGTCATTTCCTGATGAGGGAACCTCATCCCAGCTAGGCTGAGAACTCCTCAGGAGCAGCACTACAGCTCTGTCTTTGCATCCTCTGCCTTAGTCCAGCAAGAAGCACACAGTTTCCAATTAAGGAAAAAAAAAATACCCACAGTCTCCAGTGTTTATGGAATTACTTTATTTAAAATCTAGTCCTAGTTATAACAGTGTATCTTAAGAAGTAACTAAATTAGCTATAGAAAATGAACATGTGAGCCATTCTAATCAAAAACAAGGCTTGAAGGAACAATACTGACAATCATATGTTCAAACAAACTGCAAATTACATGAACCTTTGAAATGAAAAATAACGTAGAACAGAGTGAGTAAACTAAAACCACATGGATTAATAAGCTCTGTAATGGACAGAGATTTTTGTTTGGTTACCTGCTATAACCTCAGGAATAAAACAGTATCCAGCACATAGGAAGCACTCAATCAATATTTGTTTAGTGAATAAATGTGCTGGCTAGGCATGGTGGCTCATGCCTGTAACCCCAGCACTTTGGGAGGCAGACGCAAGCAGATCACCTGAGGTCAGGAGTTCGAGACCAGCCTGGCCAACATGGTGAAACCCCGTCTCAACTAAAAAATGACAAAAATTAGCCGGGTGTGGTGGCAGGCGCCTGTAATCCCATTTAGTGGTAGGCTGAAGCAGGAGAATCACTTGAACCCAGGAGGCAGAGGTTGCAGTGAGCCGAGATCACACCACCGCACTCCAGCCTGGGCAACAGAGGGAAACTCCATCTCGAAAAATAAAATAAATAAAATAAAAATGTGATGTCCTCATTAGAAAAAGAAATAAAGGAATATAATTAGTGTATTATTATATTAAAAGTTTATTCAAATTTTTTAAATTTGTTCTAATTATAGAACTGAAAAAAATCTCTAATGCAGCTGTAAGTAATTTATTTTATGAAGACCACTGCCGAATAGTGATATTTTAATCCTGTCAGGGATAGAGAACAGCAAATTGTTCTTTCTCTCATGACTTGAGCTTATTCTGTTGACCTGTAGTTCTGCAATACTGGAGAAGCTCGAAATAGAAGCCCTGTGTGTATGTATGACATTTGATTCCCTCCAGGGAAATAAACGTATTTCCCTTGTTTAATATTTCTTAGTGAATTATTAACAATTGGTTGTTTCTCAGAGGTGGCTTTCGCTAGCTCTATGGATACTCCCTCTCAGTGATGTGAAGACAAATAAAATACTAATAGAAAAAAACACATTTAATAATGGAAGAGCAATATTAGCTATGGCAACATACTTTCTCAGGCAGGAATTCATTCAGTTGAATTTTATAAATATTTATTTGGAGACTGCCATGTGGTAAGGAACATGATACACTGGACATATGAAGTTTAAAAGGACATAGATTGTCCTCAAGCATCTCAGTCTTTTTTTTTTTTTTTTTTTTTTTTTTGAGACAGAGTCTCGCTCTGTAGCCCAGGCTGAAGTGCAGTGGTGTGATCTCGGCTCACTGCAACCTCTGCCTCCCCGGTTCACGCCATTCTCCTGCCTCAGCCTCCCAAGTAGCCGGACTACAGGCACCTGCCACCACACCCAGGCTAATTTTTTTTTTTTTTTTTTTTTTTTTATCATAGGAGACGGAATTTCACCATGTTAGTTAGGATGGTCTCGATCTCCTGACCTCAGGATCCTCCCGCCTCGGCATCCCAAAGTGCTGGGATTACAGGCATGAGCCACCGTGCCTGGCTGCATCTCAGTCTTTTCTTAAACTAGCCTAGGTGCAGACTATTCTGTTTTCAAAGACTTGTATTCATCTATTCATTTATTTAACAAATACTTATTAAATATATACTAAGTGCCAAGTTTTCAGCTATATCTTGGGAATATAATAACAAATCCTGAAGGTCAGGGAGCTCCTAGTTCCCCAGAGGAGATATCATAAATTAAAATACCCTTGTGTTTTGGGACTAAACAATGTGAAGGGAAAGAAACCATTATTTTCTGAAGTATTATTACACACCAGGGACATTTAGAGGGACATTGCTAACCATGCTTTCTAATATCTTCTCACTCTACTCCTGCTTATTTTTTTTCACCTGGTTTTATTTTTCTTCATACTCACCTGATGTCATCACCGCTCTATCTCCAGCTCTGAGAGGTAGCCGGCACATAGTTGGTTATTGGTGGTCATCGCATGAATAAATCTAAAAGATAGGAATTCTGGTTTTACAAAAGAGACCAAGCCTTATAACTTAAATGATTTACTGCTCACGATTGTGCAACTTTTAAGTCACAAATCTAGGATTTAAACCTAGGTGTGAAGGCAAAGTCCATGGTCCCTCTGCAAGCGCTCCTCTAAATGCATGTCTTCACAGAGCTATTAACCCCTCCTTTTTTGTTTAACACTGTTACGTAAAAAGAAAAAAAAAAAACCTGGGCTGGCAGTTACAGAAAAGTTATTGCCTTCAAGAGCCTGACAGTCTAGTTAGGAAGAAAAATATCTAGAAATCCAACAAGCGTAAAGCAGTGTCTAGACAAGGAGGGAACCTCACAGGCAGTGACAGGAGAGGAGGGTGAGCTGAGCCTGGTGCTGGGCTGATGAGCACTTTGACTTGGCAGGAGGTCTGTTGTCTGTGGAACAAGATCAGTAAATTGCTTGTACAACGCTTCTCTCCCATCATTGAATCTGAATCCCTGTTACCATTCAATGCCTGAAAATAATAGATTCTTCTACCTTTTAGCATAGAGGAGATGGTGGAAGGTGACAGAAGAAAGGCACATGTTGAAGAGAGTGTGGAGAGTTTGTGGGTTGAGATGAAGAGGTAGGAGGCTGGCATGGCGGCTCACGCCGGTAATCCCGGTGCTTTGGGAGGCAGAGTCCAGCGGATAGCTTGAGGCCAGGAGTTGGAGAACGGTCTGGGCAACATAGTGAGATCCTATCTCTTAAAAAAAAAAATAGTGGAGCTTGGTGGCGCACGACCAAAGCCCTAGCTACTCTGGAGGCTAAGGCGGGAGGACTACTTGAGTCCAGGAGTTCGAGGTTACAGTGAGCTATCAGCATGCCACTGCACTCCAGCCTGAGTGACAGAGCCAGCGGCTGTCTCTGAAAAGAAGAAGAAAAGATAGAGAAAGACAGTTGGAGGAACTGAGGTTGTTTTCCATAGGAAAGAGAGAAGGTATGGAGGTGGGAGAGGATGAAGTGAGGAGCTAACTTCAAGAAATCTCATCCAGAAGTTCGTGGAGTGCCCTTACACTTACTGGGAAATGTCTTCATTTCCTGCACTTGGAGGATTGTTGTCTCTTCCTGGAGGAGAGGATTTAGATTTATTCTCCTGGGGAACAAACGATGGACTCAAAGGCTAAAAGCCTAGCGGAAACACATTTTTACTTAATACAAAGAATTTAAAAGGAGCTGCACGCACTGTCTCAGGCGGTGGTGAGCCTGTTTCAAACGGAGGCAGGCTGACTTCCTGAGGAACCAGCCCCTAGGGGCTTCACGCCCTGATCCCGGGTCGCTGGCCGGGGGCGGAGACGGGGACAGCGAACTGAGTGTGCGAGCGCCAGGGGTTCCAGCTGCACGTCCCAGGCTCTCCGGGGCGCTGCAGGGCGGGACAAGGAGAGCTGCGGGGAGAACGCCTGTGGCTGGGTCCGGAGGTGCGGGTGCGGCGCGGGACAAGCGGGAGTCGGGAGCCTACTGCGCCTCGGCCGCGGGCTAACAGTCCGCTGCGGCCCCGGGGGGCCTCTCGAGGCCACGCGGCGGCCTGCACAGGCTCTTCCGCCCCGGGGTCTCCCCTGCTACTCCAGCGGCGGGGCCCCCCGCAATTCTGGGCCTCAAGGTCACGGTGAGCCAGCGCTCGGACGGGGAGGACCTGGGAGCGGGGAGGTTGCGGGAGGGCAGCGAGGGGCCGGCCCGGGAGTCGGTTTGAGGGCGCCCTGATCCCCTCGCCCATCTGGGTTGCTTTCGCTGCAGGGGAGATTCACCGAGTTCCCGCGCAGCGCCGGCCTTCGCAGTTCGACAAAAAAAATCCTGCTGTGGACGGGGCGTTTCAAATCGATGGAGGAGATCCCGCCTCGGATCCCGTAAGTGTGGCGAGCGCTGCGCGAAAGAGAGTCGGTCCCCGGCCGCAAGGGTGAGGGGTCACCCACCTTCCGACCGCGGCCACCTAGGAGCGAAAGCGGCCGCAGTGCCAACACTTAGCAATAGCACCCACCGCACACGGAGTTCACCTACACACACCCGGCCTCCAGTGCGGTGTGTCAAGAGTCAACTAAGCTTTCAGGGAGATTGCAGAAGGTGGGTGAAAACTGAGAGGCTCAGGGGACACCAGCATCGCCCAGATCGCCGGTCCCCAGCAAGCCCCGAACGGGGAGGCAGTGGGGCGCTTGTGCCAAACAGGTCCTCGCAAGCATCTGGATGGCTGCGGGGACGCCAGACGGCAATCCACGCTTTGGCCGGAGGCGCCCCCCTACCCCACCCAAGGAAGGGGTTCCCTGATCTTGGCTTGCGGGGCCGCTGGGCGGGGCCGGGTCTCTGGAAAAAAAGCCGCATCCATGCGGCCTCCTCTTCTGGGGCAGGAGACGCCTGGCGGACGCGTTTCTGCAGCCCTCGAGGCTCCGGGTTTACTCAGGGTGGGACGCGCGGGAGTCAGCACCATGGGCGTCTTCAGCATGCTAAACCCACCAAGACAGAAGATAAAACTCAAGCTGTTAACTCCCCCTCTAGAGTAATGTAACCTGTAAATTAAATGCTCATAATAAGTAAATGTAACTTGTAAAAAAATCTTTCCAAAGTTTCTGTTTCTGCCAAGCCCAAAAACCTTTGCAGCATTTTTACAAGGGATTGGGTAAAAAAGAGAGGGACAGAAACTAAGAATAAAATCAATCTACTACTTTTTAAGTTTACCTTAAAAAAAAATACTAAAGCCATAACGTGAAAGAAGGATTTTAGAGATTCTGTGTATTTGTACAATGTAATGAATGCCTATTAGAATGGATAATGGAAACTGGGCCTATTTTTCTGTTTTTCACATGGTGCCTGTAATGTTATTGTTTATAAACAATTGCAGTTTATCAGTTAGCAGAGCATCTCAGATAGATGGGGGCGGGGTGGGAGAACATGGCGGGAAATGTACACTCAATAATGAATTCTGCAGCATTTTCGTTCTTTTATTGGAGCAAGTCACTAAATGGGAAATGGACATGGAATTTGAAATAACATTGCATTTAAATCCGTTTTCAGTATTTATTCAACTACAGAGGCACTTTCTAAGATTACTTTTCCACGAGATCTATACACTCCAAACTACAGACTTAGCTGAAAGCAAAAATTAGCCTCACAAAAGTCTTTATCATCATAAGCTCTGGTTATCAAATTGTAATTGATGCCGGAAAATTTAATACATTAAATGCCAAACAAAAGTAAAAAATAATTAAAATAAATAAGCCACCACCCTCAATTGGTTTGAATTTTTATTTCCAGTGGCCTAACCAAGTAATCAAGAGTGTAAAGAACCAACATTATTGTATATTGTTTGTCGAGAAAACCTATACCCAGTATTGCATTTAACATAGCTGTATGTGTGAACAGACTCATTTTACAGAAACAATTTAATTTCCCCAAGATCATAGTCAAAAGATGTATTATAAGCAGGAACACTTCACTAAGAACAAGATGCCTATAAAAAGCATTGCAGTTTTGCATTGGAAACAAAAAGTATTTGAGTATTTTTCATTTTATTATTTTTCTATAATTTTTTAAGCATTACTATTTAAGAGAGAGATTCCTGTTAAACTAAGTGTCACACTTACAATGTAAACAGCTTTTACCTTTTAATGGACATATAATGAACAAGTGACCTATAATTTTTGTATCATACACTAATTATGTTTAATAATAACTGTACTTTGTCTTGTTTTTCTCAGTGCTAAACTAATTTGTTATAATAGATTAAAGACAAATGACTAGGTAAAAAAGATCAGAGCCTCTAGGTTCCATCTGGAACGAAAGTTAGCAGCAAATATAATCTAATAATTTCTCCATACTCACTAATTGGACCTGTTTGCAACTAACATCTTAAAACTTACATCATTCTGCCTAAAATCTAAAGAAAATAGGCTACATAGGAGTTTTCTATAGTCTTTCAACCAGTGGAAAAGTTCAAAAGTTTTCCATTTTTAAAAGAAAATGCAACTTTGTCTTTCTGGATTTTTTTTTCAATGCAACTACACTCTATTTAAACTTCACATAGATAGAAAAGACTGCCAATGAATATATTCTTATGAATGAAATTCTTTATGCCTATTTATAAACTGCCACTTCATATTATTGAAAATTGTTAAAGTTTATTTCAACGTAAAAGTTCCACAGGCATGATGGCTTTTGTATCACTACTTTGTAAGTAGTAGTATTAAAATCTTGGACAACATGCGTAAAACTATGAATGAATAAGAATATCTAAAATTTAAGTATATCAAATTTCAGAATAATAATAACATGAAAATGAAGGTCTCTTTTATCTTTTTCTTTGGCAAATTATTGTGATTTTGATCACTTTTTTAAAAAAAATTATTGCAAAAGTCATGAAAGAAATATTTTTCTAACAGACATTCTCACGAACTGGATAATAGTGTCTTTTTGGGGTAGCATGTGAAGGGACAAGAGATTGGGAGGCCAGTGAAAAAAACAAAGTGATAAAAATGAGTTTAAAAAAAAAAACTGTTCAAATGGAAAACAAAGCCTACTTAACAAAGAGGCTAAATATGCTTTGACTCTTCCTTTATCCAACTTAGTGAATAAAAACAATGGAGAGCAAGTTAGCCTCTTTAGTAGTTATATTTTGTGGAATTAGAAACTAATATTCTATACAGTGGTTTCATAATGGCTAACATTAGTTTAAGATCTGAATAAATACTTGTTAATTTGAAATTGGTAAAAATAACCAGCGTGCATTTCAATGTCTTTCACATGAAAATGTCACCGAATGCAGTTTGCATTCAGGGAATTTTTTGGAATGTTTACAAGGAAAATTATCTATCATGCCTGTCAGAAAACCATATTACTTTTACATATTTAACAAAATACACATCTTCGTTTAGGCCAGAAATGATAGTCACTGCAAGAAACAAAGCTCGAGTGAAAGCTTGTTACATAATGATTGGACTCACAATTATCGCCTGCTTTGCTGTGATAGTGTCAGCCAAAAGGGTGAGTACCTCCTTAAAAGAGCAGGTCAGTTAAAAGGGTGAGTACCTCCAAAAGGGTGAGTACCTCTTTTTAAGTACCTCCTTAAAAGAGTATCTCACCAAAAGGGTGAGTACCTCCTTAGACCAAAGGGTGAATTTTAAGAAATGTCATGGACATTGTTCTCGATTCAGGATTACTGCTGTCTTTTAATATAAGAACAATTTTGTCTTTGAGACTTGAAGTCATATATATAAAAAGTACTGGAGACATATTCGTTCATGGAAATTTGAGTCAACAAATCAACACTATATGGCCGGGAGGGACAAATGCTTGTTTCAACTTAAAAACAAAAACAAGACAGTTTACACCCTGGTTAAAATCTGCAGAAGACGGAGAACTTTGTCGTTGAAGGTTATCCAGACTAGGTCATTCATTAAATCAGGAACTCAATTAGCTGTTGCACAGAGATATGAACTAGTTAGAAATGCAAAGGTTGGAAGTGATTGCCAAGGTCATCTCGTGTGTCTGGATCCTGTATGTCAGCCCTTTCCTTGCCATTCCCAATGTATGGTTTCTGTTTAATACCTCTAGAGGGAAATTAAGAGCTGACTACCCTCTAATTTTGTTTTCTGCCTCCCAAAATCCTTCCATCTACTGGTCACTTTTTACCACAAAGAGCAGCCCCACAAGTATTTTGACATTTCTAACACATCCTTAAGAGTATTTGCTTCTTCAGTTTTAACCACTCTAACAACTTCTTTGTACCTTGGAGCTGTTCTCAACACACTCCATTTTAACAGTGCCCCTCCTCATCGTGGCACCTGCAACTGAAGCCATTAGACCTGGATTATAACGTTTTTGGTTATGAACACTGCGTTTCAATAGTGCATACATATCATTCATAATAGTTTGCTTGGCTCCATAAACCTCACTCTCTGGGCATATTTAGCTATTTACTATTCTGCCCACTTCTGTGATTCTGTCCTTTACTCCTCAGGTGCCCAAGTATATCTGAGCCCACTAACTTCACGCAGGGATTAGGACTTACAAGCCTACTGATATTATATAAATGTCTTTTCATTCCTATTAGCCTGGAAAAAAATCTATGCTATGAAATGGTTCTCACCAAATGAGAAATTTTTTAATGTTTACTGGACTCAACACTCAAGCATGTAAATAAATAACTTTGATAATATTATGTTTTTAACCTAACCTTAAATAAATGACTGCCTGCCAAATTGATGATTCTCTAGTTTCTAGGAATATTTTGATGATTAGTGTATTGCCTCAGCTACATCAAAAAGATAAACATTAATTAGACAATTTGTGTACTTAGAATCACTCTCTAATAATTTATTTATAATGGCACTTTAATGTTTTTTAATGGTAATCACAAGTTTCCAAATGAGACATTAAGACCAATTACACTTAATATATATTTTATGAGCAAGTTGGCCTATTAGAGATCTACTGATGTCATCATTTTATTTTCAATACATATGATTTGAATTGAGGGAAAGATTTTTCCATTTCCTATTAAAATTCCATATTTCAAATATAATTCTATTATAAATCAATAGCCAGGGTTTTTCTCTGTGTGAATCTGACACAAAAAGTAGCAACTGAGAATAAATTGAGTTTTATGTATAGCATTAGTTATTGCTGTTTCCTCTTCTCCAAAAGTGTGACAGCAAACATTGATTTTCTATCATTAATACACTAAACACTTTTGAGCACCTGAGACATGCCAGGCACTCTGCATTTTATTATTAGAATATCATGGAATTAAAATACAGGTATTTTGTAGTAGGGAAAATGGAGAGTGGTCAAGTAAACACATAAACTAAAAAGATCTGAGGAATTCTTAGTGCAATGAAGGAAAGGAACAGGATGATAAAATAGTAACACTCTAGGAGAGGCCATTTTTGATGGAGTGGTCAGGCAAGTCCTCTCTGAGGAGGATGAGAATAAGCTAGCCATGAGAAGACCAGGGGAAGGAAAGAACAGCATGTGCAAAGCTTAGAGATGAGAAAGGGTCTGGTGTGTTAAGAAATAAAAAGGAGCTAGTGTGGATGGAGTATAATGAGCAAAGAGAAGATGGTATGAAACAGGGAGAGTCCAGATAGTATCCGGCCTATGGGTCACTGCAAATAGTTCAGGTTTTTAAAAATACATTGGGGAATCCAATGAAGAGTTTTAAGCAAGATATGACAAGATTTAAAAATTTTCACTCTCCTCTTTATTCAAAACCCAGTGAAAGATCAGAAATAAGGTCCCTACTTAAAATAGCAACAAACAAATAAAAAAGCTAAGGCACGTAAGAATGAAATTAAAAATCATGCAATATCTATATAAAGGCAACTTTTAAACACTACCAGTGGTCACAAGAGAAGGTATAACCTAAGAAATTTTTATTTGGAATAGGAAGACTTGACATTTTAAAGACAGCAAACTTCTCTAAGTCTGTAAAGTTGACATGACTGCAATAAAAATAGCAATAGGATTTGTTTTGGTAGACAAACTGAGTCTAAAATTCATATACAAAAATAAGCAAAATATACAAGAAATACTAAAAATAATAGTTCTAAGGGAGGACTAGCTCTAAAATATATTAAAACAAAACAACAACAATAATTAAAACTGCAGTACTGACATACAAATAGGCAACTTAATAGAACTGAATTCACATCACATAAATAACCCACTACATAGGGATTTAATATATGAAATAGTGACTCTGTATATGAGCGGAGAAAGATAAATTAGTCAAGAAATGATATTGGGACATTCCAACTATACTTTCCACATAAAATAAATTGCAGTTGGATATAAGATTTTCACATTAAATGCGAAGCCTTAAAATCACCAAAAGAATATATGAGAGAATTATTTAGAGTAGTTGGGCAGACATTTCTAAATATAAAACAAAACTGAGAAGAAAAGATAGGTAAATTTAATCATATAAATGTATTTAAAATTCTGCTTGGTAAAAAAGTGCCATAAATAAAGTAAAAACACAAATGACAAACTGGGAGAAATACAAAATAGATCACAAACTAAGAGCTAATTTTCTTAAATTATAAGGAGCTGCACTAAATAAAACAGCAACAACCTTTTATTTAAAAAAAAATGGGTAAAAGATACAAAAAGGCAGAGTTTGCAGAAAATGAAATGCACATGCCTCTTAAACACAGGAAGAGAAGTCTAGCCGTCCAACTATTTCATGCTTTCTGTCTCCTCGGACCTTATACTTCCACAGTCCTCCCCATTGATGACCTTTCCTTCCACCTCACTGAGAGAATTGTAGCAGCCCAAGGAGCAGTTTCCAGTCTTATGACACATAATCCTGTATATTTTGCTTTTCTGCCTATTATAAATGATCCTTGCTCCAATCTAGAAGCTCTTATTAATTGTGCAGGAATTCTCAGGTTTCTTTGCTCGTCATTAGTTTTATTTCTTCTCTACTGTATCATTTTTTATCAAAACATAGAAATGTTTCTATTTCCCTCTTCAAAACCAAAAACAAAACTTCTTTTGATATAGCTGCATTTCTCTGTGGCAAACCTTTTCAGTAGACCTGTCTATATACACTGTCTCTGATTTCCTGTCTCATTCCCTGTTTGATCAGGCTCTTGCCTCAAACCCTCCACCAAACTGCTGTTTTCAAGGTCACCAATGATACACTCATCTTGATTGACCTATCAGCATTTGACACAGTTGGTCTGTCCACCTCTTTTTTCTTTAATTTACATAAATTGTGTTTTGCTTGTGTTGTTTTTTCTTTTCTTTTTTCTTTTTTGTCGGCGGGGAGGGGGATGTGGAGGAGGACAGGGTCTCACTCTCACCCAGGCTGGAGTGCAGTGGCACGATCTTGGCTCCCTGCATCCTCTGCCTGCCAGGCTCAAGGGATTCTGCAGGCTCAGCCTCCTAAGTAGCTGGGACCACAGGTATGAATGAGCATGCCTGGCTAATTTTTTTGTATTTTTTGTAGAAATTACTTTTTGCCATGTTACCCAGGCTGGCCTCAAACTCCTAAGCTCAAAGTGATCCTCCTGCCTTGGCCTCTCAAAGTCCTGGGATTACAGGCATGAGTCACTGCATGCATCCAATCAATTGCACTTTGTTTGTGAATGACACAAAAACATTTTCCCTAAAATTGTATTAATATGTATGACACATAATATACCATATTATATATTAACATAATATTTTCATGTAATAACAATATAATTGAAATGCTTTATTATTGTCTATAATTTTGCAATTTTATATTCGTTATAATATTGTAATTGAAAATATGCCACATGTTGTTGGTACATAGATCTAGTAAAAGAAATATCTCTTTAGCTGTGATTACTAAATGGTGGTGCTAATACTTAATTTTATCCACCAACTATGCCAAAGCTTTTGTTGAAATGTGCCCAGTAATTTCTTACCCTCCCTGATGTTCTTCAGCTATTTCATTCTTGCAAAAATAATTGGAAGATATAGTAGTTTTGAATTTTGTACCAAAT
Organism: Papio anubis; assembly: GCF_008728515.1. NCBI lineage: Eukaryota > Metazoa > Chordata > Mammalia > Primates > Cercopithecidae > Papio > Papio anubis. The sequence continues at coordinate 146,401,421 of NC_044981.1, forward strand.
GGATTCAAAACCCCATAAATTGTTTAGAGACTTTGTTTAAGCTTACAAGATTATCCATATAAGTATTTAAAGATGCCATGTCATTTTCTGGCCAAACAAGAAACCATTCTTATTTATTAATATCTATTCTAACAGTATTGAAATGAATGAAAACAGGCATACCTCAGAGATATTGTGGGTTCAGTTCCAGACAACCACAATAAAGTGAATATTACAGTAAAGTGAGACAGGCCAATTTTTTGATTTCCCAATGCATATAAAAGTTATGTTTACAGTACACAATGAGTTGTAATCTTCTTGCTGGTGGAAGGTCTTGCTTTGATGTTGATGGCTGCTGACAGATCAGGATGGTGGTTGCTGAAGGTTGGGGTGGCTGTGGCAATTTCTTAAAATAAGATGACAATGAAGTTTGCCGTATCAGTTGACTCTTTCTTTCATGAAAGATTTCCATGTAGCATGCAATGCTGTTTAACAGCATTTTCCTCACAGTAGAACTTCTTTCAGATTTGGAGTCAGTTCTCTCAAACCCTGCCACTACTTTATTAACTAAGTTTATGTGATATTCTAAATCCTTTGCTCTAATTTCACCAATGCTCACAACACATTCCCCAGCAGTAGTTTCCATCTCAAGAAACCACTTTCTTTGCTCATTTGTAAGAAGTAACTCATCTTGTGACAGTTTTATCATGAGATTATAGCACTTCAATTTTGTCTTCAGGCTCCACTATTAATTCTAGGTCTATTGCTATTTCCATCACATATGCAGTTACTTCCTCATACTTCCTCCACTGAAGCCTTGAACCCCTCAAAGTTATCTATGAGGATTGGAATCAGCTTTGTCTGAACTCCTATTAATGCTGACCTCCTCCTATGATTCACAAATATTCATAATGGCATCTAGAATGGTGACTCCTTTCCAGAAGGTTTTCAATTTACTTTGCTCAGATCCATCAGAGGAATCACTATCTATGGTAACTATAGCCTTACAAAATGTATTTCTTAAATAACAAGACTTGAAAGTTGAAATGACACCTTTTTCCATGGCTGAAGAATGGATGTTGTATTAGCAGTCATGAAAACATTAACCTCCTTGTAAATATCCATAAGAATTTTTGAGTGACCAGGTGCATTGTCACTGAGAAGTAATATTTTGAAAGGAACCTTTTTTGTTCCTGAGAAGTAAGTCTCAACAGTGAGCTTAAAGTATTCAGAAAGCTATGTAAGCAGATATGCTGTCACCCAGGCTTCATTGTTCCATTCATGGCACAGGCAAAGTAGATTTACTATAATTCTTAAGAGTCCTAGGATTTTCAGAATGGTAATGAGTATTGGCTTCCACTTAAAGTCGTCAGCTGCCAATAGCTCCTAACAAGAGAGTCAGCCTGTCTTTGAAGCTTTAAAGCCAGGCATTGACTTCTCTCTATCTCTGAAAGTTCTAGATGGCATTTTCTTCTAATATGAGGCTATGTTGTCTTCATTGAAAAACTGTTTTTTAGCATAGCCTTCATCAACGATGTTAGCTATAATAGATCTTCTAGATGACTTGCTGTAGCTTCTCTATCAGCACTTGCTGCTTCACCTTGCACTTTTATGTTATGGAGAGAGCTTCTTTCCTTCAGCCTCATGAACCAACCTCTGCTAGCTTCCAACTTGTCTTCTGCTGCTTTCTCACCTCTCTCAGCCTTCACAGAACTGAAGACAGTTAGGGCTTTGCTCTGTATTAGGCTTTGGCTTAAAGGAATGCTGTGGCTGGTTTGATCTTCTTTCCAGACCACTAAAACAGTTTTTATATCAGTAATAAGGCTGTTTTGATTTATTTAGGTGTTCACTGGAGTAGCACTTTTAATTTTCTTCAATAACTTTTCCTTTGCATTCACAACGTGGTCAACTGTTTGGCACAAGACGCCAAGCTTTTGACTTATCTTGGTTTTCAACATGCCTTTTTTCACTAAGCTTAATCATTTCTAGTTTTTTAAAGTGAGAGATGTACAACTCTTTCTTTTACTTGAACATGTAGAGGCCATTGTAGGGCTATTAATTGACCTAATTTCAATATTGTTGCATCTCAAGGAATAGGGAGGCCCAAGCAGAGGGAGAGAAATGGGAGACTGGCTAGTGGGTGATGAGAATACATACAATGTTTATCAATTAAGTTTGCTCTTTTATATGGGCACAACTTGTGGCACCCTAAAACAAGTACAGTAGTACCAACAGCAATCACTGATTACACATGACCATAACAGATGTCATGAAAATGAAAAAGTTTGAAATATTGCAAAACTTAGCAAAATGTGAGAGACATGAAGTGAGCACCTGCTGTTGGAAACATGGAGCCTATAGACTTGTTCCATGCAAGGTTGCCACAAACCTTCAATTTAAATAAAAAGAAGAAAGAAAGAAAGAAAGGCACAATAAAGCAAAGCACAACAAAGTGAGATGTGCTTTTATATTCTTCTGTATTATAGAATGGTCACAGGTTCTTCAAGATATCTCTAACTTCTGACATAGGAATTCTCTATTCCTCAACTATTCTATTAAATGTTAGCAGTTTTTCTTTTTAAGAAAAGATGAAATGTGTTGCTATTGCTTTCTTGACCTCAGTGGACATTGTAGTTCTTATCCTACTTTGAAGACTGTTTATTTAGACTCAATATGACACTACGTTTGGATGCTTGGGTACTGATAAATCTCATTACATTTTGGAGAGGCAGTTGACAATTCTGCTGATTAGCAAATATTTTCTCCTGCCGAATCAGTATCTTCCCTCCCTTGGATTCTGCTCAATCTGAGTTCAATCTACTGGAGCTGCTGAAATATGTCTAGGTTGAGAATATCAGGATTATAAAGGAATTTGGTCTACCTACACCTCAAAGTCACCCCTCTACAGGAATTCTGGCACACAGTAGCCAGTCTCCCCATTCTTCAACCAAGAAAAGAATATTTTTGGCACATAGGGAAATAGCTGGTTATAAATGGATATATGAAAAACACTGGAATAGGCCAATGTGGCATCTTTCACTTACCCTTTGTTGGAGAATGCATACTAGCCATTGTCCTTCCATAAAAATCCTCAGAAGCTCTGAAGTGAGAGCATTGGGAATGAAAATTGTTTATCTTTTATGAAACATTTTCTTCACTTGGTTTCCGTGGTACCACCCTGACGTAGGTTGTCTCTTGGCCACGTCTTCCAAGTTTACTCTGCCAGTTTCTCCTATTCTCCTGGACTTCATAACAGTGGAATCTCCCCATGGATCAGTCTTTAGTCTTTCCATTCTCTATCTATACCCACTCCCTTGATGATCTTACCAAGTCTTCTGGATTTAAATACCTTCTACATTCCAAGGACTCTCAAATTTATATTTCAGCTAATATCTTCCTTCTGCACTTCAAATTCATATAGTCAGTTGCTTACTTAACATTTCCCTTTGGATGTCTAATGATCATCTCAAACTTAGTGTGTCAACAGTTGAACTCTAGATCTTCCCCCATACAACCCTAAGCCACTGCTTTCTGTACTGTCTTCCTCCTCTCAGTTGATATCCACTCTATCTTTCTAGCTGCTCATGGATAAGTCATCAGCAACCCCATTGGCTCCACTTTCAAAATATAGCCAAATTGGAGCACTCCTCAGTATCTCTCCTGACATACCAATATACATCTATTGCCTGGTTGATTGTAATATCTTCTAAATGGTCCCACCACTGTCCCACTTTCCCGTCCCCAATTCATTTTTCATTTTTAATAACAATGCATGTACCTTAAAGAAATTGTGGCAGATGGAGATGGAGAAAAGGTTAGCAAGTTCAGATAAATTTGGAGAAGTAAAAAGAATGGAACTTTGTGGTGAATTCATTGTGGAAGCAGAAAAGAAAATGGAATAAAGAAGTGAAAAGGCCTGGGTTTTTTGACTCGAGCAAGTAGGTGGATGATACTGCCATTTATTGAGATGTGTATGGCTAGGGAAAGACTGGTAGGCAGGGGGAACAAAATATGTCAACTCTCTATTTTGGCTATATTAAGTGTGAGATGCACACTAGGTATCCATCAATATATATTAAATTTTTATTTATTTCCCTAAGGACTTTGTATGCCTTTCAGTTTGAGGACTTACAGCTTTCCTCACTTCTGAAAAAGTCTATGCTGTCATAACTTTGAATATGGCCTCTTTACCCATTCAGTCTATTCTCTCTTCCCATTATTAACATATGTTAGAACTTCTAATTCTATTCTCTCCTGTGTATTTCTATTTGAAATACAAATTTTTCCAGTTTCCAGAGAGTAACAGTTATATATATAATATATAAAACTATATATATATTTATATATTAATATAGTATATTTGTATATATTTACATATATTTATATTATATAAATATATATATAGTTTTATGTATTATATATATAACTATATATATATATTTCTTCCCCCCTCCCCCACAGGCTGTAGAACCACATGAATCCTTAACAAGTTGGAACTTGGCAAAGAAACCTAAGTGGCGTGAAGAAGCTGCACTGGCTGCACAGGCTAAAGCTAAATGATATTATAAGTAACAAAGTGTTCACCTGAATACCATCCCTGTCATCAGCAACAGTAGAAGATGGGAAAAATAGAATATTTACCAAAATATCTGCCATGGTTTTATTTTGGTAACAAGAAGCACAACGTCTTTTTTATTTTTACTTTTTAGTAAACTTTTACTGAAGTATACGATGCATTCAAAAAGTGGACAAAAGTGTATACAGTCTGATAGATATTTATGTCGTGAACACCTGTGTAACAACTGCCAAGGTGAAGATGTAGAATATCGGCAACACCTGAGAGCTTCATTCCTGCCTTTTCTCAGCCATTACCTCCCAAACATAGCAGTTTTTCTGACTTTCATCACCTTTGATTCATTTTGCCTGTTTTTGAACTTTATATAAATGGATTTGTACATTATGCACTTGTTTGTGTGGATTCTTTACTTGACATTAGTTATAAGGTTAACCCACAAATTGTGTGCACCATTAGTTCATCCATTGTTACTGCTGTATTCTGTTGATAAACATACCACAATTTATTTTGATATTTGGCACAGTTTCTGGCCACTACATATAATGCTAAAATGAGCACATTGTGTATGTCATTAAAATTAGGTTGAACTAATCTTTAAGGGCTCATTAAAATCAAAACTAATTTTCAACTAAAATTTCACTGTATTTAGCAACTGGGTAGTACCTCTGATTATTCTTTTCATAGTTTGTAACTAGGTGAAATAGGTTGAATTATTAATTCTAAAACCTATTCCTAAAATAGTAAAGTACTAAAACAGTAATTGTAATAGCAATTTTAAAAACGACAAAAATGTTAGAGAAAGAAAATGGTATACATTAATGATCCTCAAACTTGTTTAGGCCCTAAAATAACTTTTTAAAATTACATATCTCATCCCTGCACATTTTTAACTTCACATTTGTTATTTTTTTAAACCATATATGTAAGTATTATAAAAGATATAACTTCTGGCATATTGTATAGTTCACGTGCTTTAAGTGTATTTTCCATCATAACCTTGAAGCTACATAATTAGCTCAATCAGTTTGTGGAGGATGTCTGCCTGTCCATTTTGAGGTACAAAGTCAGTTCTTATTGTCAAACTAATGAGCAAAATCAAACTTACACAGTCATGCATCATTTAATGATGGGGATACGTTCTGAGAAATGCATTGTTAGGTGATTTTATCATTGTATGAACATGACAGAGTGAACTTACACAAACCTAGATAGTGTTTATATTTTTATTTATATGTGCTTTTCATATGGAAAACCAAATGTCCCAGCACCATTACTGAATATCAGTCATGTCCCCTACTTGATCTGCAGTGCCAATACCAAGTGCCATATATCAGGCTTCTATGTATGCTCCCTATAATCTTGGGAACCACTGTTGTATATGTGGCTCATTCATCTTATACCAAAATGTAATTATGTGGCACATAACTATACTTTGTTAGAAAAAGGCTTACTTTGATTTGAAAATGAAAATGTTAATATATATTCCTGTGACAATAATCTCATTTTTGAATCCTAACTCTTAGAGAAGGCATGAAGCATTGTTATGAGTCTGTGTCTTGGATGAACCAAGGCACTGCTTCTTTATTTCTTTTTAATTTGTAAATTTGTACACAATAGATGTACATATATTCAGGGTACATGGGATAATTTGATATATTCTTATAATGTGTAAAGATAAAATCAGTGTACTTGGGATATCTGTCACCTTAAATATTTGTCTTTATGCTAGAACCATTTGAATGATTCTCTTCCAGTTACTTTGAAATACACAATAGATCATTGTAAACTATAGTCACCCTACTGATCTATCTAACACTAGATCTTATTTCTTCTACCAAACCATATGTTTGTACCTGTCAATCAACTTGTCTTCATTTCCCTCTCCCCACCACTCTCTCTGGCCTCTGGTAACCACCTGTCTACTCTCTGTCTTCATGAGATCCACTGTGGCACTGGCTGCTTTCACATTTTGCACAGTAACTCCTTTTGTTTTGCTCTCATGTAACTCTTACTCTGGAGCTATTAATTCTTAAATTATCCTTTGTCATCCAGGTTTTTGTATCACAGAGCAAAGCATGAGTAAGATTCAGAATGAGAGTGAAATGCTCTCTTTTTGAACAATAGTGTAAGGTTGGTTATGATGAGAGGTGAGAAAGGAGAACCATCAGACCACATTCTTGGGCATATACATTGTAGGAGGGAGTCCATATGGAGTTAAAATATCTGAAAATCAATTTCCTTAAACATATACTATGCTTTAAAAGTCTTTTTATACCTTGACGACTCCTGGAATATTCTAAATATTATTGAGATACTCAGAGAATAAGAATGAATATGATGATTTCCATTTCTGGTTACATGGAAGATGAGATGTCTAGAGAAAGTCTTCCAGTATCGGACTAAATAATCTGGAGAAAGTATTTTTTTAAACATCTTTTAAAGTAGTTGGTTAAACTGTTGGGAAAAGAAGGAAGATCCTTGTCATAGATAGTCACAGATAATAAAGTAAAAATCTAGAGTGTTAATAAGCATATCTGATGCTGCTGTTTGCCATGGGCATATCCAGTTATCCTAAGTGGTTATATGCTGGAGAGAATAGTCAAAAACATGAACCTGTAAAGGCTGCGAGAACATCCACACAAAGGCAGAATTCCAGAAAGGTTATACTTATCCATATGGTTGAACTGAAGTTTGGTAGCGGTGGGGTGCACATATCAGAGTTCTACCAGATAAATGGAACAATAGGAGATATAATGTCCTATTTCTCTGGTAGAATGTGTATCATATTCATCCTTATAAATATTCTCTTTGAGCTGTTCAATAATATTTAGAAATTTCTTGAGTCTTGAAGGTATAAAAAGACTTTTAAGGAGTAGCATATTTTTAAGAGAATTGAATGTGTGTGTGTTATACTTACATGTATGTATGTATATGTAAAAGATGATAGATGATAGATTAGATAGATAGATAGATAGATAGATAGATAGATAGATAGATAGATAGATAGACAGACAGACAGACAGACTATAGGAATTAGCTTATCTGATTGTGGCGGCTGGTAATTCCGAAATCTGTAGGGCAAGCCAGTAGGCTGAGAATTCTCTGGCAGAAGCTGAAGCTACAGTCCAAAGGCAACATTTTTTTTTTTTTCTTCCTCAGGGAAACCTCAGTTTTATTACTAAGGCCTTTCAACTGATTGGATAACACCTACCCAGATTATCAAAGTTACCTCCTTTAATTTGAGTTATCTGACTATAGATGCTTACCCAACTACAGAATACTTTCACAGCAACATTTAGATTAGTATTTAGTTGGAAACTGGGTACGGTAACCTAGCCAAATTTACACATAAAACCAGCCATCCCAGTGCTCCAGAGAGAGAGAGAGCGAGCAAGAGAGGAGAAATTTACTTATCATCTTGAGATCTAAATGAACAGTAAGAGAGACAGAGTAAACGAGAGAGAGAGAAACCTATCATGTTAATATCTAAAAAAAAAAAGAAAAAATAGAGGAAAAAATATTTAAGAACACTTAACCATATTTGTCATTACATGTTTTTTGAGACCAGATTTTATGCCATCTGTGTTAACCACCCCCCCTACATAAGTCTACGCCAAGTATTTGGTTAAAAGTGCTCACAGCAGAATTTACTGAGGACTTAATGGAAGTGTTCTAAAACTGGCTTGTTGTAATGGACAACTGCACAAGTGGGTAAATTTACAAAGAAAAATGTACACATAAAATGGGTGAATTTTATGGTATACAAAAATTACAGTGGTATATAGAAATTATATGAAAATAAAACTGCTTTTAAAAGTAACCTGAACAACATACTATGTTTCCAAGGCTGGGACATGGTAAGTATTCTATGTTGCTGTTCTGAATAGAAGATAGTATGATCCTTGTGGAGGGAAATTGAACAGTTTCTAGCAAAACTGTACATGTTTATGGACCTAACAGTTTACAGTGATTTTCACTGTCATACTATTTGCAATAGCAAAGACTGAAAACAATTTAATTGTCCATCAGCAGAGGATTGATTCAATAAATAATGCTAGGTTCACACAATGGAATACTGTGCAGATGTGGTAAGAAATGAAGAGCTCTGCATCCTGCTATGGAATGAACTACAGAATAGAGTTAAGTGAGAAAAGCACATTGGAGGAAAGCATATGTAGTATTCAGTAAAGGGAGGGGAGCTATGAATGTATTTATTATTATATTTTTAAAAATGGAAGTATAAACCCAGAAAAAGTTTTTAATGTTATATATGGAAGAAAGGAAGAAATAGGTGGAGGAGGGAGTGATAAAAGTGAAACTTTTCTGAATATAACTTGTTTTATCCTTTTGAACAATGTAAAGGTCTTATATATTAAATTGTTTAAAAAAGTGGTCAGCTTTTTTAAAAAATCAAAACCAAAATTGAACAAATGAACCTGTGTATTAAATTGCTAGGATGACCAGATGAAGAGTAAATATTTCAAATGTTTTAAAAATATTTCTAGTGATATATACCAGATATACACATATAGCGATATTTAAAAAAGATATCCCCTCCCCATCTCCCAGAAAACATTTTCAGTAAGCAAATTGTGATGATTAATTTTAGGTGTCTACTTGACTAGATTAAGGAATATGCAGATAGCTGGTATAACATTATTTCTGGGTGTATCTGTGAGGGTGTTTCTGGAAGAGACTGACATTTGAATTTTGGGCTTTTAAAGAAAATGCACCCTCTGTGTAGACAGGAACCATCCAACCAGCTGAGGACTTAGAACAAAAAGGTAAAGGAAAGATGAATTCATTCTCTCTTATGGAGCTGGCACACCCGTCTTCTCCTGTCATTCATTGGTCATCAGACCTCCAGGTTCTCTAGCTTTGGACTCTAAGACTTGCAGAAGCCCCCTGGATTCTAGGGCTTTCACCCTTGCACTGAGAGTTATACCATCAGCTTTCCTGCTTCTGAGGCCTTCAGACTTGGACCAGGCCAGACTACCCACCTTCCTGGTTCTCCAGCTTGGAGATGGCCTATTATGAGACTTCTCAGCTTCCATAATTGCATAAGCCAATTCCCCTAATAAATCCCTTCTCACGTGTCTATCTATTGTTATTAGTTCTCTCTGGATAATCCTAATACACATACTATTAATGATAATATTGGTATTGTTAATATGACAACCATACAAATATATATATATATATGTAATATAATATGATACAGCAAGTAACACACACACACTTTTTGGGCCAGGCACAGTGACTCACGCCTGTAATCCCAGCACTTTGGGGGGCCGAGGTGGGCTGATCACCTGAGGTCAGGAGTTCAAGACCAGCCTGGCCAACATGGTGAAACCTTGTCTCTACTAAAAATACAAAATATTAGCCGGGCATGGTGGCACATGCCTGTAATGCCAGCTACTCAGGAGGCTGAGGCAGGAGAATCGCTTGAACCCAGGAAGCAGAGGATGCAGTGAGCCGAGATTGTGCCACTGCACTCCAGCCTGGGCAACAAGAGCGATACTCTGTCTCAAAAGAAAAAAAAAAAAAAAAAAAGTCACATGTGACGGCTCACGCCTGTACTCCCAGCACTTTGGGAGGCCAAGGCGGGTGGATTACCTGAGGTTGGGAGTTTGAGACCAGCCTGACCAACATGGAGAAACCCCATCTCTACTAAAAATACAAAATTAGCCGGGCATGGTGGTGCATGCCTGTAATCCCAGCTACTCGGGAGGGTGAGGTAGGAGAATTGCTTGAACCTGGGAGGTGGAGGTTGCAGTGAGCCGAGGTCGGGCCATTGCACTCCAGCCTGGGCAACAAAAGTGAAATTCCATCTCAAAAAACAACGACAACACCACCACCACCACATTTTTCCTAGCTCTGTCCATTGATAGCAATGGACAACGCAGTAGTAATATGCAGTTCTAGCACCCAGATCTTGGTTTCTAAATACTATTTCATATTAGAAGAAACCCAGGGCTCCCTCCTGAGTTGGCTTATTCCAGGTCTGGTACACGAAATACAGAAGATGGTCCTGGAACATCTGGCCATACAGAAAATAAGGAAGCTAATAAAGCTTTGGGTTCTATGTCTAGAACTAACCTGACAACAGTTCCACCAGCCAAAAACAGGAACATCAGCAAGAATAGTAACTGGAAAAGGTTGAACCTCTTCAAACAGATTTAAATCTGTGAGTTCAAAATAATAAAACAAAAACAAGAAACCAAGTCACTGTTGGAGAAGGCCAAGGAATCACATTATTTTGAAAACAGTTAAAGGAAGAAGTGAAATTGTCTCTGTTGCTGATGACGTGATGTTATACACAGAAAGCCCTAAAGTCTCTTCCAAAAAAACTGTTATAACTGATAAAGGAATTCAGTAAAGTTGCAGGATACAAAACCAGCAGCATTTCTATAAACTAACTACAAATTATTCAAAGGAGAAATTAAGAAACAAGTCCATGTACAATAGCACCAAAAAATACTTAAATCAACCAGAGAGGTAAAATATCTACATGCCAAAAACTATAAATAAAACATTGAGAAATGAAACTGAAAAAGACATAAATAGAAAGATATCCTGTGTTCATGGATTGGAAGAATATTGTTAAAATGTCCACAACTATCCAAAACAATCTACAGACTCAATGCAATCCCTAACAAAAGTCTAATGACATTTTCCACAGAAATAGAAAAACAAATTCTAAAATTGATATGGAACCACAGAAGACTCCAGATAGTGAACGCAATACTGATTAAAAAGAACAATGCTGGAGGAATCACAATATCTGATTTCAAAATATATCACAAAGCTATAGCAATCAAAATAACATGGTACTGGCATCAAAACAGACACATCAAGCAGTAGAAAAGAATAGAGAGCTCAGAAATAAACTCACATATCTATATGGTCAATTGATTTGTGACAAAGGTGCCAAGAACACCCAATGGAGAGAGTCTTTCAGTAAATGGTGTTGGAAAAACTGGACATCCACATGCAAAATAATGAAATAAGACTCTCATCTCACACTATGTAGAAAAATCAACTTGAAATAGATTAAAAACTTAAACATAAAACCTGAAACTGTAAAACTAGTAGAATAAAACAGAGAAAAGCTCTGTGACATTGGTATGGGCAATGATTTTTTGGATAAGAACTCCGAAGCACAAGCAACAAAAGAAAAAAGATAAATGATTACTTCTGAGAGACGAGATAGAAAGATACTAGCTAGGCAAATAGTGAAGGCAAAAAGTTCTTGGTAGAACTTCCTTTCTAACAAAAAGCAGTCAAAGAAATCACTTTTTTTTTCCTAACAAAGAGCAGCCTGGAAGGTCAGGCTGCAAAGGAAACTTGAAGCTTGCATGGGGAGGATATCTGCAACTGCACCAATAGAAAGGGGTACCTGGGACCAGGCATGTCCACCATGGGGGCTCCACCTCCCCTCTTTTTTTAAGCACATGCACAGTAGGAAAGCAATGTGGAGTCACTCAGGCAAAGGACCCACAGCATAATAAAAGGTTGGGGTGGGGGATGCCAGAGATTCACATTCTATGCAGATAGCATACCTGGTCCTAACCAGTTTTTCATGCCCTATGAGATAAGATACTGTCTCCCCACTAACTGACTTATAAAGCCCTTGCATTTCACTGCTGAATGGCACCCTTTTGGGACCCCTCTCTGCAACAAACAGTTGTTCTCTTTCTTTTGCCTATTAAATGTCTACTTCTGCTGTGACCTCACCCTTGGTGTGTGTGCATCCTTGATTTACTCGGCCATGAGACCAAGAACTTCAGATGCCACCCCAGGCAATGAGGCCATTTAACTTCCATCTTAAAAAAAAAAAAAAAAAAAAAAAAAAAAAAAAAAATTATATATATATAGCAAAGAAAACAATTGAGTGAAGAGAAAACCCATGGATTAGGAGAAAATATGTGAAAACTATGTATGTGATAAAGAGCTTCTATCCAAAATATATTAGAAACTCAACTCAATAGCAGGAAAATAAATTACCCAATTAAAAAATGGACAAAGGACCTGAGTAGACACTTATCCAAAGAAGACATACAAATGGCCAAGATATATGAAAAAAATGCTTAAAATCACTAATCACAGGGAAATACAAATTAAAATTATAATGATATATTACCCCACATCTGTCAGAATGGCTATTATCAAAAAGATGAAAGATAAGTATTGGTGAGGATGTGGAGAAAAGGCACCTTTTGTACACTGTTGGTAGAATGCAAATATAGCTATTATAGAAAAAACGTACAGATGTTTGTCAAAAAATTTCAAATAGAATTACCATATAATCCAGCAATCCCACTTTTGAATATATATCCTAAGGACTTGAAATCAGTATTGCAAAGAGATATCTGCACCCACATGTTCATTGCAGCATTATTCACAATGGCCATGATATGAAAGCAACCTAACTGCCCATCAAGGAGGAATGAACAAAGAAAATGTGGTACATATACAAAATGGAATACTATCCATCTGGACAAAAAGAGAAAATTCTGTCATTTACAACATGAATGAATCTGGAGGACATTATGCTGGGGGAAATAAGCCAGGAACAAAAAGACAAAACTGTGTGATCTCACTTACATGTAGAATCTAAACAACTCAAACTCATAGAAGTAGAGAGTAGAATGATGGTTACCAGATTGGGCATATGGAGGGGATGAGGAATTGGGAGACAGTCAAAGGGTACAAAGTTGTCAGTAAAACATATAGAATAGGTTTTAAAGATCCATTGCACAGCATGCTGACTATAGTTAGTAACCATGTATCGTATATTTCAAAATTGCTAAGAGTAGATTTTAGCCAGATGCAGTGGCTCAGCCTGTAATCCCAGCACTTTGGGAGACTGAGGTGGAGTGGGCAGATTGCTGGAGGCCAGGAGTTCTAGACCAGCCTGGGCAATATGGTGAAACCCCGTCTCTACTAAAAATACAAAAAACTAGCTGGACATGGTGGTGCACGCCTGTCATCCCAGCTACTTGGGAGGCTGAGGCATGAGAATCACTTGAATCTGGGAGATAGAGGTTGCAGTGAGCCGAGATCACGCCACTGCACTCCAGCCTGGGTGATGGAGTGAGACTCTGTTTTGAGAGGGAAAAAAGAGAGTAGATTTTAAATGTTCTCATCATAAAAAAGGGTATGTAAGGTGATAGATATGTTAATTAGCTTGATTTTTATCATTTCATGATGCAAATATATTAAAAAAACACAATATACCCCATATATACCATTATTTCTCAATTTAAAATAAAAAATACATTCATGACAGAAAGAAAAAAAATGTCTAAACAAATGGAAAAGCAAAAAAAAAATTTTAAATACCATGTTAACATTAAACTAGTATTTCTGAAAGCTAACTACAATGTCATCGTGATTAAGTAAGATTAAAATCTTTTTAATTTTTGAAATGTTGATTATACTTTAAAAACTTGTACAGCTGATTATTTAAAATTGGAATTAATATCAATTAGTAGAGTTTGACATCTTTCAAAACGTAGACTCTAGGGAGAATAATAAAAAGGGGTGTTTGTTCATTTTTTAAAAAAAGGATTTTTCCCCTTTTAAAGTAACCAGTATAATTCCCAATTCCAACAAAAAACTTAGTGGCAAATCCCCAGCACTAGGATAGATTTGACAGTTTTATGGGTACAACTGGAATATCCCTTCTTACGTAACAGAATATTATTTATATAAATTGTCCTCAACTTTCACACAGAAAAAGTGTTGTGATAGCTGTAAATTTTCCTTAATATATATGCTTCAAAATACAATATTGAAGGATTATCCTTTGAAAATTTTTAAATCCCACTCTAAGATGCAAGCAGGAATAGATATTCACTTAAATACAGTAAGCTGTGACAAATTACTGAGCTAGAAAGTCAATATTTTAAATTTTTATACTGATAGGATTTTCCTATTTGTTGAACTTTTTAAATTGGTGTCTTCTCTTCATGTGATACATCAAAATTCTTAGGGCACAGTGAGACATAAAATAAAGTAGGTAAGTTCAAGTAGTGCTTTCAAAGATGTGATAGTTTTAAAACACACCAATATTTAAGTCTATTTTTGTGTGTCTTATTCTGTTAGGAGTTATATAAAAAATATCCTGCGGTTACTACAACAGAAATCAGTATCAAATGAAGGAGAATTGTGTTATGTGGTAGAGGGATTTCCAAAAATGACTTGTACTTTGGGTTAAATATGTTTATTTAAAAAAAACTTTCTCCATAGACGTTTTAGATGTCTATTTTCGATAGAAACTTGTGGTTCTTGATACTCCTGTCTACATTTCATGAGGTAGTTCACACATATCTTTTCAAGTGGAATGGGTAATGGCCAGTGTATTTGTTAAAAACTATATATATCACATGTGTTTACGTATGTATGAATGTATATTCTATACACACGTGTACTCTATTATCTTTCTGAGGCAATGTTAATGAATTACCATATGCACAGGAAAAAGAATAACTGTCATTTGATCCATGAATCTGCATTTGTGTTTTAGTATGTGTATATAAAAAATTATTTACCCAGTAATGTTATTTGACATTAAATTGCAACAAATAAAATTTATTGGTGCTAGTGGTTTGCATGATAAACACAAGTTTTTTGTGTATTTATGACCAGCACTTGTATTAGGTGAAGAGACAGTTACTCCTGTGGTTCAAGAAGGGGGAAAATAAAAGACTTGACTGTTTCATAAAAAGCATAAAACATTAATACACAAAGTAGATTCTTTTGTTCTGGAATTGTGACTGAAGGACAGTCATGGGGATTAAGAACAATGCTTTAAAAACAAAAATCTTGTTTCCCTTCAGTTAAATCATTTCCTTCACTGTTTCCTATCTCATCTTTTTTGTTGTTTTTTGTTTGTTTTTTAACAGTAAATCCCAGAACAAAGGTTTAATAATCTTCTTTTCCATCGACTGACTGCTTTTTTGGATGGTAGGCATTCTCTGGTGCATTGGTTCAGAAGACTTCACCAGGGAAGCCCATGCTTCCCTTTCAATATGATCATGATATTTTTCATCTTGGCATAATATGGCTGCTGTGTCCTCATCCTTCAATGAAAAAGTCTGTCATTTCCACCACAAAGACCAAAGGGAAAACATTTTCAATTAAGTTTCAACTATTTTGTTAAAATTCACTTGTCAAGTACTCTGAAAATGTCAACTATTGTTCTGTTCTTTTAGCACATAAATGTACAAATTCTCATCTGAACCTTAAAAAAAAGACATAATTCTTAATTTCTATGCACAAAATAATGTAAAAAATATATAAAACATAAAAAAATTATCAAAACTATACGGAAAATTCAAAATTGACCAATCATCTTGGGAGATTTTAACACACTTCTCTTACAAACTGGCGAATTAAAAACTGATGAATTAAACAGACTGGTATGTAAAAGACATGAATCAATTAACAAAACACATTCTTTTCTTACATACATGGGCCATTTCACTAAAACCAACACATACCAGATCATAAAGCAAATATCAATGAATTTCAAACTCATGTAGTCACATCACAACTTAGAAGTTAGTGGCATAATATTTTTAAGGTCTGAAATTTAAAAGCACATTTCTAAATGATTCATAGGTCATGAATAAATCATAAACTTTAAAATACTTAGAGCTGAATAATTTGTGGAATGCAGCTGAAATGGTACTTCAAGGTAAATTTTTAGCCTTCTCAAATTAAACATTTAACAACTTTAAGAAATTAGGGAAAGACTTAAAATCCAAAGAGAATAAAAGATTGGAAATTGTAAAATTAAGAGCAAAAACTAAGGAAATAAGTAAAGACTATAATCACTATAACTGAATTCAGCAAGAGTTATTGAGACAAAAAGGCACAAAGAAAACAATATGAAAAATGATAAAAGCGCACATTAAACAGAGATTTTAAAAAAGAACATGGATTGGTATGCTAACTTCTGCTTTAAGCCAAACTAGAGTAATAGAGACCAGGACAAAAACAAGAAACAATAGTTTCCAGACATTAGACATCAGATAATGAGGAACCATGATCTGCGAAACAGAGGAAGCAAATTAGCTGAGCCCTTTGACTGCTCTGTCTCTTACTGCCTAGAGTTTCACAATTGCCGGGCAAGGAAGGGAAATCCAGGTATAGCTACAAAGTCTCTAAGTTGGGGAGAAAGAGTTAGGAAGCCACGGAGGACAAAACTAGAGTTCACAAGGTAGAGTACCAAATGTGACAAAACTACAGATTGCTCCAGATTATCTGCAGAGGATTCCCCTTGAGTCTTCAGCTGAGTATTGTTGACCACATGTGACTGCTACCCAAGGCCTTCTAAAGAACCACCTGAAAGCACAAGGGGAAAAAATGTTTGGAGCCCACAATGATCAGGAACAGTTTAAGTTCCACTAGCCAAAGTGAAAATCCCTTGTAATTCATAGGGTAATAGAGTACTCGGAATGGTACTGACTCAGCAGTAAAATAAATGTTGTTCTGTGCCTGCCTTACAAAGTTTAAAAGCAATCCTTTGAATGTTCACATTTTTTCCCCTAGTAACTTGTGTTAAGAAGAACAAATATGGGAAATTCAATATCCAAACATGTAAATGCATGCAAATGAAAAATACTATCCATAATAAAAAAATCAATAAACAGAAACAGACCAAGAAATGACAGAATTAGTAGCAAGGCCATTCAAACAGCTATTATTGTTATACTTGCTGTGCTCAAGCCAGCAGAGGAAAGCTTGACTATGATAAAAACTGGAAGATATAAAATAGATCCAAATTGAATTTTTAAAGATAAAATACACAATGTCTGATATAAAAAATACACTAATGGAATTAAGAGACCAGACACAACAGAAGACTAGTGAACTTGAAGACGAAGCAATGAAAACTACACAAAATGAAAAATAACCAAAAATAAGCAAAGCATTAATAAGCTGTGTGAGTATTTCAGGCAGACTAAGTAGAATTGAAATTGAAAAAATGTTTAAATAATTGCTGTTTCCAAATTTGATAAAAACCATAAATCCATGGATCCTAGGAAGCTCAGCTAACTCCAAGAACAAGAATTGGTTGCTTTGGGGTGTAAAATACGCGTTTAAAACTTTGTGTTACTGGCATGTAATTTAAAAAACATACTGTAGCCTTGCACTCCCTACTGAGCACTTGAAATATGGCTAGTGCCAGTGAAAAGGTGAACTTTTGCTTATGGTGATGGCAGCATATCTCTATGAATTTATTAGAAAATCATATTGTTATTGCCCAAAGAAGAAACTTTGTACCCAGTCACCTCCCATTTCCAACTTTCCCCAGTCCCAGATACTAATTTATGTCTGTTTCTATAGATTTGTCTATTCTGAACATTTCATATAAATGGAATCTGGTTTCTTTCACTTAGCCTAATGTTTTCAATGTTCACCCATGTTGTACTATATATCCGTATTTCATTTTACTACTGAGTAATATCCCATTTTATGAATATAACATTTTACTTATCCATTGGCTGATGAACATTTGTTTCTACATTTTGACTACCATGAATTGATCCCTTTATCAAATGACACTCTTTATCTCCAGCAATAAATATTCCTTGCTCTGAAATGTACTTTGATATTAATATGGCCACTCCAACTTGCTTTTGATTTGTGATAGCATGGTATATCTTTTTTCCATCCTTTCACTTTTCACCAATTTGCTTCTTGAAAATGTTTTCTTAGAGGTAAAATACGGCCTTACTTTTTTATTAAAACGGATAACCTCTGCACTTTAATTGGCATGTTTAAATCATTAGTAATTACTGTGATTACTGATATAACTGGGTTTGATCTATCTTGCTATTTGTTCCATCTTCATTTGCTTTTTCTCTTTTTCTGTCTAGTTTTGGATGAGCTATTTTTTATAATTCTATTTTTTCTCCTTTGTTGGTTTTAGAAAGTAAATGGATTTTTAACCAATAATAGCATCTGTCTTTGTTCTGTTAGGAAACAACAATCTTAAGAAAAAATGAAATGGACACATTTATATAAATGCAATTTTAAAATATTTTATTATTTGTTAATATAGTGTTGTAACATTTCATAATATTGCATACTGCTCAAAAGTTGGTTTATTTAGTAGGGTAAGAATATCTTCTCTTCTTACTCCCCAGTCAGAATTTAAAGATATAGTATCCTTTTAGAGCTCTATTATATTGGCTCCTAAAATGTCACATTTCATAAAACCATGTAATGAATAAAGGTTAAGAACAGTTTGATTTCACAGTTTCACAAGCAGCCAGTAGATTGCTGAATTGAGAACCGCAACAAAAATTCGCTAAGACTTTTTAATATTTATTTTTCCATAATGCTCCGTCTTAAAAGAAGAAAAAAATATAAAGGCAAAGGTAATATATGCTTCTTTTAGTCCTTTATCCAATAAATCAACCTTTAACTGTAAATAGGTTTTACAGTTACCAAATGATATGTCAGTTCCGTGCCAGCAGAATTTATTACTTTTTTGCTTTCTTGTTCTGGTGTTACCAGTAAGTTGAACAAATGACACTAAAATTTAAGAACACTATCACTTAAAACAACGTTTTGAAATAAAACATAGTAAAAAGACCACACCAGTCAGTCAAGTGCTTATAAATATAAAACAAGCATAATTGCATAGATTAAATAGGAGAAATTCAGATTCAGACAAAAATGAAACACCAAATTTAATTAAATAAATGAAAAGGACTCTTTCAAGTATTTTCTTGATATTTGCATTAATGCTACATGCATTCCTCTTTATAACACTTTTTGGCATAGTTTATCTTGGATATAAACATAACAAATCTTAGAAAAACAAGTTAAAAAAGTATTTTTTCCCCCCACAAGGGCCAGTGAAGACTAACGAAAATACATTTTGGAGCATTTTATTTTTTTTCTTTCTTTCTTTCTTTTTTCCTGGTCAGGGCTCTGCCTGATGAAATATTTTAAATGGTATACTTGAAAAGAGTAGCTATATTTTTGTAGAATTTTAATAACAAAGTATTTGTTAGTCTTGATCCAATAAACTCATCAATAAGCCAAGTCAAGCCAAGTCAAGAGCTGGTCCCAACTGCTATATAGTGCTCTTTGCAATCAAATATAAAATTAATTACCCAAGTAATATATTCAAGGAAATAAATATAACTGTATTTAAATGCTTATAAAGTATAATTACAGTCTGTAGAGATATGTTTGTTTTACCGGCAAAATTTAAGTTCCCTTTCATAGGTCATTCTGTGTGTATGCATGAACACACACATATATATTATTTTTCCTTCTATAAGAACTATTTTGTTTGAAAAATTTGGCTTAGAAATTTATTATAGTGACTACAGGGTCCTCAAAATAAAAGGAGGCACAGCTGGTCAGTTTATGAATCATGCTGCATTATCAATTTTAATTGACTAGAAAGAGTAGAATACCCTGTCACCAGATACTTAGAACCATCTGCACCACAAAAATGTTTATCTGATAAATTCACCATCAATTTGGTAAGCTTTAATGTAACTACCCTGTTTTTTTAATACAGATAATGCAAAAGGAAATCATTTTATACTCAACTATATACCTTCCACTATGAAAAAAGGGGCACAGATACAATCTTCTACTTAATAATAAAAAAGGGCTGGCAGATGCACTCAGCATTATGAACATCATTTAAACCTGTATTTTACACCTGTAGGTTTTAAGTGTCTTGTCAAAAGCTTAGTTTCATGATACGTAATTTACAAAGTGATATATTCTTTAAAAGTACTCCTATATACATTTTCCTCTTGGAACGTGCCTCTGATTTCCAGCAGAAACATTACAAATACTATCATAAATGAAATCTTTCTTTAAAGAATAGACCATGAATCATATCAAAATTGCCTTAGTTCTCATCTTAAAAAGAGTTGTAAACTAAGTTTTAAGTAAGTGTTCTAGGTATATAATTGGACACGTAAATAGCCTATGTATAACTATAAATTAAAAGATTGAGTTCAACAGTAGTTGAACTGTGAGAGTAACGAACACACATATATATGTATAAATAAATATATATATAATTTTTCTATTGAAACCTGTCTTTAAAATTTTCAGTTTGAAGAGGTTTTTGCTGTTAAATCATAAAACATACATATTGACCAATCTGACATGAATGTAATCTATGATTCATAACAAGTAGCAGTATGACCCTCTGAGTATTACTAAAAGAAAAAAGTCTATCATAGATTTGAACCATATTAAAGAATCTTTAGCAATTTTCATTGTCATCATCATTTAGCATCCAAATGTTAAACATATTTAATAAAATTTAACACATAATAAGGTTATTTCTTCAGGATAATTTTGTCATTCAAGTACCTAAACTTACTATTATATAGAAAATGAAACTTCAATTACTGCTCTGAAAAATCAGAGAAATAATTAGTTATTATTTTAGATACGCAGCACTACTTTAGATTCATGATGACATCTCTTTCATGATGATCTTTAAAACAATGAGTGAAAAACAAACACTGTTTCAAAAACGGTAGCATATTTGGTTGAAATACAAAATATACTAATATATGTAGCACTTATATGTTAAAAACAGAAATATTTAAATGTTTTGTAATCTTTTTATGTGTTCAACATGAAGAACAGCTTCTCTCTTCACAATTGCCACATTTGAATGGATTATCAGTACAATATTTCTTCTGTGTTATAAATAAATTTTATAGGTATTCTGTTGCAATTTTTTGCAAAGTATAACCTACAGCACAGTGATATATATAATTTAAGGTAATAAATACTTTCACATTCTAATTTAGCATTTGCATTATTTCATGCTTCTGAAGCTTTTTTGTTTTTATTTCTGCTTCAAGATAGAGGTAGATTTAGTAGAGATTGGGTATGTAAGACTTACTGCCAAAATGCAATTATCAATAGGTTTACTGCTAATGTGCAGTTTCCAAGAATGTTTGAAAAAATTCAGAATCACTAAGTAATACTTCACCAAAGTTCTCCTTTTCAAGCTTAAATTACTAAATAATTGCATATTCAATTATTCACAAATAGATACAAAAATTCAAACAATAGAAGATATAAATACAGGCACAACAACAACAAAACTAAAACAACAACAAACTACAATGAAAGATTGCATCTGAATGGAAATTTTTGTTTCATTTTGCTTTCTAAAAGTGCACCAAATTCTCTTTTCTGTTCTATGTAAAAAAAGAAACATTCTTACTGACGCTGGCAACAAAGAGGAGTTACCTGAAGCTACCCTTTTTAGCCATAAATTTTTCTTCCTCCAGTATGTTAAAGTTGAAATCCATCCATTGGTGCTTCCTGCTGCTGAAATATAAACTGTTGTTGGTTTTCATCCACCTGAGGTACAATGCTGGGGTCATCTTCTTCTACACCAAAGTAATGTTCAATCAGATCAAATGCCTTCTGGTAAATTTCCTGATTTTCATGGCTTTGCAAAAACTCAATTTTATCCAGACCTATTATACAAAGCATATATATAAAAACAAATTGTTACTACAATTTCAATATATGTTTAAATCAAAATAATAAATGAACATCATCTATCACCTCACTGGCAATGGGACTGCTATTTTAATCTAATTGTTGCACATATTGATAGCCATCACTTATGGTTTATACTTCAAGAATGAGAGTATGTGGCAGTGTGATATGAAGAAGGACCATAGGCCTGGGAGTAAGATCACAGACACCACCCTGCTAGGTGTGTGATCTTGGCCAGGTAAGTTCAGTTCTTCTGTTTCTCAACTGTAAAATGGCAGTTTTAGATAAAGTAACTCCACAGGTCCTTTCTAGAGCAACTAACATAGCGCAAAAAGGGAAAGCAACAAAACAAATTAAATGAAGAAACTAAAACATGCTGAGCCAGAGAATATCAGTATGAAATAAATGTGTAAAATTTGCAAACCCATACAATAAAAGACATACAGATGCTGTATGATTTAACAGAATTACAATCTACAATTGAAACTGAAAGGCCTCATTTTGAAAGGATGACGAGAATCTATAGCAATAGATTTTACTGCTTATCAGAAAAAGTTCCACACATAAGTCTGGGTAGTGCTGAAAACATATTTCATTTAATTACAGATAAACCACTTCAATCAGATTATCACAGAATAAAAAAGCAGCAAAGAAGTCATATCTATATACGATCACAGAATAGCTCAAACCCTAGTCTAACTTGGGGTCAAAATAATGACTGTAGTAAGACAATACTCTTAAATCAATGACTAAATCTTGTATTCATGTAATGTCTTATCCAGTGATGTTATATAATTTGAAAGAAAGACAAAGTGATATCATGGGCTTTAAGAATCAAAAGTAAAAGTCTGAATCAGCCATACAATGTAAGTGGACTTAATACAGAAAAGTGAATATTTAATGCAAATAAAAGAAAATCAATTTAGATTCATGCCTTATCTAAAATAAATTCCATATGATTAAAAGTTTTAAGAACCTAATTTTTAAAACTTGGCAAATAAAAAAATTAATTTTCATCAAATCTCTGTGGAGGCAATGACTTTGTAAACTTCAAAAGAATAGAAAATTAGACTGAGTTATTTACGTTAAACATAAATGAACATGGGATGTTTTATTAAAATAAAAGAATGTACTCAATGGACGATCTGAAAAAAAAACAGACCTAGGAAAAAGCCATATCAAAATAAACTACTATAAAATAAAATTCAAATTTTTACCAAAAAAAAAGTCAAATAGATAACCAAAGTATAATAAATATGCAATTTGGATGAGGAAATAGACTAACTCATGAAAAATACATACTACTATCTATAGTAAGTAAACCAAAAAAATGTACATAAAAGCAACTTGGTGTACTATTTTACATCTGCTAAGTCCGCAAAAAAAAAAAGTATGAGGTTGTAGAATAGATTCATACAATGCCAGTAACTCTGTCAGCAACAGGCCTTTGGAAAGCAAAATGAGAAGACATATCAAAAGCTTAAAAAGAAGTCAGTGCCTAAGACTCAGCAACTGAATTCCTGAAAATTTATCCCTGGATATTAATTCCATAAAAGAAATAAATTTATACACAGAAGGATGCTTATTTTGGTATACATAAAGTGATAAACTGGGAACAAACTAATGGTCAACAACAGGCTATGGTTAAATTTCCATTCAAATGGCTAAAACTTCACTCAATATATAACATTATGGCCAGACACAGTGGCTCATATCTGTAATCCCAGCACTTTGGGAGGTTGAGGTGGGCAGATCACTTGAGGCCAGGAGCTCGAGACCAGTCTAGCCAACATGGAGAAACCCCATCTCTACTAAAAATACAAAAATCAGCCGGGCATGGTGGCATGCACCTGTAATCCCAGCTACTCAGGAGGCTGAGGCACATGAATTGCTTGAACCTGGGAGGCAGAGGTTTCAGTGAGCCAATATCACACCACTGCACGCCAGCCTGGGAGACGGAGTAAAACTGTGTCTAAAAAAAAAAAAAAAAATTACATATTTATATATAGTATATATATAACATTATGTGGCCATTATAATAAAAAGTATGTAGAAATTTAAAATTTCTCCAAATGTTAAAAAGTAGAACATAAAACTATACATACAATACAATTAAGTCAATGTAAAGTATTTGTGCATAAAGACAACGTAAAAAAAGGTAAATAATAAAAATAAATTGTTAGGGTAATAAAATTATGGGTGACATTTTAAAACTTAAAAAAATATATACTGCTTTTACAACAAAAAAAAATGTAGGGAACTAGAAGGGGAAAGTATCTATGACAGATAGTTAAGAACTGACTATAATTGCAAATTTTTAACTGATTGCTTACCATATGCTTCTTCAATGAGAGCACAGTATGGATTAACGCCGATTCCATTCTGCTTAGATTCTTGTTCTCCAAGACGTAAAATATTTTCAAGTCCATTTAAAGCCACTTGGACTATTTTGGAGTCCATAACAGTCAAAAGATCACAAAGTGGCTTAATGCAGCCTAAGGCTACCAAATACCTTCAGATTAATTTAAAAGAGAAGAAATGGGGAAAAAAAGATTTAAAAAGACTTAAGTACAAAAGTGTTACTGTCTGTAACAACAACGCAAAAATATTTTTCATAGTGAAATGTTATATAAGCAATTAAGAAAAAGTATTCCTATACAAATGTAAACATTACATATATTTAAATTCTCACATAGGAAACTTAAAATTTTCTTTACTCAACTATTCTCTAATTTAACATACTTAGCAATAAATGGTCTTGCAAAGACTATAAAATACACACACAAACTGGTACTTGGGCCTGTTTTTCATGGTGCTCATCTGAGCACTAAACGTATGTTCGAAAGGTTTTTGTTTTTTTTTTTAAAAGGCAAGCCCACACACACAGACACACACACACACACACACAGAGGTCATAAGGGGGTAGACAGAAATGGAAAGAAAGAAAAGACATCTAAATTAAACTTGAGAAAATTTCCCATAAAAACAATCACAGCTAATGTTCTAAAACATATGCTGTGTTTCAGAAGCGCAGAAGGCCTCTACGAACAAAACAGGCTCTCTTGTGAATAATTTTCATAAATAATATTCACCAACAAATTCCATTAATTTCTGAATGCGTGTCCTTTTCTAGTTATTGGCTGGTTTTTTGTACTCTATAATGTAAATTAAGTAACTGATTTGTTCACTTGGCAAAAAATTCGTATTAAGTACAAAGGTTAAAAACATACTATGAAGCCAGGCTGTGTGCCTTCAAGTCCCAATTCCACTCCTTATTAGTTTTGTGACCTTGAACAATTACTCTGTGTCTCAGTTTCCCCATCTTAAAAATGGGAATAATAATAGTACCAACTTCAGAGAGTTGTTGTAGGAACACAATAGACATTTAATAAAAGTTTCTGTCCCTCTTTAAAAAAAAATGTATATACCTTCACTGGAGCACTCATTTGCCCTATACTGTACTGTAATTGATCAAAAATATCTGTTGAATGAATAACTGCCTCACAGTTAAGAGATTAAAGGAGATAAAATACATGAAAGTAGCTGATACATTGCTGGTGCTCAATAACTGAAATGACTTAGCGCAATAACTGGCAATAGTAGGCACTCAACTAGTGGTATGGATGCAGAACTTAATCTGAGATCAAGAGGTCTTTTCCCATATATGCAGACTTAATGAAATGATTAAAGTGGTTAGAAAAATAATTATCTCAATTTGGGTACTTGATCCATACTAATAAATTAAAGGAATAATATACAGAGTAGATATAACCATAAAAATTAATTGAAAAAATACAACTATTTGCAAGTGAACAAACTTGCAGCCCTAATAAAATAAAAATAACATCAGCATTTAAAAAATACAAAATAGAACAAAGGAAGGATCTTGATTTATTACTGCTTGTATCCATGACACAAAGTGGAAATACTGATTAAAGCAAAGAGAATAGAAAATAAAAGGCAGAGACAGATGTTACCAATATACACCAATATAAATTTGAGAGAACAAGATAATACTACAAATTAAGGCAATAAAAGACAATTTAACAATAGGTAGATTTCAAAATCATGTGATTTATAAAATAGCATTGTAATTTGACTTGTTTTATAAATTGAAAAATAAATCAAATATGCATTAGAAAATATTTTCTAAGAAGTCTAGTTTCATGGAGGGATCCTCCAAACAAGACGATTCTGTAGAAGTAAAGCTTTTAATAGAGGTGTAAGTGAAACTTTGCTATGTCAGATAAAAAAGAGTGAAAGTACATGATAAAAAGAGATTCAGGAATCAATACTGACAATAAAAATTACGATGATTACAAATAATAATAATAGTAGCTATTCTTAGTTATTATCTATTAGTTATTAATAATATGTTTAGGAACTGTGCTGACACTTCAAAGACATAAATTTCACTTAACTATCAAGATACAGTCCCTCAGTTTCATCGGAGATTGGTTCCAGGACACCCTTCCTCTCAATACCAAAATCCACAGATGCTCAATTCCTTTATACAAAATGGCATAGTATTTGCATACAACCTATGCATATCTTTCCATGTATTTGAAATCATCTTTAGATTATTTATAATACCTAAAACAATGTAATTGCTATGTTACTAACGGTTGTATTGTGTTTTTAAATTTGTATTATTTTTGTATTGTTGTATTGGCATTTTTTTACTGTTTTTTTCTTTTTTAATATTTTTGACCTGCAGGTGGTTGAATCCACAGATGCAAAATCCAAGTATATGGAAGGCTGACTATACTACCATTACTATTTGTTACTGGAACTCATTTTTTAAAATGAAGAAACTAGATTAGAGGGGTTAAATGACTTTGTCAAGACCACACAACTTTTACTGAAGGAGCAGGATTTGAAATCAGGCTGACTTAAAAGTCCATGCACCTATTATTTATATTGTCAGCAGAATAAATAAATTTAAAAAGCTTAGACTCAAAAAGCTAATATTTTAAAAAGGTAACTAGTATAGAAAAATAAAAGTAAGATACTATCCATAGGCAAGGCTAACAGTCAATGAGGAGCAGAACGTCACCATATAAACAGTGTCTATTTCACTTTTTATTTAAAGAGGATATTCAAATTTGTTAGCCATTTCTATATAATAAAGCTATATTTTTGTGATTAAAAAATATTTAATGCCCATGACAGTGTACTCTACAAATTAACACAGACCGTTCCCATTTGGATTTTTAATCTCTGATTTTTCATAAGCAGCCTATCAAGGAGAATGATGTTATATTTTAAATGAAAAAAACAAAAAAACCATTGTGAATGAGTAACTGATATAATACATGCTGTCATTTCATATTATCAAACTGACTTAGAAATAATACTTTAGTTGCATCAGTAAATAAAAATACGTTTTATTTCAACTTTTGTCTCATTTACATTTAAAAAACAATTAAAAAGTGTATATCATACCTTATTTGCTCTGGAGTACCTCCTGATGTCGCATTAGTTATAGCCCAAGCTGCTTCTTTTCTGGTACGAAACTCTGCTTTCTGAAGAATCTCAATCAAAACAGGAAAAATATTTGCATCTATAACAGCCTGAGAGGGGGAAAAATATATAATCAGTACAAACACTGTTTCTAAAATATTACCAGTAAAAAAAATATTGAAACTCAATGGCTTCAAAATGTCAAGGTTTTTGGAAATACTTTTCCAAGAATTTTTAATTTCTATTCTATCAGCAAACTTTCAAATATTTTTCTTTTTACATAGGAAATTGGCTTTTTAAAGACTGGAGAATAACAAAATATAAATTTTAGAGATGATAAAGCATAAGGCATGTGACTGATGAAAATGGATAAGTAATCACTGACACAAAAAGCTTGATAGGACCCTAATAAATCATTAAAAGCTTTGAGAGGAAGATTATTGCATAACTTATTTAAAACTAATGCAAAAAATATATATATTTCTAAAGACAAACCATTATGTGTCAGGCACTGTGCTAAACACATACATACACACACACACACACACTCTTGCTATATTTCACTAGAATACTACAAGTAAATGTTATTATTTTAGAGGAGGAAAGGCCATGTTCTTTGAAATACTTTTTCAGTATCTTTTTAAAAAGGAATCTTTTTTAGTAACTCAATAAAAAACATTTAAAAAGTGTTAACTTTTGTCCAAACTGGTTTCTTAGACCTTGCTGTTCTACTCTCAGATCTGGAGGGTAGTTACCTGAATCTGAGCTCTATTTCCAGCAGTGATGTTAGAAACAGTCCAGCAGGCTTCTTTTCTAATTGACTCCTTTGGGCTACTCAATAAATGTAAGAGACAGGGTAATGCAGAACAATTCAAAATTACCTAAAACAAGTTAGAAATGGAAACAAAAAGTTTTATAGTAAATAACCTATGTGAAAAGCTACTAATGAATTATTTAGATGTACAAAAAACATTCTAGAAAATGAAATTAAGAAAGGAGAAATTCCTTCCAAAGGAAAATTTGCTGTCTTCTACACTTCTGCGATTGATAAACCTAGTCTCATGCCACTATAAGGAAGTGTCCTGTTTTCAGACCAATAAAATGAAAATCAGAGGTGTATCCTTCATATTTACAAATGTTCTAAGAGTTCAACTGATAAAACTGAAAAAAGATTTGGTGACTTGAGGTCAGGATCCAACCTCTAGTTTTGCCAAATGAATTGTTGAAAAATATATATATATCATACAGTCTGAAAAAAATCTAATTCTACAATAATTAAAAACATTAGCATGTAGAATCAATTGGCTTCATAAAAATTTTTACTATCTTACTCTTCTTCCGTAAACAAGTATATTCTGCATTGTCCCTTTACATTCTTTATTCCATTGCAAGATTAATTATGTTCCTATATTCAAAATACTCCAATGATTTACATTAAATTCATCTGGTGAAGAAGTGTGGAGCAGTACACCAGAAATCCAACGGAAAATTACAGTATATGTCTAGAATGGCATTTTCATTTAAAGAGCTATATTAAATGAATAACTGTCAATTACTAAAGAGCAACTGTTTAATAACTTTGATTAGTATCCAAATAGGCCTTTATGAAAGAAAATATGTAAGTTAGAATAAAAAATATACTGTAAAGCAGTAAACAAAGGAGAATCCAACGTGTTAAATAATTTAAGTTTCTCTATCTTCAAGAAAGATTGTGCTGGGCATAGCGACTCATGCCTGTAAGTCATACTTCAAGAGGCCAAAGCAGGAGGATCGCTTGAGCTCAGGAATTTGAGACCAACCTGGGCAACATAGCAAGACCCTGTCCCTAAAAAAATAAAAAAATTAGCCAGGTGTGGTGGTGCACACCTGTGGTCCCAACTACTTGGAAGGTTGAGGTGGGAGGACTGCTTGAGCTGGGAGGACTGCTTAAGCCAGGGAGGCAAAGGCTGCAGTGAGTCATGATCACACCACTGCACCCCAGCCTAGGGGAAAGAGCAATATCTTGTCTCGACACTGACTAAATAAATAAATAAATAATAAGATTGTAACCCAAATCTGGCTGGAGTTGATCTTGACAGCATATCTTCTTTGACATCTCACCATCCTCCAAGATACAGATACAGACACACACACAATTATGGTGATGTTAAAATCTTGATTAATATGTAATCAAGTTGTATGAAACATAAATTTTTTTAAGTCCCTTATGTTAACAACTTACGATACTCAAGTTTGAACTCACCTGTGTTTGAATATCATCACCAGTCACAATATTACCAACTGCCCTTAATGCAGGTGACACAACTTTATAATCATTGTGCCTAAAAATAATAAAAACATGAACTTAAATACTAGTAAGAATTTAAAATTTACACAAAAGTTACAAAAATACTACAAACTCCTGCAGGGTGTTCAGCCAAAGATCCCATTGAAGTTTTACTAATTATTCTGATAACCTTTATAACAAAGGATCTAATCCAGGATCATTCACTACAGCCAGTTTTCATGTCTCTCCAGTCTCTCCAGAATGGTTTCTCAGTCTTCCCTTGATTTTCATGATTTTGCCATTTTTGAAGATCATAAGCCCGTTAATTGGGTTTATCCAATGTTTTTCATGATTAAGACCCAGGTTATATACTTTGGCTGGGGGACATCATAAGTGCTATAATCTTTTCATTATATCCCAGTCTTTTTTTCCCCATTATATTGGTGCTGAATTCTGGTCACTAATTACGATGATGTCTGCCAGACTTTTCCACTTTACCATTATCGTTTTCCCATTTATAATTAATATAATTAATATTTTGCAACAAAATACTTTGAGATAATGCAAAATTCCACTCCTTAACCTACTTTTACCACTAGGTTTTAGTATCTCTTGATGCTTATTCTGAAGTATTGGTAATTATTAGTATTATTACCAGTGATGTATTTCTAATACTATCATTCCAACTACATGCTTTAATGTGGACTTATGGGTTTCGTATTTTATTCAATAAAATATACATTAATATAATTTATTTCAAAGCACAAATTGTCCCAGGTTTGGATAGTGAGAACCCCTTCAAATAGGCTTCTGTGTCCTTTTGACATCTGTCCATTATTTGAGCACTCATTACTTCCTGCATTCATCTTACATTTTCTCAGTCCCACCCCTGAAACCAGTCATTTCTCCAAGAATCATGGTTCCTTTTAATGGAGAGTAGTGTTTAGAAACTTCAATCTGAACTTCAGTTTCCTTAGCTTATTAATGTAGAAGTGTTACTGCTCCCAGGCCCTTCAAGAGGATGCACACACACACTTACACACATATATATTTACTTCTATACCTAGCTATGTTAAGAGCCATGAGTTCACACTGATATTTTTAGTTCTAATCTAAAATCATTACATTATTCAGGCTTTCTCCTCTTCCATATTTTTATCTCTATTCTCTGATAACAGCAAATAGCTTCTATTTTTCTAACCTCCCTATACCAGCCAATCTTCTACCTCAGCTAGACTGGTATCCCACGATGTGCTGGCTCCAAGCCCTGCTCCAGTCTGCTTATCTGCTCACTCCAGTGGGTGTCATTATCAAGTTTAGGCCCTGATCCCCCCTGCTGAACCTGCATGCCCACCCTCCTCTGATGCTGTCCTCATGCTGGGACCACAACTCCTTATCAGACCTCGCTTTGTGCCATCTACCTTGTTTGGCCCTACAACGGCTTCTTGACAAAAGAAGAAACGAAGGAAGATAATACATTTTTTAAAGAAGGTAAGAAGATGAAGTTATGAAGTTACAACATCTTTTTAAAACAAGTTTTCTTAAATGTTTTTAACTTCTTTGTATAGAAAAGCTGTTCTTTTTAAGGAAAATAGCTATAACAGCCCAGCAAAGAGAAACATGTTATCTTTAATAGAGGTGAAATACTAAATGGCTTTCACTACATGGACTTTTACTCAAATTAATTATTATAATGAAAAATAAACTAGATTATTCGTTCTGTGAGAGGAGAAACTATGTTCTATACTTCATTAACAATGTCTCACACAACACCTTAGCAGATAACAGGCATTCCATAAACACTTATTAAGTTTCTCTAACTCATAAAGAGATCACATTAAACTAAGGAAATTCATTTACAAAATAATTAGTCCCAACTACAAGACATAAGTTCCAAATTTTAGGGTCAACTTTCTAGGATTGTGTCTATTCTGTTAAGTGTAGGGTCAGTAGCTTTTTAATTTTCCCTGAAGACAGTGACTCTTTGAGATATTTACAAAGCTATTACTTGAATTGCTCATTTTAAATCCCAATCATACAATTATTAAGCATAAATTATTGATAGTTACATCAAAAGTTCCACCAATCTTCGACAGACTCCAGAATCAATGACTGCTTGAATTTTATCATTGGGTCCATCAGAGAGATAAGAAAGGGCCCAACACACGTCTGCTAACACATCTGGGTCACTGCTAAACAACAGTCGTGACAGGACATTTAAGCAAGGTGAAACCTGTAATGGAAGAAAGAGCATATCTAAATTTTTTCTCTATTTAAAGCCAAGTTTCCTCAGAAAAATATAGAAATTAATTTTAAAACAAAAATTTAATGTTATAAAAATTTATATTGCTTTAAAATTATAATCAGACATATGAATATGAAGCTGATTATGACTACTGTTAATCTTATATTGAATAAGATATGTAGTAAAATTTGTTTTAAAAAATAGTAAAATATTTGGGATCTCTTGTCTGTGTCTAAATCATACACACTCCCACAAAAAAAGCACACCAAAACTGAGAAGTTCAAAAGTTCTACTTAAGTGTTTGCTATGAGGATCACAGAATATAACCTAACTTTAATAAGCCTCACTTGACTCATTACATGTACTTATCTGGAAATAAATCTACTAATCATTTGAGGAACTAAGGTACAGAAAGTACAAAAATAAATATATTTGTGAAGGGTACTCAAGTGGAAGTTATTATTAATAAACTATTACACTGATAAGAATGCATGTAGCACCTAAGAACAGTGCCTGACATAGAGTAGGCACTCAAATGTTGGCTTTTTTTTTTTAACTCCCATGATCACTATTGATGCTATTTCCTTAAAGTTGTTTTTTTTTTAAAATAAGCAACCTAACATATCCCTTAGTCTTTCTCCTCAGTTAAGAACTATGTTAAGCTGGGCACGGTGGCTCATGCCTGTAATCTTAGCACTTTGGGAGGCCGAGGCGGGTAGATAACCTGAGGTCAGGAGTTCAAGACCAGCCTGACCAACATGGACAAACCCCATCTCTACTAAAAAAAAAAAAAAAAAAAAGAACTATAGTATATGTTATATACCCCACAAATAAAAAGTGATGACATTTCTCTTAAATGTTCTAATATTTTAGATGACTTTTCCCTTTAACCCTGTTTTAAAGATTATCAGTATATAAACCATTCTCTTCTGAAAGCAGTTACCATCTCTGCTGGGCCTGTCCTCTAAAGATGATTTTCAAGATTATCAGTATATAAACTATCGTCTTCTGAAAGGAGTTACTGTCTCTGCTGGGCCTGTCCTCTAAAGATGACCCTAGGACTCATGTACACAAATCAGTTAGCTTACAAAATAGGTATGTCCATCTGTTAGTGGGCAAATAAAATAAGCACAACTGGATCCTTCTCCAACGATCAAGCTTCCACCCTTGCCAACCTCCTCTTCCTTGAACAGAGAAATCAGGGTTTGTTTTTCTTTTTTTGTTTTGTTTTGTTTTTCAGACAAGGTCTTACTCTGTTGCCCAAGCTGGAGTACAACCTCCACTTCCTGGGCTCAAGCAATCCTCTAGCCTCAGCCTCCTGAGTAGCTGGGATTATAGGCGTGAGCCACCATATGCAGCTAATTTTTGTACAGACAGGGTTTCACCATGTTGCCTAGGCTGGTCTAGAACTCCTGTGCTCAAAACAATCCGCCCACCTCAACCTCCCAAAGTGCTGGGATAACAGGGCATGAGCCACCATGCCCAGCCAAATATCAGGTTTTTAAAGCAAATATAAAGTATGTTAAAAAAAATTAATATAGCTGACATATGTCTTTTCACTGAGTTAAAAAACAATGAACTAATACATATTTCCAGTATTAAGTGAGCAAAGTAAAAACATTTCTGCCCCAGTATCTTCTCAGGAAAAAAGAAAAGAAACAGAAATACAAATTCTAACTCTGAAAAAGCCAGTAGACATTAATAATCCTGTCCACAACATATAAAGACAAAAGTGAATAAAGAAACAGTAACCGATTCAGGAGAGAAAAGTGGAACCTTAATGCCAGGAGAGGGAACTACCAGTAAGAAGAAAGCTAATTTATCTCCCCACTGTCATCTCCAAATGCTTAGAAATCAGAGGCATCAGGTATCACAGACAGGAGGGGAAACGGTGCTAAAATAGAGGAAGAGATTAAAAATCCGATAAGCAGCAGGTTAGACTTTGGGTCCCTAGTAGCATTCTGAATGCTACCAAAGACTGGAAGTTTATTTGGAGGAGAAACTGGACAACAAAATGTGAATCACAGAAACTGAACTTTGGGATATAAAGCACAGTGGAGGTTGAAATGAAGCACTAGACTAGAAAGTAGGAGATAAGTGTAAGTCTGCATACTGACTACTGAAAACCTCTAGCTCTCTTTCAATACTCAGTTCCCAGATGTTTATTATTTGTATTTTTTATTTTTGAGACAGGGTCTTGCTCTGTTGCCCAAGCTGGAGGTACAATGGCATGATCACAGCTCACTGTTGTCTCAACCTCCCAGGCTCAAGCAATCCTTCCATCTCAGCCTCCTGAGTAGCTGGGAGGACAGGCATGTGCTACCACACTCGGCTAATTTTTTTTATTTTCTGTAGAGACAGGTTCTTACAATGTTGCCCAGGCTGGCCTCGAACCCCTGGGCTCAAATGATCCCCTCACCTCAGCCTCCCAAAGTGCTGAGATTACAGCATGAGACACAGTGCCCAGCTGCAGGATATTTAGTAGCCAGGTATGTTACCTACTCTATACCTCAACCCAATCTACCCATCTTCCAGCAAGAGAATGGAAACTCTGTCTCTGAAAAAACTGAATGGTCTCTGAAGAGAGACTGAAATTTAGTGTTCCTCAAAAAAATATGGTTTTGCTGCCCAATTATCCTACAATGAAGTCCATTTATACACTCATCTTCCAATCAGCTTTTTAGTTTCTTCCGAAATTTGTTCAAAGATCACCAGATAAATGAAGATAGCCTCCAACATTAAAGTGATTAAGACAAACCACAAACAAAACAAAAAAAGCACAAAGAAACAGAGATACCAAAAAACAAACAAACAAAAAACACTATAAATCCTTAGATATGACAATTTGCTGAGTCCATAAAAGAAGAGAATTCTACCTAAAGATGAGCAACCAGAGAGTAAGAAAACTAATTATTGAAAAGATAAAATACGATTGTAGAAATGAAAATTTCCAGCCTGGCGTGGTGGCTCACGCCTGTAAATCCCAGCACTTTGGGAGGCTGAGATGCGCAGATCACCTGAGGTCAGGAGCTCAAGACCAGCCTGGCCAACATGGTGAAACTCTGTCTCTACTAAAAATATAAAAATTAGCCAGGCATGGTGGCAGGTGTCTGTAATCCCAGCTACTTGGGAGGCTGAGGCAGGAGAATCGCTTGAACCCGGGAGGCAGAGGTTGCAGTGAGCTGAGATCGCACCACTACACTCTAGCATGGGTGACAAGCGAAACTCCATCTCAAAAAAAAAGGAAGAAAAAAAAGAAAATTTCAAAAAAAGTGAATGATTAAAAAACAAATCTCTCATATAAAATTACAGAAAATGTACTTAACAAACAAGCCTTAAGCCCCAAAATGTGATATTATTTCATAAGTTTGGAATACATAAGTAAACAACAGACAAAGTTTCCCTTAGGAGTTCACATTTTAGTGGAAGATTTTTAAAAATTAAAATACATATATAAGGGCCAGGCGTGGTGGCTCACACTTATAATGCCAGCACTCTGGGAGGCTAAGGCAGGCAGACTGCCTGAGGTCAGGAGTTCGAGACCAGCCTGACCAACATGGTGAAACCCCGTCTCTACTAAAAATACAAAAATTAGCTGGGCGAGGTAGCGTGCGCCTGTAATCCCAGCTACTCTCAAGGCTGAGGCAGGAGAACAGCTTGAACCTGGGAGGCGGAAGTTACAGTGAGCCAAGATAGCGCCACTGTACTCCAGCCTGGACAACAGAGCAAGACTCCATCTCAAAAAATAAATAAATAAATAAATAATAAAATTAAAATACATAAACAGAAAAACACATATGTTAAAAGGTGATTTGAAGAAAATAGAGTAAAAACGAAGAAGGTCAGGTATACTCATGGGCTGACAGCAGTTGTTACAGTAGGTAGACACAGACTTAAGCGGGGCATGAGAGGGCTGCTCCCCCACCCACTAGGAATGTCAGGTGATGGTTTGGCAATTATCACATTGCATCTTTAAAAGTGATAAACTTGGCAGCCAGTGCCAGGAACAGGCCATTTCCTGATGATCCTCACCTGTTGCACTAAAGTGTTAACTGACTGCGGGCACCAGGGAGATGCAACTTCTCAGGCATGTGCATTAAGAGACAAAATGGCAGAGTATAACTTTCCGGGGGTGGGGGGCACACTATTGGAAAAGGGAAGAAAGCCTCAGATGGGCATGCATACAACTTCCTAAACACACTGCTCATGCTCACCTCCCCCCAAGGGTAAGGAGGGCACTGGGCATGGAGGCAGCACACCCTTAAGGGAAGAATCATGGGAAAGGGGCCAGTCTATAGTCCTAGGATCAAGGTTAATTTAAACACGGCACTTGACCTCAGTGCCTGCTTGGGTCCCTTCCAAGAGTACTTTCCTTTCTTTCCTGTTCTAAAGCCTTTTAAATAAACTTCCACTCCTGCTCTGAAACTTGTCTTGGTCTCTTTTTCTACCTAATGCTCTCAGTTGAATTATTTCTTCTGAGGAAGCAAGAATTGAGGTTGCTGCAGACCCATAGGGATTTGCCGCCAGTAACTTGGATACCTTCCACTGGCACCACAGTGACAGATTACATTATTAAAAATAGTAGTAACAGTAGAGCTCATCAAAAATGTGACTTCTAAGCAAACAAAGATGAGGGAATCAGTCAAGTAGTTACCTACAAGGAGACTGTTGTAAGACAGTGGTTGTCAAAGGGTGGTCCATGGACCCCTGGGGGATTCCTAAAACCCTTTTGGGGGTATATGTGATGTCAAAACTATTTTCATAATAATACTAAGACATCATTCGTCTTTTTCATTTTGTTGACATTTGCACTAAAGGTACAAAAACACTGGCAGGTAAAACTACTGGCATGTCAGCACAAATCGCAGCAGTAGTATCAAAATGTACTGCATATCTTTGTATTCTTCACCTCCAGCTAAAAGGGCAGTGGATGGGGAAGAGCCAGTTTTATTTAAGAGTTAATGTGAATAGACAATTAAAATTACTACTTTTATTAAATCTCAACTCTTGAGTTTATGTCTTTTGAATATTTTATGAAATGAAATGAAAAGTAAAATGAGAAGGCATACTAGTTCATGATTTACCTTTGTAAATTACAAATGTATTATTTTTTATCCCCAGAAACTTCATCACTAGATCTTTACCAAAGTTTAAACTTCTCTTAGTGCTAGATACTAAATTTAGATACTAAATTCAAAAGAAGTAGAACGGTATTCTAAAAATTTACCCCCTTTCTGCCTTCCTAACAGCATCTTAAACAATAAAACTAAACTGGGAATTAATTAATCATCTGTATTTCTAGAGGCAAAATGCAGTGGATAGGGAAACAGATACCCTAAGATATAAAAGTTACAATGGAAAAGTACAAACGGTGAACCTAAAGGAATTATTTAATCTTTTGGGGGACTTATTTTCCTATAAATGAGAGAACTAGACTAGAAGATTTCTAAAGTCAAGTCCTTCATACATGTGGTTGCAGTGACTGCCTCTGGGCACAGGAATTTAAGGTGTGTTAGGAAAAGTACAAGGGACACTTCCTTTGTATTGTAAAGCTTTTGAATATTGTATATGTGCAAACATTGTATGGTCAATAAAGAAAATAATTACTAAGCAAAAAGCGGAGTTCCTTAAACATCAAAAAGCTATTATATAGAAACTTAGGTTTATGGAAACAGATTTTTTAATTTGTGTATTTTACTCATACCTTACTAAAGTTTGGAGGAGGGTTTTTGCCTCTACATAAATTTGAGAGGGCCCACACAGCATTTCTTGTTGTTGTGAGTCTGTTTGAATTTGTTAATAACCTGCCAAGAAAAAGGAAAAAAAGGAATTATCACCTTACATTCATTTTTCCTCTTCAGCTATCGTAACATAAAATTTCTCTCCAATATATTTTATAAGATATTCAAACTAGTAAAATAGGAAAAAAGAATCTAAAATTCATTATGTTTTCAGAAGCAAAATAAGCATATTACAGTTCTATTTTCTAAAGTTTGAATCTACAATCTGAATTCTTAAAAGAATTCTTAAGAGGATGTCATGGGAAATTTACTTATTTCTATATATATTAAAGAAAGAATACTAGATTAATTTTTCTTTTTTTTTTTTTTTTGAGACAGAGTCTTACTCTGTCACCCACACTGGAGTGCAGTGGCACGATCTCAGCCCACTGCAACCTCTGCCCCCTGGGTTCAAGCAATTCTCCTGCTGCAGCCTCCTGAGTAGCTGGGATTACAGGCGCCTGCCACCGCGCCTGGCTAATTTTTGTATTTTTAGTAGAGATGAGGTTTCACCACCTTGGCCAGGCTGGTCTTGAACTCCTAACCTCGTGATCCACTCACCTCAGCCTCCTAAAGTGCTGGGATTACAGGCGTGAACCACCATGCCCGGCCAGATTAATTTTTTTAATCATGAAAATAATATATGAATTCAGAAAGCAAGGAATACAGTTTCAAATTATATAAAGATTACCTACTGACAAGGAAAGTTCTTTTGTTGTGTTTTTAACAGAGTATGTCTTAGTATTTTTTTACCTGGTTTGCAATGAACCTTGGTATCTACTAAGAAACTGAGTATCTAAAATGAGAATTTTTCTTCTCAGCTCCTAAGGAGTTACTACTTACAGGTTTTTTTTTTCAAAGCATAACTTTATGTTTTAGTTATTTATATTTAAATAGGAGATCCCCTAAAATAGTAGTACTTGAAACTTTTAGAATTATGGACCCCCTTGAGACCATAATGGATCCTTACCTCAGAAAAAAAGCACATACATCAAAATTTGGCATGCAATTTCAGTATTTTGTTAACCTCCTAAGGACCTCCACAAACCTGCTAGAAGTACAAAGAACCTAGGTTAAAAAAAATCCCCATTTTAGAGTGACATATGCAAATATGGTGCAGAACAGGTGCTTGTTCCTGGGGGAACACCAAGAAACTTGCAAACACTGTCAGAATCAAGTTGATTAGAACTCTGAAGATAGTCAAAAGTATATGGCAACTAAGATAACTTTTAACCAGGAAAGGGCTGAAATCTGGTAGGAAAGGTTTCCAGCATTTTAACCTACTCTTACCCAACCCCCTCCCCAGCCTGGCAGCAACCTTTAAGACAGAAGCCTGAGTTCTCACTGTGGGTTCCTGGTTCTGAAAGGAGTAGAGCAGAACTTGTTTCCAAGGAATTGTGTTTGTCTGTTCTGACCTATTTGGAGGCTCCCTGAAAAACTGATGCAAAGGGCTTGCCTTTGTTTTGCATAACTGGGAATTCTCTCAGGGTGGAAAAGTAGCTTTGTAAACAAGGAATGGTCCTCAAAAACATTAAAAGGCAAATGAATGAGATGTGACACCTGAGCAAAAGATACAGTTGAGGCAAACAAGGGACACATCGAAAACCTGTCTGGAAAGGTGGGGAGTAAGATACTTGGGCTATGAGGGATGTGAAAAGCTCCCACATGTATAAAACAATCTGAAGGCCCATGCACATGTCCAGGGCAGAGTCCACAATCAGAAAAAACATGAAGAGACCTACGCTTTCACTTCTAGTTTTTCTTTAGACTTAGCACCAGCAGGGAGTAAAGTAGTGCTAAGTCACAGCTGTAATCAGCCTGACTAAGCATTGAAGAGGTGGCTCAATGCAGGGCCAATCTTTAAAAACCTGGAGACTTTGTTTGTTCATTTTTGGCTCCAGATATTTAAAGCACTCTCTGCTGTCAAACCATTAGCTACCCACTGAGTTAAGGAAAAAGAGATTTCAGAGACCACGCATGACAAGGAATACAGGCTTTATAAAATTAATTTTAAAAGTCCCCAAATAAATAACTACAACAAGGAGCAACACGAAAACCTGGAAAGAGAGGAGAATCTGATTTCCATAGTTCCACAGTTACAATAATCAGTCCAGTTTTTCAACAAGAAATTATAAGGCATGCAAAGAAATTTTAAAAGTGTAGTCCATTAACAGTGAAATATATAAATTAAAAGAAATTTTCCCTGAGAAATCACAGACATTGGATTTACTATGCAAAGATTTTAAATTCATTGTCTGATACACTCAAAACAGCTAAAGGACCTATGAACAAAAAAACTAAAGAAAACTATAAAAACAATGTCTCAACAAATACAGAATCATCACTATGGAAACAGACATTATAAAAAGGAACTAAATAGGAATTATGAAGCTGTAAGTATAAAACTGAAATTAAAAATTCACTAGAGGGGTATGACAGCAGATTGAGCAGGGAGAAGAAAGAATCCACAACCCTAAGATAGGTTAACTGAAATTATTCAAACCGAGGAGCAGAAAGAAAAAGAATGACAAGAAATGAACACAATCTAAGAAAGCTGCAAAATACCATCAAGTATACCAATATATGCATAATGGAAATCCAAGAAGAAAAGGAGCGAAAAGAATATGTGAAGAAATAATTATTGAAAACTTTTCAAACTTTATAAAAGAAATGAATCTACACATCCAAGAAGCAAAATAAACTCTAAGGATAAACTCAAAGAGATACACATGAAGACACA
This sequence comes from Papio anubis, assembly GCF_008728515.1. Classification (NCBI taxonomy): domain Eukaryota; kingdom Metazoa; phylum Chordata; class Mammalia; order Primates; family Cercopithecidae; genus Papio; species Papio anubis. Next base: position 146,441,996 of record NC_044981.1, read on the forward strand.
TGTAATCAAAAGACAAAGACAGAATCTTGAAAACAAAAAGAGAGAAGTGACCCATAGTATACAAAGATTCCACATAAAGATCAATAGCTGATTTCTCATCAAAAACCATGAAGGACAGAGGCAATGGGATGACATATTCAAAGTGCTGAAAGAAACTCTCAACCAAGACTTGAATATCTGGCAAAACAATCCTTCCAAACAGAAGGAGAAAGTGAGATTCCTACATGAGCAAAAGCTGAGGAAAGGCATCACTAGCAGACCGGCTTTACAAGAAGAGCTAAAGGGAATCCTTCATGCTGAAATGAAAGGGCAATAAACAATACCTCAAAACCATACAAAGAAATAAAGAATACTGCTAAAGATAGCTACATAGGTAACTCTAAGAGCTAGTATTACAGAATTTTTGGTTTGTAAATCCTCTTTTTTTCCCTACATGACTTAAAAGTAAAATGCAGGGGCCGGGCACGGTGGCTCACGCCTGTAATCCCAGCACTTTGGGAGGCTGAGGCAGGCAGATCACGAGGTCAGGAGATCGAGACCATCCTGGCTAACACGGTGAAACCCCATCTCTACTAAAAATACAAAAAATTAGCCAGGCATGGTGGCGGGCGCCTGTAGTCCCAGCTACTCAGGGGGCTGAGGCAGGAGAATGGCATAAACCTGGGAGGTGGAGCTTGCAGTGAGCCGAGATCACACCACTGCACTCCAGCCTGGGTGACAGAGCAAGACTCCGTCTCAAAATAAATAAATAAATAAATAAAATTTTTTTCAAAAGTAAAACGCAAAAAAAATCATTATAAATCTAGGGTAATGGGCACACAATGTGTAATATTGTAATTTGTGGCAATAACAAGAAGGGTGAGACAGAAATGTATAGGAGTAGTGTTCTTTGTATAATTTTGAAGGTAAACTGCGAGTAATTTAATCAAGGTGGTTACAAGTTTAAGGTGTTAATTATATTCCTTAGAGTAACCATTAAAAAAAAAAAAAAAAACTTTTAAAAAAATAGGAAAGGAAACAAGAAAGGAATCAATACTGTAAATTATTTAAAAAAAAAAAAAAGTGACATTTGGAAAACAAATAACAATGGCCAGGTGCTATGGCTCACACTTATAATCCCCTTGCCTTGGGAGGCCAATACAGGAGGATTGCTTGAGTCCAGAAGTTCAAGACCAGCCTAGGCAACATAATGAGACTCTGTCTCTACAAAAGCTCAAATAATAATAATAATAATAATAATAATAAACTGGCAACAGTAAGTCCCCATTTATCAGTAGTTATAAATGTAAATGAATTAAACTCTCAAAAGTAGTCAGTAACTGGCAGAATACATTAAACAAAACAAAACCCATAATAAGTCTACGATGCGTCTACAAATGACTCATAGAATCAAAGACAAAAATAGGTTGAAAGTGAAATAGAAAAAGATCTTCCATGCAAATAATACACTTGATCTCAGCCAAAAGGCCGAGAAGCGATTTTCCATGCAAATAATAACAGAGCCAGAACAGTTATACTAATATGAGACCAACTAGACTGTAAGTCAAAAATTGTTTTCAGAGACAAAGAATAACACAATATATTGATAAAAAGTCAATCTATCAGGAAGAAGTAACACATGGGCCAGATGCAGTGGCTCATGCTTGTAATCCCGGCACTTTGGGAGGCCAAGGTGGGTAGATCACCTGAGGCCAAAAGTTCGAGACCCGTCTAACCAACATGGTGAGATCCATCTCTACTAAAGATACAAAAATCAGCTGGACTTGGTGGCATGTGCCTGTGGTCCCTGCTATTCAGGAGGCTGAGGCAGGAGAATAGCTTAAACCTGGGGGCGGAGGTTCAATGAGCCGAGACTGTACCACTGCACTCCAGCCTGGGCAACAGAGCAAGATTCTGTCTCAAAAAAAAAAAAAAAAAAAAAGAAGTATCACTTAAAAACTTACATGGTCTAGGCCGGGCACGGTGGCTCATGCCTGCAATCCCAGCACTTGGGAGGCCAAAGTGGGTGGATCACAAGGTCAGGAGATCAAGACCATCCTGGCTAATACGGTGAAACCCCATCTCTACTAAAAATACAAAAATAATTAGCCAGGCATGGTGGCGGGCACCTGTAGTCCCAGCTACTAGGGTGGCTGAGGCAGGAGAATGGCCTGAACCCGGGAGGTGGAGCTTCCAGTGAGCTGAGATCACACCACTGCACTCCAGCCTGGGCGACAGAGCGACACTCCGTCTCAAAAAAAAAGCAAAAACAAAACCAAAAAAACTTACATGGTCTAACAAGAATGCCCCAAAATATACAAAGCAAAAACTGACAGAATTGGAGTGAGAAAAAGACAGTTGTGCAATGAAAATTTGAGAGAGCAATATGCTGCTTCAAATAATAGACAGAACTTCTAGGTAGGTAATTAATAAGAAAATAGGGGAATTCAACACTATAAATCAACTAGATATAACAGACATCTAGACAACATTCCATTCAAAAATAGCAGAATATATATTTTTTCTCAAGCGCACATGCAACATTATCCAGAATACATTATATATTAGATCACAAAGCAAATCTAATAATTTTTTCTTTTTTCTTTTTTTTTTTTTTTTTTTTTGAGACAGATTCTCACTCTGTTGCCTAGGCTGGAGTGCAGCAATGCAATCTCAGCTCACTGCAACCTCTGCCTGCCTCCGGGCTCAAGCTATCTTTCCACTTCAGTCTCCTGAGCAGCTGAGACTACAGGCACGTACCACCACACACAGCTAATTTTTGTATTTGTGTAGAGATGGGGTTTTGCCATGTTGTCCAGTTGGTCTTGAACTCCTGAGCTCAAGTGATCCGCCTGCCTTGGTCTCCCAAAGTGCTAGGATTACATGCATGAGCCACCACACCCAGCTCCAGTAAATTTTTTTTTTTTGAGACAGAGTCTCACTCTGTCACCCAGGCTGGAGTGCAGTGGCATGATCACTGCTCACTGCAACCTCTGCTTCCTGGGTTCAAGCAATTCTCCTGCCTTAGCCTCCTGAGTAGCTGGGATTACCAGCATGCACTACCAAGCCCAGCTAATTTTTGTATTTTTAGTAGAAATGAGGTTTCGCCATGTTGGCCAGGCTGGTCTCAAATCCCTGCCTCAAGTGATCCGCCTGCCTTGGTCTCCCAAAGTGCTGGGATTACAGGCATGAGCCACCATGTCTGGCTCTGGCCCTGATAAATTTTTGAAAAGTGAAATCATAAAAAGGACCTTCTCTGACAACAATGGAATGAAACTAAAAATAAAGAGGGAAAATTAGAAAATTCAGAACTATGAGTAGAGTAACATACTCTTTTTTTTTTTTTTTTTTTGAGACGGAGTCTCGCGCTGTCGCCCGGGCTGGAGTGCAGTGGCCGGATCTCAGCTCACTGCAAGCTCCGCCTCCCGGGTTTGCGCCATTCTCCTGCCTCAGCCTCCCGAGTAGCTGGGACTACAGGTGCCCACCACCTCGCCTGGCTAGTTTTTTGTATTTTTTAGTAGAGACGGGGTTTCACTGTGTTAGCCAAGATGGTCTCGATCTCCTGACCTCATGATCCGCCCGTCTCGGCCTCCCAAAGTGCACATACTCTTAAATAACTAGCGAATTAAAACACACACACAGACACACACACAGAGAAAATACTTTGAGATAAATAAAAATAAAAACACACCAAAACTTAAGGGATGTAGTGAAATTAATACTCAGAAAAAAATTTGTTAACACCCATATGAAAAAAGATAACCTTCCACCTTCAGAAATTAGAAAAATTAGAGTACATGAAACTTACAGCTAGCAGGAGGAAGAAAATAAAGTTAAGACCAGAGATCAAATACAGAATAGAAAAACACTACAGAAAATCAGTTAAACAAAAAGGTAGTTCTTTGACCAAAAAAAAAAATCAACAAAAACAAGCCTTTATCTAGATGGACAAAAGGAAAATGATTCATATTACTACAATTTGGCTGGGTGCAGTGGCTCACACCTGTAATCTCAGCACTTCAGGAGGCTGAGGCAAGCGATCACCTGAGGTCATGAGTTCAAGACCAGCCTGGCCAACATGGTGAAACCATGTCTCTACAAAAATAAAAAAAATTAGCCAGGCGTGGTGGTGTGCACCTGTGATCCCAGCAACTTGGGAGGCTGAGGCAGAAGAATCACTTGAACCTGGGAGGCGAAGTGTGCAGTGAGCCGAGATCATACCATTGCACTCCAGTCGCAACAGAGCAAGACTCCATATATAATCATATTACTACAATTAAGAATGAAAGTAGAGACACTACTATCAGCATTTCAACAACAAGAAAGAATTATATGAGAATATTATCATCAAGAGCCAAGAAAGATAAGCTAGAGGAAATGAAAAACCACGTAGAAACACAGAAACTACCAAACTGACTTAAGAATAGAAAATCTAAACAGAACTATAACAAGATATAGAATTCTAATCAAACATTTCCCAAAAAGGAAAAGTCCAGCATCAGATGGCTTCACTGGTGAATTCTACCAAACATTAATGAATAATTCTCAAACTCTTTCAAAAAATAAGAGAACACTTAAAATAATGGAAAAAATGTAACTGGATTATTTGTAACTCAAAGGATAAAAGCTTGAGGGCATAGATACTCCATTCTTCATGATGTGCTTATTTCACATTGCATGCCTATATCAAAACATCTCATGTATCCCATAAATACACACACCTACTATGTAACTGCAAAATTTTTCTTTAAAAAATAAGAGAACACTTCCTCATCAATTCTATGAGGATAGCATTACCCTGATACCAAAGCCAAAGACATCAAAACAAAAGTTACAAAAGAAAAAATATTTCTTTGGAATATACATGCAAAAATCCTCAACAAAATTCTAGGAAACTGATTTTAGCAGCATATATTATGACCACATGGCATTTAACCAATGAATGCAAGGAAGGTTCAATATACAAATATCAATCAAAATAATAAACCATATTAATATAATGAATTTAAAAAACAAGTTATCATTTCAACTGGATGCAAAAAGTATTTAAAAGGGCTCAACATCCTTTTATGATAAAAACACTAAACAGGTTGAACCTGTAATCCCAGCACTTTGGGAGGTCGAGGCAGGTGGATCACGAGGTCAGGAAATCACGACCATCCTGGCCAACATGGGGAAACCCTGTCTCTACTAAAAATACAAAAATTAGCTGGGCGTGGTGGTGCACGCTTGTAGTCCCAGCTACCTGGGAGGTTGAGGCAGGAGAATTGAACCCAAGAGGCAGAGGTTGCAGTGAGCCAAGATCGTGCCACTGTACTCCAGCTTGGCAACAGAGCATGACTCCGTCTAAAAAAAAAAAAAAAAAAAAAGAATCCAGAAATAGAAGGAAACTACCTCAACAGGATAAAGGGCATGTATCGAAAACCATAGCTCACATCACACCGAATGGTGAAAGAGTTATAGTTTTTACTCTGAGATAAGAAGACAAAGACACTCATTTTTGCCACTTCTAAATAACACTGTAATGGAAGCTCTAGCCAAAGCAATTGTGCAACAAAAAGAATTAACACAGCCAAATTGGAAAGCAAGAAATGAAACTATCTGTAAAAAAAAAAAAAAATTTAGAGATGGGGTCTTGCTATGTTGCACAGGCTAGAGTGCAGTGACTATTCACAAGCATGATCATAGTGCACTACAGCCTCAAATGACCCTGACCTCAAATTCGAGTTCAAGACCAGCATGGCCAACATGGTGAAACTCCATCTCTACTAAAAATACAAAAATCAGCCTGGTATGGTGGTGCACGCCTGTATTCCCAGCTACTTGGGAGGGTTGAGGATGAGAACCACTTGAACCCAGGAGGCTCCTGACCTCAAATGACCCTCCCTACTCAGCCTCCCAAGTATCTGGGACTACAGGCACATGCCACTATGCTCAGCAATGAAACTACCATTATTGACAGATGACATGATCTAATATATGGAAATCCACAACAATCCACAAAAAAAACTATTAGTGCTAATAAATTCAACAAAGTTGCAGGATACAAGATCAATACACAGGCCGGGTGTGGTGGCTCACACTTGTAATCCCAGAGCTTTGGGAGGCCAAGGGGGGATGGATCACTTAAGGCCAGGAGTTCAAGACCAGCCTGGCCACATGGTGAAACTCTATCTCTACTAAAAATACAAAAATTAGCCAGGTGTGGTTGTACATGACTGTAATACCAGCTACTTGGGAAGCTGAGGCACGAGAATCGCTTGAATCTGGGAGGCATAGGCTGCAGTGAGCCAAGATTACGCCACTGCACTCCAGCCTAGGTGACAGAGCAAGACCCTGTCTCAAAATAAATAAAATAAATACATAAATAAATAATCAACACACAAAAATCAGTTGTATTTCTATATACTAACAAGGAACAAGTCAAAAAAGAAATAAAGAAAACAATTTCATTTACATTTGAATAAAAAGAATAAAATACTTTGGAATACATTTAACCAAAGAGGTATAAAACCTGTTTACTAAAATCTACAAAATATTGTCAAAATGAAAGAGCTTAATTAATCAAAAGATATCTCAAGTTCATGAATTGGAAGCCTTAATATTATTAAGATGGCAATACTGCTTAAAGTGATCTACAAAGTAAATGAAGCCCCTATCAAAATGACAATGACCCTTTTATAGAAATGAAAAAGTCAACTTACACCCACTAAGAAGATCTAAATCAGAGTAACAGATAATATGTATTGGTGATGATATAGAGAAATTACAACACTCATACATTGCTAGCAGAATGTAAAATGGTATAGCTGCTGTGAAAAAGTTTGGTAGTCTCTAAAAAATTAAAGATAGAATTACCATATTACCTGGCAAACTCCATTTCTACGTATATACCCACAAGAATTAAAAACCAGTACTGAAACAAAACCTTGTATATGAATGTTCATAGGAGCACTATTTATAGTAGTCAAAAGGTGGACACCCCAAAGTGTTCATCTATTAATGAATGAATAAAATGTGGCACATGCATAAAACGGAATATAATTCAGCCACAAAAAGAACGAAGTACTGATACATGCACTATAATATGGATGAACATTGAAAACAGTAAGGTAAAAGAAGCCAGACACAAAGGTAATATATTGTATGATTCCACTTATGTGATATATACAGTATATGCAAATCCATAGAGAGAGAAAACAGATTTGTAGTTTCCAAGGCACAAGGTGATGGCAAAACAGGATGTGACTGCTAATGGGGGTACTGGGTTTCTGTTTAAGGTGGTAAAAAAAATTCGGGAACTAGACAGTAGTGATAGTTGTACAATGTTGCAAATCTACTTAATGCCACCAAATTGTACACTTTAAAATGGTTAAACTGGTTACATGTATTCTACCACACTAAAAAAAAGTTTCTGTTCTAAAGGCTTTCCTAAAAACAGATGTGAGATTTCTCCAAAATAAAACAGATTTGGAAATAAAATAGTTATACTGATTTTGTATGCTAAGAGTTGACAAATTTTTAGGGTTTGCAGGCCCTCTTTCTTGTTACTATTACTCACCTATGCTGATGTAGCATGAAAGCAACCAAAGACATTAAGTAAGTGAATAGGTGTGACTGTGTTCCGATAAAACTTAATTTACAAAAACGTGAAGCAAGCCAGATTTGGCCTAAGAGATAAAGCTGGCCAACCCCTGTTGTATATTATTGTTCTTTTTTTGTGTTAATGGAGTTATTATGAGAAAGTACAAATATGCTGCATTATAAAGTTGAGTTAAATTACAGCAAAGTTGTATCGGAATAGTTTATAGTAGGAAAAGACTTACTGAGAATCAAATCAATACTAATAAAATAAATTAAAATATCACTCAAACAGAACAGATAAAATGACACATTCGTTTTACATTTATTTAAGCATTACCAAATATGAATTACAATGTGAACAACAAATAATGCATAATCATTTTTTAAGCTGAAAACTTTTCCTTTTGCCCAACTCCAGTGAGAGTATCTAACTTAACTTCCTTTTAACTATCTTTCTTATTTTTTTTAATACTTTGCAACTAAGATGAAGTTTTATAATGAAACTCTGAAACTTTCCAACTTTCTAATACCCTTTTTGGAAATTATTATTATTACATTATTATTATTATCTGAAATGGAGTTTCACTCTTGTTGCCAAGGCTGGAGTGCAATGGCACGATCTCAGCTCAGCGCAACCTCCACCTCCCGGGTTCAAGCAATTCTCCTGCCTCAGCCTCTCGATTACAGGCATGCACCACCACACCCGGCTAATTTTGTATTTTCAGTAGAGACGGGGTCTTTCTCCATGTTGGTCAGGCTGGTCTTGAACTCCTAACCTCGGGGGATCCACCTGCCTCGGCCTCCCAAAGTGGTGGGATTACAGGTATGAGCCACCACGCCCAGCCTGAAATTGTTTTTATAACTATTACTACATAGCTGGGTACTGGTTATTCTTCCTTCATTTTATTTTTTAGTTTGGTTTCTGCAGTCATGGTTAAAAAGCACCTTAGGACATTTAAAGAGATTAGACCTAAGAAATGTTGACTACTTCATAAACCACTACCTACTTGAGATATTAACAAATAATAAAATGAAATAGAGACAGAACAACAAAAACAAAAATTGCTCAGTTAATTTATACACCACATAAATCAGGTGAGACAAGTATCAAATTGAAACTTTAAGAAATGTTTTTAATAGTACAGACTTCAAAAGGATTAATATTGAACTCTAAATCAGTACTCTCTTTTATAGCTCAGCTAATAACTTTAAGCCCATAATAAATGAAATTATAGTGAGTGGTTCAGTGGTTTGCACACAGATCTTCGATTAATATTGGTTAAATGAAATCATGCCAAGAAATAACTTGTCCACAGAAAGCTAGAGTAAAACGTTTTATGAAAACTAGTGTCTAGAAATTTATTCTTCCTATTCAATTCCTCAGCTGGAGAGGATGAAGAATGTACCTCCACGCAGAAATGAAGAGTAAAATATTTACTTCTAACCATCTCCTTGATTAGTATGTTTCTTCACTACTTGCCATTGGCATTTATCCTACATAAAGATCCTCTTAATCATAAACAATATGTATAAACCTGTCTTTCAAAAATTTTTATGTCATTTCTATAAAGGACCTTATATTACAGGGTAATTTCTTTTTTTAAAAAATACATAAAGTAGTTGGAGAAACTATTAGATAAATCACTTTAAGTAAAATTCTAATCCTGAAAGAAAAATCTCTATCTTAAAATCTTTGTTCTTTTAATAAAATTTAAAACATACTGACATCCTAAATACACTATCTGTTCAAGTATTAAGGATTCCCTGCTATAGCAATATGTAAATTTTATTGTATTATAAACTACTATATATCCTTGTTTTTGCAGAATAATTATTTTATATTTATATCAGTAAGCATCAAGTGAGCAATGACCACTGTTAAGTGTGGTTTAAGAGAACATAAAAGACACAGATAACAATTTGAAAATTTCTCTTGGTTCTACCTACTTTCAAGCTACTATAGGCCTGATAACCATAAGACAAATTTAAAAGTATGACTGAAGAACTTAATTACATATGTAGAATATAGTGGAGTATATAGTTTTTGATACATACTTAATTGTGATAAAGTACTTACTCTAAAAGAGGTGGAAGTATTTCACAATTCAAAACAAAATCTCTGCATTCTGCATTGTCACCAGCAATATTGCCAAGTGCCCAAACAGCCTTAGGAAAAAAAAAAAAATCTTAAAACAATATTTTAAATTAGAGGCTTTCCTTCAGGAATGAGATTTTAGTACAGAATGAACAAAGCAACAGTTTGTGACATGTTAAAAAAAAAAGTAGAGAAGAAAAACTTTCAAAATGCAGTTTAATATTTTTATTCAAATTGAAAGATAGGACATTTAAAAAGTTTTCCAGCTGAGCAGGGTGGCTCACATGTGTAATTCCAGCACTTTGGGAAACTGAGGTGGGCAGATCGCTTGAGACCAGGAGTTCAAAACCAGCCTGGGCAACATGGTAAAACCCTGTCTCTACCAAAAAAATGACAAAAATTAGCTGAGTGTGGTGGCATGCACCTGTCATCTCAGCTACTTGGGAGGCTAAGGTGTGAGGATCACTTGAGCCCAGGAGGCAGAGGTTGCAATGAGCCATGCTCCATCTTGGGCAACAGAGTGAAACTCTGTCTCCAAAAAAACAGTTTTCCTTGCGTACTAGTGAAATATCTATACTGTTCAACAAAGAGCATAGTTTACTCTGAATTTACACAGAAAGACAAAATATATCTATCTAGCACATTTTCCAATTATAATCATGCACTGCATAACATTTTAGTCAATAACAGACTGCATATAAGATGGTAGTCTCAAAATATTGTAACACCATATCTTTACTGTACCTTTTGTATTTTTAGATACACAAATACTTACCACTATAGTCTATAGTAGGCCGGGTGCAGTGGCTCATGCCCGTAATCCCAGCACTTTGGGAGGTGAGGTGGGCAGATCACTTGAGGTCAAGAGTTTGCGACCAGCCTGGCCAACATGGTGAAACCCCGTCTCTACTAAAAACACAAAAACTAGCTGGGTGTGATTGCAGGTGCCTGTAATCCCAGCTACTCAGGAGACTGAAGCATAAGAATTGCTTGAAACCCAGAAGTTGGTGGTTGCAGTGCAGATCATGTCACTGCACTGCAGCCTGAGTGACACGGCAAGACTCTGTCTCAAAAAAAAAGAAAAACTGCCTACAGCATTTTTAGTACAGTAACATGCTGTATAGGTTTGTAGACTGGATGCAAAAGGCCATGCTATAAACCATCTAGGTCTGTGTAAATAGACTCCATGGAATATGCACAATGATGAAAATGTGTTTCTCAGAACACATACTGATTTACTAAATTTCAATTAGGTAAGAAATCATGCAAATGCAAATTATCATATTATTTTATCATTTACTTTTGTACTAACACCATAAACTTTTCGTGTTAGTACAAAAGTAGACATGCTACTTTTCAATTGGGAAAGTTTTATTTCAATGTTTAAAATATAAGTTAGTATTTTTAACATCTACTCTAGACCTAAGATTTTTCTGTTTGTTTTTAAGAAAAACCTTTAAACTAAAGACATTTTCTACCTTGTGGAGGATAATATTCTGTTGGTGGAGATCTTAATTGGTATAACATTCTTAGAGTCTGACTTTGAAATACATAGTAAGAGCTTTAAAAATTTTATCTTTTGGCCGGGCACAGTGGCTCACGACTGTAATCCCAGCACTTTGGGAGGCGTAAGCAGACGGATCACCTGAGGTCAGGAGTTCGAGACCAGCCTGGCCAACATGGAGAAACCCCATCTCTACCAGAAATACAAAAATTAGCTGGGCGTGGCGGCAGGCGCCTGTAATCCCAGCTACTCGGGAGGCCTGAGGCAGGAAAATTGCTTGAACCTGGGGAGCGGAGGTTGCAGTGAGCCGAGATCGTGCCATTGCACTTCAGCCTGGGGGACAAGAGCAAGACTTCGTCTCAAAAAAAAAAAAAAAAAAAAAGAAAATTTTTCTTTTGACAGGGTAGTCATTTTTCCTAGTAAAATAATCAAAAGGCACATAAAGAGTGATGACATGTAATGATATTCATATTATTAACAACACCAATAAGCTAGAAATAATCCAAGTGTACAACAATTGAGGAATAGATAACAAATTATGATACATGTCTGAGCAGATATTGAGTAATCAGTAAAATTTCCTTGGAAGAATAATTACTGCCATAAGAAAAGGCTCCCAATGTTAGTGTTAACTGAAAAAATATATATATAAAATGAAATGAATAAAATGGTAGAGAGATCAACAGATTCATATACATAAAAATGATGCAAAACAAAAATGTCAAATGACTTGATTTTATTCAGATGGTACAATTATATGTAATTAAATTTTCCCTCTTACAACAAAACTTTATTAAATTTATTAAAAAATGGTTCTATTCAAAGTAATGTGATACTCTTAAAACAAGCAACAAAATAATCTACATATACCCAAAGAACAAGAAGTCAAACCAGTCCCGCTTTAAAACCCAGCTCTGCCATTCATTGTGACTTTAAGTAAGTTACTAACTTTTGAGTCTCAGTACGCACTTTTTTTTTTGAGACAAATCTCGCTCTGTCACCCAGGCTGAAGTACAGTGGCATGATCTCAGCTCTCTGCAACCTCTGCCTCCAAAAGCTCAAGGAATTCTTGTGCCTCAGCTTCCTGAGGAGCTGTGGCACCATGTCTGGCTAATTTTTGTATTTTTAGCAGAGCTGGGATTTTGCCATGTTGGCCAGGCTGGCCTCGAACTCCGGGCCTCAAGTGATCTGATCGCCTCAGCTTTCCCAAGTGCTGAGAATATAGACATGAGCCACCATGCCCAGCCTCAGTATGCACTTTTATAAACAGGAATAGTAATTCCTATGCTAGCTGCAATCACATTTATAGAGAACCCAGGATTATGTCTGGAACTGTTCATTCTTCCTCCCTTCTAACTTAACACCAAAAGCACTACTGTAATTTAATGCAATATACAGCAATTAGAAACAAAAATGAATTATACATTGTGATTACAAATGGTACTTTCAAGAGAAAGCTGAATTCTAGTACATATAACAATACAAATTAGAAACGTACCTGCTCTTGAACATCTTCATGTTCAGAATTAAGAAGTTTGATAAAAATTGGAACAGCCCCAGTTTCAATCACTACCTTGGTATGCAGAAAAGTTCCAGATGCTATATTAGTTAATGCCCATGCAGCTTCAAACTAAGAAGAAAAAAAGATAAAATAAAGGAAAGAACCAAAGAAATGCCAGAAAGGCAAAGAAGGAAAGAGAGGGAGTAAAGACCTACTAGGACAACTGTGAAAGACTGACTTAATAAGGTTCACCGTGAAGTCAGATTTAAGGATTAAAAACTCTTAGGAAAAAAAGTAATTGTCATCAAAGATCACTGATTACAGAAAAGATAACTGATAAAAATGTAATGAAAATATACAAAATCAACAATATATAAACACCTTTGAATTTATAATTCATAAAACTCCTCTTTATTATTACAGAGCCAAGCATTCTAAAGCAAGCAGTTTAAAAACAAATACGAGACACTACTTGTAACAACAGTATGTTCAGGACACTTAGAATCATAAGAGGTACTTATTTCTCTACAGATCATGTAACTTTCTACTTATTTAAGAAACAAAAAAATTAGAAGTTGAGAGATTTAGGTATCCGTCCAACATCAAGCTTTCATTATTAACAGAGCCAGTGCTGGGACTTCTGGTATTTTTTTAAGCTGCAGAGTCTCTGAGAAGTTACTCATATCAACTCAATTAAAATCTGAATATATATATACATTATGGATTTAAAATAAAAGCAACTGAGAAAATTCAACCATGGCTCCAAAACAATGAACTAGTGAATTACTGAAAGCAACCCACAAATCCAAAGGCAAACTAAGCAGCGACTATAGCTTAAAAAATATTTCACATATTTGACATATAAAATTAACCATGAAAAAAATTTTTTTAATATTTCACATAAATAACTTTTCACATAAATGTAGATGTCATTATAAGTAACAAAAAATGTACCCAAAGGCATTACTGAAATACTAAAAAGTACAGTTACTTTTACGTTTAGGACTAAGAACAAATTTTAAAGGGAATTTATATTTAAAAATAATGGAGACCATAGTTCTAACCAATTGTAGATAATGAAATAAACTAGTAGACAACTAAAAGGTTACTCTACAAACTTGCCCCTAGTATACCCCAGAAAGCCTTAGTGGAGACTGGTAAAGTCAGAAGCCTACCAGCAACCAATTAAACATAAAACGAGTGATAAGCAAGTGACAACTGTGAAAACCTAGAGCGTATGGCTACAATTTTTTTAAAAAAAGGTAAACTTTCCAGTTAAAAAAAGAAAATAGAGACAGAATGCCTATTCAGCCTCCTTTCATTTTAACTATCTGACAACAATGGCAACACCTCTGATTTGTCAAAAGGAGCCAAAAACCTGGATATTCATTTGAAATCCCCCAATTTTTTAACGTTTAATATCTAATTCACGTTTTAAAACATGCGCAGGCCAACAAAACTTGTTTGTAGGCCCCCAGTGTGAGATCTGTTAGTTAGATGGAACAATCATATGAACTAACATGCTTCACATGTGCTTGGGTAACATGGCACAACATGTAGCTGTCCCAAGACCACACTGCTGAATTTCTATAGTTTTTAATTACAGTGATTAATAAATGTTTAACTTCTCAGTGTGTGTGTGTGTGTGTTTATTTATTTAGAGACAGGGCCCAGGCTGGAGTGCAGTGGTGTGATCACAGCTCACTGTAACCTCAAACGTCTGGGCTCAAGTTATACTCTCACTTCAGTCTCCCAAGTAGATGAGACTACAGGTGCATGCCACCACACTCAGCTAACTTTTATTTTTTTTGTAGAGATGAGGTCTCACTATTTTCCCAGGCTGGTCTCAAACTCCTGGGTTCAAGAGGTCCTCCCTCTTCAGCTTCCCAAAGTGCTGGGATTACAGGTGTGAACCACCATGCCCAGCAAATCTTCCCACACTGTGCTGTCTACACATGCTATCCTCTAAACCTAGTATTAATTTTCCTCTTTTCGGTCTGCCAAAGGCTCCTTCATCCTCAAGACTAGTCCTGCAACACTACCTTTGTGAAGTCTTAAACTTAAACTTCCCCTAAACAGAGTAAGTTGCTATATTCTGTATCCCCAGAGTACTTTGTTTATAGCTCTGTTAGAGCACTAAGGACATGACGTTACCACAGATCTTTTTTATGTCTGTCTTTCCCAGGAGAAAGTGAGGAATTTCTCTGGACAGGACATCTGAATTTTGGAACTACAATATCTTACATGATGCGTGGCTCAAACTAGTTCTCAATAACTTTACTTATTCACATTCAATCATTTCTTCTTTCATTCAATTGGAATTAAAAAGCCAAATAATAGGTATCAAGAGGTCTGGGTTTTAGTCTGGACTTAGGGCTTGTATAAAGCCATGGAACCAGATGTCATGATCTCTAGTTCAAAATAATTGACAATAAAACTGCAACACGACTAAAGTAGCCTCTTAGAGACTCTTATTGTAAACATTCTCAACAATTTTTCACATTCACACATGCAATACATTCCTTTGCTTATACCTAAAATGTGAGGATCTTTCCCAAATTATTCAGCTAGGTAGACCACTACTCTTAAGTCTTAAATTCAATAATTGTTACTGAAGTAACAGTTCTCCATTATTGACAATAGCATTTATAAGTTAGGTGTATGTCTTGTGCAATTCCTGATACATAGATAAAATTCCAACCTGTACTCTGACTTAAGAAAATACATAGCAATGAATGTCAGGAAAACCAATCTTTTTTTAACATTAAAATATTCACAAACTTCAGTAAATTACCATTAGTAGCAAATTATTTGGAAGACATCTTAAAATTGTAACTATATCATGGTTGAGAACCCATGTTCTTTATGACAAACTTAACTCTGATCACATTTCTACTAGATAACACTAAATACTAATTTATTCTGTTTTGAAAAAAAGAACTAATCAATCAGCTAAAAGTGTTTTAAGAGGTAAAAGTTAGAACCCTGGCTAGCTAAGAATCAAAATAAATTTAATAACATTTTAGTCCGAAGTTTTCTAAAACAAAAAAGTTATTAAAGGTTAACAACTATAAATTGTTTATTAACAGTAGTAATGATTTTATATACTTTTTCCAAAATTGCTTAATAAAATAACAATTCCTAGAAAAAACTAGCACTGCAACCATGTCCAAGGCAAGACAGGTGGCACTACCTTTTCTTTTAATTACCAAGTATTTACTTAATGCTTACAATAGAGTCAATACTGCAGAAGTTGCTTTCACTAGAAACTTTAACATGTCATTTCTAGAGAAAAATTAAGAAAGAAAACTTTAGACTCACTTGTAAAGTGCAATTTTCATTTCTTTCAAGAAATTTCACAAATCTCTGTACAACTCCTGGTTTCTGTATAACTTGATCTATTGGTGGATTAGGTTCTAAAAATTTAAAAAGACTTAAGTTATTACAAATACACAAAAAGAAAACAATCTGGTCCCTGTGTCCATTAACAGGGCACATAAAATAACTCTTTCCTAGGCTTCCCTGACCCAAGATTAAAACCCTTAGCTAGATGTAATTGAAGTCAAATTTTCTCCAGAGTATAACTTTTTTGTACATTTTGCAAATTCCGCTTTCTCATTCACTGCAAGAAATTTTAAAAATATTTCCTACATAAACATTTAAATTTTATAAATTGAAGGCTATTGAGGACACCTTCAAAACACTGATTATTTCTGTCCAAAACTCAAAATACCAACTGAGGAGTAAAGTTTCCACTAATTCTTTACAGTACTACCCTTAATTTCTAAGCATATCTCCTTCATTATCAACCACAATTTACCTAATGTCTGTCAAACGAGATTCTTTTTTGTCCGGGAATTATTTTTTACAGAAATGCTAATGGACTGTCTACAATTATTGATAATTTTCATGAAATGCAGACAGTTTTTGAGAATCATAAAATATCTAGGAAGCTTATATAAAATCCAGACAAAGACATTTCAGGTACTGGTCATCTAAGTATAAAGAACTCTCTCTTCTACCTTGGCTTCAGCAAAACGTACCCTCTGTGGTTCTTCCGTAACTTCCCTATTGGTGCCCCTTTGGGATAGTCTTATTCCTGTTTATTCTCATCTTAGAAAATGTACCTATTTTGTTAATTCAAGTACCAGATATTATTACTATTTGTGATAATTCACAAACCTAACAACCTTAGCTTTGTTGTTCTTAGCTGAATTCTCCTTTCCTAGATTTCAGACCATATTCCTAAGTGACTATAAGATGTATTTTTATTTTCACAACTTTTAAAATGAATTTTCACACCTTCTTTCAAAATGCAGCATACCCAAAATCAAACTCATTATATCATCATGGTTATTCCTTCCCTTGCCCTGCATCCACCAGCCAAATTGCATATTACTGAGTTATGTATTCATGTAGTCATGCAAAAGAAAAGACTCATTTCCACTTCTGATTCTTCCTTTTCTTCTTACTTCCTCTATTTGACTGTGTTACTGATCATAAAGAACTCATATATTAATGTTAACATACTGCGTTTAATGAGTAGGATGAATAAGCAAATGGTGGATATAAAACATCTGTACAAATCGTTCTTTTTGATATAGAAAAATATTTTCATTAAGTTTTAAGTCAGCTCAAATCCTAGAAACCTTGCTCTCAATTGTTAAGAAAGACTTACTTAGAAACAGACTTCCTTCTTCCTTTTCATTGTTCTACAAATTTGCTAGTCTTCTAACTTGGGCAAAATTTAGAAAATTTCTGCAAAGTTAGTAAAGTTATACCCATCAAGTTTTGTTTGGGTGTTCTACATGAAAAGCCCCAATTCTTCAAAATGGAAAAATGAATTCCAGATCCTAACTTATACTGTTATAAAACATCGACAGGATAAAACAGTAAGTATTCTTAATCATTCTACCTTCCACCTTAAAAAAATCAAAACAAAATTATAGGATTGCAATTACTACCTTCACTTTCTTGTTTTTCCTTTATTTCCAAAGAAAATCATAAATATATTATCCTATTTTGTTTTAAATTTAATGGACAGAAATTTTGTCTTGCTCTTTATGAAAGAAAGAGAGAGAAGGAAGAAAACACAGGGTTTTGTGGTTGGCGGGTAGGGCGAGGTGGGCATTGAGACTGTCAGCTATATATATAAAAGTAAATATAGATATGAGATATACCCACACATACACATAAGAACCCAAATATAGTTTCTTCCTGGTGAATTAAAAGCAACACATTTGTATTTATCTTCATCTAAAAGAAAGCAATTAAAGTGCACTTGGATTGTCAGCTAATCTAACAGGTATCATGACCTACTATTAGTATTATATTGACAGGATGATAGTCTATATAATCTTATAATGGTGATAAACTGCTACCGAGAAGACTTTTAGTCATTATGGCAATAAGTAGTATATGGGGAACATCTCCTTCAGAACTGAAAACTAAGCAAGAGTCAAGCAAAAGAAAAAAGCTTTGGAGAACTTTCTACAAAACTGGGATTGAAGAAAAGGATGGTTTGTGATTTACATCCACAAGGGTGGCCATGACAAGGAAATAAGTAGACGATGTAACAAAAGGTCACCGTCACAGACTTAAGTCAGAGGAGTAAAAGCTAGAGCTAAGACAGGCTGTGCAGTACCCAGGGCATATTCATATCTTCCTAGTGTCTACAGTAAGAACACTAATTATAATAAAGAAATGCTTGGAAAAGAGGCAAAGTTTCCTGTGGTTTCTGCTTCCAGTTCTGGGCTCTAGATGCTTGCTTTCTCATATTTCCTACTTTGACAGATCAAATAAAAATACAGTAAATCTATTATTTTTCTAGGGCTGATAGATTTGGCAGGAACCCACATCAATCAGTGAAAGAAAACGTCTATTAACTCCTTGCTGTATGTCCAACTAGGCAAGCATAATTCCATTACAAAGAAGAAACAGAGAACACAATTGTCTCTGTGAAAGATAGTACAGTTTAACGGAAACAGAATACCTTTAGGAATTAGAGTAAATGAGGACAAAATCTTCTGATCAAGGAATTCGATACCCAGACAACTTGCTCAAAGACATCAGAAATATAGTATTTAGACATATAAAGGCTTAAAAAAATTGTACCAATGCAATTTTCCTAGAATGGGGGTAAGAAAGGGGTAGAAAATCCTTCAAGTAATGCTTTAATAAAAATTTAATCAAGATAAAGAATTCAATAATAAGGAAATGTTACAAAAACACCAGCGGCAAACTCTAAAACTCTTAAATAAATCTAAATAAATTATGTTAACAGTATGACATGTCAAAATAAAATCTTGACGAAATATAATTAAAAAACAATTTAACAATATTAATCTGACTCAGAAAATAATCCCAATTATAAAAACCAAAACTGTGAAGTATTGTGAGGAAGAGAGAAGCCATTCTTGATTGCATAAGGGTTTCTTAACATTGCTAAGGTATGTGAGGAACAGAAATTGAAAGTTAAATTTATTTATGAACATAAATTACAGTAAAAAAGCAAAAGTGAAAGCCTTATAATCTATGCTAACCTGATCACAAGATTTCTTTCATTCTTCATGTGTCACTAACCTCTGTCTCTCTTAGGATGATAAGGCAGTTGAACTAAGGGCATTTTCAAAACCTTATCAGTTCATATATAAAATCCCATAAAATTAGACCTACTAGTTCAATAAATTCCATATATGAAACACAAGACAAAGATTTAAATTTTTACTTAAATGAATTCTTATTAACTCAATATAAAATTGGTCAAATAACATAAAAAGGCAATTATGTATTATAAAGAACCAATAAATAAGGCAAAATATTCCACCTAATTACAAAAAAAAAAAAAAGCCAAATAATGAATTACTATTATATAAGCATTTTTTTCTTAAAGATAACTGTGAGGCCAGGCATGGTGGCTCACACCTGTAATCACAGAATTTTGGCAGGCCAAGGTGGGAGGATAACTTGAGCCCAGGAAATTGAGACCAGCCTGGGCAGTATGACAAAACCCTGACTCTACTAAAAATACAAAAAATTAGCTGCGCGTGGTGATGTATGCCTGCCATCCCAGCTACTCAGGAAGCTGACGTGGGAGAATCACCTGAGCCTGGAAAGTAGAGGCTGTAGTGAGCTGTGATTCCGCTACTGCACTCCAGTCTGGGTGATGGGAGTGAGATGTTGTCTCAAAAAAAAAAGAAAAAGAGAATTGTGAATGTTGGTAAAAATAGTGAAATGAATGCTTGTACAAACTGAAGATGGGAGTGTAAATTAATACAGTTTATTCCCTTTGACCCCCTACTTCACTTTTATGAATGAATATTAAGGAAATTTATATTGCTTAACAATTATTGTAGCATGTTTATGGTAATCTAAAATTGAGAAAAATTTAAATGCCTGATTACATCATTTTATGTTCATACTCTATGTTATGGTACCATTTAAAAAATCATGTCTGAAAAATATTTCTACAAGAATTAAAAAATATATATCTCTAACCTTATTTCTTGGCAGCAGGATTAGTCTCTTTATATTTGCCTCTTTAACTGCTTTTACATTTTTACAGTTTTTCTAGAGTCAACATATGTTACTTTGGTAACATCATATTCAAAAATGGATGTTACTTTACAATATATTTTACAGAGAATATAACACCTGTGTCTAGCAAAGAAAGGTATTTTAAAATTTAAAAAAAACAATAAAATAAATCTCTACTACAAAATCCTGTAATATCAAATAAGCATACTGAAAATAATTCTTGCCTTTAGAAAGCAGCTTTCTAAATTTCTGTGTTGCTGTTAGCTGTTGATCAGCATTATTAGAAAAAATCATCTGAACCATATCTGTAGTAACAACTTCTTCCTAAAACACACACACAAAAATATAATTACCATTTAAACATTTTACATGAATAATTTTGCATGCATAAATATTTATTATATATACTATTGCTAAAATTATTGAGATATAATTTGAAACATATTTTTGTAAAATATACCTCTGGAATGGGTACAGTGGAACTAATATCTGGATCCTGTATAGGACTTTCAAGCATAGATTCATCATTTCTGGGCAAAGAGACATTTCTGCGTTTGAACAACTGTAATAAAGAGAAATCAGTTTACACATTGAGCTTTCCATAAAACATTCAATTGCCATAGAATTCCATATTTTCATTTGAGTGGACCAAAAAACCCTATCAATTTTATAACTTAAAATTCTGAATATTTGAGTATTTCCCAATCATTATACTAGGAAGTAAGGTATTTATGAGAAGTCAGAATTTCCGGGCTAGCTTTTGGCTGCACAGACTACTTCACATCACTTAAATCTCAGATCTTTTACCAACAGTAAGCTTGTAAATGGAATACACATAGTCATTCTATAGCACTTTAAAAAGCACATATTTCCACACTGGATTATGAGGTATCTAAGAATTTTTTAAGAAAACTTAAAAAGCACATCTGTTACACAGGAAAGATAACATCTGATACATTAACTGATTTAGTATATCTGATTAACAAGGAATAGAAAACAATTCTTAGGAATAACAGTCCTATGCTTATTAATTCAGGAGCAGATAAAAATGAAGCAGAAAAAAAGAAGAAAGAAACATGGTGAGTTCACTAAGGGAGATTTATAGGTACGGTTGACCCTCCATATCTGTGAGTTCCACGTTTCCAGATTCAACCAACCTCGGATCAAAAATAATAATAAGAATAAAAAATAATAAGCCAAACATGGCAGCACATGTGTCTGGTCTCAGTTACTTGAGAAGCTGAGGTGGGAGGACTGAACGAGCCCAGGAATTGGAGGGCAACCTGGGCAACACAGCAAGTCCCCATCTCTTAAAAATCAACAGCAAAAAAAATACGAAAATTAAAAAAATACATATTTTATTTTACTTTATTTTTATTTTATTTTTTGAGATGGAGTCTCGCTCTGTTGCCAGTGCAGTGGCACAATCTCAGCTCACTGCAACCTCCACCTCCTGGGTTCAAGCAATCCTCCTGCCTCAACCACCTGAGTAGCTGGGATTACAGGCGTGCGCTCACCATGCCTGGCTAATTTTTGTATTTTTAGTAGAGACAGGGTTTCACCATGTTGGTCAAGCTGGTCTCAAACTCCTGACCTCAGGTGACCCGCCCACCTAGGCCTCCCAAAGTGCTGGGATCACAGGCATAAGCCACTGAGCCCGACAATAATACGTATTTTTAAACAATACAGTATAACAACTCAACTACACAGCATTTACACTGTATTAGATGTTATAAGTAATCTGGAGATGACTTAAAATACACAAGAGGATGTGTGCAGGTAATATGCAAATACCATGCCACTTTACATAAAGGACCTGAGCATCAGTGAATTTTGATATCCGCAGAGGATCCTGGAACCAAGGAATGACTCTACATTTCCTAAATCAAAATTTGAGGAAAACAAAATCTGATTATATTATTTTTGATAGCTAAATAAATATCAGGGTTTTTTTTTTTTTGAGATGGAGTCTCACTCTGTCACCCACGCTGGAATGCAGTGGCACAATCTCAGCTCACTGCAAACTCTGCCTCCCGGATTCACGCCAATCTCCTGCCTCAGTCTCCCGAGTAGCTGGGACTACAGGTGCCCGCCACCATGTCTGGCTAATTTTTTTGTATTTTTAGTAGAGACGGGGTTTCACCATGTTAGCCAGGACGGTCTCATCTCCTGACCTCGTGATTTGCCTGCCTCAGCCTCCCAAGGTGCTGAGATTGCGGGGGTAAGTCAGCGCTCCCAGCCTGTTCCTATTTAATATGTAAACAATCCTCCTTCTAATCATTTATTCAACACGATTTTTTTAGTACCTACTATAATGCATGAAGGACTGTGTTAGATGCTGCAGATAGGGAGATGAGAAATCACAATCGTATTTCTGAAATAGGTCTTGCCTATTACATGCCTGTAATCCTAGCACTTTGAGAGGCACAGGCAGGAATGTTGCTTGAGGCAAGGAGTTCAATACCAGTCTGGGCAACATAGCAGGACCCCATCTCTACTTACAGAATAGAATAGGCCTTTTCTGCTTTCTTCACTGCTAGTCCTTTTCACACATCAGTTTTAACTCATATGTGTGAGAACCACATTCTTTTACTTATTTATAAATACTTCTACATTTAAGTACACCTTGGAATAAAAAATGTTGAGATATACTCTCTTAAATGATTTTACATTCTTTATGTCACATACGCAAAGTATAAGCAGAGATCCGGCTAATAAGACAATGGGGGAACAGTATGAGTAGCATGGGAAGATGACAATAATTTACTTATGGGCAAGAATTGTGAAAACTACAAAGCAGCAAATAATATATAATGTTTCTCTAGGGGGCAAATTTTATAATGACAAATGAAAGTGATCTAAATAGATGCAAGGGGAAAAATGTATTAGCAGTGAGGTAAAAATATAATTAACACAGCAGGTTTATCAATAAAACAGAAAATCCATTTCTCCCAGGACTAAAAGTAGCACAGAGTTCTGTTTCACAAATTTACAATTATGATGCCTGGAGTCTAATAAATAATAGAGTTAGCTATATTCAATTTCTTAAAACATTTCCATTTTAAATTATCCAATAATTAGCAAATAATTAAACTTTTAAAAAACAAAATTAAATAGCTAAAAACACCTACCTGTTCTTCCCTTTTTTGTTTTCTAAGCTGTATTCCCTCTTCTTCTCTTCGTCTACGCATCTCTTGAGGATTTAGGGCTTTATTCTTGTAACTTTTCATTCTATAGTTATCTTTCCCTGGACTAGCCATGGCATCTTAAAGGAAGGAGAAAAGAAAACAGACACTGATAACTCACTCTCTTAAAACAACAGGAGACACTTAATCTAGCAACTAAATTCAGGCTCACTGATTAACAGGCTAACAAAACCCATTCTGAAAATTATGTACAAAGAATACTTTCCCTTAATTCCACATCAAGATTAGAGCAAAATGACCACATATTTGAGAAATAATATCTTAAACAATTTTGGAATAAACAAAGACAAAGTTTACCCTATCTCATTGATTCTAAGATGCCACAACCTTTCCTCTCTCCCTAGCCCCCGCAGTGTTTTAACCTTTCTGAAACATAATTACCATCAGGAAATAATCATGAATTATTTGGGTAAAAAAAAAAAAAAAAAGTCTTCTAAATTACAGTTTCTGGCTAGATCAAGAAATAACCAGCATTGAAGTGTCTTATTTTTAATGGAATATGATATTAGGCTCCAGTAAGCACATCTCAAATATTTATTGGGGTCTGGCTTCTTACTGAAGGCACTGCCTTAAGAGCTATGGCCACAAGGGTCAGGACTTGAATTATGACTACAATATCAGTTTTTAGTACTCCAGTATAATTAGTTCTTTTGAAATACTAAAATTCATGTATACTTTATTTTTAAGTAGTTTTATTGCAAATGTATTTTAAAACATTAACATTTTTATACATATTTTATAAATACATAGAATACATGCAAATATATTTCATATTTGAAATATATGTGCTAGTTTTACTTTTAGAAAGTGAATTATAAACTTTTTAACAATGTAACAGTATTGATACCTTCATACTATCTTATAGGAATATTAAAATACTGATATTATAACCTATTCTGGATGTATACATCACACACACAAAAAAATCAGCCTAAAGCAGGGTGCCAACTTCAGTTCAACATTAGATAGTGAGTACCCAGTATGTTATTCTGTTAAATTCAGAGGACATATCCATGTCTAACCAGAGACAATATTGTGACCAATTAGCTTATGAAGTAAACAGAAGAGAAGGAGAGGCTGGCATCTGTCTGCCATCCCTGTTACTGAAGAGACAGACTAATGAATTGGCAAATTTTATTGTAAGCAGTAAAGTACACTAAAATACATGCTTCAAGTCTTGTGAGAGCAGTGAAGATATGGCAACTAATTGTGCCTTAGGGACTTCTGAAAGCTTCATGGGTATCCTATCTTAAAGGAAAAGCAGGAAAGAGAAATGGGAAGAATCAAGCATTTCAAGCAGAAGGAATATATGCAAAGGCAAAGTTTTTGAAGAAGCCTTGCATAACCAAGAACAGTAAGAGATTGAGTGTGTCCAAAATGAGGATGCATGGGAGAACATAAAGCTATAAAGGTAGGTTAGAGCCCATATGGTTCCTATAATGCAGCTGTGAAATTTGGACTTGATCCTAAGGAACAGAATTAAAGAAATTAAGGAAAAGGTTATTTTACATAGTTCAGAGAGAGAGAGACAGAAGAGGTGCTGAAGGCATGAACTAAACAAGTTACTACAATGAAAACATAGAAGACAGGTTGGATTACAGAAACATTTCTGAAAGTGATTCAGTAAAAATTAGAGGCCATATGAAAGTAACAGACAGGAAGAAAAAGGAGTTTAGGATGACTCCATGGTTTTTAACTGAGCCATTTGAGTAGTATGGCAAGATAACATAAGACAGAGAATACAGATGGAGGATCAGAGTAGTGGTTGTTCTGTTTACATATCGGCTTTTTTCTGAGACAAGAATAATGAATTCCGTTATTTTAAGTTTATTTTTAAATTTATACTTAGTAAAAATCACTCTTTTTTTTTTTTTTTTGAGACGGAGTCTCGCTCTGTCGCCGAGACTGGAGTGCAGTGGCCGGATCTCGGCTCACTGCAAGCTCCGCCTCCCGGGTTTACGCCATTCTCCTGCCTCAGCCTCCCGAGTAGCTGGGACTACAGGCGCCCGCCACCTCGCCCGGCTATTTTTTTGTATTTTTTTACTAGAGACGGGGTTTCACCGGGTTAGCCAGGATGGTCTTGATCTTCTGACCTCGTGATCCGCCCGTCTCGGCCTCCCAAAGTGCTGGGATTACAGGCTTGAGCCACCGCTTTTGGTATACAGTTCTATGAATTTAACAAATGTATAAGCATGTAACTATCACAATCAAGATACAGAACAGTTGTTACCCCCAAAAACTCCCTCACGCTGCTCCTATTAGCCCTCCCTGACCCTTAACATCTGGTAAAAACTGAATTCTTCATCCCTACAGTCCTGCCTTTTCCTGAATTTCAGAAAAATGGAATCATACAGCATGTAGTCTTTTAAATCTGGCTTCTCAGAAAAAGTATAAAACACCTCATAATATAGCCAGCCAGGGAGGTGAAAGACCTCTAGAGTGAGAATTACAAAACGCTGGTAAAAGAAATCAGAGATGACACAAATGAATGGAAAATTATTCCATGCTCATGGATAAGAAGAATCAGTATCGTGAAAATGGCCATATTGGCCAAAGCAATTTACAGATTCAATGCTATTCCTATCAAATTGCCAATGACATTCTTCACAAAACTAGAAAAAACTATTTTAAAATTCATATGGAACCAAAAAAGAGGCTGAATAGCCAAGGCAAACCTAAGCAAAAAGAACAAAGTTGGAGGTATCATACTACCTGACTTCAATCTGTACTACAGGGCTACAGTAGCCAAAAGAGCAGGGTACTGGTACAAAAACAGACACATAGACCAATGAAACAAAATAGCCCATAAATAAGTCCACACACCTACAACCATCTGATCTTTGACAAAGCTGACAAAAACAAGCAATTGGGAAAGGACTCCCTATTCAATAAACGGTGCTGGGATAACTGGCTAGCTACATGCAGAAGATTGAAACTGGACCCGTTCCATATCCAAAAATCAACTCAAAATGGATTAAAGACTGAAATGTAAAACCCAAAACTATAAAAACCTTGGAAGATAATCTAGGCAATACCATTCTGGACACAGGAATAGTCAGAGATTTCACGACGAAGGGGCTATTGCAACAAAAGCAAAAATTGACAAATGGGATCTGATTAAACTTAAGAGCTCCTGCACAGCAAAAGAATCTATCAACAGAGTAAAAGACAACCTACAAAATGGAGAAATTGTTGCAAACTATGCATCTGATAAAGGTCTAATATCCAACGTCTATAAGAAACTTAAACAAATTTACAAGAAAAATACAAACAACCCCATTAAAAAGTGAGCAAAGGACATGAACAGACACTTTTCAAAGGATATACATGCAGCCAAGGAGCATATGAAAAAATGATCAACATCACTGATCATCAGAGAAATGCAAATCAAAACCAGAATGAAAAACCATCTCACACCAGTCAGAATGGCTATTACTAAAAGGTCAAAAAGAGTCAGGTATGGTGGCTCATGCCTGTAATCCCAGGACTTCAGGAGGTGGAAACATGAGGATCGCTTGAGCTCAAGAGTTCGAGACCAGCCTGGGCCACACAGTGAGACCAAGTCTCAACAAAATATCAAAACATTATCCACGCAGGGTGGCACGTGACTATAGTCTCAGCTGCTCGGAAGGCTGAGGTGGGAGAGTCACTTGAGCCCAAAGGTCAAGGCTACAGTGACCATGATCACACCACTGCACTCCAGCCTGGGCAACAGTGAGACCATGCCTCAAAAAAGAAAAGAAAAAAAGTCAAAAAACAAACGTAAATTAGTTCAATCACTGTGGAAAGCAGTGTGGTAATTCCTCAAAGAGCTAAAAATAGAACTACCATTTGGCCCAGCAATCCCATTACTGAGTATATATCCAGAGGGATATAAATCATTCTACCATAAAGACACATGCACACGAATGTTCAGTGCAGCACTTTTCACAATAGGAAAGACATGCAATGAACCTAAATGCCCATCAATAACAGACTGGATAAAGAAAATGTGGTACATAAATACTATGAAATACTATGCAGCCACAAAAAAAAAAAAATGTGATCATGTCTCCTGTGGGAACATGAATGGAGCTGGAGGACATTATCCTTAGCAAACTAAAGCAGGAACAGAAAAACAAATACCACATGTTCTTACTCATAAGTGGGAGCTAAATGATGAGAACACATGGACACAAGGAAGGGAACAACAGACACTGGGGGCCTACCAGAAGTTGGAGGGTAGGAGGAGGGGGAGAAGCAGAAAAAAAATAACTATTGGGTACTAGGTTTAGTACCTGGGTGACAAAATAATCTGTAAAACGCCCATGACATGAGTTTACCTATATAACAAATTTGCACATGTGACCCTGAGCCTAAAAGGTAAAATAAAGAACAACAACAAAACCAACAAAATAAATCTGGCTTCTTTCATTTAGCGCGGTATTTCAGTCATCCACGTTGTTGGCATCTATCAACTCTCCTTTCTTATTGCTATCATTCCACTGTAGGGACATATCACGGTTTATCAGTTTTCCAGTTAAAGAACATCTGGGTGGTTTCCAGTTTTGGGAAGTTATGAATAAATTTGCTACATACATTCATGTAAAGGTGTTTGTGTAAACATAAGTTTTCATTTCACTCAGTAAATATCTAGGAGTAGAACTGATGGATAATACAGCAAGTTTATGTTTCACTTCATAAGAAACTGCCAAACTTCTTTCCACAGTGAGTATTCCATCTTGCATTCCCATCAGCAATGCATGAGAGTTCCAGTTGCTTTGCATCCTGTCTCCACTTGATAATGCAAGGGGTTTTGTTGTTGCTGTTGTTAGTCATAGCCATTCTAATAGGCGTATAGTGACTCCGGTTTTAAACATGTTAAATGTATAGTACTTGGTGCACATGTAGGAGGCACTGATCTATAGATGGCTGAAAATATGGATCAGAACTCGAGACAGGGATCTGGAGTGACCATTCAGTATCATGTAGAGCTACAGAAAAAGGATGACCAAAGGAGAAACCTTGGGGACAATTATATTTTAGTGGAAAAAGGTAAGAGCAAAAGAAACCAAAAAGAAGAAGGTCAGAGAAGTAGAAGAATAAGGAAAAATATAAGAGTCCTGCAAAGGAAAGGAGTTCAAAAGATAAAGGAATATTTAAGATGTAGTACCACTGATAACAGGCCACTTGGTTTATTCATTCATTGATTCATCCAGAAAATAAAAGTGCCTATAATAATCTAAGTACCATATCAGGCATCAGATTTGGTAATTATGTCACTGGTAAAGATAGTGAGACAAATCTCACTACTGGTAGAGCTCAAGGTAGAAAAGAAGGGGCTGAGGCCTTGAGAATGATGATTAATCTGCCAAAATTCCTTCTTTAAAATATTTAATGGATTCAGCAATACTATGTGCACCTACAAATAGTTATCATTAGTAACTGCTCAATATGGCCAGGCAGGGTAGCTCAGGCCTATAATCCTAGCACTTTAGGAGGCCAAGGAGAGTCGATCACTTGAGGTCAGGAGTTCAAGACCAGCCTGGCCAATATAGTGAAACCCCGTCTCTACTGAAAATACAAAAATCAGCTGGGCATGGTGGCAGGAGCCTGTAATCCCAGCTACTTGGGAGGCTGAGGCAGGAGAACCGCTTGAACTCAGGAGGCAGAGGTTGCAGTGAGCCAAGATCGCGCCAAAAAAAAAAAAAAAAAAAAGGCCAGGCGCAGTAGCTCACACCTGTAATCCCAGCACTTTGGGAGGCGAGGCCGGCGGATCGCAAGATCAGGAGATTGAGACCATTCTGGCTAACACGGTGAAACCCTGTCTCTACTAAAAATACAAAAAATTAGCCAGGCGTGGTGGTGGGCGCCTGTAGTCCCAGCTACTTGGGAGGCTGAGGCAGGAGATTGGCATGAACCCCGGCAGGCGGAACGTGTAGTGAGTCGAGATCGTGCCACTGCACTCCAGCCTGAGCGACACAGCGAGACTCCGTCTCAAAAAAAAAAAAGGAGGGAACTGCTTAACATAACTTTACTAATAACAATGTTTGGTATTATTCTCTATTTTATATCTATAAAAAGCTAGACTCTTGAAAGGAAAGAGATCAGTCAGAGTTCATTACAGAGCAAACTGACCACAGTATTAGTTGTTGAATTATACAATATGTATAAAATATTTAAGTAAAATAAAAAGCTCATGGAAATAAAATTCTTAAAATGTTTATCACCTATATATGTAGCATATTCTAGGCCACTGGCTGTAAACGTTTTTAATCACACATCCTACATATGTAAAATGTATTTGTGCATTCATCCTCAACATATTTATTTCTATACATGCATTACTATTCTAATATGCTACTCTAGCATAAAATTCACAAAAAAATAGAAATTTTTAATGAAAGTTTGAAAAGGTAAACAAATATAAGTTCTAATATTTTCTTACCACATCTGACTGGATCATCTTGTGCCCTCCCACACACACACACAAAGGCGCTACTTATGATAGCATTAATCCAAGCAACCACATTGTAACCTGTTCAGCATAAATTTTAGCCAAATAAAATATAGCCCCAACAACTCATATATCACTTGTTCCTTTTTCTTCAATAGTACTGACTTCCGGCTTCAGATTTAACACCTGCATCCATCCTCACTGCAGTTGATTTAAAGGGGACAATAAATCAAGGGAAATTATCTCTAAAGGGGCCCCACCCAAGGGGATTGTTTCTTTCACTGAAAAATAAATTTAAAGGTTGCACTTCAAAGGTTGAGGTCTCATAAAACTTAAATATAAGAAATGTTATTCAGGCACTTTAAAGCTACAGAACAGAGGAATTTTTTTTCATTCATAAGCTTTCAACGGCTCTTAGAAAAACCATGTTTAAGTTGAGCAAATAACTAGAATCTGAACTTACAATTTTCTTTCTTTAATATCAAACGACATTATTTCTCATGCCAGTAAAGCCTTCATTTCCATGGGGCTGGGCGCCTCATTAGAGAAAGTAAAAGACTGCACAAAGTGGGGAAAGTGCCAACTAGAGAGCCCTTATAACCAAACAAGCAATACTTAGGTCGGAGAGACAGAGTTGTTCCTGACCTACCAAGAAAGCCACTTTCCTACAGATTATGAGTCACTATTGGGTGTTGTAATTGAGAGATAAATCATTAGTGTTTTTGTCTTTTTTAAAAAACGTGTCCAAAAAGCTCAAAAGTAAATGCCAGTGTCATATTCTTTTTTTTGTTCGTTTTTTGTTTTTTGAGACAGAGTCTTGCTCTGTCGCCCAGGCTGGAGTGCAACGGCGAGATCTCGGCTCACTGTAAGCTCCGCCTCCCGGGTTCACGCCATTCTCCTGCCTCAGCCTCCTGAGTAGCTGGGACCACAGGCGCCCACCACCACGCCAGGCAATTTTTTTTTGTATTTTTGGTAGAACGAGGTTTCACCATGTTAGCCAGGATGGTCTCGATCTCCTGACCTCCGCCCGCCTCGGCCTCCCAAAGTGCTGGGATTACAGGCGTGAGCCACCGCGCCCGCCGCCAGTGTTACATTCTTTAGGTGTATCACTGTCATTTCACAGCTTTCAAATACTTCCATCTCCTATGCATTATCGATGAAAAACTAAGTTTTCATCTTAGAACGGAGCTGACCGACTATTAGAAGCGTGGAACCCAGGCTTGCCTTGTCGTCGGGAATGAGCACTAGAGGCACCTGCACGCAGGTGGAGGAGGGCAGCTGGCGGAGTGAGAGGGCGAGGCTAGGAGGCCCCCGGGATGGAACCTGTCTCTTCTTTGGACACTGTGGAATTTCCATAAGCTGCTGGACACAACCGCTGGGTACCAGGTATGAGTGGCAACATTTGGCAATTCCATTAACTGAAAAGAACTACCGGGAAACGGTGAGGCGGGGAGGCGAAGACGAGACCGGTTGCCCACCACTCCTTCTGAGGACCTGCTGATAGAATCTGAACTCACCACGCCTTCGCGTCCGCAAGAGAAAGGTCCGGCTGCCACGCCCCCGCGACCGCTGTCGCCCTGGGGAAAACATGAGAAACACCCGGCACCGCCAGGTTCCAGAGACCTTCGCAAAGGAAGGGGTAAATAAAAACCATGGCCCCGGAACTAGTAGTTCCCAAAGGGACGAAACCCGAGGCTCCCCCAACCTAGCCCGTGTTCACTCCAACTTACCCATTAATGTGGCACTCTCCGATGCCCTGATTTCCCAGTCCCCAGCGGCGACGTGTGTGGCGGGTAACAGAAGGGCCGCCACTCCGCCCCTGGCGTGAAGCCTAGCGACCCAGTTTGCAATCCAAGATGGCGGCCACCTGCGCCCCTTCTCCGAGACCCCGAGGCTCGGCTCCCAGAAGCCCTTGCACTCGACGCGGCGGCGGCGGCGGCGGCGACGAAGGAGTGGTGGCCGCACATCCTAGCAGTGGGGCGTAGAGAAAGTGCGCGCCTCCGCCCCACCCACCGAAGGAGGAGCCTGTGCCTGCGACAACCCCTAGATTTTAGCTGCGCTTGCGGTGGCCAGGCTGTGGGTACTCTGCAGCCCCTAGACCTCCGTGCGTGCAAAGGGACAACCCCCTCATTCATTTATTCTTCACGCGTGCGTGCATGCATACATTCTTAAGGATATAAACTGTGTCAGGTACCATTTTAGATTCATTATTGGGGCTACAACATTGCAAAAAAGATGGTAAAAATCGCAGCCTTGTTGAGTGTACAGAGAGGCTCACGTTTTCTTCAGCATTAACTTCCTTTTATATGCTCTGCTCGTTTTGTTTCAAGCTTTTTAATTTGTCATTTATAATTTTATATTCTATAACATCTGTGGGTTTTTGTTGGTTGGTTGTTTGTGTTTGAGACGGAGTCTCGCTCTGTCATCAGGCTGGAGTGCAGTGGCATGATCTTGTGATCTCGGCTCACTGCAACCTCCGCCTCCCAGGTTCAAGCCATTCTCCTGCCTCAGCCTCCCAAGTAGCTGAGACTACAGGCATGCACCACCACGTCCAGCTAATTTTTGTATTTTTAGTAGAGACCGGGTTTCACTGTGTTGGCCAGGATGGTCTTGATCTCTTGACCTCCTGATCCGCCCACCTCGGCCTCCCAAAGTGTTGGGATTACAGGCATGAGCTACCACACCCAGCCACATCTGTGGATTTTTGACAAAAATGTAGTCACCAGTAAACGAGTAACTTCAGTTAAAGTAGTGTAGATTATAACACACAGCCCTGTAATCTACCCTGGAGTTCAACAAACGGTGTTGAAAGCAGACTGTGTTCCAGATGCTAGGAAGAGAATAAACAAGATAATAATACATGAATCCTGCCCAGAAGACGTTTGCAATTTTTTAAGAGGAAAAACATGATGACAAATTGTTTTAAGATGTTTGCTATTTTCAATAGTTAAAAAACAAACAGGAGAAAAGGGATTATTTAACTGTGAGTATGTAGGGCTAAGAAAGGCAAGCTTGAGAGAGGAGACCTGGGCACTGTTACCAGAAAGCGTTGCCAATCATGAGTCCATGTAGTGAAGTGAAAGCAAGTTTATTAGAGAAGTAAAGAAACAAAAGAATAGCTACTCCATAGGCAGAGCAGTGGCTTGGGCTGCCGGACTGAGTATACTTATAGTTCTTTTTTTTTTTTTTTTTTGAAACGGAGGCTCACTCTGTCGCCCAGGCTGGAGTGCAGTGGTGTGATCTCGGTTTACTGCAATCTCCCCGTCCCGGGTTCACGCCATTCTCCTGCCTCAGCCTCCCGAGTAGCCGGACTACAGGCGCCTGCCACCACGTCCGGCTAATTTTTTTGTATTTTTAGTAGAGACAGGGTTTCACCTTGTTAGCCAGGATGATCTCGATCTCCTGACCTTGTGATCCTCCCGGCTTGGCCTCCCAAAGTGCTGGGATTACAGGCGTGAGCCACCAAGCCCGGCCAGTTATTTCTTAATTATATGTTAAACAAGGGGTGGATTATTCATGAGTTTCCAAGGAAGGGGGCAGGCAATTTTTGGAACTTAGGGTTCTACCTTCTTTTAGACTGTATGACTTCTGGATGTTGCCGTGGCATTTGTAAACTGTCATGGTGCTGGTGGGAGTGTCTTTTAGAACGCTAATGCATTCTAATTCACGTATAATGAGAAGTGAGGATGACCAGATGTCACTTTTGTCTTTATCTTGGTTTTGGTGGGTTTTGCCTGTCTTCTTTACCACATCCTGTTTATCAGCAGAGTCTTTGTGACCTGTATCTTGCATGGACCGCCTATCTTCTGTGACTAAGAATGCCTAACCTCCTGGGAATGTAGCTCAGTAGGTCTCAGCCTCATTCTACCCAGCACCTGTTCAAGTTGGAGTCACTCTGGTTCAAACGCCTCTGACAACAGCACTATTGAAGTATTGATAGTTGTTTACTTGCCTTAATCACCTGGTCACCTTATCCCTTTCTTATTTCCTCCCTACTCCTCCATCCTGGGAGACTGAATTCAAAGAGACAATGGCCAGACAATATATACAAATAGAACACTAACCTATAATCTTCAACAACCAGTCCAGGAAGGCAACCTGCTATGTCCAGTAACCAGTCCAAGCAATCAGATTATTAAATGTAGCAACCAGTCCAGGAAGCCAAGCAATAACCCTTGTAGCTATCTACCCCAAATGACCAGGATGTGATTAATAACTGACAGCTTCTCTAATTTTGTCTGGGCTTCCACCTCAAGGCCAGCTAGAGAAAGCCAAATATCTACCCATCCCTAAATAATTACACAGGATGCCCTGCTTTTAATTAGCCCACCTGCAGCTTCTGCATGCCAACAGCCTTGAACTGGCATACCTGAAGTTTTCCCTTTTTTTCCACTCTAAAGCTTCCCCACTCCTCTGCCTGCCACTGAGTCTCTGACAAATGCAAGTGATGGTGGCTGACTCCCTTGCTATTGTAAGCTCCAAATAAATTTGGCTTTGCTTGTTCTCATTTAGATGGTCTGCACTTGTTTTTATACTCCCGAAGAAGATTCCTGCTATCTGGACGTGTCTTCCCTCTGGATAGATATGGCAGAAGAGATGGTAATGGTGTCTTTTAGACCACTGCTCAGAAGGGTCTAGGTCCTGGCTTTTCATATCCAGGAAAGAACTGTAGGAATAGGATTGGTATCAAGATGCTGACTTCATTAGTTGTATGCAATGCCAATCACAGCAACTTCCTACCAAGAACTGACCTTCTATGGCATCTTTCCCAATCTGCCTATCAAAATAAAATCCATTTCTCAGTGGTCCTTTTATCCCAAAAGCTGCTGCCTCAAAAGTAGAGAGCTTATTGCCCTATTAGATTACCTCCTCCACAGGCCATGATGGAAAAGAAAGGTTTCTAGCCCATGGGTTCAACAATTTCTTTTTACTTAGGCAGATGCTATGGTCTGAATATTTTTGTCCCCCTCAAATCCATGTGTTGAAACCTAACCCTCAAAGTGATGGTACTGAGAAGTGGGGCCTTTGGGAGGTGATTACATCACGGGGATGGAGTTCTAATGATGGGATTAGTGCTCTTGTAAAACAAGGTCAAAGGAAATGCCTTGCCCCCTTCACTATGTGAAGGTAGAGGTACTGTCTATGAGGAAACTGGCTATCATCAGAGACTAAATCTGTCTAAGCCTTGATCTTGGACTTCTAGTTTCCAAAACTGTGAGGAATACAGATGATCCTCAACTTACAATGGGGTTATTTCCCAATAAACTCATCAGTAAGTTGAAAATATTGTAAGTCAAAAATGCATTTAATACACCTAACCTACTGAGCATTATAGCTTATCCTAGACTACTTTAAACATGGTCATGACACTCAGCCTACAATTGGGCAAAGTCGTGTACCACAAAGCCTATGTTAGAATAAAGTTATAAAGAATTTTTGAATCAAAATTCAAAATTTGAAGTATGGTTTATTGTTAATGTGTATCACTTTTGCACCATTGTAAAGTTGGAATGTCATATAGGTCAAACCATGATAAGTTGGGGACTGTCTGTAAATGTTCACTGTTTATAAGTCAACCCATTTTTGGTATTTTTGTTATGGCAGCCCAAATGGAATAAGGCAGCAGGTAAGTTATCAAAGTAAGAACATACTTCTTCTGAGATCCTGTTGATCACTGCAAAGTTAAAATTTGATATACTTAACTTTACAATGACCCTATGAGATAGAGGACACTGAGGCACAGATGAATGTGTAAGTAAACTTTCCACTGTCACAGGGCTAGTAAGAAGCAGCTGTGATTCATACCTAAGTAGTTTATCTTAATGAGAACTAGATGAAGACTCAAAGTTATTAGTAGCAGGATCATATAATTTGTGTGAACCAGGACATTTTTGATAGTGGAATGGGATGCTATTAATAACTTTTTTGAGATGACTGTCCTGAGCAAACTGGGACACATGACCCTCCCAATTGTTGAAGTTGTAAATTATTGTTAAATTTCCGTCACTTCTGTAGCACAAGTCATTCCACACAACAGCATGTATCCTTGCTGCTGTCGATAGGTCTGATCCAGGGTGTGGGGACAAGAGTGACTTTATTTGAAATGCTAATCTGCCATGTAACTTCTGACTAACCCCAAGTCCAGGAATGCTCCCAAAATGTCTAGTCGATGTATTACTCTTTAAGTAGGAACACCTATTCACTGTAAATTTCCTCCAAAACAACCCTTGATGCTGTTGCAGAAATCATAGGCTGTGATACCTGTAGCCACCTAAACATTCCTTCCAGAGTATGTATATTTTCCCCAAGATATAAGCCCTGGGTTTAGAGGGTTAGCCCTGGGTTTAGTAGTATGGAGATATACCTGTCTTGCAACCACCCAAGACCATGCTTCTTTCTGTAAGTTACCCTAATGAATCACCCAAGACCAACAAACTTGATTTTTCTGCATTTTTGGGTTCTTGGCTTCTTCAGCATTTGGGGGTTGCTTTGCATATACAGCCCTTTCACAGAACACAGGGAAACAGACTGAGATTCAAGACTTGCCACCTGATATTTATTGCAGAGTGCTCTTTGGGAATAATAACTGTCAGGAGTGAGGAGACAGGATTCTACAGAGAGATAAATGATGCTGCATTATTAGCAACAGAATCTTCAGACAATCTTACAGGAAGTACAGAAGCTGGGATGGCCCTCCAGAATTGTCACTGTTGAGGCTAGAGGGTCATGTTTCTATCAATGAATCAAGAAGTCTTTGGATATCACTGAATTAAATCCAGAGAGGAGGGTTAATCTTGGGTGAGGCTGCAGCTCCCTTTAACCAGAGTGCAGTTTTTGAAGTGGAACTTGGCCTAGAGCCCTCATCAGTGAGGGAAGAAAATCCTTTAGTCCTGAACAAGGATCTGGGCAGTGTACCAAAGGTCCTACCACACATACTTTTTCAGTTTTCCAAAGACAAAGAAATGAATGGCCTTCTTTCAGCTTCATGCCTTCTCTTTCTCATCCTCCTTATTTGGTCTTCCTCCTCTAAACAACCTATAAATGTTGGGGCCAGGCTTCTTTGCTGCATTGGCTCTCTAGGTGATACAACATACTCCTGTATTTTAAAAAGCCATCTACCTATAAACCACTTTCTCCCAAATTCAAATCTCCATCCCTGACCTCTTCCTGGAGGTCTAAACTCATATATCAAACCTCCATTTGGATGTCTGATGGGCATTTCAAATTTAATAAGCCAAAACAGATTTCTTGATTCTATCCCATTCCGCTTTGTTCCTTTCTCAGGCCTCTTTATCTCTGTAATGATACAACTATGCAGCCAGAAACTCCAGCTAAAAAACTTACGAATCGGCCGGGCGCGGTGGTTCATGCCTGTAATCCTAGCACTTTGGGAGGCCGAGGCAGGCGGATTACAAGGTCAGGAGTTCAAGACCAGCCTGGCCAATATGGTGAAACCCCGTCTCTTCTAAAAATACAAAAATTAGCTGGGCGTGGTGGCGGGCGCCTGTAGTCCCAGCTACTTGGGAGGCTGAGGCAGGAGAATGGCGTGAACCCGGGAGGCAGAGGTTGCAGTGAGCCAAGATCTTG
This sequence comes from Papio anubis, assembly GCF_008728515.1. Lineage (NCBI taxonomy): Eukaryota > Metazoa > Chordata > Mammalia > Primates > Cercopithecidae > Papio > Papio anubis. Next base: position 146,479,424 of record NC_044981.1, read on the forward strand.
CCACTACACTCCAGTCTGGGCGACAGAGTGAGACTGTGTCTCAAAAAAAAAAACTTACGAATCATTCTTTACCTTTCCCTTACCAGTGCCTCCTGTCTTTTGCTTCTAGCTCCAAAATAGTCCACGTCTTCACCTAGTCCATCTCTACTGACACTTCTCCTAGCATTCCATCATTTATTTTGTAAACTGCAGTAGTATCCTAATTAAGCAATTTGTACCCACCTTGACTCCTTTACAATCTATTCCCTGTCCAGAAGGTGTAGTAATTTACAATGTTTATTTATTGTAATCAAATAATACAAATATATCATTTAAAGGGTCCAATAATAAGTTTGTCATGAAAATAAACACTTCCCACCTGACCATCCCCAGATGCCACTCCCCAGAAGCTACTATTTTCAACCTGTTTAGGTGTTCTTATTGGTATCTCTTTTCTAATTAAATATTTTTAAATCATATACTGCCATTTCTTGATTTTTAAAGTCATAGGCATTTTCTATTGTTATAGATGTAAAATGAGAATTTGTTACTCATAACTCCACTAACCTCCCAACATACACATTTACACAGACTTCCTGATCTCACATCCTCCAATATAGTTCCATCAAAATTATTTTGGTTAAATCAATATTTAATTTTTATGTAAATAATTATATTCCTTGTATGTTTTTTTATTGTTCTAAAATTAATTGCCTGTTTTCTGTCATTATCATTTGCTTAGTTTTCTAACTACTCATCACTAACTCATCTTCAAACACACTGCTGGAGATGTGTATTAGTTTCCTATTGCTGCTGTAACCAATTACCATAAACTTACTTACTTAAAATAACACAAATGTATTATCTTACACTTTTAGAGGTCAGAAGTCCAAAATGGGTCTCACTGGGCTAAAATCAAGGTGTCAGCAAAGTTGTGTTTCTTCCAGAGCCTATAGGGGAGAATCCATTTCCTTGCCTTTTCCAGTTTCTTGAAGCTACCCACATTCCTTGGCTTCTGGATGCCTTTCAGCAATTACGTCTCTCTGACCTCTGTTTCTGTCATCACATCTCCTTTTCTAAGACTGACCTCCCTATCTCCCTCTCATGAGGACCCTTGTGATTATATTGTGCCTACCTAGATAAACCCCTCTTGTCAAGATCCTTAATCACATCTACAAAGTCCCTTTGCCATATAAAGTAACATATTCACAGGTTCTGTTAATAAGGAAATACAATCTTTAAAAAAAATTTTTAATGTTAGAGATGGGGGTCTCACTATGTTGATCAGGCTAGTCACCAACTCCTAGCCTTAAACAATCCTCCCACGTTGGCCTTTCAAAGTGCTGGGATTACACGTGTGAGCCACCATGCCTGGCCAGGACATAAATATGTTTGAGGGACATTATTCTGCTTAACAGAATATATTTCTCTCAGTATGGTCATAAACATGAAGTGATCTGTCAGTTGCTTCTTCCCTGCCTCCCTCCCTTTCTTTTTCTTCCTTTCTGCCTTCATTCCTGTCTGTTCTCTCTCATCTAGGTAGAGTTTTTTTTATGGAATTCCATATGTTCCACTTTCTTTTTTGAAATGGAGTCTCAATCTGTCACCCAGGCTGGAGTGCAGTGGCACAATCCTGGATCACTGCAACCTCTGCCTTCTGGGCTCAAATGATCCTCCAACCTCAGCCTCCTGAGTAATTAGGACCACAGGCACACATCACCACGTCCGGATAATTTTTTGTATTTTTGGTAGTGACGGGGTTTCACCATATTGCCCAGGTTGGTCTCAAACTCCTGAGCTCAAGCAATCTGCCTGCCTCAGCCTCCCAAAGTACTAGGATTACAGGTGTGAGCCACCATGCCCAGCCCCATACCTTCCACTTTCTTTGCTTCTTCCCTCATTTTGGTGGGAACTTCCTGGGGAATAATAAGAAATAATGTTTCAGGAGAAATTATTATTGAGTCATGAATTATCATGTCATTTCATTGATAACAAATTTTCCATTGTTTTTTGTTGTTATTCCTCTCTGTATTTCTTATTAGTTGGATGTGGAATCCAATTTCTCATTTGATTATTTTTCTTTCCTGTTTTTCTATCCCTTGTTCTTTTTGTTCTCTTTTCTGAGAAATTTCTTTGGCTTTATCTTCCAGGCCTCTATTAATATATGTATTTCAAAGTATGCAATATTTTTAATCCCAACACCTATTTCCTATATTGGATTTAGAGATTCAATACATTTTCTTATCTATCTGAGGGTATTAATTGTGGTTTCCATTGAAATATTTTTCTTTCTTTGTCTGTTTCTTCAGAGCTTTCTTTTTAATTTATGATTATTGTTTAGTTTTCCATTTTACTTGCCATAGTCTGTACTCAAATGCTTGGAACCCTTGAGTATCTATTCATATTTAAGAATAAGACATTAAAGAAACCTTCTATACACTGTGCATCAGCAGGGCTTGTTTATTCACCAATTGGCAGCCTTCCCACAGAGTGGTAAAATGGGGACCTGGCTGTTGTCATTGGATAACTTCCTTAAAGTTGACATCTGTAGGTCTTTCTCTTGGGACAACTGATTTCTCTGGGGAGGAATTTTCCAACCTCCTGCCTTGGAGGCAGAAATCATATATCATGATGTGATGGAGGAAAAGGAGCAAGAGGTTCATAATTTAGTATTTAGCCTTCGCTATTTCCCATTTTCAGTCCAGTGCCTTTACCCTAAGGATAAGGTCAAGCCTTTGAACCCCCTAGGAAAGGGTTCATAGCTGTTTTTTTGGTTTGTTTTCTTCATGAACTAAATCTGTAGTCTTCTGTCTGGAAAGGAAAGAGGAGTCTCATGGCAACCTAGCTGTATTACAGTTCTTCAGAGACACATAACCAATACTATATACGAGAGGCAATTTATTAGGGAATTGACACATGATCACAGAGGTGGAAGTCCCACAATAGGCCATCTTGCAAGCTAGAGCACCAGAGAAGCTGATAATGTGGCTCAGTCCCAGTAGCCTCAGAACCAGGGAAGCAGAGGGTGTGGGCCCCAGTCTGAGGCTAAAAGCCCAAGAGTTCCTGGGAAGCCACTGGTGCAAATCCCAGTGTCTAAAAGCTGAATATGGTGCAATCTGATGTCCAAAAGCGGGAGGGAAAAAGGTGTCTTGTTCCAGAAGGAAGAGTGCAAAGGGAGAGGATTCCCTTTCTTTCCTGTTTGCCCCAGCCTAGCCCTCAGTTGACTGCATGGTGCCTGCCACACTGAGAGTAGGTCTTCCTCTCTCAGTCCACTGACTCACAGGTCAATCTCCTCTGGAAACACCCTCACACAGATACAGCTAGAAACAATGCTTCACCAGCCATCTAGGCATCCCTCAATTCAGTCAAGTTGATACCTAAAATTAACCATCACATTAGTGATGGAGAAAATCTAGAGTTGGAGTTCTAACTGTTCCTTATTCAGACTTTTGGCAAAATGATCCTTTATTTAGTTCCAAATGTCACCACCATTTTTAGAAGTATCTTGTCTTTAATTTCTGAAATTTTCAGATTTCTGGGAAGGAGGAGTGTATTAGGATGAAGTAGAGACCCTACTTAGGGGCCTGTGGGTAACTCCCAAGCATAGAAATAAAGGAAAATATTGAGTTCCTTCAAGGAAAATTCCAGGAACCTAGCTAGTGCTGAGAAATAAATAAGCAATTAAATAAACAAAAAGGTAATAGTAGCTTAAAACAGTAGCCCAAAAAAAAAGTCAGGAGATGTTTTATTCCTTATAGAAACATAAGATATTAACATATGACCTTGAGTTGTTTTCCAGAAACCCAGATCCCCCTCCAAACAGATCTACTGTCCAACATGATTTGGCCCCTGTCTACAGATAAGGGGAAACTGAAGACTAAATCCTGACGTCTGTTCTTTGTTCTAAATTTCTTCCCAAGGGGCCTGGAGGAGATCACACCCCTGAGCCAGAGCTAATATTCTTTTCTGCTGATCCCAAATTTTTAGACAAAGTTTTGCCTCCTTAGCAAATCAAACATCAGAAAATCTTTGAATCCACCTGTGACCTGTGCCCCCACCACTTCAAGATGTCCAGCCTTTTAAAATCAAACCAACGTATAACTTCCATGTATTGATTTACGATGTCGCCTATAACCTCTGCCTCCTCACCTTTAAAACCTCTTACCTGTAAGCAATGTGGGAGTTCAGGTCTTAAGCATGAGCTACTCAATTCTCCTTGCTTGGTGCCCTACAATAAATGCCTCAACTCTCTCTTGCTGCTTTCCCAGTGTCAGTGTTTGGCTGTGCTGTGCTGGGCAAGCAGAAACCCGTACAAGTCAAGACAGTATGGCTTGACTTGTTTTTTGTTGACATCTGTTCTGAGTTAAGTTCGTTATTAATCATTTATCTTTTTTTAGCTTTCAAAGTTTTGTAAAATCTCATTAGCTGTTAGTAGTATTATTTTTATTTTCCTCCTATCATTTTAGTAGTTTTTGAGAGGCAGAGAAATATAAATGTACGTATTTGATCTTCCATGTTTGTCCACAAATTTCCAGAATGATTTTTTTTTTTTTTGAAACAGGTTCTCCTTCGGTTGCCCAGACTGGAGTGCGATGGTGCCATTATGGCTAACTGCAACCTCAACCTCCTGGGGCTCCGGTGATCCTCCCACCTCAGTCTCCCGAGTAGCTAGAATTACAGGCCACATCACCACGCCCAGCTAATTTTTGTATTTTTTTTTTGTCGAGATGGGTTTCTCCATGTTGCCCAGGCTGGTCTGGAATTCCTGGGCTCATGTAATCTGCCCGCCTCTGCCTCCCAAAGTGTTGGGATTACAGGCGTGAGCCACCGCGCCTAGCCAATTTTTAAAAATGTACTGTTTATCATCAGATAACATCACCCTCCTATTTAAATACCTCACTAGCTTTCTACCAGGTCCTACATGATTTGGCCCGTCTACAACTCTAACCTCATCTTGTAATCATATTCGCCCTTACCACATTATGCTCTCGTCAAAAAGTGTTCTTTTTGCTCCAGCCTTAGGCCTTCGTTTTTGTTATTTTATGTGTCTGAAATGCTCTTTCCCCTGTTGGTGCAAGGTTTGTTCATCAGCACACTCAACTCTTCAGTGAGACCTTTTTTAAATCTTAGTATCTCTATAATCCAGTTTTTTTTCTTTTTTCCTTTTTTTTTTTTTTTTTTAGACTCAGTCTCAAAAATCTATCGCTCTATTGCTCAGGCTGGAGTGCAGTGGCACGATCTCAGCTTGCTGCAACCTATGCCTCCTGGGTTCAAGCGATTCTGCTGCCTCAGCTCCCAAGTAGCTGGGATTACAGGCACCTGCCACCACGTCCAGCTAATTTTTGTATTTCTAGTAGAGACAGGGTTTCACCATGTTGGCCAGGCTGGTCTTGAACTCCTGACCTCAAGTGATCTGCCTGCCTTGGCCTCTCAAAGTGCTGGGATTACAGGCGTGAGCCACCGCGCCTGGTCAATCCAGTTTTATTTTCTTCATAGCACTTATCATGATCAGTTAATTAACTTTTTATTTCCTCTACTTCACCAGCATGTAAGCCTCACAAGTCCTGAATTTTGTGTGTTTTGATTACTGCTGCAGCTCCTGTTCCAAGCAAAATGCCTAATAGACACTCTTTAAATATTTGTTGAATGAAATAAAGGCTGGATGACATGATATTTGTGATTTTGGGCTAACATGGTGGCTCACACTTTGGGAGGCCAAGGTGGGAGGATCATTTAAGGCCAGGAGTTCAAGGCTGCAGTGAGCTATTATAGCCACTGTGCTCTGGCCTGGGTGACAGAAAGAGTCCTCCTCTCTAAAAATACATACATACATACATACATACATACATACATGCATACCAAGATATTTGTTATCTTGTAACCTTGAGGAAAGAACCACCTTCAGTGCATAGCTGGGAGCTTGATACTTAGCAGCATTATAAGCCCTTTATTGATACTAAAATAGAGTGCTACGCAGCAGGCCCTACAGGGAGTTTGTAGACTACTATTTGCCCCAGGACCTGCCCTATGAACTTATTCAGATTAAGTCTGAATGACCTCAGAGCCCAGTTTTCTCTCCTAGCAAATCAGGAGCAGGAAACCCGATGGAAGAAGGAAAAACTCGGAAATGGGAGGAATGCAAAAATGACTACATCTCCCAGAATGCACTGCACACAGACCGGCGTCGAGCGGCGCATGCTGGGATTCTTTCTTTTCCGTGGGCGTAAGGAAGTGAATTTTGAATGAGGTACTGAGAGCCGAGGTGTTGGAAGTTCCTAATTCTTTCCTCGGTTAACTGTGAAACTCTGCGTATTGGAAAGGCCTGGCCTCAGTCATCAGCCCGGGAGAGGTATTGGACGCCGCGCACGCACTCCTTTGCCAGCGAGGCCCGAAGGGGAAGCCTAGCGACGCGCAGTGTGGCAGCTGCTGGCCTCTGGGCCGGTAAGAATTGATAGTCCCCTCCCTCATTCCCCAGGCCCAAAGCCTTGACCCACTTAGTGCCTGCTAGTTTCGCGTCCCTGGCTTGTGCCTTTGGCGCGGAACGTTTGGGAGACTCGGCCTTGCGGCATTCTGACTTCACCCACCAAGTGCCTAGCCTGGCACTGGGTACCTTCTTGTCTCTCACTCGCTTCCTCTGAGGCGCCTGGGTACCCTCTTGTCTCTTACCCGCTTCATCTGAGTCCATGCCCAAGTGCATCATTCTGTGTCTGACCGTGTCCCAGCCACCGGAAGAGAATAAACTCCGGGTGTGACTTTAATCCCACTGGGGGCCCGGGAGAACTGCCTTCTAAAATCAGAGACTATATCCATTTGTCTGGAGAGAAATGAGAAAAATAAGGACAATGTAGGGAGGTATTTTAAAGGTAAATTTGTTTAAATGAAGGGAATAGTGCCATTACTTTTCCTGTTTGATTTTAGTCTTTAAACACTTTTATGTCAGTAGTCAGCACTTTATTTGTCCATAAAATCCAAAAGTAACTACCTTTGGATTTTACAGTAGTCTTTGACAACCTCAGAGAGATGAGATACCTTGCCCAAAATGACGAATCTGAAATTATTACCCAGTTCTCTTGACTCTGGAATAAGTGCTTTTTTCTACTATACCACTTCTGCTTTTATTTTTGGGGCTGAGGATACAGGCTGCGGAGCATGACGGGGTTGGCATTTTGGCTTCCACGTTTTTCTGCTTGTGGTGACCTATCTGAGCCAGAATTTCTTTGTGTAGAACGATAATAATAGCACTTAAATTAGTGTGATACATTTAAGGCTGTTTAAGTGTTAAACTCTGCTGTTAAGATGTGTTTATTTACGCTCCTCAATATAATCAGCTTCAGTGTTCAGTATTTAGATATATCAGTTGATAAATAGGTTTCTTTTCTTCATTTTTTCTTACCTGATTTATCTTACCTGGACAATTTTTTAAACGTTATTTTTTCTCCGCCTTGGGCCAGAGACATTTTTTTGAAATATTTTATTTTAAAAATTACTTGTTTTCATTATTATTGCCTTTTTTTTGAAAACATAAACTTGAAATTTTGGTTGATATTTATAAATAAGTTTTTGTATTTGAGGAACAGTAAGTACATTGAAAACTTCTTCATCAAAATAATCCAGCGTTAAGGACCAAATAATTGTCTCAAATCATTTTATGAAACACATTTTTCCTTCAAATCTTACTTTGAAATTTAAAATAATGTTATGTTCTTTTCTAGCTACTTGTCATACCATGCTTTCCTGTGATATTTGTGGTGAAACAGTAACCTCAGAACCAGACATGAAAGCTCACCTAATTGTTCACATGGAAAATGAAATTGTATGTCCGTTTTGCAAGTTGTCAGGTGTGAGTTACGATGAAATGTGTTTTCATATTGAAACAGCTCATTTTGAGCAGAATACACTTGAAAGAAACTTTGAGAGGATAAATACTGTACAATTTGGAACTTCAGATAACAAGAAAGACAACACCCTACAGTGTGGAATGGAAGTTAATTCAAGTATTCTTTCAGGTTGTGCATCTAATCATCCAAAAAATTCATCTCAATGCCTGACTAAAGATAGTACTGTAAAACATGAAACCTTTTATTCAGAGAACTTAACTGAATCTAGAAAATTCCTGAAAAGTAGGGAAAAACAGTCTGGCCTAACCGAAGTAAAAGGATCTATTTATGAAACAACGTACGGTCCTCCCGAATGTCCATTCTGTGGAAAAATAGAGGAGCATAGTGAAGATATGGAAACTCATGTGAAAACAACGCATGCCAATCTTTTAGACATTCCATTGGAAGGTAAAGTTTTCATTTCAATGTAAATTATTATAAGTTTACAGCCTCAATTTAATATGTGGTGGTCTAAAAGTTGGTTTGTAAGTCAGCTTACCACAGATGTGTTTTGAAATCCATTTTACATCTATAGCATTTTTCATTTGCCATTATTGAAATATAAAAGTACATTATGGAAAAGAATTTTGATGCAGATATAAAATGTTTCAGCTACATTGAGAGTAGTTTTGGAACTTTCTGTCTAGTTTCCGGAGGGTATTCTTTTTATTGTCACTAACCCAATAGCATCTGGACTGTCCTGGACTCTCTGACTTTGCACTGAGTTCTAGTTTGACTCCATTATTCTGTTATGATTGGAGAACAAACTGTCTGTGATATCAGTTCTTTTAAATTTGTTGAGGCCTGTTTTATGGCTCAAGACATGATCTGTCTTGGTCATGTTCCATGGGTACTTGGGAAAAAAAAGTGTATTCTGCTTTGTTGGGTGGAATGTTGTATGTATGTCACTAGATCCTGTTGTTTGTGTTCAGATTATTTATATCCTTGCTCGTTTTCTATAGTAGAACTGTCTAGTAGTTCTATCAGTTTTTGAGAAGGGGTTGTGAAATCCCTGATTATAATTGTAAATTTATCTATTTTTACTTCCAGCTCTGTCAGGTTTTGTTTCATGTATTTTGAGGCTCTGTTGTTGGTGTGTACACATGTAGGATCTTAGGTCTTTTTCTCATTGTTGGACTTTAAGAATTTGTCAGGCCAGGTGTCATGGCTGTTGCCTGTATTCCCAGCAAGTTGGGAGGCCAAGGTGGTCAGATCCCTTGAGCTCAGGAGTTGGAGACCATCCTGGGCAACGTGGCAAAAGCTCGTCTCTTCAAAAAAACAAAAACAAAAACAAAAACAAAACACTAGCCAGGCCTAGTGGCTTGCATCTGTAGCCCCAGCTATTTGGGAGTCTGAAATAGGAGCATCACCTGAGCCTGGGAAGTGGAGGGTGCAGTGAGCCGTAATCACACCACTGCACTCCACTTTGGGTGCCTGAGTGAGACTCTGTCTCAAAAAAAAAAAAATTGTTCTGTATTTTGGATACAAGTTCTTTTTTGGATGTGTATTTTGCAAATATTTTCTCCTAGTCTGTGGCTTGTTTTTTCATTCTTTTAACAGTGTCTTTCATGGAGTAGAAGTTTTTAATTTTAACAAAGTGCAACTTGACAATTTCTTCTTTCATGGATCATGCTTTTGGTGTTGTGTCTAAAAACTCTTTGCCAACTTCTAGAAGTTGGATAGTTTTGCATTTTACATTTAGATCTGTGAATTATTTGAATTAATTTTTGTAAAAGGTATGGAGTCAGTGTCTACATTCTTTTTTAGTACATTTCTCTGATTATGAAATCAATATCTTGTATGTAGTTGTTTTAATTTCCTCTATTATGAACTGCATGTTACATTTTTTGTACACTTGAGTTACATGGATTTTTCACCTGGATATTGTCAAATATTTTTTGAGTTTTTTTCAGTTGCTTTTAAAATATATTCTCAATACTAATCCTACAGCTGTATTCTATAAGATGTTGCTTATCCTTGAATTTTGTGCAGTATTTGAATTTTGTTTTTGTTTTCTATGTATTGTGTAAAAAAGTATTCTTTACTCTGAGTTCAAAAAGGTATTCCATATATTCTAAAAACTTTAATGTTTTATATTTTCACTTTTTAAAATTTTTTCTGGATTGTGTGTGTGTGTGTGTGTGTGTGTGTGTGTACATGTGTGTATTTCGTGAACTTGGGATCTAATTTTTAGGTTTTCTCTGTACAGAAACCAGATTTATCTCTGATTTATAATATAGTTTCTGTCTTTTATTACATTTTCATATCTGTGTGGGCCAGTTTCTGGTCTCTTACTTCTGCTTTATTTATGTATGTGACTTTTGTTTCCTTATTACACCACCATTTTAATAACTATTTTGTAAAATGTCATCAACATCAGATAGGACAGTTTTTCCCTTGTTCTTCATTTTCATTATCAACTTAGACTTTCTCATTCTTTTGAGTTTTATAGCCATATTGTCAAGTTTCATGAAAACTGTTGTAATTTTGTTTTAAATTAGATCAAAGTACATCTCCCCGTTAATTCAGGTCATGTTTTGTATCCTTTAATACAATTTTGTGTTTTTTTGTTTTTGTTTTTTGAGATGGAGTTTCGCCCTGTCACCCAGGCTGGAGTGCAATGGCACGATCTCTGCTCACTGCAACCTCTGCCTCCTGGGTTCAGGCAATTCTCCTGTCTCTGCCTTCCGAGTAGCTGGGACTACTGGCACCCACCACCATGCCCAGTTAATTTTTGTATTTTTAGTAGACAGGGTTTCGCCATGTTGGCCAGGCTGGTCTGGAACTCCTGACCTCAGACAATCCACCTACCTCGGCCTCCCAAAGTGCTGGGATTACAGGCATAAGCCACCACGCCCGACTTTGTGTTGATTTTTCATTGTACATTTGTGTTAGCTTTATTTCTGTATAGTTTATAGTTTCTATTGCTTTTGTAAATTAGATTTTTTCCCTCTCATCTAAGAAACTTTTGCAGTTTTATAGAAACACTGTCAATTTTTATAGATAGTTGAGGTATCTAGTCTTATTCAACTATTACTAATTTTATTTTATTTTATATTTTTTGAGACAAGGTCTCATTATGTCACCCAGGCTGGAGTTAAGTGGCATAATCATGGCTTACTGCAGCCTTGACCTCCTGGGCTCAAGTGGTTCTCCTGCCTCAGCCTCCCAGGGAGCTGGGACTACAGGCCTGCACCACCACGCCCAGATAATTTTTTTTTTTAGTGGAAATGAGGTCCTGCTATGTTACTCAGGCTGGTCTTGAACTCCTGTGCTCAAGCAGTCTTCCTTCCTCAGCCTTCCAAAGTGTTAGGATTACAGATGTGAGCCACTGCATCTGGCCTGTTACTAATTTTAATAATTCTACATTAATTCCCTTGAATATTCTAAGTAGATCATTTTATTATCTGCTAATAATGAAAACTTATGGACTGCTGCAAGGAAAAAAATAAGTGTATTGATTAAAAATGCCTGAAAATCCTTTGCTGACACAATGTTTCCTGTAAGTTTCTCAGGACCAGTAAACTGGTGAATTATGGTAGTCTTATGAGTCTGAATGTTTAGTTGAGTTTAAAAAAGACCTGTTGTCATTAGAAGTACAGAAGTTAAATAGGAAAATAGCTAGGTTTAACCAATGTTCAGTTATAGTAAATGGAACAGGTGAATTTGCAGGTGGTTTTTAGGGAATGATTATCATATAGAGAAGATGCATGGAATCTGGACTAGAAAGTAAAGAAAAACATGAGGGTGGTAATGAATGACAAAAAAATAGGGTTTGTATATTCTATATAGGAGGTTTTAGTTAGGTCAAACAGTTTTTAGAGTGGTAGAATTAAAAGAAGTGAGGTGGAAGGATAGGTGGTCGGGAGTGATATTTGAAATTGAGATTTCAGAGGTGGTTCATTTATTAGTGATAACAAATTATGGGTATAATTTTTGTCATTCCATGGGTAAATTAGGGTAAAGGAAAAGATTATTGGAAATAAAGGCATAGAACTATCCCTATGGATATTGAAGTTGCTAAGAATGATCATAGTATAGGGGCTAGGAAAAGAAGATTTTGATCCAGGTGTTAAATTGCTGCTAGTAAATGAAAGGAGTGTCTAAGACTTCAGAAAATATTAGGCACTAAGAAAGGTGACATGAATTATTACAAAAATGGGGCCTAAAACAGGTTTGACAATGATGAAAGGGAGCAAAGGGGATGTCTCTTCTAGTTCTAGGGCCCTGAATTGTGCAAGAAAAGTTGCCTCTGTGTTAGGGGGCTGTAGAGAAAATGGGATGTCATGAACCAACCAGATTTTAGTTAAGAAGGTGAAGTGAATATTCAGAGAAAGATTGTATGTATAGAGAAGCTGACTGATGATAGATGATATTTCTGGAAGGCATTGGGTAGGTATTGGGAGAATAGGAGGGGTAATAGCTTGGGTCAGATCAGTGGATGTCCTTCAGATATTTAAAGATTGTTAAGACACTGCCACTGAACAATTAGATTGGATTCATTGACAGAACAGTGTTGGTGGTTATGTCAACCCTAGATGACTCCACCGGACGATGATGGCTAACCTCTGAGGCTTAGTTTAGATTCTGGTGGTAAAAAAGGTATACAGGGATATGAGGTGTAGTGTGGTCTAATGTTGAAGGTTGGTTATCACTTAAAACTAGAAGGGATGGAGGGTTTGGCTTGCAGTAGTGTGATGATCAAAGAGATAAGCAAAGGCCTCCTTGACATTGGCTCTGACTCTAAGTCATATTATGGTAGAGAACTGGCTGAAAGACTTCTCTTATATCCCCCAGCATTACTTATGGAAGCTGTAAACCATTATTTCTTAGTGCAGATTTTGGAAATATTTTTTGAGTACTTATTAATACTTCATTTTCTCTTGAGCTTTGCCATTGAATTTTTTATTCCAATGTTTATATCTTAATATTTTCATTTTTTTCATCTTTCTATTTTTGCTTAGTAGCTTTCTGTCCTGGTTTCAAAGATTCAGTTCCCTCCTTTATTTCAGTGAGCATTTCGGACATACTTATTTTACTGTTGATAAGGATGACTGTAGCTCCATTTCTTCACAGGTAACTTTTTCAGTTTATAGATTTCTGGGCTATATTTCTTGGCATTGCAGCCCCCAATGAGTTTATCAATTCAAATTTTAGTGTTCATCTGTTCTGGGAGTTTTATATGATCCCTTCCCTGTGAAGCAGTTTCATGGTTCCTTCACCCTGGCTGTTCACAGTCTCTGCTTTCAGACCAGGCCTTACATATACGGATTGATCCATGCTTTCACTCTGCGTATACACACAATTCTGGGTCCCTCTTCTATGTCCCCTATCTGCTAGGTCTTGGTCTTATAGATGGACCACTTCTGTTTTTGGCAAGCTAGACCTGTCTGCCTGCAGTGCTATGTGATGGATGTAGCTCTTTAATCTCCTGCTCCTGGGTAGACGGTATTACCCTAATTCCCAGCTTTATGCTGAATGTTTAAGTTCAGCACCTTAGCACTCTGGTGGGTGCTGAGAATTTAGCCCTAAAAACCCATATCTAGACTGGGCCCTACTTACCGCTTTGGTTTTCCTTTCTGCTTCTCTTGTTTTGACTACAGATCTGAATATTTATTATTAATATTTCCTTTTTTTGGAGTGGTGTGAGAGGTTTTGCTATGCTCAGCCTTCTATCTTGACCCTAGAACTAGAAAAATAGCTTTTAAATCCACTACAAAGAGCTTTTACTTATATAAGGTTAATAAGTGGTAGACAGTCTTTGACATGGGGTGAAATACCTAAAAGTTAAAAAAATAAAACCAACTTGGTTGGGCATGGTGGCTCATGCCTGTAATCCCAGCACTTTGGGAAGCTGAGGCAGGAGGATCACTTGAATCCAGGAGTTTGAGACCAGCCTGAACAGCATAGTGAGACCCCATCTCTAAAAAAAAAAAAAAAAATTAGCTGGGCGTGGTGGCGCATGCCTTTAGCCCCATCTACTTGGGAGGCTGAGATGGGAGGATTGCTGGAGTGAGCCATGATGGTGCCACTGCACTTCAACCTGGGCAACAGAGCAAGACCCTGTCTTAAAAAAAAAAAAAGAATTGAAATTAAAAAATAAAAACAACTTAATTATGTCTCTAATACAGACTGTGATCAGCCACTCTATGATTGTCCTATGTGTGGGCTTATATGTACCAATTACCATATTCTTCAGGAACATGTTGACTTGCATTTGGAAGAAAACAGCTTTTGCCAAGGTATGTTTATATGTTTAAAGATAAAAATATCATTTAATTTCTACTTTCTAGGACACATATCTAATTTTTAGATTTGTGACATGGAAAAAAATATTTAAAAATACATCTTTTCCTTTAAAAGTGTTTTATTTACAAGTTGAGGCCATTTCTTTAGCAGCTAGAAGTAACTGCATATTGTATTTGGTCAGCAAAAATTGTTGAACTAGAAAACTGCCATATGGCACCTAAAATTTGACAAATGAATGTGAACTATATAACCAAAACATCTTTCAATGCATCTTGAGCTGCTTGAGCAGGCTTCTAAATGACTTATTGGTTTTATTGTGATTCTATAAAAGTTTTCCTTTCTCCCCTACGTTTTTTAATAGTGGCTTTGTTTAAGTAATTATTATGGTGTCTTAGAAGTGGAAAAATTGTATATGAATTTTAGAAGCCCACTGAACGAAAATAAAAAGTAGATCCCAAGAGAAACCAATTGTATTTTACCCTATTTCAGTTTTTTCAGGTACGTAGGTAGCTTCTATTAAGACAGAGGTCTTTAGTGTCCAGCGTCAATGATCTTAGTACCAGTATCAGTGTTCATGGACAGTGTTACTGCTCACTCACCCTAACCCAAAGTTGAGATTATTGGAGCAAAGATGGAAAAGTCCTCTGCTCTGCTGGTTTCTGAGTGCCTGCTAATTCTTACTCTTATTTATGATAGGCTTTGTATGAGCACATATATTACACTGTAAACATATAGTGGGTAATAAGAAAAAGATATGGTCTAAGTAAATCACTGTAGATAGCCTCAGGGGACACTAAACATTGAATGTGACTTGTATATCTCCAAGAATGGAAGGGTGACCAAATAGGAAGATGTAGCAGCAGCTGAGAACTTTGAAAGGAAAGGAAGAATATTCAGTGATATAATTAAAACATCAGGTCGAGGGGTTAAGGAGACAAGATAGTGGCCAGAAGCCACTGACAAATGGATCTGGGGGACACTGAGTAGAGAAGATGCAGGGTGACTGTTGCAAAGTTTTACCATTTTCAGGGGCCAAACACTAATTAAATTATTATCTAACACCTGTACTTTGTAAATGTGTATTTTTATGCTCTTTATTATTTTCTTTTTCTCCCCTAGTATTTCTTGGAAAAATCAATCTGCCTTAGTTATGTTAAGGAGTATCAATGAAGGATGTTACTTAACCTTTTAAAATTCCAGTTTCCTCAGTAAACAATAATATCTACTTCATAAGATTGTTATAAAGATCAAATGATATAATTAATGAAAAGTGCTTGTCACAGCTTAAACACTCAGTGAGGCTGGACATAGTAGCTCATGTCTGTAATCTCAGCACTTTGGGAGGCCGAGGCTGGTGGATCACCTGAGGTCAGGAGTTTGACACCAGCCTGACCAACATGGTGAAACCCGTCTCTACTACAAATACAAAAATTAGCGGGGCATGGTGTAAGGCACCTGTAATCCCAGCTACTCGGGAGGCTGAAGCAGGGGAATCACTTGAACCCGGCAGGCAGAGGTTGCAGTGAGCTGAGATCGCACCATTGTACTCCTGCCTGGGCAGTCAGAGCAACACTCCGTCTCAAAAAAAAAAAAAAAAAAAAAAAAAAACAGTCACTATTAGTTGTCATTTAGTTGGAGGTTATTCCTTACTGAAGCAGTTCTAAGTTTTGCTAGATTTGTACTCAGTTCCAAATCATCACAGTCATGAATAAATGGCAAATAATAGCATTTACTCTATTTTAAAAACATGTATTAAATAATAAATAATCTTTGATTGTAACAGTTATTTTATTCTGAACATTAAAAATACCTAACAGGCATGGATAGAGTCCAGTGTTCTGGTGATCTACAATTGGCTCACCAGCTTCAGCAAGAAGAAGACAGAAAGAGGAGATCTGAAGAATCAAGACAAGAAATAGAAGAATTTCAGAAGCTGCAGGTACAAAGATTAATAAGAATTGTAATATTTTGATTTGGTAAAGTTATTTTTCAAATATGCTTTCAGGACTCCAGTATATTATTTTTGTCCTTGTTATTATTCAAAAAAAAATTTGAACATGTTTGTAACAGCCACCATTTATAAATATTCATTCTAGTCGGGCACAGGAGTAATCACTTCACATATAATATCTCAAAATCTTTACAACAAATTCATGGTTATTTTAGGCTCCTCCACCCCACCTTTTTTTTTCAGATGAAGAAATGGAGACAGAATGGTTAAGTAACTTGCTCAGTGTCAGGCAGCTAATTAGTGATAAAGCTTGTACTCAAACCTGTGTAAGCTGATGGGACAAATTAGGAAACCAAGACTCAGAATTTGAGTGTTTGTATAGATACTTGGAAGTGAAATGTATACCTAGAATTAATGTCTCCTGAGTCTTAAATTATTTTACAGATCGCAATTTCAGGCATTTAGAAAGAACTATTTTATGGGAAAATGCTTTTTTTATGATATTTGAGGCTTTATTTATCTTAGATGGGTGATTTTACCTGTTGGACTAAACTGGCAGCATCTGCTATATTTTTAATGCATTTAAAATTTTAATGTCTGTTTTCCTTTTTTCAATCCTAATTTGTAGACTGTAGTGTTATCTGTGCTAATAATGCTCATAGATTTTGTTGTTGTTTGTTTGTTTGTGTTTTTGAGATGGAGTTTCGCTCTTTTCACCCAGACTGGAATGCAATGGTGCAGTCTCAGCTCACTGCAACCTGCGCCTTCTAGGTTCAAGTGATTCTCCTGCCTCAGCCTCCCAAGTAGCTGGGATTATAGGTGTGCACCACCATGCCCGGCTCATTTTTTTGTATTATTAGTAGAGACGGGATTTCATCATGTTGGCCAAGCTGATCTTGAACTCCTGACCTCAGGTGATCCACCGCACCTCCCAAAGTGCTGAGATTACAGGCCTGAGCCACCGTACCTGGCCTATTGCTCATAGTTTTTAAATGTTCTGTTTTTAGCGATGATAGGATAGTGCATAAATAAAAAGGGTTTACAATTGAATAGGTTTGAAAGTGTTCAGTTAAACAGGTTTGTATACTTTGGGACTTCTCAAAACCTTTAATATACTAATGTGCATGTACATATCACAATTTTTCCGGACGTATTTGACCTCTCTTTTTTTTCTCAAACATCTCACATGGGTATTGTTGCTTAGAATGTGCTTTGGAAGACCTAATGTAGGATTTTTTTTCTCACTGGTGACTCATAATACTTGCAAAATAGGAAAGAAAATTGGCTTTTCTTAAGACCTTTATGCCTTATGTAATTTAAAACATGATCAATACAAAAAGTTTCCAATATTTAAGGAGATTATGTAACTTTGCAAGTTAGTCGTTTAGGTCTCTGAAAACTTTTCCATGGTTTTATACATACTATTTGAGATTCTCAGTCCAGTGTACAAAACATAGTTCATTTATTGTGTAACATGACTGACTAAATGAATTATGGATTAAGTAGGCCTTTGTGGACTAGATTGGGAACCAAATAACAAGGACTGACAAGTTTCCTTGAAAAAATCAGTAATGCATTCAGAACTCTTCTGCTTCTCCCAATACCTGAGGTAGAAAGACAGGATCCTCTGCTTTCCCTACTTCAGGAAAAGCAAATCTCTTGCCCCTGAGATTGATTATAAAGAAGTGGTTGCTTATTAAGTCAATACTTTTTTTGTGTGTATGTTATTAGTTTTTGTAAAAATCTTTAAGTTACCTTGTATAAAGTCTATAAACCAGAATGTTTCAACATGTTTCCAAATAAAATTATAATAAGTTTCCATCCTCATAGAGTTACAGGGATGTAAAAAGTCATTTATTTTTATGTTCAATAGAGACAATATGGTTTAGATAATTCTGGAGGATACAAACAACAACAACTACGAAATATGGAGATAGAAGTAAATAGGGGAAGAATGCCTCCATCTGAATTTCATAGAAGAAAAGCTGATATGATGGAATCATTAGCTATTGGTATTGATGATGGAAAAACAAAAACTTCCGGTGAGTACTTAAACATCAGTCATTGTTTTAATATTGCTTACACCACTGAACTAATAATGAGAATCATTTTAATTTTGCTTAATTTTCATAATCCATCTGTGCACATTTTTTTTTTTTAAATGTGTCATTTTAAAACTTCTGAATTATTTTTACAGTAAATAATTCACTTAAAAATTTACTTTTATATTGTGTCACTTGACATTTAAAAAACTGCTCTAGACAGTGCTAAGAAAAATATAAAGTGAGCCACATATATAATTTTAAATTTCCTGGATCCACATTAACAAAAGTGAAAAGGAACAGGTGAAGTTAATTGTAATAGTTTAAACCAGTGTATCCATTACATTATTATTTCAAAACGTAATCAATATTAAAACTATTACTGAGACATTTTACATTCTTTGTACATTCTTCAAAATCCATTGTGTATTTTCTACTTTACAGCACAACTCAATTGGGCAGCCACATTTCAAATTCTCCATAGTCACAAATGGCTGGTGGCTGTTTTATTGTTTGTACATTTTTAGACACTGACAGCTCTATATACATTGTATCCTTTAACTCAAACATCCTCTCCTGTTATATATTCCAAATAAGGTCACTGTTGCTTAGAGAAGTTACGGTGACTTTGCCAAAGCAAGGTTACACAGCTGGTTATTCCTAATCATATCTTCCTTGCCCCATAATACGGCTTTTTTCTGACAAGTATTAAAATTTTTTTCTTTGTATATATTAATATATAAACAGACTTTTTTTGGAAACAAACTTTGTTACTGCCACCCAGATTTTTTGAATCTTAGTGTTTTGCCATATTTACTTAAAAGTTTTTAAAGCTTCAACACCTTTCATAGGTATTCAAAGCCCTTTATGTACCCTTTTACTGATTCTAATTTGCCCTCCCCACAAGGGAACTATTATCCGGAGTTTGATATTTATCAATCTCATGCATGCTTTAGTACTCTTACCGTGTATGTACACTTGCATAAAATATTTTGCATGTGTTTATATATAAATGGGATAAAACATGTATGCTATAAATTGTTTTGCTCAAGTATGTTGGTTCTTACAGTTCTACTTCATTCATTTTAGCTGCTGTATAGTATTTCCTTGTATGAATTATAGCTCATTTACCTTGTTTTCATATTGATGAACATTTAGATTGTTTCCAGTTTTCTACTCTTATAATTTATTAGCATGTCTCCTCCAGGAGTTTCTCTAGTATTGCATCCAGAACTGGAATGCTAAGTTAAAGGGCATGCAAATCTTCAACTTTGTTAAGGTTATTGGAGAATTGTTTTCCAAAGTGCTTGTAATCTACACTCACACCAGTGTATTTCACACACTGTATGGTGACACTTTTAAATTTTTGCTATTTAACAGGTTATGAGATGATACATGTTTTAATTTGCATTGCCTGGATTACTCCTGAGTTAGTTTCCTCTTGAATGAATTACCTATTCTCTTCCTTTCTCTGTTCTCTATTGGGTAGTTTGTTCTTATTGATTTATAGTAGTTCATTAAGTATTCAGAACACTATTCTTTCATTAGTTATATGAGATGCAAATATCTTTTTCAGGCCTATGGTTTGTGTTTAAATGTTATATATAGTGCCTTTAATTAGACAGAAGTTTTCAATTTGAATATAATCAAAGTTCTCAATCTTTCTATTTATTATTTGTGTCCTAAGTAACTCCCCCATCTTTAAGATCACAAATATATACTTTTATGTTTTCTTCAAATATTTCTATTTTGCATTTCACATTTTGATTTTTAATCCTCCCAGAATTTATTTGTATGTATATGTTGGAGGGAGGAGAAAGAAGATAGGAATCTGATTATTTTCTCCTTATTTATAACAGTCCTTATAGCAAGTATGTATTATTCTTATTTATTTCACTACCATTTATTGAATCTATATTTTCTCCACCTATTTGTAATACTGTATATTATGGATTTTCATATATCCATGAGTCTGTTTCTAAAGGCTGCCTTTATATTTTTTCAGGGGTCTCCACATAAAAAAGTTCTCACTATGGCATAGAGCATCCTCCAGATGTGTGATATGATTCATTAGGGTACAGGAAGAAAACATATCTGTAGAAAAGCACACTGCCCTGTAATATAGAAGTGATTTACTGTCAGAGATTTTTATTTTTCATTAATTATGCAAGTGTTAATTAAGCAGCTATCATTTAAAGAGCCTTCACTATTATACTGCAATCTCATTATAATTTTAACAACAGAATATAACTGAAGATAAGTTTACTGTGGAAAATGTCTAAAGAGATTTAGGTGCTAAGGAATAAAAAGTATAAGGAAATTTCCCCCTAAAGCAGTTGTATGATGTTGCTAAGACAGTGTGGCACTCCATCTGATATGTAACATATATACTTAAATATACTAGAATGTTTATTACTTTTCTTTCTATTTTTTCTGTCTGCCACCCCACCTCATTCTTAAAGGGCTGTCTCAAATCTTGATCTCTTAATCAAAGTCTATATATTAAAATCTACATTTAGCTTTCTTTTTCTGAATTCCTAGGGTACGCATTCATTCCATGCTACAACATTTAGTACTCAGTTATATAGTATTTTAATTGTTGTTTTTCTTGAATTCAAGTCTTTCTAAGTTCTTTGGAAGTGGTTATAGTGATCAGTATTTCTCCTTTTCATGGTGCAAGGCACAGCTACAACTATTGGTTCATTTAATTGTTTTTATTTATTGATCTTTTATTGTCTTTCTTAAAGATAGAAACCCATTTTCTTATAGGAAACTATTCAAGCAAAAAGGATTTAGTTATTGTCTTTGGTGCCACAAGCTATGAGAAAGTTATGGGGAATATAAATAAGATCTCCCTACCCATATAGGCTTCACAGAGTCTGTAGAGCATGTAAATATACACAGAGAACTATAGTATTCTGTGACTGAATGTGGCTAGTACCTTGGGGACACAAAAGCAAGGTTAGAATCAGAAAAAGAGTCTATGAAGACAGTAGCATGTGAAGGATCTATAATTTTGAAACATAAGGAGAGTATACTAAAAGCAGGAAAGGAACAAAGTCAGATGTCCATTGTCCTAACACCTTGTTTTTCCATATTATAGCACTTGTTATAGTTGGGGTCCATGACATTTTAAAGGATATTATCATATTTATCTTTTTGTACTTAGCACTTAGATAGTGCCAGGTGTATAAAAAGTACTTAGCAAATGCTGAATTTGAAAATTATAGTTTAAAAAATTAAATTGAATTAAAACTCCATGGGCCAAATTATGTTTAATGTGTTTAGTTAGGCCACAGCCAAATTTAAAGCAAGAAGAGTAATGTGAAATAAAGGTAAGTCGATAGATAGCTTTCTGTGGACTTCATATAACATAGATTAGAACTATTCTAATTAGGTTTATAAGGCTGTTAATAAGATTCCTAAACCTATTGTTCTGCCTGAAGAAAAGTTGTCTTCTGTTGTCTCAAACAAATTAATTCATCTCCCCAAATAGCAAAATGGAATAAGTTACTAAAGGGTTGAAATTTAGTGTATTGGAGTATGGGATATGTTTATTATTCATGAAGTTGAGTTTTTAAATGAAAACATTTGTGTTATCTCATGCTTCAAAAATTGCAGAATAATCTGCAAAATAAAATCTTAAATTACAAAAAAATTAAAACTGTTAGTAATAGAAAGCTATTAATATTTTTTGATCGGGAGCAAATTGATTAAGACTGAATGATCTCCTGCAGTCTATACAATAAAATGGAGAGACAAGAAGAACATTCATTCAACAATTGTACTTTATGTGCTGGGCCCTGCAGATGCAGAAAATTTCAATGAACTGTAATAAATAATATGCTAGTGTGAGGAAACTTGGACTATAGTAACAAGCAAGGGCACAAACTAAGGTTATAGCAATAAGAAGGTGAAGAAGATGGAATTGACAGGATTTAGATATGGAGTGTGAAGGAGAGGTTGATACTAAAAATGTATGACATAGTCATATAAAAGTGATAATGACTGCTTCTAAATCTCTTTTCTACTTTAGGAATTATTGAAGCACTTCATAGGTATTATCAGAATGCTGCCACAGATGTGAGGCAGGTGTGGCTTTCTTCAGTGGTGGATCACTTTCATTCATCTTTAGGTGACAAAGGTTGGGGTTGTGGTTACAGAAACTTCCAAATGCTACTTTCATCATTATTACAAAATGATGCTTATGATGATTGCTTAAAAGGTATGTGAAATCTAGTACTCTGAACTTGTCATCTGATAAAATACATATGATATAGAATGATACAGCATACACAATTAATAGCTTTAACAATTAGCAGATATTTATATAAGAAACCTGAATTCTGGTTAGAAGAAGAGAAAATGATAGAAGACGTCAGGGATAACTGTCTTAAAAACTGTAAAGTTCCCCTAGTACATGATGCGCTGCTAAATGATATTATTCAGTACTTTATTAGCAGTCATGTAATATGTTTGCTTGTGTAATTTTAGGTATGTCGGTTCCTTGCATTCCAAAAATTCAATCTATGATTGAAGATGCATGGAAGGAAGGTTTTGATCCTCAGGGGGCCTCTCAACTTAATAACAGGTTACAGGGAACAAAGGCCTGGATTGGAGCATGTGAAGTATATATACTCCTGACCTCCCTAAGGGTAAAGTATGTACCTTAAAACCTAAATAAATGTTATTTCCTTATCTGGGAGCTTTGTTTTTTAAAATTTTATTTTTTATCAAAGAGATAGTTTAAAAATAAAATTAAGTAGCACTGAATTAAGTAGCAATGAAAATCAGTAACCTATTCACTATCTTGTGCTCTCCTCTACCCTCAAGTCCTGTCTCTCAGAGGCAACTGTCACTTCCATTGTTTTTAAATAGTATGCTTTCATAGCTGTTTCTTGGTTTATGAGTTTTAAGTATTGTCTGTTTTAGTATCTTATACCTGTTTACCTTCAATCCTTCTAATATGATTAAACCTCAGTTTTTATTAAAATCAGAGTTTACATCATTTTATAAAGTCTGATTTTATTACACAATTGCATAAATATTGCTTATTGCTGATTTTGTTTTCTAAAATCATTTATAATTTTTTCTTGAGTTAATAATTGTGTTTCCTTTTCTCTTTTACTATAATATGTGACGACATCATGGCCTCAAGTTTTTGCACCCCACCTGTCATGTAATCTGAGGCTCTCCTTATTCTTGGACACATCCTTCTTGGAGCCTTCTGTCCTCTTTGCTCCAATCTGGACTTTTTGCCTTCTAGATCTACAGCTATTATCATGTAGCATTTGTTCACTCTGTGTGTGTGTGTGTGTGTGTGTGTGTGTGTGTTAGGACCTGGATTTGTCTTGGATTTCATGTCTCTTTTTTAGGTTACTTCCTTTTGCTCGAGCACTTCCTTCGTTAGTTTCCTGAGAAAGGGTGCCTAGTCATTATTACTTAAATGATAGTTTGGATGGCTATATTTTTCTTAATGCTACAATCATTTTCACATCAAATTAAGTTTCTATTCTTCTGATGTCTAGCGATGAATATTACTATTGAGATGGTAAGATGTGATCAGATTCTCATTTTTAAAATGTATAACCTATTTATTTTCTATGGAAGTTTTTCCAGTCTTCTCTTAGCCCGTCATAATTTCATGATATTATGAAATTTCATTGTGGGGTGTAGGGCTTTGATTCATTGTGTTAGGCATTTGTTTTTCTCTTTGAATCTGGAATTGTGAGTTGTCTAAGATCTTAGTTCCATCTAGGATAGTAGGTAAGAGCTTGAACTTTGGAGTGAGACTGCCTAACCTTGATTCATACCTTTCCTACTTAATAGCTGAATGAATGAGCTCATCTGTACCTAGGTCTACCATTGATAAAAGAAGGTATTAATAGTAGTTAGACAATTAAATGAAATAATAAAGTGCTTAGAACTGTGACTGGCACACAGCATGACTTCAGAGGTTAACTATTGTTGTTTGATAGTTATAATCCCTCCGTTTTCTTTGTGGAACCGTTGATAGATGGCCACTGAACTTCTCTTTTTTTTTTTTTTTTTTTTTAATTTATTTGAGACGGAGTTTTTGCTGTGTTGCCCAGGCTAGAGTGCAGTGGCGCGATCTTGGCTCACTGCAACCTCCGCCTCCTGGGTTCAAGTGATTCTCCTGCCTCAGCCTCCTGAGTAGCTGGGATTACAGGTTCCTGCCACCATGCCTGGCTAATTTTTGTATTTTTAGTGGAGACGAGGTTTCACCATGTTGGCCAGACTGGTCTTGAACTCCTGACCTCAGGTGATCCATCCGCCTCGGCCTCCCAAAGTGCTAGGATTACAGGCTTCAGCCACCGCTCCCGGCCTGAACTTCTTTACCTTCTAAGTTTATCATGTCTTTTTCTTTAAAATCTTTGCCTTTTGTTTTATTTTCTAGATTTACTCAAATTTATCTCCCAATTACTGTATTGAAATGTTTATTTTCACCATTATGTTAAGGGGTAATTTCACAGCATCATTTTCTTTATGGTTGCAAAATTTCTTCCAATGTTTTCTTTCTATTGCCTGCATTTTGTTTGTTCCATATTAATTTATTTTCATGTCTGTTTACTTTAGTCTTTTCTATTTTGAAAGCTTTCTTTTAACTTTTGGAAATCCTTAGTTGTCCATTCAGAGAGTGAAGAATGAAACATTAAAAAGCTGATTTAATGAAACATTAAAAAGGACTGCATAGAGCTTGCAGATTAGCAGATTTCATTTAAAAGTCTTAGGTGGAAGGTTACTATTTGATTGGGGTACTCTCAAATATCATTATATAGAGAGCTCTTTTCCCAGAAGTTATCCAGAGAAGAGTTTTTCACTTTCCTCCCTAGAGTTCCTGCATTAGTGGAGGGGAGAGTTAAGGTGTGATTTGCCTTCGAAGCAAACTTTCAATTAATCTCATATTTTTAGCCTCACTGTTCTCAAACCTTGTGCTTCTAAGCTTTCAGCCTCTCTCTGATTTTGAAACATACAGTCTCCATTTTCTTTTATTTACTTGGATATGTTCTCTGTGCTGCTTTTCATTTTCTGAAGATGTGAGCTTTTTTCCTCTCTATTCCCATTCTCTTTGTCCTTGGATGTTTAAATCATTTTCTCCTTCAGTATTGTGTCATCGGGCTTTTAAGAGGAAATAGAGATAGATGTCTGTGATCATGTTTAATGGAACGTTTGCCTTAAGCTTTATGGCTTTATATTTTCTTTTATGTTTGTTTCTAAGTTATTTAACCAGTGTATCACATTCTTTTTACCACATTAATTGATTAGATTCAGAGGTAAAAATATTTCTTTCGTTTATATAGAAAAACTAATATTGTGTGTATATATAATAACTTTCTTGAATTATTTAAATTTAAAGAACTATTTTAATGCTCTCTAAATTTATTTCTGCTTTCCTCCTTTTTGCCAATCTGTTCACACTTTCAGATTATATATACTCTGTCATGTTTTGATGTTTTGAATTTTAAAGTAATTCTTTTTCTTTTTCTTTTTTCTTTTTTTTTTTTTTTTTTTTTTTGAGATTAGCTCCACCTAGTTTGTCACCCAGACTGAGTGTAGTGATGGATCTTATTCCTTCAACCCCCTGCCCTTAGGCTTAAGTGATTCTTGTGCTTCTGCCTCCTGAGTAGCTGGGATTACAGGCATGTGCCACCACACCTGACTTATTTATTTATTTATTTATTTTTATTTTTAGTAGAGACGGGGTTTCACCATGTTGTCCAGGCTGGTCTTGAACTCCTAGGCTCAAGCAATCCACCTGCCTTGGCTTCTTAAAGTACTGGGATCACAGGCGTGAGCCACTGCACCCAGCTGTAATTTTTGTCCAGCTTCTTTCTTGGTACCTTAAATAATTTAGAAAGCTTTTTTATTAATATATTGTGAATGGGTTTAATAGTTATTTACATGTCTTTTTGTTGCTCTCTATATGAATTATACTCTGTAGGGTACTGTTTAATTAGTATTCTAAATGTAAATATGCAAACTGCTAACCCCAAAACATTCTTTTTACTTATAAACAGTTTATCCAGAAGTTTATTTGAGCACTTAAAACCCAGTAACCAGCATTAAATTTGCTGAGGCTGAGGTTAGCAATTTGAATGTTTTAGAGATTTTATTGCCAAGAGAAACAAGGACAGGATATCTGTGCTGTAGTTTAAAGTGATGATAAAGCTGTCAAATGCTTTTAGTTGTACCTGACCTTTCAAAAACAGTCGTTGAGTAGTATAACCAGTGTTTCTGGTTAAAAAATTGTTTATTCAAGGGTGACTTACTCTTGAAGGAAGAATACCGCAGTGGTCTGGTGGCAAATAGGAGATACATGTATAGATGTGGGTACACACACATTTTTTATGATCTTTGCAATTATTTTCTGTTACAGAGATTTGAAGTATTTTGGGTCTATTTGATATATACAAATGGCTAATGAATTAAAATCAGAAATCAGCTTCTAACTGATCATCAGGGTTAGAAACTAGAATAAATACTGTGAAAAAATTATGTGTAGATGACTTTTTAAAAATCAAGTATGGTCATTATTTACTATTCATGGAGATTTTATTTATCAGAAAATGTTTGTAACCTTTAGGTTAGTCAGCAGACTTAATATGAAGTTCTTTAAATAGGTAGCTAGTTAGAGGAATAGTTAAACAGGGAGAATTGTTAAATAGTTATCCCCCACAAAAAGGAGTTTTTGAGAGAAATAATAAAAATTTGTATTTACTTTTCTTTCTTCTTTTACAGGGAAGTAATGGCTAGAAAAAGTTAGTTCTAAACTAAGAATTTGTTGTATTTGATAACTCCATCAATGAAAATATTTTAAAATGCCCTTTAAATATGCATTTTGTCAATTTTTAATAGGTGTCATATTGTTGATTTTCATAAGTCAACTGGTCCTTTGGGTACACACCCTCGCTTATTTGAATGGATATTGAACTATTATTCTTCAGAGGGGGAAGGGAGTCCAAAGGTAGTGTGTACATCTAAACCTCCTATCTATCTTCAGCATCAAGGTTAGTATTAATATAACTCATACTTGACAATGTTATTTGTAAGATAACAAATTGTTGCTTTTGGACAGGTTAAGGTTTCTGTTTGTTTGTTTTTTTAGAGAGAGTTTCGCTCTGTTGCTCAGGCCGGAGTGCAGTGGCACATTCTTGGCTTGCTGCAACTTCCACCTTCCAGGTTCAAGTGATTCTCCTCAGCCTCCTGAGTAGCGGGGATTACAGGCACCTGCCATCATACCTGGCTAATATTTGTATTTTTAGTAGAAACGGGGTTTCACCATGTTGGCCAGGCTGGTCTGATAATAGCAGAGAGTATTATGACATTAATCTGTCTAATTTTTCAGAGCTCCTTTGACAGTACAATACTGTCTTAGGAAATTAAGATTGATATTTCTACAGTACTTCGTTGGGTAATGAAGGTTGATATTCCTGACATCTTCAGGATCTTTTGCACTTGTTGTTTTCTGTTTTTGGTTCACTTGTCCTTCATTGTTCATCCCTTATCTTCTTGGGTCTTTACCCACATGTCACTTAAGTGAGGCCTTCCCTGACCTTACCTTACCTTACTTAAAAGTAGAACTCAAGGCCAGGCATGGTGACTCATGCCTGTAATCCTAGCACTTTCAGAGGCCGAAGCAGGAGGATTACTTGAGCCCAGCAGTTTGAGACCAACCTGAGTTGACATAGTGAGACCCTGTCTCTACAAAAACGTAAGAAAATCAGCACATGCCTATAGTCCTAGCTACTCAGGAGGCTGAGGTGGGAAGGTCAGTTGAGCCCTGGAGTTGGGGGCTATAGTGAGCCATGATTCTGCCACTGCACTCCGCTGTCTCAAAAAAAAGTACAACTCATCCCAACATCCCACCACTGGCATTTTCTTCATTTATTTACCTCGTTTCTAGAGTATCTCTTCCTATTAGGATATAAGTTCCAAGAAGGCAGGCACATTTGTCTGTTTTGTCTGCTGTTATATACCTTTGTGCTTGGAATAGTACTCCGCACATAGATACTTGGTAAATTATGAATGATGGTTTGGATTGACAGGAATAAACAGAAGTAAATATTAGGAATTTCTTTGTTTAGGGATACAAACTGTAAGAGGTTAAGCTTCCTCCACTGATTTCTAGCATTTATAGATTTACTTTTGTTTACCTTTTGGAATCATGAGAATTTTGTTCTAGAACAGTTTTTGTTCTTTCATTTGAGATAATTTGAATAAGAAGGATCAAGGGATTGGGAAAGGAAAAGTAAAATATTTGGCAGAATAAAAGCAGAGTTTTTTTTTTGTAATGAAGCCTTTAGAAAACTAAAGTTAAATGAAAAAACTGAAGTAGAACTAAACTCTTATGTCTTAGGAGAACTCAGATACATATGTGTCAGAGAGTCCGACTATATATTCTAAATACACGTATGCTCACACAGCATATATACAGAGACTATTTGTATAACTGTAAGTAGATGTGACATATGTATAACAAAAAAAAAATCTTTTGATAGGTCACAGTCGAACTGTTATTGGAATTGAAGAGAAAAAAAACGGAACATTATGCTTACTAATATTTGATCCTGGATGTCCTTCTCGAGAAATGCAGAAATTGTTAAAGCAAGACGTAGAGGCTAGCAGTCTCAAGCAACTTCGAAAATCTATGGGAAATTTAAAACATAAGCAATACCAGATAGTGGCAGTAGAGGGTGCTCTTTCTCCAGAGGAGAAAGTTGTAAGTATCTAAATATTTATATGTGAAGTTTGAATGAGATGAACTTAAAAGTTTAAAACTTTTAGTTTAAAATCAATGTTAACACATTTTTCTTTTTTTTCTTTTTCTTTTTTTTTCCCTCTTTTTTTTTTTGGAGACAGGGTCTCACTCTGTTGACCAGGCCTGAGTTCAGTGGCATGTGATCATGACTCACTGCAGCCTTGACCTCCCAGGCTCAAGCGATCCTCCTGCTTCAGCCTCCCGAGTAGCTGGGACTACAGGCACATGCCACCACACCCGGCTAATTTTTATATTTTTTGTAGAGACGAGGTTTCACCATGGTCCCCAGGCTGGTCTCAAACCCCTAGGCTCAAACGATCTGCCCACCTCAGCCTCCCAAAGTGTTGGGATTACAGGCGTGAGCCACTGAGCCTAGCCCACTTTGTATTCCTTAGTACCTTACCCTGTTTCATTAAGTTTGAAAAGACATTTGGTTTTATATGTTTTTAGTTTTCTGGAATGAACATATTTATATTTGAAATGGTACTTTAATGACTTGCTATACTTAGAGCTTCATAAAAGTGTTTAATGTCAGGTGAGCAATGAATAATAGAAACATATATAAGAAAATCTAACTTAATCCAAGGAGACCTAACTCGTATTGGTCTTATAATTATGGTTTATTAAAATATGATTCTTGTGATTCCTAAGGCTCTATTTTATGCACTTGGGCTTATTGGATATTCACATTTCTAGAATTTAACTTCATTAGAATTTCCTCTTGTCTTTATTCCTTGCAGTTAAGTGATGCGCACAATATTTCAGAAAAATTTCTAGGAATTGAATCCTAGCCACTACACTGTCAGGGAGGGACATAATATTATAGAAAAATTCCTAGGAATTGAAAATTTTCCACTTGATATGATAGCACATCAAGTCTAGAAAATGTGTAAACCCTAAATTAAGAAAAAAAGCTCCAGAATACTTCACATTGATTTATTTCCCTCTAAAGAGAAAAGACACTGAACACTAGAGACAAACAGTTATGGAGAATAATGGGATCATGGGGGAAAGGACTATAAGTTTTTGAAATAATGGAGCTAGAGTAATCTTTTCAGCCTCGTAACAAGGGATGTAAAGGCAAGGATTGTTTAAGAGGTTCTTTAAGTTACTTATGATACATTAAAAGATTTCTTTGTAATGATTTAAGTATAAAAATTGCATTCATTTTTTTTAACCCTATCATTAAATTGTCCAGAGAAAGTTAAAGTTTTGTTTTAATTATTTTAAAATACCAGGATGCTTACTCACCAATGTACACATTGAGAACATTTCATACATTAATTTTTTTTTTTTTTTTTTGGATACCAACACTCACTTTATCACCCAGGCTGGAGTGCAATGGCTTGATCCCAGCCCACTGCAGCCTCTGCCTCCCTCCCCGATTCAAGTGATTCTCCTGCCTCAGCCTCCTGAGTAGCTGGGATTACAGGCATGCACCACCACGCCCAGCTAATTTTGTATATTTAGTAGAGATGGGGTTTCACCATGTTAGCCAGGCTGATCTTAAACTCCCAACTTCTGGTGATCCACCTGCCTCGGCCTCCCAAAATGCTGGGATTACAGGCGTGAGCCACCATGCCCAGCCACATTAATTTTTTTAATCCTATCATTAATTTGTCCAGATAAAGTTAGAGGTTTGTTTCAATTATTTTAAAATACCAAGACACTTGCTCACCAGCGTACACATTTGAGAGCATAGGTGTGGTTAAATATTACTATGGAGTCTTGCTGAACATTTTAGTTAGCTGTTATCTTTCTGGTCTTGGAAATGGAGCTGTTTATGGTGTTAGAATACTAAAAATGTGCTCTCTGCACTGTACATTTGATGTTCTAGTTTTCTGAGTCATGAACAGTAGCTGTGCTTTAACTGTAAGAATCGTAACTTGGCTAACAATGTGTAACACTGCCAGATAGAAAAGGAATAACAATAATAAATATAATAAGATTTTAATTATAATAGATTGAAATAACACTTGTCTAATGCTTATTCTGTACTATGGGCTATCCTAAGCACATTACATATGTTAACTAATTTAATCCACACAACAGCCCTATAAAGTAGACACCATTATTAATCTCCATTTTATAAAAGAGGATGCTGAGGCAGAGAGAAATTGTATTCCTAAGGTAGCACAACTGCTAAATAGAGAGTCAGGATTCCAATTTAGGCAGTTTGCATCTGGAGCCCTGCCCTATATTGCCTTTTCTGTAAGGATACAAAACCTCATAGTCATGTTTGCTGAGCTTTTGTATGAACAGTTTCACATTTCTTCTTGAAAAGATATTACATTTTGAAAAATGAAAAAAATTTAATCTTACTAGTTTAATATAACTTATTTTTTTTAGCATCTGTTTCTTATAGTGATTCTGTCCTTTTTAACAGTACTTTATACTGTAGGAATTCAGCCAATATTAATGTGCCAAGTGTTTTGCAGATCATCAGGTGGAAGTCTGCAGCTTTATCTAAAGGGCAGAATAGTAATTTTACTTTTATTTCATATTAGCTTTTATAACTAATTTTTTAAAAGTCTATTTCTTCAAAGCAATAACTACAATTTTTTAAATTATAGAATTAAAAACAATTTTGATAGTTTATGGTATCCCAAAATATATTTATAACTGCATTTTATGTTTTGTTCTTCGTATTTGTACTTATGATGAGTTCTGATCTTTTAATAATCATTCAACTATTATAGAAAAAGAGTGATTGGTTTTCAAAAAATTTTTTTTATCTTGGCCACTGTCTTATAATTACCATAAGACATTTCTACCATAGATATGTTTTGAGTGTCTACTAATTTTAAGCCCTGTTCTAGATGTTGGAGCACTTGTTTAGGTGAAGGGATTTATTTTAGACTATATCACCTAATGCAGTTCAGTTAAATAGTAAATACAAATTTATGCAATAGCCATGTTCCTTAATTCTTTTTCACATTATGATATGCAGTTTTATTTTTATTTTTATTTTTTATTTTTATTTTTTTGAGACGGAGTCTGGCTCAGTCACCCAGGCTGGAGTGCAGTGGCTCGATCTCGGCTCACTGCAAGCTCCGCCTCCCGGGTTCACGCCATTCTCCTGCCTCAGCCTCCCAATAGCTGGGACCGCCGCCACGCCTGGCTAATTTTTTGCGTTTTTAGTAGAGACGGGGTTTCACCGTATTAGCCAGGATGTTCTCAATCTCCTGACCTCGTGATCCGCCCGCCTCGGCCTCCCAAAGTGCTGGGATTACAGGCGTAAGCCACCGCGCCCGGCCGATATGCAGTTTTAAAGTTACCCCACTATATTCTTAATTTTCCATTGTGTCATTCTTGTATTCTCAGCTTGATTTAACTTAGTTTTAATTTAGCTTGGTTTGACATGTCTTGATTTGGAACTCAGGTTTTGAAAATAGCACAAACATTGAAAATTTTTTTGAAGTGACGTTTTTAAGACTATAATGAGGGATATGCATAATGTTTATAAAGTTTCTCTCTGCACAGCCCTGTCTTCCTCTAGCCTCCTCTGTTTTTGTTCATCTCTCTCTGACTTTGAGCCAGCATTTTACTTTTGACTCATTATTCCATAAAAAAGTGACATTTTCTATTTCATACTGTTTTGTCTTTATCTCGATAGGAATTTTCTTTGTTTATGTCTTGACTGGAAAAATGTTTATTCCTAACTTTATAAGTTTGAGAATACAATTTTTCTTTAGGAATTTTCATTATTATCTTGAAAAAAAAATCCAGATTCTAATTAATTGACTTATAGCTTAAAATTGTTTTTTAAAATTTCTTTTCAAGGCCAGGAGACAAGATTCTCAAGTCTTTACAGCCGAGAAGATTCCTTGAAGAATCAAGCATTTCAGTACTTGAGAACAATGCTTTGTTTTCTAAATGTAGATATTGAACTCCTTAACACAATTATGAATCTGTGAATTCTCTAAGTCTTAACATAATTTAATTTCTAAAATGCCTGTGTTAATTAAGTTATACCTATCATACTTCATTGTTTGGTAAGTATTTCAATAAAATGTCTTGTTTTTGCATTGTGGATTTTGTTTTTCTTATCTATGTTTCAGAAACCAGTTTTATTTTATAGCTGTAAGCTAATATGCATTGGGTCCTTACTTCTGTTAGGTACTCTTAGTATGTTACATATATTACTTAATTTAATCTTCAGAATAGTTCTGTGAGACAAGTACTATTATTAACCCCATGAAGAAGCAACCTAAAGCCCTGAGAGGTTAGTAATATGCCCAAGAAAATAATCTTGATCCAGGGTATGAACCTAGGCTATATCACTTCCAAGCAAACTCTTACCATTAAACTATTTGGCTGTCTTCCATTAGAGAACATATATAATAAAATGTCTTCCTCACTGCTTAGAAATAATATTTAGCAGGCATAGTTCTATAAACAAGGATTTGCTTTTATTGTTTAACCATACAACTGTGATTTAGAGTCTTGTGTTTAATGTGTTCTGTAGAAAAGAAACTTTCCACTTCTTGTTGGATATGCCATGTGTGGTTGCAACCAAGAATCCTGGCCAATGTAATTCATCAAAAAATTACCAGAAGCTCACAGTCCATGGGTAGAACTTAGCTGGAACCAAACCAACATTGGAAACTAGAATATGGTCTAATTTATAGAAGGAACAATCTGGTTAGGAGCCCATAATTTAGATCCCAGAGAGGCTACATCTGATTGGCATGAGGCTATCTAATGGGACAGAGGCAGTTCCTCAAAAGGAAATCAGGGTAGATAAGGAAATGGATATTAAGCAACAAAAAAGAACATGTCTACTATGTCGTGAAAATGAATAACAACCAACATGAATGAAGTCTTGTGAATTTTAGGTATGCCAACAAAGATTGAAAGTTGCACTTCAAGAATGAAATAGTATTGCCAATTTAATTTTGGAAACCATCTTTCCTGATGTTCTGTCCTTCAGACTGGTAACCAGTTTTCTTTCTTTTTTTTTTTTTTTTTAATTTTTTGAGACATGGTCTTGCTCTGTCACCCAGGCTGGAGTGCAGTGGCATGATCATAGCTCACTTGACCTCCTGGGCTCAAGTGATCCTCCCATCTCAGTCCCCCAGGCGCAGTTTTCTACTTTATATCCCCTTGCAGTTATCCTGGGTTTTTTTGTTTGTTTGTTTTCTTGAGATGGAGTCTCATTCTGTTGCCCAGGCTGGAGTGCCAACGGTGCGATCTTGGCTCACTGCAGCCTTCACTTCCTGGGTTCAAGCGATTCTCCTGCCTCAGCCTCACAAGTAGCTGGGATTACAGGCATATGCTATGATACCCAACTAATGTTTGTATTATGTTTGTATTTTTAGTAGAGATGAGGTTTCGCCATGTTGGCCAGGCTGGTCTCAAACTCCTGACCTTAGGTGATCCACCTGCCTTGGCCTCCCAAAGTGCTGGGATTACAGGTTGAGCCACTGTGTTACCTGATAATGTGATAACCTCCTAACTGGTCTTGTCTCAAGTCTGGATTCTCTCTCATCCATCTACACTGTAGCAAAATGTTCTCAAATACAAATGTTTGTGTGACTTTCTAGTGTAATCCTCTTCACTGTTCATGGGTAAAATCCGGACTTCCTACACACTATAGCCCTGCTTTGCCCCTGCAGGCTCATCTCTCACCACTTCTTGCAGTTGAAATTTCATTCCTTTCAGCCAAAAGTCCTTTGGCAGGATGCAGCTGATGCCACCAAGAACCTTCTCCCATAGCACTCCACCTGGTGGCTCTTAGAAGTGCTTCCTGACTTGCTGAAGTCTGAAGTCAGTCATCTTAAGTGTTTGACAACAATGTTACTCCAAGTGCAGATCTGTGATCTGCAAACTGAAGGTCTGTGGCAAGGTAAGTACAGATGTTGAGAACTGCTGTGTCATTTTATTTTTTAAAAAACAACAGTAATGAATTGGAATTTTTTTTTAACTTACCAAAATTCCTTTATCATAGAATTTGAGAAGCACTGTTCTGTGTTACCTGTAATATTTGTATCATAACACTTGCTAAATTGCAATTGATTTTACATTTCTATTTACCTTTTTATAGTTCTCTCTTCAGTGAAAGCTCTATGATTTCAAGAGTAGTGCCTAATTTTTAGTCATAGCCACAGGTATATCTGGTACCTATAGGACTTAAAAATGTTTTTTTAGTGAGGGAAAATAATGTTTTAGAGAAGTAGTGCTAGAAAATATAAGTCAAGTCTCTGGCTGTATCCAGCTAACCATATCTGTGCAAAGCAAATCATTTTTCCCCAATCAGTTCAAATCAATTTCTGTAGGATGAAAGAGGAGTCTGAGAAGACTTTGAGAAGTAACAAAAGGGTTAAAAATTTACCAGCCTGGCTAACATGGTGAAACCCCATCTCTATGAAAAATACAAATAAAGCCAGGCGTAGTGGCGCGCACCGGTAGTCCCAGCTTCTCGGGAGGCTGAGGCAGGAGAAACGCTTGAACCCAGGAGGCAGAGGTGGCAGTGAGCCGAGATTGCACTACTGCACTCTAGCCTGGCGACAGAGACTCTGTCCCAACCACCTCCCCACCAAAAAAATAAAAATAAAATAATTCAGTGTTCCCTACAGTTTTAAGCAGGTTATGGAATTATGATACTATCTCAAGCAGGAAAAATGAATATATATGCTATACAGTGTTTGCACAATATCACAGTCACGACCATAGGTAATTACAAAGGTTTAAGAATACATGCTGAGATCAGTTCTTAACAAAGGTTAACAATACATTACTTTAGTAACAATATTTTTTGTTTTCATACCCCTTGACACTCTTTAAAAAAGTATTGATGTTTCCAAGAATTTCCTGTGGGTTGTATCTTCCAGTGTTTGTCATATTACAAATTAAACCTGAGACCATTTATTTATTTATTTTAATTGTTTTACCTCACCTGGACCATGTGAAACCTAAGCCCTTTTAAAAACAAAAATGTACAAGCACATATTCCATTATCCATAACCCTCAGAACAGTGATTTGATTGCATATTATTTAGCCTCTGGAAAATCCCATGAGTATCTTTCAATAAAAATGTTAATATTTCTACATGTGAAATTTCAAGCTTGATATTTTCAAGATTGACTTTTGCAGTTGAATAATTTCTGACATGTGTATGTATATACACACACAGAAAAGTGTAAAATTAGTCTCATATAAGGGGTATGTGTGTATCAGTGTCACATAAAACCAGGCTAATTTTATGTTTATTAGTCATAATCATCTTCCTCATCTTCATCTTCCTCAGATTCTTCATTCTCAGCTGCAAGTAGAACTGCTTCTTGTGCAGCCCTGAAAGCTTGCTCCTCCTCCACACTGGGGTCATCCATTTCTGTAATTTCTGGTCCACTGGGGTATTCTTGATAAACTGGTGGTGGAACTGGGGGTGTATAATTGTCTGGACTATACTTATGACCCCAACCTATGTAGAAATTTTCAAATTTTCTGTAAGTAAAAAAAAAAAAAAGGAAAGAAAAAAAGATCATTATATAATTTCTCAGAAAAATGGACCCTTCTGTAATATTAAAGTACTTAGAATATCATGGTCCTATAATTTAAAAAGCAATACATGTAAAATGCTAGAAGTAAAATATTCCTCAATGATTTTTCTACCACAGGGAATTGTTTTCATTCAAACTGCTTAAGCTGGTTAAAAAAAAACTGTGGGACTAGACACTGTTAAAATGTACCCTACACCTAGACCACAAGCAAAAGCCTTTCTTCCTTCAATTATTTTCAGGAGAAAAAAAAAAAAGTTATTACCTTCCACAAAGTTAGAAAGATTTAAAAATAGCTAACCCTGCAGACTCCTGCCTGGGCAAGGAGTTGGGCTTGTAGTTAGAAACCTATGTGTTACTTTTTTTTAGGTATGACCATAGGCAATCACAAAGAGTTTACCTGGCACACCAGAC
Organism: Papio anubis; assembly: GCF_008728515.1. Classification (NCBI taxonomy): domain Eukaryota; kingdom Metazoa; phylum Chordata; class Mammalia; order Primates; family Cercopithecidae; genus Papio; species Papio anubis. The sequence goes on from NC_044981.1 coordinate 146,516,216, forward strand.
TTGGAGTACAATGCATTGCTGTTTTTACGGGAAGTTGCAGTCAAGGATGCTGGCCCCTTTGGCTAGTCATGCTCTTCAATGTTTGCATTCCTAGACCAAGTGCTTCCATTCCTAGGTCTCTTTATCTGAGGCCTTCAGCAGAGACCTTTCCAGCCCCTCCTTTCTCTGCTCTCTGTGCTCAGCACTTTTTCACTTCCAGCCCCTCTCATCCTCCTCTTGGTCTCCAGGTCTGTAAAACTGCAGGAGCCATTTGAGGATTCCCTTGTCAATGAGATGACCCCAGCACCTCCACATCTATGATAGCCATATCTGTGCTGATCCACCTGACTCTCCACTAGAGGGTCATTCCATGGGGGAAAATGGAACGGGGATGTCAAAGCTTTCTCTTGCTTATACTATCACAGTAAATGATTGAAGGCTTAACTCTCATTTTTAGCTTGTTGTGCTTTAATGGCTACTCTAACACCTGGCTGCTCAGCTTTCTCTCCAGATAAGCTAAGCTTCTGACACTGGGTTATTAGGAAAGAAATGGAAACATAAGACAAATAGAAGTATATGTTCTAGGTAAGGGATAAAATTATTTTCAGTGTCCTCTTGATCTTAATTCCTTTGAAAGCGATAGCCTATTTTAATTATCTTTTATCAAGATTTCCAACAAAAATGATCTGAGATTTAAACTAATTTAAATACAGCTTAGAAATACCTCCATTAATCTTCTAAGTGAATGAATAAGTCATTACCCAAATAATCATTGATGAAAAACCATATTTTATTTCAACAAACTGATAAGATGAAAGGGTAGAAGTCCGAATTACTACTTAATGTCCTGAATTTGATGTTTTATTGTGTATCACAGATGTTATTTTAATAAATTTTATGCCAAACACACATAATATGCCAAAGATGCGTTAAAACGATAGTAGCGGCCAGGCATGGTGGCTCAAACATGTAATCCCAGCACTTTGAGAGGCCGAGGTGGGGTAAATCATGAGATCAGGAGTTTGAGGCCAGCCTGGCTAACATGGTGAAACCTCGTATCTACTAAAAAAAAAAAAAATACAAAAATTAGCTGGGCACAGTGGTGCATGCCTGTAATCCCAGCTACTGGGGAGGCTGAGGCAGGAGAATAGTTTGAACCCAGGAGGCGGAGGTTGCAGTGAGCTGAGATCATGCCACTGCACTCCAGCTTGGGTGACAGAGCAAGACTCTGTCTCAAAAAAACAAAACAAAACAACAACAAGAAAACAATGATAGTAGCTTAACATTGTAGTGGTTATTTATAATTTCCAGAGCTTAACTAATCACAGAAATGGCTTTATAAGTGGTCAGATACTTACTTGCCATTGGAGAAGGCATATGCTCCAGGCCAAAGGTTGGATTGAAGGACTGCAATAGCATATTGTGGAATGAGATTTGAGGATAACCGTGTTGTCCAAGGGGGTATATTCTGAATCTCTGGAACCCAAAGAGAAATGCAAAAGCTTAATTCCTGACTAGACAAGAATCTACTGTGTAAGCTATTTTTTTAAGTCCACACATGCATGCACAAACACAGATACACACATATTTGATATAGAAAGGAAAAACAGCAGCAGCTTAACAAAATCAGGAGGGTACTTCATGAATGTTTTGGAACAATGGAATTTGAAATATATATCTCCATTTTTGCAACCAAGACAAGAAGTTTTATTAAGGGAAAGGAGGCTTGTGTGGTAGAGTGAGTAGTATTTGATGGCCTAATGAAAGGTATATTATTATTAAATGAGATCAAGGGTTGCAAGCACAAATACTCCAAAACTGAAGGGAAAGAAATAATATAGGAATGAGAGTAGAGTTTTTAAAAACCAGGACCAAGAATATTTATGCCATTTGTTTATGGTCTGCAGAATGCAAGACAAGAATAATAAAGGAGACAATTGTCAACATTTCCAGAAAGCGCTACAGCCAACTTATGTTTCCTCTCTACATGACTCCTTCAACCTCTGTCAGACAACATTGATGTGGCCAGCTATATTCTTCACTCCCTATCATCCCAGAACACGAATGGGAAGAGGATGAGACCTTGGCTCTTGTTCACTTTTTAGAGCTTTCTAACTCTCATATTTACTATATAACGCATATAGTATATTATGTTGTTTGTGTGTCTGTGTGTGATAATAGTTATGTAAAATAACCTAAATCTTCAGAGATTGGTGTCAAAAGAGGAGGCCCCACTTCCTGTTCTATGTAGTCAGGCTCTTCTTTTTCTTCATCTTCTTCCTCTCCTTCCTCTTCTTCTTCCTCGTTTTTTTGTATGGAGTTGAACCAATTACAGCGACCCTAGGAATGAATGTTGCAAGATTTAGTAGTCTAATGGGGACCTTAAAATTTCAGAACATTCATTTGAATTGATCAGGATGAAGCGTCACTCTGGGAATTTAATCGATTATTCATTCATTCATTCTATGTACATTTTCCAAGTGCTAGTTTCATCTAGGTTGTTTCAAGGAAAAAGCCATGCTATTTATTTTGAGAATTTGCCAAATTCTTGAAGTCACAGAATGTGTATTTTAAAATTATCACTTATATTTTAAAATTAGCAGAACCTTAGTGAAAAAGGTAAGAGTGTTATTTTACTGGTTTGTGGTAAATAATCTATGAGAGAGCTGAAGCTATTATGATAATGATTATTAACAATAACATTTAAATGTGGTAATAAGATTATTTATGGAGGTTTAGGGTTTATAATGTCTCATTTAGTTAACTCTTATGTAGAGAAAGCTAAGAGTATCTCTTATCTAGATCAAAGTATAATGAAGATTTTCTACCTGCAGATGAGGTAGTATAGCACAAGGGTTAAGTGGATGCACTGGGTCCATTCTGTGCAGTCTCACATCTGATTCTGTTCCTTATTAGCTATGTTCCTTTTGTCACATTTCCTAAACTCTCTGTTTCTATGTCCTCATCTGAAAATTGAGGATAATAATACTGTTTCATGGGGTTGTTGTAAAGATTAAATCTTATACACACACACACACACACACAAACACACGCACATGTGGAACAATAGGTGTTACATAACTGCTATATAGCACTGTTACTTTGTTTTTTGTTTTTGTTATAATCCCTTACTGTTCTTGACATAAAAGCTACATGTATTACAGAGATAAAATTAAAGAACTGTTTTCAAAATTAATGTACCCATCTATATTAAACATATAAAAAAATTGCGTAATTGCAGAACACACAAATCTAAATCTGTACATCATTTGTCAAATGTTCCACAGAAGAATGTGTTTTATTTTCAAATAGAAAATAAAGTCTGTTTGGAGATCCCTGGGACCTTCAGTTATATAGACAATTATATAGACACCGGAATTTTATATTACTCTGCATTTTTGGCTGTGTTTTTAATTATCTCTTTTCCTGCCTATTAAATAGAATCCAAAGGCCTTTATTTTGTGTATCTTCATGCATTATAGTGATAATTTAATGAATATTTGCTTAATTACCTGATAGATTGAGAACTGCAAAGCTCCTACCTGAGAGAGAATATGCTGTACATGATGAACCCAATTGGATAGGGATTCTACTAGATCAATCACTTGGATGCCTTCGAAATCAGGGTTTTCCTCAAAGCTATTTTGCCCACCTTCTACCTCTTCTTCTTCCTCTCCTTCCTCTTCACCAAACTGATAAAATCCTAGAGGACTGACGTGGGTTCCTGCTGAAATTCGGGCAATTTGCGCTCGTAAATAATTACTCTCATTTCCTGGGAAAGGTGGGTAGCTTATGATGGGAGCATCCAATCGCCCAGTGAAAAATTTCTTGATTTTTCTTGCAATTACAATTTGTGCAGGTATAACTGGTGGTAACTTCACCCATGGTCTTCCTGGTTCATTGCAAACAAAATAGACATATTTGTTGGCACCTGTTCTACTTTCTTCTTTTGGTATAGCCTGTGGGGCCTTGTAAAAGGATTTTGGTAATTCATCTTCCTCATCTTCATCAGCTTCACTTTCTCCATTGTCCCTCTCTTCAGCCACATCTTCCTCTTCCACTTCCTCTTCATCTTCCCCCTCACGAAACTCCACTTCAGCTACAATATAATTCATTTCCAGACCCAAGATCTTTCCCCAGAAGCGGCATCTTTGGATTGGGTGGGTGTCAGTAAGCTGTTTGAGGGCAAGAAATATGCGGTATGTCTCATCTGTGCCCAAACCAACTCCAGCTTGTTCAAAATAAAAAGCTGACTCCATTACATTTGGAAGAGCGTTTTCTGCCTGCGGAAACAAATGCTGTGGTTAAAATTTATCGATAAGACAAATGCTTGCTTCCCTTGTCTTTTTAATGTATCTTGATATTCTACTTTCTCCACCACTTCTTTGACATTTCTCTCAAGATTTAGATCAAATTGGCTGGGCACGGTGGTTCACACCTGTACTCCCAGCACTTTGGGAGGCTGAGGTGGGTGGATCACCTGAGCTCAGGAGTTCAAGACCAGCCTGGCCAACATGGTGAGACCCCCGTCTCTAATAGAAATACAAAAATTAGCTGGGCATGGTGGTGCCTGCCTGTAGTACCAGCTACTTGGGAGGCTGAGGCAGGAGGATCACTTGAACCCGGGAGGAGGAGGTTGCAATGAGCTGAGATTGCACCACTGCATTCCAGCCTAGGCAACAGAGTGAGACTTCATGTCAAAAAACAAACAAAAATACTTAGATCAAAGTATGATAATTCCTGAATCTCTGTTCTTCTCTCATTATTTATAAATGTAGCTTCTCTTGTATCTTATACTCATTAATGTATAATAGCTACCTTGTTTATGTACATATCTTAGGTAGAGAAAATTTAATAATCAGTATGAATAATAAAAATTCAACATTCCTGTTTTATAAAAAAATATTTAAGTGACTCCCTTACTATCCTAAAATAAGATGTAGAATAACTATGTACACATATATTTAGAACAAAATAATGGTTTTACATATGTCTATATTACTATATATCTTTAAAAATAATAAACATTTATTAAGTGCATGGTTTTATATATATAGGACCACTAAAAATTAATATAGTATCCTGTGTAATGTAATGTATAGAATAAATAAAAGGAACATATAATAAAGTACTCATGTCTATACTTGAAGACATAATGTAGTCAGATGCTCCTCCTACTTATAATAAATTATTTTGAATTTAAAATGAGAGAAATAAAAAAATTCCACAAAAGAAATACAGAGAAATGAATAAGCAGAGTCTCAAATGAACCATAGAAACACATTTGTGAAGGCTGGGCGTGGTGGCTCACGTCTGTGATCCCACCACTTTGGGAGGCCAAGTCAGGCAGATCACAAGCAAGACCATCCTGACTAACATGGTGAAACTCCATCTTTACTAAAAACACAAAAAATTAGCCGGGTGTGGTGGCGGGCACCTGTAGTCCCAGCTATTCGGGAGGCTGAGACAGGAGAGTGGCATGAACCCAACAGGCAGAGCTCACAGTAAGCCGAGATGACGCCACTGCACTCCAGCCTGGATCACAGAGAGAGACTCCATCTCAAAAAAAAAAATAGAAAAAAGAAAGAAAGAAAAAGAAACACATTTGTGAAAAAGTAGGAAAGAACTTCAACTATAGGTCAAGAAAACTTGCAAGACAAACCTTGACCCTCAAGATGAAGAACTTGAGAGCTCTGCTATTCTTATAAATGATATGCTATTATTTATATTATAATTGTAGTGTCAAAATAAGTATAATGACTTTTTAAAATCCTCATCGCCTTGATGTAGGATTGCAAAAGTCTTTCCTTGACATTTGCTGTACCTATCCTATTTGGCCCTTTAGAACTATTTCATCTTAAGTCTCTTTAATTGCTCCCTTATTTCTTGAGCTCCAAATGTTGATGTTGTTAAAATATCCTTTTCACTTACCGCATCTCTCAACACTTTATGCTTGGAAGAGTTCTCCACACCACTTCAAGTGATAAGTGGCTGTTTAAAGTTTCTTTAACTCTGATTTTCTTCCATATTCTACACATATTTCTAGCCACTTCTGATAAATTTCACTTAAGTATTCTAAAAATACCTCAGTTTAATATTTAATTCACGTTTCTCTCAAAGTTTTCTCTTTTTTCTATGTACTCTTTCTTCACCAGTGACATCTCAGTTTCTCACACCAGAAAGTTTGGTCATCTTTGTTTCCTCTGACTTCCTTGACCTTCAATATTTAAGTAGTTAGATTCCTATTGATTCTAGCACATAAAAATTTGTTGGCATTATTTCCTCCTCTTATATTCATTTATACTGCATTAGTCACCATCCTCACTACTTGTGCTATAGCAGAAAGCTTCTAACGCTCTCCTCCCGGCCCCATTCTACCTTTCTTTTTTCATTATCTTTCATATTATGATCAGAGTTATCTTTCTAAACCAAAAGTCAGACCATGCTATTCTCTATTTAAAAACTTCTTACTGTTTACAAGAAAGAAGTTACTTATCAACGCACAAAGAACAGTCTGGCTTTAAGCACTCTGTTTGCTTCATTTCCATCAATCACTCCCTCAAACCCACACTCGACTTTTCCAAACATCAAATAATCTTTCCTGATTATTTTATTGTTCTTTTTTCTAAGAATTTAATTTCTAAGAGTCTTCACCTGGTGAACTCCTGCTTATCCTTCATGGCCCAAATGAAATATTACCTCCACTAAAAAGCCTTGCCCAATTACCAATAGTAGAGTTAGTTGTTCCATTCTGTCATTTATCATGTTGTCAAAACAATATAATAATAATTGCTACTATTAAGTTCCTATTATAGGCCAAATCCTTTATATATACTACCTCCACCCCTCAGGTTTTTGCCATTTGATTGTCCTTAAGGCTTGGAAAGTTTAGCCTCTTGCTCAAAATCACACAACTAGCAAGCTAGTTGAACTAGGATTCTAACTCAGATCTGGCTACCTCCAAAGCCCATGTTTACTCCATCAAATGAGGCTAGCTCTTTATTGCACTAATCAAATGGCTTTCCAGTCTTTTTTGCCTTTCTCTAAATTGTAAGCAACTTAAAGTCAGAAAAGTCTTTTTCCCATGTGTATCTCAGTACTCGGAATGCAGTAGTCACATTGTGTATGAATAAATGGGTGAATGAATAAATGAATGCTGAAGACTAAGCAAATGAATTCTGGTGTGGTTAAAGGAAGGAATAAAAACATGAACACTCTAAACATGTAAGTCAGGGACGGGGTTGGTCATGTAGTTCATATTTCAGTGCATCAGAGAGACCTCTCTGTCTATCTGTTCCTGCATCTTTCTACTTTCTGAGGTGGAGCTTTTAGTCTTCACCTGATGACTCAGCTGTTCCAGGCTGTAAAGCCAATCTTATCCCTTATGAGGAAGATTTATGGAATCTAGTTAAAGGGCCCAGGTCCCATGATCAAAACAGCTTATTTGTATTCTCACCCCATATCCTAGTTTTAGGACGCAAAGTCCTACCTTGTGATGCTGTGCCTATAAAGGGCACCCATTCTTACCCTGAAGTCTGAAGTTTCTTTGATTAACTCCTGCATGAGAATGCCTGCCTATCTGCCTCATCTCCATATGCTGTTCGCTCCCAGACTCATCATCACTGGATATGGCTACAGAACCAACTGCCACCTTGTTGAAACTGTCCAATGTCAACTCCTTGACACCTATCACCTGTTCCTTTTGTATGAGTACTACAGATCTTACTGTCAGTTAGCTCTCTCCTCGTAGGCTGCTTAGCCTAGAGACAGCATCTACTGTCTCTCTTCTCTCTTCCCTGACAGAGTGCTATTTTGAAAATACCTTACTCCAAACATCAAATTTGAAAGTATATAGACACATCTTAAATAATCTAGTGGTAACAGAACATAAGTTCAGCAGATGTGTACAAATTACAAGTATATGAGTATTTAGGAAACAGAATCGCCAATACTATTATGAAATATTTGAAATTAAAATTTCTTTGATATATAAGATTTTATTCTCTAATTATAGCTTTTTTCAATCTCTGTCACCAACTCCAAATATTTTCAACATTTTGTCTATGACGATTTAAAAAAGTATTTTACTCCTCTCCTCTTGTATTACATCCCATTGATGTAATATACATAATATCAAATCATAACATAAGGAGCTTGTCTTAGAAGAAAATACAAATGACATTAGAAGTGCTTGTGAATTTTCTAATAAATATGCAACTTGATTTAAAACCTGATTTTTAATTATCTAACATTTATTCATTATTCAACAAATCTTTAGCAAAAGATAGCTGTACATCTAGATCTGCACCAGGCACCTTGGAGAATATAAAATGTGAAGAAATCCTTTTCTCTAATATTAAGAAACTTAGCATACAAACCTATAACAATCTGTTTTAGCTTGCAAAATACTAAAACACAGTATGATAAAACAAGAAATCCCTAATCAAGGAAATGAGTAGTGTGAAATGAGGTTGACTAAAGAAGGCTTGAAGATACTTTCCAAAAATAAGATGCAAACACTATGTAAGAAGCTATAAAGGCCAGGTGCAGTGGCTCACTCCTGTAATCCCAACATTCTGGGAGGCCAAGGTAGGCAGATCACTTGAGGTCAGGAGTTTGAGACCAGCCTGGCCGATATGGCAAAACCCCATCTCTACTAAAAATACAAAAATTAGCTGGGCATGGTGGCACGTGCCTGAAGTCCCAGCTACTCAGGAGGCTGAGGGAGGAGAATCGCTTGACCCTGAGAGGTAGAGGCTGCAGTGAGCCAGGATCGTGCCATTGTACTCCAAGCCTGGGCACCTGTCTAAAAAAAAAAAAAGCTATAAAATACAGTTGGTATGAATTTAAAGCCACAGCTATTCATCCCAAATAAAATCCTAAGATTTAATTATTAAAATTTATAGTAGTGACTTACTATTTCATCTTCCAATTCTTGGTCAACTCCTTCCAAATGTCCCTGGAGAAAAAGAGCCTTTTGCTTTTCTGCTATTTCATATGTTGGAAGCATCTCATTCTCATTGTGGAGTGCATCAAATTTTTTACTAAAATGTGCCATCTTCACATCTTGGCTAATATTTTCAAAGATGTCGACAGCATTTTCAGGACGCTCATTTAATATCTTGGTCAACATATTAGAAAGATGATCATATCTATCCAAACAGAAAATTCCAGATAATATACATGTCAAGAGCATTTGAAGAAGCATTTTTCTTTGACATTTCTGAGGTCATTAGATAAATATAGACGTTAAATGAAAAACAAAAAAAGAAAAAATATAGCTTAGGTCAATTAATAGAAAGTAGGCAATTATTGAACAGCTATTTGCAGACTCAGTTAGTTTGTTTTTAGGGAACTTCAATAACTGAAAGTCTTCAGAGATTTTCAGTGGATAACACTTAAGGTAATTTCTACTATGCCAGAAATAACTTATCCTAGAGTTTTCCTCAGGAAATGATTCTAATATAATAAGGATGTTTAAGTTATTAAAGAAAAACATTTTAGAGCATGATACATATTCCACATCAGGTACATTTTCACATTTTATTTCTGAAATTACAATCTTTTGGTTATATATTTAAAAGTGATTAACATTATTTTTCACTGTTTACTATAACTTCTTTTCCATTCCCCTTCCCCTGCCCTCACCCAATCCAATTTGATTTCTAATCCTGTTGACTCTGTCTTTAAGATCTGTTCTCTTTCTTTCCATTTTTTTTAAGCCAATTGGTACTTCAGTGTTTCTCAGAGCATCTTGCATTTCATATTGTAACATCCACTTACACACAACAAAAAAGTGCCATTAAATATTACTTACCTTTATTGAAATGTGATACAATCTAACATTTTGTTCTATTCTATTACAAACACTGCCCTAGATTTTTATTTCACAACTGAATTAGTGAAATTGCCTCTATCCTCTCAGTAATTTATTACATTTTATATAGAACTGCTAGTGTTTGCTTTTTCAAATACCAGAATTACAAAGTGAATGTTAAGAGGCCAAAATGTCTGTCAAAGTGTTCCTGTGTCCTGTCAAAGTGCTCTTTTCTTGAGAAAAAACTCCTCTGTTTGATGTGGAAATTTGTATAAATTGCTTCTCTGGTGGATACGCATTGTATCTCTCCAACTTTGTTTCTAATTATTAGTTCATTTAGACCTTCTAATAAAATTACTTTCATATATTTGCTAAGTTCTACCTGGGAGCTTTTGCTTGCTGTGAACCATATATATAATTTCTCTCAAAAAATAATTTAAAACTTTCATTCTTAGGGACTTAGCACTCAAGTCATTCCCCAAAATCATCCTTCCCTGGTTCAGAGGGGTTCTTCCTGAGAACAATGATATGCTGCTCTGAAATGTTATTACATTATATATTTCCTATTCAGCAACTGCAGTAGGTTCTTCACGGCCAAGATTAGGATTTTGTATGTCTCCTCTCTTATTATAGTGAAACAAAATAAACAGTTGTTCAATAATTGCCTACTTTCTATTAATTGACCCAAGCTATATTTTTTGCTTTTTCTTTTTCATTTAATGTCTATATTTATCTAATGACCTCAGAAATGTCAAAGAAAAATATGTATATTATATGGGAGATCAATGTAAAGGGCAGTTAAAAATATTATACAGTATTTGAAGAATATAAAATTCCTTCCTCAAATAATTCTTGTAAATGAACAGAAATGTTTTGACTAGGAGTTTCTTTAAAACTTCATCAAGCTTCCTTAATATTCATGCACTGTTGAAACTCATGGAGAAGGCTGGGCGCAGTGGCTGCCTGTAATCCCAGCACTTTGGGAGCCAGAGGTGGGTGAACCACCGGAGGTCAGGAATTTACGACCAGCCTAACCAACATGGTAAAACCCCGCCTCTATTAAAAAAACAAAAATTAATCAGGTGTGGTGGCAGGCACCTGTAATTCCAGCTACTTGGGAGGCTGAGTCAGGAGAATCACTTGAACCCGGGAGGCGGAGGTTGCAGTGAGCTAGATCATGCTACTGCACTCCAGCATGAGTGACAAAGTGAGACTCCGTCTCGAAAAGAAAAGAAAAAGAAAACTCATGGAGAAGACTCCAGACGAAAAACACTGTTGGTTATCGGGCAATAGCTGGGTTAATAATGAAAGGGTTTGATCTGCTTCAATAGCAGATGTGGATGGCATCAAATTAGGGACTCTCAATCCAAATTTTCATTTTATTTTTCAGGTTTCAATATAATGCATATATGTGCTTTATTCAAGTCCACACCTGAAAATGCCTTTGTGTCAAATTATGAAATCTATGCATTAGGTTTTAATTTACAATTATAGTTTTTTCTATTAGGGAGGATTAACAATTTATTTTTTTAATGGAAGAAAAGGAGCAAGCAATTCTTTACTATAGCCTTTTAATTCAATGACGAAAAACCATTTTCAGATTCCATATTTCAGTCAAAGACTGTTTAAATTGCCATGAAAAATAGCTTTTATGGCTGTCAAATTAGATCTGCATATAAGAGATGGAGTTAGTCATCTTTTACTAAACAATTTTGAACTGCAGGCACTAAAGTACTTAGAGGATAGCAGTGAATATTATGGAAGACATTCACTTATTACCTCAGAGACAGCATTTGGAAATAAAATTAAATTTAGATATGTAAGTAATATCAATTATAAAATATAAAATAATTCAATAAAGAAAAATTTCTCATGTTTTTGCATTCAGTTTTAAATTGTTAGTGAACTCACAAGTATTTGTAATGTATTCCTTTGCAATTTTAATAGTTTGTAAATTCATGCTTGTTATATAACATAGGGCAATACGTCAAGAAGTTTATATCAGAAATTCAAGTAGAATCCACTGCAGGGTAGCAAATTACATTCTTGCAGCTTAAGTAAATTGTAGTTTAAAATATTAACTAATAGGCTGGGTGTGGTGGCTCACGCCTGTAATCCCAACACTTTGGGAGGCAGAGGCAGGCGGATCATGAAGTCAGGAGATCGAGACTATCCTGGCTAACACAGTGAAACCACGTCTCTACTAAAAATACAAAAAAAAAAAAAAAAATTAGCTGGGTGTGGTGGCGGGCGCCTGTAGTCCCAGCTACTCGGGAGGCTGAGGCAGGAGAATAGCGTGAACCTGGGAGGCAGAGCTTACAGTGAGCCAAGATCGTGCTACCGCACTCCATCCTGGGGGACAGAGCGAGACTCTGTCTCAAAAAAAAAAAAATTAACTAATAAATAGTATTTCAAACTGATCTCACATTTCATGAGATTTCTCACATCATACATTAATGTTTTTATTCATTAGACTTTACAATTTTATCTCCTATATCTTAAAGCCTAGTAATAGCTGCAAGTATTTGCCACAATGTATACTCAGTAGGCATTTAATTAATATTTACTGATTAATCAGGAAGCACCCCAATAGATTATGGTGAAAACTTGGGAATTATGATTTGTATACATTGGTTTTCATGCATAGTTTCTGACTCGTAAGTCTCATACCACTTTTCATTTCTCCCCAAGATAGGCCTTAGAAACTGAAAGTATACTCTAACCTTTCTCCATGTCTGGCCATAATGAAATTCTCTAACCTACTTTGTCTGATTGACGGTCATAAGACCCGCATTTCAAAAGAGGTCCTGCTCCATATCAAGGAGGAAAGAATGCTCCACAGAGAGGCCAAGAAGAATCTGGATAGGCCTTGCTGGGTCTCCCCACTCAGTCTCTTAGCATTAGATTATACCCCTATAAATCACATTTCTACACAGTCATCAATCATGCCTATCCAATAACATCTCCATAAAAGACCCAAGAGAACAGGTTTCGGGGAGCGTCTGCCAGCTGAACACATGGAGGTTGCTGGAGGGTGGCCTTCCCAGAGAGGGCATGGAAGCTTTGCACTCCCTACCCAATACCTCTTCATATGCATCCTGTGTAATCTCCTTTATAATAAGCCAGTAATATTAGTGTTTCCCTGAGTTCTGTGAGCCACTCTAGCACATCAGTCGAACCCAAGGAGGGAGTTGTGGGATCCCTGATTTATAGCTGGTTGGTCAGAAGCACAGGTTAATCAGCCTGGGGCTTGTGATTGGCATTGGAAGTGTGGGGAAGTCTTGTGGGATTGAGCCCTCAACCTGTGGGATCTGACGCTATCTCCAGGTGGATATGTCAGAATTGAATCAGAGGACACCTAGTTGGTGCCCGCTGCAGAAGGGATTGCTTGCTTGTGGATAGGAAAACAGAACCCCAAACATTCTGTCACAGAAGTGTTCTGTGTTGAGGCTGGGCACAGTGGCTCACGCCTGTAATCCCAGTTACTTGGGAGGCTGAGGTAGGAGAATCACTTGAACCCGGGAGGCAGAGGCTGCAATGAGCCGAGATGGTGCCACTACACTCCAGCCCGGGCGACAAAGCAGACTCCGTCTCAAAACAAAGACAAAACCAACAGCAACAACAAGAAGTCTTCTATGTTGGTTGTTGTAGAGTGAAAGAATATAAAAAGCATTCATTTCTTCTTACTCGATTAATAGTTGCTGGCATTGTGCTACCACTAAGTATATAGTGGTATACAAAATTCAGAGTCCCTACCCTTTGGGGGCCTGCAATCTAGTGGGAGAGTCAGATAATCAAATATAAGTCTATCTCTCTGTATATACAACTATAAATGACATTAAATGCTATGAAGGAAAAGAATAAGCTTTTTAGTAGTGTTCCATGGAAGTTGAGTTCCGAAGAATGAGGAGCCAGCCAGACAAAGACTTAGAAAAGAAGCCTTCTGGGCCCAGGGAACAGCCATGGGGCTGGAGCTTAGTGATGGAGGGAGAGGTAAGAGTCTGTAAGTGTTGTCAGCCACTGGAATCTTGAGCAAATTAGGTTCTCCATGACTTGGTCTCCTCATTTACAAAAACAAATGAGTTGTATTAGATGTTTTCCAAAATCCCTTCTAGCCCTAAAATACTATTGACCCTATCATTATGTAACTCTGGAAGCAAAAATCTATAGAAATCTACATTGTCGTAAGTTCTAAAATTAAAGCTATAATGGGATGGGCAGAACCTATGTAGACTATTGATCATCACATTTTAAGAGACTTGGATAAAATGGCATGTGTTCCAGGTGGCTTGTATAGTGACCAGTTCTCCTAGTTTGTGAGGACTAAGGGGTTTCTTAGGATAAAGAACTTTCAGCGCTCAGCCAAACTGAGATGGTGGTCACCCTAGCACAGCCTGGGTTGGGAACTCAAAAGCCATGCAAGCCATAGCATCTACAGATGAGAGACATATGATTGCTTTCACTGGTAGACAGTTATTTTTCACAAGTATCCTGGAGAGATGCTTGGACTTTATGGTCTTTATGATATCTTTCAAGCCCGAGACTCCATAATTCCTAAGTTTTATTTTTTGTGTGTGCCTAGGATCTTTGAAGAAGCTGCAGGAAAAGCAAAAAAAAAAAAAAGGTTAAGAAAAAGAAGGCATAAGAATCTCCATTAATGACCTGTTTTGAGTCATGTGATCCAGACTTATGTCATTAACTCTCTTTTACTAATACAATCTTTTCAAATATATTTTGATTCACTCACAGAAACACACTCTCACACAGACATACTCACATACCCTCTTGCTTTGCCAAACTTTTACCTTTTTTCCCTCTGAGACTTACAGATTAAAGCCCGACTTGCTACTAGTCTTCAGCAGGTAAGCCTTAGCATTCTGAATGGTGGTCTCAAGCATGCTGGGGGCCCCTTCAGAGCCCCCAGGCGCAGGCAGCTGTAAATCACAGTCACTGTTTGAGTCTGCCTCCTGAAAAACGTCAAATCTCAGCTCTTTCTGTTTAGCATCGTTATAGCTCACGTCCCTTGGTCCACACAGGTGGGGTTTGGGTTGCTGAGATTGTTGAAAGGTGTTTCGCTCTGACTGGCTTGTGTGAAGAGGAATTGATTCTCTTTTATCAGATGATTGTTCCAAAGGATCAGGATAAGGTGTTCCAGCTTCAGGAATCACACTCGTGGTCCTGTGTGACTGAGGTGGTGCCACGAGGTCTTGTCTGGCCGGAGCCGGGGGAGAAGGAGTGGAAGAGGGCTCCCGCAGAGACAGAGGAGCAGGTGATGATGTTTCTGGCCCCGCGGGGCCACCCAGAGGCGTCCTGGCTCTAGACTGGGGGCTCCAAGGACGGCTGCTTCGGGACTGGCGTCCAGTTTCTGGCCCCTGCTTCGCCTCCAAGGGCTCAGACGACTCAGGCTCAGAATATTGGGGAGAAGCTGCTGTCTTTCCTTCCCATGACCGCCTTGCTTCCCCTAGTTCTTCTTGGTTTTCTTTTTCTTGCTTCGGGGAGGTTGAGTCTTCCATGGAAGCAGTTCGAGAAAAAATGTTCTGGATGAAAGGGGCGTGAAAATATGGAAGAAGGCAACTCAGTTCAGTTACTTTGCCGCCGTCTCTTAAGCGATTTCTGGGTCCTGGTTGCTCTGTAAGTTGCTGCGTCCTATCTCCATAGCAACCCCAGGCCGGGTTCCTCTCAGAAAAACAGCGCCGTGTTGCCGGGATTCGAGGGCGGAGACTAAGAGAGAGATGAAAATCCTAGCTTTGTGATTTGGTATAACCTCGTTCTATCGCAGCCAATCCGACTTAGACTCGACCAGTCTTGCTTGGAAACTGAGAACTCCAGGTCCTGCGCCTTGAGCACAAAGCAGGAAGAATGGCGACCCCATGCGAGAGATCTTCAGGGGTCTGAGACTTTGATCCAAGTTGTGCTGTGAGGAGCGAGTGGTGCGTTAGTGGAGGGACAGTATATCCATGAAGCGTGTGTGTGGAGGGTGTGTGTGAGAGAGAGAGAGAGAAGGAAGGGAAGAAGAGAGGAAGGGAGGGCGGGAGGGAGAGAGGGACAGAGAGGGGGAGAGAGGGCAGAAGAGACCGACCTTGGTAATCTTGGAGATGCAGGTGACAACGGGAACCCAGTGAGCTGACCATGAGAGCCCAAGTCTCACATTTAGCGTGCATCAGCTACCACCAACCAACTCTAAAGACTCGGAGAATAGACAAAGCAGTCCTGAGTTTTGTTCTTCCTACTTATAAGGAATCTCCTGATGATTAGGCAGAATATTATACTTGAGGATAAGGCAATACAGAAAACTTATAAATAGGCAATTCGTGGGTTACTCGTTTTCAAATTAACACTAAACTATATTGGCATAATATAATTTTTATTTGATAATGTAAATGTAAATTCATAATTTTGCAATGATTTAAGGTCAAGATTATGACTATTCATTTCTAGTATGCAGTCTCCAATATGAAGAAGGTATAGAAGATTGGATCATATCTGGACTTAACTATAAACTATACATTAATTGAAGTATTTAATGTTAATTATTTGTTTTGTATTTCTTTCTCTTTTTAAATATACCAACAAATACTTGGCATTTGACAGTTTACATTGATATAACTTCTATTTAGCAAGATGTTGCTCCAAATTCTAACTTCATGGGAGAACATGATACTCCTCCATTCGGTGTGGTGAGGGAATCACAGACTAAAATAAATTTGATAAAAACTGTGTGCCCACACACAAAATGTTGAATATAACTTCTGCTGGCACAGAGATTCTTTAAAGTCAAATGTCTGGGATTTAGAATGCTCGAATTTCTAAAAACAAAACATTAAAATATACTAGAACAATAAATTCTGAGGTCTTTTGGTAATTGGTGCAAGAAGTTAGCATTTTTCCCCCTTAATTTCTCCCTTGCAGCTGGCAAGCTATAACGGAGGCTTTTTTTTTTTTTTCTTTGAAAGACAAGCCAGAGGGCCAGGTGTGGTGGCTCATGCCTGTAATCCCAGCACTTTGTCTTTTTTCATGCAGGTAATCCCAGCACTTTTGTCTTTTTTCTTCGAAAGACAAGCCAGAGGGCCAGGCGCAGTGGCTCACGCCTGTAATCCCAGCACTTTGAGAGGCCAAGGCAGGTGGATCACCTGAGGTCAGGAGTTTGAGACCAGCCTGGCCACCATGGCAAAACCCCGTCTCTACAAAAATACAAAAATTAGCTGGGCATTGTGGCTAGTGCCTGTAATCCCAGCTACTCTGGAGGCTGAGGCAGGAGAATTGCTTGAACCCAGGAGGCAGAGGTCGCAGTGAGCTGAGATCGTGCCACTGCACTCCAGCCTGGATGACAGGCCTGGACTCCAGCCTGGGCAACAGACTAGAGTCAAAAAAGCCTGTGTCAAAAAAAGAAAGAGAGAGAGAGAGAGAGAGAGAGAGAGAAAGAAAAGAAAGACAAGCCAGAGAAGGGTAGTAGGGCCAGGAGAAAGAACGCATGAAGGAACAGATGTAGCTTGCTTATCTCTCCAGTTTAGGAGTGAAGAGCAACTGAAAGGAAGAATATAACTGTCCGTTATTATTCCTGCTTCATTTTCAGTCCAGAGCTTTATCTTGACTCTTGACTCTTGACAAAGCTTTATCTTTGATTTGACTTTGACAAATCCTAAATTTGCTTCTTACTGTTCTTAAGATAAAGACTAAAGCTCTTAGCCTACTTATGTTCTCAGTTTTGTATTAAGCTTCATATAATGCTGACCTCATAAAAATGGGTTGAGAAGTGTTTCCTCGTTTTCTGTTTTCTGGAATAGATTATCTAGAACTGGTGTCATTTCTTTAAATGTTTAGTAAAATTTACAGTGAAACTGTATGAGTTTGGAGACTTTTATTTTAAGTGGTTTTTAAACTGCAAATTCAAACTTTTAAGTTGTTATAGGACTGTTCAGATGATCTCTTTCATCTTGGATGCATATTGGTAGTTTGCAATTTTAAAGGATTTTATGCATTTCATCCAAGTTGTTGAACTTAACGTTTGCAGAGTTCTTTGCAGTATTCCATTCTCATCCTTTTAATGTTTCCGGGATCTATAGTGATAGCTCCTCTTCCATTCTTGATTTTGATAATTTGCCCTCTTTTTTTTTCTTTGTCTTATTAGAGGTCTATCAATCTTACTGGACACTGTTAAAATTAGCTTTGGGTTTTATTTATTTTCTCTATTATTTTTGTTTTCAATCTCATTGATTTCTGTTCTTATTTGTTTGCTTCTCTTTACTTTGTATTTATTTTGCTCTTGTTTTGCTAATGTCTTGAAGTGGAAACTTGGATTATTGATTTGAGATTTCTTTTTTTTTTTCTGATGTAAGTGTCTAGTGTTTGGTGGTGGTGGTTGTTGTTGTTGTTTTGAGACTCAGTCTCACTCTGTCACCCAGGCTGAAGTGCAGTGGCACAATCCTAGCTCACCGCAATCTGCATCTCCCGGGTTCAAGCAGTTCTCCTGCCTCAGCCTCCCGAGTAGCTGGGATTACAGGTACCCACCATCACACCCAGCTAATTTTTGTATTTTTAGTAGAGATGGGGTTTCACCATGTTGGCCAAGCTGGTCTCAAACTTCTGACCTCCAGTGATCCACCCACGTCAGCCTCCCAAAGTGCTGGGGATTACAGTTGTGAGCCACCGTGCCTGGCCCTAAGTGTCTAGAGTTTTATATATTCCTTTTAAACATTCATTTTTACATTTTTATTTTTATTTTAAGTTCTGGGCTACATGTGCAGGATGTGCAGGTTTGTTACATAGGTAAACATGTGCCATGGTGGTTTGCTGCACCTATCAACACATCACCTAGGTATTAAGCCCAGCATGCATTAGCTATTTTTCTTAATGCTCTCCTTCCTCACCCTCCACCTCCTAACAGGCCTCAGTGTGTGTCATTCCCCTCCCTGTGTCCGTGTGTTCTTATTGTTCAGTTCCCACTTATAGGTGAGAGCATACGGTGTTTGGTTTTCTGTTACTGCATTAGTTTGCTGAGGGTAATTGCTTTCAGTTCCATCCATGTCCCTGCAAAGGACATGATCTCATTCCTTTTTATGGCTGAGTAGTATTCCATGGTATATATGTGCCACATTTTCTTTATCCAGTCTATCACTGATAGGCATTTAGGTTGATTCCATGTCTTTGTTATTGTGTATAGTGCTGTTATGAACATACACATGTATCTTTGTAATAGAATTATTTATATTCCTTTGGGTATATACCCAGTAATGAGATTGCTGGGTCAAATGGTATTTCTGTTTCTAGATTTTTGAGGAATTGCCACACTGTCTTCCACAATGGTTGAGCTAATTTACATTCCCACGAATAGTGTAAAAGCATTCCTATTTCTCTGCAACCTCACCAGCATCTGTTATTTCTTGACTTTTTAACAATTGCCATTCTGACCGGCATGAAATGGTATCTCATTGTGTTTTTGATTTGCATTTCTCTAAGGATCAGTGATGTTAAGCTTTTTTCATATGTTTGTTGGCTGCATGAATGTCTTCTTTTGAGAAGTGTCTGCCCTTTAAACATTATTTCAGCTGTATCCAACAGATTTTGATATGTCATTTCCTTTTAATTCAGTCCAATATACACTATTTAAAATTTCCATTAGACTTCCTCATCGAGCTATGAGTTATTTTTAAGTGTGTTATTTAATTTTTGAGAGTTTGGAGATTTTCTTTTTTTTATGATTAATTTATATGTAATTCCATTATTGTCAGAGAATATACTTTGTATGATGCTATATTAAGGTTAAATTTCTGATTTTGGATTTATTTTCTGTGGCATTCACACAGCTTCTTAAATCTGTATGTTTATGTTTTTCGCCAAATTTTAAAATGTTTCAGCCACGATTTTTTTTAAAAAATGTGTTTCTATTCCACACTCATTCTTTTGCTTTTTTGCCCCAGTGACATAAATGTTAGATCTTTTGTTGCCTTTCCACAGATCCCTGAGTTTCTGATCATTTGTTTCATCTATTTTCCTTATGATGCTAAATTATATAACTTCTATTGACCTATCTTCAAGATCATTGGTTATTTCTTCTTTTGTTTTCATTCTGCTTTTGAGCCCATCTAGTGAGTTTTTAAAAATTTGTTATATTTTTCCATTGTGAAAGTTTTTAAATGATTATTTATATCTTTAATTTATTTGCTGAGGCTTTCTATTTTTTCATTTGTTTTAAAGGTGTTTATAATTGCTTCTTGGAGTATTTTGATGATGACTGCTTTAAAATCTTTGTTAGGGAATTCCAACATTTGTGCCATCCTGGTGTTAGCATTTGTTGTCATTTTTCATTCAAGTTGAGGATTCCTGGGTTTTTGGTATGACAAATACTTTTGGATTTTATCCTATATATTTATATTTTTGGAGACTGTGGTTCCTACATAAATCTTCTATTTTAGTAGACAGTCAACTTTCCTAAACTCATAACATATGTCCAATCCAATTTTGTGAGCTATAGTTTGAAAGTCAATTTAGTTTTCAAAACCTATGAAATAAAATTCTGGTCTGCCTCTCTATGTGCTACTTAGAGGTCAATTTAAAACATGAGCCGTATTCACCCAGTCATTCAGTTCTTATACCCTTTGTTGTGTTGATTCTTTTTTATTTTATGCATGAATCACTTAGGGTTTGCTTAGTAATTTATATACAGGTTTAAAAAATTCACCCTCCAACCCCATTGGGACTCCCCTGTGTACTCTTTACCTCATTCTGTAATGGGGAGGGGATGGTGTGTGCAACCTCTTTGCAACCGTTCACTTAACGCAGAATGGAAAAGAGAGAAACAGACGCTGCCTCTGCTCCTGTTAACGCAGGGTGGAGACAACTGACAGGACTCTACCTCACAGTCTTAAAAAGGCTCAGTGTGTGTGGCAGGGGATAGGATGCCACCTCTGTTTGTGCTCATGTAGAGTAGGGACAGTTAAACAGGCTGAAACACATTGGCTCTACAGTACCCAGTGTGCAGGAGGCAGAATGTGGCTGCTTCTTTGGGTTTGACTGTAGTAGAGTGGGTAGAGTACAAATAGATTCGGTTCTGTAGGGCCTTCGTATTCCTAGTCTTTGTCTAGGGAGAGAAGACCCTTCCTAAGGCTTTTCAAAGTCTGGGCACGCTGGAATTTCCACGTGTAGATTTCTCTAGTGCCATATTTGGATATATAAGGTGGGGTGGGGGGAAATCCCAGAGAATTCACCACTGGGTTATTCCTAAAATTCTGTGATCTCTGGCCAGTCTTCCTTCTTTTCTCCACCTTTCGGAATCTTCTGATAGTTTATTTTACTTGGGGTTTTTAGTTGTAATTAATAGGAGTAGAATGGTATGTGCTTACTTTATCCTTCAGTGATCAAGGGGCTAAAATCTTTGAGAAACGAGAGGATTAACCTAGGAGTTGGTCATTAATTACCGCAAGAATAGATAATGAAGGCTGGGTCCTGTGGCTTATGCTTATAATTCCTGTGCTTTGTGGGACTGAGGTGGGAGGATCGCTTGAGCCTAGGAGTTTGAGACCAGCCTGAGCAACAGAAGGGTACCCTGTCTGTACACAGTAAAAAAATTAGCCAAGCGTGGTGGCACATGCCTGTAGTTCCAGCTACTCAGGAGGCTAGGGTGGGAGGATTGCTTGAGCCTAGGAGTTTGAGACCAGCCTGGGCAACATAACGGGACACTGTCTGTATAAAATTAAAAAAGTAGCCAAGCGTGGTGGCACGTGCCTGTAATTCCAGCTACTCAGGAGGCTAGAGTGGAAGGACTGCTTGAGCCTGGGAGGTCGAGCCTGCAGCGAGCTCTGAGAGTGCCACTGCACTTAAGCCTGGGCAACAGAATGACAGAGTGAGACCTTGTCTCAGGAAAAAGAGGAATAATAATAACAGTAAATAGATAATGGGTGATACGAATAGATGACATGAAACTCAAAACTGAGTGTTTTTATGGAGGAGAGTGGGCTAATAATCTGAAAGGAGCAATAAGTAAAAAGGAAGGCAAAACCCCAATAGCGAGAAAGAAAATAGCCACGACTTGAGTTATAAGGGAAGCATTATCTTAGAAATGTTCATAGTAGCCTCTGAGGATCATTTGTATTTCTGTGGAATCTGTTGTAAAGCCATCTTTGTCATTTCTGATTGTGTTTTTTTGGATCTTTTTTTCTTTGTTAATCTAGCTAGCCATCTATTGATTATTTTTATCCTTTCAAGGGACACGCCTGTAATCCCAGCACTGTGAGACTGAGGCAGAGGATGGCTTGAGCTCAGGATTTCAAGACCAGCCTGGGCAACATAGTGAAACCCCATCTCCACCAAAAGTAGAAAAAATTAGCCCGGCATGGTGGCTCAGGCCTACGGTCCCAGCTACTTGGGAGGCTGAGGTGGGAGGATTGCTTGAGCCTGAGAGGCAGAGGTTGCTGTGAGCTGTGATCACACCACTGTACTCCAGCCTGGGTGACAGAGCAATATCCTGTCTAAAGCAAAAACAACAACAATAAAAAAGAATCAACCTTTTGTTTAGTTGGGTTTTATTTAATTTTGTTTTAGGTCTCAATTTCATTTAGTTTTGCTCTGATTTTAATTATTTTTGTATGCTAGGTTTGGGCTTACTTTGTTTTTGATTTTCAAGTTCTTTTAGGTGTGATGTTAGGTTGTTGAGATCTTTCTATCATCTTGATGTAGGTGTTTAGCACTATACATTTTCCTCTCAACACTGCTTTTTCTGCATTCCAGAGGTTTTGGTACTTTGTGTCACTATGTTCATTTGTTTTGAAGAATTTTTAAATTTCTACCTTTATTTCATTGTTTACCCAAAAGTCATTCAGGAGGAAATTGTTTACCTTCCATTACTTGGAAAGTATTTGTGTGGTTCTGAGAGTTCTTCTTGGTATTGATTTCTATTCCTATTCTACTGTAGTGCAAGAGGATACTTGACACGATATAATTTTTTTTTAATTTCTTGAGTTTTGCTTTATGACTGAGCATGTGGTCAATTTTACAATATATTCCATGTCTAGATGAGAAGAATGTATATTCTGTGGGTGTTGGGTGGAGTATTTTGTAGATATCAAATATTGACTTTAAGTCCAGAATTTCTTCATTAGTTTTCTGCCTCCATGATCTGTCTAATGCTGCAATACGGTGTTCAAGTCCCTCCACTATGACTGTGTGGCGGGACTTCAAAAAAGGCTACCTAAGTCTTTTTTTGGATCTAGGAGTAATTGCTTCATACATCTGAGTGCTCCAATGCTGGTTGTGTATATTTAAATTTTTTTTGTTGCATTAAATCCTTCATCATTACGTATTTTCTTTTTTTGTCCTTTTATACTGTTGCTGGTTTCAAGTTTGTTTTATCCAATGTAAGAATAGGGATCCTGGCTGGGCGCGGTGGCTCAGGCCTATAATCCCAGCACTTTGGGAGACCGAGGTGGCCAGATCACAAGGTCAGGAGTTTGAGACTAGCTTGGCCAGCATGATGAAATCCTGTCCCTACTAAAAATACAAAAAAATTAGCTGGGTATGGTGGTGCACGCCTGTAGTCTCAGCTACTCGGGAGCCGAGGCAGGAGAATTGCTTGAACCCAGGAGCCGGAGGTTGCAGTGAGCTGAGATGGTGCCACTGCACTCCAGCCTGGGCAAAAGAGTGAGACTCAGTCTCAAAAAAAAGAAAAAAAAAAGGAAAAGTAAAAGAAAAGGGATCCTGCTCTTTTTTTGTTTTTCATTTGTGTGCTATTTTCTCCATCCCTTTACTTTGAGCCTATGAGTGTCATTCCACGTGAGATGGGTCTTGCTAAGACAGTAGAAGGTTGGATCTTGTGGTTTTTTTTTTTTTTTTTTTTTTTTTTTTGAGACAGAGTCTTGCTGTGTCGCCCAGGCTGGAGTGCAGTGGTGCGTGATCTCGGTTCACTGCAACCTCCGCCTCCCTCCCTGCGTTCAAGCAATTCTCCTCCTCAGCCTCCCAAATAACTGGGACTACAGGCGCCCGCCATCACACTCGGCTATTTTTTTTGCATTTTTCATAGAGACGGGGTTTCACTACATTGACCAGTCTGGTCTCCAACTCCTGACCTCATGATCCGCCCGACTCAGCCTCCCAAAGTGCTGGCAAAATAGGCGTGAATCACTGCACCTGACCTGGATGTTGTTTTTTAAATACAGTTTGCTAGTCTGTGTCTTTTAAGTGGAGTGTTTTGAATGTTTACATTGAAGATTAGTATTTTTATGTGAGGTTATGGTGTTGTAAGCTGCTGCTTTGTAATCTCCATTGTGTGGTTGCTTTGTTGCACCTGTGGGCATTGTACTTATATATGTTTTGATGGTAGCAGATATTGTTCCTTCATTTCTGTGTTTAGAACTCCCTTAAGCATCTCTTATATGGCCGGTCTGGTAGTAACAGATTTCGTTAGTGATTGCTTACCTGGAAAATACTTTATTTGTGCTTCATTTATGAAACTTAGCTTGGTGGAATATGAAATTTTTAGTTGGACTTTATTTTCTTTAAGATTGCTACAAACAGGCCCCCAGACTCTTGTGGCTTGTACAATTTCTGTTGTGAAGTCTGCTGTTAGACTGATGGACATCCCTTTATAGGTGATATGGCTCTTTTCTCTAGCTGCCTTTAAGATTGTTTCTTTCATGTTCACTTTGGAAAATCTGATGACTATATGCTTTCAGGATTGTCATCTTGTGTAATATCGACAGGAGTTCTCTGAATTTTTTGTGTCTGTGTTATTGAATTCTCTAGCAAGCTTGGGGAAATTTCAGACTATATCCTTAAATATGTTTTCCAAGTTGCTTACATTCTCTTCTCTCTCATGAATGACAGTGAATCACAAATTGATTGTTTTATGTAATTCCATATTTATTAAAGGCTTTGTTGATTTTTTAAAATCTTTTTTCTTTATTTTTGTCTGACTGGGTTGATTTGAAGGAATGGTCTCTGAACTGAGAAATTCTTTTTTCTGCATGGTCTGGTCTGTTGTTAAGGCTTCCAACGGTAATTTGAAATTTCTGTCATAAATTTTTCAATTCCAGAAATTCTGCTTAGTTCTTTCTTAATAAAAGTATGTCATCTTTCAAAACTTGGATCATTTTTCTAGGTTCTTTTTGTTAGATTTAATTTTTCTCTTGAATCTGGTTGAGTTTTTTGGCCATCCATATTCTGAATTCTATGTCTGTCATTTCTGACATTTCTTTTTTTAGGATCCATTGCTTGGGAGCTAGTGGGGTTCTTTGGAGGTGATAAAATGCTGTGGCTTTTTTATGTCCAGAGTTCTTGCACTCGTTTTTTCTCATCTGGGATAGCTGATTCTTCTCTCCTTTTTAATTTGCTATCATTTGGATGGATTTTCATTATTTTTAAATCTTTTTCCCCTTAGGGATACAACAGTGGTGTGTATGATGTCTGATCAATTGGCTTCATTTCTAGGTGCTTTTAGGGTGCCAAAGCTCTGTATAGGTTCCTCGTTTGCAGCTAGGTTCATGCAGTGACTTTCTCAGACGTTGCTTGTTGTAGCAATGTAATTTTGTTTTGTGGTATAATTTAGGCTGCCTTCCAGTTGGTAGCACTTAACAGTGAAGGACAGGGGATAGGCTCCTACTCACTGTATTTGCCCATTTTTATTTTAGTGCATCTGAAGCAGTGTTCTGGTGAGGAGTGGTGGAAGACAAGACATGACTCTCTCTATAAGTCCATTCCTGGGCCTTGGTGGTGTCTCCTTTAGCTACTGGCACTTACACTCATGTTACCTTTGTCCTAAAGGGGGCTTTGGCAAGCTGTGCTTTCTGTATTCCCTTAGGGGCAGTCAGCACCAAGGGGTAGTCACCAGGCAATCCATTACTACCTGGGACCCACCAGTTCTCTGTGCTTGCGGAAGTCAGAGGGGACTGTGGGGTTGTCTTGTGTGATCTGGTGATGCAGTTGTCAGAGATTTTCAAACCGGAGTGACTCCATCTTGAATAGGGGCTGGGTAAAATAAGGCTGAGACCTACTGGGCTGCATTTCTAGGAGACTAGACATTCTTAGTCACAGGATGAGATGGGAAGTCAGCACAAGGTACAGGTCACAAAGACTTTGCTGATAAAACAGGATGTGGCATAGTAACCGGTCAAAACCCACCAAAACCAAGATGGCGATGCCGGTGATCTCTGGTTGTCCTCATTGCTCATTATACGCTAATTATAATGCATTATGCTAAAAGACACTCTCACCAGCACCATGACGGTTTACAAATGCCATGGCAATGTCTGGAAGTTACCCTATATAGTCTAAAGAGAGCAGGAGCTCTCAGTTCTGGAAAATCTCTGCTCCTTTCCCAGAAAACTCATGAATAATCTACCCCTTGTTTAGCATATAATCAAGAAATAACTAAAAATATATTCAGTTGAGCAGCCCATGCCACTGCTCTGCCTATGAAGTACCCATTCTTTTATTCTCTTATTTTCTTTATTAACTATCTTTCACTTTGCTCTATGGACTCACCCTGAATTCTTTCTTGTGGAAGGTTCAAGAACCTTCTCTTGGGGTCTGGATCGGGACTGCTTTCCAGTAACACAGTGGCTCAAGCATGGGGGATCCCCAGAAAGGGCAGTGGTATCACGGGTGTGCAACTTCTGTGACACCTGCAATCTGCAGTTTTTTAGCCCAGTAGATGGCTGTTAAATATGATCTTTTCTGTTTACCCCAATTGCTTTTTAAATTTATTTTCATAGGCTTTTGGGGCACAGGTGGTAATTGGTTAATGAGTAAGTTCTTTAGTGGTGATTTGTGAGATTTTGGACTACTACCACCCAAGCAGTACACACTGAACCCAGTTTGTAGTCTTTTATCCCTCACCCCCTTCCCACCCTTTCCCCTGAGTCCCCAGAGTCTATTTTATCATTCTTATGCCTTTGCATCCTCAGAGCTTAGCTCCCACTTATGAGTGAGATCATATGATGTTTGGTTTTCTGTTCCTGAGTTACATCACTTAGAATAATAGTCTCCAATTACATACAGGTTGCTGTGAATGCCATTAATTCATTCCTTTTTATGGCTGAGTAGTATTCTAGTATGTGTGTGTGTGTGTGTATATATAAAACAGTTTCTTTATCCACTCATTGATTGATGGGCATTTGGGCTGGTTCCACATTTTGCAATTGCAAATTGTGCTGCTATAAACATGAGTGTGCAAGTATCTTTTTCGTATAATGACTTCTTTTCCTCTGAGTAGATACTCAGTAGTGGGATTGCTGGATCAAATGGTAGTTCTACTTTTAGTTATTTAAGAAATCTCCACATTGTTTTCCATGGTGGTTGTACTGGTTTACATTTCCACCAGCAGTGTAAAAGTGTTCCTTTTTGCAACACATCCACACCAACATCTATTATTTTTTGATTTTTTGATTATGGCCATTCTTGCGGGAGTAAGGTGGTATCTCATTATGGTTTTCATTTGCATTTCCCTGATAATTAGTGATGTTGAGGATTTTTTTCATATGATTGTTGGCCATTTGTATATGGAGTCAAAGGAGATCATCTCGGAGCTTTAAGATTTGACTGCCCCACTGGATTTTGAACCTGCTTGGGGCCTATAGCCCCTTTGTTTTGGCCAATGTCTCCCATTTGGAACAGCTATATTTACCCAATTCCTATACCTCCATTGTATGTAGGAAGTAACTAACTTCCTGTTGATTTTACAGGCTCATAGGTGGAAAGGACTTGCCTTGTCTCAGGTGAGACTTTGGACTACGGACTTTTGAGTTAATGTTGAAATGAATTAAGACTTTGGAGGACTGTTAGGAAGGCATGATTGAGTTTGAAATGTGAGGGCATGAGATTTGGGAGGGGCTGGGGCAGAATGATATGGTTTGGCTGTGTTCCCACCCATACTTCATCTTGAATTGTAACTCCCACAATTCCTATATGTTGTGGGAGGAACCTGGTTGGGGGTAATTGAATCATGGGGGTGGGACTTTCCCATGCTGTTCTCATGACAGTAAATTTGTCTAATGAGATCTGATGATTTTAAAAATAGGAGTTTCCCTGCACAAGCTCTCTTTGCCTGCTGCCATGCATGTAAGACGTGACTTGCTCCTCCTTGACTTCCACCATGATCGTGAGGCTTCCCCAGCCACATGACACTGTAAGTTCATTAAACCTCTTTCTTTTGTAAATTTCCCCTTCTTGGGTATGTCTTTACCAGCATCATGAGAATAGACTAATACACCTGGTCTTGATGAATCTTCCTATTTATTTTGATCCTCTAAATTCTCTCACTAATGTTTTACATTTTGTTGTGTAAAGATTTTGCATTTGTTTTGTTAAGTTTATTCTTATGTTTTATTTTTTGGTGCTAAGTGCAAATTGCATTTTATCTTAATTTGTTTTTATCATTATATAGAAATATAATATTCTTGTACCTCATGAACTTACTAAGAATTATTTCTAGAACTGTTTTTGTAAACATCTTGAGAATACAATATTAAGTTTTTGAGAATAAAGAGAGTTTTATTCCTTCCTTTCTAAACTGGCTGCCTTTATTTTCTATTTATTTTATTTATTGCACTGGGTAAAACCCAATGTTAAATAAAAATGATAGGAATGATCCTTACCTTGCTCCCTACTTTGAGAGGAAAGCATTTAGTCTTTCTCCATTATCTGTGATGTTATCCGTAAGTTTCTTGTAGATCTTCTTTATCAGGTTTATAAAGTACCTTTCTATCTTAATTTGCTGAGAATTTTATATCAAAATTGAGTTTTGATTTGGTCAAGTAACTTTTCTTTGCCTAATATGATGCTATTATGATATATTTTCTTCATTGTATTGTGTATTTCATAAAACTAATTTTTGGATATTTAGACCAACTTTGCATTGATGTGATTCATTGCATTTAGTCATCCTGAATAATCCTTTATTTAAATAGCTGGATTCCACTTGCTAATATTTTGTTAGCTATTTCACGAGGTATATTAGTGATATAATTTGGCTGTGTCCCCATCCAAATCTCCCTTGAATTGTAGCTCCTATAATTACCTTGTGTTGTGGGAGGGACCCAGGGAGAGATAATTGAATCATGGGGGCAGTTTTCCCCATATTGTTCTTGTGCTAGCAAATAAATCTCCTGAGATCTGTTGGTTTTATAAGGGGAAACCCCTTTTGCTTGGCTATCATTCTCTTCTCTTGTCTTCCACCATGTGAGAAGTGCCTTTTACCTTCCATCATGATTATGAGGCCTCCCTAGCCATGTGAAACTGTGAGTCCATTAAACCTCTTTTTCTTTATAAATTACCCAGTCTTGGGAATGTCTTTATCAGTGGCATGACAATGGACTACAGTAAATTGGTGCCAGTAGACTGAGGTGCTGTTCTATAAATATGTGCTCCCACACATTTCCAAGGCCCACCTAGAATCATTTTCTCTAGCAAGACTTGGGGTCTATGGGCACTAGCCAAGGGCACTAGTTCAAGACTCATCCTTCCAAAATCTGCCCTCAGCTAGTTCTGATCTACTGCTATGCTGCCACTGAGTCACCTTGGTGATTTAAATCATTTTATAAGACGTTTTAGTTTTGGCTCCCCCAGGAAGCAGTCTAAAATCTACATGAAGATGAAGTACTCTTAGGAACAGTCTGTGAGGAAATGAAAGAAGCACAATTGGGCAGAGTCAAAAGTTGAACTACACTGTAGTTGTAACAGAGACAACAGGTATTTGAATAGGAAGCTAAGGAGCTGGGATGCCTTTCAGAATTGTTCTAAATTGAGAACGTTTTGTTGCTACAGATGTGAATGCATGACAGCATTTATGCAGTTGTAACTGAGGGAGGTATAGTCTGCACATCGAAATAAGCTTTTATTTCTTTTATTGAATTATATATTTTTATATATGTATATATTTTTAATAATGGCAAAAAGAAGATGAAGGATTATACTTCTTCATTGTAAATTAATTGTGTAGGGTAAGTGGAATAGGTGAAATGTGAAAGATAAGAGATTCATAGACAGAGTCTCTTGAAACACTTCCTTCCCTAGTAAGTGACCAATTTGGAACATGTTGATCAATTTTTCTAAGTTATTTATATTAAGGAAGTATTATTATCCTAATTTTACAGATGAGGAAATTGAAAATCAGGGGTTCAAGAATTTTTTTCAAGCTCTCACAGTTAAAGAGCCTATTATTCCAATTCTCACTATTTTTTCACAAGTCTGACCAACTGTATCATATATCTTCATACTAAGCAATGTGTCAAATTTCAGTGATGAACTAAAATATTAAGGTTTAAATATTAAATCTTCACTATCTTTTTTTCTCTTGTGCTCAAGCTCCCTAGGGCTGGCTCAAAAGCGTGGAGGTTCATTATCAGTTGAGTGTCAATGTCGGAAAGAGAAAACCCCAACCCTCCTATATAAAAAGTACACGTGCACAGAGATACTTCCTATCTCAAATAGAATCCCATAAAATTAGTTGATAGTAGCAAGGAAAGGAACAACACATTAAATGCATACCTTTGAAGATTTGCCTAACTCTCTCCTTTAACATTATTTTCATGGCTTTAGGGTCAATAATTACCTTTTGCCTTTTAAAAGGAAAATAATTATCTTGTAAACAACTTTAGTAACAGATCCTAGTTTCTTACAAGGAACTTTAGAGATTAATCCATCTGACATCTTAAAAACAAAATTTAAACATCAGAAAATATATCCCAAATATATCAAGAGTGATCAAGAAGGTTTCCAAAAAACTTTATCCCAAAAGTATAGGTGAAACATGTTCTAGATCTATATTTTCAAAACAGCCTAAGTTCCATCATATAAACAAAACCACCATATATGGAGTATAATTCGATTTAATTTCATGATTCTACCACATTTAGATATGTTTGGACTGCGTGTGACCAAAATCAATAACCTATTTTTCAGTGTCTTGGGCTTGTAGCAACAGCTCACATCCCAGTGATTTCCAGGTCCTTTTATCATACAGATAGTTCGTTTAACTATCTCTTTGGGGCCAGCAATAACATGGCTTCATTTTGTTCATCCATTGAGCACTATCATTTCAGCAATGAAGACTCCCTTGCCTGAAACCCCATGTGGTTCCATTTACAGGCCTTTCTACCTAATGGTCTTGGAGATTGAGGTCACGGAACCTGAAAGCTGCCTTGATCTGCTGAGGACTATGGTGAGGTGAGTGAGGCATTGGTCTCAGGTGCAAACTTTAAGGAGGCACTGAAACTCACTAATCAAAAGAAATAATATTTTAATGCAATATATATAAAAATCAAAATTAATGTAAAATCTATGATGTACAAAATAAACATCAAAATGTTAAATAACACAAATTTTTCCTTTGCTTCAGGCTCCAATATGGCTCTGCACTTCACTGTTATTTAAATATGTGATTTAATAACCCTCCCCACCTTTGTAATAATCTTAAACCTTGAACTTTCGCTGGCATTTTTCCACCTTTTAATACTGGAGGGGATTAGGTGCATTCCCAACCCAACTCACTTCCTTTCCTCCCAACTGCAGATGCAGTGGCTTGAATTCCACATTCTGACTGCGCCCCCCCCCCCCCCCCGCCACACACACACACACTCACACACACATTTTTATCCAAGATTTCTACCCTTAGAAAGAGCCCCAAGGCCACTTCTTTGCTTCAGTATCAAAAGATCTCCTAAGCAAAATTGTGTTTGAAGTAGAAAAGCAAGTTATTTCAATGTTTAGATGAATTAATTCAGGATCATTTTAATCCAGCATATTTAAGAAGAAGTCTAGTTTTTATTTCTAAGGACATATTTAGCGTAAGCATTCACACTGAGACCACTGCCTGGGCCAGGTCACCTGCACACACAATTCATCTTGCCACCTGCACATGGAATTCATCTTTCCAATAAAAGTATAGAAAATAGTTTTTTTTCTTTTTTTGTACAGTTTTAGCCGCAATAGTCTCATGTCTTGAAAAATCTAAGTTTTGTTGGGATTTTTTTTCTTTTCTTTTTCTTTTTTTCTCTTTAAATATTAATGCCATTTGGGAAGCATCTAATCAAAATAAACCATTTCTGAGTCTTTGAACTCAGTATTCCATCTTTTAAATCTGGTGCAAATTACAGGAATATAAGACTATGACTGTCTTTTTACCTTTTGAGTTAAGACCAACTAACATATCTGAGTTACCATATCTTTGGCAGTTTCAGTGTCCTCTGTATAACCTATCCTTAACATTCTAACCTCATAACTTATTAATATCATTAAATAACTATTATTTTTGCCCCACTTCACCCATCTCCTACCTCAAAGAACCACTCTTGAACTTGTCATTATCTGAAAGAACTTCTCAGAAACCTAAGTCTCTTATGCTTCTTTCCAATCTCAATCTCCCAGGATTCAAATTTTCTCTCTTTTCCTTATTTCCCATTAGGAATAATCTTTGATTTTAAAAAAGAGATATGTAGCTTCCATTTCTCCCCACATAAATGCTTCCTTTGACTTATTTTTTCATCCAGCTTAAATTCCAAGATACAACAGTTTAAACATGTTCCCATGCATCTTCAACTTGATTTCATTTAGTCATCCAATAAATTACTACATGAATAATTATTTCAGATTTCAATGATTATTTCATCCAATAATTGTTTAGTATAGATTCTCTACAAAGCTGTAAATATAAAGCCAAATAAAACACAGCTCCTGCCCTCCAACTGGTCATTTCAAGCACTTCTTTTGAGAAGACTCCTTGGGCCATCCCAATCCCAGGTTAACCTGGATGTCCCTCCTTTCTGACCCTGGAGCACCCTGTAAGTTTTCATTCAATACTGTATTTATGTGCACAGAAATGTGAGAATACCTTAAGCAGACAGACTACATCTCTTGTCTTTTATCATCCCACTGGCTAGCATGTACGCATAAGGTTTGGCTGAAAACAATTTGACTAAATGCAATTTGACCAAATGCATAAAGCAATTTGGCTAATAGATAAATTTTAGGCAGAATGGTATTGTAAACAAATATTTGTTACTGGTTTTAAAATTTGTAAAATACTGGTATACTGGGGGTAGAGTGTGTGTATGGCAATTACCCAAAGCTTCGTGTATCTTAAGTATTTTTATCCATATTTCTAAATTGGCAGAGGGACGCTCCTTTTGTCACATTTTCGTTTATCCCAATCTGTATATCTAACAAATTATGTATTTTAAAAATTACAGGGGCCAGATGTTGTGGCTTATGCCTGTAATCCCTAGCACTTTGGGAGGCCGAGGCATGCGGATTGCTTGAGCCCAGGAGTTCAAGACCACACTGAGCAACATGGTGAAACCCTATCTCTACAAAAAATACAAATAATAATAATAGTAAGCCAGGTGTGCTGGCGCATGCCTGTAGTGCCAGTTAATTTGGCAGCTAAGGTGGGAGGATGGCTTGAGCACAGGAGGTCAAGGCTGCAGTGAGCTGAGATCACGCCACTGCATTCCAGCCTGGGTGACAAGTGAGACCCTATCTCAAAAAAATAAAATAAAAATTACAATGTTACAAAACAGTAGTACAAAAGGACTTATTCATGTATACACTCAACAAGTATTTGCAGAGTGCCTGCCCTCTGCTAGGCATTATTCTCAGAGTAACAATAAACTGGGGAGCAGACAGACAAGGTCCATCATCACGTGTACATTCTGGTGGATCCCACTTTTGAACAGAAATGACTAGAAAAACCTCTGACTAGAAACTTACTCAACCAGATACCAATATCGTACATCTTTAAGTTGAAGGACTTATGTTTTCTAATGTACTTTTCCATTTTGATTTTCCAATATAAATGGGCACTGTCAAACAATAATAGGAAATAAATAGGAAACTGGCCATAAACAAGAAAAATGCTATTAAAAATCTGAGATTTAGGATTGTTGAAAGGTTTCTTTTTCTCTTAAATAAACCCAAATCAATTTTCAGGTCCATCCTTCTACTCAAAGGTATATTTGAAGAACTGGTACATTATCTTATAATAATAAAAGCAGGAATATTAATGATCTGGCAATTTTATTGGTGTTTTTAAGATATAGTTGTAATAAGAAAAATTTTAATTTATAAAAGACATTGATAAAATAGCAAGCAAATAATTTTTCAATAATATATGTGGTAGGAAGGGGTTAGTTTGCATAGAATATAAGCTTAGTATATAATTGACATGACCTTTGCTCCCATCCCACTTCCTTAGCCTTCCACAATATGGCTCCAACATGACTTTCTAGTCTTATTTTCTGGTAGGCACCTAACAACTATTGTTCTCCAGGAAATCTGACTGAAAAAATTATAAATATAATTTAAATTATACATATATAATATAAACAAATAAAACTAATTTGTTGAAAGCAATTTGGAAATTGGCCTAAAGCTACTGAGAGAATGGTGGCAAATATGACTTTGATTGAAATGCCAAGTTTATCAAAACTGCAATTTCCTAATCACTAATTTTGTTGTTGTAAGTTTTATTTTAGTATTGGTATAAGAGCGCATCGTAAGGTAGCTTTGCAACCCTTTATCTTTGGCAAATATTTTGTGTTTACCTTTTTTAAAAAAAAATTTAAACTTAAAACTTCTTTTATGTTTTATGTTTCCTATTTATTTGCAGCCAATAATCTCGTGATGCATTGTTCATTATGTAAAAATTGAAAACAATCTAAATATTCAACAGTGAAGGATTTTCAGAGCTAAATATCCTTCATCTTTGTGTAGGGAGATGAAGAAGTCAAGAAAACTAATAGAGATTATTCTGTAAAGGAGAACAGCTGCAAAGAGAGATAGGTAGTAGCTGTAAGAGGAAGGTCTAGCAAGTACTTTCTTAAATAAGTAAATATGTAGTAGAAATGGCCAAAAGGTGGAAAAACAAAACTAAATATAACAATTATTTAAAAATTCATCATGTTAATTATGTAAGGAAATTAAAAAGCTTTGGTGGACTGGGTAGAACCTCTTCTCTCTCTTTTTTACTTCAATTATTTAAAAACATCACCACTAGTCTCTCTTTTTCTCACTTGCTCTCTCTCCCCTCCCCTCCCCTCCTTTGCAGCAACCCACTGCTATCTTTGTCCTCACTTGGTTCAGTATTCCTGGAATATGTAACTGCATGACAGGATGAAGATCAACAACTAAATACTATTTAGCATTGATGGTTCAGGACCGTGGACAGCACTCATGTTGGGAATGGGGCTTGCTGAAATTGCAGTGACTTTGTAAGTTTGGTCTATCACAGAATAAATTTGTTGGCGTGGCTACAAATGGATAAGGTGCTCACCAGAATATTAAAACTCATGGCTGAATTAATTTTTTTTCTTCCCTTCATGGAGGGGAGGGAAAAAAAACATTAACGCAAAGAAAGGCTGGCACATAATAGCACTCAAATACCTTAACTGAAATGAACTTTTCACCTTAATGATAAAGAGTGGCTCAACATGTAGGTGTATTTGATGGCTCTTTTAAAGTGATCATTCCAAATCAATAACAGAAAAGGAAATTTGTGTATTTTTTTTTTACTGTGCTGTCCGTGGTGTCAATGAAAATAAAGTTGTTAAAAGTTGAACTAAAAAATGAGAACTGAGTTGAGATTCAGTCACTAACACAGGATAATGCAAATTCGTTTTAGATGTAAAATTAAAAACATCATTATTTTTATGACAAAATTTTAAAATCCTTTCATGACTTTGTCCAACAATTTAAATGACCCCATCATCCATCCTCTGACACAAGTAACTTAAATGAAAGGTTACTTGAAACTTCACCAATGGAAGCCTGAAAATTTAACGATATACCTTTCTGGCAGCATTCTTTCATCTTTGTCACCTTGATACAGTTCCTAAACAGAAAACAAACTAATGCTACTCAAATCTACATGTTTACATAAACTCACATTTCATGTGTCATCTGTTCTGGAGTCTTTTTCTAAAATTAGTCCCTACAGGTCTTGAAGTGTGTGACTGTCATTTTGACACACAATCATACAATGGCTCCAACTTTTGCTGCCTGACTCATATGTCCTCTGAAAGACAAACATTGAGAGCTATTTGAAGTAGTTCACTTACTTTTCTGTTACACTTCATTACACCTAAAAGGGCTGCCACACAAATATTGAACACTTACAAATCATCGTTTTTCTGGAATACAAGAGTGTATCTCTTTGCTTCTTGGCACATGTATCTCTGGAGTATGACAGTACAATCAGTGAACTCATCCTTTAAATTGATGAGATGTTATTATCATTCCTCTTAGTTTTACCTCAACTGGGAAATGTTCACATAACCATTTAGATGTGTTGCCTTAGATCAGCATTTATCCAACTTTTTCCCCAAGGCATCCACCTCTGCTGGCAAAAGTGCAGGAAGCAGGATCTAGGAACATTATTCCAAGTTGTAGATGGCAAATAGAACATTTCTTTGAACTCTCATGCTTTACTTTAAAATACATTACAATTAATTTTGTACTCTATTCTATAATTCATTCATTCAACAAATATTAGGGGCCTACTGCATGCCAGGCATTATTACAGGGATACAGTAGTGAATAAATATATTTGTGTTTGTTTTTAACCTAGTAATATTTTAATACAACTGGCACAAATAGAAAAACAAAAACTTTGCCAAAGCAAAGAGCAAAACTGATAATCCAAGATGGAACAATTATTGCTTCAAATACTACTAGTCATGCTATTGCAACCTGAGAGTATATTTGCACCCATTTGAGCAGCATAGTCTTGGGCTAATCCCCAGAATACAAAGCCAATGGTAAATATTTACTCTAGATGAAAATATCTGAGTTATTAGAACTAACGAGGTTGTCTTCATTTTACCATTAGATTCTGCCTTTAGGTTCTGAAATGGCAAAGGTAGACATCCACTTTAATACCTGGAGAAATATATAAAGCTAATTCTTAAAAATCACATGAAGGGGATGGGGCGTGGGGTATCATTCTTGACACTTCAAAGTTAAGTCTTGATTTCAGCACCACATTGCTAACAATTGCTCTTTTTTTTTTTTTTTAACCTTAATTGAGCAGCTTCTTCCAGGTTCTTATGTATCTGCTGATCAGCTTCAAAAATATGGGAAAAGCAAAATCTTACATAGGACAAACTTTTGGATTTCTCCCTGCATCGAAATGCTGAACATTCCTGTTGTTATTCCATTCTATTGGTCTGGGATCAAGGTTGACGTGAAGATTCCTTGAAAAGTATTAAACTCCTCAATGGTAATTTTATCTTAAATCATTTGCTTTTTGATTATAAGGTCTAACTCCAATAACAAATGATTAATATTGCTGTCTGTGGGTATGTGGCATATGTATTTTTTACTGGAGGCAGCTCTTTATAATAGCTTTATAAATTTAAAATAGCACAAGTGATTTCCTGTTGGGGTTAAGAGTCAGTCCTCCAAAACTGTAGTGACTGAATAACTTGCACGAAGCCTGGCTTTCCTACCTGGAGCCACCAAGTCAATCATCC
This sequence comes from Papio anubis, assembly GCF_008728515.1. NCBI lineage: Eukaryota > Metazoa > Chordata > Mammalia > Primates > Cercopithecidae > Papio > Papio anubis. The sequence continues at coordinate 146,553,461 of NC_044981.1, forward strand.
GAAATTACTACAAAGAACTCTATGTGCATAGATGTTAATGTGTGTCTCTTGCAGACGATGTACGACCACCAAAATTCAAACTCCTTCAGACTGGTTAATTAGAGAAAAGGTAAAGAAAATACCAAAATATATAGACTTCACAACTACAGGACAGTGGTTCTTAATCCAGATTGTGTATCAGAATCATCTGTAGAACTAGTATGAGATTTTGCTGTTTTAAAATTCAGATTGGGGATCAGTGTTCGTAAATCTAACCTGAGAGGGGCCTAGGAATGCATACCTTTTAGAAACTCCACAAATGATTCTAATTTAAATACTCTAAGACTGCTATGGTTTGGATATTTGTCCTCTCCAAATCCCACATTGAAATTTGATCCCCAGTGTGGTGGTGTTGGGAGATGCGGGCTAGTGGGGTGTTTGGGTTATGGCAGGTAGAACCCTCATAAATAGACTAATGCCTTCCTGTGGGGAGCAGAGGTAAGGGAGTTCTCACTTTACTAGTTCCCACCAAAGCTACTTGTAAAAAAAAACAAAAAACAAAAAAAACCCTGGCACTTCCACCCTCACTCTCTGGCCATGTGATCTCTACACACATAGTGCCCCTTCCCCTTCTACCATGAGTGGAAGCAGCCTGAGGCTCTCACCAGGTGCAGATACCCAATCTTGAACTTCCTGGCCATCCAGAATTGTGAGCCAAATAAATCCTTTTCTTTATAAATTACCCAGCCTCAGATATTCCTTTATGGCAATACAAAATGGACCAAAACGAAGGCTAAACTTCATTTTATTCCTGATCATAATATGGGCCTCCTGGTTTTGTGAAGACTTAAATTTAGTGTGCCTGGAGGCTAGAATCTAGATGGTTTAATGTGCTAGTCACCTCAGTTTTCTCACACTTCATATAAAAGACAATGCTTGAAATCCAGAAGTAGCCACAGTCTCCAGCACAGAAATTCCAAGTTACTCCAATTTCCTGTGTATAAACTCGCTCATGTGCACAGCACCAGCCTACCTTCAAGTCTTGGTGTTATAGGCAGGTTCTCTCTCAATATTAGGTGATTTTAAATACGTAACCTTGTGCTCACCAGTAAGAAGCCTTGAACATTTTATATTTGAAATTTTAAGGTCAGTTTATTAAGTTCAATGATGAAAGCTATCAGAAGAATATTCTCCTGAAAATAATTTTTTCTTAGAAAAAAAGAAAGGAAAACAAAACCCTCTGAGCATAGCCACAGATGCTGTGGCAGTCAAGCCTCTCTGCAGATGGGGACAGTTCATTAGTCAGCTGAGTCACTCTCCGGGTCAGCAGGATTATAGTCTGGATCATCTTCATCATCCTCCAGCTCCAAGTCATCCATTTCTTGGAACAAAGACTCATCTACCTCCACGTTGTTTCCAGCTGGAAAAAAAAAAATCACCTTTAGTCTTATACTCAGAAATAAAAGATACAACTCATTGGCACTATCAAACCGAAATCTCTAAATATGCATGTGAGGTAGGAGTGATGAAATCCCAAACTATAATTACTACATATCATACCAAAAGTGATTTGTATTGGTCAGTAGAGACTCTGAAATTTTAAGAGCAACTTCATGTTTCCAGTTCATAATCTAAAAATCCAGTTATTAAAAAAAGCTTACTAGAATTTATAATGTAGCATGTTATAAGTTGAAGACAAGGATGATATGTTCTCATGGTTATAGAAAATTATCACTGACCATGGGACCTGTATGAGGAGTTATGTCTTCCAGTAGTGGCAGATAAGCATTGTTAAAGCTCAGCCATACTTGTTAATTAATTGATTTGATTTGATCTTCATTCTCACCCAGTTCCCCTTTTAACCAATGGTATGCCTTCAGTTACAATGTCTAAAGCCTATAGGAAACAATACCCAGGCTCTGCATTAAACATCTTCACTCTTCAGTGTGTCTGAAGTAGATAATACAATTAAGTCCTGGCCAAAGAATAACCGGCTCTGTCTAGGAGACATAGCAAAGGCATCATGGAGTAAATGAAGTCTGAAATATCTTCATGATAAATTTGAATGCACCAAGAAGAAAAGGAGCCAGGAGGAAGCAATTTTAGGTAGAAGTATATGCAAAGGGAGAGAGAAAATATAAGACCTTGAATAATTCTAACTGGAAGATGAAATTCCTGAGAAAAAACACCTGAAAGTAACATAGATGAAGGCCAGACTGAGAAAGACTGTGTAGGTCATTCTCTCCCTATAAGCAGTGGAAACCATCAAAGGATTTTAAGGAGAGAAATTTTATGATTAAATGTGGGTTTTAGAAATACCATCTCACAGGGAGTGACTACAGAATAGATAATGGCACTAGAAGGAGGAAGAGATTTAGGGAAATAATTTAAGAAGCTACCACAAAAATCCAGGTGAAAATGACAAAACATTTAAATCAGAAAAGGAAAAGGTATCAAAAACTTTAAAATGTTGCCTGTCAGTAAAGGCCTAGCTTAGATTAGAAAGCATTTAGCAGTAAGCTGTATCAATACTGCCTCTTAACCTTCTTCAGCAGGTAATTCAGAACAAGGCTGAAAGGCCAGAAGCTAAAGGATTCCCAACTGGCAAGACAGACACAACAAAAGGTTAACGAAGTACAGAACTCTAGAGTGCTATCAGAGGTGTGACTGGGTATGGAGCCCAGTTTAAGAAAACACATGTAGGCCATAAGCTCCCAAGGGGAGAGAACTGGCCCATACTGTACTCTGCTGTATCCTCAGTGGCCAGGACAGTGCAATAAATATTTCTGAATGAATGGATGATGGATAGATGGAAGAGAAGAGGATAGGTGGTAGGATAAAAGCACAAGGGACTAGATGCTCCAAATACATTAAGAGTCATATGAAAGGCTGGTGAGAGGGAATGCTAGACGTTAAACATCAGGTTTTTACAAGCTCCATGACAGACCATGGAATAGTTTTCACAGATCTGTGATACTAGAAATTTGAAGAAAACAGGTCACCTGAGTCACAATAACCTGGTTTACTAGTTGTGAGGATAGTGTGATCATCATTGTTTATCTATTTCTATCTTTGATATTGCTTAAGTTATCAAAAAATTTAAAATATATGTTGCTATAGAATTACAACATTCATTTCAAATGTATAAATTGGTCAACCACTAGAATTTATTCTCCAAAATGTATTTTTTAACAGCCTTGGGAGGAAAAATGTACAATAAATAAAGTTCAGTTTGATTTTCATGGTTCAAAATTAAAGAGACTACATTATATATATGTGGAATTATTATTATTATTATTTTTTTAATAGTCAGGGTTTCACTATGTTGCCCAGTCTGGTCTCAAACTCCTGGGCTCAAGCAATCCTCCTGCCTTGGCTCTCCAAAATGCTGGGATTACAGGTTTGAGCTACTGTGCTCATCCTACATGTGGAATTCTAATATTATCTTACCATCCTCCAAGAACTGGATATCAGATGTGTCAAGATTATGATCCGTTTCAAATAGTTGTTTCCCTTAAAAAAAAAAAAGTATGTTTAATTCAAATGGCATAGTTTTTCTCCATTTTCACTACGACACTTAGAAAGCAAGTTTGAAAACCTCTTTTTTCTGTGAATTTCAATAAATTTCTGAATGTATTCAGTAGCTGAGTGGCATATGAAACGTATCTGCATTAAAATGGAACAAGTGAAAACTCAGTCTGCCTTAGGGTACTAGAAAAACAAATGGGTTTCACTCTGCTACTTCTAAGACATGATCCTGAATGTCCTCCTATCATAGGATCTAGCAATTATAACACTTATATCAAAGATAAGCCATAAACATTAATTACAAATTATGAGTAGAGAAATATCATCTGGTAGATATGTTTTCTCTTTTTGTCCTAGATGCCTATGTATATTATTTTCTTACAGAAATCTGACCAAATGATCCTCTTGCTATGTAAAAAATGATACAGGAGGGTTTAGGAAGAACAGGAATGTCAGGGGAATCATACCACTTAATTTATTTTTTCCTGCTTGTTCTTCTTCTTTCATCCTTTTCTTTTTAATTTCCAAGAGTTCTGCATCAAACTTGGCCTTCCAATTTAAGAAATTCTCAATTGTAACTGGAGTACCATGGAATAATTGCTTAGAAAATAAAAAAAAAAAAAAGTCACCAGATTAATGAAACAGCAGTTTAACAAATAAATCCTAATAGTATCTTCTAAATAAATAAACATAACCCCTTATAAGAAAAACAGAAAAATTAATGTTTGAATTTTTGAAATATTTAAACTGATTTCTGCCTGCAGTGGCTACTCTCACTGGTTTTGACAACATACTTTGGAGTAGTCCTTTTTTTTTTTACTTATTACAAAAAACAAAGATAATATGCAATGTATTCACTGTATTTACCACCATAGCTATTCATTGTTAAGAAGAAAAGTTGTTGCTGTCTGATATGGTTTGGCTGTGTCCCCACCCAAATCTCAACTTGAATTTATCTCCCAGAATTTCCATGTGTTGTACGAGGGACCCAGGGGGAGGTAACTGAATCATGGGGGCCTGTCTTTCCTGTGCTATTCTCATGATAGTGAATAAATCTCATGAGATCTGATGGGTTGTCAGGGGTTTCTGCTTTTGCTTTTTCCTCATTTTTCTCTTGCCACCGCCATGTAAGAAGTGCCTTTCACCTCCCACCATGATTCTGAGGCCTCCCCAGCCATGTGGAACTGTAAGTCCAATTAAACTTCTTTTTGTTCCCAGTTTTGGGTATGTCTTTATCAGCAGCATGAAAACGAACTATTACACTGTCAATAATGACATGTTTTGAATACACATCAATTTCTAATACTAAATCATTGCTTTGTCACTTTATTTCAAAATATGAGGGTTTCTTTACATTTAGTAACTATTTAATTCACTGTAGTATAGGGGATTTATAATTCTAAACTCTATACCAAGCTTGTCCAACCCATAGCCAGAGAGCCACATGCAGCCCAGGACAGCTTTGAATGTGGCACAACACAAATTCGTAAACTGTCTTAAAACATGTTTTTTTCTGCAATTTTTTTTTTAGCTCATCAGCTATTGTTAGTGTATTTTATGAATGGCCCAAGACAATGCTTCTTCCAATGTGGCTCAGGGAAGCCAAAATATTGGACACCACTGGCTCTATACCATAGGTGAAATCTTTATACTTCTTGGTCTTATCTGCATGAGTTTTACTAACTTTTACTGATTATCATTCATTACTCGCACTATGCCACCAACCAAATGAAGGACTTCTACAATTTTACTCTTAGTAAAACTTTACTAAAATTTACTTTTATTTATTTTTGTGATTTCCAAAAAAAAAAAAAAAAATGCTGCTATTGATCAAAAAAACCCTCAAAACCCAACCAAGCAACCAAAAACCGATTTAAGAAATAATAAAAGAAAACAAGGCTTTTAAATATACCTTTTCAGCTTCTTCTGCTTCTTTTTCTTTTTGTTTCTTTTCTTCTTCTCTTCTAGTTTTTATCTGATCTACTATTTCATTCAATTTTTCTTGCACAGCTGTCACTAGAGTAAAAATCATCACCATACCAAGATTTTCTTCAGCCTATGTAACGCAAAAACGTGATGAGGAATAAACTCTCAGAAAAATAAAAGTCTATACATTTATAATGATTACTAATTTGGTTATACCCTACGTTCATACAGTTCAATAAAAGATCATTTAAGTGAGCATATATATAAATAATAATATCTTATTTAAAAAGTCATGTAAATGTGCCATATCCAACCTGAAACAGATACTGTATTTCAGCAAATTCTGTTTAATAATCATATAGGTAAAATTCAGAAAACTGTTTCCTCTAGTAACTAGCAACATCCTTTCTCCAGCATGTTTTCAGTATTTTAGATCTTTCTATTTTAAGAGCTGTGACAATGAACTGCATTTTGAGGCCAGACTGATTTCTAAAATAATAGAATAATAAAGAATGTAAGAAATACTGTAGTTTATCTATATCAACCTTTTTTTCTTTAGATTTGAAATGGTTTAAAACCAAATATAAAAGCATCTCAAACTCATGAAAAGGATATAACTCAAAAGGCTATTAGGAAGTTGGTCATTTGAAGGCAGAAAAAAGTAACAAGATAGGGTTCCAATGAAGAAGACAAAAATAATTTCAAAATATACTAGCCAGAATCTCAGTGCTAGAAGCAGAGATTACTAAACATTTCTTTGACAGGGCTGGCCTCAGCAGTATCTGAATAGGTATTGCATCTCCTGGGCCCTCTAAGTACTAGGCTTCAAGCTAGCTCCTACAATGCAATTCATTGGGGCTTCTCTGTGGTGTTTCTATGCTAACCATCCTATATCTATGACTAAACAAACTTCTCCTGAGTGACAAACCCATATTAAAACTGACTATTTTGGGGCAGTGACTTGATGTCCCACCGTCATCTCAACACAAAACCATCATCTTCTCCTCAAAACTTATTCCTGGATGATCAATCTCCGCAAATCACACAACCACCCACCCAGCCTGAACATCCCCATCCCATCATAAGCTCCATCACTGCTACTGATCTATTCTTAAAAGTCATTTAAGTCTGTCCATCAACACTGTTATAAGCCTAGCCTGGAGTACCAACATTTTCAGCTTGGAATACAAGAAACTCCTAACTGGTCTTCTTAAAAGCTATGATCTTAAAACCTAACATCAACCTCCCCTGACCACTCAATACATACATACGTAAACACACACACACACACACACACACACACACACACAGAGAGAGAGTCACAGAGAGAACTAATCAATTTATAAACTGAAGCACCACAAAACTGATCTAGTCAGTCTCTTGCTTAAAACCCCTTCATAGCTTTGCAAACCAATCAGGACCAAATCCATATTTTGTGAACAGTTTAGAAGACCCTTCAAAGAAGACAGTAGCCTCTTTAGTTACGCCACTTATCACCACTAACTTCAAATCCTAAGTTCAATAAATTTTGTGTGACTAGAAGTTCTAGGAGAAATAATCAATCACTTGCTCTCTCTCACCTCAATATCCTTTAACAAGTTTGTTCGTCTACCCTGAAATTCTTCTACTCTATTTCCTGGCCAACTCTTCCTACAGCTCTCAGCTACGCCTGGAAGCTTCTCTAGAACTTTGTGTATGTCAACCCATATAATCTTATATTTCATAAGATTCCATCATAGCATTTTTCATACAGAATGGTTTCCAATTTGCTAATCCACACTGTTCACTAGAGAAAAAAAAATTCAATGAGACTAGGGATGGTGTCTTTCTTGTTCACTCAACCTAATGACACATTTCAATAACAAAACTTTCATATCCAATAAAAGTAGGATATCTTTTAGAAAAGTTAAGTATTCCAATAGAAAAGCAAAAAAATAATCATTCACATGGAAACTGGACAACTCAGAAGTCATACTAGTTCCACATCACTAGTATTTTTAAAATGCAAATTATAATTACATTCCATTTTCACCTTGTCATCATTTTATGTCCAAATGAAAATATCTGGTATTAGCAGATGTGGGAAAACAGATACCACAATGACTACAGTGAGATCATAAATTGGCACAACCATTTTGAAGGCCAAGTTAGCAGTATGTATGAAATTATTAAGTATGCATTCCCTTTAATCCAGCAATCCTACTTCCAGGAAACACTGAACTAGTATACTCATCAGCAATTCTTTCTTTTCATTTATTCAACAAACATTTGAGTGTCTATTATGTGCCAGGCACTAGGAGTACAAAAGAGAACCTGCTCTAAGGACTTCCAAGTAGTGATACATAAGAATGCTGAAAGAATTATATACTAATTCTTAATTATATGTTAATTATATATCAGGCAAAAATGAGAGACAACTGTAAATTGTTTTAGAAAAAGAGTAATTACATATACATACAATGAGATTCTATACAATAACCAAACATAATGACTCATATATGTTTAACTGAAAAGATGCTCACATATATTATGTGAAAAAGAGGATGTTATAAAACATTACACATAAAATGATCTAACTTGGATGGGAGAGGGGGACTATGTATATAAGCATAAGGAAAAAAAGTCTCACACTAGATCACACCAAAATGTTAATAGACAATTAATTATACATGGTGGGTACAATTAATAATAATCTTTATTTTCTTCTTCTTCATGATTTTTTGTATCTTCTGAGTTTCTGTAATATGAATTTATTATTTTGATACCAGAAAATTATAACAATTATTTTCTGGAAAACAAAGGACAAATATTCCCTGAACACACCTGAGGCTCAGGAAGGTGTCAAAGAAATCAAAACAGCCTTTTTGAAAAGAGACAGTTTGAGTACAAACAAAATATTAAAAACATGGAAAAATTCACTTAGACTATATAATTTACATTAAGGTGTGACTGACTGAATATAGCATAACCATCCCAGGTTCTCTGCAATGTTTTAGAAGATGTTTGAAGAGCTGGGCAAGGTGATTTATGCCTGTAATCCCCGCACTTTGGTAGGCTGAGGCAAAAGGATCACTTGAGCCCAGAAGTTCAAGGCTGCATGAGCCATGATCATGTCACTGCCCTACAGCCTGGGTGACAGAGCAAGACTCTGTCTCCAAAAAAATAAAAATATAAAAAAAAAGATGTTAAAATTAGCATAACTTTATGCTAGGTCACAAGGTGAATAGGGTCCAAGATCAGCAAAAATTCCTATCTGATACATCTTCTTTCACTCCTCATTGTACAACAGCTCCAGATATTTTTATAACATCAACATTTTGGTGACCACTGGTCTTTAGAATACGTAAGTCATGTCTAAGGTGGAGATATGTTTTCTGTCAATTCTTCTTAAACAAATAAAGGTAGAACTTCTGACTTTAAGATAGTGGTATAAGAATTTTACCCCCCTCCCTACTCTCTGCTCTGAAGAGCCCCATGAAAACTCTACCCAGGCATGAGTATATTTTAAATACCTGCCAAGCCCAGATTATGGGTAGCCTATCCCACAATAAAATTAATCCAGTAAAACGTTTTTTAATATCCATTTTTATTTCCACACAAGCCTCCCCTCATAAAGGGGTCATAAGCCATTACTATTGTTTGTAAGCTTCGGGAGGAGGAGAGATGGGAGAAAAAAATCAATCGCTAGTACTTCTTTCAGACTATAGGCAACTAGCGTGTAACAAGTCAGAGAGGGAAGAAGTTTTAATTTTTTAAAAAAGTTGAAAATTGTAGCTACATATGGGACTAGGCATTCTAAAAACCAAATCAAAACATTGTTTACAACTTAAAGTACCCATTGGACTTTTTATCACTCATGACATGAGCGAAAAAGCCATGGGGCTGACTGAGTTTCAAGCAGGGGCACTGGGACAAACTCTATTACTCAAATCTTAAAGGGACAGTAGGAAACAAAAATAAAGATGCTCTGTGATTATGTATCATGAATTCTGCTTGGCCAATGTACTATTTACACAATAGCATTTTCTAACTCTTGAAATTAATATGTAATATTTAAGGCCAACAAATGCTGCTACAAAACATAAAATTATTATTTCCTTACCTGTAATGCTAGTAATTTTAAAATGTCTGAGACATCATTATCTTCTAGGTTTTCCTGGGAGAATATTTCATAAAGGGGAGCTTCATCTGGGTATTTTTCACTGTATGTAAACTTGAGGGTAGTCTGGACAGCTAAGACATAAGATAAGAGTTTGATGTCAATACCTTCAAAATATACAGGTAGATATCTTTGTTGAATCAGTAAAAAGTAGCACAACAGATTTTCCTATGAAGAAAAAGGTAAGAGACCAGATGGATAATCACTAATGTAAACAACACATACCACAAAGAGATAAGTGAAACAAATCATGGGATTACCAAAAATCACACTTACACATGAAGCACATTTACCACTTACTGGTATTTTACCAGACTGCATGTCTGAGAAAGAGGATGAATAAACACCACTCATTAAAAACTTTCCTAAGATAAACAAAAGGCACTGAATACAACACATTTTTAAAAACTACTACCGTATGCTGATTTTCAGCCTCTACCAGAGCCAGTTCCTACCTGCAGAAGATCTGGCTGTAGCCCTGGAATCTATATTTAAATCCACACAATGTCAGCAGGGCTAATTAGTGGCTGGATGGCACCATTTTGACCTCGACAGTATAAAAGGTTGTATGGGAAACTTTTAACCTAATTCATCTAGATATTCTCACTCACTCTTTAAGACTGTGTCAATTTACGGATCTCACACTTGTACGGAAGTAAAACTCCTATGGGCATGTCAGTGCAAGGTGCCTCTCTGCAGCGCAGGCCACTGAGTTCTCAATTCCACCAGGCAGTCTGCGACTAAGCAGTAGTACGAAACATTTTCTGTTAAGACTTTTTATTACAATGATCTTTTTCCCAGAGTGCCATCTTTTGTGTAACTCACATTTTATATGATTAAAACCTACTGATTTTGATGAAGCAATACAAATTTATACTGCTCTTCATGGACGGGGAAAAAAACCACCTTAAAATTTGCAGGTTTGATATTTTATTTTTCATGTTATGATATTAACAAGGAATTTTATGAACCAAAAATTGCAAACGATTATGTGTTAGACGTCAGTAAGAAACAGTAGTATCTTCTGGCATTTTCCTTTCTTCTTTTATTAGCACATTTTTAGTTTTATTGCTGCAACAAGATTTTTTTTTTTCATTTTATTTCTTCCCCAGCTTTCTTGAGGTATACTCAACAAATAAAAATTGCATATATTTAAGCTGTACAATGTGATGTTTTGATATACATATATATTGTGAAATGATTATCAGAACCAAGCTAATTAACATCACCTCACATGATTATGATTTGTGTGTGTGTGTGTGGTGAGAACACTTAAGATCACCTCTTTTAGTAAACTTCAAGTATACAATACAGTATTATCTATAATTAATTACAGTCATATGTTGTACATTAGATCCCCAAACTTACTCATCTTGCATAACTGAACCTTTGTACCCTTTGGCCAACATCTCACCATTCCTATTACCTCCCAGACTTTAAACAATCAATGCATTAAAGAAGAAATTTAAAGGGAATTTTAAAAATATCTTGAGACAAAGGAAAATGGAACATGGCCAGGCGCTGGGGTTCATGCCTGTAATCTCAGTACTTTGGACAGTCAAAGTAGAAGGATGATTGCAAGTCAGAAGTTCAAGACCAGCCTGGGCAAGAGAGTGAGACCTCGTGCCTACAAAAAATTAAAAAATTGAGCTGGGAATGGTAGCACGTGCCTGTAGTTCTTGCTATTTGGGAGGCTGAAGGTGGAAGAACTGCTTGAGCTCAGGAGTTGGAGGCTGCAGTGAGCTAACAGAGCACCATGGCACTCTAGCCTGGGCAACAGAGTGGGACCCTTGTCTCTAAAAAACATTTAAAATTTTAAAAATTAAAAAAAAAAGAAAATGGAAACACATCATACCAAAACTTATGGGTTGAAGCAAAAGCTGTTCTAAGAGGAAAGTTAATAGCAATAAATGCCTACATCAAATAAAAATAAAGTTCTGAAGAAACAATTTAACATGCCCCTCAAAGAACTAGAAAAAGAAAAAATGGCATGAAATCAGCACAAGGAAGAAAATAATAAAAATCAGAACAGAAATAAACGAAATACATTAGAAAAACAATAGAAAAAATCTAACAAAACAGCTAGACTAGAAAAAAGGGAGAGGACTAAAATAAATAAAATCATACATGAAAGAAGATATTTTATAACTGATATCAGGGATGGGGAGATACTAGTTATAGGATAAAAGGTTTAAGACAAGATGAGTAACTTCAGGTCTACTGTAGTGCATTATTATTACAGCTAACAATAATGTACTGTATACTTAAAAATTGCCAAGAGATTAGATATTAAACGTTCTCACCAAAAAATTAAAAAGTAAATTTAAAAAATAAAGTTTATCATTGTGGCAAATTAGTTTCTTCCTCTTTTCTATCAACAGAATTTTATACTTGATTTGTTTCACGTGCATTATATCCTGAGAATATTCTTTAACACTTAGTGTACATAGTTAAAAATTAATTTTCACCATGCAGGTATATTAAAATGCATTTAACCATTTAAAAAACTAAGTTTTTTTTTTTTAAAGTAACATTTACTGATTCTAGTATAAGTAAAAGACATTCAGTAGAGAAAAGTTAGGAATAAAATAAGGGAAAAATAAAATCACAAATAATCCCATTATCAGGAAGAAATCGCTATGTCCATTTTGGTATATTTTAAGTATCTTAAAAATATTTCATAAAACTACATTTTTTTATCTGCATATATCTACATTTTAGACAAAATTTTATTTATAGATGGATGAAATTTTGCTTAAAATGTACATATTCATATATGAATATAAAATCTCAAAAATGAGAATACTTCCAAGTCTTTATGCAATACCATCATATTTCCACTTTATGTCACTGTTTATTAGTTAAGAAAGAAACAATAATATTACAAACATCCTTGTATGTATTATTTTGTATTATGATACTGTGCTTAGAATAGATACCCATAAATACAGTAGTCATTGTATCAAAGAATATGAACATTTTCAAAGTCTCCTGCTTCATGAGTCCAATAGTTCTCCTGAATATGTGTATTGATTCATATTCCAAAGAGCATAATGCTATCTGCCAATACTAATAATTTACTGGATATATTATTTCAGCTTGCATTTTTAATTACCTGTGAGATCGTTCTTTTAATGCTACCTTTAGATTGTACATCAATGCCCTTTGCCCACTTTCCTACTAGTTTGTTCACTAAAAAGGAGTTTTCGGGAAAAAAAAGTACAACGCAGGATTTAGTTTCAAAGAAATAATTTTGAAAGTATGGAGGATAATGCACTGAGTATACTTATTTCATAGAGCTATTACTAGCTCCTAATAAAGCTATTACTCAGAATATGGGAGCTCTCACAAGACATTTTTATATTTTAGTTTTTCATTTCAGCATAACCTTAAAGAAAATTTTATTTGGATTATTTACCCATGAGCATCACCGCACCATTCTGGAACCTACAGTGGCATCATATGAAGCCCAAATCATGCCACTGGCTTATTTACAAAGGAAAATTTTAAATGGTTTGAAGAGCAGTCAGTATAGTATTTATTTCATGCTTTACAGCATTATAGAAAATTTTTTAGATACCAATCTGCAAAAGCATATTGGTTATCAATTTGGTAGTAAATAAATGTATTCAATATCCTTTTAATTCAGATTTCAATAACGTGTGAATGCAAACCTCATTTTCAAGTACACTAAACAGATTTGGAGTTATCAAGCAATACCATAGAAGTTGGCTATTAACGACTGCTCCTGGCAGAATTTAGGTTTCTAGCTTCAAAGGGGGGAAAAATGTGTAGGGTTGTTAGTTTCAATTTACATAACCTTTTTATCAAATTATCAACTAACGTGACTAAAAATAGAAATAAACTTCAGATACCATTCCCCCAAACAACTCCAAATTTAATTTATTTAATTTTAATTTATTGGTTTTTATAGTTATATTATTTCAAAAGAAAGAGACAGAAACCTGCAGATAGGTGTATATCTAGCCCCATTTATAACAGCAAATGTCCAGTGAACAATCTAAATGTTCAGAGAAGAACAGCCGTGAAAAAATAAGTCACTCAAAGGAACCACATAACCACTGAAATATGTTTGCACGCAAAGTATTGCGTTGAACAAAAGTCTCCTACCTTTTCTCCATCTGCTATATTATTAATATTACTATTTCACTTTTAAAAACTAAGCTTATTGTGCCAGACTATATTTCATTAATTTCCTCTCTATTTCCCTAGAAATCATGTTCACACAGTAAATTCTGACTAGAAATATACAACATTCATAGTAGATTCGTAACAGCCCCTTAGCACCTCCACACTGGCAATATCCAGCATAATGCCTACAGAATGAGTGAAATTCCTGAGAAGCTTAGAAAAACCACAAGTATTTTTTATGAGACTTACTTTCATCATTTTCTCCAGCCTCAGATGTCACAGTAATGGTGAAGCTGGGTGGATTTTCTGATAATACTGCAAGAAAATACACACAGAAGTTATTGAAATGCCTTCTAAGGCAGATGCTTTTCCTTATTAGCAAATTATCAGTCCTGGAAACTGGTCCCTACACTATATTTCCATTTCCACAAATACAGACTAAACAGAACACTGAAATGATAAAATTACCGTCAACTTTATATTTAAATGCAGGGTTGTCTTTAATCTGGAAAGAAATAACTATTTTGTAGTTATATTATTTTAATATAATATAACTATATTATATTATATATAATAATATATAATATTTTTAATATATTTATATATAATATATAATATTTTTTATATATTTTTATATATAAAATATATATAAGTTTTACCAAGTCAACTAAAATAATTAAGTAGTTTACCTTTTATTTTAAAATCTCCACCTATACATGGAAAATTACATTTTTAAAAAAATCCCAAACATAATGGCAAAGAGCTTCACGTTTCCCACCTGAAACTACCCACTGATATTCATGTTTCACTGATTTTTATACTTATGTATTGTGAGATATAACTCAGAATCTCCCTAACAAACAGCAAATACTTATTTGTTAAAATTAGTGTCTTCTTGCTGTCATTCTCTACCACATCATCTCTAAAACCAAACTTTCTTTCACACATGCTTACTAAGCCTCTACCATCTTTCACAGAATTATAAATCAATTAACTATGAATGTAAACATCAGATTGCACGTAATTTACTCAGCAAGACGAAACATGTAAAGCAACATTTATATAAATAACAAAGTTTTGTATGTCATTTTATAGCCTATTGTCTATCTAATACTAATCTGTTTATTATCTATTCCTCAACAAGAACGCTGTAACAACTCTATGAGAGCTCCTAGATCAGTATCTGGCAGTATCTAGAAACTCAATTAATATTGCCCCAATAAAAGAACTAAATGAATAGAATGAAAGGAGGAAAAACAGCAACGAAGAAAACTTGTACTCAGAACCATCTGAAAAGTAAACAAGGAAACTTCAAGCCACCAGGAATGGCTGCTAAGCCTATGAAAAAAGCCTATGCCTCATTCGCTGTCCAGGAAGCACTGGTACCTGTTAAGGCTGGCAGCAGCTCTGCAGGCTTTTTCAGAAATGAAAGAGCAATAGATCACTGAAGAAGCAATCATGGAAACTATTCAACTTTTCCTACCTGGGAACTTTCTAAAGCCATTATAAATATATACTATCAACAGTATTTTCTGGCTGGGCACAGTGGCTCATGCCTATAATCCCAGCACTTTGGGAGGCCGAGGTGGGCGGATCACTTGAAGCCAGGAGTTCGAGACCAGCCTGGCCAACATGGTGAAACCTCATCGATATTAAAAACAAAAAATAGCCAGGCATGGTGGCGCATGGCTGTAATCCCAGCTACTCCAGAGGCTGAGGCACAGGAATTTCTTGAACCTGGGAGGCAGAGGCTGCACTGAGCCAAGATTGTGCCACTGCACTGCAGCCTGGGCGACAGAGCAAGATTCTGCCTCAAAAAAAATAAATAAATAAATAAATAAAAAACCCCAAACCAATTATTTTCAAGATAGATGTCTTCATTTTAATTGAATTTAAGGTACTTTAAGAAATGATGAACACCTGTGATTACTAGAAAAATGTCAGATAAAAGACTCAGGAAATTCATATTTTAATAGGTCTTGGGGAGTCCAGCCCATGCTGAAAAAAGTTTCAGCCCACCGAAAGGTTATTATAATAGAGCCATAATATAGTTGGCCTCGTCTATATTTTAACAAATACATGTAAAATATAGTTGATGTATTTCATTCTTATTTCCTTTCATGACCAACTTTAGCAAGTCATGAAATATAAACACTGCAACTATAGAAATAAGGGATCAGCCCAATGACATTCCAACTTATTACCACTTTCTAGAACTCCCTGAAGCTATAGGTCAGGGGTAACCAATACTCAATTACAACAGGTAATATTTATTGAGCATCACTTTGTGCTTGTGCTATGCTATGCATTTACACGAAAATCCTGTACTTCTAGCACAAAACCATGATTTATACTATTACTATAATTCACTAAATTTTCAATGCCATCAAGTATGAGATACACTTTACGTACCACTAAGAAAGAAAAATAAGCTGCCAACTAAACCGACATGTAACTGATTATAAGACGAGTCCATATTTCAGAGATGTTAAATGTAAAATATGTCTTAAAAATAATTAAATGTGGCCAGGTGCCGTGGCTCAAGCTTGTAATCCCAGCACTTTGGGAGGCCGAGATGGGCGGATCACGAGGTCAGGAGATCGAGACCATCCTGGCTAACATGGTGAAACCCCGGCTCTACTAAAAAAATACAAAAAACTAGCCGGGTGAGGTGGCGGGCGCCTGTAGTCCCAGCTACTCGGGGAGGCTGAGACAGGAGAATGGCATAAACCCGGGAAGCGGAGCTTGCAGTGAGCTGAGATCTGGCCACTGCACCCCAGCCTGGGCGACAGAGCAAGACTCTGTCTCAAAAAATAAAAATAAAAAATAATTAAATATACTATCACCCCAATTTTACAGATGTGGAAACTAAGATACAGCGCTTTTAAATAATTTGTCCAAGGTTATCAGGTAGTAACTGAACAAACAGAAGGAACTATATAGAGCATGATTTAAAAAGAAAACATATTTCCAGCTGAGAAATTCCAAGGAAGTCATTTGAGCTAGGCTGTGAATCATGAGTGGCATACTGGCAAGCAGAGATGGAGAAGGGAAATGCACTTGAGGGCACCATGGAAGCAAGGACCTAATGGTGGGAAAGCTAAAGATATATATACGGAATAAGAAATTATTCCGTTTGCTGAACTTTTATGTGAGTGAAGAAAACTAGGTGAAAATACAGTTGAAAGTTTAGTTGTACACAATCTTTTTTTAGCAATAATCTGATCAGAATTGTTCTCAAAACATAGGAAGACAAATCTAACAACAGCGCATAAAATGAAAGGAGGGAAACGACTACAGGCAGTATGAAACTAGGTCACTATTGTGATAATCCAGGCAAAGGTAATGAGGTCCTGAACTAGGACGGCAGCAATGGGAATAGCAGGAAACGGTGGTGATGATATTTTAAGTTGGCAGGCTGCAGGCTGAGCATGTGATGCAACTGACAAAAATGAGTAATAACAAAAAAAATCAGATATGATATATTTTAATGACACTTCAGGACTTTCAGTTAGAAGTGTTGAACATGCAATCAGAAATGGGCGAATGGTGGTAAAGAGAGCTGGGCTTTAATTCAATTTGGGATCATCTACACAGAGGTGATAGCTAAAGCCATTAGACTAAATGAGATCATCAGAAATGTAACACAAAGAAAAAAAGCCAACATAAGCTTTGTAAGGAATCCTCAATTTGGAGAACAAAGTAAGAGGAAGTAATAACAAACTCAAGAGGTAACAGTGTTATGAAAATCAACGGAAGTGAGTTTCAAGAGCAGGTGAAGAATGATTCTCCTCATTCTACCCCATCCTGCCCACTGTCTCTTGTCAGTTTCCTAGCAAGCAGATTTCATCACATTGTTACCTGCTTACAGCAGCAGTTCCCTATCCATATACAGTGTGTTGGAATGAGTTGTGAGAAAGGGGTAGAATCACAGCCAGCATGCTAAAAAATACGCATAACTCAGTCTATTTCATTTGTGAAGTCACCCCACCTATTAGAATCTGAGTCTGATGTGGCAGTGTCTACAATATGCACTATATGGTCTGTGTGGGAATAAAATGGGCAATGAACTATTGCCCTGTCAGATCACATCTAAGTCCCTGACAAAGCCCTCTGTGATGTGGCCCCTGCTTATTGGTCAAGTCTCATTTTCCATAACTCTCACTTCTCACTTCATGTTCTAACAATACCCAAATAACTTGTCCTTTGAACATATTCTGATCCCTCAGAGTCCTGCTTCTGCATATGTGCGTCCCAGGCTGGAATACCCTTTCCCTAGTCTCATTTACTTGTTAACTTGTCATTACACCTAAATTTTCCAAAACAACTCAGACCATCTCCTCTCCCTAAATGTATCTGATGTCTGTTTCCCCAAGCTGAGATCCTAAAAAAATGCATATAGTAAATATCTGGTAAATGAGGAAACCAAAAAATATGGGAATGTTAGCAAGAATATCAGTGAACTGCCAGACCTGGGGAGCCAGATAGAACAGGGAGGCAAGATGGACCAGAAAGAAACTGATGAACTATCAATCCATGAGAAATCATGAGATGCATGTTCAATAAAAGCATGGGAACAAAAGAACTAAAGTGTACAAAGGTTATGGGAAGGAGTAATTTTCAGGGGCCAAAATGTTAGAGATGGCATTTTCAAGGTGTGGCAATGCCCATGTGCAGCTAAAAAAAAGTGGAAATCAAAATCATTAGTGGAAAGAAACAAGAAATTATGAAGCCATATTAGTGGAAAAATCAACTAAGATGGTATTTCTAGTAAAGAGTATCATCTGTTTGTTTTACAATTATAAGGTATTTTCACTCACATTATTTCTCATTAAACAGATACAGAGACTAAGGCTTGGAGAGGCTAAGTGATTTGTCCAAGGACACTACATAAAGTTGCCACTAGAGAGAAAAAATGTGAAGCAAGTACAGCAAAGAAAAAAGATTTTGGGAAGTACTGCTAAAAGTCCCCCAATATCCACTCTCCCCTTATTTAAGTTATGCCACTTTTAACTTAGCATACTGACTACCCAGAATAAAGACTACATTTCCCAGTTTCATTTCCAGCTAGCCCTCACCAAATGACTAAGTTCCCACTAAAAAGATGGAAGTAGATATGCCCTCTGACAGTTTCCAGGAAATTTCCTTAAGAAACTTGCCTTCTCTCACTTCTCTCTGTTCTTCTTCCTTCCTTTATTCATCCTACTTCCTGGAAAGGGAATGTTACCATCTTGGCCATGAGTGTAAGACTACATCTTAGGGATGACAGAGAGCTACATTAGAAGATGGGTCCCTGAGGAGTTCTTGAAATAGAGCTGCCACAACTCTCTTGCATGTGCAAGAGCACATAAGCAAGAGCAAAATAAGTTTTTACCTTTTTAAAAACCAATGTTATTGGGGGTTTTCTGTCACAGCTGAATCTAATCCTATTAAAATAAGTATTTTTTAAAAACAGAAAAAGGGATATTTCAAAGTTGGGCAGTAACTAAAATAGGGATGGGAAAGTTACTTAATTGAATTCACAGAAATAGATAATTCCTAAGTTCTGATAAAAGACTAATCCCATTACCATGCATTACTGTGAGTTAGGGTAAGTAGAAGAAAGATTAGTCTTCAATAAGGATGCCAGACTTCCACCACTGTAAGTAATTCAAAATACTTTTGAGGGCCGGGCATGGTGACTCATGCTAGCACATGATGACTCAATCCTAGCACTTTGGGAGGCTGAAGTGGGTGGATCACTTGAGGCCAGGAGTTCAAGACCAGCCTGGGAACATAGCGAGACCCCAGTCTCTCCTAAAAATACAAAAATTAGCCAGGCATGGTGGCACATATCTGTAATCCCTACTACTTGGGAGGGTGAGGCAGGAGAATTGCTTGAACCTGGGAGGTGGCAGTTGCAGTGACCCAAGATGGTACCACTGCACTCTAGCCTGGGTGACAAAGGGAGACTCTCTAAAAAAAAAGAAAAAAATTGAGAAAAAGAGTAAGCTGGGCCAGATGCAGTGGCTCACACCTATAATCCCAGCCCTTTGGGAGTCAGAGGTGGGAGACTTCCTTGAGGCCAAGAGTTCAAGACTAGCCCGGGCAACAGAGCAAGACCTCTGCTGATACAAAAAAATGCAAAAATTAGCCAGACATGGTACTGCGAGCCTGTAATCCCAGCTACCCTGGAGGCTGAGGTGGGAAGATCACTTGAGTCCAGAGGTCCATGGCTCCAGTGAGCTGACTGGGGCACTGTGCTTCAGCCTGGGTGACAGAGTGAGACCTTGTCTCAAAAAGGAGAGGGAGAGGGGAGAGGGGAGAGAGGAGGGGAGAGGAGGGGAGAAGAGAGGAGAGGGGAAGGAAAGGAAAGGGTAAGGAAAGGAAAGGGGAAGAAAGGAAGGAAGGAGAGAAAGAAAGGAAAAAAAGAAAAAGAAAAGAAAGAGAAAGAAAAAAGAAAGGAAAGAAAGAAAGAAAAGAAAAGAAGAAAGAAAAGAAAGAAAGAAAGAAAAGAAAGAAAGAAAAAGAAAGAAAGAAAGGGAAAGAAAGAAAGAGAGGAGAGAAGGAAGGAGGGAAGGAAGGGAAGGAAGGGAAGGAAGGGAAGGAAGGGAAGGAAGGAAAGGAAGGAAAGGAAGGAAGGAAGAAAGTTAGCTGTTGGCCATAGAGGAAGGGCAGAGAGACGTTAGGGGACAGATGGTGGTGAAACTGATAGAATTAAAGATTTGTCAAAAACAGGGATAAAGAGGTAGAAGCTAAAAGGTACATTAAGAGATACACAAATCACCTTTAGTTTCCACAAAATATGAGAGAGCCCATATTAAAATAAGCACCTCTGGTTGTTAGGGAGTGTCTGACCTTTCAAAAAGTATGACTTAGAACAAACTGCTTTTACAAGATGACTTCTTACCTATCTCAAGATACAATTATAACTGTCAAATGTGAATGGCTGCTGCTTAGAGGTACTGATAAAGAAATACAGGATTATGTACTCCTCTTTGTAAGGCAAACAGAATTAAGGAAACTTGGCTTTTGGTTAACCTGATGCCAACAAATTTGTTTCAATAAAACTCCCCACAGCCAGAGATTTCAATACATAAATTGAAATAACCAAATTCTACTACCTTAGCAGGACCTTGTCAAGTGAAGAACTACTGAAGGAGAATGTGGTATCAGGAGAGTCCATTTATATTTTGGAAGACTAGTTGTTAGGAGGGTTGGATCAATGTGCAATCAAGCTACAGGATAGGCAAAAAGAAGAAATTGTATTATGATTTGTTATAACCACAACAAATGCAACACTGGACCAAAAGTACTTTGCAAATAGTCAAAGCAATTAATTCTGAGGTTACGCTAAATCTATGTGCCTACGTCTATGGGCTGGACTGTGCCTCTTCAGCATTCACATGGGGTTACGTGTACTTAACAAATGCTTCTTTGTCAGGCACTCAGTCATCCATTTAAAAAAAAAAAAAAGTATATTTCCTTCATCAATAGCACTGAGTATTAACCAAATTTAATAATTAAATGTGATTCAAAATGAAGTTACAAAACCTCATTTAGTGTTCCTTGGCCAACTGACACAAGCAAGATCTCTTTCTTAACCCTGGCATGAGAATACAAAAGTATGGAATCATAAATACAAAAGAAGGCTTTAAAACAGCAAATCTTGCAAATCTGCAAGATTTTAAAAGATCAGACATGGAAACATTTTATTTCAAAATCCTCTGCCTTTTCCCCAAGAGGTTTCATAAAGAACTTGATCACTAGGAAGGCAACGTTCCCTAAGAACTATAAATAAAGACATCTCATTTTAATTTATTTATTGCAAAGCTTGTAGAACTGTTGACAGGAGTTACAGACAGATGGCTTATCTGATAGTGCAGAATACCTGAATGCACCAAAAGATTCATCAATTGTCTTTTATTACCCTGGCTCAGAATCCTCAAGCACTTGGGCATCTGATAAGAATTTCACATAGTGAACTATACCAGAGCTGTCAGGGCCTAGTACAATTTGAAATACCCACAAGATTATTTCAGGGTTAAAAACAAAAAAAAGGTATCAGTTTTATAAATGCTTATATGCATAGGATTTAGTGAGGGATAGCTTATGTCCAAAGAAATGAAAAGAATAGCATATCCTGCTTTCTTGACTCCGCCTACAGTGTTCATATCTGTTATGTTTCCAAAGTTCTGGAAATGACCAAACATGATTAAGAATATATCCAACAACTGACCCTATATTCTATTTTAGACACAGACATATAAGCAAGGATAGAGAAGGGAGCCAGACTCCATACACACTCACCCAGTTAATGACACTCTCAAACCCCTCTTCACTCATCCCCTTAACATCCTCACAGCACAGATGTACTGCTGGTGAGAGAGAACATGAACAGGACTGGAGCTATACAGGGATAGCTGAGAGACATCTGCCTGTTGGCAAAGCAGAACAAAATTTGCTACCATTGCAAGCAGTGATCAAAAGGTGGAACCAAGAAAACTAAGCTAAACGATGAAAGGGGGAGGGGTTGGAGTTTATGAGTTAAAGTAATATACCTTCCACAATAAATTCTGACTATCAACCATAGGCAACACTCAAAGGAAAGGATGGCGAATGTAAATGCACACACCTAGTTTCTACTCACTCATATTGGCTTTATTTGGCCACTTCTCAAATCTCAGAGGAGCCATATTGATATAGTTATGTAGCATTTTTATAATCATCCGAAGCATGGCTTAATAGAGAAATCTCATCCTCTAAATTATACCTAATGAAATTCTCATTACAATATTTTACATTAGCCCAACCTATCAAGTAATCTTCTGCTCTCCCCAATCTCAGTTGGAGCTGAATCCCAAGTCCCATATGTCTGGAAGGTGAAAGAACAGGCAAGCGTTCCGGACGTAACTCTTAGTACCAGCCCTGCCGCTAACTCGCTGGCGGACAGTCCAGAGCAAGCCACTTAGCTTTCCCGAGCCCCCAAGACCTTGGCTTGTAGCAGGATCCCCAGGCTAGATGATGTCTAACCTCCCTTCCAATCTAACAACCTATGAATTTATAGCGGAACGAAAATTTGGGCCACATTATCCATTAGGCATTCTGCTGAATGCTAGATTTTTTTTTTTTTTTCGTAAGAAAAGAAACCCGACAGACTTCAGGGACTATACTACTCTCAAAACCTATCTGAGTAACTGAGAACAGTACTCTGAATCCCATAAACTAAAACGGCATCGTATGAAAAACAGTTTCTACCTTAATAAAGGTGAAAATGTGAAAACTAACATCCTTGCAGCTGTGGAAAAACGAATCTCACTTGGAGTATCTTTTCTCTTAACGTATTATAAATCTTAGGTTGCTGTA
This sequence comes from Papio anubis, assembly GCF_008728515.1. NCBI lineage: Eukaryota > Metazoa > Chordata > Mammalia > Primates > Cercopithecidae > Papio > Papio anubis. The sequence goes on from NC_044981.1 coordinate 146,576,550, forward strand.
GGTTACACAGAAACCAAAGTAACCCCGACTCAATTTTCAGGCCTGACACCTTCCAGCATCACCTGGACTTTTAGATTTCAGGGACAAGCAGAGAAGGGGGAAAAAGTCACTGGGTTGCTGGTAAGTGACTGAAGAACTTGAGAAGAGTGGAGGGCAAGGTGGCCACGCGGCCTCACGGTCCCCTTCTCCACCCCAGCCTAGGAGGCCCAGAGCTGCGGCGGCTCCTGCCCGTCCCACTCCACCTTGGGGCGGCTGCACGCTTGCGGCCGCGGAAGTCACCTGTGAAGGAGTCAGGGTAGATGGACTCCAGAGCCTCCAGCTCGTTGCGCTGCTCCTCGCCGTAATCTGTCATCGTGGCCCTTGCTCTTGCCCATGGATTGCCCAGACACCTAGGCGGCGCGCAGCAGCCCAGACAGCTGCAGCGCCGGGAGAGCGGGCGGCGGCCAGGCGGGCGCAGGCGCAGAGTCCCCGGCTGGAAGGCCCAGGGCCCAAAGCCAGACCCGGCCTGCTTAGCTACAGTTAAGCGCCGGCCTCCGCCTGCTCTCTACTTCCAAGTTCGACTAGTTCTGCCTGGCCAGGGGGGCACTGATTTGCTGCCTGTCCCACACTCGCTCGGGACTTGCTGGGACGGTGCGCGCGGTCTGGCATTTGCTAAGGACACCTACAGCCGGCTGCTGGGCTTTGCAGGCCCTGAGCCTTAGAAGCTTCTCAGCGCGGCATCCTCGCTCGATGAGTCTGGGCTGAAAGGCCGGCATCGTGCGCCAGGGAAAGATAGCGTCGCTGGTAGCCGAGACTGGGCGACGGGCATCGGGTGCCTTCACCTTTTCTGGTTTCCCATTTGACCCTGTGGCGTAGGTGCTGCGGTCTTGCTACCTAGTGTGGACTAGTGGGGGTCAGGAGATTTCTGCGCTTCTTGAACTCCGTATTGCGTGGCGTCCCACGGGAGTTGGACGAGGGGCTGGGACCAGGGTAGATTCCACTGGGCGGGGGAACAAAAGCTCTGCACTGCCTTGAATGAGCACGGAAGGGTCGGCCTAACTGCTTAATAAGTCGGGGTGGATCCGGGGGGGAGAAATAGACCCTAGGTCCGGCTTCTCGGTTCAGATCTTTAGGTTTAACTTGTGAATTTGTGAAATGAACGCGGCTTGACGTTTTATAGATCTCAAGATGTCCGTGACTGTGTATTTGTGAATTGGTGAGAGGAATGTCGATCTCAGTAATAACAGTTTTAATATGCAATTAAAAATTGCAGTACCCCAAGAAATATTGAGAACCTTTAATTTGGTAATACCACTTCCAAGAATAAACTTGAGCAAGTAGCATGCATCTGTGATCTCCAAGGTCATTGCAGCAATTACAAAGAAAATTTTCAAAGTGCCATGATGGCAAAAGCTAAGAAAATGGCTAAATAAACATGGTTAACTTTATGAAAAGAATATTAAACAACTGTGGTAACAATAATAAAGGATCCCATGTTCCTTTATTATAATATTGTGCAAAGTCGAAAAAATGGGAAATTTTAAGAAAATACTCAAAAGCTGTTCCCCACTTTATTTCTCTTTGTTTTGATTTCTCTGTATTAAAGCTGGTTTCACTTGTATAGTGGGAGGAACACTTTTTAAACGAAAGCTTCCTAATGAAGCCTCTGAAGTTTTCTCTTGTTGAAATGGTGATGTCCCATGGACCAGAAGGCACCTTGATCTTTTATTGAGGAGTGCTGCTTACCTATGACAGAGGAACGCTTTGGTACTCATTATGTGTTTACGGTATTAAGGGTTGATTTCAGGCGTTCTTTTAAACTTTAAGGAAAAGAGTGGAGTCTCCTAACTATGATGAGAATCAAATAAAATACATAAAGTAACTTTGCAATTATAAGTTTCTCATTTTTTTTTTTGGATCGCTTCAGTTCAGAGGAATTATAATGATTTGTTATAAGGAAAGAGCTGCCAGAGGAAACAGCTAGTGCATAAGTCCTAAGGGGGGTGTCAAGGCTGATTTTTGGCTACAAGAACTGGAAAGATGAAGTTCTGTTTCCGAAATAAGTGAGGAAGACAGAATCAAATTTGGCAAGGAAGATGGCATTACATCTTTAAATGACTCCTAGATCAAAGAAAATCAAGCAAAATTAAGTTTTTTTCTCCTAACAGAATAATAAAAACAACCTACCAAAAGAAATGAGATGCAGCAAAGCAACAAACATAACAAGGTTTACGTTAGAAAAAGGTTACTTTTGGTTGCCATTTGCAATCTAGTAAATGTAGTACCTCTTTATTTGCATTCCTATTTCATTAACAAAACTTTTGGTAAAGCATCCTTTTCAAACCTTATGTATCACTGTAAATAAACCCTACATGCTTCAGAATGCTCAAGAGTGTTACTTTGATACTGGAGATGGCTCTCGTAATCAAGGAAACACATCTGCAAATCTTTGTCATACTTACATATGCATTATTAAGCATTTTTTAGTGGATCTCTAATTTCATTTTGACCATAACACATGCTTAACAGAACACAGCAAGTCCCTTAACTGAAATTGTGGAAAATTCTCATGAGGCAAATTGACTTTCTTTTAGTGTTTCGTTTTTAATTGGTAGTTAAAGATGTTATAGACCAAGTGTGTTTTAAGCTCTGCAGGTAGGCAAACGGTGTGAGCCATTGATATGGTTTGGCCGTGTCCCCACCTGAATGTCATCTTGAATTGTAGTTCCCATAATCCCCACGTGTCACAGGAGGGACTAGGTGGAGATAATTGAATCACGGGGCCGATTCTTCCCATCCTGCCCTTGTGATAGTGAGTTCTTACGAGATCTGATGGTTTTATAAGGGGCTTCCTTCTTCCCTGGGCACTCGGTCTTCTTCCTGCAGCCATGTGAAAAAAAAAAGATGTGTTTGCTTCCTCTTCTGCCATGATTATAAGTTTCCTGAGGCCTTCTCATCCATGCAGAACTATGAGTCAATTAAAAGTCTTTCCTTTATAAATTACCCAGTCTCAGTTATTTCTTCATTGCAGCGTGAGAACTGACTATGATAGCCATCATAGGATCTGGAACCAGAAGTAATAAACTCAGCCTTAGTCATTTGCAAGATACGTAAGCTTATAAGATAATTCAGATGACATGAAATAATTATAAGCATGTTTGTAAACTCCATATCAACATTATTTCCTGATAATTAAATTCATATATCATCTTATAAAGCATTGCTGTTCATCTTTATTGCTAATGAAGTATGTCCATAAGAGATTCATCTTATTTGTATTCTTCTTAGTTTCTTCTGCAGGTAATACAAATTAGTAGTTGCTCTTTACTAATACTATAAGCCTTTAAAAATTACTTTGATGTTTATTTTTACTTTTCTGTGCCTGTGAGTTTTCTAGCAATCACACTATCAGAAGCTCAGTGTTGAGAATTCCCTATTTCATGCTTAATTTTAATTATTAAACAGTTCATGTGGCTAATGTTTCATTTACTCAGGTATCTCAAAGACTTTACCAGTCACAAGCACAAAGAGCCATATAAAATTTTAGTTTTGTGTGCTCTGAGTAGATATCTCTTCAAGGGTAGTGAATCTTAGTAATACTTTCCAGCCTAACTCAGTTCCCTGGCCTACAATCTACTCTGAGTCAACACAGAAGCCAGAGTGGTTCTGTTACAATGTAAACCAGTCCATATCACTCCTTTGCTCATAACTGCCCCATCCTCATCTCAGATTAAAACCATGTATTTATAATATAGGTCCTAGAATCTGGCTTCCTGATCCTCATCCTCACAGCTCTTCTTTCTGTGTCTTAGTCCATTTTCTGGACTAAGCTTATAACAGAATACCCGAAACTGGGTAATTTTATTTCTTACAGTTCTGGAGTATTGGAATTCCAAGGTCAAGGGGGACATTTGGTGGGACCTTCTTGCATGTGGGGATTCTGCAGAGTACTGAGGTAGCACAGGCCATCACATGGCGAGGCGGCTGAGTGTGCTCACTCAGGTCTCTCTTCTTCTATTCCATTACTCCAGCCATACTAGCCTCTTTGCTGTTCCTCAAGCATGCAAGGCAGGATTTCCTCCTAAGGTCTTTGCACTTGCTGTTCCCTCTGTCTGGAATGCTGTTCCTCCCATACCCATATGTGTCACCCCCTCACTTCCTTCAAGTCTTTCCTCAAAGGTCACTTTCTAAATGGGGTTACCCCAACTAGACCACCCTACTTAAAATCACAACCCTCCTAGCACTACCTATCCTCTTTAACTCATTTTATTTTTCCCATGCTACTTTAAAATTACACTATTTATTATGTTCATACTCTTTCTCCCTCTAGTAGAATGTAAGTTCCATGAGGGTACAAATTTTGTTTACTATTGTATTTTGGCACGTAAGGCAGTACCTAAACAGACTAGGCACTCAGAAAATATTAACTCTCTGAGTGAATGAATGAATCCGAAAGACTGGTAACATGGTACAGTTCTAAAAACACTGGAATGGGGGATTATAAGGCTAGGTTACAGGTCTTTACAATGAATTTGTCATATAAATTTGGGTAAGAAACAATCTCTCTGGATCTAAGAGCTTCCCCATCTATAAAACGAGGGAGTTGGGTAAAACAATCTATGAAATTCCTTCCAGATGTAAGAGCGTATGATTCTCAAGATCATGTTTATATTGCAGTCAATTTTGTGTAGACTTCAGAGGTAGCAGTTAACTTCTCTGACCCAAGGTGCCTTGGCTAAAGGAGTAGTGGTATGGTTTGGCTCTGAGTCCCCACCCAATTCCCATCTTGAATTGTAATCCCCATGTGTCAGGGGAGGGGCCTGGTGGGAGGTGATTGAATCATGGGAGTGAACATCCCCTTGCTGTTCTCATGATAGTGAGTTCTAGTGAAATCTGATGGATTAAAAGTGTGGCACTTCCCCCACCCCTCACCACTCTCTCTCTCCCCACCATGTAATACGTGCCTTGCTTCCCCTTTGCCTTCCGCCATGATTGTGAGTTTCCTGAAGCCTCCCAAGCCATGCGGAACTGTGAGTCAATTAAACCTAGTTATGAATTTCCCAGTCTCAGGTAGTTTTTTTTTTATAGCAGTGTGAAAATGAACTCATACAAGTAGTATTTATGCATGGAGTTGTTTTTCTCCTAACAGCCTTGATGCTAATGTTCTTGAACCATATAACATATAGGGGCCTCAATTCTGGGTAACAACAAAGCAGGGACAACGCTAGGTCTAAGTGAGCTACACTTCCAGCATTGCCTCGCATGTAAGAACAAAGTATAAGGTGGGAAGACAAGAAATAAAGTTTGTACATGTTCCTTTCCTCCTACCCTAGTAATAACCATTTTGATGTTCTTTGACTTTCCTCCTCTTCCTCTTTTCCTCTCCCTCTTCACCACTCTCCACAAACCCCTACCTTTGCTTTGGATGTGAAAAGGATTGAGACATGGGGAGAAGAAAACAAAGGAGCAAAAGAGATAGAAGATAGGGTTAGTGAAATGCAATATAAATGACTTTAAATGTATAGAAAAAACATGAGAAATGAAAAATTTAAACGTAAGTCATCAATTCTCTGGCTTCCTTTGAGAAAATACAGTGAAGGGTTGAGTTGGGGTTACCCCTAAGGTATGTAGTGTCCTGGTGGCAAAATTTTTTTGTACAGTCCCTGTCTCTATAAACAATCTTATATAATTGTATTTAAAAATGTATTTTTAAAATTCATGGGCCCTTGTAAGATATAATGACTTATTGATGAAGATTTGGAATAAATAATAGAGAATTACTGATGGCAGCGGGAAGTAGACAGGTCCCCAGTGAAACTCCATCTTCAAGCCAGGGACAGCCTGAAGCCTAGGGGCTGGGCTATCAGTTCCAGGTGAAGTCTCTAACCTGGAGTGAGATTTTCCTTGATACCTTTGGACCAATTAAGTGGTGCTTTTTCTCAGCCCACCCATGGACCGATCAGCATGCACTTCCTGCATTCTGAGCCCATAAAAGCCGCTGGACTCAGGCCAGCTTAGACACTCATGGCTACTACCTGCCTGCGGATGGTAGCCACACACTTTGGGTGTCCTCTTCGCTGAGCGCTGTTCTGTCACCCAATAAAGCTCTTCTCTGCCTTGCTCACCCTCCAGTTTTCTGCATAACCTCATTCTTTCTGGATGAAGGACAAGAGCTCAGGACCTGCTGAACAGCGGGAGCAAAAGGAGCTGTAACACTTTTCTGGTCCTTGCTGAACAGCAGTCGGGAGCTAAAGGGGCTGTGACATGTTCCTGGCCTGCTTGCCGGGCTGTGGGCGGTGATATGCCCCCAGACTGCAGAAACGAAGAGGGGCAACCCTTCCAGGGGCCTAGATCTTGGGATTCCCCAAGCCAGAGCTTTAACACTGTAGTCCTCCCACCTTCTGCTAGGGCTGGGCGGCTGCCCCACATGACGGGAAGCAGCCGCAGGGCCGGGCCAGAGTAGGGTGGTGAGACTGAAAGACCTGTAACACAAACGGGCTGAAACACACTCCCTCAAAACATGCCCCCTATCCCTGCTGCCCACACTGCAGGTGACAAGAGGGAGGGAAGAGCTGTGGCCATTCTGGAAGCCCAGACCTCGGGGCTCCTTGAGCCAGGGCTGTGACACATTGTAATACCCTCTTTGGAGCTCTGTGGTTCCTGGAATCTCTGCGTTTTGGGGTGCCACCGCATTCGACTCACCCAGACGCTGGTTTCCACAGTGGAAGCTGCTTGCGGTATGTCTGGTCCAGCCACAGTCTCGCATGGTGACGGTGCCAGGAGCTACCCGCCCTGCTGCAGCAGCTGGTATGCTTGCTGTGTACAGTGGCCGGACCCCGTACTTGCTCGCTCACACACCCTTTGCCGCTCCACACCTGTTTCCCTCTGGGCAGGCATAGGATCTGGGCCGGTAGCGCAAGCGAGCACGGCCTGCTGGGCCAAGTGGGCTGAACGAGCCCAGCAGGAACAAGCAAAACTCAAGTAGAGGTACCACTGGCCACAGAGGTGTCCAGCCGGTAAAGCAGCACCTGAAGGATCCTGTGACAATGCATATACATTTCTTTTTGTTTAATCTGTTTGTGTAAAGATTCTCCATGGTGTCCAGGCACCATCTTTTCCTATTCAGGAAGAAAAGCCATCTCTTCATGTTCTTTATTGTCAAATGCACTGCTGTCTAATTTCATATCTCTCACCATGATTTAGAAGAAAAAAAAAAAAAGCAGTGCTGCTACACACAATCCCATGGCTAATTGTCATTTCTAGCAAAACAAAATCGTTCTTCTTGCCTCTGCGGTATTTTGTACACCTTATTTTGTAATGCTGGTCACATCATTACTCATTAAGCTGCATCATTCATCCTGCTGCTCCTGAATACTGGCTTCCAAAGTTTTCTCAAAAAATGTTCTTTATTGATGACCACAAATGGAAATTTTACCCAAAGTATGCAGGAAAATGGGAATGGTTATTTTCTAGTCAGTTAAATTTACTACACATCTTCCAACTATGTCTTTTCTTGAATGCCTTAGGCCATAATCACTACATTCCTAAAACAGTGTCTCTTTTAATATCGCTGCACCCCACCTTCTACACTTGGCCACCAAGTGGGAAGACGGGAGAAGGTCCTGGGGTGGTGCCAGATAAATAGTTCCATTCCAGTGCAGGGAATGCCTTTGACCAACCCGAGAGAACACAGATTCACCACACTGATCTGAAGCCAGAAAGGACAGCAATCTAAGACCCCTCAAAGCCATCAGAGCACTAGTAGTAGACACACCACCCCAGAAGATGGCCTGATCCGCGGCACACAGTGGAGACCACCCTGGGCCCAGTGCAGCGGCACACCAAGGAAAGGACCTGCTGTGCCACCACCTCACTGGCTCCAGGGCTGCATGTGGGAGTTGGCACTTACCCCTGGCATGCCACACTGTGGGAAGAGGGTCGAAGAGTGCAGGGATGTGGGGAAGGGAAGAAACGAGTCCCCACAGTCTGGTCTGGCTCAGGGCACCCCGTGCCAGTGAGCCCCAGACAATTTCCCAGAAGGAGCTCAAGACATCAGGCTCCCTGATGGCGGGCAGTACTGAATTGCCTATTAAGTTATTATTCTAGCTCTGCCGGTAATAACTTGGATGAATTTTGCTTTTTGCATTATCTTCCCCATGCAATATAAACCTGTCTCACAGGACAGCATAGGATCTATTAAATCATCATTGGACTAAAGATGCTTATTTTGCAGGCAGCTTTTCCAAATTTAAGTTATTTCAACATGAAAGAATGATGGCAGGCATAAACTTATCAATAATAGGCGACCTATTACTGATTTATGAAATTTGTGAAATCAAAACACCATGTAGATCCAGAGATTGATTGATTGTGCTTTGGCATTTGCTTTTCACATTTCAAATGCCAACATATGTCGACATTATGAAATAATTTATAGTAAATCTGTTGATGCCACTAACTGGCAACTACAGAAGAAAAATATATTTAAATGTTTATTTGCAGCTTAAGGTAAAACATCTATAAATGCATATAAAGTTTATATTCAGGTCTTTCTGCACTTTAGCACACTTTAAAATATTAGAGCACATTGAATTGTATTCATAAAATGTTATATTATAGATATATTTGTTTTCCAGGAGCAATAGTTTTGCCCAAGGCAGAATGTCAGCACATATAGAATCAGTTTGCTTGTGTTAGAAATGACCTAGAGGTCTTAATCCAGGGAGTCTCATTCAACAGGCTTGTGGGTTCATAAGCTCCTGAAGTGTATTGGTTTGTATATTAGCTTCCTATTGCCACTGTAACAAATTACGACAAATTTAGTGGTTTAAAACACTGCAGATGTATTACTTTATAGTTCTGTAACTAAAAGAACAGTTTGTAGTTACTACTCTTCTGGCACAGGTCAGACACAGATCTCAGTGGGCTAAAAGCAAGGTGTCAGCAGAGCTGCGTTCCTTCTGGAGGCTCTTGGAGAGAGTCCATTTCCTGGATTTTTTCAGTTTCTAGGGACTGCCCACATTCCTTAGCTCATGACCCCCTTATCTTCAAAGCTAGCCATGGCTGATCCAGTCTTCCTCAGGCTGCATAACTCTGACACTTTTTGACACTCCTTTTCTGTTGTCACTTTGCCTTCCCTCTGACTCGGATTCCTCCTGCAACCCTTTTATAAGCACCCTCGTGATTACATTGGGCCCACATAGATAATCCAGGATTATATCTCCACATCTCAAAATCCTTACCTTGATCCATCTGCAAAGTCTCTTTTGCCATATTGAGTCACATTCACAGGTTCCAGGGATACGGACATCCTCAGGGAGCCATTTAGCCTACAACAGTATTGAGAACTCTGAGGTATGTGAGCTGGTGTCTGTGTGTATGCACTGGATATGTCCTCAAAAAAGCTTCCCCAGAATGGCTCTTCAAAGGGGTCTGTGATTCAAAATGGTTTAATCAACCACCTTTCCAATTTAATCACCCTCTCCTTTCTCGTAGACGGGAAAATTGAAGTCCCAGAGAGATTGACTTGTGCAAGACAACATAAATGATAGGAGATGGTGTTTTCATGATCCCTATTTTGACACTTCATAACTATGGCCTACCCAAAATAAATGGACAGATTACAGTAGTGCCATGCCTATGCCATGCATGAGAAAGAGAACACTTGAGACTCCAGAGCAGGTGTGTGGTTAGTCTGCAGCGAATAGAATCATTGCCACTGGCTGTTGGGGAGATCAGGTCCAATGTGATGTCCCAGTGAGAGTGGACAGGTGACTTTGCTAAGAAGCATAGTGCCTTGAAAGTGGGCCCTGATGTATGCAGGTATGATTTAGGTGGAAAGAGAGCGGCTTATGTGATATGGCAACACACAGAGCCCAGGATGTTTCAGTTATTCATTGACAGAAGTATTAGGAATATCCTCCTAACACCTACAAGGCCTTGGAAGATTGATAACATACCTCACTGCTGTATTCCAGCACAGTGCTGCAGAGTGCAGGATCCAGGGCTGGATTCTGGCTTCAACTCTTACGTGACCCTTGGCACATTGCTTAATTTCTCTGTATCTCAATTACTTCTCTGTATCTTAATTACTCAATGAATTAATAAAGAATTAATGTTATTTAATGTCATTTCAGCAACTTGCTGTCAATAGGTGACTATTTGTCACTGTGTCGAAAGGTGTAACTAGGATAATTTGTTGAAAGTAACTGGCATACAGTGAGCACTACATATTATTTTTACTGCTACTGCCATCACCACAAATAGCGCAGATACCTGTTTTGACCACTAGGTGGCAGAAGAGGAAACCATACCTGAAATTCATGCTTTTTGTTTTGTTCCTGAAATTCCGGTATACTGAAATTACAGAAGCTTAATCATACTTGGTTGTTAGTGCAGAAAAATAATTCAGGTCAGGAATAATACAGTTTGCCTCTCTGTATTCATTGCTCTTCGGTCCAGACATCACATTTATGGATTTACGCCCCCCAGCTGAAGAAGCCAGTTGTGTAGCTGTCTATGCTCCTCAGCCTGCCAGTATCTGTTCTTTATTGACTGGTACTAATTTTCCATAGACTCTATTTAGAAGTTAAAGTTGTATTTCCACACCTTATGTTTTCGAGATAGCAAAGACCTACCTAGTCTTGCATTCAGAAGGCCTTTGGTTGGCCATGATACTTCAAAGTTTTATAGGATTAATGTGATTTCCCTTTGTGCTACAAACCAAATGCAAGAAAACAACTAGTAAAATCTCACTGTTGTTTATTACAATCATGCATTAGAATCTGTACAGAAAATGAATGGAAGACTGAGAACAGAGAAAAGAGACACAGAGAAGGACAGAATATAAATTAGGTGCTACAATTCAGCTTTGGAAAACAAAGAAAGTTGAGTAAAACACATCTACACATTGGTTTGTATTTGTCTCCTGGGAAGGAGGCAACTTAGGTCATGGTGGCACTGTGGAGGAGCTAATGAAATTAAGAAAGGAGCACGTTTATATATGTCAAGCTCCAGGTTTGATGTAGTAGCCAAAGGCATTTGGTAGCAAAATATAAAGTAGTATTAGCACATAATTACTTTAATTATATGTTTTATAATTACATAAATCCATTAAGCATGAAGGGGAAGGAGTACCATGTTCTTAATGAAAAAGTTTCATTTAACTAGCTGTGGAACAAAAAATGCTATAGACCATAGCCCCCCCCCCCCCCCAAAATACTAAAAATTCAATTTATTTGATCTGAGATAATGTACTGTATGATGAAATCCCAGGGGTATGTACTACCTTTTAAGTGTTCACATAGATGCTATAAATCACTCTGAAGCCATGTAGAAGAGCCAACGAATACTTAGAATCCTTTGCCAGAAAGTTATAGGAGAAGATCATGATTAACTGGCTCAAAATATAAAATTTTTATATCATGCACTAAAAGAGTTTGATGTAGAAAGGGCTTCAGAAGCTAGTGGATATAGTTTCCTGGTATTAGGGTATAAACAACTATTAATCTTCTTTCTGATGATGTAATGCTATAACTTCAAATATTCTTTGATTTTGTTGTTAACCGAAAATCTTATTGAAGAGTCTTTACTGTGGTATAGTTCCTGACAACTAATAAATTAACTCTGAGCGTGGTTGAAAGTGTCCATTTAACTAGTATGTTCCAATACAGAGTGATATAAAAAATTATCAGGTATATAGAAACAGAATTTTAGAACTGGAGCATTAGAACTGGAGCAGACCTTAGGGAACAAAATGGAAGTGACATTCCATATTTACACAGCTCATTTGTATCAGAGTGAAACTAGAACCCTAGTTGCCTTCCACAACATACTTCTATTTGTATTTTTAACATCCTTCATGTAATGTCATGGCTTTCCTTGATGACTTGAAAAAGGTCAGTACATTAACATTCTTTTAAAAGTGGAATGCCAGTAAATGTCTTCAGAGAAAGCTCAGATTCAGAGTTGGGGATATTTTCCTTCCAAGAGAAGTAACCTGGGTCTACTACCATTTCAGAAAGCTGTGTGCATGTTGACCTGTATATACATAAACATAAACATAAAAATCATACTTGGTGTAAAAGAGACCTTAAGCACTTATTTAGTTCAGTTATTTTCTTCCAAGAGGTAAAACATTATCATCCCTTTTTATTGAATAGATAAAAAAATCCAGGCCCCAGGGAGATGGACTGATTTTTCCTAGGTCAGATGACAGATGAGTAATGGTGAGGGCAGGACAATTCTCCCAGCAAAGAACTACAATATGCAGTCTCTTGTTGGAATACGAAACAAAACCTGAAAACATTTCAATTTCTTTAAAAATCATTTTCTGCTGCTGCTTCTTAAGTTCAAGGACCCAGAACTTTATACAAAATGGAACCTTCCATAATTGTGTAAAAGTAGATTATCAAGTAATTGATTGCATTTTAGATAGTATAGTCAAGTTCCTTGGTCTCCTTGAAAGTGAATCTTGAAAGCTGGATTGACTATTGGCAGTTGGTCCACTGTCCCGTAAGTATTGTTTTGACTAAAGAAATAAATAGAAGCCCTCAGATAGCTTGTTTTTGCTAATGAGCAAGTTGCTTCAGTGAATGTAGCAAAAATCAGGCACAAGTCACTATATATCACAGAAATAATCGAGATCAATTAGAAAATTGTCCAGATACCATAGGCTGCATTTAGTAAAGCCAGGCAGAGCAACGTCAGGCAGAAATTATTCTCTTTTGGAGTTACAGATAATGGATATACAAGTACAGATTGCAGTTTTGGTTTCACAAATGGATTTTGAGGGCAAAGGTGCAATTTGGTAATGAAAAGGTACAAATGGTATCTCTGTAGTACAGCACAGTGGAGAAGCTTTCTAGAAGAAACTTTATATGTAGTGGCCATAAAAATGCTCCTAGTACGGAGGTGCTACAAATAACACGATACTAATAATGATACAATAATATATCATTGTCCCCAGGTTGTAGTAGGATAACTCAAGACCTTCCTGCATGGGCTTCTCCCTCACATGTTACCGGATTAGAAAGGGGTTTCTGTCCTGCTTCCCAAAAGGTCAGATATTTAGGTCTGAAGAAAGAGGCGGAGGCTACGAAAAGTTCTAGATATTATATAAAGCTAGAAACTGATAAAACCAGAAAATACAGGCAGGAAATACAGTGATAGAAGACATGGAATGCAAAAGAAAAAGAGAGAAAGTAACATTTATTGGCATCTATTTTGATGAAAGACACTGTGCTGAACACTTTGTATTCTCATGTTTAATTCTCATAATAACTCTAGGAGGTAGCTACAATGTGCAGATGACAAAATAGCACGCAGAGATATTAATTTTCACACAGCTACTAAGTAACACAACTAAGATGCAAATTTCCACGTGACTTCACATTCCACTCTAGGCATTACCAGACCATTGGCAAAATTTCAAAATGAGAGATTGGCACAATCATCTAATAAATTGATTTTAGAAATAATATTTGAGATGGACTTACATAAACAAATATCAGAAGAGAAAGAAAAAGATGAAGAGATTACTTTGAAACACCCTGATCATAAAAGCCAAGTATCTGCTAAGCAATCTGACTTGAGAAAGGTGCTGTAATCAAGGTTTTAATTCAATATCTCTTGATCTGTCTTCCTCATTATCCTCATCCACCCTATTTCCAAGGGAGCTATAGTGACCTCGCAAGTCATCACCCATGCATAAAAGAGTGGGTACTGAAATATCTTTCCAGTCCTGACAAGAAGGAATACGGATGTGTTTGACATCTTCACTCCCGGGAATGAAGCCAAATAGCTGCTTTATGCGGTGCATGATGAGGAGCCGAGAGTGCTGCTCGGCTGCTTGTTCAAAGAGTTGTCTCTCATTCTGGAGGTGGCTGGTCCAGTAGCAATGTTGCAGAGAGGTGAGGGGAGAGCAGCACCTTGCCACACAGCAGGAGACTAAGACAGCAATGGTTGCCAAGGTGATCAAAATCCAACCCAGCATCTTCACATCATTATTAAAAAGAGAAACAGGAAGTATCAATACATCAAATATTCAAGCAACAGCCATGGGAGGAGGGATTCCTACAAACCTAAGAACTAAAATATGGGCATAAAATTTGCTTTTCCCATCTTTAATATATCAACAACGTTTTAATGATATGATTTGGAAATAGATCTGATGGAGGGCATAGGCCCAGCCATTTCAATTTGGTTTTTGAGTTACAAAGAAATTTGACCAGTTAACTTGGAATGGATTCTAAATACAGTCCTTGAAGTGACAGATGCTATAACCTACCAATTAACCTTACATATGATACATACCTTTCTTTGCTTTTAGTTCAACCTTACTTCTCAACTCTCAGGTACAGGCCTATGCATTCTTTGAGTGTCTAATAAATATTTGATAATGATGGTGATGAAAATGATATGATACATAATAATAGTAACCTTCTAAGGTGTCTTCAATGATGTACCAACAGGTGTTCATTGATATTTGTTCCTGAGTTGCTCTTTCCTCTTTTGCAGCTAAAAAGCAAGTCAGTGAACAGACTCATGTATCTAAATGTATTCTAAATAGCATAGTTGGCTGGGTATGGTGGCTCATACTTGTAATCTCAGCACTTTGGGAGTTCAGGCAGGTGGATCACTTGAGGCCAGGAGTTCGAGACCAGCCTGGCCAACATGGTGAAATCCTATCTCTACTAAAAATACAAAAATTAGTCGGGCATGGTGGCACATGCCTGTAATTCCAGGCACTCAGGAGGCTGAGGCACGAGAACTGCCTGAACCCAGAAGGCAGAGGTTGCACTGAACCCAGATCATGCCATAAAAATGCTCTGGTGACAGAGAGAGACTCCATCTCAAAAAAAAAAAAAAAAAAAGACAAAAAAAAATAAATAGCATAGTCACTGTGCCATGTAGTACATTATTGTTTTCCTTTTCATTTCCCTTGTCCTCAAATAATCATTTGCTGACCAGTTTCATTATGTGTCTTTGAAACATACTTTAAAAGGAAAATGAACTAGTTTTTGAGACTATTTAGTGTTGGCTTTTAAAGAGACTCAAATGGCTGTTTTTTATACTTAGAATCTTTTTTTTTCTTTTCATTTTACTGTTTTCAATATTTTGCACTTCTTATGTTAAGTGAGAGAGGTAAGTTCCACATATTTGGGGATGGTAGCAGTATGCAGTCACAGTCTGGGTATTGAAGGCCTCTTCTGCATCTTGTGATTTATCAACAGGCCTGGAGTTTCCAGTGTGTGCACAGTGGGATAGTTGTACTCTATGGAGGTTAAAACCTACAAAGTGATATTTATTACCATTTAACTAAACAGAGGCCAGCATGGCGGAGGAAAAGCCATCCCAGATGCCCATTAATCTATAAACAATCATTTACTGAGCTCCAGGTTGACCTTCCCCCGTGTGTAATACATATGCTTGGTTATGGGGAATGCAGATGTGAATAATTAAAGATGCATTCATTTTCTCTGTGATTTTTAAGCCTGAAAAGGGAGACAAATGAGCAAGCCAAGAAATATGACATAATGGGATAGTTTTTGATATGAGTAATCAGAGCACCCGAGGAAGCACAATGGAATGAACTCACTTAAGGGAAAGGAGTATCAGGGAATACTTCCCAGAGGAGATAATGCAAAAGCCTAAATTATTAAAAAGAAGTTCACCAGATGCAAGAAGGTAAAGCGAGTTCTAAGAAGGTAAAGAAAAATAGCATGAATAGTTGGCAGAACCTCAAGACATTTGGACTCACATGCTCGTAGGAGTCATGTAAAAGTGGTCAAGGGCAAGATGTTGAAGCCTTGTATGTTATGCCAAGAAATTGGGTTTGTTCTTAGGCTAGTAGAAAATCACTGAAGGGCTTCATATGCAGTAGGGAAGGGATCTCATCATTCAATTTGCACTTAGAAAGATATTTTTGGCATATGTCTAGGAGGTAGATTGAAATGGGGTGAAGTTAACGTCAGGAAGATATTTTAGAATGGGGCATGGGCAAAGAAGATATTTGAATTTAAGGCGATTTTGTGGTCAACTCACAAAAATCTAACTGAAAAATAACGTATATTAATGAAATGTGACTGAAGGTTGAGACAGTCACAGAAGACGGCCTAGTGAAAAGGAAATAGCATGATCTTGGGATATCTTGATCCAGTTTTTTAGCCCTGAATTATACAAGTTACATAAACTTTTTGAGCTTTGATTTACTTATCTGTAAAATGGGGTAGTAATATCCGTCTCTCAATATTATCAGAACTAGAATTAAGATATAAAATATTTATACAGTATATGAAAAGTACATAAATAAATGTAAGTTTTGTTGTCACAAAACCAAACAACCTACTGGCAATGGTACTCAGAACTGTAAAAGTATCTTTTCCAGAAATTTGTGTATGCATTTAATAACACATTTTATTTTGACTTTAAGAAAATCTTACTAATGCATATTACAATTTAGCTTTCCTTAAGCAAGAAAATTATTTTAAGTTATACTTTATTCATTTTTTGAATTTTCACATATTTTTACATAGCTCCTCTGAGCATTAGGGCTAGTATTTTAAAAGTTAAGACACAGCATATCTAATGGTATTTCTAACTTTTTAAAAACTGGGCCATATTACAATAACTTGATATTCTGTGTCTTGATGGTAGCTTCTCCCAACTAAATAACTTTAGCATTTCTAAAATGTAGTAACTCCAAGATTACCAGTGAAAAAATATGCATGCCTTTGCAATAAGTAGTTTTAAAAAGCTATGCTTTTACTATATGACAGTGGTTTCAAAATGTGTTTTTTCCTCAAATCCCTTGGAGAAATTGATGACAGCCAATGTCACTCTTTCTACTGATAAAATGCACAATAGCACTTTAAAAATTTAACCTTTAAATGTAGTGGGGGTCAGGCTTTCTTCCCACCCCACCCCACTTTCTGACATAAACCTATCCATAGACACCAAATTTAGAATCACAACTGGAATTATTTTTCATTATAATTAAGCTTCCTATAATTTTAGATGAGATAGTAATATATAAGAATGCATATTTAAGAATATATATACAGAAGGTGGGATTTACTAATATAGCAATAATATTCATTATAATATCTAAAATCTATTGTTCTTAATATAGATTCTAGAAATCATATCGAACACTTCCGATATATTGGTAAATGTATTCCTCACAACAACCCCATGTGGTAGGTGCCATTAATATCACCATTTTACTCAAGGTTTTGCAGGTTAATAAGTGGCAAAGCAAGACTAAAACTCAGTTCTGCTGACTCCAAAGCCCAACATGCTAACTATGTATATTCTCTCAGTAGAACTCACTTTGATGAACAGTATCTAGTATTGTATTCTATAATCAGAGAATATGAGAAGCAGTAGGAATCTACAATGTTTCTAGTGACTGTAGTTCTATGGGGTAACACAGCAGGGGGAAAAAAATCTACTTACCTGTGACTGGTATCTGTGCAGAAGAGCTATGTCATCTCTTACTAGGATCACGTCAGAAGGAGCTGATTTGCAACATGGAAACCCAGCTAGGATCTCTTCTCGTTTGCTGGCACTGACATTATCAAATATTGGGTAATGGTCCACAGATGCAAATTCGCTTGCTGCACATTCATAGTATGTGCCTGTCAGCAGGGTCACCGCCAGCCAGGTTAAAGGAGCAACAACTGCCCTCCCAGTGATGCTGAAGAACCTAAGGCAAGCCAGCTTGCACTCTAGGGGGCTGATTCTCCTGTATGGAGGGACACAGCTGCAGCAGTATTCACCAGTAATTGTCCACATTTGGCTTCTCAGAGCAAAGCCAGCAATCAGAAGGATCAAGGCAGGAATGACAAGAAAAGCAGAACCATAATAGAAATTTTTTCCAACCTGACAAGGACAGCTGAATGTGGAAGAGGAGAAGAGCTGTTGCCCACCAACAGTCAAGGCTGCAATTAAAGAATTGATAAATATACCATTTCTCTGCAGAGAAGATACAATACTGTTGAGCGTTGAGCACATCGTGGGAAGCTCTTACACAAATCAGCTTGTGGCCCTTTCTGATCATTAGACTCCACCAGCTATAACCATTTTATGGGATCTTACTGGTTTAACTGGTTGTGTCAAGTGATCCAACATCCTTACATGTTTAAAGGATTCTAGCATCTTTCCTTGTGTACTTTGAAAACGCTGAGCTCAGATTGATTACAGCTGAAAGAAATTGAGGGCGAGCTCCTTTAGGTATGAGTGAAGGGAGGAATTTCTTTTTTTTACTATAATTAAAAAGGAGGCTTGCTTAGAAAGCAGGCTGCCTCCATCTGTCTGTGTGCTGCTTTGTATGACACAAAATGCTGAGCACCAGCAAATCGAGCATTGAAAGCAAAACGAGACATTCTTAACCTTGTACTGGACCAGCATCTTGTCACCATAAAATTATAATAAAATTATTAATGGAAATTATTAAATACTAGAGCAATCCAAAATTTAGGGCTGGCTGGAATGTTCCTAAGGGTTCTGCTAGAAGAGCTCAAAAGATTTCCCAAAGGAAAGAACAAGGCTAGATGCCCCAAAGCCAAATCACAACAAAATATTCTAACTTTGCATAAAAATTTTAAATCTGCTTGCATTCACAGAATATTGCTATGTGCTGCTTAAAAATTTAAGTTGCAGATTTGTTTATAGGTATCTTTTTGTTATATGAAAATGTGATTTTTTTTTTTTTTTGAGACAGAGTCTTGCTCTGCTGCCCAGGCTGGAGTGCAGTGGCCCAATTTCGGCTCACTGCAAGCTCCACCTCCCAGGGTTCACACCATTCTCCTGCCTCAGCCTCCTGAGTAGCTGGGATTACAGGCTCCTGCCACCTCGCCTGGCTAATTTTTTTGTATTTTTAGTAGAGATGGGGTTTCACCGTGTTAGCCAGGATGGTCTCAATCTCCTGACCTCGTGATCTGCCCACCTTGGACTCCCAAAGTGCTGGGATTACAGGTGTGAGACACCACACCTGGCCGATATTTGGTTTTTAATAAAGTTATATATCTGAAAACAAAAAGTAAGATGTAAGATGTTTTCTTTGTGTATTTAACCAGTAAATATTTATTATAGAATTTCAATATAAAGGGCACCGAAATAGGTTTGACTGGGTTTATACAAAGTGAATTTGATATACATTTCTCTTCTCAAATAAACTTTTAACTGAACATGGTTAAACACATAATTAGTGAATGGAAATGTAGTACTGAGAAATTCACCCAAAATGCAGTATAAACAAATAAATAAAATAATTATTTTTGAAAACAGTTAAGCAACTACACAATATGTCTAGTAGGAGTTCTGGAAGAAAAAAGGAAGGAATAGACAGGTAATATTTGAAGAAGAAATAACTGAGAACTTTGCAGAATCAAAGAAAAGTTCTTATATCCGAAGAATGTTGGGTATTCTGAGCAATATACAGAAAAATAAATGCACAACTAAACACAGAGTAAAACTGCAGAATGTGAAAAATAAAGAGATATTCTTTAAAACTATCAGAAAGAAAAAAACAGATAATCTACAAAAGAAGGGCAATGACTGACAGCAGATTTCTCATCAATAACAATAAAGACCAGAAGACATTATCTTCAGAGTGCTTAATACCAGCCAAACTATCATTCAAGACTGAGCAAAATAAGGACACATTAAGGCTAAGGGAATTTACCATCCACAGAACCTCATTAGGAGGGTTACTAAAGGATATATTACAGCAAAAAGAAAAATGAGCCCTGAGGAGAGACACAGGAGCAAAAAATAATGATGGGCACAAGTATAATCTTTTAAAAGTCCATTCACTTCAGAAATAACTAATTTTTATTACAAAAGTTACAACTAAGGCAATATATTATTATAATAAGATGTCACTACATATCTACTAAAATATCTAAAATAAAAAGACTAGCCATACCACATGTTGGCAAGGAGGCAGAGCAACTGAAATTCTCATATACTCATGGTGGGAATGTGAAATGGAGTAACCACTTTGGAAAATTGTCATTTTATTTAAAAGGTAGCCATACATCTGCCATATAACATAAGCACTTGTCTCCTAGTTACTTACACAAGAGAAATGAAAGCACATGTCCACATGAAAACTTGCACATGAATGTCCATAGCAACCCTATTTAGAATAGCCAAAAGCTGGAAACAACCCAAATATTCATCAACAAAGGAACGAATCAACAAAGTATTATACATTCATCCAATGGAATACTACTCAGCAAAAAAAAAAAAAAAAAGGATAAAACGATTGAAAGTAATGGCAAAAACCACAATTACATTTGTGCCAACCTAATATGTATTAGTAACATGAATGAATTCAGAAATAATTTTCTGGATGAAATAATTCAGGAAAAGTACATAGTGTATGATTCTTTTATGTAAAATTTTAGGAAATGTAAATTAATCCATACCGACAGAAAACAGACCAGTGCTTGCCTACGAAGTCTGGAAGTAGGGATAAGAAGAGAGGGATTACAAAGGAATATGAGAAATATCCCTTTGTAATTCTGGGGTTGTATCAACTTGTGCCGTGGAATTTTAATTTAAGGAGGTGACTGAGTGACAACACAAAGAGGCCAATGCCATTTAAATAATTTATTGCCACATAAGATCATGGGGGCACATCAGGTTTAGTCAGGGGACAAGAGGTGGCAGGGAAAGCCTAGCTAGAGTCTCTATTGGGCACTCTGTGGAAAAGGCAAGGGGGGTCAGGGAAGACACTTAGGGTTGGCTCACTTAAACAATTCTGATTGGCCTTGGGGCACAGAGGCTATCCCTGTGACCTGGGATATTGCCTGTGACCTGGCCATAGTTTATTTAAGGGAGGGTAAATATTGGCTTGGTAAATGAAAATTAGATAAGGAAGTGGTTCAGATTATGGGCTTTGATCACAGGGGTGATGTAAGCAACTTGGCCATTATTTGACCTTGTAATTAATGGATGCCGAATAGACAAATACAGAATCTGAGAAAACACAACTAGAACAGGGATGATGGAAATGTTAATTACATTGATTTATTTGGTGACTTCAGGGGTATAAGTGTAATCACCAAAAGAATAGAAATCCAACGCATAGATCATTCAAAAAAGAGGAAATACAAAGAGAATATTGACAAGAAAGGAGAGAGTAAACAATGGAAAGAGGCTGGTAAAGAGAAAACAGAAAATAATGGTAGAAATGGGACTAAATATATCCATAATCACAACAAAAAAAAATTTTCAACAGCTAACAATTACTGACACTAGTTACTGCTCTAAGAACTTTATGTTATTTAGTTCCTACAATAACCCTATGATGAGACACTAATATCCTCAATGTTTTTACAGATAAGAGGACTAAGGTGTGGAGAGATTACCCAGGAAAATTGACGTGGCCCTTCCGCCCATCACACACAGATGAGCAGAAGTGCCAGGATTGGGACTCAGGTGGTCTGACACATGCTTTTAACCACTATTCCAGAGCTAGATTAAACTTACCTACAAAGTCACTGAAAAATAGAGTCATGCTGCTTACAAGTGATACTCTCAAAACTGTACCACAATGCTTGAAAATGAAGGTACTGAAATATATATCAATGGGAGCAATAATATTAATAGAAGGCAAAACTTAACTAAAAAGTGTCAAAAGGAATAATTTTGGCAATTGTCAACTTGTGTGTCTGTGACCGCATAATTTTGAAATATATAAAGCAATAACTAATCAAATTATAAAGAAAAATTCTTACAATTATGGATATATATGTGTGTGTGTGTGTGTATATATATGATGGAGTTTCGCTCTTGTCGTCCAGGATGGAGTGCAATGGCACGATCTCGGCTCACTGCAACCTCTGCCTCCCAGGTTCAAGCGATTCTCCTGCTTCAGCCTCCCGAGTAGCTGGGATTACAGGCATGTGCCGCCATGCCCGGCTAATTTTTTGTATTTTTAGTAGAAACCGAGTCTCACCATGTTAGCCAGGCTGGTCTCGAACTCCTGACCTCAGGTGATCTGCCCACCTTGGCCTCACAAAGTGCTGGGATTACAGGCGTGAGTCACCATGTCTGGTTGGAGAGATATTTTTAATATGCTTTTATCAGAAATGAATCAATCAAGTAAATATCAGAAAATACATAAAATGTACAAAGAACAAACTTAGCAAGTTTTGTCTGAGAGTTTTTTATATATATATATATATATATAAATAATATATAATGTATTTACATTTCAAAACAGAAAAGAGGTCTTGAAATGTTCTCAACACATAGAAATGATAAATACTCAAGATGATGGATACCCTAAATGCCCTAACTTGATCATTGTATATTCTATCCATGTACCTCATAAATATCATGTATCAACACAAAAATTTTAAAAAGCAAAGCCTGAAGTGTATATAGCAACATGTTTAGTAAAGCTTAATAGTAAATACCACATCTTTCCTTAGGCTTATAATTTAATTTTTATTTTTTACATATATATACATTTTGAGACAGAGTCTCACTCTGTCACCCGGGATGAAGTGCAGTGGCACCATCTCAGCTCACTGCAACCTCCACTGCCCAGGTTCAACTGATTCCCTTGCCTCAGCCTCCCAAGTAGCTAGGATTACAAGTGCCCTCCACCATGCCTGGCTAATTTTTTTTTGTATTTTTAGTAGAGATGGAGTTTCGCCATGTCAGCCAGGGTCTCGAACTCCTGACCTCAGATGATTCACCAACCTCGGTCTCCCAAAGCGTTGGGATTACAGACATGCACCACCATGTTTGGCCTCCTTATGTTTATAATTTTATATTTAAAAATCAACTTAATTAAAGTATAGATGGTCCCCACCTTACAATTGTGTGAAGGCAATATACATTCAGTAGAAACCCTACATCAAACATGCACACAACCATTCTGTTTTTTTATTGTCAGTTCTGTATTCAATAAATTACATGACATATTCAATACTTTATTATGAAATAGGCTTTCTGTTAGATGATTTTGCTCAACTGTAGGCTAATGTAAGTGTTCTGAGCATGTTAAGGAAGGCTAACTTAAGCTGTGTTGCTCGGTACGTGAGGTATATTAAATGCATTCTGAGTTCTGATTGGTTTATCGGGATATAACCCTATCACAAATTGAGGAGCATCTGTATATGGGGAGTAAGGAAGTAGAGAAGGAAACTGTAGACCATTCTTTCAGGGAATTATGTAGGAAAGGATGGAGCCTTGATTGATTAGATGTCATTATTGGATTGTAAAATTCTTGCTGTAAAGGAGTTTGTAGATGATAAATTCCCAAGTTTTACTATTGCTTACTGTTGAAAGAACTAATCACTTCATCTGCAGTGCCAATGTGTAACTTGTCAATGACTGTGAATGATTACATTCATGAGTAATCCATTTTCTCAGTTCTTTTGTGATGTTATTATACTTCAGACTAGTGAACACCAGAAATTTATTTCTTACAGGTCTGGAGGTTGGGAAGTACAAGATCAAGGTGCTGGCATTGTTTTCTGGCAAGGGCTCTTCTCTGCTTCCAAGATGGCACCTTATTGCTATATCCTCACATAGCAGAAAAGCAACAAAAGTCTAAGCTATTTCCTTCCAGCCCTTTGATAAGGTACTAATTCATTCACGAGGGCAGAGCCTTCATGACCTAATCATTTCCCCAAAGGCCCCAACTCTTAAAACTGCCACAATGGGCATTAAGTTTAAACACATAAGTTTTAGGGACATTCAGACCTTTGTCTTCTCTGATAGTTTGTGGGTGATCATACAACCCACAGATCAGTGGATGTCCTCCTTTATTAGCACCTTCCCAAGTGTCTATTCTGCTGCCCACGTATTCCCAAAGGACCAGCCTAGGAGCATAGTTCAATTCACCATTTCCTTGGGTTGGTTGACTGCAGTGCAGTTTGACTAGACTGAAGAATGCGTCTTTCTCCTAACCCCAGTTCCAAATTTAGTCCTAACAAGACTAAAGAACTCTTAATAAAACACGAAAAACTTTGCTTATGCATTATCTTGAAATAATATCTTGAATAAATATCTTGCCTACTTGGCTGCCAGGGCAGACATTATAGATCATGTACCTGCTTGAAACATCATCTCTGTGCTTTCTTCTATTTAAGGGAGGTGTACTTTTACATTAAAAAAGGAGTCTGTGGAACACAGGGCTCACTGGCATCCTAAGAGCTGCTGAAGAATAGTAGGCTTCATAGTCTGAAAACCAGTAAACCAGTGTCCCCTGTGATAGTGAGTACAGCTGTGGTCGTGCAGGTTGTGCTTTGTACAGTAGCACCTGGCAGGGTCTCTGCTCCTTCCTCAAGCTCTGTGTCTTGACTGGAAGGTCATGGGGCAAAGGTGAACCATGTCAGTCTGAAATACAAGCTGGCTTTTTCTAATATACCCAATGACATCCTGAATTCTCCCGATGGCCCTAATGTGACCATACCACAGCCATTAGAGTTTGGTGAAATTGATTCCAGTACTGCCATCACCTCGCAGCAAGCACACAGGCCCTTTCTATGTTATTCTCTGCAGTATCTAACTCAGAACTCAGGATTGCCCACAAATTGACCCAGCAACATGCTGTCACTGAACCTTAGTAAGCTTTGTGAGTCGTCTCTAAAATAGTTTGCTCTAACATAATTAGAGTGTGTGCAGTACCAAATATATCTGATTTGGAATCATCAAATTTAGTCCAAATCCCTTCTTGTTGCCAACATCCAGATGACCTTGAACACATTTCTCAACCTCTCTACTTTTAGATTCTTCTCCTGTAAAATGGCCACAATTACAGTAATATTTCACAGATTGTATTTGAATTAAAATGAGATAAAGAGAATGCAAACCATGTTGTAAACTGTAAATTTGATATACATATAAGTTGCTATTAATTGCTACTAAAAAACTCTCCACCCCTACCCCACAACCAAGTGAAATTAATTTTCCTGAGATCATACTGTCATAGAACATATGCAGTCATGGAAATACCGTAGATATTGTAAAATTCCATTCAATTTATCCAACCACAAGAATAACCTATCGTAACCAGTTTTTATATAGTGCATTTTAATATGTTTTATGGCACACCTGTGTCTTTGATTCTCACAATTATTCTGTGAGGTGGGTGATATTGTTGCCATTTTGCAAATGTGGAAACTGAGCCATAGAGCAATAAAATGGCTTGCCCGAGGCCACACAGCCAATAAATGGTAGGGCTGCATCAGCCTGAGCCTTCGAAGTCCTCCTAGGTTCTTTCAACTACACCACACTTTTCTTCAAAGTATTCTTGAGTCTGTCCCTTTATAGCAAGAATTTGCCAGAACAAATAGGACGAATGGACTCAAACTATAAGTAGTAGAAAACTACTTTCCTAAACTGAATTTTCCGCTTCTGTTTCTGGAAAGATTTTTATCTTCCTCTGCACCCTGCAGTTGTCAAGGTGAAAGGATTTTTTATTTGAACTTTAAGTATTTCTGCATAAATAAAGAGAGCCTTCAATAGCTAACGTCTCCAGAACTCTCAAAAGAAAGCTAAGGGCTTACTTTCTCTACCAGATCATTATACTTTATTATACTGTAGAGCACCCATTTTGAACAACAGTTTTGTAAGAAAATATTGCCCGTCCTATCACTCCTTAATGTTGTTGATTGCTGCTAATGAAAAGAAAACAAGGTTACCAGATATATTTCAATACTGCAATCACACAAGATAGGGATCTATGGTTTTGGGGACAATATGATAACCATTGGTGTAATTAAGGGATCAGGTTTGAACTCAGGATTTATTACCTACAGATTGCTGATCTTGTCTCTCTAATTCTTACAACAATCAATCCAAGACTGAATAATGCTAACATTTAGATCTATCTTGGATTGCAAAGGTTTCTGTTTATGATTTTAAAACAATGTATTGGCATGAGAACAAAACACCACTCTTGAACTCCCTTGGGCTAAAGAATTTTTTGTGTCTCAGTGCTTCAGGTCTGACTTCACATTATCAGCTTTTATGGCTCTAGATTACAATTCATCCTTACAAATGAAGCAGTTATTTGATCCATGGCAAGTTACGTGGCTATAAGAAAATCCTGTTGTTATGCTCAGCAAAGAGCAAAAGCAGTAGAGTGCAGAAGTAGCACTCCTGTCTCAAAGCAAGGAAGAGCTTACAAAAACAAAACAAAAAGACCTGGACTGATATACCTTTAAGAAACAGACAAAAGAAGATAAATTGAAGATCACGTTCTTCATCTATCAAGCACTATGTCTCGCCCTGCACACCGAAGACCAGAATACCATAAAATAGTAAGATCTTTCTACAAAGAGATTTTTTCTACTTCAGAGAAAATGTTTTCTTGAGTGATTTCTGATTTATTTTTAAAAGTGATGCTACAAGAATTTTTAGTGGAGGAAAGAGAGTGTTCAGCGAGGTGAATCATAAATGCCACATCCAGGAATAATTACGATTATCTCCCACATAAAGAATAATCAATTCTTTATACAGACTTTAAGGTCTTCTTTTCTGACTAATTATATCCATACGAGTGTCAATTTTTTTTTGCCTCTGACAGAAGATATGAAAATATTAGCAATTTTTTGTATTTCATACTTCAGGAAATAGGAATATATATATATATGTATGCGTATACAGGTATATATATGTGTGTATATATATAGTTGATTATGTGTAAAACTGAACAGAAATAGGTCATCAAAAAAGGATTGCCTTTAAAAATGTTTCCTATTATCCTTTCTATATATTCCAGGTTAAGAGTTATTTATAAACCTTACTTTTTTGCAGATTAGTTTTAAATAACATTCTTTAATACTCTCTTAGTTTTAGCCATTCAGAAGCTACAGATACAAAAACTCATTGTTAACTTTAAAATTCTGTTAATTATTTCAGGAGACTGATGGGCATTTGATATAATTAAGTAATTTCAGACTTGGTGTTTAGAATTGTAGTGACTAACTGGCACACTTCAGTTTGAAATGCCTGCGGATACCTCCTCTGGCCTTCTGGTATCTTGATTTATTTTCCTGTGGGACTCTCAAGTGCTAAAGATAAATGATACATACTTCCTATTATACCAAAATCACTTGATTTTATAACGCAGTTAAAATGTATTTTTATCCTGATACATTCATAACCTACTGAAATAGTTAATGATGTTCTCTCAGATATTCACATGATTATTTTTATTGTTTTAAAAACTATGAAGATAAACTTATGTTGACCTTTCCTAGCATCTGTGGTATGGATTTGAGACCCAGCTGAACAGGCAGTTCAAGGTACAGTCCTTGGCCATGAAGCGGAATAGAGAAAGCTGGCCTTTATGGGTACTGAACTAGAAACTCAGCTGGAAATAAAATAGGTTTCAATATATAATAGTGCCCACCCATCAGGGACAGAGAATAAATTCCATTATTTCAGTTTGGCCTTAATTATAAATGGACACAATTTTGGGACCATGGCATGTAGGTAGGGTATAATTTTTTTTACTTTTATTTTTTTCAGATTCTTTTGTTTTACTGGTAGTTACAACAATCTCATTCTCTCTCTCTCTTTCTCTCTCCCTCCTTCACCTTTGTTTATCTTTATGCTGTAGCATTAGTATATGGCAGCACTTTGTCTTCTGCTGTGGCTCTTATATGTTAGGCAGACTTTTCATTGATAATTTACCAGCATTTCTTGTGATTTATTATTAGGTTCTTGGAAGAATCCTAAGTCAAACCTAAATTGTCTTAAGCTTTAGTTTTCATTTATAATTTACTCTAAAAATGGGACATACTTTGGAGATCTATAAGGAAATATCACTTTCCCCTTTTTTCTCTAAGTAAAAAGAAAAGAAACTCACAAATTTGCTGCTACATTTGGGTTTATCCTGAAGGTCTCCTTGGCAGATCTGGGAGCCATTAGGGATTGTGCAGACTCCTGAGAAGTCTTATCCAATTCTTCCTTCCAACTGAAAACATGGCTGGCATATATTTTAGAAAAACAGAAATTTATGTTAGAAATTAGTATTTTTAAAAAACTGTCCTTCATGAAAATACATTGCAAGTTATCATGTAAGCAAATGCATAGAGGGATGTTCTTATGTTGAGAAATTCATTTTATTTAACGGCTGTCTCTCCCCCACCCCACATCAATGTATCCAAATGTTAATATAATTTGTTTTCAAAAGTGCGAATTGTTGCAATAATAGGAGGAAGGAAAAATTGTACAGATGACCTCTAAGGCTACTTCAAACCAGATTTTGTAAAAAAAAGAAGTACAGTAGTATACTGTCATAACTTGCCTGTAACAAGAAACTACCCCTTTTTCTCCAGAATAAAGATCTCTTTGTCCTTACCTATGGAGCTCTGGTTGCCCAGCTGTGTAAGGATTATGAGAAAGATGAAGATGTGAACCAATATTTAGATAAAATGTAAGTGGAAGTCCTTCATTCTTATTGAATGTCTGTTGTTTCTTACATCACCTGCATTCTTGCTGCCTCTGATGACTTCCCTTGCTTCATTTCACCAGCGGTTCTTCTATCTCAATTAATCACATCTGAAAGCTGAACATAATTTCTTACAAGTGCCATTTGGGTTGATAGAATAAAGTAATAGGAAGGAATTTTTTCCTACAAATATCAAGTGTGGGATGTCTTCTCTTTAGTTAGAAATCATTTCTTAAGTGACTGAAGAGTTGCTTATAAGCAAAATATGTGGTAAAATTGAAATTGTTCTATTAACAACATGAGGGAACATCAAATTTTATTCTTTTCAGAAGTCTTTTGTTCTAACACAACTCCTTCCAATATAAATATATGCTTACACAAGCACAGACCATCTATTGAAAGATATGCAAGAAACTCATAATGGTAGTTTCCTAAGGGGAAGATGGAGAAAATGGGAATTATGAATTAAAGGGAGAGTTTATTTTGTTTGAGATAGCATTTTTATTGTTTGAATGTTTTTTAATCCTTACTATGCTTTTCTTAAAAACACATTAGGTAGAAAAACTCACTTCTTCCTTTTTAAATGAGACCCATTCTCTTTGTCTTTATTATTGGAGATTCCTCCTGCACAAATTCTACCTTTTGATTTTCTCTGAATAACTATGTGATCATCAGATGATTGCCAAACAATAAAACATCTGTCAATGGGTTTTGAGCTTCTAATTATAAACTCTGAAGAGGACTCTAACAGAGGAAAGACTGGAAAACGTGTACTGGTTAGAAGATTTATCTAGGCAGATTGAAGGGGAAATTTAGCCTAACATTTTAGAGCTTTTTAAAAGGGTTCATTGTATTTTCAGTTGAAATACAGAAAAAGACAACATAAAGATTGAAAATCTTTTTTAAAAACTCTCATTTTTCTTCTTTCTGTATGCATATTATTTTTCTTTTTAAAAAGTTCTAATTTATTTTGTACATATGCTTTTTTTTTTTTTTTTTTTTTTTTTTTTGCATTTCTACTTAATTAGTCAAGGGCATTCACAAAGAAGAGAACTGTCCAACTGTCCACCTATAGATTTCTCGGTCACTTTGTTAGCTGAACTGTCTATAGCTGTGAGGAATGTTAAGGTTATTTTACACTAAGGTCACACTTAAATATCTGACATAGCATTTCCAGAAATTACTTCATTTTATTTGACTTACGTTAAACTTGCATTGTTTTGTGAAAAAGCTGTGAATAATAAAAAAGCTCACTTATTTGACTAAAAAAAACCTTCAGTTAGCTAATTGAGTATACATTTAACAAACATGAATGAAATATTAAAGAATAAATTTTTGAGAAGCCGCAGAAAGATCTTTCCTTAAGAAAAAAATTCACATTTAGATTTCCTTAATAGCTTCTGCTGAGAGCCTCTTACATTTTTAATTTATAAAATATCTAGTTCGCAGAAACATACCCTTTGACCAAAGCAATATGTGTAGATATAGCACAGCTCATTAACGTTTTGGCTTCTGACCACTGTTCCCAGTTGCTGAGCTGTGGATATGCAAAGTGATAATTAGAAAACACTGGAAATATTTTTTAATCCTGATACAACTATTTCTGTAGAGTAGACATGTTGATTGTTAAAAGTCTTTGCAGCGTGAGCTTCTTGGCTGAAATTATAAACCATTTTTCTCTAAAGTCAAGGAAGCTAAACTGAATATTTCTACCCACTCAGAAATATAAATAGGATATCTCACAAGATTCATTGAATTCATAAGCACTCTCACATCAAATCTGTCTCCCTCCAACCAGCTAGTCACCAAAGATTTCATCTCTTTTTAGAGCCTCTGGAGTAATCATTGCCTCTGAACACTGTGGTGTCTCATTGGGCGTTTTGTGGCTCCACTGGAAATCGTTTCACTTGTCTATGTACATGTGGCTGTGAAATTCAAAGACCAATTTTGTGATAGAGGTTTGGCAAAAACAGCGTTCCATTTGATTTCCACTTGAAGGTCACATTTTCTCAGCTAGATTGCATGTTCTTATAAGACAGAGACTCTGACTTTTCTTTGTATCCTTTTGGGAAATTTAGTCGTTTCTCAGTTTATCTTGTTGAAAGTGTGTGCTCAGCCACCTTAGCTACATATTCAGTGTGTGTATAATCACATCTCAATCGAAGGTTCTCAAAATTGTACTTCAGGCACTACTAGAGCTATTTTCTTGGGGTGGAGATAATACAGTACCTTCCCCCAAGTCCCATAGTTTGTTTCCCTGGAATGAAAAACGAGGTTTTTTTTCTTAGTAAACTTCAGAGTCTGAAGTTGCCGAAACTTTCACTGACAACAAAAATTTGTTCTGCTCCTTTCTTCCCCTCCTTCCAGAGCTCATCCTGGAAATGCCTGCCCTTCTACCCTGATAACAATGCTAAGAGAAGAGCGAGCATCCGGGTATCACACATGTAGCAGACACTTTAGCTAGACTCTCATTTGATTTCCATCATAGCTAATGATGAGAGAATTAGTTGCCACTGAGAAACATTAGGCTACAGACACCAGCCTTCCTTAATTTTAATTTACATTGTCAAGTTTGGGCCAGTCTTGATTCTAGGCAGACTATTCTGCTTGTAGGAGACCAGTTAATATTTCCTCGGTGTGTTCCTCTCTGCTTCTGTGGTCTGTGGGACGAATAAGAAGCCCACAGCCAAAAGCCATTTTGACTCTTCATATTTGGTATGATTTGTGATTCTCTTGCACAAGTGCTAAACACACAAATCCCTTCTTAAAAACTGATAGACTTCACTAATTTCTTAGAATTTTCAGACCACACTCTTTCCTTCATCCACAGGGGTTACGGCATTGGAACACGGCTTGTAGAAGACTTTCTGGCTCGATCCTGTGTGGGAAGATGCCATAGTTATTCAGAAATTACGGACATAATTGCCCAGGTAACTATGTTTTTAGCTCTGTCGATATGTCTTGAAAATCTCTGATTATTTTTAAGTTTGGTGATTTTTCTGCTCAGATTGGACAGGTTCCATCTGCATTCATTGTTAGGTGCTGAGAAAGGAGATTCTAATTGAAAAGCATTTTATTTCAGCACAGAGATAAAGCTACTGTGAACTGAAAGATGCATCTAAGCAACTATAGATTTTCCTGACTACAGGAGTGTGTAGAGTGTATGTCTTCTAGTGGGAAAAGTGTTTTCAGAAGGTAAACAAAAGGGGAGTGCAATAGGGCAACCTTACAACATGCATGCCCCAAACCAGTTTCTCTATGATCATTTTCAGCACATGGAGGGAGATGGTTTTTGGTAGTATCAGAGAATATTGTTTAGTCATTCCCAGAGTATTTTCCCAAGAGAAAAATAGAACTTCCTGTAAATATGTTTGTTCTAAGAACTTTCATAGCCCTGATATATAGAAGACAACTAGGAATTATCCAGGATTAGCTCACTGTTATTAGAAATTCAACTGGGAAATGCGTCTTCAGCCAGCATTTAAAAAATCTTGGCCTATGGTTATTAATGTAGTGTTGTTAATTTGTAGGAGACTCAGAAGATACACATGTCTCCAGGTTTACACAACTGAGCAATTAAGTCAGTCTCATTTTTTTTTTCCTCTCCTAGTCCTTAATATTGTTATATATGGCTGAACTGACTCTGTGCATGAATGGCTGTCATTCTATAACATCATGCTTTCTGAGCCTAAATGCAGTTTTACATACTCTTTGTCTTTCATTGTCACAGTAACCCTCTGAAGTAGGCAGAACTGGAGTTACTATCCCTATTTTCCAGATAAGAAAATTAAGTTCCAGAAATAATTTGATAATATGATGAACAGTAAATAATAGTATATGTGGGGAAAAATTCTACATTAAAAAATACAATCCAAATGAAAGATTTTTCCATTTACTGATATTATTACTTGTATTATTTCATGGCTAGTGATAATGCGGTCGAAACTGTTATCTGAGTATCTTCCAATTTTAGCGCAGTGAGTTTATCACACCACTAACCAGGTTGGGGAAAAAAGTCCCTTTCTATATTGTCAGAATATAAGTAAGATCCCAAAACAGTAGTTTGAAAAATAAAATAAAACATTTTTTAATGAAACTAATTATATGGGCAATACTACAAGAATAACAGCTGTTTTAATGGAAAGTAAATACTTGTAATATATAAATGCAGATGGTTGTGTTTTGTTGCATTTCTAGTTGGTAGCCCTCTAGGCTCTTTGATTAGTAAGACACAGTCTTTCTATAATGAGGATAATTAGATTGGTTTGAGAATGACTCCTGGTTTGAGAATGACTCCCTCTTGATCTTTGCCAAAATTCATCCCATTAGCTTAGTGTGGGCAAAACACTTGAGCTCAGGAGATCAAGACCAGCCTGGCCAACATGATGAAATCCCATCTCTACAAAAAAATACAAAAATTAGCCGGGCGTGGTGGCACAGCTATAGTCCTAACAACTCAGGAAGCTGAGGGGTGGATGACTTGAGGCTGGGAGGTGAAGGTTACAGTGAGTCGAGATCATTCAACTGCACTCCAGCGTGCGTGACAGAGTGAGACCTTGTTTCAAAAAAAAAAAAAAAAAAGAAAAGAAAAGTTTAAGACTTTGTCTTGCAAATTCATACGGCGGTAGAACATTGACCAATAATCTGAAAACTTACAGAATGTGGAAAATAAAACCTGACTCATGTGTTTAAGGTTGTTTGTTAGACTTTGAACATTTGAAGAAAATAATTTCAAGGGCGATTTGGAGACTTCATTCTAAAGATATGTTAGCACAACTAGCAAAAATTTTTATTCCTCTGGATATGTTTGTATATGTATGGTACACATCTTTTTCCATTTATCAATGTATTCACTTATTTATTTAAGAAGATGATTAACAGAGCAAAAGAAAAATCTGTTGAAAAAAGAGCAGTAACCAACTGGAAGTAGAAGCATATACAACCTCATTGCTGAGAATCTGGAATTACATTCTATCACACGATTTAGGGTCAGAAATCATCTGAAATATGCTCAATACTGTAAATGCCTTTGGCCCAGAGAATATTAGCTGATCCAGTTAGAATAGTGCAGTGTAATGGGAGGATTCTCTGGTTCTTTCTTACTGTCTATTCTTGGCACTGAGGGCACCATCCAAATCACTGCAAAGCTTCTGAAAGAACTCAGAAGAAATAATTCCACATATTCACTTTAATTAGAGGAACATAAAGGAACAAGGCTTCTCTAGTAGAAAATAAAAACGATAACTTTTAAAAATTAGTGTCATTAAGTTCAAAATAGCTGCTAACAAATATCCCATATAAATCCTTCCTAGAAGTGTCTAAGAAGTTTCATGTAAAACTTTCTTGCTACCTGTGGTCCTCAATCAGGATATTTCTCTATTAGCCGCAGGAAAATTACAGAGCTGAAAGTCAAGTTAAATATGCCAATAGGAAGTACATGTTTATGTGGGGCGTAATGTAGGCCTTCTTACCAGGTAGATACTCAATAAAAATTAGTTGAAAGAAAAGAAAAGATGAAGGGAAGAGGGGAGGAAGGAGGAAGAAGGAATCAAAGCAGTCTTTTGTTCAGGCCCCTTGGGAAGTTGCTTTTCTTCTGCAAGAGGTAGCCTGGGAATGCTCCTCACCTTGCCCAACACATTCAAGGGCTCCTCGGGTCCCTTCCATGAGGAACTCCTCACTTTACCTGATAATGAAGTCTTCAATATGTGGAAATAGAACAAGAGTTCTTTCAATGCTCCAGATTAAAAAAGAAAAGGTTGAAGAGGAATCAAGTAAGAAATGTTCTATGGAGAGCATAAGAAAGAAAATGAATTCGTATCTCAGCAGGAAGAGACCCATGAAAAAAATCCAGAATGTTTCCCATTTAGAAATTATATTCAAAAATCATATTCTGTCTTTAAAAGAGTAAAGAAGCTTCTAATGAAATTTGACCTCCTAATGGTACACAATTTTCACCAAGTTAGAAACAAGTCTGTTTGATTCTCTCCTATTAGAAACATGTACAACATCTGCTTTCCAAATATCCCTTCTCTAAGCTTTTCATGTCTTATCAACCATTCTGATGAATTCCTTCCTGTGTCTTCTGTCTTCAGTGAACAGGAAAAAGATCCACTTCCACTCCTATGCAAGATTCTTTCTTGTCAATGAGGAGAATATTCATCACCTTCACCCTTCTCTAGTGTAGGACATTTGTCCCTCCTCTTTGCACCTTCCTTCAAAGGCCTGATGTCCTTCCTCTTAATCATTTTTACCTCTCCAACAAAATGTTCCTTTATTTGTAGCAATAATGTCACCCATTTAAGGAGCATTTTGACAAAGATGAAAGGTCAGACTTTAGTTATGGACCTGCCCACTGAGGCTTTGTTAATAATTAGCAGCTTTCATTCAAACGTCGGGCCTGTTGGCAGCATTATCTCATTAATCCTTGTAAACTCTGCTCAGAGGAGGCAGATGTCAAATGATACAGTCAGTTTTACAGAGAACTAGGCCAAGTTCAGAAGAAGTTTACTGTAGTCACATGCTGCTCCCAGAGCATGGCAGAGTCAGGAATAGAACCTAATGGCTGTGAAATTTGTTTGGCTGCCCTCTCAGACCACACACTTCTACCGAACACCATTATCATCCTTCTCAAGTACTGAGCAGCTAGAGACCATGGCAGCCATAGAACTCATGATCTCTGTGCTGTCTCCAGGGAAGGAAAGAGAGAGAAGGAATGCATTTAAA
The DNA here is from genome assembly GCF_008728515.1 of Papio anubis. Lineage (NCBI taxonomy): Eukaryota > Metazoa > Chordata > Mammalia > Primates > Cercopithecidae > Papio > Papio anubis. Next base: position 146,611,684 of record NC_044981.1, read on the forward strand.
GAGAATTGACTAGATGAAGAAACCTATGCCCAGACAGGAGAAGTGATCCCTGCCTCTGAGGTAGTAAAAAGACTGCATGTAGGAACAGGTTTCCTGAACTTACGCTGCACTCTGCACACCTCTGCCTTTGCGAGAGAAGGACTGTGTAACTTCAGGTATTCATAACATTCCTCTCTCTTGTTCTCCTCACTTGTTTTTTTCTTCAGAGAGGAGGTTGGTCTGTCATTAGGCCTCTGACGATGTCTTTTAACATGTAGTAGACCTGTAGTTGCGCCGTCTAGTGGTCTGAAAAGAAATCCCACGGCAAGGGCCAAATCATTGAAGGCAAAAATCTTTAGTTGGCCTTGCATTTTATATATAAAAAAAAGATGCCAAGGTAATTATAAAGTCTAGTTCCCACAACATTAAAATGCATCCATTTTTAAAACAGAATTTTATCATATACAACAACTTTTTGTGGTGGTTACTTCAAAGTACAACTACAAATATTAAATAAGACTAATTTATTTTGAAAATTAATGTCAGCAGCATTATAACACGATATTGAAAAACTTTAATAGCATTGATATTTTCTTTATAAAATTTCAAAGTAACTCCTACCTATTACCTGTATTTCCTTTATAAGAACCTTCTGAAATAAAAAGAACATCTATCATCTGTCATTAGCCCCATTTTACTGATAGTATAATTGGACTTATATGCTATCACCATGGACACAGTAAGAAAACCCAGCTTAGAATTTAATTCTTCTGACCTTATTCTAGTGTTTTCTCCACGAACTAATTGTTTAAAATGTATCTTTAAAGATTTTTTTCTACTATGATAATTGTTCTGAGAAAAATTTTGTAGTTGGTCTAGATGAAAATGTGTAACGTGCAGTAGAATTACCATAGCTGATTTTAGTTGTAGTAATGAAATATTAGATAATTTAACTTACTTACACACCTGTATGTATTTCTGTTTATTATAAGGGAAAGCAGAAAGTGCAATTGCACCTGTCTCTGGTCAAAGAACCAAAAACCTCCTTAGTTATACAAAATATATTTTAGGGTTTCCAAACACATTTATGATAAAATAGTTTTGTTATTAGGAGAAGCTAATTAGAGATAAACTTGATCATTTAAATCAAGATGATTACAAAGGCTAGGCTTGACAATAACTATAATCATGTTGCCTTTTGAAAGTAATTGGGACACAAGGAGCTGCGATCCTCATCAGTAGATGAGCACTGGCCTAACCATGTCCAATGTAGTGGAGATTAAAAAGGAAGAGTCCACATCCTGCTGATTTACATTCCCACTGCGTGACTCTGAGCAAGTTGCTTAGGCTGTCCAAACTTCGGTTTCCATATTTGTCAGAAGAGACCTCTTTCAGCTGTCATTCTCCTGAATTTCGGGTATTACTTTCACTAGCTACCATCTGCACATTGAATTCTAATCATAAATAGCTGAGTGTGGTGAATGTAGCTTCCAAAGCCTCCTGCAAAGCATCCATATCTTCTAGTTACTGACAGTGTTTGTAACTGCTTGGCCTTGCACAAATTATGTTTGTCAAAGTTGGGGAAGCTTTTTGCTCTCAGGTCCATGTCAATATGATGATTACTCTGAGGGATATGGGGGAATTTATCATTTTTCAGTGTAAATATCACATTACTTTGTTTTCACTGTAAGAGGGGATTTTTAAATACAGCATAAAAAGACTTAAAAAACTTGAAACCCTGATTTTTAGTTTAAAAAAATCAGCATCTAATATACTGTGCTTGTTGGAAATTCTGGAAAGCAAAAGAAGAGATCTTTTCCTTTTATAGTATAAATTGAAATTTTACCTTAATTAAATAATGTGAGCAATGATTTTGGGGGATGAGCAATAAAAAATCAAGGAAATGGTCATAGGAAGCAATATGAATGAAGGTACCTGAAGCAAGGAAGTAAATCTAAGTGGTGAATTTTGTAAGCGGAAACTCTAGGGCAAAAGATTTAAGCACATAATCCAGAGAGAAAACAAAATAGCAGAGGGAATTTTTTTCCCAGTGGATAAATCATTTTTATTTCAATAAAATGGTCCATTTGAGATTAGAGTTGAGTATATGCAGAAAAACTTCAGCAAATCATACTAGTCACATACATTTTTTTTCTGCTTCTGATCTGAATGCACAAGACTGCTATGGACTGAATCTATGGGATGAATGAAAACATTTCAAGCCAAAACTCCTGAGCCACTTTAGAATGGAGACAGCACGAGGGCTATGATTGCCAATCTCCAATACAGATTTGTGCTCAGAAGCACTGATCTGACACTTCAACAAGGATATCCAAATCTGATTTTATTAGATGTTTTCAGAGGGGAGACCCACAGCTTGGAAGGTGAGCCAGAGAGGGTTCAGTCAGGAGACGGGAATCACACAATCATTTCAAAATGAAAGGTTGAGTAGAAAACATTATTAGCTATTTACAGGGGATTAGTTACTGAGAAAGGGGGAAAAAAACCACACTATAGAATTTAGGGGTGAGAATGAGCACCCAAAGGAGGAATCCTTTTTAGACAGAGGTCCACTTCTTAAGCAGGAGCAAGCCAACAAAAGGCACGCTAGAGACAGAAGAAAAGCCCCTTCTTCCCGCAGTGTCCCTGCAACACCTTCTTCCGGCCAAGGAGAAGTGTCTGCATGATGGAGCTCTAGCATTACAAGCAGGGCAGTGAACGGTAGGTTTTAAGCTGAGAGGCAATAATCTGACAACCAGCACAGAAGCCATGAGCCATCCTGACTGTTACTTACATTTCTATGGCCATCTTATATTTTGGTGGCCTCGTGTTTGACCCTGTTCCACCTGCTCTCCCACGCTGGAATGAATCTGGCCGCTCAGTGCAAATCTAGCTGTCTGGTGGAAGGAAGAGATGGCAAAGGAAGCCACCTGCTTTTATTGCTACAGTGGTGTCAACTTCCTGCCACTGAAGACACAAAACAGGTTGAAGGGCACAATTTTCAGTGTGCAAACTTTTCTTCTGAAATAAAGACTTTTTGTTAAATACTGTGAAATTTGTTAAATACAACCACTACCTCTTTTTTCCTATAAATTTCTTCAACTTCTACAACCAAATCTATGTTCCCTTTCTCAATCCCTCCAATGACTATAAATCTACTCTCTCTATTTGATTACTGTTGGAAGTACTGCTAAATGACACTGTGGTCAAGAACTCCAGAATATCACCTGCCAATAATTTGTACTTTCTTCCCTGGAAGCCCAAGGTGGTGATATGCAAGGATAAATGGCAGACTGGCCCTTAAGCTACCACCCAGTGAAAGATGTAGCTGGGGGCTTAGACTTAAAGCCTGCCAGTGGGTCTCATAGGCTTTAAATTAACCAAGTTCACTCTCTGAAATGTTCATTAGGTCTTTCTATGCCAAAGGGAGATAATTAGTTTGCATTATGTGAGGCAAGAGTTGTAGTGTTAAGTAAGCAAAAATGACAGAGCAACCTTGCACAGGTAAGGGAACCCATGATTAACCTTACTTAAACTATCTTTATTATGAAAGCAGAGCAATGTAAGTCTGCATTTTAGTTTAATGTTTTAATCAGTTTGTGAAATTCAATTTTATCGTGTTTTGTGCCTGTTGATCTTCCAACGATTTGCTGTTGACCAGCTTATTTTGTACATAATTCCAGTCTCCATCTAAAGAAAGCAAAAATGTTTCACAAAAATGGAAGTAATACAGTTTCCCAAAGTTATGATAATACTAGTAAAGTTTTTAAATTTGATTCTTTATTGTATTAACCAGTGAAGTTATCTTTCATTTACAATTTCATTTCCCCATCAGATCTGTAAGTGTTTCCAAAGGAGGGATCATTTATAGCATTCTTGGGATTTGGTTCACCAGGTAAATCCACACCTGTTGACATTTATTAAATATTGTTGAAGTGAACTTAGAAAATACTTGAAGAACTTTTCACTCATCTATACCCTGTTGCTCCTCCTAGTCTGTCCAGAAGAGGGCAGTGGTCCACATTTGTCTCTAAATGAAAGTCTCCGACCCTGTCGGCTCAATACTAACACCACATGCAGAAGCTGCCCTCTTATTTCAAGCAATATTCATTACACTGAAAATTAGCACTCTAAAAGTACCTGGTTGTTCACAATAACAAATCCACAACAACAAGATTTAAACTGCGATAGGATCCTGAACAGGAAAATAACTGATTCTTATTAAATAATGATAGTGAACTTGATAATTTTATTGAAACATTTGTGTTTTCTATTATTGTTTATTATATTGTATTTTAAAATTAAATATAAATCAAATATAAATAAATTATAATTATGTTAAATTATATATTTATTATTGTTTTTCCATTATTATTTATTATATGAGTGTAGTATGTTTCAGAAGAGAGATATTCATTCTGCTACTCTGAGGTCAATTGTGATTTCAAATGCAGATATTAAGTAGGTAATCAAATCATTACATAGTGCACTTCATATTATTATGGAAAATGCTTGAAAATTATCCTAAAATTCATCATGGAGCCAAATTGTTTTAGGTAGACTCCTTTAGGTTACCAGCATTTAGTTTACGTCAGATCTTTAGGGTTTATCATAGAGATATTCTGGGACACAATAATCAGACCCCATGAAAGAACAAAAATTGGAAAATCCTTCCAGTTTTAGTCTATCTTGAACCCTCAGCAGCAAGCCTTTGTGGTTCTCTACTTCAGTCCTGTGCCATTTTCGTGACTCAAACCTTCTCTGCTTGTTCTGCTCTTATAATTACCTAATAATATCTTTCCATTTTTCTTTTCCTTCTCTCCACCTCATTGCTTCTGGTGTTTCACAGTTTTGTTGCCTCATGGCTTCTGCTTACTCTTTTTTCTCTGGGTGTCATTTGCATTCTGCCCAATCACCCAAACTGTGACTTTCTCTATGTGTTTCATATTTAAAGTCCCCAAAAGAGAGTCTTTAACCTGTCCAGCCAATCACTAGCCCTGTGTTAGGTAGAGTTTCATGCTAGCTCACTTCCAGGGCCCTAGTCAAACTGTGAACTGACTGTCCAGGCTCAAAATGCCCACCCTAATCCATTAACTGTGGCCAGAATGGCAGGATAATTAGACAGAACATGGCAATCACAGGGAGCCCCTCAAGAAGGAATCTGGGTATGAAAAACATTCCAAGATTTTCCAAAACAGGACAAAGTAATTGATAAATATCTTGTTCCTTGTCTAGGAAATTAGTAACAGATATATGTGTGCGTGTGTGTGTGTGTGTATATATATATATGAGTCTCACTTTATCTATGAATCTTCTGCTCACAGTATTTATCTTACTGATGCTGGTGTTTGTTTTTCTTTGTTTCAGAGCTAGAATTTGGGGCAAATAACTAGTGTTGCAGACTCCATTTAGTATGCTAACCATAAGATATTGAAGTAGAAAAAACTGTCTTTGTTATATATTTGCAGATAATAACAAAGAAAGCAAACACTTCAAAATAAAATACCTCTGCACTTGGAAGCAGTCAAATGAAACCACATTGTTAATGCAAAGTAAATATTTTAGACCATTAGCAAGAGTGGGGCTAACATTACTCAGGACAGTGAGCTCAGAGGAACGCTTGGTAGAAGGGAGATAACCAAATTCTCCTAAGAAAAATGATGTTGTGCTACAATAGATAGTATTAGGTTTCCCTTTGAACTTCTTATAAAGGAATGAATTACAAAAGTTTGCTCTGGTCATCTAATCCGGTGGGGCTTTTTCTTTTGTTACTCTTTTTTCTAAGTCTTTTTCAGTCATTTCTCTTGACATTCTGTGTATTTTCTTTTTTCAAAGACTGTTACCAGAGATAATCTGATTTTTAATGTGAATAGGAAAAGTGCCCAGATAAAATGAACTTAAACCAGGGCATTCAAGTCAGAGACAGCAACATATCTTAGGCTGTTTTTACCTTTCTCTTAAAAAAGGTGTGGGGTGGGGTGGGGTGGGGTGGGGTAGGGGGGCGGAGTTCCTTATGCTTCTGTATTTTACTTACTTTGCTTTCTTTTTTTTCTGGTTATATTTGGCTTCCTTAATTTTCTAAATAACATGTATCTTAAAAACAAATACTTCTCTAAAAGTTACCATATTTCACAATTCTGGGTCTAAGTCTAGATGTAACACACCGAATACAATGCACAACACTTGAATTTTGCTGCCATCATAATGCTGTGCACAAAATGGGGACGCATTTTTTTCCTGTCCTCTGAATGCTCTTTCTTTTACTAGGATGAATATTTAAACCTCAGTTTTAGAGTTGCTTTCCATTCCTCAACACTCCTTCTCTTACACACAACAACTTACTTTAAGGTATAGGCTCAGAAATGCAGCCTGGGGGCCATAAAATAAAAGATTTAGGACCTGTTTATTTTCATGCAATCTCTGCCCTTCACTTGGTTAAAATCTCTCACTGATATTGTGAAGACTGATTTTTGCTCATGGTCCTCTCAAAAAGTGACTCATTCATGCTGCATTCACCTCATGAGGGCTGAAGGCACATCACGGCAACTGCCTACCTGTTAACCTCACCAGATGACATGTAACTTTTGCCTTGCAAGACATAGAGAGGGGATTCTGTGCTCTCCACATAGATACTGAAGGCAGATACGAGTGGTGCACAACTTCCACTCAGCTCCAATCTACTTTACCTCGAGCAACACAGTGCTCTGTCTACCAAAAGCAACCTGACAGGAAATCCCTAAGGGAATCCTGGGAAGCAGGAGGGTGCATGGAGGTTACCCCATATTAACTTCCATCAGACAGCCAACAGTTGTGACTCTGTTCATTACAAAGATGCTAAAATTTTTTGATATCTCACCACTGTCTTATCTTAGAATAACATGTCAATAGATACTTGAGAAATTAGCTGTTATTGTACATGCCTCCCACCCCAGCCAAAAGATTGAAGTAGGAAACCCAGCTATTGGAATGGAACAGAATCCCCAGGGTCTAGTAAGATTTGCAACCCAGGCATTCCTTACAATGCACAGAGCTGAAGGGGTACAGCAAAGCCAAGTGAGAGGCTCAGTTATTAACCTGAAGAGTCGGGACACATGTGGAGGATGCAGGTTCACAAACAGGAGACCTGGTCAGAGAGAGCAGTTCTCAGCACAGTGTAAGCAAGGGAGGACCCAAGGGTTAAAGCACCATATATGCCTCATTCTCAGCATTTTGCTAAGATTACTCATCCCTTTAATCCCTCAACAACAACAACAACAACAACAAAGGAAGCTCATCAGATAAGCCTAAATATAAAATCTTTCTTTGCTCTTACCGTTTTTCAAAGGCTAACTCAAACCCTAGTTGTAAGAGCCTATTGAATTGCTTTTCTTTTTTCCACTCTTTTCAACATACTATATTAAAATAAAATAAGTGGGAGCCCTTGGTAAACAGGAATTGAATTCCATGGAAGTCACAGCCCAACACAACACAACATTCCAGAGAAGGCTGGCATCACAGTTAGCTGAATGTCAGACCATTTTCCTATTTAGTAGCAGTTTTGAATAGAGAAGGGAGCGGAAATCAATTAAAAGGAAAGAAAAATTCTTTGTGGTAATAAAATTCTCAATATTTAAAAAATGATGAATATTCACAGCAAAAGCAAAGCAATTTATAAATTATTTTAAGACATCTTACAATTTGGGTCAGAAATATAGCAGAGAGATTATTAAAAATATGATACTTGTTTAAACAAGCATAACCACTTAGGCTTGTTTCTCCCCACTGAATAGGCAAGAACTGCCTTATATAATCACTCACACATTTGTTCTATTCTGTTTTGTACCTCTGGGCGGGATGAAAGAGGAAAAATGTAGGAAATTTTCTTTTGTGGAAAAGCATATGCGTACAGCCACAAGCTCTGTGGATTTTGAGACTGATTGGATCAAACCCAGAAGGCCACATCCACTGTTATAGCAGAGTTCCAACATGAAGGCAAAGCACCTGCAAGGGAATTACCCTTAAACTTTTATTATGACTGCATTTGCATAATATTATTTTTTCTTTGGTCACAGAGAATAATCTCTTAGGGCTTGATTCTTACTAATTCTACAAGTCACTAAATAACTTAGCACTGCCTCTCACTTTCCTTATGAATGTCCATCTTCCATTTTTGTTCATAATCAGGACTTACAAGAAATCTGGCTGCATGTAGATGTCATTTTTGCTCTATTACTAAAAATGCTCTAAGGGAGAAGTTTTTTTAAACTTTATGTTCTGGGATACATGTGCACAACGCGCAGGTTTTTACATAGGTATACATGTGTCATGGTGGTTTGCTGCACCTATCAACCTGTCATCTAGGTTTTAAGCCCTGCATGCATTAGGCATTTGTCCAAATGCTCTCCCTTCTAGGGGAGAAGTTTTGAATCTTCCGAATATCCCAGCACATGAATATCTAGGCTGCCCTGCCTTTGTATTGAAGATTATTGGTTTTATTTCTGCTGTTTAAGTTATTTGGATGAAACTCATGTGAAACTGACTCATGAAACTGTAGGGAAGGCAAAACTTCACCTCTATCCTCTTAGGACTTTTTTTAAAAGTTATCCTGAGAATTAAATTGACAGGAGACAGATCAACAGAAAAAGAAGCATACACATTTACTTAATACATAGCATGGGAATCTTTAGTAAAGAAATGGAGGCCCAAGGAGTTGAACACTTACCTACTGAATTAGACAAAGAATAGTAATTTGCAAAAAGGCAACTAAATTATTTGGGGAGGCAAGAAGAAAATAATGATTTTAATAAAATCTGTACAGAATCTTCTCAGCCTCACTTGCCCCTCCTTGATGATAAGAGTGTTGCTTTCTTTCTAGTTTAGGGAGGATATCCTTCGCATGGGAATTTCTTCTCCTGCCTTTAAGAAACAGCAGGAAGGTCAGAGCAATCTTGTGACTGCTGCTTTTCAAGTGCCTTTAACTCAAAAGAATGAGTATACATGTCAAAGTGGCAATATTTTGGGGTGGCATATTCTGAACTCCTTTAAAACAAACCTAAGTGGATTGAAAATAGCAATAGCTTGGGGAACATTTTATTAATGTAACTATTTACAATAAAATTCTTTATTAAGAAAAGAAAACCATGAAGTAAATACCCTAGGAAACAAAACCCTAAAGCAAGGTCTGTCTGGGTCTAAGGATTCAGAGACACATCAGGAACACCAAATTCCAGGCCATCCCTGCCTGGTGTGATGTTTAGTTTGTGTCAGAAGTAAGATTTGGTTCAGACTTGCATTGGCCTCTCAGTGATACTCCAGGGCAAGGGTTATCAATTCTAGCTCCTACATAGAATCCCCTGGAGCTTTCCAAAAAAACCTGATGTTCAGAACTTACTTTTGGCCCATTAAATTGTGGTCTCTGGGAATAAGGCATTAGAACTTTTTAAATGCCCTCCGAGTGATCCTAATGGGCCTCCACTGTTTAGAAGAAGAGATCCCTAACTGTATTCTATGGAACTCTAGGGTGATTCCTGTAGAAGTGAGGCTGCAGGTTAAGGCTGCCACTCCTCCAGACCCTCCATCCAAATTCTACCCCTAGTTTCCTCTTATTTTATGTCTTTTACATGCTTCAAATAAATAAAAATCCATTTGGGAAAAAAGTGGAAAACACTAGAGAGATATGATAAAAGTGGAACAGTTTTGATTGAAACAAAGTCCATCTCACCTTTAGTTGGGACAACAAATTTGTCTGTAGGGAAAGAGGTAGGGAAGGAGGCCGTGTTTTTGAGGACATTTCTCAAAAGAAGATGGAAATTGACCAGTTTGTAAGCATATATTTCTTTAATTGCTTGACTTCATGCATAGGGTCGGTGAAACCCACTCACAGTTAGCCAACTGTTTAAGGAAGTAACCCTTCTTAAAACACTGATTACTATCCCTCGTCCTTCCTCCGTGACACAAATACCAACGAACCCCCTGAGAGAAATAATTGTGTTCTGTTGAAACTATCAGAAATTATTGTGATTGCAGAAGCACATGTCTTTATGATAAAATATAGGCACAGAATGTTTTTACAATGCAACTAGTCACCATTTTATAGGTTATAAACTGCCAAAGAATGCATTTATCTTGTTACTCAATATCACGAGTTCTTATTTTGCTGACTTAATCCTATTTCTTGAAATGACCCAGTGAATGTGATTAGGTGAAGTAATTAATTCATTTTCCCATTTTAATCTCAGTTTTCATTGCAATTTAAAACTTGTGAAGATTTCTCTCTGGAATTGGTGTGGTTGTAGGTTCAGGAAACCTGAAATTCTAAAAAGATAGCTGGCCAGATGGAAAGAAAGGTGCACTCTAAAATATATAAAAATTAAAGTTTGGGGATTATTTGAAATCTTTTATAAACTTTCCACTGCCAAAAATTCCTTCTGTATCAATTGTCATTTTTATCTAAGGAAATTTTTAAAAAATAAAATGGAAAGTTTACTTCAGTGATACAGTAGAAGTACAGTTTGAGTATAACTATCCTAAGTATTTAGAAACCCAAGGTGAAAAGCTGTTTAGGATGGGAAAGAATCCAGGGGCCCAGACAGAGGCCAGGAAACTTGGAGATAGACCTCTATTCCCAAGAGGACACTAAGAATCCAATTGACTGGGAATTCACACACTACTGACTGTAAGATTTAGGACAACAGAGTTGAAAGAGACTTTGAGATGTATGAATTCAACATCCTCATTTTACAAATGAGGGAACATGCTTTCAAAAGTTATATGAACAATCAAGAATATACTAAAATGAGGCAGAATTTGTGTGATGGAAAGTAGGATTAGACAAATGTAGGTCCAAATTGATGCTCAATAACTTAACAATGGCTTAACCACCTTAGTCTTTTTGGGCTCTACCATTATTTATAAACATAGAAAAGGTAATACTTCCTTCCCAGTGTGCTTGTGACACTTAGATGAAACAAGAGCCAAGACTTCAAGTTGACTTAGTTTTTAAAATTAAATTAATGAAATTCCAGTAGTAACATATAGTGGTTTAGTTTTAAATTCAAAACAATATAGTTTCTCGAAAATGATATAGCACAGAAAGGAAAATAAGTTAAAAAATTTCCAACTCTTTTATTGAAATGTAAGAAAATGATTCTCCAGAATGAAAGAGTAAACTTGTAGCAGGAAAAATTGTTCCAAAAAGACCTACCCAAAGGCCTATTTAACATTTTTGGACATGAAAGATAAAGAAACCAATGAGAATATAGGATAAAATATCATGTTAGTAATAAAGAAAAAATAAAGATGGCATCAGACATCAAGGTGTGGCACCTCAGCAATATTCAATGACAAAAGACAATGAAGTAACGCTTACAATACACTCACGTAGAGAAAGTATGAACCAGACAAGCTGTCCTTCAATTAGAGAACAGGCCAACAGGCTGAATATGTAAGAATTCAGGGAATAGCGTTCCTATGAGCCTTTGCTAAGAATGATACTAGAAGGTAAACTCCAGCCAAGCAGGAGGTGATTGACGAAACTTTAGTAAAATAACTGATTTCATTTATTTTGTTGTGTACCTTATGAAAATTTTCAAACATATACAAGTGTAAAGAGAATAATGTAATGAATTCCATGTACCTGCCATCCAGTTTCAAAAGTTTCCATATTTTGCCAATCTTGTTTCATCTTTCAGCTTTTTCCCTAAACTTTCTTTTTTCTAGAGTATTTTAAAGAAACTTCTAAACATCATGGCAGTTCACATGTAAATATTTAAATATACATCTCTAACTGAAGAACTTTTTAAAAACATAAACCAGCACACCATTATCACACATAGCAAAATTAATAATTCTCTAAAAATCATCTAATATTCATATTTTCCTAAATATCTCAAAGATATCTTGTTACAGGTGGTTGTTTTGAAACAAGATACAAATAAGGTCTATATAGCATATCTGGTTATTAAGCCACTTATATCTCCTTTATTCTCCTTTTTTAATACTGTTAATCTGTGGGGAAACTGAGTCATCTGTAAAATGGAATGTTCTGTATCTAGATGTACCTGCTTGTTTTCTTGTGGGGCTAATTGCCTTGTTTTCTGTTACTCGCATTTCCTATAAACTAGCAGTAATGTCTAAATACTTGATTAGGTTTAGCTTTTTAGGCAACAATATTTCACAGGTGGTACTGTGTATTTGTTCTTGCCTTGCCTCCTAAGGCACGTAATATCTGGTTTGATTTTTAGTGATGCTAATATGGATGAGTGGCTTCAAATTGCATAGGTCTGACCCCATTCTGCCTTCACCTAATAGTTTAGAATTCATTATTTATTGTCTAGATCGATTATGTCATCAGAGGTTGCAAAATGTTTACTTTCAAATTCTGACAAGCCCTATAAACAATAAAATAATTAGTAGAGAGATAAAATTAATAAGCATAAGACAGTAGCTTTTCACATACTCAGATAACAATCACTTAGAAAGATGTAGTGGAAAAAAGAAACCATTTACAATAGGAACAAAGAAAACACCTACGAATAGAGTTTACAAGAAACATGTAAAACTTACGTGAAGTAAATTTTAAAATATTCCTAAAGGACAAAAGGTATCCTTGAATGAATGGAAAGGCACCCCAAAGTCTTAGACAGGCTGATGACCAATTCAGTAGATCTGGAGTGCAGCCCAAGATTCTGAGTTTCTTACAGCCTGCTTTCCCCAGAATAGCCTGCTCTGTGCCGTAGAGCAGTTATTCTCAAGATGTAGTCCCTAGACCGGTAGCATCAGTATCACCTGAGAACCTGTTAGAAATGCAGATTCTTTTGCCTCACTCCAGACCTACTGAATGAGACACCCTGGAGGTGGAGTTCAGCAATCCACATTTTAATAAGCCCTCCGGATGATTTTTATATGGACCAAAATTTGAGAACCACTGCCTTGGTGTTATCAATTTAACTTGAACTGGAATCAGCAAGGATTATGTTAAACTGCCTGCTTGACTCAACAGGTCTTAGATACTGTCTGATTCTGTATTTCTAACAAGCTTCATCGCGATGCTGATGTTGACGGTCTGAAGATAACATTTTGAGGGACAAGACTAGAAGAACAGTCTGTTTCCAGCTTACTGAAGGCCAGCCTAGTCTGAAACCCTCGCTTGCTATTTTTTCCTAGATATTAATGACAAATAATAGCTTAATGTGTTACTCCTCCCAATAATATGTTTGTGTTCCTTTCAAACAAAATTTATTTAAACATTTTTAATAATTAAAAGTTTAGTAATTAAAATATTTAAAAAATAATTAAAAGTGAATCTCCAGCTTTGGTAGAGAAATTTTAGAGAGATACTTATCAGCATCTATCAAATCATGCTATAGACGCTATACTGCTAACTGGAATCTAAAGAAAAAGAAAACATTATTGAAGAAAATGTTCTCTATGCATAGTGAGAATGTATAAATGTATAAATATAATTTGCCTCTATTTTTTGTCTTTTTATAAATTTTGATTTTCATGTTAGTATTCAGGCTCTATTGCTTCATATTGCCCCAAAATTCAGTGACTTAAAGCCACAAACATTTATTTAAGCTCATGATTTTTGGGGTCATGGAGTTGGATAGGACATAGCAAGGACTTCTCTACAAAGCCTGCAGCCTCCACTGGAGTGGGTCAAATGTTTGGAGATGGCTGCAATGAGTTGACTAGGGCCATAGATCTGGGACCTTTTGTTCTCACGGCTGGTTGGACTTCCTGGTCCTTCTCCACGTCACGTACACTGGGGCCTGAATGTTTAAAATGACTCCTTCGCTCACATGTCTGACCCCTAAGCTAGAATATCTGGGACAATTGGAGCCATTGGGATCTCTCTCTCTCTCTCTTTATCTTTATCTCTCTCTCTCTCCCCCCATCCCCCCCAGTTGGCTAGCTTGGGCCTTTTCAGAGCTTGGTAGTCCCAGGGTAATTGCAGTTCTTACACAGTGGCTTTTACCAGACTGTTGAGCATTGCAACATTGTAAGAGACCAAGGCATAAACTGTGATACTGTTTAACAACCTACCTTCCTGTCTGCCATAGTTGATTGGTTCATAAGGTCAGATTCAAAGTGAGGATAACAAGACTACATCTGCCAGAAGGAGCCATTGAACCATGTTTAATTTATCACATGTGCTGGTTAATTTTAGATGTCAACTTGACTGGATTAAGGGACAGCCAGATAGTTATTAAAGCATTATTTCTGGGTATGTATATGGGGGTGTTTCCAAAAAAGATTGGCATTTGAATCAGTGGACTGAGTAAGGAAGGAAAATCTGTTCTCACCCAATCTGGGCAGGCGCAATACAATCCACTGAGGGCCTGGGTAAGACAAAAAGGGAGAGGATGGACAAATTTGCTCTCTCTCTCTCTCTCTCTCTCTCTCTGTCTCTCTCTGTCTCCCCTCGAGTTGGGTCACCAATCTTTTCTCTGTCTCCTGGAGTTGGGTCACCAATCTTCTCCTTCTCTATTGGTCCTTAGAAATAAAAAATTCAGGTTCCTTTGCCTTTGGCTCTGGGATTTGTGCCATCAACTCCCCTAGTTCTCAGGCCTTCAGACTGGGGCCTGAGCCACCCTACTCACTTACCTGATTCTCCAGCTTACAGGTGGCATGTCATGGGCCTTCTCAGCCTTCATAATCACATGAGCCAATTCCCACAATAAATCCTCTTATATATATACACACAATATATATATAGCACATATACTTTGGTATATATTTGTTATATTTTGCTGTATACAATAATATATATAACAATATATATTCCCATAATAAATCCCCTTTCATATATATTTTATGTATATATAAACACGCTTACACACACACAGACATACAGACACATACACACACATGCACACACGTGTATGTATGTATGTATGTATATATACTGTTGTACTGTTGGTTCTGTTTCTCTGGACAACTCTGACTAATATACCACTGTTAAACGTTTATTAAAATGAGAGACCCAGGTACACCAAAGATACTCCAAAATTGCTTAGCTAGAACGAATTTAAATCCAAAAAAAAAACAAAAAAAAAAGCTCACTGTAAAACTTCTGAAAGTTTATCCCAGCCCAAGAAAACCCATGGTATATTGGCAAATACGTCATATTAGGACGTCTCTTTTTTCCCAGAGAGCCAGTTTTTAAATCTTCATCATACTCCGCTGTTTGAAATCCAGATAACATTTCCAATATTTCAACCTCACAGCCCCTCATCACCTTCACTGACTCCCTATACAAAATTAGTAGTTCTTCACCATGACTGCACATTATAATCATTTAGGAAGCTTTTAAAAAAAATTTCAATGTTCAGGCCCTAACCCAGAAAAGTTACATCAGGTTCTTAGGAAATGGGACCAGACATTGAGATTGTCAAAGGCCCCCAGGTGATTCCAGTGTGCAGCCAACATCGAGAGCTGCTGATAAACACAGATAGATGCTTTCCATCAAACCTCTCACACCAACCTCTTAGCTTTTTCTTAATGATTTTGGGATCTAAAATGAGAGAAGTCCAGGCACTACCCACAAAGGAAGTTAAATATCCCCTGGCTTGTACAACAGAGAAAAATGAGAGGGAACTATTAGAAAATTAAGATAATTACCTGAGAGAATTCAGAACCACCAAAGTCTAAATAGAATAATATAATTAATAGTTGAAGTACCCGAAATATATCATGTGAGAAGCGATAGCAGTTTTCTGCTACCCAATGACTTCTAGATTGCTTTAAGCAGTTTTTAGAGTAAATCAGTGGATCATCAGGCTTTGAAACAACTAATCTGAATCAATAATGTCATGGTTCTCTTGTTAAATGTATACATTTTCAGTGATGCTTTAAAGGTCTCAAATAGAAAACCATGCAAAAGTTTTAAAAGTTGCTTTCGACACATTTATTTTACAATATATTACTTTAAGGTATAATGCATATAATTATGTAGTGATTTGTCTGCCATGTCTTTTTGTAATCTTTGTTAAAGACCTTTTTTCCCCACTTGATATTTGATATGAATAAGCTGAATGTATCCTAAAGCCGAATTAAGTGGTTGAGCCTGAAAAAAGGAAGGAACTGCACAGGAAAAACAAAAGAATCATATATATGTGTACACAATTTATTCATGGGATAAATTGGACAGAATCAGCATTAGGTGCCATGCAATTTTTCCTTGAGTATATTCCTTGTATGGGAAAGCATCACATTCTTTTCAAGAGCATTCTGCAATCCTTTCCTCTTGTGTAATAGGGTAGTGGTGGTAGGGAGAAGACAAGATCTTCAGGGAAAATTAGAAGTATAAAAAGGGAGTCAGCCTGGGCTTGGGTTAACTCTAGCCCAAGGACCCCCTCCATATGCTTCAATTCTAGACCTGGAAGAGACTGTTGTGGCAGACATTAGTATGACCTTTGGGTGCCCTCTCTAGATATCCAAATTCAGGGTGCCAGTGTCCCAGTTCTGCGGTGTAACCTCCTCTGGAAGATCACCCTTGGACCAATGGAGACTCCTCACCTGGAGTTTTATGAGGAACGCTCTCTCTTGCCCCGGAACGACTCTTGGCTGCAATGGAAGCCCCAGAGCACAGTTGGGTCAGGAGGAAGCTGACATTCCAGAGCCCCCATAGGTCAAGCTGAGGCTGAAGTCCCAGAATTTCCTGTGGGATTGATTGAGACTCCACTTGAAACTACATTCTTTCTTGTGTGTATCCTGCTAATATGTTTCTCCTAGAGGATTTCCTTTTTAACAAATCATGTATACACAGCTCCCTGTGTCAGGCGCAGCCTCTAGGGAGCACATCCAAAGACAACTAATGGTCCACACATCTTAAAGTCTCTGCTATCAAAGCCGGCTCAGGCTGCTGCCTCTGGATACCCATTCCCTCAGGATACTCAAGAGCAGACACCAATTTGCTCTCCCTATCTTGCTCCACTGCTCCCAGGACAATTCGTGGGACAGATAAGTTTTCTTGGACTTGTTTTGTTCCTGAGTAAAGGACTGTTAAAGAATTTAGGACCAGGAGTCAGGATGAGAACCTGTTAAGTGGCTTCTTCCAGAGGAGGAGGATGAGCTCCTCTGCTACTTATGAAGCTGCAGCACCAAGTACCCAGCCTGCCGGCTTCTTGCCAGTCAGCTTGGAGTTTCTTGAATGAGGCAGTCATTGTCATGAGTGTCAGCTTTCTGAGTGCAGAAAGTCCCTGGAGTTGAGGGTAGCAGAAATATGCCCCAGATATGACTCCTCAATCCTCAGTTTCTCAGAACTAACCTACTTCTATAGAATTGATGTTTCAGCCTCTCAAGCACTGCAAGAGAGGCATGGGCATTGGTTCCTATGTGTATTTTTCCAGCTCAGAAGACACTTAAAGGCAGACAAACTTCAAGTCAAGAAAGATTAAGAAAGAGAATTCTTTGCTGAATTTTGTCTCCCTTTATTCTGAAAACTCTACTCCTTCACATCCCTAATCCCTGTTCTGTCCCTGCCAGATACACACACAGACGTATGACCCTGCACCTCCAAGTTCCCAAAGATATTGTATGTAGAAAACACAAACCTTTTTTAATTGACATTCACACTCAACACTGAACACTGCTTGCCACCAATTGTATGGGTTTTCTCCCACACAATTGGCCAATTTCTCCCACACAATTGGCCAATTCTCCAATACCAACTGGATATCTTAAATTCAATTCTGGCATTAATCGGCATTAAGTGCAGACCCCCAGCAGGTTAAGGGCTCAGTCCCATAAGACCTCCCCCAACTTCAGACACCAGTCACAAGCAGTAGGTTCCAAAGTTACTCACATCTTCTATCTGACATGGCTACAAAGCAGAGGTTCCAATGAATCTCAGGAAAGAGCTTTATTTACTTTCATCCATCTATTATAAAAGAATATAACTCAGAAATGGTCAGATGGAAGAGATGCACAGGAACAGGTTTGGCAGAAGGGGCATGGCGCTTCCACGGTCCCTATGGGCACACCACCCCTCATGTATTGAGCAACGCAGAAGCTCTCTGAACCCTGTCCTTTGGATTTTTATGGGAAGCTTTATTCTTAGGCATGATTGATTAAATCATTATCCATTTGTGAGCGACTCAACCTTCAGCCCCTCTCCCTTCCCCAAGGTCTGGAAGTGGGCCTGAAAGTTCCAACCCTCTAAACACATGGTTGGTTCCCCTGGCAACCAGACCCCATTCTGAGGCCATTCAGAAGCCACTAACCATCAGTCATCTCATTTGCGTACTACCAGACACATCACTTGGGAGGTCCCAAAGGTTTTAGGAGCTCTGCACCAGGAATAGGAAGAAAGATCAAACACATATTTCTTCTTGTAAACAACAATAACATAGATGTGTTCTGGGTCCTATACTTGTAGGATTCAGTTTGCCACCATGTTTCATGTTAATAAAAAGTTAATATTCAGTTTTCTCAAACTAGGAGACATAGACTCCCACTGATATAAGGTATGAGCCACAGCACAAAACATAGTTCTTTTTTTAAGCACAATTCTTCCCAGAGATTTAAGGAGAATTTATGTACATATACACATACACATATGTATGTATATACTGACGTGGATATAGTACATTGTAGAATGCAAGATTTGCATTATTTCTGATAAATGTAAGAATGAAATACAGTTTTATGCCAGTACGCTTTGGACAGTGTCCCCAGACCTTTAGTCAGGGTCAATTTACCCTAGTATAGTCTGAATGTTTGTGTCTCCCCCAATTTCATGTTGGGGGAGAATGTTGAAATCCTAACCCCCAAGCTGATAGTACTAAGAAGCAGAGCCTTTGAGAAGTAATTGGGTCATGAAGGTGGAGCCTCCAGGAATGGGATTAGTGCCTTATAAAAAATGCTCAAGGGAGTTGATTTGCACTTTCCACCATGGAAGTTCACTGAGAAGGCAGCAAGCAGTTCGCAACCTGGAAAATTGCTCTCATCAGAACCTGACCCACAATACTTGTAAGGGTCCACTAAATGTTTTTAATTTCTTTTAAAATCAGAAGAAAATACATAAACTTTTAGGCTGAAGAAAATGCTAGTCAATGCAGTTATAAATATATAACTTTTATCAATGTTATATATTTATCAATGCAGTTATAAATATGTATTTCTATATATATATATGTATTTGTTACTACTACTTTGAATGTAGGAAGTGGTTCACAAAGGCAAAAGTACATAAAGCTCACACAAATCATGATGCAGCCCTGCTTCCAGGGGCGTATTTTCAGTATACAGTGAAAACATGTGAGTTTCAGTTTCAGGCATCATATTCTTGCAACTTTTCATTTTTGAGAACTGAGGTCTTCAGATTCTGAGGGAATGAATTCCAGAATTTCATACATCCTTAAAAGGATAGATTTGAAGGACAAAGATTCCTGCTGATCACACTGCAGGAGCCACTGTGTAAGGCAATCTGTATTAAGAGTAACTTAATCACTCACAAGCCATTGCTTCTGCCCCTAAATTCTGCAACCAATATTTACAGAGACCGATGAGCCCTCTCACATGAGTCTCTCTGTTGAATGATAAAATCTTAGATCTTGGAGCAACATTTGGGCCTACTGAGCCCAACTCTCCACCAATGCAAGAGTATCTTTGTCACCCTTCAGCATCAATTTGAGCACATACTGATGCTCCACTTAAGACCTTCAAAGCAGTTTCCTTTGTGTTATTGTCTTGTAAAGATACTCCAAATGTAAGAAAATACAGAAATACACAGGTTACTGGTGATAAGTTAGGAGGATCCCAGAATGAGCCTCCCACTCAGCACCATGAGTCAGTGATGGTGGATGAGCTACACATTGTGGGCAGTACCCACAAGGACCATTGTCGTCTCATCATCCTCAGGGCTAAGTTCCAGACCATTGTCCACCACTCTGTGGAGGGTGCTGTAGTGTTGCCGGCTTTGGTGGAAAGAATGCAGCTCTGAAGCAGCCTCCCAGGCAGCAAACGTAGGCATGGGAAAAGGATCTGGCCTCTTGTTTTCAAAAAAGCATTTCAGGTTCCTCTCGCTCAGCTTGTTGGCGTAGTCCAGAAATGTGTTTTCCAACTGCTCCTTCTCCTTTTGTGCATATGTCTTCCAAAAACTCAGCTGGAGGTAGCTAACTTTAGATCGGCAGCGAGCATAACATGTGGTGAACAGAGAGAAGAAAGATGCTGAACAAATCAGGCACCATCCTAGAATCTTAACAAGAAAGAAATATTGAGTACACATGAAAGCAAAGTCATTTAGGGAGCTAGGGTGGTATTATTGAGAAGTGTGTAGCTAAATTATTACCATGGTCTTTGGCATACCTCATTTGAAATCATTCATCTTAATTTGTAAACACTTTAAACTCACTTTTTGAATTTATTAGGTAAACTTAAAATAAAGTTAGGGTTTACCTAATCTCTATTCTCCTCCCCAACATTGCTGGTGCAAAGAAATAACCAGAAGGCAGGCAGGCGGAAAATAGTACAAAGTATAGATTACATAAGACTTACAGATATCAAGCTCAGATAGTATTAGGTCTGAGAGGAAAATATTCTGTGCGTAAGTAAATGTGGTCATTTGAGCAAATGACCAGCTCTTCAGCCACGCATTTTTAGGCATTGATAAATGTATATACATGGCTGGTGACTGATTTTTTTTCTGTCATTACTCACTATCCATGGAAAAGGGAGACAGATGATACAATCAGGAAGCTGAAGCCATAAGAATTTAAAGGCTGAGAAAAAATTAGGATCATTAAAATCTTGAAAATGATTTGTCTTGATTTTTGATAATTAGAAAAAACAAACTCTTTCCTGAATATGAAATGGTTCAGCTTTTCTCCCCTGGATCTTAAAAGCAAAAGTTTAAATAGCTCAAATTATCTTCTAACTTTTTTGGCTCTAATTATGTTTTCACAATTGGAATTAATTTTATGTTTGGAAAACTAACATTTTTTTCAAGGTGTCTCTTGACATTTAGTTTAAATGATCCTTAATATTCTTTAGCATATGAGCCTATTTGAAAATAGAAATGATCTACAAATGAACCCATTCAGACCATAACAAAACCACAAATAAGCTTTAAATCAGTGGTTCCCAACTTCTGGCTCAGATACAGAGTGTCTGTGAAGGGTCTCAACCTCTGCACCAATGCCAACTCTGGACTGGCACTACTCAGGTTTAAATCTAAACTTTCCC
Source organism: Papio anubis (assembly GCF_008728515.1). Lineage (NCBI taxonomy): Eukaryota > Metazoa > Chordata > Mammalia > Primates > Cercopithecidae > Papio > Papio anubis. The sequence goes on from NC_044981.1 coordinate 146,632,831, forward strand.
CTTACTGTGCATATTCTTGTATCTCAGTTTCTTCACTTGTGAAATGGGGGTTACTCACCTTGAAGGGTAATTTGGTGGACCTAATGAAATCATGCTGGACACATGTATTCATTAAGTTTTAGCTAATACTATATGCTACTATTCTTCAAATGTATATACACTTATGTAATTGTGTTAATGAATTCATAATATCTTTCTGTACTTATAATTAATGAGTGAGGCACAACTACCATCATGTGAAAGTCCTTGAATGGCTTGTGGTTGGCTACCTTGTATCTTCCTCTTTCCTTCATTGTCTATCTTCCTCTTTTTCCACAGCTGAGGCTTCTGTACGCCATCTCATCCAGTTTCAGCTGAGTTATAAACTATTCCATCAGCTTCAGGTCCCCTTCTCCCTTTCACATGACCTTTGCATTGACCAATGCTTCCCCTCAATTCACAGTACCCAGAGTCAAATTAGAGCATGGTGGATGCTTCCATAGCAGCCCTCAATAGTGTCTTATTTCGCATATGTCCTCCCCCAAATCCTGGCAGTTTTCCTCATTGACTTGGAACACCTACTGTGTACCAGAAACTTTATGCCCATTTATGTCTATCATCTCAAAATCTTCCAACAACTCTCCAAAGTAGGTGATATTACCACCAACTATGAGAAAACTGGGACTCAAAGAGGTCGAACCACTAGTTCTAGGTCACATAGCTGGTGATTGATAGCGTCAGCATACAAACCCAAGGCCAGACAATTCCAAGACTGAGCTCTTTCCACTACTCCATTCTGTCTTCCTTAAGAATAGAGAGTCACCCAGCTAGATTTTTTGTTTATCTGCCCCACCCATGGATGAATGTTCTTTTCCACCTCCAGGCACATGTCCAACTATTATTGGTCTGGACTATATGTTGCCTCCTGCCTATCTGAACCTCTGTATTCAGCACCTGCTGTTGATACAACTCCTCTTGCCCACATTCCTTATGCATCTTCCCACAGGAATCAGCCCCAGGTCCTTCTCATTCTGATGAAGAATCAGCAGGTCAGTGTGCTCAGTCTAAGCTATGACATGATGTGCATGGTTTCCTAGTGCCTGTGTTTAGAGCGGAGAAGCTCACATAATGATAGGTGTTTGGGCCTGGCACTGACTGAATGGAGCCTGGTGCCTGAGGACAGAACCATAAATCAATCATTCTATCATAAGAGTTGTAAGTTATACCCCTCTTCAGTAAAAGACACAAGACATTTGGGAGCCTGATATGTTTTATCTAAGATGTGCTTTATGCATTAAAGAAAAGATTTTGTTTTGGAGAATTTTTTGACTTACCAATTTATGAAGAGTATGACTTTACTGCCAACCAGTTTTGGAGTATATGATTTTAAAAACAGACTTTGCCTTGATGTGTTGTTACCAAGGCAAATCCTTGTTGAAAAATGCTATTTCAGTGCCTTTATTCTGAAACAGATAGCATTCCTGACAATTTGTGGATCTGCTTATCAACTCTTACCGCTTGTTTTGCTTTTGGGAATGCAATTCTTACTACCTATAAATGGGAGGTCAGTCCTTCCTAAGGCTGTACATCTGGATTTGTGTTCATGTGCCTGGAGGAATGACAGGCTACTTCCCTGCATCAATTAGGTAAAGATATGATTTCCTTCTGTTACATAAAACAATGCCCCAATCTTGAGCTTCTGAAGTAATTAAGAACCTCTTTAGCTGTATAGCACAAAGAGTATAAAACATAATCTCCCTAGAGAGTACGGTCACTTTTTCACAGAGGCTATTTAAACACTGCTGATTCCTACTTTACAAGGGAAATTCTTCTCAATCTTGGTAATATTTATACACAGAGACAGCGGTTGCCAGAAATCATTCAACAGACTCTCTACACTAATTATATTACACGCAACTTTGAAAAGTATTAACTCATTTCATTCAGCTACATTTTAATAGATGAATAATATATGTGTGTGTTTGAGAAACGAACTTGAATATAAATAATTGATAGAAGGCAGTAATTTCCAATTACAGCTCTGCCATTAACACTCAATTTATGATTTAGTGTTAGACATTATTTATTTACAAAGTCAACCCAGAGAGAATGTTTTAAAGTACTTAAGTATTTACTATTTACATATGAACAATCCAGTGGATATTTTCTTTTCAGAACCGGAAAAGAGATAATCCATTCAGCAACTTTACTGAACCATCCAGCCTTTCAAAAGCTTTTCCCGAGATAGTCTCAATGCTGCATCAGGTTTCAGTTTCCATTTAGTTTCAACATATTCTACAGGACACAGACTCAGCCCTGGCTGAAAGGAGGACAGAGAGAATACTTCAAGCTCATGCTGAGAGAAAACGGCGAGTTTGTGTTTTCTTACCTGAGACTGGGCCTGAAGGGACAGTTTCAGTTCTTCATTGATGGTAGGTAGCATGCTAGTTTTGCCACAAGAAACTTTGTGAAGTTCTTCCCAGCACTCTTTGGGCTTACCCTTGCAAATCAGCTCCAGGAGTCCCGAACTTCTCGTCCCGCTTATGGCACATTCATAGAAAGTTCCATTGAGCAGAGCCACAGAAAGCCACATCACTGGAGCCACCAATGAGCTCAGAGTGATCTGGCCGAGGACGTAGAAGAAACGGCAGCTGTGGCCTCTGGGAAAGATTTTCCTGGGATTCACACAGCAGCCTGTGAAGAGTCTCCATGACCTATTGTTCAGAAAGAATCCCAGGATCAGTAACACCCAGGCAGGAGCAAAGAGGAAAACCAGCCCATAGGTCATATTCTCAGTGCTGCAGGGGCACTTAAAAGCCACAACAGAAAAGAGACGCTCACTTCCCACGGTCAGCAGAGCCATGAAGCTGTAGCCAATAACAGTTTTCTGATTAAGGAAGAATTTTAAAATGCCCTGAAAAGCATCCATGTTGGAGATGCACAAAGAGGGAAAATGCTGTGCCTTTGTTATTGGCAGAGCAGCTGTGGCAGTGGCTGAGGGTGGAGCTCTTTCTTCATCAGAAACAACAGTCCTTCTTCTCAGACTGAATTGAGCCAGATAAGGAAACAGTGTCATTCCTTAGGAGTGACTGTTTCTCAACATGTTTAGATAATGCCTCCTACTGGTGGAAATAGGGCTGTGATACTGCAGCCTAAAGGCGGAGAATAAATTCAAAGTGCACAGGCTCCATTTTTACATTCTTTCCATGTGGCTTGGATTGAAAGTCAGAAAAGAAATTCTCACTCATACAAATAATAGTCTAGGAATTTTCCAGTGTAAGGAATCAACATTAACAGAAAGGAGTTTCAGCCGATTGATCAGGAGACAAATCAAATCTGCAAACCTTGAATTTTTTTCCTCTTGCTATGACTTGAGATTTGGAAGACAGGGATTTGCTTTCTTTTTCACATATATAAATACATATGAAAATTATATATATATATATATCTCAATAGCTTTTGGGGTACAAGTGGGTTTTGGTTCCATGGATGAGTTTTTTTTTTGTGTGTGTGTGTATATATATATATATATAGAGAGAGAGAGAGAGAGAGTGCTGAATTCTGAGATTTTAGTGCACCCATCACCAGATATGTATGTGTACCCAATATGTATTATTTTATCCCTCACCCCAATTCCACTCTCCCTCTTTCTGAGTCTCCAAAATCCATTATATCACTCCATATGCCTTTATGTACCCACAGCTTAACTCCCACTTATAAGTGAGAACTACAGTTTTTGGTTTTCCATTTCCAAGTTACTTTGCTTGGAATAACAGCTTCTAGCTCCATCAAGTTGCTGCAAAAGACATTCTTCCATTCTTTTTTATGACTGAGTAGTATTCTATGGTGTATATACACCACATTTTCTTTATTCATCAGTTGATGGTTACTTAGATTGGTTTCATATCTTTGCAATTGTGAATTGTGTTGCAATAAATATACATGTGCAGGTTTTTTTTTTTTTTTTCTTTTAATATATAATGACTTCTTTTTCTTTGGGTAGATACCCAGTAGTGAGATTGCTGGATTGAATAATAGATCTACTTTTAGTACTTAAAGTTCTTTCTTTAAGAACTAAAGAAAAGTGCGGTGGTTCATGCCTGTAATCTCAGCATTTTGGGAGGCCGAGGCAGGTGCATTGCTTGAGCCCAGGAGTTCGAGACCAGCCTAGGCAACATGGTGAATCTCCATCTCTACAAAAAAAAACCCCAAAAAATTAGCCAGGCTTGGTGGCACGCACCTGTAGTCCCAGCTACTTGAGAGGCAGAGATGGGAGGATTGCTTGAGCCTAGGAGGCTGAGGTTGTGGTGAGCCAAATCATGCCACTGCATTCCAGTCTGGGTGACAGAGCAAGACCCTGTCTCATGAATAAATAAATAGAAGGAAAGAAAGAAATCTCCATACTGTTTTTTATAGAGGTTGTACTAATTTACATTCCTACCAGCATTCTACCAGAATTCTGTTTTCACAAAATTCATACCAATATCTATTGTTTTTGCCTTTTTAGTAACAGCCATTATTACTGGGATAAGGTGGTATCTCATTGTGGTTTTAGTTTACATTTCCCTGATGACTAGTGATGTTGAGCATTTTTTCATATGTTTGTTGGCCATTTGTGTGTCTTCTTTTGTGAAATGTCTACTGATGTCATTTGCCCACTTTTTGATGGAATTATTTGTTTTTTTCTTGCTGATTTGTTTGAGTTCCTTGTAGATACTAGATATTAGTCCTTTGTCAGATGCATAGGTTACAAATATCTTCTCCCACTTTGTGGGATGCCTGTTTACCCTGATGTTCATTTTCTTTGCTGTGCAGAAGCTTTTTAGTCTAATTAGGTCCCATTTATTTATTTTTGGTTTTGTTGCATTTGCTTTTTGGGTCTTAGTCATAAATTCTTTGCCTAGGCCAATGTCCAGAAGAGTTTTTATTAGGTTTCCTTCTAGAATTTTATGATTTCACATCTTAGATATAAGTCTTTGATTCATCTTGATTTTTGTATATGGTGAGCAACAGGGATCCAGTTTCATTCTTCTACATGTTGCTATCCTGTTTTCCAAGCACCTTTTAATGGATACAGTGTCCTTTCCCAAGTTTATGTTTTTGTATGCTTTGTCAAAGATCTATTGGTTCTGGGTTCTCTATTCTGTTCCATTGGTCTATGTATCTACCTTTGTACCACTACTATGCTGTTTTGATAACTACACCTTTGTAGTATAATTTGAAGTCAGGTAATGTGATGCCTCCAGATTTATTCTTTTGGCTTAGTATTGATTTTGCTGTTGGGTCTCTCTTTATGGTTCAATATAAATTTTAGGATTTTTTTTTCTAATTCTGTGAAAAATGATGTTGGTATTTTGATAGGAATTGCAATGAATCTGTAGATTGCTTTGGGAAGTATGCTTATTTTCACAATATTGATTCTTCCAATCCAGGAGCATGGTATATATTTCCCTGTGTTTGTGTCACCTATGACTTCTTTCAGCTGCATTTTATAGTTCTCCTTATAGAGATCTTTCACCTCTTTGATTAAGTCTATTCCTCGGTGGGTTGTTGTTGTTGTTTTTTTTTTTTTTTTTTTTGCAACTGTTATAAAAGGGATTGAGTTCTTGATTTGACTCTTTGGTTGGTTGTTGTTGGTGTATAGCAGGGCTAATGATTTGGGTACCTGAGTTTTGTAAACTAAGACTTTAGTAAATTCATTTATCAAGTCTAGTAGTCTTTTGGAGGAGTCTTTAGGGTTTTCTAGATACATGATTATACTGACAAATGGAGATCGTTTGACTTCCTCTTTTCTAATTTGGATGCCCTTTATTTCTTTTCTTTCCTGATTGCTTTGGATGGGATTTCTATTAATAGCACTATGTTGAATAGAAGTGGTGAAAGTAGGCATCCCTGTCTGTTCCACTTCTTAGGGAGAATGCTTCAACTTTCGCCCTTTCATTTTCTATCTTCCTAAACTGACTAATGTTAGAGGTCAAATTTTAGGATTTGAGATATGTGCATTTTAGTTGGGAAAGTTTAGGGAGAGTTTGAGTTTTGAAGGAAAGTCAAAATGAGGAGTCCTCATAATTTCTTTCCTAGGCTATAATAGTAACTTTTTGATTAGTATCTCTGCCCTTGATCTCATGCTCACACCCATCCATAACCCTAAATCCATCCTCTATGCTGACAAGAAAAGGATCCCTCTAAAACTGAAATTTAATTCTGCTTTAGCCAGTTCACACCTTTGGGGCTCACAACTGCTCACAAGTTGATATATGTAGAGCTTCCCTGAACCCCATCATGGTATTTTATGCTCATGACATGTTCCCACTACCTAGAATGTCTTTGTCACTTCCCTCCAGACCCCCAGTCTTGTCTGCCTGACAAACATTCAGTCAATAGATGCCCATTCTATAATTTTGTCTTGCAAATGGCTACTGAACTCCCACTGTGTGCCAGGTACTATGCCAGAATGGCAGTGCTCAAGAAGTGTCTGTTGAATAAATGAAGAATGAATAAGGAATCTCTTAGTCCTTCTGATTATAAGTAATTTAAGAAAATTGCTTCCATTTCTTTCCTACACAGCTCTTAATTTTAAAAATTAATTAATTTCTGCACTTGAAATTTCATTAATAAACTTCAAAGTGCAGGCCTGTGTGCTTTGTGAAAAGAAATTGCCTTGGACTAGGAGCCAAGGAATTAAGTTATAGCATGGTCTTGGCAGTGTCATTTGGCTTATCTGAACACCAGTTTACTTATTTGTGAAACTAAGGCCTTAAAAGACACAGTCTGCAAGTTTCTTCCATTTCCACATTGTAAAATTCTTCAAGCAACGTAAAACAGCAGACCTTTTTGCGAAGTTACTTTATAATTCATTTATGCACCTCCCGTCACTACCACTTGCTCCTTAGAGACTTGTCTTCGATAGTAGAGTAGTCCCCTATTACCTACAGGGGATACCTGCTACCAAGACCTCCATTAAGGGATATCTGCAACCAAGACCCACAGGGGATACCTGCAACCAAGACCCCCAAACTGCAGATAGTACCAAACCTGTATATATTATGTTTTTCTAAAATCTGCTAACTGAGGCAGTTAACAAGTGACCCATGGGCAGGTCATACCATAAACAGCATGAATACACTGGACAAAGGGATGATTCATGTTCTGGGCAGTATGGAGTGGGGACAGTGAGAGGTTTCATCACACTGCTCAGAAGCACAATTTAAAACTTATGAATTATTTATTCTAGAATTTTCTATCGAATATTTTCAAATTATGTTGACCACAGGTAACTGAGACCACAGATAACAGCCAGCAATCCAAAATTGTTCCCTCCACTTCCCAAAATGTATTCTTGGGTCTAATCTGCCCCTAGCATCCTCTGCTTTGACTGTCACCATACTGTTGTGGCAAATGTGTCCTGGGTCCCTTCTAATCCAGGGTTTTATACTTTGCTAGTATCAGTGTGACAAATATCAGCTGATATGTTGATGATTAGTAGTATTTTAATTTCTTACTCCCTGAAAGGATATATATCTTTTTAAAAGTTTTTTGAAAATAATGCTTTAGTGTAATTTTTTATAAACCATATTATTTCCACAGAAAATTAGCCTCTTACAATATTCTATACAAGTAAAAATAGTATTTTTATTTATTTATTTTTATACTTTAAGTTCTAGGGTACATGTGCACAACATGCAGGTTTGTCTCACAGGTATACATGTGCCATGATGGTTTGGTGCACCCATCACCTCGTCATTTACATTAGGTATTTCTCCTAACGCTATCCCTCCCCCAGCCCCCAGCCCCTGACAGGCCCCATTGTGTGATGTCCCCCTCCCTGTGTCCATGTGTTCTCATTGTTCAACTCCCACTTATGAGTGAGAACATGTGGTGTTTGGTTGTCTGTCCTTGTTATATCTTGCTGAGAATGATGGTTTCCAGCTTCACCCATGTACCTGCAGAGGACATGAACTCATCCTTTTTGATGGTTGCATGGTATTCCATGGTGTATATGTGCCACATTTTCTTTATCCAGTCTATTATTGATGGACATTTGGGTTGATTCCAAGTCTTTGCTCTTGTGAATAGCGCCATAATAAACATATATGTGCATGTGTCTTTATAGTAGCATGATTTATAATCCTTTGGGTATATACCCAGTAATGGGATTGCTGGGTCAAATGGTATTTCTGGTTCTAGATCATTGAGGAAACGCCACACTGTCTTCCACAATTGTTGAACTAATTTACACTCCCACCAACAGTGTAAAAGTGTTCCTATTTCTCCACGTCCTCTCCAGCATCTGTTGTTTCCTGATTTTTTAATGATTGCCATTCTAACTGGCATGAGAGGGTATTTCATTGTGGTTTTGATTTGCAATTCTCTGATGAACAGTGATGATGGGCATTTTGTCATATGTCTGTTGGCTGCATAAATATCTTCTTTTGAGAAGTCTCTGTTCATATCCTTTGCCCACTTTTTGATGGCTTTTTTTTTCCTTGTAAATTTATTTAAGTTCTTCGTAGATTCTGGATATTAGCTCTTTGTCAGTTGGGTAGATTGAAAAAATTTTCTCCCATTCTGTAGGTTGCATGCTCACTCTGATGATAGTTTCTTTTGCTGTGCAGAAACTCTTTAGTTTAATTAGATCCCACTTGTTTATTTTGGCTTTTGTTGCCATTGCTTTTGGTGTTATAGTCATGAAGTCTTTGCCCATGCCTATGTCGTGAATGATATTGCCTAGGTTTTCTTCTAGGATTTTCATGGTTTTAGGTTTTACACTTAAGTCGTTAATCCATCTTGAGTTAGTTTTTGTATAAGGTATAAGGAAGGGATCCAGTTTCAGCTTTCTACATATGGTTAGCCAGTTTTCCCAACACCATTTATTAAATAGGGAATCCTTTCCCCACTGCTTGTTTTTGTCAGGTTTGTCAAAGATCAGATGATTGTCCATGTGTGGTGTTATTTCTGAGACCTCTGTTCTGTTCCGTTTGTCTATATATCTGTTTTGGTACCAGTACCATGCTCTTTTGGTTACTGTAACCTCATAGTATAGTTTGAAGTCAAGTAGCGTGATGCCTCCAGCTTTGTTCTTTTTGCTTAGGATTGTCTTGGCTATGTGGGCTCTTCTTGGGTTCCATATGAAATTTAAAGTAGTTTTTTCCAATTCTTTGAACAAAGAAGGTGGTAGCTTGATGGGGATAGCACTGAATCTATAAATTACCTTGGGCAGTTTGGCCATTTTCATTATGTTGATTCTTTCTATTCATGAGCATGGAATGTTTTTCCATTTGTTTGTGTCCTCTCTTATTTACTTGAGCAGTGGTTTGCAGTTCTCCTTGAAGAGGTCCTTCACATCCCTTGTAAGTTATATTCCTAGGTATTTTATTCTCTTTGTAGGAATTGTGAATGGGAGTTCACTCATGATTTGGCTCTCTGTCTGTTATTGGTGTATAAGAATGCTGGTGATTTTTGCACATTGATTTTGTATCCTGAGACTTTGCTGAAGTTGCTTATCAGCTTAAGGAGATTTTGGGCTGAGATGATGGGGTTTTCTAAATATACAATCATGTCATCTGCAAATAGGGACAATTTGACTTCCTCTTTTCCTAACTGAATACTCTTTCTTTCTTTCTCCTGCCTGATTGCCCTGGCCAGAACTTCCAATACTATGTTGAATAGGAGTGGTGAGAGAGGGCATCCTTATCTTGTGCCGATTTTCAAAGGGAATCTTCTCATTTCTGCCCATTCAATATGATATTGGGTGTGGGTTTATCATAAATAGCCCTTATTATTTTGAAATACGTCCCATCAATACCTAGTTTATCGAGTTTGTAGCATGAAGGGCTTTTGAATTTTTTCAAAGGCCTTTTCTGCATCTATTGAGATAATCACATGGTTTTTGTCTTTGGTTCTGTTTATGTGATGGATTACATATGTTGAACCAGCCCTGCATTCCAAGGATGAAGCCGACTTGGTGGTGGTGGATAAGCTTTTTGCTGTGCTGCTGGATTTGATTTGCCAGTATTTTATTGAGGATTTTTGTATTGATGTTCATCAGGGATATTGGCCTAAAATTCTCTTTTATGTTGTGTCTCTGCCAGGCTTTGATATCAGGATGATACTGGCCTCATAAAATGAGTTAGGGAGGATTCCCTCTTTTTCAGTTGATTGGAATAGTTTCAGAAGGAATAGTACCAGCTTCTTTTCATACCTCTGTGTAGAATTTGGCTGTGAGTCCATCTGGTCCTGGACTTTTTTGGTTGGTAGGCTATTAATTATTGCCTCAATTTCAGAACCTTTTATTGGTCTATTCAGAGATTCAGTTGCTTCCTGGTTTAGTCTTGGGAGGGTGTATGCGTCCAGGAATTTATCCATTTCTTCTAGATTTTCTAGTTTATTTGTGTAGAGGTGTTTATAGTATTCTCTGATGGTAGTTTGTATTTCTGTGGGATCGGTGGTGATATTCCCCTTTATCATTTTTTATTGTGTCTATTTGATGATTCTCTCTTTTCTTGTTTATTAGTCTTGCTAGTGGTAGATCTATTTTGTTGATCTTTTCAAAAAACCAGTTCCTAGATTCATTGATTTTTTGAAGGGTCTGTGTGTGTGTGTGTGTGTGTCTGTGTGTGTGTGTGTGTGTGTCTGTGTGTCAATCTCCTTCAGTACTGCTCTGATCTTAGTTATTTCTTATCTTCTGCTAGCTTTTGACTTTGTTTGCTCTTGCTTTTCTAGTTCTTTAAATTGTAATGTTAGGGTGCTGATTTTAGATGTTTCCTGCTTTCTCTTGTGGGCATTTAGTGCTATAAATTTCCCTCTACACACTGCTTTAAATGTATGCCAGAGGTTCTGGTACATTGTGTCTTTGTTATCGTTGGTTTCTAAGAACATCTTTATTTCTGCCTTCATTTCATTATTTACACAGTAGTCATTGGAACACGTTGCTCAGTTTCCATGTAGTTGTGCAGTTTTGAGTGAGTTTTTTGCTCCTGAGTTCTAATTTGATTGCACTGTGGTTTGAGAGACAGTTTGTTATAATTTCTGTTCTTTTACATTTGCTGAGGAGTGCTTTACTTCCAACTATGTGGTCAATTTTGGAATAAGTGCAATGTGGTGCTGAGAAGAATGTATATTCTATTGATTTGGGGTGGAGAGTTCTGTAGATGTCTATTATGTCTGCTAGGTCCAAAGCTGAGTTCAAGTCCTGGATATCCTTGTTAATTTTCTGTCTCATTGATGTGTCTAAGATTGACAGTGGGGTGTTAAAGTCTTCCATTATTATTGTGTGGGAGTCTAAGTCTCTTTGTAGGTCTCTAAGGACTTGATTTATGAATCTGGATGCTCCTGTATTGGGTGCATATATATTTAGGATCATTAGCTCTTCTTGTTGAATTGATCCCTTTACCATTATGTAATGGCCTTCTTTGTCTCCTTTGATCTTTGTTGGTTTAAAGTGTGTTTTATCAGAAATCAGGATTGTGACCCCTGCTATTTTTTTTTTCTTTCCATTTGCTTGGTAGGTCTTCCTCCATCCCTTTATTTTGAGCCTCTGTGTGTCTTTGCATGTGAGATGGGTCTCCTATATACAGCACACTGATGGGTCTTGACTCTTTTTTTTTTTTTTTTTTTTGAGACGAATTCTCGCTCTGTCGGCCAGGCTGGAGTGCAGTGGTGTGATCTCGGCTCACTGCAAGCTACGCCTCCTGGGTTCACGCCATTCTCCTGCCTCAGCCTCCTGAGTAACTGGGACTACAGGTGCCCGCCACCATGCCCAGCTAATTTTTTGGTATTTTTAGTAGAGACGGGATTTCGCCATGTTAGCCAGGATGGTCTTGATCTCCTGACCTCGTGATTCACCTGCCTTGGCCTCCCAAAGTTCTGGGACTACAGGCGTGAGCCATCACACCCAGGTGAAGGGTCTTGACTCTCTATCCAATTTGCCAGTCTGTGTCTTTTAATTGGGGCATTTAGCCCATTTACATTTAAGGTTAATATTGTTATGTGTGAATTTGATCCTGTCATTATGATGCTAGATGGTTATTTTGCCCAGTAGTTGATGCAGTTTCTTCATAGTGTCAATGGTCTTTACAATTTGGCATATTTTTGCAGTGGCTGGTACTGGTTTTTCCTTTCCATGTCTAGTGCTTCCTTCAGGAGCTCTTGTAAGGCAGGCCTGGTGGTGACAAAATCTCTCAGCATTTGCTTGTCTGAAAAGGATTTTATTTTTCCTCCACTTATGAAGCTTCATTTGGTTGGATATGAAATTCTATGTTGAAAATCCTTTTCTTTAAGAATGTTGAATATTGGCTCCCACTCTCTTCTGGCTTGTAGAGTTTCTGCAGAGAGATCCTTTGTTAGTCTGATGGGCTTCCTTTTGTGGGTAACCCAACCTTTTTCTCTGGCTGTCCTCAACATTTTTTCCTTCGTTTTAACCTTGGTGAATCTGAGAATTATGTGTCTTAGGGTTGTTCTTCTCAAGGAGTATCTTTGTGGTGTTCTTTGTATTTCTTGAATTTGGATATTGGCCTGCCTTGCTAGATTGGGGAAGTTCTCCTGGATAATATGCGGAAGAGGGTTTTCTAACTTGGTTCCATTCTCCCCATCACTTTCAGGTACACTGATCAAATGTAGATTTGGTCTTTTTACATAGTCCCATATTTCTTGGAGACTTTGTTCATTTCTTTTCACTCTTTTTTTCTCTAATCTTGCCTTCTCACTTTATTTCATTAATTTGATCTTCAGTCACTGATATCCTTTTTTCCACTTGATCCAATCGGCTACTGAAACTTGTGTGTGCTTCATGAAGGTCTTGTACTATGGTTTTCAGCTCCATCAGCTCATTAAAGTGCTTCTCTACACTGGTTATTCTAGTTAGCCATTTGTGTAAACCTTTTTCAAGGTTTTTAGCTTCCTTGCAATGGGTTAGAACATGCTCCTTTAGCTCGGAGAAGTTTGTTATTACTGACCTCTGAAGCCTACTTCTGTCAACTTGTCAGACTCATTCTCCATCTCCAGTTTTGTTCCTCTGCTGGTGAAGAGTTGTGGTCCTTTGGAGGAGGAGGTGTTCTGGTTTTTGGGATTTTTGGCTTTTCCGCTCTGGTTTCTCCCCATGTTTGTGGTTTTATCTATCTTTGGTCTTTGATGTTGGTGACCTATGGATGGGGTTTTGGTGTGGATGTCCTTTTTGTTGATGTTGATGCTATTCCTTTCTGTTTGTTAGTTTTCCTTCTAACAGACAGGCCCCTCAGCTGCAGGTCTGTTGGAGTTTTCTGGAGGTCCACTCCAGACTCTGTTTGCCTGGGTATCACCAGCAGAGGCTGCAGAACAGCAAATATTGTTGTCTGATCCTTGTTCTGGAAGCTTCGTCCCAGAGGGGCACCTGCCTGTATGAGGTGTCTGTCAGCTCCTACAGGGAGGTGTCTCCCAGTCAGGCTACATGGGGGTCAGGGACCCACTTGAGAAGGCAGTCTCTCTGTTATTGGTGCTCGAACACCATGCTGGGAGAACCACTGCTCTCTTCAGAGCTGTCAGGCAGGGACGTTTAAGTCTGCAGAAGTTGTCTTCTGCCTTTTGTTCAGATATGCCCTGCCCCCAGAGGTGGAATCTAGGAAGGCAGTAGGCCTTGCTGACCTGTGGTGGGCTCCACCCAGTTAGAGCTTCCCTGCTTCTTTGTTTACACTGTGAGCATAGAACTGCCTACTCAAGCCTCAGCAGTGGTGGACACCCCTCTCCCCACCAAGTTTCAGCATCCCAGGTCAATCTCAGTCTGCTGTGCTAGCAGCGAGCAAGGCTCCGTGGGCGTGGGACCTGCCAAGCTAGGCACAGGCTTTGGAGGGAATCTCCTGAGGGAGGGAATCTCCTGAGGGAGGGAATCTCCTGTTCTGCCGGATGTGAAGACCACGAGAAAAGTGCAGTATTTGGGCAAAAGTGTACCGTTCCTCCAAGTACAGTCACTCATGGCTTCCCTTGGCTAGGAAAGGGAAATCCCCTGACCCCTTGAGCTTCCCATGTGAGACGATGCCCTGCCCTGATTTGGCTCGCTCTCCATGGGCTGCACCCACTGTCCAACCAGTCCCAGTGAGATGAACCAGGTATCTCAGTTGGAAATCACCTGTCTTCTCTGTTGATCTCACTGGAAGCTGTAGACCGGAGCTGTTCCTATTCAAAAATCTTGGAAGTGATTCACAAGTAAAAATATTTTAAAATTTCACAGCATAGGATCAATAAATTGCAAAGCTAAGGGTGAAGCCATATTTCCTGACTATAGACTCCATGTACTTAACCATTGTGCTGCAATGCCTAGACCAGGGTATTTGTTTAGTCTGCTAATAGTTATTTGTTCTAGACCAAGTTTTAGTAATTTTGTTTTCTTCTTATCAGGTTGCTTTCAAGATGTATCTGGGAATTACACCAAGTGTGACCTGTAACAATTCAAGCAGAAATGAATTTTCCCTGATTCTAGACAAGAATCCTCTGGTGGAGTTTGTGGAAGAGCTCCCTGCTGGACGATCTTCTCTGTGCTACTGCAACTTGCTGTGTGGGATTATCAGAGGTGCCTTGGAAATGGTAAAGTTGAATAAGTGAAGAATGAATGAAGAATCTCTTAGTCCTTCTAAGACTAAAATAAGATAACCAATATGCATAATTCATTTTGCTGGGTACATTAGTTATCTAATAACGTGTTACAAAGTACCCCCAAAATGTAGCAGCTATAAAAACAAACATTTATTTTCTCACACAGTTTCTGAGGATCAGAAATCTGGGAGCAGCTTAGCTAGGTTGTTGTCACTCAGAGTCTTTCATGGCTTAATACACGTGCAGTCAAGCTGCTGGCCAGGGCTGCAACCTCTGGCAACTTGACTGAGGCTGGAGAATCTACTTCCAAGCTCACTCACACACCCCCAGTGCCTTGCTGGCAGTTGGCAGGAGGCTTCATGAGGTTCCTGGCCACATGGACCTCTTTGTACATCTAATCACAACATGGCCACTTATGCGGCCAACCCTGGTGCCATGGAGGAGTGGGTTACCTGAGGGTGTGAATAACAGAAGGTAGGGATCATTGGTCATTTTGGAGGCTGGATTTTACACCTGAATTATTAATTGGTTTAACTAAAACAGTTATTAGTATCTGCTACGTGTCAGGCACTAAGTATACACAGATGAACAAGACATAGTTGCTGCCTTTAAAGAATCTTTCTAATGGAGAAGTCAGATGCACAAATAAGTATAATTAAGGCTATGAGAGAACCTGTGGCAGGAAAAACTTCCTAGACTTCCTAAGAAAACTCTAAACTGGCTTTTGAAAGAAAAATAGGAGTTAGATAAAAGCCTTGGGTAAGAGGAGCAGGAGAAAATAATACAATAGGTAGAAGAATCAGCATGTCCAAAGGTACAAAAAGAATGTTTCAATCAAGGAACAAGGAACTTGAATTAGTTCAGTATGACTGACATATAAATTGAGAGACAGATTGTCATGAGAAAGAAGGCTTAAATTCTTTACAGAAGACTGATTTTAAGAAAAGGAGTTCATATGACAAGCTTGGAAATTCAGATTTTTACATTGGAAGCAACAGAAATCAATATAGGTTTAAAAACAGTGGAATAATATTTTGAAACTTGTGTTTTAGGAATTTCATTTGCTTATCAACCAAATGAAAGTATATCAGAGGGCACAATGCTGAAGGAAAGGATGAGGGCACTTTGGAAGTTATGATGGTAACCTCAGGTAAAACCAGAACAAAGCCTTGACAGCAGGAATAGGGAGAGGAAGACCATTTGAACAACATCAAAAAGATGGAACAGATAAGGCTAGGTTATGAACTGACTGAAAGGAACGAAATTGAGAAAAAGATTCAAGAATGATTTGTAAGTTTCTGAGCAACCTGTAGAGATGGTTGTGCTATTAAACCAAGAGGAGCAAAACCAAGAGGAGTATATCTGGGCTTGGTAGAGACAAAGTGAGGAGTTCAATTTTGAGCCTGCTGGAGTTGAGGTGTTTAACACATGCAAGTGAGGCTATCCAGCAAACTGTTGTTTATCCCTGTCAGGAGTTCACAGAGAGACATGGATTGAAGAAGCATTAGAATTGGAAAAGAATGCCTAGACAGAGTCTGTAGAGCAAGAAGAAAAGGGAGTAACAGAACCGTAGGAAGCAATAAAATATAATAAGTAGGTTCAATAGAGAGCACAAAGGCTGAAAAAGGATACTAAGAAAGAGAAATCAGAGGGAGGAAAAGAAGAAGTCATAGAAACAAGGGAGGAGAGCATTTCAAGAAGACAGAGTGATTAATAAGAACAAGTACAGCAGAGAGTGTAAGTTAAACTAGACCTGAAAAATATTCACAACATTTAGGAACCAAAAGATCCACGAGGGCCTTGGTAAAAGCTCCTTTGGGAAAGTGGAGGGAAAGAAGACAATTTGTCAAAGATTGGTGAGCCAACGACAGCTTAGGAAGAGATGACAGTCATCAAAGTCTCATTTTCCCAGAAGCTTAGCTATTAAGAATGGTGGGACCAGATAGCAACCAAAGTCTTGCCATGTGTTGAGCTACCTAATAATGAGGCATGCATGTAATTTTAAATTATTTGTGATAATTAGGGGAAAACAGAATAACAAGTAATCCAAAAGCATAAAACAATAGAAACAATGTATTGTTCATACAGATTCTCCATGCTTCCACCCTAGCATCTTTTTAGACTTGTCCTATAGTCGGTGGCCATGAGATCAAGGAAGGGGTGGGAAAGCATTCTGAGCATTTATGGGCAAAGGGAGAAACCATAAAACCAAGTCAAAAATAGGAAAAGAATGTCTTCTACTTTCATAGATAACAGTTGATTATATTTGCTGAATGACAGCTGGCATCAGACCTCATGTGTCCCCAAATATCCAAATAGCTTCAACATTGTCTCCCTGTTAATTTAATTTATTTTTGGTTAAATTTTGACAAAGACTTAAAAAATCTTATGGAAGAAAAAGTTGAGGATGAATTTTGCTTCTGTATTTCCAAGTGCAGTCTACGTCCTTCTGTTAAATGGTAGGCATTGCAAGGCCGGGCCCAGTATGAGTCAGATAATTTGGTACACTAAGGGTTTAACAAATTGAGGCTGACTAGCTAAGGAATTCTTAGTGAGAGAGGGGAGTGAGTCAGGTAAGATTCAATAAATATCAATTAATTTCCTGCTACACGTGGGCATTTTTCACATATTATTTGCTTTTACTTGGTGCTTTTACTTATTTATCTTATTTTTCCCAATAAAGCAAAATAACTCTGAATACACTATTGAGGGTAGGTCAGCAATATCATGCTGCTCTTATGTGGACACATGTTAATGAATAAAGAAGTAAGCCCTGCTTACTTCAGTGCCTGGGAAATGGGAAATACCTTACAGAGAAAAAGAAGGCCTGAGTATCAAATATTCATGTCTGTAATTTCAGTCTTCAATTTTATATCTATAATTCATTTAATTGATATTATTCTCAAAGTCTTCAAACCATAACTGACTGCTAAATGTTGTTAGGATAAGTGGTTATGTTATCTAGCTAATGACAGAATGATTTATGGCAAATCTGTTTGAGAGCAATCATTTAGGAATCCATTTATTCTTGGAAATTCTGCTGACTAAGCACACTGGGTCAAGGCTATCTTTGAGCAGGGAATTTGTGTTCTTCTAAAGATGGATCCATAATTCAGCCTTGCACAGTGAGCTAAGCTTGGCAGAGTCTGGGTGTCCCAGTCATCCTAGTTGGCCTGGACCACCCTTCTCTTTGCAGAGTCACACCACAGAGCTGACACACAGCTGTACCATCTCTGGAGGACACTCAGTAAAGGGCCCTTTATCCACGAACAAGCTTTTTAAAAAATCATTTCTTAAGGAACGTAAAGAAAGCTGACAAAAGACTGAGAAAAATTTAGTTTTTTGTTTTTTAATTAAATGACACAGACCTGTATTTTTCTTCTTTCCTAGGTTCATTTGGCTGCTGATGTTACATTCTTGCAAGACAGACTAAAAGGTGACAGTGTGACAGAAATAGGAATAACATTTCTAAAAAAGCGAGACGAGAAAAAATATAGACGGAAGAAATGAAGAATAGCACGGAAAATGCCACAGGATGGCTAGTTGAGTTAATATTAGCTAAATATGTATAGACATAGAAATTTTGAATTGCTTAATAGCATAAACTTTGAAAGGCTTATAAATCACCCAGAAATTTGAAATGCAGGGCACAAAAATTTAAAGTTTTTTTTTTTTCTTTTGCTTATAGATCACATATTTTCAATCTCATGTCCACAAAATTTCATATAATGTGATTTTCTCATGTATTAGCTTGGCTTATAGCTTTAGCCTCCTGATGCTACCCTTGATTTGTAATCACCAAGTCAAGCTATTTATTCAATGATAATTTTGAAACATTTTAAATAGCATTTAATTTTAATTTATTTTATTTAGTTTTAATATAGCTGATATTAACCAAATTCCTTCCTTTTCTCATAAAATATTGCTTGATGGTCAGGCCAGGAA
The DNA here is from genome assembly GCF_008728515.1 of Papio anubis. NCBI lineage: Eukaryota > Metazoa > Chordata > Mammalia > Primates > Cercopithecidae > Papio > Papio anubis. Next base: position 146,651,317 of record NC_044981.1, read on the forward strand.
ACCTCTTAAATAAAGGATAAATAATATTCTTTGAAAATACTTTCTTACCCCAAAGCTTATTAATTTAGAATTTCTACTATCATTTTAATCCCCTAAAAAATCTTCCACAGAATGTTTTCTCTGTGACCAGAACACATTTAAAATTCATATGTACTGAATTAAATACACTGTAATCTTCACCAGACCATTGGCACACAAGGGCAGCCTACAAGGCAGCCCAGAATCTACTGGGCTCTGCAGATAACTCACAAGTACAAGTTATGATTGGTGTGATACTATCCTACAGAATTGGAGAAAATATTTGTAAACTACATATCTGACACCCTTGTGTTATTAATAACCAGAATATATAAGAAGTTCAAACAACTCCATAGGAAAAAATTAATAATCCAGTTAAAAATGGGCAAAAGATCTGAATAGACATTTCTCAAAAGAAGACATACAAATGGCAAACAGATATATGAAAAGGTGCTCCACATCATTGGTCATCAGAGAAATGCAAATCAAAACTATAATGAGATATTATCTCACCTTAGTTAAAAGTGACTTTCATCCAAAACAGGCAACAGTGAATGCTTGCAAAGACGTGGAGAAGAGGGAACTCTGGTACACTGTTGGTGGGAATGTAAATTAGTATAACCACTATGGAGAACGGTTTGGAGGTTCCTCAAAAAACAAAAAATAGAATGATCATATGATCCAGCAATCCCACTGCTGGGTACATACCCAAAATAAAGGAAATCAGTATATCTAAGAGATATCTGCACTCCCATGTTTATTGCAGCACTATTCACAATGGCCAAGATTTAGAAGAAATCTAAGTGTCCTTCAATAGATGAATGAATAAAGAAAATGTGGTGCATATACACAATGGAGTACTATTCGGCCATAAAGAAGAATGAGATCCTGTCATTTGCAACAACATGGGTGGAACTAGAGGTCATTATGTTCAATGAAATATGTCAGGACAGAAAGACAGACTTAGAATGTTCTCACTTATTTGTAGGAGCTAAAAATTAAAACAGTGGACTCATGAAGATATAGAGTAAAATGATGGATATCAGAGGCTGGAAAGGGTAGTTTCAAGAGAAGTGGAGATGGTTAATGGGTACAAAAATCTAGTTAGATAGAATGAATAAGATCTGGGCCAGGCATGGTGGCACAAGGCTGTAATCTCTGCACTTTGGGAAGCCAAAGTGGGAGGATTGCTTGAGCTCAGGAGTTTGAGACCAGCTTAGGTCATACACACACACACACACACACACACACATATATATATATATATATATTTTTTTTTTTTTTTTGCATACTTGTGCATACCTGTGGTCCCAGCTACTCGGGAGGCTGAGGTGGGAGGATTGATTAAGGCCAGGAGGTTGAGGCTGCAGTGAGCCATGATTGTGCCACTACCCTCCAGTCTGGGCAATAGAGTGAGACCCTGTCTTAAAAAAAAAAAGTACAAGAATGAATAAGATCAAGTATTTGACAGCACAACAGGGTGAGTACAGTTGATAATAACTTTTTGTACATTTAATAATAATTAAGATTATAAATGGATTGTTTGTGACAGAAAAGATAAATGCTTGAGGTAATAGATACCCCATTTACCCGATGTGATTGTTATACATTGTATGCCTGTATGAAAACATCTCATGTACCCCATAAATATATATACCTACTGTGTACCCACAAAAAATAAAAATTAAAAAATAATCAAAATGAATAAAACTGGTATAAGTGATATGTTAGTAATAGACGTCAACTAGGATTCAGGAGCCTATTCCGAGTCCCTGTCAAGTTCTGTTTCTAGGGGCTTCAGCTGATCCTGAGTAGTGACTGATCCTGGGCAAGGCACATAATCTCTCCATCGCTCTCTCTTTCTCTCTCTCTCTCTCTCTCTTTCCCCACCCCTTTAAAATCAGGACATTGGATGCAATAAAGGTCTAAAACTGTATCAGTGGGTTTAAACGATATAAATGATCACTGAAATTCTACATTTTTGGACTTTAGAACACTGTAGGGAAATTGTTTGTTCTCCACTTACTCAACTATCTCTTCAAAAGGACATTACAATAGGCATAAAGGAAATAGGGTCATTGGCACACAGTTGAGGCATCAATGGAAGAACCTTCAAGCCTGCTCCACAGAAGACCAGGAGTAGAATCTGGAAGAAGATATCTGACATTAGAAGGGGTATCACAATGTCATGTATTTTAAACTGATACCTCCATAAGAATTCTTGCCTACAATCTATCCTAAAGCTTCTTTTTAGGATTTTTTCCATCTTCTGCTTAGTTGCCTCTTTCTCATTTATAATATATGCATTTCTCCCAGGAACCCAAGATATTCATGCCTAAGGCCCTCTCTCTTAAATCAGCACCCAACTAACTATCCTGAAAATACTCCAGGTCTTGGAATATTCTCCTGCCTGTCTATACCTTCCTCTTCTTTCTCTCCTAACCCAACCATCAAAAGTCCCTTGGCCCAAAGTCTTTGTTCCCCACCCTGCTGAAGGCAGCTTAATCTGGTATTCTCAGTGATGCTGGATATTGGAACTGATGATGGCTTCAGGATGAGGCTTGTTCCCCATCCCTTGTTTTTCTCACTGTGGAAGGAGGGGAGCCTCTTGGCATTGAATATATTAGAATTATGAGAACCACCAATATAATTTTATATTTTCTTATAGCCATATTAAATAATAAAAGGAAATAGGTGACATTATTTTTATAGTTTTAATAATATATCATTTAATTATCCAAACATTTTTATTTCAACATAGTAATATAATAATAAATGTTATTATCTATAATAATAAATTTCATTATTACTATTTTTGGTAGAGACGGAGATCTTGCTTTGTTGCTCAGGCTGGTCTTAAATCCTGGCCTCAAGTGATCCTCCCACCTTGACCTCCCAAACTGTTGGGATTATAGGAATGAGGTAACCACACCTGGCCAATATAAAAATTATTAACGAGACATTTTATATTATTTTTCATACTAAGTCTTTGAACTCCAGTGTGTATTTGACATTCTTAGCACATCTCAACTCATGGTAAATTTTCAAAGGCTAGAGTGAAATGTAGTTCTACCAAAATAATAAAGTTGTGTTTAATGGTGTTTAATAGCCTCAATTTTTGAATCTAAATTAATTAAAATTAAACTGAATTTAAAATGCAGTCACACTAGTCACATTTTACATGTTCAATAGCCATGTGTGTCTAGTGGCTACTCTAATGGACAGCACTGGTCTAGAATTCCCAGTCAAAGATTTGTTGTGTCTCCTTGACCTTTGATACAAAGAATGAATGGAGAGGATCCAGTACCATGGAGAGAAAGAGAGGAAATGGGTAGAAAAGAAAAAAAGAAAAGAAAATCAGGTCAATAAGACTATCAGAGACCCATGAAATGCTCTCTCTCTACCAACTGAGCGGTGACCCATAGAAACAATAAAGAGAGATTACACATCCTTCCCTGGGCTCCAAGTATGTTTTCATCACCATTGTGTAAAGCTGGGTTTCTCTGATAAAGAGCTTAAGGAACTTATACAGCATAACTACACAGCATAACTACAGGGTTATATAATATTTTTATTTTATATTATTTTATATTTTTATTCTATAAAAGCCTTTAATCCAAACCCAAAACCTTGATTAAAGCAGAGTTGTTTTGTCACTTCAGCAAAGCAAAAGAGGAGGAAATGTTTGGGGCAGAGACGTAGTGCAATGCTCTTAAATGACTACACCAGATACTGCCCAAGCTATTAACTGAGGAGGCCTGCTTTGGTTGTCTATTCACTGATTGCAGTTGCCAGGAATCAGAAATACCTGCCTCAGCATCCTGTACACTTATTTATTGTCTTCTCAAACCTCTCAGTTTCATTTATTAGCTGTTAGGAGCCTGGATCTCTTTAGCAGTTGGAATGAATGATGGTGAATAAGTGGAAAGTTTCCTCTTCTCCCTGTTTATGAGAGACAAAAGGAGAAATTTGGAAAATCACATGCTTGAAGTAAGAGGATGATATTAAAACTTTTGTATCCAGAGACTACTTTAAGAAAAATCTGCTACTACTTTAACAAAGATCTGCTAAATGTTAACTAATATAGTAAATGCTAAGTGTCACTGTTAAGTGTCTCCCACTGGGCTGTAGACTCTGGGTAGCTGTTATACTTCAGTTTACTTCACCAGCTTTGGAAGCTAATATCTCTTCAGTAACACTGAAGGAGTCTGTGATGGATGCATCCTCCCAGCTCTGGAAACTTCATATGACAAAAGACTCTGTATCCTTCTTGTTAAGAGAGAAAGCCAAATTTTGTTTACTCCACTTAGTTGCATATTCCTTGAAAAATCTGAGCAGTGTCTGCTTTCTTCATCCTAATAAACCTTCCAGAACTTTAGCTGGACATAACCAGTGGTCGACCAGTAGGGTCTATGACAAACCACCAACAGACAGGGAGGGATGTAGCAGGTACAATGTACCAGTGTGTGATCTCAGAAGGAAATGGTCAACTCTTATTCAGTTAGCAAGTGTCACCCTAACATTGAAAACAAGGCACAGCCACAACAATCATTAGCAAAATTTTACTTTTCATTAGAAAAGAAGAACTAAACAAAACAAATCAAAAGTTGGGGCTCTTTCACAAAAAAAAAGTTAAGAAATAGGCCTTCTGGGGGTAATTCTTGTTCTTCCTTGAACTCAGGCTCTGTCTTTCCCAATTAAATCTTTATTTGTGTCCCAGGAATGAAGTCAACTTGATCGTGGTGGATAAGCGTTTTGATGTGTTGCTGGATTTAGTTTGCTAGTATTTTATTGAGGATTTTTCTATCGATGTCCATCAGGGATATTTTCTTTTTTTGTTGCGTCTCTGCCAGGTTTTGGTATCAGAATGATGCTGGCCTCATAAAATAGTTAGGGAGGATTCTCTCTTTTTCTATTGTTTGAAATAGTTTCAGAAGGAATGGTACCAGCTCCTCTTTTCACCTCAGGTAGAGTTTGGCTGTGAATCCATCTGGTCCTGGACTTTTTTTGGTTGGTAGGCTATTAATTACTGCCTCAATTTCAAAACTTGTTATTGGTCTTTTCAGGAATTCGACTTCTTCCTGTTTAGTCTTGGGAGGGTGTATATGTCCAAGAATTTATCCATTTCTTCTAGATTTTCCAGTTTATTTGTTGAAATCTTTTCCCAGTTGATTTGGGGTGGAGAGTTCTGTAGTGTGTATTAGGTCCGCTTGGTCCAGAGCTGAGTTCAAGTCCTGGATATCCTTTTTAGTTTTTTCTCTTACTGATCTGATAGAGGTGTTTGTAGTATTCTCTGATCATAGTTTGTATTTCTATGGGATCAGTGGTGATATCCTCTTTATCATTTTTTATCATTTGATTCTTCTCTCTTTTCTTCTTTATTAGTTTAGCTAGTGATCTATCTATTTTGTTAATCTTTTCAAAAAACCAGCTCCTGGATTCACTGATTTTTTGAAGAGTTCTTCATGTCTCTATCTCCTTCAGTTCTGCTCTGATCTTAGTTATTTCTTGTCTTCTATCTTTTGAATTTATTTGCTCTTGCTTCTCTAGTTATTTTAATTGTGATGTTTGGGTGTTGATTTCAGATCTTTCTAGCTTTCTGATATGGGCATTTAGTGCTATATATTTCCCTCTTAACACTGCTTTAGCTGTATCCCAGAGATTCTGGTATGTTGTCTCTTTGTTCTCATTGATTTCAAAGAAATTATTTATTTCTGCCTTAATTTCGTTATTTACCCAGTAGTCATTCAGAAGCAGATTGTTAAATTTCCATGTAGTTGTGCAGTTCTGAGCGAGTTTCTCAATCCTGAGTTCTAATTTTATTGAACTGTGGTCTGAGAGACAGTTTGTTATGATTTCTGTTCTTTTGCATTTGCTGAGGAGTGTTTTACTTCCAATTATGTGGTCAATTTTGGAATAAGTGTGATGTGGTCCTGAGAAGAATGTATATTCTGTTGATTTGGGGTGGAGAGTTCCATAGATGTCTATTAGGTCTGCTTGGTCCAGAGCTGAGATCAAGTCCTGGATATCCTTGTTAATTTTCTGTATCATTGATCTGTCTAATATTGACAGTGGTTATTAAAGTCTCCCATTATTATTGTGTGGGAGTCTAAGTCTCTTTGTAGGTCTCTAAGAACTTGCTTTATGAATCCGGGTGTTCCCATATTGGGTGCATATATATTTAGGATAGTTAGTTCTTCTTGTTGCATTGATCCCTTTACCATTATGCATTGCCCTTTTTTGTCTTTTTCTATGTTTGTTGGCTTAAAGTCTGTTTTATCAGAGACTAGAATTGCAATCTTGCTTTTTTTTTTTTTCTTTCCATTTGTTTGGTAAATCTCCCTCCATCCCTTTATTTTGATCCTATATATGTCTTTGCACATGAGATGGATCTCCTGAATACAACACACCGATGGGTCTTGACTCTTTATCCAATTTGCCAGTCTATGTATTTTAATTGGGGCATTTAGCCCATTTGCATTTAAGGTCAATTAGATGTATGTGTTATGTGTGAATTTGATCCTGTCACCATGATGCTAGCTGGTTATTTTGCACATTAGTTGATGCGGTTTCTTCATAGTGTCATTGGTCTTTATATTTGGGTGTGTTTTTCCAGTGGCTGGTACTGGTTTTTCCTTTCCATATTTAGTGCTTCCTTCAGGAGCTCTTGTAAGGCAGGCCTGGTGGTGACAAAATCCCTCAGCATTTGCTTCTCTGGAAAGGATTTTATTTCTCCTCCCCAAGCCTGGTTCAATATATGCAAATCAATAAAGGTAATCCATCACATAAATAGAACCAATAACAAAAACCACATAATATCTCAATAGATGCAGAAAAGGCCTTCAATATAATTCAACATCCCTTCATGCTAAAAACTATCAATAAACTGGGTATTGATGGAACACATCGCAAAATAATAAGATCTATTTATGAGAAATCCATAGCCAATATCATACTGAATGGGCAAAAGCTGGAAGCATTCCCTTTGAAAACTGGCACAAGACAGGGATGCCCTCTCTTACCACTCCTGTTCAACATAGTATTGGAAGTTCTGGCCAGGGCAATCAGGCAAGAGAAAGTAAGGGTATTCAATTAGGAAGGCAGGAAGTCAAATTGTCTCCATTTGATTGTATATTTAGAAAATTCCATTGTCTCAGCCCCAAAACTCCTTAAGCTAATAAGCAACTTCAGCAAAGTCTCAGGATACAAAATCAATGTGCAAAAATCACAAGCATTCCTATACATCAATAATAAACAAGCAGAGAGTCAAATCATGAGTGAACTCTCATTCACAATTGCTACAAAGAGAATAAAATACCTAGGAATACAACTTACAAGGGAAGTGTATGACCTCTTCAAGGAGAACTACAAACCACTGCTCAAGGAAATAATAGAGGACACACACAAAAAATATGGAAAAATTTCCATGCTCACGGATGGGAAGAATCAATATTGTGAATGGCCATATTACCCAAATTAATTTATATATTCAATACTATTCTCATCAAGCTACTACTGACTTTCTTCACAGCATTAGAAAAAACTACTTTAATTTTCATATGGAACCAAAAAAGAGCCCATATAGCCAAGACAATCCTAAGCAAGAAGAACAAAGCTGGAGGCATCACTCTACCTGACTCCAAACTATATACAAGGCTACAGTAACCAAAACAGCATAGTACTGGTACCAAAAGAGACATATAGACCAATGGAACAGAACAGAGGCCTCAGAAATCATACCACACAGCTACAACCATCTGATCTTAGACAAACCTGACAAAAACAAGCAATGGGGAAAAGGTTCCCTATTTAATAAATGGTGCTGGGAAAACTGGCTAGCCATATGCAGAAAACTGAAACTCGGCCCCTTCCTTAAGCCTTATACAAAAATTAACTCAAGATGGATTAAAGACTTAAATGTAAGACCTAAAACCATAAAAACCCTAGAAGAAAACCTAGGCAGTACCATTCAGGACATAGGCATGGGCAAAGGCTTCATGACTAAAACACGAAAAGCAATGGCAACAAAAACCAAAATTGACAAGTGGTATCTAATCAAACTAAAGAGTTTCTGCCCAGCAAAAGAAACTATCATCAGAGTGAACAGGAAAGCTACAGAATGGGGAAAAATTTTTGCAAAGTATGCATTTGACAAAAGGCTAATATCCAGAATCTGTAAGGAACTTAAATTCACATGAAAAAAACAATCTTATCAAAAAGTGGGTGAAAGATATGAACAGACACTCCTCAAAAGAAGACAATTATGTGTCCAACAAACATACAAACATACGAAAAAAAAAAACTCATCATCACTGGTTATTAGAGAAATCCAAATCAAAACCACAGTAAGATACCATCTCACGCCAGTTGGAACAGTGATCATTAAAAAGTCAGGAAACAACAGATGCTGGAGAGGATGTGGAGAAATAGGAATGCTTTTACACCGACAGTGGCATTTTAAATTATTTCAACCATTGTGGAAGACAGTGTGTCAGTTCCTCAAGGATCTAGAACCAGAAATACCATTTGACCCAGCAATCCCGTTACTGGGTATGTACCCAAAGGATTGTAAATCATCCTACTATAAAGACACATGCACACATATGTTTATTGAAGCACTATTTACTATAGCAAAGACTTGGAACCAACTCAAATGCCCATCAATGATTGAATGGATAAAAAAAGAAATATGGCACATATACACCATGGAATATTATGCAGTCATAAAAAGAATGAGTTTGTGTCCTTTGCAGGGACACTAACACAATAACAGAAAACTAGACACTGCATGTTATCACTCATAAGTGGGAGATGAACAATGTGAACACATGGATACAGGGAGGGGAACATCACACTCCAGGGCCTGGTGGGGGGTTAGGGGCAAGGGGAGGGAGAGTATTAGGACAAATACCTGATGCATGTGGGGCTTAAAACGTAGATGACAGATTGATAGGTGCAGCAAACCACCATGGCATACGTATACCTATGTAACAAACCTGCACATTCTGCACATGTATCCTAGAACTTAAAGTAAAATTTTAAAAAATCTTTATTTTTCTTCCTTCTGTTTCTTTTGTCTTCCATTTTTTAGCAGACCTGTGGCCACTACGGAATCTTCTCTTTTTCCTTTTCCATGGAATCTTCCCGGAACTCCTTACTTTCTCTTTTATTTCCTCTTCCATTTTTTAAAATTATGCTTCATGTAATAGACATTTGTTAGCTTCCTATATCTTCCCCTCTTCTAATTCAGTGACATTTCTCCTTAGGAGCCACCATTTAATTAAACAACACATCTACTTCAGGTGGCTCATTCTCAGTTTAAAACCACTTCCTTGCCTTCCAGATCTAAGCCAGTCCACACATGGTATTCCCCAGACAACAATCAATAGTTCTGGCATGGCCCAATTGCTGCAATTTTTACTCTATGGTTATGGAAAGAGGATCTCTCTCTCTCTCTCTGTCTCTCTCTCTGACCCACTGCCCTGCCACCCCGCTCCTTTCTTATTCTGTCTGTCTGTGGAAATAGTTAGCTCTGGTTCCTGCTGACATAGGGAGGATGAGGAGGATGAATAAAGAGAAGAAAAGCCTGCCCTGCCTCTGGAATTTCAGTTACTCGCATCAATAAATTTACTGTGTTCTTAAGAGAATAGAGTTAGGTTTCTGTTACCTGCAATCAACAGGATCCAAACTAATTCATTTTCTGATTCTCTCATCTCTATTAATAGCAATGCAACAAAGTTCATTGTATGACAAATATGTGATAGGTCAGATAATCTGTAATATATTTGAGAATACCAAAAATATTAATTACTTATTATTACATTTTCACATGGTTTAATATTCAATGAAATAAAACTTGTATTTGCATGACTCTCCTCTTCACAAAAAGGAAACGTTCACAGGAGTAAGAAAACAGAAGTTGCATTATGTTGTACAACTACTCAGCACACAAGACCTAGAAAAGGGAGATTCCACAGGGAGAAAACACAGTTTTGAATTGGTGGTACCTCTTAAAATAAAACAGCCAAAATAATTATACATTTCAGACCCTTGCTACACCTATTTCCACTGGAATCCTAAATCACATCAGGAATCACTAAGGATTCTAAATTCAGAACAACCCTCTCATTTCAGGAACTATTCAGTGATATAAATCTTTAAAGCCAGAAGACTGTATTTAGTGACTTGCCCTTCCTGTGTAGTGTGTGAATCGCATAGATTTTGATGACATGGAAGAGGAAATGTTAATTCCCAATGGATACCAAACAACTCAAGCACCTGGAACTGCTGATTTTTAAGATTTAGATTCAATTAACATTTTTATCAGATGCCAGGCATATGTGGTACATCGTTTAATTTTCAACAATCTGTGAGGCATTAAGTTTGTAGTGGGGGTAGCTGTGAAATTACAAAGAAACTAAACTTGCCAGTGCTTTAAGCGCATTAAGATGTGCAGCTGGTGAGTACAGGGAGTTGGCAATGGCTCCTGAGGATCTTGCTTAGGGGGCTGAGTGAGTGGAGGAACCACAGGAGAAGTCAGCTAAAAAGAAGCTGATAACCTTGGAATACTTTGAGTTTGAGGTGCCTTTGAAACATCCAAACAATACCAGGAGCTCAGAAGAGAGGTCTGAATTGAAGATAGACTTCGGAGTCATCAGCGTATAAACAATAGTAACAGCAGTGGAGATGAATGGTAACATCTGAACAGGATATGGACTTGAGAAAATATAAGGGGCAAAGATAGAATCTTGAGAAATACCACCACTCAAGGGGCAATAAGAAAAGAAAAGAGCAAGTCAGGCTGAACTTTCAGCCAGAGATGTAGAAGGGAGAAACTGGTGAGACCAAAGTCAAATTTCAAGGAAGATAAAGGGGTCAGAGGTGTTAGATGCCACCGAAAAGCAATCAAGTTAGGCCAGAAAAAGGATGTTGGAACTGGTGTAGAGGAGGTCTTTGCATCTTAGCAATTTCAGGACAGTGGTGGAGGCAGAGGCCTCATTAAAGATAGAGGAGTCAATGGGAGGTGAGACCCTATGTGCAGATAATTCTGTTAAGGGGCTGGACTGTAAATGGACTCTGAGTGCAAGATTGGGCTGTTTGCTCTGTTAACTTTAGTTTTGTTGTTGTTGTTGTTTTCCTTAAGAATCCAGGCATTTGAAAACATAAAAGAGAGGGAATAATTTGTGAGGAAGTGGGAGAGGGCAGGATAAAGATGATGGGAGAAAGATTTGACTCTGAACTTCATAAATATTATCCTTTCTCCTGAGAAAGCCATGATGAAGTTGAAAGTGGGCAGATTAGGGGATTGGATTAGAGACGTGTGGGGAAGACGCTGATCAAGCTCATGACCGTTGGCCTTAATCTTCCCTATGAAACATGATTCAACGTCTTTGTAGAGATGTAGGTGGACAGAGGCTGGATGAGGATATTTTGTGCTGTAGAATGCTGTCCATATTCTCAGCACTTAAGCCCTCAAAGTAGAAAATAATCCAGCCTTCAGAGTGCACGATCATGCAAATGCCTGGGAAGAAAATACACATGACCTTTACTTCCCTGTGCTCTAATGAATGATTCTTTACAAAGTCACTAACATGGGGATGACAGCCTGCCTAGATATACTTACCTGAGATTCCCCATGGATCATAAGTACAATTTCCTGTGTCTCCAAGGAGATGGGAGATTTGACTGTAGGCTGTCTTAGGGAACTCTTCCAAACAAGGAGCAGATTTGTGGCTACAAAATTTCCCCAAGTACTCCTGCATCTAGAACATGGAAATGTATACTGTTTTGAGCATTCTAAAAATGCTCATAATACACACATAGAAATGACCACTGAAGAAAGCCATAGAAAGCCACATATTAGGACTACCAAGGCTTGTATAATGATTGTCCCAAAGATGTCAAAGAAATGTGAAAAGCTGACAAATGCCACTATTGAAAAAAAAAATCCCCAGAAAAAGCAGCACAAGAGTTGGAGCCACTAAATAAATAGACCAGAGATGATTTTTACTGCTTTAGGGGTGCTTAAAAAATGAGATAAAGAAGAAAATTTCTACTCCCACTGTCAGTACTCCCCCTACTGTCAGTGTTCCCCCAGAACCTTATCTGTGATTGTCTTGTGGTTGCCTAAGATGTTTAGACAGTCTGAAAGAACTTCAGGTCAAAACTGTATATTTTTTTGCACCCTAAACAGGTGAAAAAATGCCAATTTAAACCTTTCTGAACACCTGCTGGGTGGAGTCCCTCATGAAGATATCAAATCAAAATGAATGAATGGAAGAAAAAGGTACCAATACTGGTTGCTCAAGTCTAGACAGCTCAAAGGGCAACTCTTTATCAAGAATACCATGTTTCTGGTCCTGGCAATTATGATGGTACTTCCATGCACGAATTCAGCCAGGTGTCTGTTGGCAAAGATTTGTTCTCTATTATGTAAAGTTAAACATAATTAAACTAAGTGTTGATGATATTCCTGGTAGCTACCTTTTAGAGGCAGGAATATTTGTGGTAAATTTAGGTTGGAGACAGAAACAGAAACCATGTAATCTTCGTCAGTTCTTTCTAGTTCTGGGATGGCAGACTTTATAGGAAAAGCTATGAAGATAAAATTTTATGACTAAAGATGGTCTTCAAGATGATATAAAATATTTAACCTTTTTCGGTTAATGAAATTATGAGCCCTGCAGGGTTGATTTGATGGCATGAGGAAAATCTCAGAGAAGAGCAAATTGAATAAATAATTACTAGTATATGGAATTGCTTATTCTTAGAGAGACATGAGTGCTCTAGTTCCTACTAGGTCTTCAGTGACTTTCATCACCTGTCTCTCTTCCCTTTCCACTGGCTCCTTCTCCTACATCTGAAAGCATGTGCAAGTTTCTACCATTCTAGAAAGAACATTCCCTTGACAATTCTTTCCTAACAGTCCACCAGTGTCTCCCTCATCCTTTCACTGGCAAACTTTAAGAAAACATATTGTGGCAGAAGGATTGCCAGTTTGGAAACTGGACGATCCTATGTTAAAATGCTTACCTTGCCACTGACTAGACCAGTGGCCTTAAGCAAGTCTCCTTCCCTTGAGTAAAATGGCACAATACTATAATACTTCTTTGAAAGATTAGGTACTTAATGACTGGCACCCATTGCTCTCAGACTTGTTGATTCTTCATTTGCTGACACATCCCAGTTGACTGCAGTCTGGTTTCTAATCCCATGTTCTACTGAAACTTTATTTGCTGTCACAAATTACATCTTTATCTCCCCAATAAAATCAGCATTTTATTCCTGGTCTATTTTTATCTCTTTACACTCCTGACTTCTCCTTGCTTGGTTCTTTCTTCTTGATAGGCTTCAGAGAAATATCTCCACCTTGATTCTTCTCCTGTATTTCTGCTGGCTAATAATTCTAAGTCTCTTAATTCTAAGTCCTATAATTCTCTAATAATTCTAAGTCCTATAATTCTTTTAACTTCCCCAAATGGTGGTATGCATGCGGCTGTATGGTTGGCATTTTCTCAAGGTAGATGTTTTCCTTGGATAGACTTTACACAGAAAACTTCTCTTCCCTACCTTCTTCACTGATCTGCTACTATTCCCTAATAGTCACTGCAACTACATGTCCCATAAGCATGTATTTGGTGTGCCCTAAACCCAACTCATTATTTCCTTTTTCTCACTGCTAAATCTCTGCTTTCTTCAAAATTTCATTTCCTAGTTAATGACCCCATTGTCAAAACTAAAAAGTTCTATTTATTTCTGACTGCTTTCTCTCTTTCTATTTACATCCAATCTGTCATCAAGTTCTTTTAATCCTACATCCTAAATTCATCTTGATTTTCCTTTGCCCCTTAGTTGAGGGCCTCATCTGTGTTCCTGAAGTTACTTCTAAGTGGTTAGAAACCACTGGCGGTAATGGGAGCAACTGCCAGTTACTCCCACCTCCATTTCACTCTCTACACTAAAATCAAGTGATTTCCATAAAACACCGGTGAGATAGTGGTACATCCACACCAGAAACCTCTCAGAAGTGTTCCTGTCCATTTCCAGTTCATACTATGCTCCTTATCCATCACATGAAGTCCAACTGATCAACCTCCTGCATATGTCACCTACTCAGTGAAAACTATCCTTACTGGCTCATGTCCCCACTCCACCTCTAGGCTGAGTTTCCCTCTAATCTCCAACTCCCTTAGTGTCTCTCACATGTCTCTACCCTATATGTTGAGTATTTTCCTGCATGTCTTTCTTCCCAGATAGTCTGTGAGTTCTTAGGCAAAGAGCACATATTATTTGTCTTTGTACTCCCAGCACCTGGCACAATCCCTGACACTCAGTCAAATACTCTATGGTATTTTTATTATGTTATGAAATTGCAGAATGATTGAATAAATGAGATGATAATCTACATGTGTAGTTGCACTATTGCAGAAGATTATTCTCCATTTCATATTATGCATTAGGTTTTCTACTGTTAATGTCAAACTTTTCATAAAAGATTCTCTAACTTACCAATATAAAATCTATGGAATGCGCCTTTGTAATTACAGACTCATTTGGTCATGAGGACATCTAGGATATCTTGACTGGTCATGGACAAAACCATATGCTTTGTTTTGCTCAAGAAAGTGGGGATTAGGCTGGAGACCAGAATTTTACTGCATGTCTCCTGAGTTATGTGCTGTCCCCTTTAATTTTCTGGTATCACTAAAGTCTTTGTGACAAATGGGGTAAATGTTCTTTATTCTACCTATCTTTTTGTTCCCTCACAGATTCATTTTCGTCAAGGCTCGTGCTTTAAGATTAAAACCATATGGACTATAATAGAATGGAAGTGTGTACGTAATCAAAGGAGTTTGTTTTACCCTCATAGTGGGTAAATTGAAGTCATCTTAAAATAATCACAATAAAAATGCTTATTATATCACAAAGGCTTGCTGAATAACTCCCCCCAACACCCACCCCTAAATGTCTGTTGAGTAAATTTCCTATTGTCAGTACACACTGCCACTGCTTTAGTTTTGTTTTTTCTCACCACAGTAGTGGCTTTTTCTTCTTGCTCTTTCTGAAAACCAACTGCCACTTTGTTCATTATGTTATGTATGATAATAGTAGCATGATTAGTTAGCATATTATTTTTGAGATATATATTAAGTCGGAAAAAATAACATGTCTGTATTTTTCTTTAAACTAATTAACAAAAAAGATTACTCAAATGTGACAAAATATGGTAGATGTATTTGTATTAACTAAACTAAAAATAAAAACCACCAAACGTCTATCAATAGAAGACTGATTGAATAAACTATAATATATCTAAACAGAATAGAGTGCTATATTGCTATTTAAAAAGTAATGAGTAGCCAGGCACGGTAGTGCATGCTTGCAATCCCAGCACTTTAGGAGGCTGAGGCAGGAGGTGACCTGAGCCCAGGAGTTCAAGACAACCTTGGGAAACAGGGAGACCCCCATCTCTACAAACCTAAAAAAATTAGCCAGGCATGGTGACACGCACCTATGGTCCCAGAGAGTTGGGAGTCTGAGGTGGGGAAATTGCCTGTGGCCAGGAGGTTGAGCCTACAGTGAGCTGTGATCACACCACTGCACTTCAGTCTGGGTGACAGAATGAAACCCTGTCTCAAAAAAAAAAAAAAAAAAAAAGTAATGAGTAAAATCTTATTTACTGCATGGCATGATGACCACTAGAATATATTAAGTTAAAAAAGGAGGTAGATAAAAGTGTACATCATAAACTAACATTTATCTAAGAAGGAGGGATTTTATATATATATTTTAAATGGAAGGCTAACTCAAAACATTTTTTAAAAGGCTGCCATTTGAGGGAGGAAACAGGGTGGATGCAAATGCAATAAGGATAAAGGCCAGACTTCTCAAAAAAAAAATACACCTTGTTTATTGTGTAAAGTGATTTGCACACTCATTTGGATGTATACTGTGGTATAAAGAAAAGTAGTAATTATGTTGATGCTATTAGAACCTGGGATTTTTGGCATGAGAAAGGATTAAGAAGGTGAGTTTGTGCTCCATACCACTGTGGGATGACTATAGCTAACAATAATGTATAGTTTCAAATAGTTAGAAGGAGGAATATTGAACATTCCCAATACAAAGAAATGATAAATGTTTGAGATGATGGAAATGTTATTACCCTAAACTGATCACTGTACATAATATGTATCAAAACATCACTATGTACCCCATGAATATGTACAATTATTATTTGTTAATAAAAAATAAATTTTAAAAAGTTTGATAAAGTTAAGCTAAAAAGAAAAAACCTGTAGTGCAGAATTTGAATTTGAAACTGTCAGTATGAACTCTTAACAGTTTTATCCTTTAAAAATTCTGCATATGACAATGAAAGCAGACAACAAATTAAAAAAATAGATAAATTGAACTACATTAGGATTTAAAACTTTTGTGCATCAAAGGGCACAATCAACAAAATAAAATGCAATCCATGGAATGAGAGAAAATATTTGCAAATCATATATCTGACAAGGAGTTTATATCCAAAATATTAAGGAACTGAGACAACTCAACATAGAAAACCATTATGATTAAACAATAGGCAATGGACTTGAAGAGACATTTTCCCAAAGAGCTACAAATGGCCAATAAGCATATGAAAAGATGCTCATCATCACTAATGATTAGGGGAATGCAAATCAAAACCACAATGAGAAACCAATTCACACACATTAGGATGGCTACTATCAAAACACCAAAAAATAACAAGTGTTAGTGAGGATGTGCAGAAATTAAATTCTTGAGAATTGTTGGTGGAAATATAAAGTGGTGCAGCTGCTATGAAAAACATTATACTGATTCCTCAAAAACTTAAAAAGAATTGCCAAAAGATCTAGAAATTGCTCTGCTAATATGTCTCACAAAATTGAAAGCAGAGTCTCAAAGAGATGTTTGTAAACCCACGTTCATAGCGGCATTGTTTACAATCATCAAAATGTGGAGGCAACACAAGTGTCCTTCAATGGATGAATGGATAAACAAGACATATACATACAATGAAATATTACTCTGCCTTAAAAAGGAAGGAAACTCTGACATGCGCTAAAACATGGATGAATCTTGAGGATATTATGCTAGGTAACACAAGGCACTCACAAAAGGCAAATACTCAAATGCAGTACCTAGAAGTAGTCAAATCCACAGAGACAGAAAGAATGGCAGTTTCCAGAGGTTAAGGAGAGTGTGGAGTGGGGAGCTATTGTTTAATGAGTACAGAATTTCAGTTTGCAAGATGAAAAGAGTTCTGGAGATAGACATTGGTGATGGTTCCACAATAATGTGAATGTACTTAATACTACTGAAATGTACACTTAAAAATGGTTAAGATGATAAGTTTCATGTTATGTGTATTTTACCACAATTAAAATTTTTTAATGAATCAAATGTCTGCAAATAAAAGATTGATTAAACAAACAAAAAAGACATTTAAAGAGCATTTCAATTGTGCAATATATAAACTTTATTTAAATCCCAATTCAAACAGATACCCGTATGAGGTAAGCTGGAACTTAAATGCTGGCAGGATATTTGATGATGTTAAGTAATTCAGGAATGGAAAATCAAATATTGTATGTTCTCACTCATAAATGGGAGCTGGCTGGGCACGGTGGCTCACGCCTGTAATCCCAGAACTTTGGGAGACCGAGGCGGGCAGATCACCTGAGGTCAGGAGTTTGAGACCAGCCTGACTAACATGGTGAAACCCCACCTCTACTAAAAATACAAAAATTAACCAGGTGTGGTGGCGGGCATCTGTAATCCCAGCTATTCAAGAGGCTGAGGCAGGAGAATCGCTTGAACCCAGGAGGCAGAGGTTGCGGTGAGCTAAGATCATGCCATTGCACTCCAAGCTGGGCAACAAAAGCGAGATTCCATCTAAAAAAAAAAATGGTGAGAGCTAAGCTATGAGGACACGAAGGCATAAGAATGATACAATGGACTTTGGGCACTCAGGGGAAAAGGTGGGAGAGGGGTGAGGGATAAAAGACTACACACTGGGTACAGTGTACACTGCTTGGGTAACAGGTGCACCAAAATCTCAGAAATCACCACTAAAGAACTTATTCATACAACCAAAGAGCACCTGCTCCCCAAAAACCTATTGAAATAATAAAAAAAGTCACTTTCCAAAAAAAAAAAAAAAAGAAATCGTTGTTATTTCTTAGATATGATGGTGATATTGCGGTTTTTATATGGGTCCTTTCTTTAGAGATATATATTTATATGTTTACAAATGAAATGATATATTTGGAATGTGCCCCAAAAATCTGGTAATGGAGGGAAGTGTGGGAACATAGATAAAATCGGCAATGAGTTGATAATTGTTGAAACTGGTTCATGGGTACATAGAGGTTTATTGTCTTATTTTCTCACTTTTGTTTATTCTTGAAATTTTTCTCAATAAATACTATTTTTAAAATGTTAATAATTGTCAAATGTTTGTCTATGGTGGTTCATTATACTACTCTATTTTTCTCTGTGTTTATATAGTAGTCATTATATAAAGTAAAAAAAAGTCCTTCATCAGAATGATCCATCTATACTTGATGGTATCACCGGTTTTTTTACTGCCTCTCCATGGTCTCTCCGGCTAATTATCCTATGATGACCGTTAAAGCCTTCTGTCACCTGCCCTCTGCCTTTCACTCCGGCTCTTGCATCTGGTGCTGGGGCAGTGTTGAACTAGTTTGGTTCCTAAATACACAATACTGTTCATGCCTCCGTCCCTTTTCATAAGCCGTTCCTTCTTCCTGAAATGCTCTTCCCCTTCTTTACACCTGGTAAACAATCCATCTTGCAAAAACCTCTTCAGCGTTCAAGTTCTCTAAAACCTTCCCATATCACCCTTCTACTCCTTAATTAACTTGTTAATGTGTATCTTGCTTCAATCCATGCATATCTGAGGTAGGTCCCAGGCAAATTACCACTCTACTATTTCTCTGACATGTACATTATATTAATCTGCACGAATCCCAAAGTGTTATAATTATTTCATTATAGGCTTTTCCTGCCCCCACTAAACTATAATCATGTAGTGAACGTTTGATATATATTTCTGCAATCAAATTGGCTCCTGCTTTAAAATGTTTTAAGTGACATTGTGAATAGAAGCAATGGTTAAAACAAAGGAAATCTTAATAACTAGAATTTTTTTCATACTATCAATTAGTAGAGGCAAAATACTAACCACCGTAGCTGCTTGAAGTGGTCACTAGAGGTTTAGTTTCACATCAAACGCTAACAGATTCTTGTCAAAGAGCACATTATTATGACTCCAGTCGTAGGATTATTTGGAATCAGTTAAGAAAACATTGGAAGATCTTAAATGGAGATTAATGTCATGTAGATATGTCTTTCTGTACATGCAATGACCATATTTGGGGGACCCCACGAAGAGAATTAGCAAAAGATGTAAAACCCTGATTAGTAACACTGGTAACATTTACCGATTCTTTCCATACATTTTGGTGATTATTTAAGTAATTATCTTGCTTCCCTTTTCTTTTTTAACTTACTTTTAAAAATGTATTCATGCAAACAGTTTAAAGATCCAGAAAAGAGTAAATCATTTGCCTATACCTCTCCTCCCCTCCCCGACCTCCACCACTTCCACATGTGCTGCCACTTCCTGCTTCATAACAGCAACTCTCTCTACGCTTGTAACCAATTCTTCTGGTACTTATTGCATTGTTGTACGTAGCATGCTTATAGCCCTCTCTTGATTTTTCTGTTTGAGCCATTAGTTTTTTTTTTTTTTTGAGATGGAGTCTTGCTCTGTCACCCAGGCTGGAGTGCAGTGGTGCGATCTTGGCTCACTGCAACCTCTGACTCCCTGGTTCAAACAATTCTCCTGCTTTAGCCTCCTGAGTAGCTGGGATTACAGGCACGTGCCACCATGCTCAGCTAATTTTTGTATTTTTAGTAGAGATGGGGTTTCACCACGTTGGCAAGGATGGTCTCGATCTCCTGACCTTGTGATCCCCCAGCCTTGGCCTCCCAAAGTGATGGGATTAAAGGCGTGAGCCACCGCACCTGGCTGAGTCATTAGTTTTTATAATACTTCCGCATGAGAAAGATGAGGCTTTCTCACACACAACCACCACCTCAACCACACACATAGGGAAATTTCCTGATCATCAATCCTACTACTATAGTAGGCTCTGAAAACATATCTCATCGCTTTCAGTTTTTTTCTATTCATTATGAGTCACTCAGTCCAGCACACATCAAGGGAGGGAATTAATCTCTATCTTTCATAGGAAAGAGTTTCAAAGAATTTGTGGGCATGCTTTAAAATGACCACACTCTATCTAAAAGGGGTCTCAGTGATTTTTCCAGTAAAACATTAAGGACTCATAGTTTTATTAAAATTTTAACTTTTTTCCTCTCTAACTCTTGAAATATAGGGCTAATTGTATTACAGAGGAGCTGATTTTGCCATCACGTAGTGTGCTTTCCTTTCACCATCAGCTTAAGGATTTCCTTCTCCTGTATCTTGCATGGGTCCCCTTGTTTCCTTGATCCCATTACTTCCCCTTCTTGGTGTACTCACTTTTCCAAAAGAGAGCATACTTTACTAACTTCCTGATAAAGAGTGAATAGGAGATAAAGTTTGTAAATGTACGATCATCCAGCTTCCAATTGTTTTTCAGAATTGCCGTGCCATTTGATTCTTTATCTTGGTCTGTTCTTTCTCTATGGAAACCTTTAGGATTTTCTCCATATCCTGAGTGTTCCAAAACTGCACCATGATGAATCTCAGTGTGTCTGTATCCTTCCTCTGTACTGATTGATTAATGGAATTCTTCAATCTAGAAATCCATGCTCCTCCATTTGAATTATTTCTTTGATAATTTCTTATCCTATTCTCTACATTTTCCCTGCTTTCTCCTGGAATCTTATTAGTAGAATGTTAGATCTCCTAGACTGGGTTTCTAATTTTCTTTACTTTTGTTTCTTTTCTATCTCTTTATCTTAATCCTTTCCTTCCTGAGAGATTTCCTCAATTGTATCTTCCAGACCTTCTACTACATTTGTAATTTCTATCATGTTGTTAATTTCTAAGAATTATTGCATTTTCGAAGTGTTTTAAAATAGCATTCTGTTCTTACTTTTTACATGTAACATCTGTTCTTATAACTCTAAAATCACTAATGGTAGTTTAAAAAATTGTTTCTTTAAAATGCCTAGTTTCTGCTTCCTCCAAGTAATTGTCTTTCTGTTTGTTTTGGTCTCTGCCTTTCATACTTTTCCAAATCTCTGGAGCTACTTGGCTATCCGCTTATATTGGATAAAATGTAAACTTTGATGGAGCTTGTAGATTATGGGCTTCGACATAGGATAAATTGGGCAATTAAAATGTGAATTTCAAAATGGTCATTTTTTTGAAGTCACTTTTTTGGGGGCAGTCAAATTTCTGATGAAGACTCATCAGAAGTGAGTCTTCTGATCCCTTTCCTGGAGAATATAGGCTTAATTTCAGCCTTCTGCAAGCCAGGTGGGAGAGAGAATTGCGGAAATAAAATTTCAGTATGTACATTTTAACTTAATTTCCATTTGTTCAATATGGTGTCCCTGCCTTCAGTTATACATACCTATTGTCCCTCAGTCCAGAAATATTTTTGAAAACCTATATCTAGAGCTTGAAGCTCCCATCTTCTGCTAGGGTAGGGAGAAGCAGTTGCTTGGCTGCATGGAACAGGGACCGATATCTGAGGGACAATTTTCCTTAAAAAGATTTTCAACGAATTCTGCTTTTAACTCCACCTCCAGACCCATATCTAGAGGTGAATGGTGCTGCTAATTCCTGAGAATTTTACAGATTCCATGGTGTAAATCATACTGCTTATTGTTTCCACTTCTGGCTTGGGTTTCAGATTTTTTTCCCTCAGGTCTATTAGACCAATTATCAGTTACCATCTATGTTTTTTTGTTTGTTTGTTTTTGTCTTTGTTTTTGTTTTGAGACAGGGTCTCACTCCCGTCGCCCAGGCTGGAGTGCAGTGGGGAGATCACAACCCACTGCAGTCTCAACTTCTCGGGCTCAGGTGATTCTCCTAACCCGGCCTCCCCAGTAGCTGGGACTAGAGGTGCGACCCATCATGCCTGGTTAATTTTTGTATTTTTAGTAGAGGCAGGATTTCACCATGTTGGCTGGACTAATCTTGAACTTCTGGGTTCAAGCGATCCACCCACCTTGGCTTCCCAAAGTGCTGGGATTTGTGTGAGCCGTGGGGCCTGGCCACCATCTACTTTCTAGCTCTCCAAAATTGTGCTTGTTTTTGTTCTCCTTCTTGTTCTCTGCTTGCTTTATGCCATTACAAAATATCCCTTTTTTTTTTATTGTGGTAAAATGTGAACTTTCAAATCAACAATTTTGAACAGAAGTACCTTTTCCAAATATTAGTCATTGCCAATGATCGTATTTACCAAGCACTACTTTTAATAAGTCTAAATTGTTGAATCTCAAATCAGAGGGGGAATATGGAGGATATGGAATAAAGGCGTAGATTTTTTCTTTTCTTTCTTTTTTTTTTTTTTTTGAGACAGTCTCACTCTGTTGCCCAGGCTAGAGTGCAGTGGCCTGATCTTGGCTCACTGCAACCTCTGCCTCCCAGGTTCAAGTGATTCTCCTGCCTCAGCTTCCAGAGTAGCTGGGACTACAGCCTCCCACCACCATGCCCGGCTAATTTTTGTATTTTTAGTAGAGACGGGTTTTCACCATGTTGGCCAGGCTGGTCTTGAACTCCTGACCTTATGATCCGCCCACCGTGGCCTCCCAAAGTGCTGGGATTACAGGCGTGAGTCACGACGCCCGGCCTGGTGTAGATTTTAAGAAAATAAAACTGACAATTTTAAAGAGTGAGCTTTATCATACATCTGCTGGGAAAGTTAGGCAGCTTCTAGCTGGGATAAATGTGCTTGGCAGCCAGGAAAGATTGTGGAATTCTGTTGGTATGAACAGGGGCAAGCAGACTTAAAAGTTAAAGAATGTGGACTTGTTAAAGTTAGTCCTCTTAGATTATATATGAATTGAATAGGAACAGTTGTTTCATCAAGAAATATTGAGCAGAACTGGAAGTAGAGAAAGAAGTTAGGATTGCTTTGATTTTTAAGAGGAAAAACATCTGTTTTTGATTTTATGCACTGCCCTCTCTCCAAGTGCTTTTAAGTATCTTTAAAGACGCCTAGATGCAAGACGATCTAGTCTCCAGGAAATAAACCATGTCTTAAGGAATCCCCTATGCATCCATCTACTTGCTTGGCCATTGAAATAAGTTGCCCTACAACTTGACCATATCTCAGATATGAGTTTATGTAAGTTGCCTTTTTTGAATTAGACTATGTGATTTAAGAATATCGTCAAGTAAATTAAACAACTGTTGGTGGCCATCTGCCTCTGATTATCGGAGGTACCATTTTCCAAACTGTGTGTTGTGAGAAATATCAATAACCCCTAAGTTGGTGAATACTATATGGAAAAAAAACCCTGTTTTTGTTTTTTAAATTTTCTTGCTTTACTAAGAAAAATATAAAATATATTTATATAATTTTATAGTGCTATATATAATCTGCCATTATGAAATGAAATGCCATACAGAAAAGACCAACAAATAACATTAGCAATCACCTGATTTATGAACACATGGATTTATGAGCACTCTCACACGGTTTTGAGGTCTAGGAATGATAATGTATTTACCAAAATGCCACATCTGATTTCAAATTTATTGTCTATGGTTATATATCTTGTGTCTCAACATTTCAAGAAATATTTGTGATTCTTAAAAATGTTTTTCGTCTTAAAATGAAAACATATTTAATTTTTCTCATGTGTTTTTATCAGTTTTGTCGCTATTTTGTGGGAATTACAAATAGATTTTAAAAAGTATTCAGAAGTTATAAAATCATGCTGGAAAGAGGAAACACAGTTTTATTATAATACAACAAGGTTTATGGTCAAGTGTTACAGTAAGTTTGAGAGGTAAAGTCATAGGATTCAGAGGAGAAAGTTATAGTGGACTGATACAGTTGGGGCACACACTGATGAGGAAGTATGATTTGAAATAGGACTTGGAAAATACTGACAGCTGGAAGATTGTCCTTCTCAGTCTCTCACACTTTCACATGTCTTGCCATATGCCAAGATTGCAAAGCTCTGACTGCTTTTTACCCAGGCCATTTCTTAGAGTTGTGTTTGCAGCAAGCAAATTTAAGAGTTGAAGTCAAGTCTCCTATTTGGACAAAGAGCAGGTTTGGTTATTAGTTCCTACGAAATGGCAGTTCCCCAAGCTCATTGTTCTCTCCAGTAATACAACCTGCTGTGTGTGCAAATATCCATCTTAGTCATCTCTGTTGCCCCTGTAGGGCTTAGGGACAAGGGGAATCAATGCAAACATGATGCTCATGCTGTTTGTGCTGTTGTGATTAATACAATTTTTGTCACTGGACTAGACATTTCACCTCTTCTGCCAAGTTTCATGATATAGTAATAGACTATTAGCTTGTAAATAGGGTAAAATAAAATTCCAGACCTGACATTGGGGTAATGAGAGAAAAAAGAAATCAGTTGAATGGAGAAATGCGACTGAGCCAGCTATGTTTCAGCTGGTTGAATGATCAGAAGGCCTGACTGAGTCAGAGATTAGATATTATTATATAATATTGAAAAAATAAACATAGGTGAGATGAAGTGAAGGGGCTGCTTGGGGCACTTCCCAAAACTCTATATAAAATTAGCAGATTTGTCTAAAGAGACTGTGACCTACAAGCACAACTCTCTTTGGCTTATCCAGCAATAAATGCAGCTTGTGTCAGAAATTGAGTAGTAGTCTCCTTTAATACATGGAGCTTAGAGTCTAGATTTGATAAAACAGATAATGGGGATCTCTCAGTCTGGGTGATAGGATGTGTTTTAGGAAAATTGATTCTGCATTTTCATGAATAGACATGTCTCAAAAGAGGATATACAATGGGCCAACAAACATACGAAAAAATGCTCAGCATCACTAACCCTCAGGAAAATGCAAAGTAAAACCACAATGTGATACCACCTTACTCCTGCAAGAATGGCCATAATTAGAAAGTCAAAAAACAATAGATATTGGCATAGATGTAGTAAAAAGGGAACATTTTTACACTGCTAGTGGGAATGTAAATTAATGCAACCTGTATGGAAGACAGTACGGAGATTCCTTAACTAACTAAAAGTAGGTCTACCATTTGATCCAGCAGTCCCACTACTGGGTATATACACAAAGAAAAGAAAGTCATTATATGAAGAAGACACATGCACAATGCATGTTTATAGCAGCAAAATTCACAATTACAAAGATACGGAACAAACCTAAATACCCATTGACCAATGAGTGGATAAAGAAATTGTGGTATATATACACCAAGGAATCCTACTCAGCCATAATAAGGAACAAAATAATGTCTTTTGCAGCAACTTGGATAGAGCTGGAGGCCCTTATTCTAAGTGAAGTAACTCAGGAATGGAAAGTCAAATACAGTATGTTCTCACTTGAAGTGGGAGCTAAGCTATGAGGATGCAGAGACAATACAGCATGATATAACAGACTTTGGGGACTCAGTAGTGGGGAGGATGGAAGGGGTGTGAAGGATAAAAGATTAAATATTGGGTACAATGTACACTACTCAGGTGATGAGTACACTAAAATCTCAGAATCCACCACTATAGAATTCATCCATGAAACCCAAACCCACTTGTCCCACAAAAGCTACTGAAATAATAAAATAATAATAAATAAATGTTTTTTTAAAAAAGAGAGAGAGGTTGGGGCGGAGCAAGATGGCCGAATAGGAACAGCTCCAGTCTCCAACTCCCAGTACAGCAACACAGAAGACCGTGATTTCTGCATTTTCAACTGAGCCTCTGCTGCTGATTACCCAGGCAAACAGGGTCTGGAGTGGACCTCAAGCAATCTCCAACAGACTCCACAGCTGAGGGTCCTGACTACAGAAGGAAACTATCAAACAGGGAAGGACACTCTGACACAAAATCCCCATCAGTATCGTCACCATCATCAAAGACCACAGAGGCAAGCATAAAACCACAAAGATGGGGAAAAAGCAGGGCAGAAAAAGCTGGAAATTCAAAAATAAGAGCACATCTCCCCGCAAAGGAGTGCAGCCATCGCCAGCAACGGATCAAAGCTGGACGGAGAATGACTTTGACGAGATGAGAGAAGAAGGCTTCAGTCCATCAAACTTCTAGAGCTAAAGGAGGAATTATGTACCCAGCACAAAGAAACTAAAAATCTTGAAAAAAAAAGTGGAAGAATTGATGGCTAGAGTAATTAATGCAGAGAAGGTCCTAAATCCAATGAAAGAGATGAAACCATGACATGAGAAATACGTGACAAATGCAATGCTTCAGTAACCGAATTGATCAACTGGAAGAAAGAGTATCAGCTGCATTGAGGATCAAAATGAACTAAAATGAAGCCGCAGAAGAGAAACCAAAAGAAAAAGAAGCAAAGAAATGAACAAAGCCTGCAAGAAGTATGGGATTATGTAAAAGACCAACCCACGCCTGGACTGTGGTGCCTGAAAGTGAGGGGGCAAATGGAACCAAGTTGGAAAACACTCTTCAGGATATCATCCAGGAGAATCCTCCCCACCCTAGTAGGCAGGCCAACATTCAAATCCAGGAAATACAGAGAAGCCACAAAGATACCTCCAGAAGAGCAACTCCAAGACACATAATTGCCAGATTCACCACAAAGTTGTAAAATGAAGGAAAATCTTAAGGGCAGCTGGAGAAAGGTCACCCACAGCGTGTTTCTCCATCAGACTAACAGCAGACTTCTCGGGCAGAACTCTACAAGCCAGAAGAGAGTGGGGCCAATATTCAACATTCTTAAAGAAAAAGAATTTTAAACCCAGAATTTCATATCCAGTCAAACTGTTAAGTTTCATAAGTGTGAAGGAGAAATAAAATCCTTTTACAGATAAGCAAATGCTTAGAGATTTTGTCACCACTAGGCCTGCCTTACAAGAGACGCCGAAGGAAGCACTCAACATGGAAAGGAACAACTGGTACCAGCCATTGCAAAACATGCCAAAATGTAAAGACCATCGAGGCTAGGAAGAAACTGCATCAACTAACGAGCATAAAATAACCAGTTAATATCATAATGGCAGGATCAAGTTCACATAACAATATTAACCTTTAAATGTAAATGGACTAAATAAGCTCCAATTAAAAGACACAGACTGGCAAACTGATAAAGAGTCAAGACCATCAAATTGCTGTATTCAGAGACCCATCTCACATGCAGAGACACACATAGGCCTTTCCAAAATGGGGACGGAGGAATACTACCAAGCAAATGGAGAACAAAAAATGCAGGGTTGCACATTAGTTCTGATAAACAGACTTTAAACCATCAAAGATCAAAAGAGACAAAGAAGGCCATTACATAATGGTAAAGGGATCAATTCAACAGGAAGAGCTAATTATCCTAAATATATATGCACCCAATACAGGAGCACCTAGTCCTTTACATAAAGCAAGTCCTTAGAGACTTACAAAGAGACTTAGACTCCCATACAATAATAATGGGAGACTTCAACACTCCACTGCCTGGAATATTAGACAGATCAACGAGAAAGAAAGTTAACAAAGATATCCAGACTTGAACTCATCTCTGCACCAAGCAAAACCTAATAGACATCTATATAGAACTCTCCACCCCAAATCAACAGAATATACATTCTTCTCAGCACCACATCGCATCTTACTCCAAAATTGACCACATAATTGAAGTAAAGCACTTCAGCAAATGTACAAGAACAGAAATTATTATAACAACAAACTGTCTCTCAACTACAGTAATCAAACTAGAACTCAGGACTAAGAAACTCAATCAAACCAAGCCAACTACATGGAAACTGAACAACCTGCTCCTGAATGACTACTGGGTACATAAATCTAAAATGAAGGCAGAAATAAAGAAGTTCTTTAAACCAATGAGAACAAAGATACAACATACCAGAATCTCTGGGACATTTAAAGCAGTGTGTAGAGGGAAATTCATAGCACTAAATGCCTACAAGAGAAAGCAGGAAAGATCTAAAATTCGACACTCTAACATCGCGAATTAAAAGAACTAGAGAAGCAAGAGCAAACACATTCAAAAGCTAGCAGAAGGCAAGAAATAACTAAGATCAGAGCAGAACTGGAAGGAGATAGAGACAATGAAAAACCCTCCAAAAATCATCAATGAATCCAGGAGTTGGTTTTTGAAAAGATCAACAAATTGACAGACCGCTAGCAAGACTAATAAAGAAGAAAAGAGAGAAGAATCAAACTGACGCAATAAAATGATAAAGGGATATCACCACTGACCCCACAGAAATACATAAACTACCATCAGAGAATACTATAAATACCTCTATGCAAATAAACTGGAAAATCTAGAAGAAAATGGATAATTTCCTGACACCTCACACTTTCCAAGACTAAACCAGGAAGAAGTTGAATCCCTGAATAGACTAATAGCAGGCTCTGGAAATTGAGGCAATAATTAATAGCCTACCAACCAAAAAAAAAAGTCCAGGACCAGATGGATTTCCCATAGCTGAATTCTACCAGAGGCAAGGAGGAGCTGGTAATTTTCCTTCTGGAAACTATTCCAATCAATAGAAAAAAGAAAATCCTCCTAACTCATTTTATGAGGCCAAACATCCTGATACCAAAGCCTGGCAGAGACACAACAAAAAAGAGAATTTTAGACCAATATCCCTGATGAACATCGATGCAAAAAAATCTCAATAAAATACTGGCAAACCAGATTCAGCAACACATCAAAAAGCTTATCCACCATGATCAAGTGGGCTTTATCCTGGGATGCAAGGTTGGTTCAACATTTGCAAATCAATAAACATAATCCAGCCTATAAACAGAACCAAAGACAAGAACCACATGATTGTCTCAATAGATGCAGAAAAGGCTTTTGACAAAATTCAACAGCCCTTCATGCTAAAACGCCAATAAATTCGGGTATTGATGGAACGTGACTTCGCCAAAATAATGAGAGCTATTTATGACAAACCCACAGCCAATATCATACTGACGGCAAAACTGGAAAAATTCCTCCTGAAAAACTGGCACAAGACAGGACGCCTCTCACCACTCCTATTCCAAACATGAGCAGTTCTGGCTAGGGTAATCAGGCAAGAGGAAGAAATCAAGGGTATTCAGTTAGAAAAGCACAGTCAAATTGTCCCTGTTTGCAGATGAGACAGTATCAAAGGATGAAAACCCCATTGTCTCAGCCCAAAATTCCCTTAAGCTGATAAGCAACTTCAGCAGTCTCAGGATACAAAATTAATGTGCAAAAATCACAAGCATTCTTATACAATTCAGTAACAGACAAACAGAGACAAATCAGGGAATGAACTTCCATTCACAATTGCTTCAAAGAGAATCAAATACCAGAATCCAACTTACAAGGATGTAAAGGACCTCTTCAAGGAGAACTACAAACCACTGCTCACTGAAATAAAAAGAGGACACAAACAAATGGAAGAACATACCATGCTCAAGTGGATAGAAGAATCAATATCGTGAAAAATGGCCATACTGCCCAAGGTAATTTATAGATTCAATGCCATCCCATCAAGCTACCAATGAGTTTCTTCACAGAATTGGAAAACTGCTTTAAAGTTCATATGGAACCAAAAGAGCCCGCCAGATCTCCAAGACACAATCCTAAGTCAAAAGAAATAAAGCTGGAGGCATCATGCTACCTGATCTCAACTATACTAAGGCTACAGTAACTAAACAGCATGGTACTGGTACCAAACAGAGATATATAGACCAATGGAACAGAACAGAGTCCTCAGAAATAATACCACACATCTACAGCCATCTGATCTTTGACAAACCTGAACAAGAAATGGGGAAAGATTCCCTATTTAATAAATGGTGTTGGGAAATTGGCTAGCTATAAGTAGGAAAGCTGAACTGGATCCTTCTTACTCCTCCTTATAATTAAAAATTAATTCAAGATGGATTAGAGACTTTAAATGTTAGGACCTAATACCATAAAAATCCTAGAGGAAAACTCTAGGTAGTACCATTCAGGACATAGGCATGGGCAAAAGACTTATGTCTAAAAACACTGTGCCAACGGCAGCAAAAAGCCAAAATTGACAAATGGGATCTAATTAACTAAAGTGCTTCTGCACAGCAAAAGAAACTACCATCAGAGGGAACAGGCAGCAACCTACAGAAATGTAGAGAAAATTTTGCACCCTTACTCATCTGACAAGTACAATATCCAGAACCCACAAAGAACTCAAAACAAATTTACAAGAAAAACAAACAACCCCATCGTGCAGTGGGCAAAGGATATGTACAGACACTTCGTGAAGACATTCATACAGCCAACAGGCACATGAAAAAATGCTCATCATCACTGGCCATCAGAGAAATGCAAATCAAAACCACAATGAGATACCATCTCACACCACTCTAGAATGGCGATCATTAAAAGTCAGGAACAACAGGTGCTGGAGAGGATGGAGAAATAGGAACACTTTTTACACTGTTGGTGGATTGTAAACTAGTTCAACCATTATGGAAAACAGTATGCATGCATTCCTCAAGGATCTAGAACTAGATGTACCATATGACCCAGCCATCCCATTACTGGGTATATACCCAAAGGATTATAAATCATGCTGCTATAAAGACACATGCACACGTGATGTTTATTGCAGCACTATTCACAATAGCAAAGACTTGAATCAACCCAAATGTCCATCAGTGTCAGACTGGATTAAGAAAAATGTGGCACATATACAATTCATAGAATACTATGCAGCCATAAAAGGATGAGTTTGTGTCCTTTTGTAGGACATGGATGCAGCTGGAAACCATCATTTTAGCAAACTATCACAAAGAACAGAAAACCAAACACCGCATGTTCTCACCAGGTGGGAACTGAACAATGACTTGGACTGGGAAGGGGAACATCACACACCAACATCATGGGAGGGGGGAGGGGGAGGGATTGCATTCGGATATACCTGATGTAAATGACGAGTTGATGGGTGCTGACGAAGTTGATGGGTGCAGTGACACCAACATGGCAATGGGCACACATATGTAACAAACCTGCATGTTATATGCACATGTACCCTAGAACTCAAAGTAGAATAATAAAAAAAAAAAGAGAGACACTGCAGATATATAAACCAGGTAGGAGACTATTAGAGTAACCCAGGATCAGAGGAGATAGAGTCTGTGAAATTTGGAATTCATCTCAGCACCTTACATCTGACCTTTTAAACAAAGTAGTACAGTGCATTCAGCTATGGCATCAAATATTACTGAAAAAACAAATAAGTGACTTTAAGAGGGGAAAAATTTCTGACAGAAAGAAAAAATAAGGAACCACCTGAGAGCATATATAGCGAGGATTTGGTTTTGATCCACAAAGAGTGATGAACTAAAATTATTTGTGGATTTTGGGTTCTTGGTGACTGGCACAGTTTAATACATAAGGAAAGATCACCAGAACACCATGAGCATGCCGAGAAGAGGTCTGAGAAAGTTAGTTTTCCATAGCAACATTGGTTTGAGTTAGATTCTTAAGCTGCCACTATTTAAAAAAAAAAAAAAAAAAATCTATCCAAGGCCGGGAACGGTGGCTGACGCCTATAATCCCAGAACTTTGGGAGGCCAAGGTGGGTAGATCGCCTGAAGTCAGGAGTTCGAGACTAGCCTGGCCAACATGGTGAAACCCCGTCTATACTAAAAATACAAAAATTAGCTAGGTGTGGTGGCGGGCGCCTGTAATCCCAGCTACTCGGGAGGCTCGTTTGAACCTGGGAGGTGGAGGTTGCAGTGAGCCAAGATTGCGCCATTGCACTCCAGCCTGGGCAACAAAAAACAAAACAAAACAAAAACAAAAAAATTCTATCCATACTGAATCATACTGAATGAAATATTACATCGAGAAATATAACAACCCCCTCCTGTACCACCACCAAAAGAGAATGAACTGAAGAAAAGAACATGCCAAAGGGATGGGCCATTGTGGAGAAACCTGAAATGTCATGTTGGTGGGGAATCCTTTAGGACTTGATACTGATTAGTATGTTTTAGAAAGCAC
This sequence comes from Papio anubis, assembly GCF_008728515.1. NCBI lineage: Eukaryota > Metazoa > Chordata > Mammalia > Primates > Cercopithecidae > Papio > Papio anubis. The sequence continues at coordinate 146,683,532 of NC_044981.1, forward strand.
TGTTCAGTAGGAATGTAATGGAAGGGACCTTCATCTGGGGCTCTGGGTAGCCAGCAAGTTTATTAGATTAGACTTTCAGTAGCCTTTACTTTTCAGCCCTGGTTATTGGAATCTAACTCATTCTCAAGCCTTAGCTAAAATACTTCTTCTTTAATAAAATTTATGTGAATGTTCCTAGGCAGATCTGTATTCTCAAAACACTTTGCTTATTCTTTCATTATAGTTTTTTTTTTTTAATTCCCATTATGGCTAATTATTTACGTATTTGCCTACTGATTCTTTGAGAGTAGAAGTGACATCTTATTTCTCTCCTTTTCTCATCCCTTTAGCCTACTGCCTTATAATAATAACAATACATTTTGTTTATTGAGCATTTTCTAGGCATTATCTCATTTAATCCTCACAAAATCATCTGGGTAAATAATATGATTATTCCACATTTTACAAATGCTGAAACTGAGATTTGGAGAGGCATTTGAAGTCACATCCTTAGTAGAGGCCAAGCCATAAACCCAGAGTTATCTGCTTCTAATGTCTGAGCTCTGAATCATGGGATTATAAAGACTCCCACATACGGTATCCCCTCTCAATACAATCAGCTGTCCATATCCATGTATTCAACCAACTAACTATAGGTCAAAAATATTTGGAAAAAAATTTCGATAGTTGCGACCGCACTGAACATCTGTACTGAACATGTACAAACTTTTATTCTTGTCATTATTCCCTAAACAATACAGTGTAACAACAATTTGCATAGCATTTTCACTGTAGTAGGTATTATAAATAATCTAAAGATGATTTAAAATAAACAGGAGGATGTGCATAGGTTATATACAAATGCTACACTATTTTGTACAAGGGACTTGAGTATCCATGGATTTGGTATCCATAGAGGGTCCTGGAACCAATCCCCCACAGATACTGAGGGATATTTCTTGAATGGTTGAAAGTAAATATATTAAGGAGTAGATGGTGACCCTGAGGATATTAGTTAAACAGGGCCCAAAACTTGACAAGGAGGGTCACTGAAAAGTGAGTTGCAGAGTTTTAAAAGCAAACTGTGGCCACTGAATATACAAGTTCACTTATCACCAGTATCAATAATTTTATCACACCAAGTTTCTCACATAATATTCTCCTAGCAAAACAAACTATAAAAAAAAGTACTCAAAGTACCATAAGTAAACTGATGCACATCACGCATGCATGCCCATACACTTAACATCTGACTTTAATTCCACAGTAACACATTCTATTTGGTCTTAGGTATCTTTCCTTAGCTCAAGGGTTAGGGCTACCTACATTCTAAAAGAGAGCATCACTTCCTGTCTTTTAAGTCAGTATGTTCTTATCTTCTGTTGATTATCCCAGAAAGTCCAATGGTCAGCTTCAGTCATCAGATCATTTCAGTGTCGTAGGGCAGGGGTCCCTAATCCCTGGACCATGGACTGGTATCAGTCCATGTCCTGTTAGGAACTGGGTCACACAGCAGGAGGTGAGCAATGGGAGAGCAAGTGAAGCTTCATCTGTATTTACAGCTGCTCCCCATTACTTGGATTACTGCCTGAGCTCCACCTCCTGTTAAATCGGCAGCATCTAAGTTGAGGAATCTAAGTTGCAGGCTCCTTATGAGAATCTAATGCCTGATGATCTGTCATTGTCTCCCGTTACCCCCAGATGGGACCGTCTAGTTGCAGGAAAACAATCTCAGTGTTCCCACTGATTGCGCATTATGGTGAGTTGTATAATTATTTCATTATTACAATGTAATAATAATATAAATAAAGTGCACAATAAATGTCATGCACTTGAATCATCCTGAAACCACCCACCCTGACGCCTGTCCATGGAAAAATTGTCTTCCAAGAAACCAGTCTCTGGTGCTAAAAAGGTTGGGGACTCCTGTTGTAGGGAATATGTGAGGTAGTTGTTCAGCTCATTCAGAATAAAAGCCAGAGTGCTTACAGTGGTCCAAAGGCTTACATAATCTGTCCTCAACCCCTTTATCTCTCTGACTTCATGGCCTACTTCTGTCTCCTAATTCGCCATTCTCAGACCACCCTGATTAACCCTTCACGCCTTCAATCTTTGCTCAAAGTTTGTGTTTCATGAGGGCAACAGCTCTCCAATCTCCAGCCTTTCTAATGCTTCTTGGGGTGCTCTCCTTTTCCTTTTTTTCATAGTATTAATCTTCTCCTTACATACCCAATTATTTATTTATTTATTATTATTATTATTTATGCCTGCTCTTTTTTCCTCCTCTTCCCCCTAGAATGTAAGCTCCACAAGGACAGAGCTTTGGTTTTGCTTCATTGACATATGCTAGAACATGCCCAAATGTATCAGGCACTCAATAAATATTTGTTGGCTTAAGTGAATGAAATAATAACGAAATCCTACGAATTAACAGGAAGAAGACAAACTAAATATAAAAAATCGGCAAAAGGCTTGAATAGGCGTTTCATAAAAGAGGATATCCAAATGACTAGAAAAGAGATTTATAGATGCCTAAAGCCTGTAATGATTGGGGAAATGTCAATTGAAACCACAATGAGAGATACCATTACATATTCCCCTGACAAAAAGTAAATGACTGGAAATACCAACTGCTGCGGAAGTGAGAAGCAATGAGAACTCTTATAGTGGTATAAATCGATATAATCCTTTATATTTGATATGATACAGCAAACTGGAATATGTGCATACTCTCATGCTACCACTGATTCCCAGAAACACACTCTGAAGAAACACTTGCTCGTGTTTCTCAGAGTAGGAGTCCATGAATGTTCATACCAGCAGTGCTGATAAGAGCCAGAACTGGGAACCCAAGTGTCCATCAGCAGTTAAATGGACTACATTATGATATATTTGAACAATAAAACACCACACAGCAATCAAAATAAACAAATTGTCCTAGACAAAACATGGATTACTCTCTTAAAAACAAAAGGAATATCACAAAAAAATTATCAGAGCATGATTGTATTCATTTAAAGTTCAAAACCAAGCAAAACTAAGCATAGATAGTTTAGGAATGCACTCTTATGTGGTAAAACTATGAAAAAAGAAATAAATGATCACTTCTCACTTCCAGGTGGAAAGAGTTGGAATTGTGAAGGGGTGTATGAGGCAGGGGTTGCTGGGGTGCTGGAAATGTACATTTCCTTCTACTCTTCGGTGGTTACAGAGATGTTTGCTTTGTAATCATTATTAAGTTGTACCTAAATGTTTCATATACTCTTCTCTGTGGTTCATATCTCATAATTTTTAAAATGACAATAAATTGCCTGATCTTGTAGGATATTCCTTTCATTTGGAACTTCTTAATATTCTAGTCCTTGTAGTAAACAGTCTTGAAAGAATATTCCCTTTTTTGATTTGGATCTTTTAAAAAATTATTTTATGTATGTATGTATTTATTTAGAGACATGTCTTGTTCTGCCACCCAGGCTGGAGTACAGTGGTGCAATAATAGCTCACTGCTACCTCGAACTCCTGGGCTCAAGTGATCCACCCACCACAGCCTCCAGGGTAGCTGGTACTACAGGTGCACAGCACCACACCCAGATAATTTTTTTTGTTTTGTTTTGGTAGAGATAAGATCCTGCTATGTTTCTCAGGCTGGTCTCAGAATTCCCGGTCTTAAGCAATTCTCCTGCCTTAGCTTCCCAGAGTGCTGGGATTATAGGCATGAGACACTGTACCAGCCTGGATTTCGGTCTTTTTCGCTGGGTAAGAATATAATACGATCAATTCCACAGTCCTTACATTGCAATTTACAAGAGATATTTCATAAGTAGGTAATGAAGAGAAAGGGACAAAATTAAGTCAACTAAAGGCTTCGCTTTTGGGATAGGCTCAGCGTGTGAAGTGTGCTAGGCACTCAGTGGGAGTGCACGGCTGTCAAAACAGGCCCTGGCTACTGCTGCTGGGGCTGACTCAGAGAGGGAGGGTTTCCCCATCTTCTGTCTTGGGAAGAATAATTTATTGTAGGCCACCTGGTAGATAAGATGCAGGATGCTGTGAAATTTAGAGTTCCAAGATGTTTTTCAGCCAGAGACATTTGGGTATTTGGCAAATTCTATTTTCAGATACTCCCCTCAGGACTTGCTTCTTTAGTTCATTGAGCATTGATATTTCTAGCCACGGCTTTGGATAAAGCAAGGAGGCCATTCTTAATCTCATGCCTTGCAAGTTTATTATCTTGCCAGTATTCAATAAAATGTAGAATCATGTCTTATAACAATGTGGTTGTTTTCCAGCAGATATTAACAGCAGATTCTGCATCTGAATCTCTTTAAAGGTTAAGGGTTCAGGACAGCATAAAGCTGGGGGTGATGATGAAGAATCATTTGGTAAACAAGCACATAAATACATACTGAGTATAGAAATGTTTCTTTAGCCCATGATGCAGCCTGTTTGGGCCAGGCCCAGACGAGTGGTGATTTCTGCCAAATAGCAGTGACCTTGTTCCCACCAAGAAATAACTTACTGTGTCTCAGTCTCACCATGTTTATTCAAAGTGGTCTTTGCTATTAGTAGTTGCTGAGTTTCAAGATAAAATGTCAAATATTGAATGTCACTAAGGATATCCGTATCTCTTCTGCCCACAACGCACATGGGCTAGGAAGGGAAAAATCTGAGCCAGTAACAAAAACAGCCAGTAGCCACATTAAACTACATCATCTGGGGAGCATCCGTACCCTACCTTTGGTTTTGCCTTTATTGACATGTAACTTTGGATTAATAATGTAACCTCTTTAACTTTCGATTCATTGTTTGTAAATGTGAGTGAGGTGTTTCATGGGTATCCTGGAAACTTGTGAAAATGAAATGAAATGAAAGATGCAAAACTGCTTTGTTGACTGTAAAACTCTACACCAGGGTAATGTTACTTTTAAAATTTTTCTAATTACACATTTAATATTTATTATTCATTACAACAACCCCAAAAATTAAAAAAATTCCTGCACCAATCTTAGTCTTCAGAAGGGACCACATTTGACAATTTCGTGCTTACCTTTCTACACTTTATGAATGTGTGTGCATGTGTGTGGGGGCTGGTGGGTGGGGTTAACAAAAAAGGGATAATATCCTACTAACCAGTAAAATACTATGTAGCAATTTTTCTTTTTTTGAGAAGGAGTCTCACTCTGTCGCCCAGGCTGGAGTACAGTGGCGCGATCTCGGCTCACTGCAAGCTCCGCCTCCTGGGTTCACGCCATTCTCCTGCCTCAGCCTCCTGAGTAGCTGGGACTACAGGCGCCCGCCACCACGCCTGGCTAATTTTTTGTATTTTTAGCAGAGACGGGGTTTCTCCGTGTTAGCCAGGATGGTCTCGATCTCCTGACCTCGTGATCCACCCGCCTCGGCCTCCCAAAGTGCTGGGATTACAGGCATGGCAATTTTTTTTAATGAGGTAAATTGTCACATGATGACATGGAATAATGATATTTTATGTGTAAAAGTTACAGAACAACATTTATCATAGTGTTTATGCAGACACAGAGTTCATACATGGCTACTTCTGAGAAGAATATATTGCAAAGGAATGAGGTAATTTTATTTTATTTCTCACCATTCTCCACCATTACGATTTTTTTCTTAAGCACATATATTTTCACAGTAATTATTAAAGACTGTGCAAGAGAAGGTGGAACATGAATCAACAAAATAGAGACAATATGTTACTACTGAAGATGCAAGTATAAGTTATACAACATTAAAAAATGTTTTGAAAGGGAAGAATGTACAAAAAGATATTGGAGGCTGGGCGCAGTGGCTCACATCTGTTATCCCAGCAGTTTGAGAGGCTGAGGTGAGGAGATTACTTGAGCCCAGGAGTTCGAGACCAGCCTGGGCAACATGGAGAAACCCCATTTCTACGAAAAATACAAAAATTAGCTGGGCATGGTGGCACATGCCTGTGGTCCCAGCTACTCAGGAGGCTGAGGTGGGAGGATCACTTGAGCCAGGGAGGCAGGGTTTGCAGTGAGCCAAGATCTTGCCACTACACTCCAGCCTGGGTAAGAGTGAGATCCTGTCTCAGAAGAAAAAGGAAGAAGAAATTGGAAAATGAAATAAAGGAAGTAAAAATGAAAGTAGGCAGGATATGATTTTCAAAAGCATTCTTTTAGGGAATGAAAAAAAAAAACTGATCATGCTGTTTCTGCTGCCAACTTTCTTGTTACACATGACTCTCAACAACAGGATATTCCGCCCTGAAGCTTAGTTCTCTTTAAAGGCCTTATGCAGGCAAGGTAAACAGAAAGCAGCATAAGCGTTTGCCAAAAGAGGAAAAAGGGCTAAATAAGACCAGTGCTCAATTATTTTATAAAGTTTTTGTATATCATTTTTTAAAATTCAGAAAACAGCCATACATTTGGGGAATGGACAGGAGTGACAAGCTAATGGAAGACAAGGATCGCTGAAAAGTCCTGGCATTATAAAGTTACAGAATTTTATCTGTAGATATAATTGCTCTCACCAAATCTTTAGAGCCTTTCTATCAATAAATCCTGCCGCGTCTATGTACAAAGTCTACCCTGAATCTATCTACTTTTTCCATTTTGGTCCCCATCCACTCAGTTCAAGTTCACTCCCACCTATTTCCACTGCAGTGGCCTCCCAATTAGTCTCTCTACTTCTACACTGGCTCTCCTGCTTCCCATGTCATTCCTTTTCTCTCAAGAAAAGCCAACTGTCTTCCTAAAATGCTCATATGATGAAAACCAAAATCCTTCTCTTGGTTTCCAGGCACTGCACACTCAGTCCCTTGCTCATTTTTTCAGTCGCCTTTCAGGTTTCCAACTCTGCTAACATCTTTTTCACCCTAGTCTTTGCACATACTGTTCCTTCAGTATGACTGAAATGCTCCTTCTTGCTACCCTACAGGATTCAGTTTTTAAAAAGCTTCCCCAAATCCGTTCTCCCCTAATCTAAATCAGGTCGCAATTTGCATTTGTTTGTATGGTATTGGTTTTATCTGTATGACTGAAATGCTCAGTGTACTTTCAGAGTGACTGAAATGCTCGTTCTTGCTACCCTACAGGATTCAGTTTTTAAAAAGCTTCCCCAAATCTCTTCTCCCCTAATCTAAATCAGGTCACAATTTGCAATTATTTGTATAGTATTGGTTTTATCTGACTTCCCAACTCTGTTGAAGCTGCGTAACAACACTTGGAGGCTCATAAAACCATCCTCTCTACTTTTGTGTTTATTTTAAATTTACCATAACATATAAGCTTTAACACTTTTCCTCTGATCCTATAAACTAAAAACAACAGTTGTTGCCTGCAATTCTCTTAACTACTTTTTCAAATTCCATATTTTTAAAAGTTTATTTTCCTTTTCATGATTAATTTATTATTGTAACCCCATTAGAGTCACAAAATGCTCTAATTTTTGAATGCCCACAGCAGGTTCGGCTAGAAGCCCAATGTGCCATCCATTGTGCTATAGAACCAGTTAGAATGCCATAATCTTAAAGTTCCTAACAAGATGTTGTAGGCAAGAAAATGAACTTGAAATTAACATCAGATAACCTAAAAGAAATGTCTGAAGTTCAATTGTTCTGTCACTGTTTTTGCTCCAAAAGTGTTTTATTTGAAAAGGACTCTAGAACAAGGATATAAGACTTATTTTAGTTCTAGTTTTTACTTTGGATGAATCATTTTCTTTTTTTGTTTGTTTGTTTTAAATAATATTATAAAGAGGTTAAGCTCTATATTTTAATTTCATATATAAAATTCCACAATTTGGAAGAAAAAAAGCAGTCCTAAAAATATCAATGTTTATTTTTTCATAAAGCAATAATTCAAAACGACTTTTTTTTCTATTCATTCAGAAGGTCATAACCCAGGAGTGCTGTTTATACTAGATGAATCTACAAAGCCAAGAACAGGAATCACTGTATCTCCTTCAGTAGACCTGATACTGTGAGTCTCCTCTTTTCTGTTAACATATTTGTGCAACATGCTGTAGTACGGGTCCTTCTGATTGAAAGTATACAGTGATGAAATTTGCTGCCACTCTTTAACGCTCGGAGTGTTACATTCTTTCGGATGGGAGCCCTCAAAGAAACATTTAACATTCTCTTTTGCCAATTCAGTTGCATGCTCTGTGGCTTTACTTTTAAGGATCTGCTGCTCCTGTTCCAAATAGATTTTCCAGAATTTCAGCTGCAGAAAACTAACTGGAGACAGGCATCGGCTGACACATGTAAAAATCAGAAGGATGATGATAACAGCTGCTATCAAGATCCAGCCCAACACCTTAAGAAAACACAAAATAGTAATTTAGTTACTTTTTTTTTTTTTTTACAAGAAATTTAAAAATCCTCAGATAAAGCTTCAACTACTCTCCAGTTACGACGATGAACAAGCAACAGTTTTAGGTCTTAATTCCTTAAGAGTAAGGTGTCGCAGTAACCTCCCTCGACCCCCAGTACAACTGCTTGCTTGAAAGGTCAACTCTAGTCCAAGTTATGCACTGTGATTCTCCCCAGGAAGGAGCCCATACCACTCCCTTAGAACTCAAAACGTGGAACTTCTGCAAATCCTGGGAAAGAAGTGTTCATTTTAAAGAACTTCTGAGCTTTCTAAGTCCAGATGCAACGTGGGGTGCTGGCTTTACAGCCAGACAGACCCATTTTATTGTATAGACGCCTTTAATTGTAACAATTCTTCTGCTTTCTACTGACTGGGCAAACTACTTAGACTCAGTGAAGTCGCTATATAGTGGAGATACGAAACTATTACTTGTAATGGCAAAACCGCTGTTGTGAGGCGTAAAAATAATGCAGGCGGTCAAGGGCCTAGCGCAATATCTGGCACAGAGTAGGTGTGCTCACTCTCACTCCCACTTTCCACGATTCATGTACAGTGGCAGATACTACAGGAATGCTTTTTTCTCCTTTTCATGCGTTTTATTCAGATATTCGTTTGACGGCAAATTAGATGCAAGGAGCCATTCTAGATTTTCTTAGGCATTGTATATCTGGAGAAAAGTCACCGATTTTTCCCTCACCCCAGACGCCCAGCGAAATCTCGGCCCCTCGGCTCTCCCCAAACGCCCCCAGCGCCAGCGGCAGACCTGCGACTGAGCCTTCAGATCCTTCAGGAGGTCCTGCACGTCCGACGCCTTGGCCTCGTGGCAGGGCACCAGCGGCAGCTCCGCGGCGCAGTTGTGGTCGCGGTCGAGGCACAGGCGCTGCGCTAAGACCGCACTCCCGCTGGCCGCGCACTCGTAAAAGGCGCCCCCGAGCAGCGCCACGGCCACCCAAGTGAGGGGCGCGAGCGCGGCGGCCGCGCTGAGCTGCGCGCACACCAGGGAGCCGCGCAGCCCAGATCCGCAACTCGCGCGGGCTCTGCAGCCGCAGCCGGTGATCAGGCGCCACGTGCGTGCGCTCAGCACATAGCCCAAGAGGAAGAGCGCGAGCGCCGGCACCAGCAAGAAGACCAGGCCGTAGGGCAGGTTCCAGGCGGCGCTGCACGGGCACTGGAACACCACGGCGGAGAAGATGCGCTCCCCGCCCGCCGTCAGCAGGGTCACCAGGCCGTAGCCCAGGGCGCTGTGGTGCTTGAGGTGCAGGTCCAGCACTGCCCGAAACTTCTCCATGAGCCTCGTCCCCCGGGACGTCGCGGACAGGCCCTGATCCTTCTGCCTCTTGGCTGTCCTGCTTGTCAGATGGTTTTGGTGGACTGGGGACTGTGGCTTTCCACTCTTCGAGAAGCAGCTGTTTTAAAAGGGAAGAGGGCTTCTCAGACCTTCCTAAAGTTTCACTTTCTCATTTCAGCCACACCAGCTCTGGTTAACGAAGAGAACCAGGCAGACAGACACCCCCTGGACCCTTGACCTCTCTGGCACCCACCCCGTTCCAAAGGCAGAGGCACCAGTTATCTTCCTCCCCCAATTCAGGAACTCTGACAGAAGATTGACCTTGTTCCTTTGTTACCAATCTGACAACGAACCAGGAAACTACCTTCTTGATCCACAGCCACCAGTTGGGAAAACTGGGAAATACCAGATTTTCCTCTATTGCAGCCACCCTAGTCACTAAGCCAGATCACACAGTAAAACCAAATAATTATCGAAAAACTGACTACTTACGGGAAACATTATTCAAGGACAAATTTCTGGTTCCTCCTTCATAAGCTAAATCATAGCAAAGTCCAGCTCAAGTTCTGGTACTTCTATGACGTGCGGCACGCTTTCTGTCTCCCTCCTGGACAGAACCACCAGCCTAGTTCACACTGACTCTTCTCTCCTCTACCTGATCTCCTTCAGGGCATTAGACCAAATATACTGTATTGATTTACTCATCAATACAATGTCATTTTCTTTCAGGTATGTCATAACACGGTCAGTGTTATAGGAGGGTAAAATTCTGACTCTGACCACCAAGCTGATCAGCACAGAAGGGGATACATGATTGTTCAAAGAATACTAGTTGAACCCAAAATTGCAAACTGCAGCTACATCTATCTAATGTTGTTGTTTCCTCCACCTTCAGTTTTCTGAAGGCAGCATTGTTCTGACACAAACACTGTAACCACTTTTGTGATATTGAGTCTTACTCTGTGTGACTCCAGAGTAGGTTACAGTGAGCTGAGGTGTGCTTGAAAGAACATGGAGTTTGAAGTCAAGCACATCGTGTCTGTGGTGTATTTAACAAGTATGCCCCTCTGAGGCACAGCATCCTTATTTGTAAAAGAAGGATAACAGTGCCCACTTTTCAAGATTATTGATATGAGTAGATTGAGCAGCATATGTAAAGTGTCTTTACCTATAGGGTGTGTCCATTAAATGAATACTCAGTGTGACAGTTTACCCCTTACAGTGCAATTTGGGGAATAGACAACAAATAATTACACTGTACATAACTTAAGAATCTTGATGAATACTGAATTTTGAATTTTACACCGAGGATCAATTCAGTGGATAGTATTAAGTGACTCAGTGACTCTGCGACCTTAAGAGAATTGGTGTACACCTTAGCTGTCTGCTTCACCACAAGGAGGCATCTGGATATGGAGCTTGGGCGGGCAATTCACAGTGAAATGGTTCTTATTGGTGCCCATCCACTAGGCTTGCCTGATTTTATCTGGGAAGAATAGGTAGCCCGTGGAACCAAATGAATTGTTAGAGAAGGGACAAGAAATTTATTATTATTTTCTTAGTCCAACTTGCCTTCTTAACTACTCCCCCTCCAACACCACCAGCAGGGTGCCTAGCATAGTGCCAAAAGCTGTCATTCCATAGTGGTGTGGTAAATAGATATCTTTTTCTGTGTGTTTAGAGGCTAACCCCAGATGAGGGTCTTCATGGTCATGCAGGAAAGTTGGAGCCCTCTTCTCTGAGTTTAGACCAGATACTGCCAGGCTTCCTGTCAACTTGCAGCAAAGTTGCATGTTTGAAGCAAATCACTTCTGCTATGACCATTATCTTTGTAATTTTTCATCTCCCAAGATAAACTTCTTCCCTTGTGCCTTGAGTAACTCTCCTCCTACTGCTGCACTCTTCTTCACCTCTACCATAATACTCTATTGTGTCCTCTCTCCTCCACCCTTCCCATATTCCATCATGCACAAACATCAGTATATCCACAACCTTTGTGCAGATGGCTTTATCCAAATCTCCTCTAACTGAAGCCTAATAAAAATGCACCCTTCTGTCTTCTTGAGTGAGATTAATTTATTCTCCCACATCTCTCAAACCAAGAGGGATGGCTGGCATTTTCCTGGTTACCTACTGATAGCCATCCCAGGGTTTTACCACTGTGCTGTAATAGTTTATCATCCACTAGGGCTCAATCTAATCAGCACCATCTCCTCCTTCACCTCATTCCTATGGTCTGGTTTTGTTCCCTTCATTTATTAAGACTCTAATGAAGTCCGTCACCTTCTCTTCTCTGGCTTCTGTTATTTAGTCAATGATTTGTTTGAAATATGTTTACTTACAGAAACTTTAATCTATCAGCCCCCTGCCCCAACTAGATTAATTCGTTTGTTAACCAGTTATTAATTAGTTCATTTGTTCATTCAGTCATTCATTTAGATGTTTAATAAACACTCAGAATATGTCAGGTATCTATCAAAAGTACTTGGAATTGCTGGATACAACCAGGAAGAAGATACAGGTATCCAGCCATCTTTGAACTTATAGTAGAGATGATATAGTAAATGGAGAGAAAGGGTTCTGAAGATTATGCACAGGATAAATTGGAGTTAGAGAGTGTCCTGAAAGAGCCTCTATGAGAAAATGACATTTAATCTGAATGAGTCTGGGGTACAAAGGAGCTTGGTTGGAAAGAAGGCCAGAGTGATGGGAGCATTGAGAATGACAGGCAAGTTGGCACATCATGAGGCCAAAGCTGCAGGTTGGAAGGTCAGGTTTCGGTGCTTCATAGACCAGAATATGTAGTCTGAAATTCTGCCTCTGAAACTTATCACAGACCGAGCTGCATCCTGACATTGTGAGCTTCTGTCTCTAAACACCCCTTCCTGGGTTTGCTGTTTTTGTACTCTCCTAAACACAAATCTCCCAGATGCAATGATCATTCAGAACTTAGTACAGGTTTCTATAATTGAGAGTCCAGGATTTGCCTGCCAGCCTGAATGTTTCCCCAGCATCTGGCTTTGAGTCTAGTACCTTGCCATCCACTCCCACCACCACTGGATTGACTGGTTCTAGCTCTTGGTCTATTGAAGATTCCCAGCCCTCCATACCCAGCTCTGTTCTGAGAGGATATTGCTCAGAAGTTCAGCCCTTACTGGAAATTGACTAACACCCTAATGGTGTGGAGAGGTTGACTAAGTAATATTTTAAACATCTTTACACTTTTGAAAGGCTGTGATTTGCTTTAGCTGTTAAGAAATGAGTAGGAGAATGTCGTCAGCAAAGCCTGAGTCCTGTCCTCTTGCTCTCCTCCCTGGACAGCATGAGCTTCACCACTTGCTCCGCCTTCTCCACCAACTACCATTCCCTGGGCTCTGTCCAGGCACCCAGCTTCATCGTCCGGCTGGTGAGCAGTGTGGCCAGTGTCTATGCAGGCACCAGGGGCTCTGGTTCCTGGATCTCTGTGTCCCGTTCCACCAGCTTCTGGGGCGGCATGGGATCTGGGGGCCTGGCCGTGGGGATGGCCAGGGGTGTGGCAGGAATAGGAGGCATCCAGAATGAGAAGGAGACCATGCAAAGCCTGAATGACTGTCTGGCCTCCTACCTGGACAGAGTGAGGAGCCTGGAGACTGAGAACTGGAAGCTGGAGAGTAAAATCCAGGAGCACCTGGAGAAGAAGGGACCCCAGACCAGAGACTGGAGCCATTACTTCACGACCGTCAGGACCTGAGGGCTCAAATCTGCGCAAATACTGTGGACAATGCCCGCATCATTCTGCAGATCAGCAGTGCCTGTCTTGCTGCTGATGACTTCAGTGTCAAGTATGAGACAGAGCTGGCCATGTGCCAGTCTGTGGTGAGCGACATCCATGGGGTCCACAAGGTCACTGATGACACCAATGTCACTCAACTGCAGCTGGAGACAGAGATCGAAGCTCTCAGAAAGGAGCTGTTCTTCATGAGGAACCAACCGCGAAAAGGAAGTAAAAGGCCTACAAGCCGAGACTGCCAGCTCTGGGCTGACCGTGGAGGTAGATGCCCCCAAATCTCAGGATCTTGCCAAGATCATGGCAGACATCCGGGCCCAATATGACAAGTTGTCTGGGAAGAACTGAGAGAAGCTGGACAAGTACTGGTCTCAGCAGATTGAGGAGAGCACCACAGTGGTCACCATGCAGTCCACCGAGATTGGAGCTGCTGAGATGACGCTCACAGAGCTGAGACATACAGTCCAGTCCTTGGAGATCGACCTAGACTCCATGAGAAATCTGAAGGCCAGCTTGGAGAGCAGCCTGAGGGAGGTGGATGCCCACTATGCCCTGCAGATGGAGCAGCCCAATGGGACCTGATGCACCTGGAGTCAGAGCTGGCACAGACCCAGGCAGAGGGACAGTGCTAGGCCCAGGAGTATGAGGCCCTGCTGGACATCAAGGTCAAGCTGGAGGCTGAGATCACCACCTGCCAATGCCTGCTGGAAGATGGTGAGGACTTCAGTCTTGGTGATGCCCTGGACAGCAGCAACTCCATGCAAACCATCCAAAAGACCACCATCTGCGGGATAGTGGTTGGCAAAGTGGTGTCTGAGACCAATGATACCAAAGTTCTGAGGTATTAAGCCAGCAGAAGTAGGGGACCCTTTGGGGAGCAGGAGGCCAATAAAAAGTTCAGAGGTGAAAATAAATAAATAAATAAATGAGTAGTTGAGTCTCACATTAAGCACAGTGTAAAGCCAATAGTTATGGGTTCTCTTTGGTTTCCTTTAACTGTAGTACTTTGTTTTTCAGCACTATCATTTTCAATGTCAGGAATGGGTTTCAGAAACCACAGAGCATTTCTTGGAAAAGGAACTTCTTGAAAGGAAATGCACATACCCACTGTGAATCTGAAAGTGTCTTGCATTTGTCTTCATGTGTGCTAGTTCTCAAACATTGTTCTCTGCAGCTTTCATAAGAATGCAGACTAATGTCATGACCCTGCTTGGAATATGACTGCTAGATTCTAATACAACATTAGTCTTGGCCCCAAGACCCTCCAAAAGGAGTAAAATCAAATTAGGATTCAAATATCATAGGTAACATGTGCAAGAAGAAATGCCAGATGCCAAATTAACAAGTTAGTTTACAAAATCTGACACTCCTACTCTTAAAGGGAATATCTTTCTGAATGTTAAAATTTGTGGATGTATTGCTCATGTTAGATAACATATTTGAAAATCTGGAACATGCTATTATCTTGACGTATTTCAAATGTTTATAAAAGTTTTTCCAACGGAAGTGTAAAGCAGAAGGAGGGAAAGATCAGACTCTTTCCTTGGCACAGAGCCGTCATTTGTTAAATGGCAATCCCATGACATTTCCAAAAAAATCTCTTTAAAGATTTTTATTCCTCTCTTAGCATGAATTTCCTACGCCTATCACAAAAGTTTTAGTATTTAGTGATTAACACACTAATTTTTTTGTTGCAGCAGATGGTTATTTTAACTCTGTTAAAAGAAAAACCATAGCCACATTAAATTTAACAGAGTTTAATTGAGCAAAGAATGATTCATGAATCTGGCAGCCTCTTGAGCCAGAGTAGGCTCAGAGAGAATCCCGTGGAAAACTTATAGACAGAAAAAGGAAAGTGACGTATGAAAAACGGAAGTGAGGTATGGAAACAGCCTGGTTGATTACAGCTTAGCATTTACCTTGTTTGAATACAGTTTGAACAGTTGACCCCCTTTGATTGGCCAAAACTTGTTGACTGGCACAACAGTAGGTTACAGTCTGCTTACATTGCAGAGAAACCTTTAGGCTGAACATGAAATACGTAAGGAGGCAGCTTTAGGCTAAACTTGATTTAACAACTTAGAGAACCTAGATCTGGCCAAGTCTCTGTTGACATCATCATTGCTACTATTGTTGTTGTCACTGCCATCATCAACATCATCTGATACTCAGAGGCTATTAAAGGTCCTAGTTAGTTTTCCCTCTGTGCTTTTTACGACCTATGTCTATTAGCAATTTTGGCGAAATAATGTTTGCTCATTGTCTTAGTCTTTCAGTCTCCTATAACAAAATACTTTAGACTGGGTAATTTATAAACAAAGAATTATTTCTCACAGTACCGAAGGCTGAGAAGTCCATGATCAAGATGCTAGCGGATTTGGTGTCTGGTAAAAGCCTATTCCTCATAAATGGCAACTTTCCTGTGTCTTCACATGGTGGAAGAGACAAGGCACCTCCCTTCAACCTCTTTTGTAAGGGCACTAATGCCATTCATGAGAGTGAAGCCCTCATGATTTAATCACTTCTCAGCAGGCCTCACCTCTTAATACTATCATATTGGATATTAAGTTCCAACATAAGACTTTTGGGGGGACACCAACATTCAGACCATAGCACCCATCAAATCAAATTGTTATTTCAAAGGTGAGAGAGAGAGACACAGAGAGAGACATAGAGAGAGATAGCCACAATATATATCCACAAATTTATACACCCACAATATATATCCAGAATATATCCACAAATTTTAACATTCAGAAATATATTCCTTTTGGGATTAGGAGTGTCAGATTTTGTAAATTAACTTGTTAATTTTGGCATCTAGCATTGCATCTTGCCCATGATACCTAAGATATTTGAATCTTAACTTGATTTGACTCTCTTTGGAGGGTCTTAGGGCCAAGATTAATGCTGTATTACAATCTAGCAGTCATATTTCAAGCAGAGTCATGCCATTAGTCTGCATTATTATGACAGCTGCAGAGCACAATGTGTGATAATGTGTGATACAGCATTTATCATCACAAGCCCAGCTCTCTTGAACTCAAATTTCCTTTACTAATTTATAATATGTGATCAGAGATATGAATTTCCAAAGACAACAATCATAAATAACAAACAAGATTAAATAATAAGAATGAAGAAAATTAAAATAATTTAATAAAACAAAATTTTTAGTTCTTCAAATTATAGATGACACTATTATAAAATCTCAGAAACTTAAATGAACTCTATGGAGAGCATAAACTCTCATGGAAGAGCTTCACAAAAAGAATGCATCACTTGAAACTTGCTAAATTGTCAAGTTGTAGGGTACTATTTAAATAAATTATGTAGTATTTATGCACAGAATACAAAGTAGATCCATACCATTGAGGTAGATCTGTATGTGCTGGTATGGATGAAAAGACATGGAAGACGTACTAATTGGAAAAGATAAGCAAGAACATTTCAAGCAATTCATTTGTATACGAAAGGAAATTTACTTTGCAAGAAAGCAGAAGAATGGAATCATGTCTTGGAAAGTACTGTGGCTATTGACAAATATAGCTTGGAACTGTGGCTATTGACAAATACAGCTTGCTGCAATCAAAAAGATAAGGAGCTTACTAAAATTTGGAAGAAATTTACAGTCAAAGAAATCACGACCCCTTTCCCTCCCACAGGTCCCTGGCCAAAGATTTATTTCTCTTGACAATCAAGGGCCTCCGTCTGGATTTCCAAAGAAGAAATTTCCTCTGAAGCACCGGAACTTGCTACCACCAGCACCATGCCCTACCAATATCCAGCGCTGACCCCAGAGCAGAAGAAGGAGCTGTCTGACATCGCTCACCGCATCGTGGCACCCGGCAAGGGCATCCTGGCTACAGATGAGTCCACTGGGAGCATTGCCAAGAGGCTGCAGTCCATTGGCACCGAGAACACCGAGGAGAACCGGCGCTTCTACCGCCAGCTGCTGCTGACAGCTGACGACCGCGTGAACCCCTGCATTGGGGGTGTCATCCTCTTCCACGAGACACTCTACCAGAAGGCGGATGATGGTCGTCCTTTCCCCCAAGTTATAAAATCCAAGGGCGGTGTTGTGGGCATCAAGGTAGACAAGGGCGTGGTTCCCCTGGCAGGGACAAATGGCGAGACTACCACCCAAGGGTTGGATGGGCTGTCTGAGCGCTGTGCCCAGTACAAGAAGGATGGAGCTGACTTCGCCAAGTGGCGTTGTGTGCTGAAAATTGGGGAACACACCCCCTCAGCCCTCGCCATCATGGAAAATGCCAATGTCCTGGCCCGTTATGCCAGCATCTGCCAGCAGAATGGCATTGTGCCCATCGTGGAGCCTGAGATCCTCCCTGATGGGGACCATGACTTGAAGCGCTGCCAGTATGTGACCGAGAAGGTGCTGGCTGCTGTCTACAAGGCTCTGAGCGACCACCACATCTACCTGGAAGGCACCTTGCTGAAGCCCAATATGGTCATCCCAGGCCACGCTTGCACCCAGAAGTTTTCTCATGAGGAGATTGCCATGGCGACCGTCACAGCGCTGCGCCGCACAGTCCCCCCGGCTGTCACTGGGATCACTTTCCTGTCTGGAGGCCAGAGTGAGGAGGAGGCATCCATCAACCTCAATGCCATTAACAAGTGCCCCCTGCTGAAGCCCTGGGCCCTGACCTTCTCTTATGGCCGAGCCCTGCAGGCCTCTGCCCTGAAGGCCTGGGGTGGGAAGAAGGAGAACCTGAAGGCTGCACAGGAGGAGTACATCAAGCGAGCCCTGGCCAACAGCCTTGCCTGTCAAGGAAAGTACACCCCGAGCGGTCATGCCGGAGCTGCTGCTAGCGAGTCCCTCTTCGTCTCTAACCACGCCTATTAAGTGGAGGTGTTCCCAGGCTGCCCCCAACACTCCAGGCCCCGCCCCCCTCCCACTCTTGAAGAGGGGGCCTCCTCCTCGGGGCTCCAGACTGGCTTGCCCGCGCTCTTGCCTCCCTCGTGACAGTGGTGTATGGTGTCGTCTGTGAATGCTAAGTCCATCACCCTTTCCAGCACACTGCCAAATAAACAGCTATTTAAGGGGGGGGGAAAAAAAAAAAAAAAAATCACAAGCCCAAGTAGACCTATGGTCTTCTGACATTACATAAGTAGAACACGCACTAAGAGAATTACACAGTTCCCAAGACGAATATATGCCCATTAGTACATGACAAAGGAAGATAACAGAAAACCCTCCAGAGGGTGGAGTCCTGAAAATCAAGGAACATTTCTGTATACTCAAGGTAGGGACTTTTATGGCTTTTGCCAAGTGGTAATTTAGTAAGCTTCTTATTTCTTTGATTCCAGTAAACCGTATTTGCCAATATCCACCATTCTTTCCAAGACATGGTTCTCAGATATACTCTGTCATTTTGCTTTCTTGCCCCATCCTCCGTGTCTCTCTCTCTCTCTCTCTGTCTCACTCTGTCCCTCTTTCCCTGGTCCTACCATCCACCCTACCTTCCTCTGTCTCTTCCTCTCTCTCTATCTAGATCTCCATGTCTCTCTATCTTTATCTCTCTCTTGCCATTACTGATACCCTGAATATACATGAGTCTATGATTTCCTGTGGAAAAGCCACAACTTTAATTTGATCTTTGCCCTGTGTATTTATCCAATTGAATACCTTAATTTTATCTGCCCTGAAATTCCTTAATCGATTGAAAGGCATTATCAATAGGTGGAGACACCATGCTTTTAATTTTACCTTTCCACAGGTTATTTTAATGGGCTTCATCTTTCAAGGCTTTCTCAATTTCTGACTGAGTATTTAGAGTTTAAAGCCTGTTAGGATTTCCAATTTTGCAAGGCCCCAATTTTCTGAAATATCTCCATTCTTTCTCATATTTATTAACAAATCAACCAATTCTTTTTTTTTTTTTTGAGGTTATAAAGCCTTGCCAAAAAAATAGCTAGTAGTTGCCAACACATAGTAGACACATTATTTTCCAATCCTTTCCCCTAGAGTCGTATGTCCTTTAGCTACATAATCTTCCTCCAAGTTAATACAGAAGTTGGCTTTGCCAACCACCACATAACAAGAATTGTCATCTATCTAGCCTCCATTATCAATTTATATGCTGTCCACCACTGAACTGCCAAGGCCATGCCACATATTTTAGGGTTTTTTAATTAAGAAAGCACCCTGCTTCAAATACCAATATCTGTTCAGAACTATCCACAAGGTTTCACCTAACTGCAATGGAAAGAGGAAGTATGGTTCTTTCCCATGCCTTAAAGGCAGAGAACCTGACATGGACAAGTACAGGAAGTCTCCACCACATCTTCTATGACCAGTCTTTCTAAATAGTTCCCCATCCACCCCTTCGCTTTTTTTAGCTGCATTTTTTCCTTATTACATGTAGCAGTTTGATCTTTCATTTGTTGCTTGTTAATTTTTGTTCATCTCCTCCACTAGATTATACATTCCAAGAGGGCATGGGTAACACCTGACTTAATCCTCTTTTAGTTACACAGGTCTTGGCATAGTGCCCAGGACATTGTAGATGTTCAGTACATATTTGTGGGAATAGTGAGTGAATCAATGAATAAATGAATGAGAAGCGGGCTTAGATTTTCTCTTCTCTTACTGCAGAGCCAGCACCATGCCTATTTTATTCAGCTCAGAATGTGAGCCCTTCTGCACAGGCCATGCCGGTCTGAGCACATCACATAGCTCAGAATAACATAAGGAATCTTGAATTGCCAACCCTGTGAAAAACAGTAGGTAGCCTATCCATGGAGGAACAAGGCAACACCAGGAAGAAACAGGGTCATGGGTTAAGTTCCAAGTGCAGCTGAAGGGCCACCTGGACACCTACTCCCACCCACTTTGTAATCAGAGTTACCAAGCCACATTGTGGGATGGTGGAGGTGCAGGCCTGGGCAGAGCAGGGACTGTCCCAGACTTCTTCCTGTTCTCCTTCCTATTCAGCTCAACTGCTTTTGTCTTGTTTACTCAGTACAGTTCTCTTCCCCACTAATCCGACTCCCCATTGTCCACCATCTTTCCATACCCACACATAACTGAATTATTTACGGGAGGGATTTTTCTTTTAACTTTAGCTGAGAGAGCAACCCAAGGGCAAGAAATATTTTTCTGTATTTTACTTTTAGATTTCTTTAAAAAGTTAAAAAAAAAAAAAGTTCACCTCCTTTCTTGGAAGCAATGAACCAATCTTGAATAAGTTTCATTCACAGGTAGATTCAGAGCTTGACTATCTGTGACTGTACTTTGGCATGATACCTGACCTCCTCTGGTAGTGCCAGGCACCTGCAGTACTTACCTTATTAAGGTAATTTAAGTTTGACTGCTAATAACACTCTCTGGCTCTCCTCCAGACTCCATGACTATTCATCCAAGTCTCCTTCATAGGCTCTCCCTCCTTCTCCCAACCATTAATATTGGTACTCACTAAAATTCAGTACTTTCCACATACACACTCTGAAATAATCTCCTCTTGGCACCACCACCGATTAGACATGTGACCTTGAGCAAGCTAATAGATCTCTCTGTGCCTCAGTTATCTGTAAAATGAAAATAAGATTACCTGCCTCATTGGGTTGTTGTGAAAATTAAGAGTTGAAGCATACAACATTCTTCTAATAGTGCCTGGCACACAGTAAACACTCAAAGTGTTGGTAATGATCATTATTCTCTTTTCCTACGGCTTCAACAGCCAACCTCTATGTTAACATTTCCAAATATTCATCTCCCTTTTCCTAAGTTCTACAGGGGCATTTCTAACTGCCTGGAAGATATCTTCACTTATTTGTCTAGCAATCTCTTCAACTAAAATAGAACTTAGCTTATGTTACAACTTATTTTTCCTGAGTTTTGATGTCAGATAAGGATACCAATCTTTCAAGCTAGGAAACTCAGGGTCACTGGTGATGCCACTCCATTTCTTGTGCAGCTTAAGTGTGCTTCAGGTCCACCCCTCAGTGTGGACCTCTCCTCTCCAACCTCACTGAATGTGGTCCACATTCTCATTACATCACCTCACTGCAGTATATGCAGCTCAGTTCTGTCAGAATTAACTTCCTGAAAAATGCATTTGTCGTTTGTTGTTGGTGGGGATGCAAAATGGTGCAGCCACTTTGGAAGGCAGTTTGGTAGTTTCTTACAACACTAAAATACTCTTAGGATACGATCCAGCCATCATGCTCCTTGGTATCTATCCAAAGGAATTGAAAACTTATGCCTACACAAAAACTTGCAAGTGGATGTTTATAGCAGCTTTACTCGTAATTGCCAAGATGTCCATCAGTAAGTGAATGGATAAATGGTAAATAAACTATCACATATCCAGACAATGGAATATTATTCAATGCTAAAGAGAAATGAGCTATCAAGCCATAAAAAGACATGAAAGAAACAAATGCATATTACTAAGTGAAAGAAGCCAATCTGAAAAGGCTACATACTGTATAATTACAACTATTCTGGAAAAGGCAAAACTCTAAAGACAGTGAAATAATCAGTGGTTGCCAGGAGTTGTGGGGCAAGAGGAATCAGCAGGCAGAACATAGAAGATTTTCAGGGCAATGAAACTAATCTGGATACTCTAATGGTGGACAAAGGTCATTGCACATCTGTCCAAACATGTAGAATGTACATAAGACTGAACCCTAATATAAACTGTGGACTTTGGGTGATTATCATGTGTCAATGTAGGTTTATCAGTTGCAACAAACATATCACTCTGGTGGAGTGTGTTGATGATGGGGGAAGATATGCATGTGTGGGAGCAGGAGGTATGTGGGAAATCGCTACACCCTTCTCTGAATTTTGCTATAAACCTAAAAGTGCTCATAGAAAAATAAAATATGTTTAAAAGTGAATTTGAGTATACCCTAGAGACTGTTATGCACCATGTGAACGGGATGCAGAGTACAAAAGCTCGTATTGTTCATAATTGCTATTTTTAAAAAGCTGGTATAAAAGAACTGTTAATAAACATAAAAACTGATCAAATAAACATAAGAACTAATTTTAAAAACCAAAGAAAAATTATACAACAGCAGACAAGATAAACTGTGAAATAAACAAGAAAATACTACATAGCAATGGAAATAAATATTGCTACAGGAACAATCAACAAAGGTGCATCTTTAAAACAAAACATTGAGGAATAAAACTTAAACACAAAGAAGATGTTCGGTACGATTTCATTTATAAAAAGTTCAGAAATAGTCTAAATAGACTATCTTTTCTGAGTATGTATACATAAGTGAAAAAACTAAGGAACAAAAAATAAGTGATTAAGAATCAGGACAGTGGTTATCATTTTTGGGGCTTTCATGATGTATGACTGGGGAGGAGATGAAGGGTTTTCACAATGTTATATGTTACAGAGGTGTTTATAATTATGCTTTATACACTATATCTGTTTTAATGTTTTAGTGTTTTTTCCTCATTAAGGATTATACTTCTTAATTTTTATGGCAGGAGAAAGAAAGCAATCCAATTACAGTATTTTCCAGTTGAAAACCTCCAATACTTCAGTTGTCCAGAGGACAACTTCCGTATCCCTACCTTGGCAAAGAAGCTTGTCCCAGACTTGTTCCACACATCTCCATCCCACTTCATCCCATGCACCCCAGTTTCTAGCACCACTGACCCCCTTACATTTCCTGTGCATACACATCACAGTCTTCCTCAATACCAGGCCTTCTCACTTCTTTTTCTGACTTTCTTGAATGACATTTCTGTTTTTCACCTGGCAAACTACTCTATCCTTTCAATACTCAGTCTGACGTAACTTCTTCGTTGAAGTTATCTTCAAAACCCCCAGAATTAGCATTTCTTTCTTTCTTTCTTTCTTTCTTTCTTTCTTTCTTTCTTTCTCTCATACCATTTAAAAAGAAATAACTGTGCAATAGTTCTTGACATGCCTATTGCAACGTTCCTTTCCAGGGATCTGTCTCTCCTACTATGCTGGGAGCTCCCAGGGATCCAGGGCCTTTTCTCATTCATCATTGCTTCCCTGGGTAGAGTCAGCTGCTCTCTGCCCACAGCTCTCCTCCCACACACGAAGCAGCCCTCACTACACTGCATATTATCTTTATCTACTTACAGAGCTGTCTCAAGTTATGTTGTACAACTTTATGAGAATTAAAAATGAGATAGTGTGAAAAGCCCAGCACAGTGTTTAGAATGTTTTAGTTTCAGTTACATCGTTGTAAAGGTTTTTTTAAAAAAGTAGTGACTCAGAAATGTGCTAGAGGGCGCTGATTCACTGTTTTGTAATAGACTATTGTACTCAGGTTGTTAACATTTGACTTGCTTATCCAACCAGGTGCCAAAGAAAGAATCAGATTTTTAATAAGCAAAATATCAGCCATTTTTATTTAATAAATTAATTAATACAATTCAGGTGTCTATGTCTATAGTTGACTTGAAATTATTTTGGGGAAGAATAACACAACAACCAGATTGATGGCCGATGGCATAATGTTGCTTGTTTTAGTCCCTGTTTGTCTATATCCCCCAACCTAGGGTTTGTCTGTCAAGAAGTGAAAAGTCAAAGCAGGCAGTGTTGATTTTGGCAGTGGCCCAACTTTCCCTAAAGTAAATAAATGCCAAACAAGGTGTTTCCTCAACTGTCAAATGGGAAGGGTGAACTAGATCATCTTCAGGGTCCCTTTCAATTCCAACATTCTATAATATATACTTCTAGTTCATTAAAGAAACAGGCATGACCTCTTTAAAAAACACACACATACATATATTTGACCAAGAACTGACAAAATTCAATGAAAAGTAAACAACAAAAAATTAAAATCTGCCTTAACAGAAAAAAAAAAAAAAAAAAAGAAGAAGCAAAACCAAACTGGAGTTCCATTTATTCCTTCCATGTAATGCTGGGTTTGAAAAAGCAATATGAGTGACAAATGATTGGCTGCTTGAAAGATGTGTTGATTGTGAAATATTTTCTAGTTTCTTCTATATCTCCACATCTTCTGTTAATAATTATTCTAGCTAAATCTTCTCTTCTTTAGGAGAGGATGATAAAGTAGGTTTATGTTATATAAAGCATTCATCAGCTGATTGAAAGCGTTTTACAATGACTCCATTCACTTCAACCACCTGAAAAACCACAAACATTTATGACAAAAAGTCTTAAAAGTCCAGGAAACAATACTAAATTAAGAGATGGAGACTGTAGATACATTTATTAGTAAATGATTTGTTTTTATGTTTATGAAGCTCAATCGAAGTGACTCACAGTTTGGGTGCAAGATGAGAGTAGACACAAAAAGCGGAAGTCTGGTTTTGCAACTGATTATCTTATGATGTCTGTAGGCTGTGCCGCAGGATCCTAAACTATGACAAATAGTTGTAGTATTTTCTAAAATGTGAGGATGCTCAGTAGTCTATTTTTTGTTTTTTTGATACAAGATCTGACTCTGTTGCTCAGGCTGGAGTGCAGAGGCCTGATCTTGGCTGACTGCAACCTCTGCCTCCTGGGGCTGAAGCAATCTTCCTACCTCAGGCGTGCACCATCACACCCAGCTAATTTTTGTATTTTTGGAAGAGACAGGGTTTCATCATGTTGCCCAGGCTGGTCTCGAACTCCTCGGCATAAGCTATCTGCCACCTCAGCCGCACAAAGTATGGGATTACAGGCGAGAGGTACCTCTCCTGGTCCAGCAGTCTATCTTTAACAAAGATGATCTACTTTGACAATTTTTTTGCTTGTTCATTTAAGTTTCATGAGATTAAAGGTAAACAATTATGGTGAAAGTTTAATAGTTTTGATGTAGCTATGCTTATAACTCAATATTTTTAATGATTATAATGTAGCATTTTGAGTACTTTAAATAATTAAAATTCAAGTTTAGAACATTGTTTTATTTTGAGCTTTATGCTCTAATCCATAATTACTGTTGGCTGTATGTCTCTTACAGTTCTTAGCCTATCTGAACCTAGCTTCCTAACTTATAAGATGTGGCTGTAGCTATTATCTTCCTTACAGTATGCAGATGTGTACAAATTTCTTCAAACTTTGCTAGGCTTCAGTAAGACTGCTATTATCATTGCTCTCTAGTAAGCTTTAGCATAATAATGGTGTAAACTTGGACTAGGCAATGTTTTTATGAATTTTAGCACATTTTACAAAATAAGCCTTCATGTGGGCTCATTACATACCATTTAAGAAACAAAACTTCTTTTACAGAATTATAAAATATTCTTTCATTCCCTACTTCTTCCTCTGACATCAAAAATTTTTTTTAATTAAAAATGACCTCTCTTCAGTAGTGAATTCACAAAGGTCCTCTCATCATCCATAAGACTCTTAAAACATGCACTAGGCAACACAGAAACCCTATTTAGAAGTAGAGAAAACATGCAGTAAGTTATATAAGATATTCTCCCTGCCAGGGTCTTTTTCAGGAGATCCAGTGTACTCTGAGGTGCCATGGTTGACTCTCCACGTGTGCAGGTGTGGCAGAAAAGCCAGCTGAATAACCAACCCTCCCAACCACACTGCTTGCCCACACCCTTTACACCCACTCCACATTGTCCTATGTTCTCTAGGAAGTCTGCTTTGCTGGCATGGCCATGCTTTCTGGATTGCACAGTGTCATGAACTCAGAAGGCATTCTTATGGGTAATGGCTGAAGTTTAGCAACAGTCTGTTGATTACTGGTGGTTTACAACATCCCACACAAGTGGTGTGTTATTTTAAGTTGTGCTTTGGAAACTGGGCTCTCTATCCCACTTGGGACCACCCTGTGTTTAGCAGTCATATAAGCAGCTGCTTGCTTACCTTGTTAACATCTGTCTTTCACATGTACCCTGTCCTGGAGATTGAATTTAAGGGCCTCCCCATAGCTCGGAGGTGACAGTGTTGAAACAGCTCCAGGATCTAGTTGGAGCATCTTTCAGGGCCACAGTTCACAGCTGAGAGGTTAGTGATGTTAGCTCATTATAAGAACTATGTTCTTTCTTATCTCATTCAGGCTGCTATAACAAAAACATCATAGACTAGGTGGCTTACAAACAGAAATTTATTTACCACAGTTCTGGGGACAGGGAAATCCAAGATCAAAGCACAGCAGATGTGGTACCTGGTGAGGACTCACTTCCTGGTTCACAGATGGCCATCTTTTCACTGTAGCCTCACATGTTGGAAGGGACAAGGGACCTCTCTGGGGTATCTTTTATAAGGGTACTACTCCCATTCCCGAGGGCTCTACCTTCATAACCTAATTACCTTCCAAAGACCCCACATCCTAATACCATCATATTAACGATTAGGTTTCAACATATTAATTTTGAGAGGAGGCAAACATTCAGTCTGCAGTAAACTCAATGTTAAGGTCTTCTGGGACCAGAGTCTTCTGTACTCCATTCAGTCATTAATCCACCAATTTATTCATTCATTCATTCAGTCAGTCAGTCAATTCATCAAGCATTTTTTGAATACCAAATTTTTTGAATGCATTTTTTGAATGCCAGGCACTGTGTAAGAATCATGTATATACAACGAGCAAGAGACACAATCCCCGCCCTAAAGGACTGTAGTCCAGTGACTTTGTGTCTTTCTAAGAGTGAGCCACCTAAGGGCAGTGTTCAGTAATAGCAATCAGTTTTCAGTTGTTATTGCAATTGATATTTCAATTGTGATAAAAAAATTCTGTGAATTAATCTTTCAAAAGAATCACGACTTCCTTAGTCCTTTTTGTATCAAAAAATATGGAGGTTTCAATATATAGAGTGCTCTAAGAATTCTCCTCAGAACTCCATTAAATGGCCTGGATTCATTCTTTTGTCAGTAAAACAAATTCCTTCAAGAGAGGAGTAAAGGAGTTTAGAAATCAAGATTATTAAGGAGACAATAAATAGAAATTCATTTTATTTTACTGGAGGTCTCTGATCCTGGAGAAAAGTGGTAAACAATAGACACTGAAAAGTACAAAGTGAGGAAAACTGACAAGATTTCGCTTTACACAGAAAGGTACTTCTAGTGCTTCTAGTGTCCTGTTACTACCATTTCTTTGGAAGAAAAAAGGAGTGCCTAGACCATTGAAAACGTTTTTTGTTCAGAAAAGAATTCCTAAATAAATACTAAAAACACTTTTCATTATTTAATTTGGAATGTGCTGGGCGGGCTGACTGTTTTTAGAAGCTTCTTTCTTCAGAAATTCTACTGAAATCATATGAACGTTCTTTGATAAAGACTTCCCCATAACAAATTTCTAGAGATATGTTGAAGGAGTAGCACTTTTACTTTTCTGATTTAGAAAGTACTCCAACTGTCTGCATTAATCACAATGCTTATATAATTGGAACTATTTCTTTTTCAAATTAAATGGAGCGAGGAAGAGACCCTCCTGCCCTGGAGACTGGTCTACTTTTCCAGTCTCATTTTCTATCACCCGCCACTACATATACACCCTGTACTCCAGCTATATCATTCCAGGTGAAGTCCCTGAACAAGGCAAGCTGAAAATACAAATGGCAGAAATATTTGAACAATTTCCTGGGCTTATTAAGGGATAGCCAAGATGACTGGAGCAGAGCCATTGCAGGCAAACATGCTCTTCTTATAATAAATAAGACTCAGACACATATACCATTAGGGATCCTTGACTCATTATCTTTCTGAGCAATACTTTCACAAAATATGCATTCCTTTGGCCACACATTTTGCCTGTGGGCTAGGAGTTAAACATTCCCTCTCCAGACTCATTCAAGGAGCTAATTGTCTTCTACCCAGACTATGGAAACGGCCTCCTAACCTCTTCCCCATTGGGTTCAGCCTCTACACTGAAGCTAAAATTGCCTTTCTAAAATGCAAATCTGATTATTTAAAAAGAAAATTCTTTAATGGGTTGCCATTGCTTGCAGCGATTTCTAAGTAGAGGGTACCCTCTCCCCGCCCCACCTCACCCCAGGGAGTAAACATATGGAATATAGGGGGCATATCAGAACCATCTCAGGGATTTTTCAAAGCTTCACACACACAGGTATGTGTGGCATCATCACCACCCCTCACCCATGTCCCTTTTGCTCCCATACACATTTCCCATCCCATGAAAATTGCTGCCATGCTTGCTGAGTGATGGGTGTTATGTTGTAGCCCTCAGTTATGCTGAGGCATAAAAATGGTTGAGCAGCCGTCATGGCAGAATAAAGTCCAGATTCCTTAGCATGTCCTACAAAGTCCTGCACAATAGCCTCCCTGCTTGCTGCTTCAGTTTCATCTTCACCCATTCGCCATCACACACCCTGTGGGCCAACACCACCAGTCTGGAGAATTCCTGAACCAGGTTTGCTTTTCCGTATTTGTTTCTTTATTCTATTCTATTTACCCAGAATGCACTTTTCCTCTCACAGCTAGTAAATTTCTGTTTAACCTTTAAGAAGGCATCAACAATTGTATCCTCAGCCAAAGTCTGCCCCTGGATTCCAGGCTTGTACATCTCCACTTGGACTTTTAGAAAGTATCTTAAACTTAACATGGCTAAAACAGCCTCCTGGACCCACTTCCCACTACTTATTGCTCCTGCAGTCAGCCACATCTCAGTTCATTGCAACTGACTCCCCAGCTCATAATCCAAGTCTTTGTTGCAGTCTGTGAGGGTATGTATCATCTGATCCTATTCCTATCACCCTCCCCTCACCCACTCTGCTCTAGCCACACTGGTCTCCTAGTCCTGAACACACCAAACACACACTGAGCTCAGGGCCTTCGAACTGCTGTTCTATCTGGAATGCTCCTCTCTCTTAGATGTCTCTGTGATTCATTCCCTTATTTCTTTCAAGTGTCTGATCCTAAGTAATCACATCAGAAACCACTGTTTATGGGACAGTATCAATTCACCATCACCTTACATCCCCTCCCCTTGCTTTATTCTCCACGGTACTTACCACTACTTGACATCCTGCACTATTACTGTTATTATTTGTTCCCACTAAAACATAAACTATATGAGGGCCAGCTTTTATTATTCCTATTCTCTACCATACCTTCAGTTCCTAAAACAATACTTGGCATATAGTAGATGCTCTGTAAACATGTTACTGTCATTCTTGTTATTTGTTAACTCAACTGAAAAGTGATGTGGGACTTCCATTTAAACAATACTGCACTCAATATATAAATTTCCTTCAGTTCCTTTCCAAAACCCCATTAAATTAACAGCAAATAGATTTTCAAAATGACACATAGAATGGAAGTGGAGACATCAATAAAGGCTAGCCTGATCACATTTAAAATTACGGCCTCCTCTTCCCAGTCTCCTTACCCTGCCTTTTCCCTCTATAGCACCTATTATCTTCCAATAAGTATAAAGAAAGAGGGGAATGGATAAGAGAGCTAAATCTTCATTAGTAGGTAATTTTAGACCTTACTGTAAACAAGTACACAATAGATGTAACAGCCAAAAGAATTAGAAATTGGTTACTTCTGGGAAGTACAAACTAAGAATGAGAAGGGAAGGGAGAGAGGATTTATTGTTTTGTTTTTTAAATAAGCCGTCTAGTACTATTTTACTTTTCCAATCATGTATGTTTATAATTTATGCCAAATAAAAATTCAATTAATAAAATCCCAGAACCAAGAGGGAAACTGTATATCCACGAAGAAAAGTCATAATACAACTTTGTCTATTTTTATTCTTTACATGGTGACTACATGTCTTGTTGAACAGAATTTGAACGTATTAAAATAGATGACCAAAAACTAAATATTTAGACTATGTAGTGGAACGTATGATTTATCACAGTCATTTCTTGAAAACTTATGAGTACTTCATTGACATTACATGCATAAAGCAAATATCTAGCTGAAACATTGCTGAAAAAAAATACGTCATTTGGTCAGTAAATTAAATAAACTGCAGAAAGAAACTATTTCTTAACATGAAGCTAAAGAGAAGAGAATCAAGCCAATGGGCTTTGCCACAGACAGGGAATACACAGGGAACAGGGAAAGGATCAGGCCCCCCCCTGCTTGAGCCTTGCTTTCCTCATCTGTAGATTTAGGGGTCTCAATCAGGTCATCTCAAGTTCCTTAAACTTGCTTAAAAAGCACCAAACTTTGAGTTAGACCTTCACAGACTTCCCTAACTCCTTTTTCCCCAAATTAAGCTATGACAAAGATGACCGTATGTCCCAGTTCACCTAGTATAATCTCGGTTTATATCTGTTGTCCTCGAATAACAATTAATTGCTCTTCCTTTAACTCTCAAATGTGCCTCCACTTAGAAGATAAATTACATGCTCCTCATACCCATGACTATATTCATTTTAATCTTGTTTTATATTTGTAAGAAATCACACGAATTTACTTTTAAGCTTACACATATAGCATTTCACAGCTTGCTTTCTCTTAATACTTGGAGAAACTTCAGATTCTTTTGTGAGTGGTTTGTGAACTACCAAAAGTTTTTTTTTAACTTGGCTGGGTGTTATGACTTATGCCTCTAATCCGAGCACTTTGGAAGGCTGTGGCAGAATCGCTTGAGATAGGAAGTTTGAGGCTGCAGTGCGCTATGATCGCGCCACTACACTTCAGCCTGGGTGATGGAGACAGACCCTGTCTCTAGAAATAAAAATAATTTTTTAAGAACTGAGTAAGTCAAATGTAAATTTTCCTTTTCAAAAACAAATTATTCAGTATGCAAAACATTCTGTTAAGACATATTTTCTGATAACCTTAGAATATGTGGTACTAAAAACTATGACTAAAATATTTGCGGAAGAATTCATTATCTTAGGTGATATATTTTAATAATTAAAATAGTTCCAGAACACGGCCTTCTACCTGACTTTGACAATAAAAACAATGTTCTCAAAAGAATGTTCTCTCTGAAGATTCTGGGTCTCATCCACCATCATAGGTCTCATCTACCATCAACTGAAATAAGCTAATCAGTTACAAACAAGGAAATATACTTAAAAAAAGAAAAGACAGGTTCTCACTCTGTCTCTAAGGCTGGAGTGCAGTGGCACAGTCATGGCTCACTGCAGCATAGAACTCCTAGGCTCAGGCAATATTCCCACCTCAGCTTCCCAGGAATATACCACTTTTACTGCACTGACAAGCTCTGTATGCTAGTAATTCTCAAATTTTCTTTAAGGCTAGGACCAAGAGTCCTGCCAATCCCCTGAACAACAGCTCACACATTATCCAATGAACTTGAAACACTCCTGTCATAGTGAGCAGCATTGAAACAGATTCCATAATTGATTACTTAGTTTCAAGGCAGATTCAACATTGCTTGGTTTTCAAGTTACAAAAAGTTGCCTAGTTTTACTCAAATATGCACTATCCCTGACAAAAAACATGTTTCATTATGAAGAGCTGTGATTTATTTCAGCATTTTTTCCCCACTTAACCACTTAAGTCACTGCCTGAGGAAATTTCTCTTTAAGGAAATAAATACCAGGTTCGTTAGAAGAAAAAAAACCACATAACTTTAATTCATTTTGTTTTAAAGATGCGTATCTTTAAAAAGACTACTTTAAAATGAACTAATATGTTAGACTGGATCATGCTGTGGTGACTAATGTATTGTCTAGCCTTAACCTAATGAAAACAAAAGAAAAGCGAGTTTGGCACTCACTTGCACTTTTCATCTCTGTTAGAAAGTATGTCTCATTTTGGATCTGAGATCAGGTTTGCTTGGTAACCTCAAAGAGTAATTTTCCTTTTTTTGTTTCTTTCAAAATTTCCTTTTGATCATTTCAGACAGTTCATCCTTTTGAGTGAGAAAAGAGTAAAAGAGAGGAATGTTGAGTGAGGTTAAGTAAACGAAGAATCTGTCACATAAAGCAAGTTTAAATCCTAGTAAGAGCATCCATGCAGGACAAACGGAAGCATTATTCTTTTGAAAACATTATTCTTTTAAACAGTGTGTAATGACATCCTCCCTAGAGACTTTCCATGAGAGGGGAAAAAAATTACTTCCTCAGAAGTCGTTTTCTGGATTCCAAGCATAATAAGTGAAGCACAGTTAAAAGTCAAACTTGTGTTTTCTTTATGCAAGAAGGTTCAAAATTAGAACTGCAGAAAGGTACTTATAAGTTTCTCCAACTTGTCTTTTGGTTACATACTGGTATGGCTGTGAACTAAAAGAGCAAATAAGAGGAAAGGTTACTGTTGTTACTTTACACCTATAAATCAGTGAGTGTGTCCTTACTGTAAAATTTGAGCTGAACATATTTTCTGTTTCAAAGGAGAAATATATGACTCAAATATGCTGAATGTATGATAATTTATTAAGTTCCTTTTAAGTATATCATTTTCTTATGCTCAAATGGAAACTATGGATTATTTTTCTAGTATTGTATGCTGCTGTTACCTTCTGAGGAGCTGATTGAAAATTTTATGCTTTTGAAAGTTGGGTGCTACTTAAATATCAGAAGTTGGCTATTGTTTTAAATATTTAAAATGTGTTTAAACAACAATTAAGGTTAATAAGCAGAGAAAATACTTCTTTTGATTCAAATACTATTTTATACATTTAATGAATATACATCCAAATAAAGATCTCTCTTCAAAAATTTTGGAAAATGTTAATGCATTTTGAATATAATGGAACAGAGAAGAAAAACACTAGAGAAAATTCACAATTACGATGTTTATTTAGCAAAATAAACTTGAAAAAGTTTTCCTATTTAAAAAACATAAGAATCATATCCAAGTTTTAGATTCTCCATCTTCTTTGGTATGAAAATCAACATTCATAATAGAAAAAATTTTATTTTGAAAGGTTTAGTCATTGGGTGTACAACAGTTTTCCATATAAGGAAAATACAGTATTATCTGTAATCATTTTACTTACTGAACCACCAATGAATGCATACAAGTAACCAATTATATGTGTGCAGAGACCAGCGTCAAGGAAATATTCATTCAGATAAATGTTTTCTAATAAAATATATTTTAAGTTTTTAATGATCTTCTGCTATCATTTTTTGCTATATTATCTGAATAGCCATCCAGACCTGTAGTAAAAGATCCTATTAGTTACGTAACTCAAGAAGTACTTCCCCAAGGAAGCTGACACCATCATACCAGGACTTAGCAACATTTATCTTTCAACCTGACTGTACCATTAAAATTTTTTTATATTTCTCAGAATTGTATTCTTCAGTCTTTTCCATAATATAGTATAAGGAAATTGCTAATAGCATTAAATTAATATTAATAAAACCCAATTCTATCTAAACCTTTTTCTCATAAGAAAAAACATTACTTTAAAAAACAGACTTTTTGTTTCTTCTAAAAGTAGTACTACATGGATTGCTCAATTAGCAATGACAAATACTTCCAGAAACACCATAGGACCACCAAGCTATTTCTACTGCTTTGATAAATTCTTTGCCTGCTCCAATTTCTCCATGTTCCTGCTTTTTTCTGTCCAAATATCTTCCCTTAATTTGTTAAAATGAATCTAGGGGAAAAAAATCTGATAATCTGGGGTAAAGAAATTTTGTTTTGTATAGCTTCTTGTGATCACAAAATGACCAGGTAATTTATATCTTCAGTGCTAACACTGTGATTGGGAACAAGAAGAGTACAACCACAATAAAATACAGCTATCTATTAGAAGAACTGCATAAAGACATCTTTGGCCATGTAGGCTCTGGGCCCTCTGGAAATAAGTCAGTTGCATTGCCAACATGACAAAGAAAATAGCAATGTTCAGGATCAAGAACAATCTGGTATAGGAAGCAGACAGTGATGGGGCCCTGCTGTGAGTAGTTGTCATCATCCGTGCCTGTCCAAACCGGCCTTTCATCAAGCCCCCATTTTTATGTTTTTCATATGTTACATCTGCAAAATCTAAAAGGTCTTTCATTTCTTCATCTTCATCTATGGGTAGTTCTTTCTGTGCCAAAATCTGAGCTTTCTGTCTAATCTTTTTCTCATTGACTTCAATCTGTGCAAAAATATCAGGGACAGCATCCACAAATTTATAGCGCTTGCCTGCCCTTCGGTTTTTCTTTGACTTGCTTTGCTGCTGCTGTTGCTGTGATATGGCAAAAATCCTGTCAATGGCCTCCTCAGTCTGTCTCTTATCTGAAAATCTCAGCAGGCGCTCAGCAGTCTTCCTAAAGCTAGCTGTGTTCCGGACTCGGGACAGTATCTGCTTCTCCAGCAGCTGAAACACTGGCTTAAAATGCTGCAGGTTCTGTTCCACAATTGCAGCATAGTCCTTCACCTCAGGGACAATGCTGCTCTTGATGGCTGAATTCCGGTCAAACAGAATTTTGTGACGATCAGCAATGACCTGTGCAAAGGCAGACTGTCCTGTGGCCTCACCTGTCCACAGGTACGTTGCGTAGGCATGTTTGCTGGTGGCTACGAACACATCCAGTTGCTGAGAGTCTCCGTGGATAGTGAAGCTCTGAACATCTATAGATGGCCCTATGAAGAGGTAAGCTGCCCTGGTGATGGGACTTCGGAGGTGCATGGTGACATTCACATAGTTTGTCCCATTGTAGGGATAGCCCCGAGGATATGTCACTGAGGCAAAGGTTGCTTTCTCGCTGTAGCCAGTATCGTCCATCCAGTACATTTTATAGAGACCATCTCTCTGCCTGATGAAAGCCCCATGGACACCATCTACCACAGTCTCCTCAAAAGGAACATCCACATTGTGGAAGAAGCTTGCTGCTGTCTCCAGGGGACTCTCCTCTCCCAGGTGTATTTGGTCTACAAGGAGAAGCAGCTGTGGATGTAGGAGGATGAGATTCCTCTGAACATTCTTCAGGTTGAGCTGGGGGTTGTAAGCTCCCACACCTTCTCCTCGGATGAAAACCACCCCATTTTTCTCCTCTGCTGCAACCACTCTCCCCTGACAACTAGCTGCCAGGTCATGCTTGTATTTAGACCATTTTGATGAGCAGTCTTCTGTGACCTGACCCTCCCAGGGAGAAAAGCAGCTCTTTGACACAGCTGGGGAAAACATCAAAACATTGTTGAAGAAGGTGTACTTTGGCCCGTACAGAGCCTCAGTAATGAAAGGCACACCATTGGGAGCAAAAGTAAATGAGTTTTGATCAGGATGTTCATGCCCTGCATTAAAATTTCTCCATCCTTTGATCCAATCTTTGTATTTGTTTCTGTGGACAATGTCATATATTGCACGTCCTCCCAGTTTTCCAGACTTGAAGGAAAGGAAAGATCTATTGATTTCTGCAGGTAGTGCACTTCCATAAGTCACGACACCCCAGTCTTCAAAATAATGCAGTGTAGGGGTGCCAAAGTCTGGAGGAGGAACCGATTTCAAGCTGGCATCATACCTGAAATTAATTTTAAAAAATTAAATGGTTTTCTGATGGAAGTGAAAATAACACATAACATGGTAATGTGGAAGACGCGACATACAAATGCTACCCAGAGCACTGGCAGCACGGAGTGGATTAGGGACAGTTCTGAAAATATCCAAGGACAATCAGTATACACAAAGGGAAACCCTTGGTGACTGGAAGAGGAATATTTCTTTATCATTTGTGATCCTTGGGTTTGGGCCCAAAATGATTTCTGCTCTAATCTCTACATGGACCATCTTCATTTGATGATGTCAGAGTAACCATCCAATCTACTGGGCCTCGTGGATTTAGGCACCTCATCCAAATTTCTGGCTGAGGGGCTCCTCTTCTAGAAATGCCATGTTAGAATCTGGACTCTAACAAGCCTTGAGCTGTAATGAAGTATAGTTCTGCAGTAACTGATATTACTGAATGTTTGGCACTGAAAGCAGTTCTCCCTCAAGATTTTTTTCCTTGAAAAAATAAACTGAAATAGAGGAGGACTTCAAATATTAGATAAAATGTATCACCAACACCACATCTCAAAATATAAACGAATGAAGTTTCAGCCAACTGTCTTATACTGGGGGATTTATAATTGTGCCTACCACTGACTAGCCAGGACCAAAGGTTTGGTTTTGTTTTAATCTGCAGATGATGCCATGCTTCTTGGACAATAAATCACTTCTTATTTTTATTTATGATAAATGTTTATTATTAAGTACTATGTACTTTTTCCCTAAAGTGAATCAATCACCTGTAGTAGAGTTAATCTTATTAGTGTTTGATTTTGACTGCTTCATCTGTTGTTCTATAGTCTCAGTTTCAAGACATCAGAAATTATATCTCTACTTAGGTCTAGTATAATGTTGGCTTAATAAATGTGATTTCACAGGTGTAGATGTAAGCTGAATGGGCCATCTTACTCTCAGTTTTTGGTCAGTTTGCATATTGCCATAAAGGCAGATTTTTAAGTTAGACTTAGCATTAAACTGACCTATTATATTAATCCTGTAGTTAGCTTTATAGAACTCTCTTGGTTGGATATTTACGGGTAACTTATTTACGGGTCACACTATTAAGTAATTACGTCATACTCCTGAGAGAACTCAAGGATGGTTGCATCTTAATATATTTAGTTTATCTATGAAAATAATCTTAAATTGTTGGTTAAACTATAGCCAGTTACCATTTTACTAATATTTTTTCCTTAAATTTTTATATTTTGAAAAGAAAGAATAAAGAGAAGCAAACCACAAGAAAGCTTGTTTTGGAGTTGAATGCAAATTTCAACAGCTTGAAAAGACATCAGGGATTAATGACTAATCAGTTCCCTCTAATTTTGATTTTAACTTATTGGATGCCAACAACATATTTGGCAATACTTTAAAAAGGAGACCCAAGCTTCTCTTTCTGGGCTTAAAAGATTAAGGCAAAAAAATTTACACGGTCCTTTTATTATCAAAGTGAAGCTGTCAAATACTGTCAAACACTTTTAAACACTTTTGAAAATTTAGCAACAGCTTTGCTATTAGAAGATTATAATGCTCCATTTACCAAAACAAAGTATTTTACTAGCTTTTTTTGGTGTGATTATCAGAATCACCTAAATTTTGTGTTTCATTTTATATGATTTCAAAAAATGATGTAAAATCAAAACATGTTTATTTATGAAATAATGCAAGTGTAGGACATTTCTAATATGAGAACCAAAAACTGAAAACAGTAATTAGATGTTAAACATAAAGAAATGTTTCTAACACTACCTATTAGGTACTATGCTCACTACCGGGGTCTAGTGCACACGTACCACTGCATCTAAAATAAAAGTTGAAATTTTTTTTTTAAAAAAGAAAAGTTTCTAAGAGTTTCAAAAACTGTGGTATGAGTTGAATTGAAACGTCATATACTCAGGTGGCATGGAGAAAATATTTAAAAAGTGCTTTAGTTTTTCTTTTTAAATGCAAAAAAGCAAGTGCATAGCACGAATAGTACCCTTGGGTACCATTTCTCTTTAAAGCTAGCCCAGTGTGTCATACCAGAGAAATTCCGTGTGCAGGGTGCACCAGCGCTGCCCTTTGGACGGTGTTCCTGGACCTTCCACCGCACGGTTCCTTCTGATTTGGTCAGCTAGCCAGTTACCACTGCCATTACGCATGACAAATTTATCAAGGAACACTAACTGGCTTTCTGGACCATAAAACCAGTTGTAATTTGAGTCCGCAATAGCCACAGTCCTTTGAAACCCTAGGGAAATAAGTTGGAAAGAATTAAGATACATTGAAAACTTCATACTCCTATATAGGTCTAAACAATGATTTTTCAAATCTAGTTGCAAATTAGAATTGTGTAATTGAGAGGATAAAATAAAAGAAAAATCACAATCCTCAGATTTTATTCCAGACCAGTTAATTAGAATCCCTCAAAAGGTCTTCATGATATGTTGTGTGCAAGCTTGTATTTGTTATGTGGTACCTGTCATTGGTAACAGAAGTGCTACACCTATTGTCTGCCTTCCTCATTTTCCAGTGTTCATGCTATACATGATTATATTTGCATATATACATGGGATATCCTCTTGCGCAGTTTGGGTTCCTGAACCTGGAATGAACACTAGCTCTCCCACAACTCAACGTGCATTCTAGGCCAAGATAATAAAATAACATGCTTTAATTTGGCTTCAATAAAGTCTAAGTTATACTATATATAAAGTTCAGGGGAGAGACTGAGTTTCTACAGGAAGAAAATTTAATTCCCAGAGTAGCTCTGCCAGTATGTACTGCTGGAAGTTAAAGGAGAGAAAATGCAAGGATCTTAAAGCCATATATCATTTTTGGAATAGGGAAGAAAAATAAAAGCAGGTAAGACTGGATACGCTCCGTGTGTTCATGAAAAAAGAAGCAGCATGAGAGAAAACTCAGCCAGACAAAAAAAATGCTACTAGAGTATCAACTGTAGAAAAAAAAAAAAAAAGAGAGAGAAATGTAGTTGAAAACAGATTGCTTTAACATAGAACCTCTTCTAAAATGTTACCATGATTATATTTATGTAATTTACGGCTAATGTTTTTGTTCCTAATAATTTAGTAAGTGATCTTGTAAGTATACCCTATTTTAAAATGATATTTCCTGAATCTTCTACTAGTCTGTGAATTCCTTGAAAGCAGGAGATGTTTTATTCCTCTTTGAATCCTCTGCCCTAGTACAGTGCCTGGCATACAGATGTTCAATAAAAGTTTGTTTAATTAACACAAACATATAAATGCTGCTTTTAGACATGTTCATACTGTCTTTTCCACTTTAGGAAGTAGCCACAGACACAGCTCACAGCAAATACAATTTCTGATGCTGTTAGCCTTTAGATCTCAGCTTAAATTACAAAGCACTGAAACCTCTGAAAGGCCCCTTGCTTTAGGTAGCCTTTGTTTACTAAGATGAATTGCAAAACAGGCCTCTCCTGTATGTCTAAGAAAAAGCAACAAAGCAAATTTTTTTTGAACGTAAGTCTAAACTAAATCTTAAAATGGTCCTTATGCTCTGCAGTATTTTTTGCACTACTCCAATAATGGAGATTCTATTAATCTGTATGTATACTACCAGAGCCAAAAGATTTAAATACTGAATTCTTTGTTGTAGGTCTAGAATCACCATTTAAAAATTGCATTTCCTTGGGGAAGGAGGAGGAAGTAGGGGATATCTATCCTGATAAAATTTTCCTTTATAACTTGTTCTAACATCTTGGTCCTGTTTTAGAAATAAAAAAAGGTTACAAAGTTCTCTAGAAATGAATATATTATTAAATCATGTATATCTTTTTTTTTTAGAGCTAGTTTTCTTAGAAGGCTAAATGTCACAGCAATAAGAAATTACAAGTTTTACAGCAATTTTTTTTTTTACTTTTCTATACTATTTACTTCAATAAAATATTAAAATACTAAAGCTCCAACTTAAATGTGTAGGTGTAATCCTTCATTTTGAATCGTGTCTGTGTAGTTTGAAAGAAAAAACTGAAAACCAAAAATTAAAAATAGGATTGATCAGGGATCACATATAAAGGAAAACTGACAGGTAATCACAAATGTTTATATTTTGCTTTCAATGATGAAGATGAGTCTGTATATGTACTCAAGTTTGGATATATATATATATATATATATAAAAGTATTGAGGGGCCTAGAAATTGTATTTAATCCATAACCCTCCAAGCTTTGTAATACCTAAATCATAAATACATTAGCCTCCAAAATGTTCTGGCTATAGGCAACTCTTGAATTCAATTTTTCTTTGATTAAAAAGAAATCTATTTAATTTCAATATGACAAACTCTAAGGACCTAATTTCTCTGCTTAGTCTAGCTCATTTTCATAATCAGAAAAAATTACAATAGTTTCATGTTTTCACACTTCTGACTCCTCACTGTACCTGGCAGGATGGTTCTATACATAAATGCAAAGTGTTGTTTAAGCCACGGATGGCCAAAGTGGTTGATGTTGAAGTGCCTCTGGACGAGAAACATGTATTGGAAGAGTGATCTAGTGGTGTAGCTGCCATATGCAACTCCTTCATAGAGGGAGCCATCCGTCACCTCCCTGAGCAAGATCAGAGATTTCTCCATGATGGTCAGAACTTGTTTGGTCCATAAGTAGGCTTCTTGAAGATATCCTGAAGGATGAAAACACATGGAAGCAATGACTAAAGGCTGTGACAAAGCATAAACAAAAATATGGCTAAATAAAACCCTCTGAGTTATCTAACTCGTTTATATTACAAATCGCATTTTGTAAAACTCCAACTTGTCAGTGTATAAATAACATCCTGTAATCTAGGTTTGTGATGGTCCCTGGTATAAGTTAAGAAGTTCTTCCTGGCTAATATGGTGAAACACTGTCTCCACTAAAATTACAAAAAATTATCTGGGCGTGTTGGCAGGCGCCTGTAGTCCCAGCTACTTGGGAGTCTGAGGCAGGAGAATGGTGTGAACCCAGGAGGCGGAGCTTGCAGTGAGTGGAGATTGCGCCACTGCACTCCAGCCTGGGCGACAGAGCGAGACTCTGTCTCAAAAAAAAAAGAAGTTCTTGACTCTATAAATGAAGATAAACCCTTAAATGAGTATCAGTCACTTTCTGATCTTCAATAAACTCTATTACGTGTAAGATCACAAGAGGATTTGTATATTAAGATTTTAATCAGTGTTCCTAAAAAACAATACTTGAAAATATTTTTAAAAGTTTATCTCTTCACAAAACTTGGCATCATTATTTTATAGAATTTGTAATAGGTTGCACATACTATAAATGCTAAACAGACAGTCTTCAATTCATATTGTCATTAGAAGGCAACCTCTCATCCTTTATGTGCTTTAGATCCCACAGGATCTGAAAAGGCAGCAAAGTGGGGCTGAGAAACCACTGGAAAGGCAAATTAATAATGAAAAATTCACCTGGGAATCCTGAAACCACCAGAAAATGAGCTACATGATTTTGTCCAAGCAATTCTTCCATCTGTCACATTTTAATCTCCCCACTGAAAATCAAGTCTATAAAAATTTATAAAACCTTTTAACTCAGAAATGCTCGCTTTCTAGAATTGTTGCACTTAGTTGACAATAACAACTCCTCACATTTCTGTAACATTTGTAATTTATATAGCACTGAGCAGAATCTTAGTTAATCCTTTTAACAACCCAATTATGTATTATTGCCCCAAAACAGAAAGGCTCACTTGTTCAAGACCTCTGGCACATGACTAAAAATGAATACAACTTTAATCTCAACCTAGGTCTTTAGATTTAAGGGTTCACTTAAAAACACGCCACCCTTGAGAATAAAATTAAGCCCAATGCTTCCTGGTGTGGATGTAGCCACACTGCTTTACTGCAATTTGGTCCAACCAGCTCTGGGCCTAAATATAGGTCACAGGCTAAGACTTGGCTCCTGACTAACGCGGGCAACTCAGCTCTCAGGCTTGGGTACGCAGAGGTGACTGTTCATCATACCCTGGCCTCTTCTGCCACCTATAGCTGACATGTCAATATTCTGGATAGTTTTCGATTTCCATTCTCTACCATTCCAGTTTAAAATTCTAATTATGTTCATTCTTTTCCCCTGTGTCTTCCATCTCCCACCAGATACCAATGTGACTGATGCCTAAAATCAGGCCACTGTCCCCAGGATACCAACATTACCTAATTTTCCTTATTTGTTCCTTACAACAACCCTCTTCAGAAGATATGAGGCCATGTCTACCAAAATATTTTGTAAATTGCAAATCTCTGTCAATACAAGGTACTGATATTGTTGTTAACTGAAGCTATGCCCTGTATTTTTTTTTCTGCCACCCGTACACCTTGCCTGGAACGTTCTTTAACTTCCCCTTAAGTTCTCCTATCTATCTTCAAAGTTACAGGAAGAAAATTACTGAAAGAACGCTGCTCTCTTGAATTCCAAGTTAATATACTCATTTTATATTTAACCATAAGGCTTTTCATGGTATCTTTTATTTTACTCTCTGTGGTTATTGTAACTACGGTGTAATCATTTAAACATTTCACATCTGTCTTCTTTCCAACTGATTTCTACCTCCTTCTGTCCAGTCTTGTCATAAATGTGTGTACTTATGTGGGGCTCTGGAAGAGTGTCTGCCAGGGCCACCATAACTTTAGTCAGAAAATAAATGCATAGGAAAATTCCTGCCAGGGCAAAATGACATATTTTGATTCAATCTAAACCAGTATTATTTTGGGTCACTGCTTATTATTTGGAATAATGTTATTTAGAAAGACTGAAGAAAGAAACTACTCCTCTCATTAAATAAATAAAAATTTATTTAAGGAAATAAAATTATAGTAGATTAAATTTAAGCCCTGAGGCAGAAATTTGGCTCACCCAAGAGATCCTTTCACCATTTCATGATGGTGTCGTTTCATAGGCCTGGGGGTTTATAAATGGTTTGTTAGTGGATTAACACATTGTTTGCATTTTGACGTTTTACTTTTCCTTTCCTTTCTATTTGTTTGTTTATTTATTTATTTATTTATTTATTTAACACTGAGTCTCACTTTGTTGCCGAGGCTGGAGTGCAGTGGTGGGATCTCGGCTCACTGCAACCTCTGCCTCCCGGGTTCAAGTGATTCTCCTGCCTCAGCCTCCTGAGTAGCTGGGATTATAGGCATGCGCCACCATGCCCATTTTTCAGTAGAGACGGGATTTCCCCATGTTGGCCAGGCTGGTCTCGAACTCCTGTCCTCAAGTGATCTGCCTGCCTTGACCTTCCAAAGTGTTGGGATTACGGGCGTGAGCCACCGCGCCTGACCTGATGTTTTAATTTTCTTTATGTTTTTGTGAGAGTAGGGGAAAAGGGGAGCTAGCATGAAAATTCACTTTCATAACTAAATTTTGCTTAAGTGATTATAAATGAAATTTCCCTTCTGAGAGAGATAACAAAATACAGTAGAAAGAGATTGAACTTTATGGATGGCCAGAAGTGGGTCCAAATCCCAGCTGCCTTATATGGTTGATGTGAAGATTGAATAAAATATGGAAAAAGACTAGCACATGTCATATGCTCAGTAAATGTTAGTTTCTTTTCCTCTAAGACCCAATTAAAAGTGAAGGTTGGTTGATATGACAAGGGAGAAAGCTAGATTTGGGTAAAATCTGATGTTGGATAACCAACAAAATGCTTAATAATTCTTATGGGGAATATAATCGAGTTAAATTCTGTTAGATTTCCAAGCCCCAATTATATATTTAATATTCTGATAATTCCCTGTGATCTTAGAGCTGCTTTTCTTAAACACAATCTTAATCATTTATAGATTTCTACAGAAGTTGTAATTTAGAGTTAAAAGAACAAAGAAAATGTATTATTGGCAATTATGCAATATGTTAAGGCAAAGTAGCTACACAATCCACAAAAGTTGCTTCCAATTTGGATGTAAATAATCCAGATTGGTTGTTTTAAATATTAAGAGGGAAAAATAGTAGTGGTGTTATGATTCCCATCTGTGTGCTGGAAATCTTCATTTCAAATAACAAACCATCTGTTTAGCTTTTTAAAATTTCATTTATTCCAGGAGGGCTGTCTTCACTGTCAAAATTCTCTGGAAAAATGAATATTCATCACTGACCCTGAGTTGTGAAGATTTGTTCTGGGATAATCATAAGCCATAATTAGATAATATGCCGGCTAATATACTAGCGGAAAATAAGGAGGAGATGTCCCTCAATTAACTAAGAGACACTGTAGGGACTACTTCATCTCATGGGTTTAGTTAGGATCCAAGTATGAACACGTACTAAGAATGGTTATAAAAATGCTTTGCTCACAACATGGCAACTACGACTTCTGTCAGCTCAGGCATCACCTCGGCTGTGTCCACACACACCTTGATTCATCAGGACTAGGCTTCCTGTGAGCAAAGCCATGCAGTTGGTGGGCTGATGATTGTGCAGGTATTGAAATCCCCATCCTCTCCTGTATGAAGTTTCATACATATACCCTGAGGCATTGGCGATCACTTCAAGAAACTTCTCCTGTTGTGTCTTGCTCAGGTAGTTGTACAAGAAGTCATAAGCAGTGGCAAAACCAACCAGGGAGTGAGCAAGCGGGACCTCATCCCAAGGAGCATCTTTCACCAACCTGTAAAGGAAAATAAATCATGGAAATGAGTTCATCAGACTCACAGCTTTCATTACACTTCTAAAGTGTCTATTTCTCAGAACTAAAGGGCACAACTGAAGACACAATCCAAGGGCTTAATGACACACAACTGACTTCCCTCCACATTATAATGAAACATATAGCGTAGCTTGTCTAAAATGTGAAAATTATACAGTTAACAGTTTTCTCTCTCAGGATTCTGGCAACATCAAGATGTTGAGAATTTTTACTTTTGATTTTTTATTCATGACAAGAAGTAGTAGAATATATTCAAAGAGATCTAAAGCATAGAATATGTGTTGGCAGGGCAAAATTCTCTGGAGTACGAATTTAACCAGTGCTCACCCCATTCCTCCTTTTTGCTTAAA
The DNA here is from genome assembly GCF_008728515.1 of Papio anubis. Taxonomy (NCBI): domain Eukaryota; kingdom Metazoa; phylum Chordata; class Mammalia; order Primates; family Cercopithecidae; genus Papio; species Papio anubis. The sequence goes on from NC_044981.1 coordinate 146,728,247, forward strand.
TAAGACACTCTCAGTTCTATGCTTATGGCCACGTTGCTAAGACAGTTGAACATATGTATTTCCTCTTATTTGCCATAGCTGGTCAATGCGAAGGTATCGTGGTCCATAATCCATGACCTCTCAATCTGCACAGACCCACTTGGTCATCACCATGGTGCGAAGCGTGACTAACGTGAGTGGGAGCTGATTCTAACTCAGAATTTTTATATCCCTCTTTCCCATAAACTGAACTGCACTGCCTTAAAGGTCTTTCAAATATCTTTGTAAGAAATCTAAAAGTTGATCTTCTGTTAAGAATTACATTGTCATTTTCCAGGAAGCCAAATTTCTGTTTGACTAGTTATATTATTCTGCAAATTAGTGTGTGGCTTGCATTAAGCAGGAAGCAAAAAAAAAGGATCTTTCACAATCAGAATTCTAAGGAATTATCCAGAAAACCCTTCCCATCTGTTCAGGATGTATTTGAGTAATCTCCAAGTGAGGGAAACAAATCAAAAGTGCGCTGTACCTGTGGGAGGTAGAAGCAGCACTTAATTAGGGATGAAGCTAAAGCTTAACATTTTTTATGCCACGAACCTCTTTTGGCAATCTAGCGAAGCCTTGACCTCTTTCTCAAAATGTTTTAAAATTCATAAGACATAATTAAGGATACATGGAAATCTATTATTTTGAAATATAATTATCAATACACATATTTAAAAAATAATAATACAGGTAGCTTTTTTATTAAGACATGAAATACTAACATTTAATAGCAGGGATAATAACTACCATAACTTATAAGTGGTAATAAACATAAATTTTGAGGTATCTATAACAACTGTAATGTAGTATGAAAATATCTGTGATAACCTGTCTGTAACTTTGTTCCAGATTCTCCCAATACCATCACAATTAGTTATCTCTACTCATGACTGGAAGAAATGTTGGATTTCAGTTAAAGTTAGTAAAAATTAAGATGTATTAGTTCTCTCAAACAAACCTTATAGACCTCAGCTTAAAAATACTTTAAAATGTTCTGAGAGACTACTTCTTCCAGATTATGTTTCTCCTTTAGAAGTTTATGCTAAAGAAATGGCCTAGGTGAGAGCTTCCCTGGTCACCCTATCAGAATTTCATCATCCTCCCAAAATAATATTTAATTCCTCCTTTTTTTCCCTTTAGCAAATATATGTATGAATATGTCTATGTCTATGTATCCCCTCCTAGAACTTAAGTTCTACAAGGGCAGGACTTTTTTCTTCACTATTGTATTCGCAATTGGATCCCCAATCATAGAACAGTGTGGCACATGGCAGATGCTCCATAAATGTTTTCAGAAAGAAGGAAAAAGTGGAGGAACAAACCTATAACTCACTGTCAGCCACACTGCTGGCAGTGATTATGTGATCATTATGAAATCAGGAATTTGGAGAGATCCCTTTATATTTAGTAATAATTTCAGCATTTGGTTACCATTCAGTGTTTGGTACTAAAAAGATTGAGCAGTTTCTTAGTAATTTAGTAACAGACAAAGCTGCCTTGCTCTAGCCAGTCAGCTTGCCGGTGTGTGTACTATTTGTAAACAGACGATGAGTGTGTGAATGAATTCCCTGCTTCTAGGAAAAAACAATTCATACTGCACACGCATTGCCAGGGAGTTGGGAATATCATCTTCACTGACTCATGGTGACTGGTGGGCCAGGCAGGGAAGTCAGGTCATTTGTTTCCCAACTTGTGTCACTGTACCATGTCATGATGCATCTATAAATGGCAGTATATACACCGACTCATGATAAAGCTGATGTCAATGAATCGCTACCAGCCATCAAACCCTCACATGTGTGATTAACCAATAAGTTTATTTTTATAGATAAGCAGAACATTTGATATAATTCTCATCCTTCAGGAAATGTCATGCAAATTTCTGTGAAAATGTCTAAGCCCCAACATGCAGTTTGTTTATTTCAAACAGTTTCAAATTCAATGAAACATTGGCATCCCAAAAGAACAAAGTTTATGGCACCTTCAGGTCTGTCCCTCTATCATTAGAAAAGCTGACCTGTAATAGTTGTATTTCTAAAAAGTTATCTAAATCTTTTACCAACACGGTCTTACCCAGCCTTAGATACAAAGTGAAATAATGGAAGAGACTATATTTTACAGTCACAAAAACCAACGGAAATTTGCTCTTAGTTCATAGATGGCAGCTGAGAAACTATCTTATCCAATGTGATCCTGACCAGTAATAAATCAGTTCACTGTAAAAGGTGGTTAAGTGGGAAATTATTTTTTTAAAAAACCAGACAGACATTAATTTATGAATTGTATTTCAACTTAAAATATATCCATGTGTACACACATTCACCAATCTTTTGAAGGTGAGCCAAAACCTATTCTCTGAATATGGGTCTACAGATGGAGTTTCATTGTTCTTTCCTGCAAAGAACACACATGACACATCATCACAATTTCCAGCTTTGGTTTCTTTATAATATAGGAAGAAATTAAAGATACCTGTGAGGGAACGCAGAAGCCTTCTAGATTTTTATGAGTTTTTCCCTAATCTTCTACAAACCTCATTCACACTATATCACGACAGCAATTTTTTACAGTAAGTTATTCCAAAGCTTTTAAGTTGGTTCTAGAAATATTAGCTTTTTCTTTTTGAACTCACACTTTATCTATTTATATTATTAAAACTGTCTCATTACAGGTATTAGGGAAACTGTGTTACCTGGTTTGAGAACAAATACAGCTGACACTTGCTCAGCAGGTAACTGTACTGGGGGAACAGAAATAAATGTAAAGGGCAACCTACAAGTCCTGACATTCAGCTACCGTGTTACACAAGGAATGGAAGCTAGGTTCACTGGCAAGTTAGTTAAGGGAGGTTAATTAAGGAAATATTTATGCTATTCCTCTTTTGTAAACTACACTTTAACCCCTTAGAGCAGCTGTTCTCAAAGTAAGGCCCAGGGAGGGGCTTCCGAGACTACTATATTTTGGAGAAATCACAAATAAGAATTATTTTCATAATAACATAAAGATTTTATATGTTGATATTTGCACTGATGGTACAAAAGCAGTATTAAGTAAAACTGCTGTAACCTTAGCAGGAATCCAAGCAGGGGCACTAAACTGCCCTAGTAGTCCTTGTATGATTTTGCACTGCCATGCACTCACGTTTTTGTTGTTGTTGTTGTTTAATTTTTAAAGCCAATTTTATTTAAAAATGTCTTTGATGAAGTAGTAAAAATGATAAATTTTTATAAAATCTCAACTCTTTGAGTATACATCTTTCTAATATCCTATGTGATTAAATGGAGTACCAAATTACAAGACTGTCACAAATAAAAGAAGTCATGTACTGAGTTGAGAGCTGAGCTAGCTGGGTTTTGTCATGAAACATCATTTTTACGTGACAGAATGATCAACTGACAAATTATAGTTATTTTAATTTGGGTGTTAGAATAGAAATTTTCTTGAAAATAAACAAGGAAGGCCTGCCAGTTCAAGGAAAGCTGAAAGCCTTTGTTGCCAGTGACAAACTTGGAGCTTTCAACCGGAAATAAGAATTTTGGAAAATTTGTATCCATTACCAAGAGCTTAAGAGCTTACCAATACTTAGAGATTTTTCTGATGAAATCAGTGAGAACATCAACAAAAATGATTTTTATATTGTATAAATAAATGTGTTAACATTCGGTAGACTGAAATAACTCAGTGAACAAACATGCAAAATAACAAAGGCATGATGTTATAAAACCATGCACGGGTAAGACAGCCACTCCTAAGTGTAAAATACGCCAATGGATTTTAATGTAAAAGAGTTCATTCACATGGCTTCAGATTCTATACTGCAATTAATTTTTATGGAACCACTACCAGTCAAGTTTTAGTGTAGTGTCAAAGAAGAATATTCACAATTATTTGAAAAGATTATTAAAATACTCCTCCCTCGTCAATCACATATTCCTGTGAAGCTGGATTTTCTTCATATACTTCAACCAAAAAAACACATAGCAACAAACCAAATGCAGAAGCAGACACATAAGATTTGCAAAAACGTAAAACAACACCTTCCTTCTATTTTTTGTTTTAAAAAACATAGTTTGGCTGGGTACAGTGGCTTATGCCTGTAATCCTAGTGCTTTAGGAAGCCAAGGCAGGAGGACTGCTTGAGCCCAGGAGTTCCACATAGCAAAACTGTCTCTACACAAAATAACTTTTTAAAAACTAGCTGGGCATGGTGGCATGCACCTGAAGTCCCAGCTTAGGAGGCTGAGGCAGGAGGATTGCTGGAGCCCACAAGTTCAAAGCTGCAGTGAGCTATGACTGCACCACTGCACTCCAGCCTGGGTGACACAGTGAGACTCTGTACCAAAAAAAAAAAAAAAATATATATATATATATATATGTATGTGTGTGTGTATATATAGTTATTTTTTCCTAAAAATGGTTATTTTAATATGAAATGAGCTGAACAAACAAATGTTTCAAACTTCTCAGTTTTAATTTCTAATATGGTAAACTTTGATAGACACAGCCCGAATAAACAAAGCTGTTTGAAGGCCTTGTTAATTTTTAAGAGTACAAAGTACTTCCCAGTCCAAAAAGTTTAAAAAATGATGCTTTGAATATTTTCAAAGGTGAATTTATGTGAAATAAATTAATCTGAATACAGGAGAGAGCTATTGATTTTCTGAGGGTAAGGGTGGAACATTGGTGTGGAAAGGCATCGAGTTGGTCATGATGTGCTGTGTCTATGAATGAAGCTGTGACTCTGAAAGGAAGAATGAGCCATAACTGTTTTTCCAAAGTTGAGCAGTCTCATTAATCCAAATTTTTGTACCAATTTTAAATGGATAGTCTGCTTCTATTATCACAAATGCTTTTTAAACGATTATGTAAGCAATATAATAGTAGGCAATCTAAGAAGTCTGTATCACTAAAAATGTGACTGTTTATTTGATTAAATAACCATTAAAAGGAACTCTAAAAACAATGTTGGTATCTATTTTTATTGGTATAGATTTGAACTACAAGTGATTAAATGCTTCCATTTTTAAAATTTTCATATAGTTTTGATATAGACAGTCTATAGAAAATAATTACCTGTGAAAAGATTAAAATTTAACATTACAAGGTTCACAGAATATTATTTAAATTTGTATACTGTTGTCTTAGCCCAGGCTACCATAACAAAATGCCATAGGCTGGGTAGCTTAAACAACAGAAATTTATTTTTTATAAGTTCTGGAAGCTGGATATCTGATATCAGGGTGCCAGCATGGTCAGATTTTGGTGAGAGCTCTGTTCCTGGCTTTTAGAAGGCCACCATATTTCTGTGTGCTCACCTGGCCTTTCCTAGGTGTATGGTGTGGGGATAGGGCAAGTGTGAGAGAGACTGCACAGGAGTACAAGCTCTCCGGCACCTCCTCTTATCAGGGCACTTATCCTGTCATGAGAGCCCCGCATTTAGGACCTTCATCTAAATCTAATTCTCTCCTTTAGGCCTTATTCTCTAAATACTTCCACACGAGGGGTTAGGGCTTCAATATGAATTTTGAGGAGGGTCCCATTCAGTCCACAGCAACTGTCTATTTCATTTACACAAATATTGCTAAAATAAACACTTGGAATAAAAAGAAATTAGGTCTTTGAAACCAAAGATGTGCCAAGAGATCACTCATACTTATTTAAATTAATCAACAGTATACAAGAAACAAATAACTAGGAACAATAGCAGAACTCATAATTCCCCTTATAATTAATCCTATTTCCTAGTACTTTTCAGAATCTAACAATTTTATAGCGGGCTGTTCCATATGTAGCTATGTTCCAAAGGTCACGATTTGATCCACAGTATAGGCAAATCTACATATTTTTTGAAAGTGTATTTAAATGAGACTTTATGATTTGTCAGACCTTTCCAACAAAGGAGGAGAACTCCATTAAAATGATCCATGTTCTTTTTCTCATTTTCAGAATAACTATAGTTTTACCAACCTATAAAATATTTACTTAGTAAATCCATAAAGTAGAAGATTCACGTTTAAAATCTGATTTTATACAGTAGATAGTTATGGAACTACAAATTTAAGTTAAAATGAAACAAGCTTTACAAAAATTATAAATTTACATTTAGAACACAATGGTGAACTCCTTAGAAATTGCAAACTCTAAAATTACCAGGGTAGTGCACCATCAGCTTCCCATTTGCCAGCTTTGCTGCAGCTGTGTCTGCTGTACATATGCCACACCTCTGTCCACGTGCACTTGGCCACACTATCAAAATAGGCCAGAATTAGGTCAACTCTATTTTAAAAACGTAAATTAGTCTATTCATTCTAAAAGTCTCCTGAACACAGTAACTTGATAGAAAACCATTTAATATTCAACCAAACGCCTTTGTGTGTTTGGAAACAACCTCCAGTAAGTTAAGACAGTCATGTATTACCACTCCTTTTAAAAACATGACTAATGCAGCAGTGATTCATCTTTTTTTCCCTCCATTTTAAATGCGAAAACTAACCATGAATGTTAAATGTTAGTAACATGTTAAATTTGGTATGGAATTCCTATAAAATGTAGCTAAAGGGAAGTGGATTTCTCACCTCTGTGGCCTCATCTGTAAAGCACATTGGGCCTTGGCAGACATTTGCCAAGAGGATCAGAGTAAGCCTAGAAGATAGAGACTTGATCTAGGAGGCTCTGAGTGGCTAGTCAGCAATCCAAGGGGAATGTTCAGCTAATCTCTGGCCTGGCTTGGCATCCATATTCTAAGTGTTTGATCAGGTGGCTAAAGGTTAGCCCTGGCATTGTGAAACAAAATGCACAGGGAGGGAAAGGAGAGGAGGGTGTAGTTCATATTAATTAAGCACATATTATGTGCCCAAGCCTCTACATACATTGTCATTTCATCTTCTCAAGTCAACATTAGGTATTCCATCCCCATTTTATAGATTGTGAAAAGGCAATTTGGATAGGAGATTACTTGTTCAAGGCCACACAGTTAAAATGGTGAAGCTGAGAATGGAAACCAGAATTATCTGAATCTAGAATGGGTTTTACTTCTTAGTGAGGGGGAAGAACGGTGCTTTCAAAGAAAGTCACCAAGTTTGCAATAAGAACTGAGTCAGAACATGCCAGAGTCAGTGGCTCTACCAACAGCTAGGCAGAAGGGTCTATATGCTGAAACACAACACAGGGTTCTAAGCCTTGCCATTTTCATGACACCAAGACAGAACAAGGCATGAGATCTGAGAAAAGAGGCACACAGTAGAAGAAAAGATACTACAATGCTGTGCTCATGTGTTTGCTCAGGGCCCACCCAAGGAACATGAGACACCAATCATCTAGAATTCCTGAGCAATTCTTTCCCTCCCTCATGAGCCTGTGCACCTAATGTACTACTCTAAGGTAGAGTTGGTCCAGGGGATGGTGGTTCTGGTTTGCAATTCAGAACCTTGGGCCCCTTAAGGTAGTAACAAACACTATCTTCTTGATCAAACCCTAGCCAGGCTCCTCTGTGCCTTCTTCTTGGCTAGGCCTCAACCTCATTCTATGAAGAGTAAACACTAACATGTTTCTAATAGCTCAAGGTTATATCCCTGAGATGACCCTCTCCCTGTTGAAAGTGTCTGCCTAAGAAACTCAAGGCTTCCAAAAAATTTGTTTGTTCCAGTCAACATTTGAGGATAAGGTCTCTGTCTCCCAGTCTCTGTGGGAGGATAGAATTCTACCTTCGATAACTGCCACTTAGCAGACATGTGATTAGTTAGCCTAATCACATGTACATTGACTACCCTTTGTAATTTTTCTCTTTCCTGGCTCTACTAAGCCCCTGCTTGCCCTCCTCCCTTTAAAATACCTATTCACCTCTGTACAAATTGAAGTTCAGTTCAGTTTATGCTGAACTCTTTCCCTTATTGAAATAGTTACTACTGATTAAAACTTATCCTTGCCACTTTAGTGTCTGGTATTGTTTACCTTTGACACTGGCCAGGGCTAGAGTACACAGAAATGGACAATGAGCTTTCCTTTTTCAATATCTACTTTGGGAACAAAACTACTTTCCGTTTCTGGAAACAATTGCTAGAAGGGTGAACAGTATGACAGAATGGGAACTCATTGTATGTTAAGACATTTTCAGGGAAAATAACTTATGAGCCCTGAAATGTAAAAAACCATTTCCTCTCACAGTCTGTATTTCTATATTAATTAAATCACTGGATTTAATATAGCAGCATATTACCACTTAATTTCATTTTAATGCTATGAATTCGATATTCCAAATATTAAATTCTAAAATATAAAATTTAAGTCAACTTGGCCCCACTCAACCAGAATACTGAGGAGTCAATTATGCCAGAGCAGAAACTAAAAGAAACATATTTTACTCAAATGAAAAGTATTCTAGATGATTTGTAAATAAAAAGAATTGAAGTGTCGGAATATACCAAGTTAATGAAAATAAAATGTAGAGTAGTGCTGTTAAATGGGAAAAGGCATTTCCATGTCATTATCTCAACGTTTACTTCAATGACATGAAGTATTATTACCCAAATATCCAAGCATGCCACCCAAACATAATATATTTAAATGGAATCAAACAACATTTATAATTGTAACCCCTCTTAACTGAATAAGTATGCTTTGCCCTAATATTCAACCTACAAGAGGTGAGAGGAAGAAACATATAAGTAAAAATTATTCAAATTTAGGAACAAGACCTCTATTTTGGTAGAATGGCAGAGCTCAAAGGACTACAGTTAAAAATACACTTACATATCAAATTCTAATGACAAATTCTGAAAGAATCTATTATAATGGAGAAATTTTAAAACCTGGAAAGGCAATAGGAGGGAATAACCAGGTCAGGTCTGCCTATATTGTTCACAAAAAGCATGATTTAATGATATTTACCCATTTTAAAAAGGAGCTTGATATTTTAAATATCTAACGTGTTTTACAACTATATGTGTAAAATATGTTTCAAAAAGTTCAGTTGGACAACTTATTGATGTTATCACTCGGTCAATGTCTATGCAAGCATCCAGTGATCATGTGAGAAGCCATACAGACAATTGCCAGTTAACAACTGACAGTAGTCAGTATGATTTTAAGAAAAAAAAATAAACATGCAAGAACAGCCAGGATGATGGACAGTGGCCAGCCCTGTCAGAGAAGAAAACATAATATATAAATGTTGGCTTGGGCAAGAACTGAGCAGTTATAATAACTGTATGTAGTTGACACATTTATTTACCTTATAAAAGTTTAATATAAATTTTATAAGACACATCAAAAATATGCCATCTATTTTAAATATAACATGACTCCGAAGGGCAAGAAGTCTATAATGAAGAATAAAAATCTAAAGATTCTGAACACTAAGTACTTCCCAATGAAAAAGATTTAATCTAACTATCAACCTTACAGTGCAGTCAAAAAGCTCCACACACACACACACACACACACACACACACACACACACACACACAAACAGAGGCCAATTAGCTGTTTAGAACCTGTGACAGGCAAAATATCAGTCCCCCAAGAATCTATGTATACATTACCTTCCATTGGGGCAAAGGGACTTTTGTAGATATGATTAAAAACCTTGGGGTGGGAGATTATTCTAGATTACCCAGGTGGTCCCAATGTAGTCATATGGGTCCTTAAAAGCAAAGAACCTTTCTTGGCCGTGGTCGGAGAGAGATGTGCCCATGGAGGAAGAATCAAAGAGATGCAAGGTTGCTAGCTTTGAAGGTGAAGGCAGGGAGCCACAAGCAAAGGAATATATGTTAACTCCAAAAGCTAGAAAAAGGCAAAGAAAAGTATTCTGCCCTAGAGCTTCCAGAATAAAATGTAGCCCTGCTAACAGCTTGATTTTAGCCTTGTGTTATACTTTTACAACACTGTAAGATCAATCTGTGCTGTTTTAAGCCACGGAGTACATGGTAATTTGTTACAACCTTTGTATGCATTTTTAGGCAGTCAAGGACTACCAGGGACTTGAGGAAATCCCATAATAGGACAAAAGAGACCCAAACGAACAAAGTGATTAATGCAGCTTGGGAGAAATTAAATCATGCAGGTAGAAAGAAATTTCAAGACAAAAGAAGTTCTTGAAATGGAAAACAAAATAGCAGTAAGGTAAGTGCAATAAAAGGGCTGGGGCGAAAGTTGAAGAAACCTTGAAAATGCAAAAAAAAAGTAAGAAAATGAAATAGAAAACAGGAGAGGGGGAAAAAAAAGAGGACTGGCCCAAGAGGTTAAACATGTGAAAAAGAGGGAAAAAAAAAGAAAAAAAGGAAAGAAAAAGAGATCCAAATATATCAAGGAAAGTCACTAGAATTAAAGGGCATGGGTTTCCATACTGAAAGAATCCATGAAGTGCACAGTACATGGATGAACACATCTCAAAACAAGATACATCATCTCGTAATTTCAAAACACTGGTGACATAAAAAGATCCTAAATGCTTCAGAGTGGAATATCAGGTTTCATTCAAAGCATCAGGAAGAGTGGGGTCAGACATCTCAACAGCAACACTAGACACCAGTATACAATAAAACGATGACTCGAAAACTCGGAGAGACAATTTCCAGACTATAATTTCATATCCAGCCAAGCTACCCTTTAAACATGAGGAAAGGAAAAACACACGCAGACATCCAAGGTCTCAAAATTTACCTCTCATAAATGCTTTCTCTGGAAGCCAGTGGAAAATATGTCTACCTAAATGAGGATGTATATCAAAAAGAAGACATGGCACAAGGAATCCAATACAAGAGAAAAAAGAACAAAGATGGCTGTAGAGCGGACCTGGCCGCAAGCAATCTGCATCCTAACAAGTCAAAAAGCTGCAGCATTACTTCTTCAAAAAGATGAATTATTTTTTTAAAATGTCTTATTAAGAATGTCTTGTTTGAACAGATAGAAAACTTACACAACTGGCTGAGAGTCTGGCTAGTCATTAGAGATAAGCAAATAAAACAAAAAGCTATTATGAATCCAAGAGAAAACAGAGTTGTACACACATTGAAAGGTCATTACAGTATACAATATAGTTTAGTTGTCAATAACTTTTGCCTTGTTAAAATATGCAAACAGGCCGGGCGCAGTGGCTCATGCCTATAATCCCAGCACTTTGGGAGGCCAAGGTGGGCGGATCACTTGAGGTCGGGAGTTTGAGACCAGCCCGACCAACATGCAGAAACCCCATCTCTACTAAAAATACAACATTAGCTGGGCGTGGTGGCACATGCCTGTAATCCCAGCACTTGGGAGGCTGAGGCAGGAGAATCGCTTGAACCCAGGAGGTGGAGGTTGCAGTGAGCCGAGATCGTGCCATTGCACTCCATCCTGGGCAATGAGAGCGAAACTCTGTCTAAAAAAATATATATATATATACACACACACACACACACACATACACACACACACACATATATATACATATATAAACATATATACATACATATATACTTATATACATACACATATATACACATATATACATATATATGCAAACACTTGATAATCCTCTCATTAAAATTATGGCATATTTATAAAATATGACAGATCTATATTATAATGAAAATAACTTATCTGTGTCAGAGTGAGAGGGAGAGATGATGCATCTGCAAGCCAAGAACACCAAAGATTGCCTACAAATACCAGAAGCTAGGAGAGCAGCTTGGGAGAGTCTCTCCTTCAGAGAGCCTCCAGAAGGAATGAAGCCTATTGATATCTTGATTTCAGACTTCCAGCCTCCAGAACTGAGAGATAATAAATTTCTGTTGGTCTAAGCTACCTAGTCTATGGTATTTTGTTACAGCAGCCCTGGCAACAAATACACCGACACTAAAAAACCTGATTGGCCATTGCTGCCATCTCGTACCCTCCCCATCATCTTCCTGCTGCTGCTCGAACACTCAGTTACTCCTGTTTACTTGAAAGAGCACTTGCCTAACATTCTGAGAACATGACACGCAAAAGGGCAAAGAATTACTTGAGGAATGAAGTTTCAAAATATGAGGGACATTTTTTCACAATGGCAAAAACTGTAGTCAAATTGCCAATTTTTGCTGCCCTCATGGTGAGAAAATGTCAAATCCAAAGTGAGGTAGGCCTGGAGGACTAGCATACGTGAAATGATATTTTGCCATCTCTTAGAGTAAGGTTAATATATTTACCCACTGTTCCTGCTTTTAATGTTTTATCAAAATTTTTCTTTGATAATTTGCTTTTTAAAGGTTTTGCTGAAATTATGCAGAGCTTCATAAAATCCAGAGGCCTTTTTAAAACAGTGAATGAACTGTGGCTGATTTTACTCCGGGTGCAGTAGGAAATAATGCTCTGCACAGTTTATTCCATTCAGCCCTGGAAACCCAACATGTAATCATTAATCACAGGCCTGTACTGTTTCTTAATGAAATAAAGATGCTTCCCAATATATTTTGAGAATAAGCATTCTAAACACTAGAATTATAGAATAAAGAGGCCATCTCAAAGAGTGGAATGGTCTCCTCAGTGGAGATATCCAAGAAAGGATATTGAGAAGGGATTCTCTGGAAAAAAATTTGTATTTATCACAATGTTAGGCAGGGCTTTTAAACTACAAATATACTGTGAAATGAATAAAATGGGTTGTAATCAGTGTATTTTTAATGGAATGAAATAGAAAATAGAGGACAAGGCATAATTTAAATGCAAAGGCTATTTCATGAAACATTTATTTATATACTTATATATGTAAAGTTGAAGTTATGTGTGCATCAGCTTGTGTGTCCACTGCACTACAATTTACAACAGCAGAAACACAGAATCAACCTAGGTGCCCATCAACGGTGGATAAAGAAAATGTGGGGCCGGGAGCGGTGGCTCACGCCTGTAATCCCAGCACTTTGGGAGGCCGAGACGGGCGGATCACGAGGTCAGGAGATCGAGACCACCCCGGCTAACACGGTGAAACCCCGTCTCTACTAAAAATACAAAAATTAGCCGGCCGCGGTGGCGGGCGCCTGTAGTCCCAGCTACTCGGGAGGCTGAGGCAGGAGAATGGCGGAAATCCGGGAGGCGGAGCTTGCAGTGAGTGGCTATCGCGCCACGGCACTCCAGCTTAGGCGACAGAGTGAGACTCCGTCTCAAAAAAAAAAAAAAAAAAAAAAAAGAAAAGAACATGTGGTACATACACATTATGAAATACTAGGCAGGCATAGAAAAGAATGAAATCACATCCTTTGCAGCAACATGGAGCTAGAGGCCATTATCCTAAGCAAAGTAATGCAGAAACAGAAAACCAAATACCACAATACCGCATGTTCTCACTAGTAAGTGGGAGCTAAACATTGGGTACACATGGACATATAGGAACAAAAGAGAGTGGGGACTACTACATGGGGGAGGGAGGGAGGGGAACAAGGGTTAAGAAACTTCCAATTGAGTACTATGCTTACTACCTGAGTGTCAGGATCAACTGAGCCCCAAATCGCAGCATCACGCAACATACATACTATGTAACTGCACATGTACCCACTAAATCTAAAAGATGAAATAAAAATAAATAATAAAATTAGAAAGAAAAATAAAATTAAAAACTAGAAACAAATAAACTAAAAAAGTTATGTCTGTATTGGGTTGTTTCTTACTGTAGGTCACAGTGAAAAAGTTTCAAAGCCACTGTCTTAGAGGGTAAATGTGATCCAAAATAAGCCACCCATCAGAGGCATACTGCTGGCATGGAGGGCTGCTTCAGTGGGAGGAACTGTGTTGAAATCGAGGCTGCCCAGGCACTTCCCAGCAGAGGGTAGGGAGCCAGGACTAAGACAAAATTCTCACCGTGAGATCATCAGGAAGGAACCCAGGAGACCAGAGAAGTTCGGAATGTTCAAAGTAGAGGGCAAATGGTGCTCTATGAAGGGAGCAGGCATGGAGACACTAAACCGGCTCACTCAATTCAGGAAGGAAAACATAATTTGTCATGGTGTGGGGAAAAAAAAAAAAAAAAAAAAAAAAAAACAACAAGAAAAACATCCCTTGCCCTCCAAAACAATTTTGTTTGGCTTTGAAGCCATTTACATTCAAGAGAAATAATGAAATAATGCTTGTGACAACACTCTGAACCCATAATATTTATTTTTTTGTCCTGGGAATACAGTTTCAAAGAATATGTCTTTAAAAAGTAATTGGGCAGTAGAGTGGACAAAAGTCAATTTAGAACTTTTCTTTGTGAATCGTAAAAATTGTTCTGGGGTATAGTTATCTCCTATGTTGCCAAAAAACAGAATAAATAAATTTAAATTATGAGCCAAACTTGTGAGCTGTCTTCAATATGCCCCAGACATTAAACACATTCCCCAGTTTTAGATCTAGAGTTACTGCCATACTGAAAATAAAAGTTGACCCCAAATGCTGAATGTAATCATATTGTCCCAACTTCTCCGACCAAGTAACAGGTTATAGTAGAAAAGCAGAGGGCAAAAGACTCAAACTGGATTCAGTAATACTTTAAAATATTTCTCACATCAACAGGCTCTTGGAAGAAAGTAAAACAGTAAACTTCATGTGGTTTCTAGAAATTATGATTTAGAATGGGAAGATGCTGAAGTTAATATAAAATATTAGCAGTACATACGTATTTGATTTATTATCTCATTTCCAATTTTTTTCTTGTAATAGTAAATTCACTGTAAATGAATCACAGATATGAACTAAAAATTGCTCACTAAGTTGTTACAAGCCCTAATAGCTATCTACACTTCATCAGGAACCTTTTTCCTTTTTCAGCTTGAGAAGCAGCAGCACGACTCACTCAAGCTGATGCCCTTCTCCCAGAGTGCAGCCTGCACAATGTTTCTTTGGCTTCAGCTCCAGAAAGTGATTTGAGGACACCCACGTGGCATTAGTGCTGTATCAGCACCTCAACTTCTCATTCTTCCAGCTATTCTTCATTTATTTATTGTAGTAGGACAACTTGAACTAAATATGATCTTCTTTGGATTTTCTTTCTACATTTTTCTATCATCAACAGAAAGGATATATATTGTACCTGAAAGCATATTTCATATTGGATACATTTTTTTTCCTTAAGACTGAGACACACACACAACACACACACACACACATACAGTCTTAAGTTACAATGTACCACTGGCAAACAGGAAGCAGCTAAAAATAAAGCTTGAGAGAGATAAATTGGACATCTCCTCTTGGGCCCAAAGGCACTTCAATTCTGTATCTCCAAATCCAAACCTTTATTAGCATTCCTCAATAGCTCCAAGTGTTAGAAGCCCACTGAGAGATCCCACCATCCCATAAAGAAAATTCTTTGTCTCCTTTGGCCCTCAAATATAATTGTCAAGTCTTATGAATGCTAATTATTTATCACTGGAACCTAGCAATTATTTCCAATTCTAGGCTTTCATTTAGATAAACACAAAAGGCCTACTTGACTTCCTGGTTTCACATCGGCAATCTACTCCCACAACGAGATTCTTCTTCCTTTTTTTTTTTTTGAGATGGAGTCTTGCTCTGTCACCCAGGCTGGAGTGCAGTAGAGCGATCTCGGCTCACTGAAAGCTCTGCTTTCTGGGTTCACGCCATTCTCCTGCCTCAGCCTCCCCAGTAGCTGGGACTACAGGTGCATGCCACCACGCCTGGCTAATTTTTTTGTATTTTTAGTAGAGACAGGGTTTCACCGTATTAGCCAGGATGGTCTCGATCTCCTGACCTTGTGATCAGCCTGCCTCTGCCTCCCAAAGTGCTGGGATTACAGGCGTAAGTCACCGTGCCCGGCCTGCAGACTTTTTAAAAAACCTTAAAAGACTTTTAAAAAATGAGCAAGATTAAATGATGATGCCGAGAGATGCACACTTGGATGAACTATAAGGGAACACAAGGACACAACTACTGTAGGTATCATGGCATCAGGGTAGTCTTTGTGGGAAGGGAGGGAACTGGGACTGGGATGGGGCCCGTGAAGGGGCTTCGGGGAGTGACTGGCAAAATTTTATTTCTTGAACTGTGTTGTACTTACCAGGGTGTTTGCTTTAAAATACTTTATTAAGCTACACATTTTATTCATATAATATTCTACTTTTATTTTTCAATGAAAAGATTAACATACATACATAAATCTGATCACATCACTGCCCTGTTACACCTTTCAGTGGTTTCACAGTACTTGTTAAAAAAAGGTCCAATTTCCTTTAAATGGTAGACAAGGCCCGGCAGCATCTGGCTCTCTACCCGAAGCCTCAACACTTGCTAGTTTCCTCCCTACACTGAATTTTCAGTTCCTCAAAAGCACACTGCTTTCTTTTATCTCCAGGCCTTTGCGCAGCTACTTGTGCTTGAACAGTCAAGCACAGCTCCTTTTTCCCCTTGACGTGGCTGGTTCCTATCCGTCCTTTAGGCCTCAGCAGGAAAGCCTTCCCTGATGCTCCAATGTTGGGCAAAGTACTACTATATCTTCCCACTACACACTGTACTTTCCTAGTCGTAGCATTTATCCCACTACTAGTATTAATATGCTAACAGTACTAGTATTTATATCTTCCATAGACCAACAACTCTAGGCAAAACAGATACATAACATGTCTTGAAATCCTTGTATCTCCAATGCCTAATAAAATACCAAGAACAGAGTAAGTATACAATAGTGAATACGTGCATACATTTATCGATAAGTGAAAATTGCCTTTGGCATCAATTTATAAGAACACAAAATATAAGCGAAGTAATAAAGATAACAATAATAGTTAACACATTATGCTATGTACTGTTTCATTAACCAATCTTCTATAGTATGAAGTATGTATCATATATATCCCCAAGTTACAGATGAGGAAACTGAACCACAGAGAAGCCAAGTAACATTCTCAAGGTCACACAGGTCTTAAATGTGACTGGAACACTGGCAGACTGGCTCCACAGTCCTTGCTCTACAAACTATCGCCTCCCCTTGCTTAACAGCACCACCATTCATTTCAAAGACTGAAGCAGGTGGCTTTAAAGTGAATAAAAACAAAACTCTGTTGTAGTTACCTGAGAAGGAGCACCCATGGACATTACATGCATGTAAGAAGATGAACATCAAAATTCAAGGGATCAGGGAGGAGAGAAGGCCAGGTGCAGGAGGAATACTTCAAAGACCAGGTAATCTGAGATTCTCTGCTGAGCTATGCACCAAGATGTCAAATCCTGACATTCTTCCTACTGGCCTGCAAGTAGGTCAAAGGTAAAGTGTCTCTGTGATTACAGGCTGACAGACAAACGACTGATGACAGGCGGGTCTTCAGAGTGAAAGTGAGATCAGATAAATATGAGCAGCCACAGTACACAGGGCACCAAATCAATTTCAAAGTTGTATACAGATCCAGGATTTCTGCTCTCAGTAAGCTTAGACTCTCAATAAAAATAAGACAGATCATTCATTAATTCATCCATCCATTCATTCAAGATAATTAATTAGTGTCTTTGTGGCAGGTGTACCATATGTGGCTCCTAGAACCACCAGAAATGCTGGGGCTACCCTCACTAAGCTCACGTGCCAGTAAGGAAGACAAATAAACCAAGAATTGCAGTGCAGGCAAAACAACCTATAATAGTTTTGCATGGGTTCCTTGGAACATATGAATCACACTGGAGGGCAGGTATAGAACATGGAGTCTGGAAGGTTTCTAGAAAGAAGTTTCTTTGGAGCTGAATCTAGAAGATGTAAACTCCTGGTCAGAAAACCAGGCAACCCAGTTATGACTGCAAACCAATGAATTAAATAAAAAGTAACTATAGGAATTGAGATGGATGAGGGGCTAGAGAACATGTAATGGTGGAAGAAGTTAAGGTGGGTCATACTGTCTGGATGGGGTTGGAGAGAAAGGTGGAAAACAAGGTATAAATGAGTCTGGCATACTTGTAGGCAGAAAGGCCAGCTCAGGGCTGGTCTGTAAAGTCATTACTGCCCAAACTCAAGGCAGAGTTGAAAATACCAGTGCCACATGGTCCACTGGACCGCTGGGAAGACCACACATAAATACCTATCAGTTAAAAGCTTTAAAATAATAAAAATCACAAAATTCTAGAAAAAAAGTAAAAAATCTCTAAGCTCTGGATGGGTGACAATAGACTAATCTTTTTTGTTTATCAAAGGTACTTTTTCCTGAAGAGCTCGCTTACATTCAAAAATGACAGAATCACCAACAGCAAAATACATTCATAGAGTAGCAAGAGTGAAGAACAGAGCAAGGGGAGGGAAGAGAAAAATGACTATGGGTAAATAACGAGCATAGTAGCAGCAGTGCAGAAGCCACAGAACAAGCAGAAGTGGAGGATGGTGAATTTGTAAGAATGAGCAGACATGGCCAGGAGGTCCTAAAAGTTACAGTAATAACTATACACCAAGATACCTGCTAAGGGTACCTATGAGCCCTTGCAGTGTAATAGGGACAGAGAACTTTGAAAGTCATCTGTCCACACAGTTGGCAATATCAACAAAGTGAGACAAATAAAGTAGACAGAAGAAATAGAGTGACACAAAAAGATATGTAAAAAAGTGAACCATCTTTTCCCTCTCACAAACCACTCTCTCCTCCCCATATTCTCCATCTCATTTGGGTATCAAGATGCAACCCGTCACCCAGGGCAATCATTATGCCTCCCTCTCCCTTACAATTTAAGTTTTAGTACATCTAAGAATCATTTGGGGGACTTGTTAAAAATACAGGTTCTGTGGCCTACTCCAAGAAGACACGATTCAGTGAGTCTGGGCGAAACCCAGGAATCTGTCTTTTTAAGGATACCCAATATGCTGAAAGACTCACACTTTGAGAAAGAGTGTCCTATATCTAATCAATCTCTGTGTAGATTTTTCAGTCTTACATGTCTCTTAAATTTATGCTTTCTTCTCCCCACTCTCACTGTTTTAACTGTGGTCTTCATTTCTCTCCTACACTAATATTATAAGCTTCTAACCAGTTTCTTTTTTCCTGAGTCATCCCTTCCAAGCCATCCTAAACACAAAGCTTTCTAAACCACAGGCTTATGTGGGATAAGCAATGATCTGGCCCCGACTATGGTATCTCCTCCAGAACTAGCATGTTAACACTGGAAAGGAAAAGGAAAGATGGATGAGAGACACTGTGGTAAGCGTGGCTGAAATGTGTTCCCTTAATGGACATGGAAGAAGGAGACGAAGCAGTAAAAAAGCCATTCTTAAGATACCTAAGGTAAAAGGAACTACCCGGCTTTATAAAGGGCTGCATGAGCATATGTGTGGCATTATTACTCTCAAGTGACTATATACCTATAGAGCATTAGCAAGAAGTTAATGTCAGCAAGACCCTACATCTTAAGTGGTGTTAGGCATGAATATTTTATCCAAAAGATAAAGCCAACATTTAAAAAGTGATTATGAAGTATCAATGAAGAATATAGACATATATGCGGCACTTGCCAACTAACATTTTCCCTTATGATATGAGGCAAGACATGCACAAAATTCAAACATCATGCTTGCCAGATTTTTATATTAGAAAAATTTAAGACCAGATTGTAAAGACTACATGGAACTTAATATATTCATGTCGCCTTTGTTCATATGGGGTGAGGGACACTGATTTACGCCCCAATTAAAGAGGGATGAGAACTCCTCTGGCCTTGAGCACCGTTCCCTCTGACAACTCTGAAAGCCTGCCCATGTTCCATTTAAAAAGGTATCAAATGACACTGAAAGGGTGGGAAGTAGGCGAGCAAGTGAATCACTCATCACAGAGATGACTTGAGGGTCATACCAATACTGAATCTTAGAGTCAATAAACAAATCCTATAAAGAAAATTAACTGCAGATTTCCTTTCAATCATGTATGATTTATAACTGTCATAACACTTTTAAAGTTATTGTTAGAGAGAAGCATTATTAGAATAACTTTATCTTCACCTGCATTTGAAATAGATGGGGAAGAGTCTAAATTAGTTAAGCGCTAACAGTTTAGGTGAGCAGAACATCCTATTTAGGGTGTGACTGTGCACCACACAACTGTCCAATGGCACTCTAACCGGGCTGCTCAGCTAATCTGCACACCTGCCTATGCCTTTCCCTCGGCTCCTCTTCATCTGCTTCCTCCTACCACAGAGTACCTGACCTTGATTCCTGCCCAAGAATCCATTTGTAACAATGATGGCAACAACCTGTTTAATAAACGGCATTCAAGAAGTGAATTCCCAATGGCTGTGTGTTTCTGTAAATTTTAAAGAATCTGATCGTTGTAAAAAGCCTCATAAGTTATTTTACCCTTCTATAATATTTTTAAGTCTCTGCAGCAGGATAAAAGGGAATAGCTTCCCTTACGTCACAGAATGAAAAGAACAGAGAAAAAGACAGGCAGAAAGAGTGAGGGGGAAGGGTAAGAGAAAGGAAAAAACATGAATGAGAAAAAGCCAGGGGAATTAGGGGCTGGGTTTTCTACAGTCCAGCATTTGTCTCCATGAGTCCACTTTAATGGGTTCCAGGTGCATTCTGGGCTAAGCCGGCCAGCCTTCCTCACTGTAAGGTCATGAGAAGAAAACCTGATCTTTTTACTCACAGGGCTGTGGCTCCACATGTTGAGGCCCAGCTACATCCTCCCGGCTTTTGATTCTCAGTCTTAAATTGCAATTTTGAGAAGTAAAAAACCCGAGAAACAGCTGCAGAGAACTGCATTTGAAGCCCAGCAGGCAACGCTGAGCAAGGCAGGCACACTCCTCATTTTCATACGTACAGCAATGAAACTGGTTAATTTCAATATGCTGGAGATTTTTCTTTTTTCCTCTCTTTATATTTTATAATTATATTTTATTTTTGCAAATGCACCCTCAGATGACACCATCCAGAAGTTTGCAATCACAGGCAAGAATTTAATACTCAGTAAAAACACAATTACTTCTCTGTCCAAAAGTTCAACTTTCTTTGTTTCCCTCACCAGTTCTCCTGATTTCCTGTAGCTAACTGGCTCCAGTGCAAGAGTGAAGTAATTTCTTTCCTCTGTGATTTATTTTCTGTCTGATGATAAGTAAGGAAAAATACTATAAAGAAAGAGAGAACTAATGAGTCACAACAAATACTTTTCAAAAACACAACTCCAGAGTGACAACATAGGTAAAATGGAGTACTGTGTGCCAAGAAACTTAGCAAGAATAAAGTTATATATTCGTACCTATTTCTGTGTAATAATAACAAACTTTTTAGTAAAACTATGTGCCAGGCACATAATGCTACGAGCTTTATATGCATTACTTCATTCAATCCTTGGGATGACCTTGTGTGGGAGGAATAATCCAAATTTTACAGATGAAGAACCAAGTTTACAGAGTGTAAGGAACCTGTCAAAGGACATGTGGCTATCACAATGGCAGAGCCAAGATGCAAGGACAGATCCAAAGGCCACTGGGGCAGATCTGTTCCTCAGGGTTTACAAATTAAGACAAGGAGCTGCAAAAAGCCTGCTGCTTGGAAATGGATGCTGGATAATTCTATGTTATCAACCAGGGCTTGAACAGTAAGTGCTCTCAGTTACAATCCTATCCTAAATCTCTTTTAAATGCATTCATTCATCTTCCCATATTATTAAGTGAAATATGGTAAACTTAACTGCACCTTTCTTAAGTGATTTAGGATCTGTAGTGTTTTCCAATAATTATTTGAGTACATTTTGTTTGTTTTGTTTTTAGCTCTGGAAAATCACTAAGAATTTGCTGAGGAGTGTAATCTTAAGCTCATAGCAACCCATCTACCAAGAGCTTGGCTAAGACAATGTATACGGATGCTGCCTGGTGGACATGCAGCCATTTCATTTTTCTACACATACAAAATCTACCAAAGGATTAAGCTACATTAGGAAAAAAGTGGCCTGGGCTAACCCATATATCCATCCTTTTCACCACCCCCACTCCCTCCCTGATCAAGGTTTTAGTAAACTTTGCTTTGGAGATCCTCTATCGAGGGATACACATATGAGCAAAAGAGGCATGGTCCCACTCTCAGGTCAGTCTGGTGTAAAGAAATAACACTGTGAAATTCATCATACATGCACTGCAAGGATGAGAAGGCTGCGAGGGTTCTTCATAAAAGCCCTATGGGAAACTTCCTTCTGATCCTTGGGCCAAGAGTAGTCAGTTCTACAGAGTAACCGATCCCATGGTCACTGTAAACTTCAAAACTGACTAAGCCTACTGTCTTTGCTGCTAAAACCAACCAACCAACAAACAAATAAAACCTCTCAGTGTCCACTTGTGGCCCACTCATGGTGCGTTTCAGATGCCTTTTAGCAATTGTCGCATTCCTTGTCTAGTCAATGTCTCCAGTCTTTCCCCTCTCTTTTCTCTCTCAGCTACTTCTAATTTGAAGCATAGTATTTTACGCTTCCTTAACCTTCTAGGGGAAAAGTTATAGTAGAAATAAGTCATGAGAATTTCAGAAAAGTAGAATAATATGTGCTGACCCCCCAAAATCCTGAAAACTGATTTTTTAAAAATCCATTTTAAATCTCTACTAAGCACTGTTTTCATTATTTTCCTACCTTATCATTTAGGCTCTTGAGAAAAGAAAACTGATGGATGATTTTCAGTTATTTAAAATTCTGCTGGTTTTTTTTTTCAACTATCTAAGGATTGAATGCAGAAAGCAACCATTAATAATGAGGATAGCCCCCTATGCCAATTGGCATATACAGAACTTGTACGTTTTATATCGAGGTGATACTATTTCAAAAATAGTGAACTCACTTTAAGTATGAGAAAATATTTCCATTGTTTCCAGCCCTAGATTTATGATCTTAGTTCATTAACGCTTTCTAAAAGTAGTGCATGTTAAGTTCTAATAAAGCTTTTATATAACACAGAGCCAACTGCAACTTAAATTCTAGCTTTCATTTGGAAGGCAAGATTTATAGAGGGAAAAAGACTTAATTAAAAGGGTAAAAACAAAGACATTATTGGTGATATCTTTGGCATTGTAATTTTTAAATTAATACTATTTTGCCATTATATATTGGATTAAAATAATGTATTTTTATATTTTATTTTATTTTATTTATTTATTTTTTTGAGACGGAGTCTCGCTCTGTCGCCCAGGCTGGAGTGCAGTGGCCGGATCTCAGCTCACTGCAAGCTCCGCCTCCTGGGTTCACGCCATTCTCCTGCCTCAGCCTCCCGAGTAGCTGGGACTACAGGCGCCCGCCACCTCACCCGGCTAATTTTTTGTATTTTTTAGTAGAGACGGGGTTTCACCGTGTTAGCCAGCATGGTCTCGATCTCCTGACCTCGTGATCTGCCCGTCTCGGCCTCCCAAAGTGCTGGGATTACAGGCTTGAGCCACCGCGCCCGGCCTGTATTTTATTTTTAAAACTAAGTTCAGCACAAGCTTAAATTACTCGGTTACTTTTACTGTAATGAAGAATGTATGTTCCCTAGCAAAAGGGAGAGAAACGGGGGAGGGCTTCTGAGAGAGGATGCAAGCACCTCTGAAAAAGCAGATATAGAACATAGATTAGTCTCATCATTCTGCGGTGCCCAATCGTCTGGATACTCAGAGACACACACAATAAAAATGCATGCTGTTATTTTTCAACCACCAGTATCATTATAAATCTATGAGATTCCTGTTTTACTTTGTAGGATATTAGACGGACAGAGTACATTGAATATTTTCCATTTAACCTTTCTTCTTCAGGATGCTTAAGTGAATCTATAGATGTGAACTTTAACCTCTTTATTTACTAGATAGTCAAATAATATGAACCCCATTAATAAATCTGTATGCATGTATATCTCATAGGTACTTCTTTTTAATACCAGACAAATGACATATCATTGTTACTTTCCCCTAAACCTTCCTCATTGGTGTTAACATTAGATTCTTGTATACATTTTAAAAAGGGCCCAGGGGAGCATCAACGAAAGTTTTAATGGAACAAACCCAACGGGAAAATTTTATGAGTTAAACAGATGTTCTAGTTTTGAGAGCAATTAAGATTAGTAAAATCCCAAAGGATACTATTTCCTTGGAGCCTACATATACCAAATTACAACCAAATAGGGTCTAAGTACTAGGTAGATAAAATAACAGCATCAATAATTACCATTATTGTCATTATTCTCATTTACCGAGGGCTTACTATGTGACAAGAACTGTGCTAAGTACTTTACATTGATTATTGCACTTAATCCTCCTAGCAACCCTATAAGGTAGATAGAGTTGTTACTGCCACATTATACATCAGGACACTAATGCTCACACAAATTAAGAAAATTAATCTGAAAAGTTAATTAACTAAGAGAATTAACACAGCTGAAGAGTGAGGGAGCTGGGATTCAAAGGCAGTGTGACTCCAGAGTTGGTGCTTTTCTACCACACTAGAGTGCAGCATGATACAAATGTTTAAGTCATGAATGAAAACTCCTTAGTGTGTGGAAATGATCCACACACTCAATTCTAAGCAGAGAAAATACTCCTAGCTGAGGCTTTAAGAACCCAATGTTTGCAACCTTTGCCCTAGGTAAACATTATAAAATTACTGGGCTATTTCTTCATCTTTGAATCCCCAGCACCTTAGCACAGTGCATGATACACAGTAGATGCTCAATAAATGTTTGTTGATCAAATGAATCAGTGAATGAACATAATTTAGTAACCGGCTTTCAAAAGAGTAGAAATGCTCTTCAAAGAAAATGGCAAATGCATGCAGCCTGATGAAGCTATTGTAGAAAGTTGTTTTTTTTTTTTTTTTTTTTTACTTTCATAATATTAATTATTGATCTCTTCTGTAAATAACAGCTAGTTTTTTGGGTTTTTTTCTGAAATCAAATATAGGTGAACTACATCCTAAGATAATGATAACACTCATTGTATACTTCTTGGTATGTAGTGAGGACATGATTTAATGGAGCAATTAAAACAGAGGTAGTTGAACTATAAAATCACTGAACATTGTTTTAAATTATTACAACACATAATTGTGTTGTAATTGTGCTCAATCACAAATCTAAATTAAAGTTTAAAAGTCTAAGGGTTGGGTGTGGTAGTTTTTAAGAAGTTAAAATTTCTGTGAAGTCATTACACAACACAACTTAATAATAGTACCTGCCAAAACAAAATGCTCAAGTAGCTCAACTTTCTAATTCAAGATCACTTTTGGAACTAGAAACCAGATGTAAGCGTAAATTCTCAAGATTTTACCTTGAAGGTCAAGAGAAAGAAGTCAACTGTTCAGCTCTATTAAGTCAAAAATTGGCTTTTAGTTTACTAGATAATGGCCTAGAGTTATACCTATTTCTATCAATATTGCCATGAATAAAGTGCTAGACTCCTAGTAAATTTCTATACACCTCCAGGGATCAATAAATCTGCACTTGTGGAAATTATGTAAAAATTATATTTCTTTTAAGTTATTTATTTCTCTTATCATAGAAGGAGTCTCATCCTAATGGCAGCATTCATTCACTGGTATTTACATACCTGAATATTTTACATTATAATGAGAAAATTATACTAGTCTTGTACAATTCTCATAATGTTACTGTATTGTGCTAAACAATCTCCATCAAAAATGGTATTTCACCATCCATTACTTTCTTGTGAGATTAAATACATGGTTCTCTATAGGTACTATCTCTGGAATATTTACATCGATTTCTTAATTTGCCAAAATCCACTTATCTAAAACAAAAAGGACTTTAAAGAGAAAGTACCCTTCTAGATGACAAAGGTTTCCTTCTAAATAATGTCAATATGGTTGCCATTTTAAACTAAGTAATTGAACAAATCAATTAGTGGGTTACTGTAGCATTTGATAATGTAATCTGGTAATTCAAATATCAGAAAAGTTTTCATACATCTTTTCTTTCTTGGCGTCAAGAATAGAATAAGATCAGTTAATATCAGTCAAAGTCAGAAACAACTACATACGTGGCTAAGCTTTGAAATAAATCAAATAAAAAATTCTTTTCAATCTACAATATTGTAAACTTCAAAATGACTACATATACTTAGCAACAGGCCTAAAATATCAGCTCCGATATGGATCTAATGCCAACTCTTGCCTAATACTTTTCATTACAAAATTCCAGAAATTTATTGGAAAGCTTGCAAACCACCATCCTTCACCCTTGTGATATGTTAAGATGTAATTCATCAAAGTATTAGGTGCATTCACAGATTTTTCTAAGCATTTAAAATGAGCTCTCTCTAGTCCTATGACAAGAGGCAGCTTACATAATTTTTAAAAGCATATTTCATACAATCTATAAATTCTTTTATTGCAACTGAACCATAAATATATAATTAAAAACTGCATGAGTAAAAACATCTGTAGAATCCCTTGTTTAATCAACTCATCACATATCTGTTTGGAAGCATATGAAGCATTAATTATAAATTAATAAAATAAAATTAAGCTAATCAAAAAGACAGGAATTTGTTCTCAAATCTTAAAACTTCTGAAACTAAATTATTATGTAATTAGAATTCCTCACACAATTACACAATAATGTTGGTTTTCCTACAGGTCTCAGAAATCTGCTGGTTATTGGAGGGGATGTGTTTATAAATTGCCAGTCAGTCCCACCCCATTCACCTTTAGTTCCTTACGATCATAAAATGCAAGTAAGTCTTAATTACTAGAAATGTCTTGCTGAAAAAAGTTTTAACCACTTGGGGTCAATCAAACCTAACACCAGATGATAGTAATATATGCATGTTGAATATGGAGGAAAGAATTCTCAACAATCAAAATGATACTCTTTAATCAATTCCGCAAATTAGTTTTTCTTTAGATTAGGCTGCATCTAAATATTTTCCCTCTAACTTTAAACATGGAAGTTACTACATCTTTTGAAACTAAGGGCCATTCATAAGACTGGCAACACAAATAACACCTTCCTCCACACACATACACAAAGAGGTATATGAAGATCTGGCCTCTGAGATTTCATATGGATTTGTTTCTTTCTAATGCAGAGTTACTACAGTAAGAAGAAAAAGACAAAAATCTACCAACTAGGCTGCGCTGCCATCCTCTCCATGTAGTCTTTGGCCATGTCTCGGGCTTCAATGTTCTCAGGATACAGCACACAAAACATTGCCAAGGCACCTAAGTTGTTTCCATAAATTTCATTCCAGCGGGCACTGTAGTCCTTGGGATCCCAGGGAGGGAGGTATTCCAAGGGGCTGGACAGCATTGTGTGCACAGCCTCCGTGAGGCGGGCTGCAATGTGCTCGTGCGAGCTGGCAGCCCTGCGCTGCAGCTCCACCACTTCTGCCCTGGAGAAGTACAGCATGGGATGGCTGTCATAGTTGGCATTGGTGAAGGGAATCATGACTTCTGGGTTCTCGTCGGTGATGTAGGCTGACACAAAGCGAAGCAAATATATGAAAAACACACTGGGAGCCCCCCGTGTGTGAGTCCTCATCGTGGCATCAGATCTCCAAATCTCCAAGGCAGCCAAACCATCTTCGAAAGATCCTACACGAGATAAAAAGGAAAAAAGCGTCTGTCAGCCAAGGGAACATGGCACAGGTGTGGAAACATATGAGAGGTAGAAACCATATTTGAAAATAAAGCTTATGAATTCAGATTTTTAAAAATATAGCAAAAAAATGTAATTAGGAAGAAAATAACTAAAACAAGTTCTGATTTTATAGAGTTAAACATACTACCTCAGAATTGTGTTCATTATGGAAAACAGAATTTTGGACTTAGGGAAAATGTATAATATTTGTTCAAGTAAGGAAAAAATTATTCTTGGTATTCTTCTCACATAGTATCATGAAAACAAATTAGACTGTATTTTTTTTTAGACATTAATACATAAACCACAATAACCAAAAGCTGGTAATGAACAATCATCTGGGAATCTGAGTAGACATTACAAAAAACCAGAAAATCCTGTATTTCTTACTACAGCCTCTTTCACTGTAACTTATCTCCTTTTCCTAACATTTCTGAACCAGGGATTAGGATCAATACATCTGTAAAACTGTAAGCAGACAAAATATTTTGAATAAGGTTAAATATCCTCTTTATGTGAGCAGAAGGTAGAAAGAGAGAAGACAAAGGCCATGTAACTATCTACCAAGCCCCTGTATTTCCTCAGCTGACATCAGCAAGCACGTATTAAAGACCAAACACAGCGCCACTGGGACCAGCAACTGACATGCCTTCATTCAGAGAATAAAATCCCAGAATTAAAAGGCTGAAATAACATGGGTGCATTTTCCCCTTATTATCTGAAACTACTGTCTACTTTTTCATTTGGCATATGGGATTTTGGTGTCATTCAATAAGTGAGAAATGTAAACAAAGTTCACATATTTTCTTAACTACTTGATTTTTCTTCAAAGCCCCTTTTTTCAGTGGCAGATTTGTGCACTGGTTAAAAGAACGTCTTTCAAATGTAGAAACACTAAAAAAAAAAAAAAAAAAAAAAAATCCCCAAAACCTCAGCCTAGTCAATGTCCCACATCTGGGATAAAGCAGGCAGAAAATCCCCCAGAGGAGAGTCAGGGAATTCTTAAAATTCTTAAGAGGGGAAAGGTTATAGAAAGCAGACCAGAAAAAGACAGTTTTATGTAAATAATGAACAGTGGTTTTCAATTATTAAAGGGAGAAACTGATGGTGGAAAATCAACCTCCCAAGCTGAACACAAACTGTTTTTCCAAGGAAAAACTGCCTCATCATATTCAGAAGGAGAAAAACTAGTAATTTAACAGATACGGAAGATCAATCTACATTTTCAACTTGCTGTGTGTGTTTCCACGAAAAAGGCAATGAGGCATCATTTGAGGGTGCTACCTTATTCTGGAGTTTTTCATATTTCTACATATATGTGAAACTCAATGGCAGTGGTTTCGTAAAACGTTTCACATTTATTTCAAGAGCAGAACTTCTGATGAGTAAAAAATTAATATAGCCATACTAAATAAAACATATGAAATAGAAATAACTCTTGGACTCTGCCAGTATTATGTCTAGCACCCAAAGTCTCAAGGCGGCTGGCAGGCTGGATCCTTCAAGGTCAGAGATCCAGCCAAAAGAAATAGTCCTCTGTGGTTATGCCTGAGGAGGGGTGTGGTCTCTGGCAGCACAGAGAAATGGCTGGGTCTGAGGTAATGCTCAGTTCCCCCCAGGGGCTTATTCCTTGCTCCATTTAGAGAACAATATACCGGACAGGCACGGTGGCTCATGTCTGTAATCCCAGGACTTTGGGAGGCGGAGGCGGGCAGATCACTTGAGGTCAGGAGTTGAAGACCATCCTGGCCAACATGGCGAAACCCCGTCTCTACTAAAAATACAAAACTTAGCCGGGCGTGAGTGGGGGGTGCCTGTAATCCCAGCTACACTGGAGGTTGATGCAGGAATCACTTGAACCCGGGAGGCGGAGGTTGCAGTGAGCCGAGATCCGCCACTGCACTCCAGGCTGGGTGACAGAGGGAAACTCTATCTCAAAAAAAAAAGAAAGAGAATAATATACTGCTAACAATTAAAAAAAAAAAAAATCCTGTATATATTAAGTCCCTAAAATTCTAAGTCTGAATGCTTTCATCAATGCAATCAGCACTGTGGGGGTTTTAGACACTTTCTCCTTTAATTGAACCCCTCCCCACACCCAACATACATGCAATGAAAGATCCCTCAACTACTGGCTTTTGAATGTGTGGGAGCTCAGGTGGATAGCGGAGTGGCTCCGGCTATGAGCATATGGGTAAGTAGGTATTAATATATGGAAACTAGAAATTTTCCATCTCACATTCTGTACAAACTTCCTCAAACGTGGGTAAGGTTAATTCATCATGTTCTTTCTCCTCCCCTGTGCAACCACACTCCCACCCAGGCACAGAATCACTGTAAATTCAGGACTGCTCCAAAGAGTCCGTCACACTGCGGGGCCTACATGCCTAACTCAGCAAAACTCACAATATGACCCCTGCCACTTCTGCCACAGTGCTTCCAGTTACGTAGGATATGCCCGAATATATTTAAACCAGAAAAGCTGATCCTGAAGCATAGAACCTCATTAAGATGTTGTTTTGGGAAGGATGCCATCTCAACATGCCAACTGTTATTGAAGGTTCTGTAGCTATTACTTCGAACTCGTGCAAGGGAGTCAGAGCAGCAAAGTTGTGCATTACTGTACATTTAAAATATTAATTTTGGTCAGAATACCACGTTAGCCAATGCAGAACCCACAGAGATTCTGCAGAACAATCATCTGTGAAGACTGAGGAGAAAGAACCGTGGCATTCTCAATACCACAAATGGTGTACTACCTTCCCCATGCCCCACTCAGTGTGCCCAGCCCCCAATGCTCTCCCAGCTATTAAGGCTTTTGTTGATTCACCCAAAGAGTTGATCTCTCCTGTATCTGACACATACCTATATCACACTGGACTATTTCGGTTGTTTACATGCAATGCCTCACAGAAGGTGGGAACCTTCTTCCTCTATGTATCATGGAGCTTAGCACTGAAT
The DNA here is from genome assembly GCF_008728515.1 of Papio anubis. NCBI lineage: Eukaryota > Metazoa > Chordata > Mammalia > Primates > Cercopithecidae > Papio > Papio anubis. The sequence continues at coordinate 146,758,742 of NC_044981.1, forward strand.
CTGGCATTTAAAAGGCAGCATGCTGGCTGCGCTGAACTAAACCCCTGGACTTAGGAGTTGGTAGAGCAGACCTCATCACTAAAATAAGCATGGAGAAACTTTGTTCCCCCTTATTTAAAGCCAAGGCAAGTTTAGAACTTTCCAGAAAAAAGTCCCTCTAGGAAACTAATGGGAGAAAACACGTATGAAGTCTAGAAACTTATGTAGCCTAAAAACTATCCACTAGTTTAAAAAGAAAAGAAATTAAACCTAACTAAACTGTAACCCAAACTTGTTTTAGGCTGGTAACCTAAAAGAGGAAGTAATACCCATCCATCATTTTAAATCTGTCTAGAAAATTTCACTGAAAAATCTCTATTTCCAGTCATTGAGTTTTCTCTTTGACCTTCCACTCTAGACATTGTGTGTGCTCACTGTACAAAGCGCCAAAATTAAAGGAAAGGAATATTTCAAGATAATTTTAGGTGGATCAAAAATGGACAGGCTTTATGTTAATTTTATGTACTTATTTTCATGTACATTATGAAAAACTATACCACATCAAACCTGAGATTTCAACAGATACGCAAAACTCCTGTTTAAAATATATTTAAATTTAAAAGTTAAAAAAAAGCAAATGAATATGGCAAAAATTGTTGAAAGTAGTACCCAAATAACTATAGTTTGAGAAATGCCAAAAATGCTTACTGAAACAAAGGGCATTAAAGGCTAATGAGTTTACAGAGATGATCAGCCTCAACTCTCCCACTTTCAACACTATGAAACAAACACAAACACAAACACAAACACACACACTACCTTGAAATGTGCCTTCTGTCCTGGAGAAATAAGTCTGAACTTTGAGATGTTTGTGGATGATCTCTCAAGCTATTCACCCTCTATTTCATTATGTTTCAGAGACAGCAGAGCACTTCTAGCCCCTTTAAATCTTTAAGTTTCACTTGGCCCAGTTCAAGGGCATAGCATTTTCAACATGGAAAAATTACCAGTGACTCTCAGCAGCTGATGCTACTAATAAGTAGCTTATCTACAATTCAATTCTCAGGCTATTTCTGAATAATTCTATTGAGCATCATGTCCTCTGAAATTCTTTTTCCTCTTCTAACTCTACAACTTTCATGATCCACCTTTTCTTCCCATTCATTTGTCTTATGCCACACAACTTGGATAGTAAAACAGTCCTAAATCTATGAGGTAGGAGGATCAGTTGAGGTCAGGAGTTTGAGACCAGCCTGGTCAACATAGTGAGACTCCATACCCACAAAAATAAAATAAAATAAAATAATAAAAAAATTAGCCAGATGTGGTGGCATGTGCCTGTAGTTCCAGCTACTCGGGAGGCTGAAGCAGGAGGATTGCTTGAGCCCAGGAGTTCAAGGCTGCAGTGAGCTATAATTGTGCCACTGCACTTCAGCCTGGGTGACACAGTGAGACCTTGTCTTTAAAAAAAAAAAAAAATCACGCTGTTACTGCTATAATTCAGTTAGCAATTTGATCATCTCTCTGCCTATATATATTCAGCAGTCCAAGTTTAGCATTACGTGTAGGCCAAGCCACATGAATTATGAATTATAATTACCTTAAGCAGATCTTCGTAAAGCAACAATAGGCCCCAAATTATTTTGCTTTAATTCTGGTTCCAATAATCCACTGCAGCTATTATGATTCAGCAGTCACACAGAAAAACTTTGTTTCTGTGATCCTAAATGCTTTTACATATTTGATCTTTTACTCTTCAATAACTTAATATAGCAAAATAGTATTATTTGTTCCACAATAAATTTCAGAGAAAGAACTAGAACTTGCACCTCCTAAATCCTAAGCCAAGATTCTTTCCTTTAACCAAACTAATTTGTGAGAATGTTCAATAACATTAAAAGTTCCATTTTTTTTTGCCATCTTTACACAAAGAAAGCACAGACGAGTACGCTGAGAAGAAAAAACTGAACATTAAACTAGTACATCGAGTTTCAAAAAAGATGTGGGTTTCAAATGATCTGGGACTGTTTATAGAATGAAACAAATGGTAGTACAAAAGTTCTTTCAATTCCACAGGTTTTAGAAAACAGAGAAATTACAAGGATGGAAGAAAGAAATCACCCTGTAGAAAGTAAAACATGCTCCAAATCAAGAGGGATTAAAAAACCCTTTTATAATATGTGCCAAATCTGAGGAACACAACATAATGATTAACAGTATGGGGTATGGAGTTGGGCAGACAAGAGCATAAATCTCAACTCTGCGGCCTCCTAGCTTTGATCAACTGACATCCCCTCTCAAAACCTCCCTTCTGTCATCCATAAAATGAAATATGCTTCATGGGGTGATCAGATATGTGTGATGCACTTAGCCTAGAACCTGACATGAAGAGCTCAATAATATTTATAAAAAGGAAGATGTTTCAGACCTGCAAGATTATATTAACCTATTGATAAAATATTTTATTTGAAAGAAACTAAATCTTCGCACTTTACAGGCAAAATATAAGAACCACAGATGTTAACTGACTAGGGCCAGATCATACTGCTTATTAGATACTTAGCTGAAATTGGAACACAATGCTTCTGACTCTTCAACACATCACTCATAGTAAGCTCATCACTCACAGGAAAGGAAAGCATATGACCCTTTAAATTTTTCAAGTATTTGTTAGAGGTTTTGCCCCAAAGAAAATAATAATAGATTAAATAAGCTATTATCTAAATTTTCTTCCCAAGGTCAGTAATTTAATTCTTCATACACTAAAGGCGACCACTTCTTACTATATTCTGTCGGGAGAAAGGCCTGCCGATCTAACAGTGGCTGGGAAACACAGTCTCTGACTAGAAAGCTGTTTCTTAGTAACACATTTATATTATGGAAGGAGTACATGGAAATTTAGGGGACACTTGCTGCCACTGCAAGGCGGATGGGTTAACCTCAGTCCAGGATCTGTTCCTGGCTCCATCACTGCCATCAGTATCTCAGCTGATCATCCTGGAGATGAGATGCTACTTAATGTTAAGCTTCCCCACCTCTCACATATGTAAAACCAGAATGTCAGCATATTCGTTTACCATCAAGCAGATTGGGAAATATTTTCTGGCTTCACAGGAAACCAACACAGGAAGTGAATTATTAGATAATTGCCTGGTGAACAAGCAAAGAATCAGAACAAAGGCGATGGGAAAGGCCCTGAGCTTGGGGGCAAGTCGACCAGTTAAGATCGCTACCATAACTTCATTTGAAGGAGGCTGCTGAAATTGCCAGCAGCCGTCACAGATGCCCTTGGGATATCATTAAAGACAAAATTTTAAAAACTGAATTGTAATCATATTTAGAAAGCAAGAGTGAAATGTACATCCCCTATAACTCCTGCCACCACACCTGCCAAGCTCAGCCAAAGAGCAGCTGCTCCAGTTTGCTCAACTTAATGGATGGGCCTCATAGTTAGTTACATGATTAGGAATAACCCCCACACTAGAACCAGTGTGCCCATATCTTTGAAGAGGCAGACCCGACAAATGAATGTTCCTGACGTTGTACCCTCTCCTGTGGAAAACAGGCAGACGTTGCCGAGGTTAGGCACTGTGACTCGCTTGCTCATGCTTCCGTTTAAGTCCAAGTTCCCCCCTCCTTCAGGCCTCCAGTGAAGTTTTAGGAAAACCTGATTGCCTGAGAACATTAGGATATACTAGACAGGGCTGCATTGCCTTCTCTGATCCATTTTAGGATTTAACTCTCAGAGAAACTTATTTCCAAGTGCCTTGGGAAACATCTTGCTGTGGTCTCACATACTACTTCACTGTTGCCACATATTTTAACTATAGTAATAAAATGCATATATTTTAAAAGGTCTCCTTACTTTTCTATTTCAGTTTTATTAATGCATAATTAAAATAATTTTTTGAAGAATGTTTCCTCAATACCAAAATAAAATCTTACATTTTCTTGGTAAATTTCTGTAGTGAAATAAATCTAACCTTATTCTTAAATATGTCAAATCCTAAGAAATCTATGGCTTTGGTACTGCACAATCATTCCCTAAAATTATACTCCCTGATGTTGTAAAGCCTGTGGACTCAGACAAAAAGGAAAAAATCTTAAAACCGAGAGCCCTGTTTTTTTTTGATATGGAGTCTTGCTCTGTTGCCTAGGCTGGAGTGCAGTGGAGCAATCTCAGCTCACGGCAAGCTCCGCCTCCCGGGTTCAGGCCATTCTCCTGCCTCAGCCTCCTGAGTAGCTGGGACTACAGGTGCCCGCCACCACGCCCAGCTAATATTTTGTATTTTTAGTAGAGATGGGGTTTCACTGTGTTAGCCAGGATGGTCTTGATCTCCTGACCTTGTGATCCACCCGCCTCAGCCTCCCAAAGTGCTGGGATTACAGGCGTGAGCCACCGTGCCCGGCCAAAAGTGAAAGCTCTTAATCAAAATCAAGAATACTTTTGCTCCCTAAAAGGTAATGTCCAAACAAAAATCCATAATATGAAATGATAGTATATGGACCCTCCAAGAATTTGCACACGCTGCCGAAGGAGTAATTAGAAACCTGAGGCCACACAGCAAAACCACACCATGTATAATAATGGTGTTCACTGCCTTCAAATACAACATTAAAAAAAACTTTAGGTCAGGCTTTTATTAACTTCAGCTCTGTACAGTCAAGGAATATTTCCATCATTGTCCCCTGAAAGGTTTTCATGAAGATACTACATTTTTTCATTAATGTGAAGCCCACTTTATTTGTTATACCAGTGGATGATAATTGTATAACTTCCTTATATTAGAATAATTCATGTAAAATATGTTTAAAATGCTCACAAACATTTTCTGATGTCAAGTCTGAAGGCTTCTCCTCCATCCACCAGAGACCACCTGAGTGAGAAATGTGGCTATCAAACTAAATTCATAATTTAGTGGTAGAGGTTAGCCTGGTGCATGTTACTACTAAACTGCAAACCATTAGTATCTAGCATTTCAGAGCGTGGCTATCATTTTATATGTAGAAAAAAAGTAAAATCTGTATTATTTTCATGGAGAAAAGGGAAACTAGGGTAGAGATATGAATGTACAAAAGTCACTTATGAGACTACTGGGGCATCCAATTTTGCTTACAGAAAGGCCAAAAGAAACAATGAAATGGTTATACTTTCTAAGATAAGCTATAAATAAATTCTAGTTTATCTAGCAGTCTAACAATTAAAAATCTTCTGATTAATATTCCTTTATTACAATTTTAGTTGATTTTAATGATGGTTTTAGAATACGCTATCAAAGTATTTTCAGAATTTTTTATTTTGATATTATTTTCAGAATAAGTTAATATTGAGCATAATTAAGTATATATTTTTAAGCTGAATCACTTAAAAAATTGTAATTTTTGCCTGTTATGCTTTGCAGTGCATTGTGATCCAGTATTAGAATATCAATTCCTTACCCAAGTTGGGGATAAGAATTTCTTATAAATACCAATCAATTCTACTATGTATTGAAAAGCTATTAAATCCAGGAATTATGGGCCAGGCACAGTGACTCATGCCTGTTATCCCAGCAGTTGGGAGGCTGGGGCAACTGGAGTGCTTGAGCCCAGGAGTTAGAGACCAGCCTGGGCAACATGGTGAAACCCTGTCTCTACAAAAAAATACAAAAATTATTTGGGCATTCTGGCGTGTACCTGGGGTCCCAGCTACTTGGGAGGCTGAGGTGGGAGGATAGCTCCAGGCTGGGAGGCAGAAGTTGCAGTGAGCCGAGATCGCCCCACTGCACTCCAGTCTGGGTGACAGGGTTAGACCCTGTCTCAAAAAAAAAAAAAAAAAATTAAATCCCAGAACTATGTTAGGCATTGAACATACAAAGTGGGCAAGAAAATCTATGCCTTCCCTAAATAACTATAGAATAAAAATATAAGAAAATTATGTCTCTGAGGTTTTTTTTTTTTTTTTAAACTGTAGTACTGTATTACTCTGCCTGAAAATAAACATGAATAGTCAGTCTCCCTTAGTCCAAAGCAATTTATTTAACCTACTGAACTTGGCCACTAAAGAAAATTTGCAATGTTTTTTTAAAAAGTTTCTCTGAAGAGTAAAAGATTTTCTGTAAGAGTCTGAAGGACAAGCTATGGCTCTCTCGGCAATAGCTTTAACCATGAAAACACTTTTGTGGCATTACTAACTAAAAAATAAAGTATAGAAAAGAGGATGAATAAAAATAATGAAGCCAACAGCTAAATCCCAACCCTATACAGTTTCAAATAACAGTTAAACTAAACCACAAAATGCTCCTGAAAACCAAAGTAAAATTTTTCTTCCTGCAGTAGATTCCTGAAGGCAGACTGGCGAGATGGTTAAGAGGGCTGGCATGAGGTCACAGTTGTTTGTCACTGTATGACTTTGGACAAGCTATCTAAACCTATTTCTTCATTTAAAATAAAATGCTATTTGTCTCACTGACTGGTTGGGAGATATTAAATGAGGTAGCACCTATAAAGCCCTCACCACTTCATAGTGAGTGTTAAAAAAAAAAAAAAAAAAAAAAAAAACGCTAGTTATCATTCATCTCAAAACACTATCAGTGGTTGAGAGTGCAAGCTGAAGCCAGACTTCCTGGGTTTGAATCCTAGCATCATCACATCCTTACCTACGTTCCTGTTTCCTCCTCTGTAAAATGGATAAAATAATAGTACCCCCCTCATAGGGTTTCTGTGAAGCTTAAATTAGCTGATATACTTAAAGCATTAAAATGGTGCCTAGGATTTAGAAAGTGCTCAATAAACAGTAGCAGCCATCATCATCTTCTCAATGAGAACATCGAGGTCAGTCCAACTGAAAGGAAGTGCACCATGACCCCAGGAGGAAACACTCACAAAACTATCATTCAGAGAATGCTATTTTAAAAATATGTACGATGCATTGTTTATTCTCAACCTTGCAGTCTCTTCAGGAGACTAAAAATATCAAATACTTTGAGAAATATAGAGTATTTGATGCCAAAAGGTTTCTTCTTCTTCCTGCTCAACTGCACATTTGTAACATTCAGGCTAAATATTCCAAGTAACCAAACAGATCTGAGGAAAAAAGCAATTACCAATCTACTTCTTCATCAAGCAAAGTCTATGTATAGATAAAGCTAACTGATTCACCATACTGATAAAAACATGTTTATACAGTCATGAAAAATTCTAAATGCAGAAATATAAGTACTGATGAAATGTAACAGATGAAAAAAATTACTTATAAAACTTAAATATAATTTTTTAAAATTTTGATATTTAATCAAAATACATTTTCCACTTTCCACAAATCCCAATGTGTATTATCTTTCAACTGGCAATGTAACTCCTTGAATCTGTAGATTAAATATCTTTAATTCTGTACCACCAATTCTCCCCCTTTGATTTGTACATATGTGACTTTTTTTCTTACCAGTTGTGATGGTTAATTTTATGTATCAACTTGACGAAATCATAGGGTACACAAATATTTGGTCAAACATCATTTCTGGATGTGTCTATGAGGGTATTTCCAGAGGAGACTAAACTGAGTAAAGCAGACTACCCTCCCAATGTGGGTGGGCCGAAACAGAACAAAAAGAGAGGGAAAAATTTCTGTCTGCCTAATTGCTGGGGTTGGAACATTGGTCTTCTCCTGTCCTTCGGCTGGGATTTACAACAACAGTGTTCCTAGTTCTCAGGCCTTTACATTCAGGCTGGACCTATTCCATGTGCTTTCTTGGATCTCCAGACTGCAGATGGCAGATTGTGGGACCTCTCAGCCTCCATAATTGCATGAGTCAATTCCCATAATCTAGCCAATTCTAGATATAGATAAACAGATGTAGGTGTAGACATGAATCTACTGGTTCTGTTTCTCTGGAGAACCCTAATACACTAATTAAAGCTGCTTAGGCCAAGCCCTTTTTCAAATTCCCGTTAGAAAAACCAAGCATCCCTTTCCTAGTGCTCACTCTCCAGAATCTCACCACCTAGGATAATACACCACACTCTTCCTCTTCCCTGACACTTTGGGAAGTTAGTTTCTGGGATACCATATTCATTCTCCTGCTTCTCTTAATACCTCTGTGGGAAATCCTTCTTATGCTTTTTTCCCAGAAAATTTTTACTGCTTAAAAAAAAAAAAAGAAAATTTTTACTGCTTTTACTGTACAAAGAATGTGTATTTCACTATCATATTTAATCCTCAAAATTATTTTATGGGTAATTTTGTTGGAAATAGATGAGGAAACTGAGATTTAGAATAGTGAAATAACTTACCCAGCGTTGTTCAATGAGTGGTCAGGTTTATTTTTGACTTCAGGTGTGTCTGAATCACAGTCAAGATTTTAGCCATTATGCCTCACTTCCTTTCTCCCTGGGGGCTGCCTGCAGTGTCTCAATCCTGGGACTTCCCGCAAGAATATGGCCACATGGCCACACGTGGTCGTTTGCTCACTCCCACCTCCTTCCTCGTAACCTGCTAAGGTGCTCATTTATACATCTAAAACTAAATTCTTCCAATCAGAACTTTCTTAACTTCTTCACTACATTTTGTCAAACCAATTATTTGGAAATCATCTTCATTTCTTCCTTGTCCTTTTCCTTCCACTTCCAATTTTCTCACCAAAGTCATGCTTTTTTTCCTAAGTACTGTTTCATTACTCTGCAGTTTTTCAACAGATTCCTGAGACTGTCCCAGAATTCAACATCAACCTCCAGGGTAACTTTCCTCCCTTTGACTTCTTTCCTGAATCCAATAAATATCACATACACTTGTGGGTTAGTTTCTCCATTCCTCTAGCCCTTTGTCTGCAAACTCCTATGGATAAGTCATGACATCGATTACAGATTTTCAGGGGAAGTGCCCCACAAAAAAAGTACTACTAACCTCACTTATGTAATCTAATCTGGTTCACTCATTTATGAATTTAGCTAAACCCTTCTTGACATTATGTGTATTTTTGGTATGTCCTTATATCATATCTTCTAGGATAAGGTACTGTAAGTTTACTCTCTAATAATAATAATGCTTCTAAGAAGCACTAATACAATGTTCAAGGATCTACTATGTTATATGGGAAAGGGTTATATTAGCAGACCTGAGTTGCTCAAACCATACACATTCCCAAGAGAAGTCTTCAGGACTGGCCCTTTACCAGCTCATGAGAGACGAGCCCTTGGAATATTCTGCCTGATAAAGAGTTTTTTATACACTCGAGGCCTTGGGTTACATGGCAGTAACAGTTTAGTTACCTAGGTGATTTATGATAAACTCCTATCTTTGCTCTGGAGAGGCTGGAGTCTTGAGTAGCTGAAGTCAGTCACACAATTGAACTACAATAAAAGCCCAGGACACCAAGGTTCAGGTGAGCTTCCCTGGCTAGCAATGCTTTGCATGTGTTGGCACACATTGTTGCTGTGAGTACAACTCCAGTAGGAGTGGACACCTGGAAGCTTATGCCCGTTTTCTCCTGAGCTTTGTCCCATGTACCTTTGCCCTTTGGTAAGTTTAAACTGTATCCTTTGGCTGTGTTAAAACATAACCAGATGATAACAAATGTTGTAAGTCCTTCTAGTGAATTGCCAAGGCTGACAGTGGTCTTGGGGACTGCTTCCCCATCCATATGCCCTTTTTCTTCTTTTTAGTTAAATCATCTAAGTTCCTGTTAGAATTATGAGTGGCTTGCCATAATACTTTGTCCCATTATAAAAGAAAATGTGATACTTTCACCACATCTTTCTCTTTAGTCAACTTTTGCTATTTTTCTCTGACTTACACCCAGAAAAATGACTAAGAATATTGCTGTTGAAATAAAGGACAAAGCAGCATATACTGGACTGACACTTTTTTTAAAAGGCTTTGGGAATATTCCAAAAATGAAATATATGGATGGTATATTTGTATGTACTTATTTTGATTCTCACTTTGGTCTCACAGATGAAAACCTGTGAGTTCTTTGCCATTAAAATTCCGGCATACTTTTCAAACGTCCTCCCATAAATCATAACTCAGAATACCACAGACTTGGTTTGTAAAACAATGATACATAGATGTAGTGAACCCAAAGACGTAGGCACTGCCTTCTTAGACTTCCCCATCTCAGTTACTGGCAACCAATCCTGCCAGTAATTGGGACTCAACCCCACCCCCTCCTTTTCTCCCTTCCCTATTTCACTCTCCATATCCAAACTATCAGCATATTATGTTGGCTCTATTCCAAATCCGTCCAGAATCCAGCCACTTTCACCACCACCATACAGCCACACCATGTCTTGCCTGCAACAGTCTCCAAATTTGTCTGCCTGCCTTCACTCTTACCTCCCTAAAGTCATTCTCCACATAGGAGCCAGAGTGATCCTGTTCAATCCTAATTCAGAGTATGTCACTGCTCTGTTTAAAACACTCTAATGGCTTCCCACCTCATTCAGATAAGCATCAAAGTCCTAAGCATTGCTCTCAAGGCACTAAGCAGTCTGGCCATACTGCCTCTCTGCTTTCACGTCTGACTGTCCAGTCTCTCTCTCTGCCCCAGTCACACTGGCCTCTTTATTATTCCTGCACACACGAGGTGTGCTCCCTTCCCAGCACCTGTACATCTGTTCCCTCTGCCTCGAATGCTTACCCTAGGATATCCATGCGGCTTGCTCCCTCACCTCCCTTAAGTTTTTGCTCAAATATCACTTTCTCAGTGAGGTCCGCAATGACTACCTTATTTAAATGACATCATTACCACGTCCAACCATCACCATTCTCTAATTCCCTCCTGGGTTTTATTTTTCTTCATGGCACTTATGACCTTCTAATCTACTATATAATTTACTTATTTATTTTGTGTGCTTGGCTCTCCCATCTAGAATGTGAGCTTCAGGAAGGCACTTTGCTTTCTGCTACATCTCCAGCACCTGAAAGTGTACCTAGCATTTAGTAAACACTTAAAAAATATATATTAATTGGATAAATTTAACTGTGTCAAGATGTAAACTTTCAAATCCTCAGAGATAACTAAACATATAGTTATACAGCTACATAAATATAATTACATGAAAACAAACAATAAAAATGTGTGTAGGAAGACAAATCATACGGAGATAAATATATTACAATGTTTAAACTCTGAAGGTTACTCTGAGTGATTATCACAGAGTTTACTGAGAGCTGTGATCATGGCCAGTGCCTTCCCAGCCTCCCCCAAGGTACAAAGCTCCCATTAAGTCCACCTCAGGCTGCTAGGTGGCTTGCTTTACCCCTAACTTTCTTGCCATCCTATTATTAGCATGCCTAACTAACATGCCTCTAATCGCAGTCCACTGCCTGAACGTCTCTTGTTATTTCCTGACATTCCAAGGATAGTTTTCATGAGTCCTCTCTGGGTCTTTTTCTAAATGCCTCCTCAAAATTTTCGGCCCATCTTGCATGGGATTAGGCACCTTACACTCTCCCTAGTCTATCCATGTCCAGACCAGCCAAACCTTCCTTTCTGCTGAATGACGGTTTCTGTGCTGACTTTCATTTAGGTTGCTCTGTTTTGAAATTTAAAGTGATTCCCTCATGTCCCCATGTCTAATCACATTCCCAAGGATTGTAATTATTATTTAATGGTTTGGTATAAGGACTTGATTAGTGTTACTGTCTGCAAATTTAAAAAATCTTTCTGTACTATTAACTTTTATCTAGAGAATTCAAAAGAATACTCTCGAATTATTGTGTCTTCTACATCTATACCATTGCTATTATTTTCTGCTAAAAAAAACTTACTATGGCGTATATTTAAGTCTACGAAATGTTACTAGTCAGGAAATAATTTTTGAGGAAAAGCAAAGCTCTAGTAGACTGCTGGAGACTACATATACTATGTAGAGCAAGATAATAATTTCTGAATTGATGGCCATGGATACACAGGACAAATAACATGCTCCTGCAGAAATATTCCAACTCAGTTCCACATCTGTAAATTGGGGATAGAAATATCTATGTCCCAGGACTGTAAGAAAGATGAATGATAATATAAGCAAGGTGCCCAGAGCAATGACTGTCATATGAACGGTGCTTAATAGGTATGATTATTTAAAAAAATTAAAAACTCCAACTGAGGGCCTGAAATATGGCCAGGTATTTAATGTCCATGTCTGTGTGCACGTACAAGTTCATGAACATTTAGTGTGGCATCTATATCCTCATCTGGGTGAATAAGTTGTCCTTATTTCATTCTGTCTTAGCATCCTGCTCTGAGAGTGTTAGCCTCATTCTTGGCATCTCCTAATCTAGGCATATACTTCTCTCTTGCTTGCATACTTCTCTACCCAAACTTTCATACCCACCCTACCCATTTTTACCCCATATCTATTCACAGCCAGATTCCCCCTAGCTACTTCTCTTCTGATCAAACCTAATGGAATTCCTCTTTGTCCACGCTGGAAAAAAAATCTCCCTTTTATACTAAGCTTATTTTTCAAACTCTCTTCTTCTGCCTAGCCCTAAATGGATGTGAAAACTAGATGATCACCTGTCAGGTGATTCAGAATTTAAATAGGGTGTCAGGTGGTTCAGAATTTAAATAGGGTGTCAGGTGATTCAGAATTTGAATAGGGTGGGGTTGGGGAACACTTAAGATCCTTCCAAATTACAGATTTTATGAAATAACTGAGTCTTTCAACAACAACTTGTCTCCAGTTGTGCTCTCCCATGCAGGCCAAATCTCACATCCTACCAATTCACAAGCAACACGGAGACAGTCTCTTCAATTCCTGAGACAGCCTCGTTCTCTAAATGACTCTAGGTGTGACCCTCCCGGCACTTTTATCATTTGAAATCACCATTTGTCCATGTACTCTTTTAAATCTTCACCAGTAATTTCTATTGCTCTGGGGATATTTCTAACTTTCTCAGTGACTTAAGGAACCTTGATCCTATTTGTTCACTTACCTTAATTCCTACCATAAGCCTGGGGGTAGCGGGGGCATCAATTTATCTCTTGCCACACAGCTGCATACCTACTCACTTATCATCTGCAACTGATTCCTCAGTAAAATCCTTACCATTGATACTTCAAGAGTTTTGCCCCTTTCCACAAGCATTCAGTTCTTCCTTTGTCACCTATACATTTGGACAGTGACATATCCAAATTTAGAGAGAAGACAGAAAGTATGTGTTGTAAGTATAATGTCTCATTTATCTTAATACCCTTATCTCTATTCCTAGACAGAAATAAGTCACAGCGAATGTCTTGCTGGAAAGAAGGAAGAAAACAAAATATCCTTTCAGGAAACAGGGGCACACAAAATCCCAAAGTCCTTTATGGCATGTCCATTAATGTGGCTACGTAGGGAATGTGTAAGCCCAGGCAGAAAGGAGACAGAAGAGAAAACAAGCTCATTAACTGATTATCATATAAACCTACAGATTCTTCCTCTTTTCTACAATCCTTTTGGCATACCATGGCCATGTTATGGTAGGCTTGAAAGATCTGACTTACATTCTGTTATAGGTTAAATTTTGTTCCAAAAAAATTCGTATGTTGAAGTCCTAACCCCCAAACCTCTAAATGGTACCTTATTTGGAAAGAGGGTCATGCAGATTTAATTAGTTAAGATGAGGTCATACTGGAATAGGGCAGACCCCTACTCCAATATGACCAGTGTCTTTAAAGAGTGGAAATTTGGAGACACACACACACACACACACACACACAGAAAGCCATGTGAAGATGAATAATAGAGATTGGAGTGAAGCATCTACAAGATGGGCATGCCAAAGATTGTGAGAAGTCACCAGAAACTTGGTAAAAGGCTTAGTACAGGTTCTCCTTCATAGCCTCAGAAGGAAACAGTCTGCTGACAGATTTTAGATTTTAGATGTCTAGCCTCCACTACTGTGAGACAATAAACTCTTATTGTTTAAGCCACCTCGTTTGCAGTACTTTGTTACAGCAGATAACTAATAGAGTACTAGCTCTAGAATTTTCTCATTTCTAAAGTAAGCACTGTAATTCTTATAGTATCTATACCAATGAACAATACAGTGCCTTTATTGTGCTTGCCAAGTGCCAAGAACTATGCTACATATTTCACGTAGATTGACTAATTTAATCCTTACCACAGCCCCATAATGCAATTACTTGTATAATTTGTATCTTCACCTTTTGAGGTGATGGAACCTGAGGCACAGAATAATTAAACTACCCAAGGTCCCATAGAATGTGAAGAAGCCAAGACATAAATGCAGGCAGTCTGATCAAATTACCCAGGAAATAACTATCTTTACAAATCATAAAGTCACCATTGTCATATCATTTCCCTACTCAAGAGCCTGTATTTCCCTCAGCAAAATGAGCAACACTCTTGTTCAAGAGCTTTCATAATCTAGCTCTGGCCTATCTTCTCAATCTCATCCCTCATTTCCTCTCTACATAAACTCCCCCTTCAGACTTACCTGCACATCTTTGCTTGAGCATCACTCAGATTTCATTCCTTTATTCCCTATGTTACTTTCTCTTATCTGCTTCACACCCAATGTGGTACTTTTCTCATTCAAAGAACACAATACTCTTTAATGAAGCCTTCTTGGCAACTCCATCCATAAGCAATCTCCCCTGGGAACCCATGTATGCATTGTCCAACATTCTTTTGAGAATTCAGGGACGGTGCCAGCCATGAAGGTGCTTATATCATCTTATAAAGTGATAGAAGAAATATTTATACAAACACTAAAATAAAATGAAATTTGCATAAGAATGACAAAGTACACTTGAAATTTACAGAAGAGCTGACACTCCTGGCAGAGGTGAAGAAGGAAGGATGCACTGAGGAGGTAGTATCTGAACTGGGCATTAAAAAGGGGTCGGTAAGAATGTGTACAGATTTCACTGTCTCTACTATACACTTAGTACTAACTATGTGCATACTGAGTTATGTGAATATACACGTTATCTTCCTGTCTCACATCTATTGTTTCAGTCCTCTCTGGATCCAAAAGGGATTTGATTACCAACTCAGATACAAGCTGCTGGGAGGCAGGGTCTGAGACTTCTTTGTCTTTCTTGTAGTGTCAAACACCCTTGTGGAAAATAATAAAGAATATACAAAGAAAGGAAGGAGAAAAAGAGAATGTCATCGACGGAGATAAGTGAATTCTCATGACTTTTCCCTGAAGTTCTCCTTGACCTGGCAGCCGCTCCATATCTGCTTGCTCCTCTTCTTGTGCCTTTGCTCTGCTGGCTGATCTGCTTGTAGCGCTTTCTCCTTTCCTCTTTTTTGTATAAAATCCTCGGAGACCCAATTCATTCCCCCTCTTTCGCCCTTGGAACCTCTTCCTTCCTGCAATCCTACTGCATTTATGTCCATTCGGCACCTAATTGTTCTCACAAAGCTTCATATTCAGTTATTCTTCTCCAACCAGATTCTATAGCTCCTCAAGGCTGGAAACTGTTATATTTAGTAAAATGTCCTTTCATCTGACTCTCCAAGTTCAAAAGTACATTGGGAAAAGTTATATATCAAAGCATTCATTCTCAAGTAACACAGATTTATCTTTTCTAAAACTTTCAATCACTAAACCAAACATCAGTGGCTTCACCAACAAGAAAAAAAGGTGTAAGCACACAAAGAAGGATCTGTAATATAACCACCCTAACACTACTAACTCCACTTCCTTATGTGCAGGGTTTATCATTTTATGGCAACTTGTAGTCTAAACACTGCCATACATAACCTTTCTTAAGAAAGATATATTAGAAGTGGTCCAACAATCTGAAATTTGCAAGATGAAATTTAACAAGTTGAGGTGAAATTCACCTTTTAAAGTTACCATAGCAGACACTCAAATGACATTTCTTAATTTAAATTTTATACAGAATAATTCTATGCAAGCCACATGAAGTCTAGAAATTTTAATGGTGAATATCTTGGGACTGTAACAAAGTACATGGATAATGGGATGAATCCACCCTGAACAATCCTTGTTTCCTTAGAAAAAAAGGTGGATCTTAAATTTTCACGCAATAGTTTAAAGGAATAAACTGAACTTACACAAAAGCAATAGATCAATTCCTATTTTGCTCCCTATTTCTCCTGGGTTCTCATTAAAACCAAAAGCTCTAACTTACAGAAGAATTAAGGTACAGATAGAGGAGGAAGAGAACAAGAAGTAATCTGGAAACTGAATGGGCCAGCAAAGACATTCTTACCTAAGGTAACTTTGGAGGTTTTCAGTGCTCCCAAGAATCAGTTTCTTTTGAGAAAGGTAATTTTTTTGAAAAGTATTTTGAAATTACTTTAAAACTACAGTCTATAAGACTAACCTGAAACAGAACTCCAAATGCCTAAGACATTAACTTTGCTGAGCTCCATTTCTTGGCATTCTTCAAGCCACTGACCCATTATCAGCTTAGAGTGCATTTTCCAACACCTTATGCTGTATCAACATGAACTTGTTTTTAAGATACTTCTATCTTAATTTCAATAAGCCTAATTTTAATATTGAGAAAAAAACAGAACCACAGGCCTAAAACCATGGGATCAATTCTGCTGGAGATTGCATCTTACTAACAAAATAAAATAAAGTTAGCATTCTATTTATAAAAACACCATTATTGTTTTTAACCATAAACACTGCAATAAGAAGCATGGTATGACAGAAGTTTCCAGGTTCTTTCTGACATGGGCAACATCCATATTTTAATCACATGACTGATGGATTCCCCCTACATTCATGCAACCACTGAGATCCTTTCCCTCTCACTACCAGTCTGGTTTCAACCACAGAAAATGCTGTAGAGAAAGGTAAAAGACAAGACTTAAAAAAAAAAGGTTATCTAGAATAAAAAAGAAATGTGGATGGGGACTTAAGGTACAGTAAGGTGGTGATGGATGTGTTAATTAATTTGATTGTGACAATCATTACATTATGCATATGAATATCAAATAATCAGGTTGTATACCTGGAATGTAGATAATGTTTATTGTTAATTGTTTCTTTAAAAATTTTAAAAATAAAAAAGAGAAATATGGAGGAAAAATGACCTGTTTGGGAGAAAACAGATTAAGCAGGGAATGCAGGAGTTTTGCAATGTTTACCTGAATGAAAGACTGATCTTATATATGATCAATATTTAACCAGTCAATAAATACTTTGTTCCTATAAAAATACCAAGTAGAAAATGTAAAGGCATCTTTTATGTAAAACATGAAAATGTTTTCTTCTATATTCACATATTTAAATCATTTCTAATTGCGAAGATTTTCAACTTCAAATGAGTAGAAGTCATAAATCAGAACCCCAGAAGATAAATTTAACATCCCTTCAAGACAACCCCATTTAAACCTTTCTAAACAGAGAAGAATTCAAAGGTCTTCTTCAGAAATCCATCCTAAAGGATAAAAGCATTCAGAAAAACTTCTCTGTATTTACCATAAATCCTTCTTGATGCTTGCCTTAAATTAATTTCCCCCTTCTTTTCTTCAGGGAAGATGGAAAACAGCTGTTCAACGTTCCCTTTCAGGCTACTTTTTTCCTTCCTGACAGGTCCCTACCCTCCTTGGGAGAAATGTAACCACTGCAGGTGATTCCAAAATCCAACTGGCCCAAGCCTGATTATCCATGGGGTTGGTGAGCCTGCCCCCATTCATACCACCTGGAATGATATCATCAAACTGCAAAGGCCCCAAGAGAAGATTTTTCCCCAAAATTTGTGAAATTCTACAAATCCATTGGACACAGTCTGTCCTTAAATGTATTAAAATGACAAAAATAGCACAGCTTCAAGAATAAAAGTTTAGTCAGACTGTCTAGAAGGTAAACAAGGTTGTATTGCAGCTGGGTACCTTGGTCTTCACTACTGCTCTACACCGTATCGGATATTGAGTGTACCTTGGCATAATGTATTTTTAAATGACTTACTGATTTCTATCATGAAATTCCTGAGCATTTGTCACTGAGGCAATTTTCTCAGTGACAGAAACTGTCATTTCTCATTTCTAAAACTGAAAAATTCTAGAAATCCCTTTCAGTACCCCAGTCTAAAGGACTAATCTGTAAACAAGTGTCCATTTCTAGTCAGTTATTGCTTTAAATGAGCAACGTATATGGATTCATGACTTCATCTGCAGATTACCACATTTTACCAAAAAAAACTTACACAACACTAATGTTGCTACCTGCTTCAGGAATTGCTAACAAGCATCATTTTTCTTGCAACAGCCATTTGACAGCAACAATAAGGCTGATATACTGCCTTCGTACTTCATCAATAAAAACATTACAGACCCACAAGCTTGGTGAGCCTATTTCCTTTACAAATTCCTTTTTAATAGTTAGGAAATGCTGATTCAACTTTGTTGCCATATAATGTTTGCATGCATTAAATGCCTATTATTTAGTAGCTAAGTTTGTTATTGTTACATATGAGAAAAAATGCAAAAGCCCTGATTTAAGCAACAAACACAACTTTACAACTCTATTAATATTTCAAATGGAAAGATTTAAAGGACAGCTTCTTAAACTGACTGTATACCTTTTCAATTTCTACTAAAAGAGCACGAATGCTAATTTAAACACACACTGGGGATTTCGATATGATTATTCTGCTATCGTTCACACTAACAAGAGACAAGAGAAACTATTAAGTCTAGAAATAAAACTCAAAAGGTGGGGGTTGGCATGCAGACACATATATTCAGTTGCAAACTCTTTCTGACTCTGTCTTGGACAAAGCAGATGAGCATAAATAATCTACAATGGATATGTTACATATATGTAATTGAAAACCAACTGCCTATATGTCTTTTGTTATATTTTCTCTAGCAAAACTACACTTACCTAATAGGTATAACTATTCCCAGATATAAAATGCCAAAGCAAATTATGCTTATTTGTCAGTATTGTTCATAGCTTCTACATATTACTGAAAGGCAAATTCTGTTCCTTCAGGACTTGTTTACTAACATTTGATGACAACACTACCAAAATCATCTTTACAAAATATTCCAAGGGAGCTGAAGCAAACAGAAGGAAATCCAGTGGTAATCAATACACATTAAAATTCATATGTTATTCTGAATTAAAGACTGAACTACTCCATTCAAGAAATAAACAGATCGCCTCAATAATCTTTTCTTTTCTTTCCAAATTAAAATCATTCCCTTCTTCTTTGTAATCTCTAACAGGCTCTCTGAACACTTTTCCTCCAGCAGGTTTACACTCTTCTGGGCATCTGAAAGAGGATCTGGAATCCACACCCTCAACAGGCTGGAGCTTGCCTACACACGGCAGAAGTAAGCAACACAATCGGTAAAGGTAAAAATCCTGAAGCCAGCTAATGAGAACTGAGCAATCAGCCCAGGGCTCTGCAGGAATTAGAAGTGGCCCCACAGTGGAATCCTTAGAAGGCATGAGAAGAGATAGAGAGAAGTGGAAGAGAAGGGGGCTGCGGAAAGGGGCTCTGTAAATAGCCAGTTACATTAGTCTAGGAAGCACATAAGCATTTTAGGGAGCTAATGGTTCATGGGGAGTAGTGAGTAGTAAAAGGGATAATAAAGTAGACAATAGGAAAATAAAATGTTAGAGTCTTTAATAATATGAATTTGAAGTCACAAAGGATAAAAGTAGAATTAAATGTGTAATTTAAGTTAATCTTCTATTTAAGGTATACCACTAATGATCTGAAAATGAATGACAAGTCTTTTACCTTTAGTATCTCCATTTCCACACCCCTAAAATGAGGGTAAGACAGTAGCTCTATATCACTGTCCATTTCTACCAGGCTAAAATATTAAAATATTTGAATTCTTTGAAAAAAAAGTTAAAAGTACTAGGCAATTTCAAAATGCAAGTATTTATGTAGCTGTATGTTGAGGGATTTTCCTTTGCCGCAATTATCTAAATGCATATGAATTTATAAGCAAGAGTTTATTAATAGTAAAGGTCACTCTATCCTATGCACAATACCTTCTATTTCTCTTTCTAATTTGATTCTTTTCTGCAAGACTTCACCACCAACTAATCAAGCCACTCTTCTATGCATAACTAGAAGTTGTGAAACACTAAAATGAGATGATAAGAATTTGGGATACATTTATTTACCATACACATAAAAAAGACCTTGAGGCAGAATCTTGCTCGTCGCCCAGGCTGGAGTGCAGTGGTGTGACCATAGCTCACTGCAGCCTCAAACTCCTGGGCTCAAGTGATCCTCCCATCTCAGACTCCCGAGTAGATAGGAAGAAAGATTTCTCTTTGAAGAGAAATTATTTCAATTAAAAATACTATCCACTTAATGAACAGTTTAATTTTTAAAAGCACATTTCCTATTAGAATGGGGCATTAGAGTTGAGAAGACTTTGTGAAACATACATCCTTAATTATTGTTATCATCAAATGGTAGCATCAATCAGTACATCTCAAGAGTTTGGGATTTTAATCTCTACTTCCCATTCTAATTCACCATATGAATTTCATAGGAAAATAATTTTTCTTTTCAGTACTCTGGGCTTATATATAACTTGCCTCATTGCCATGTGGGCACCAACTTGAGGTATAAAGAATTTTGCTGTGTCACCCAAACATTTGCTGGTAATTTGGTGCTCCCAGAGAGTTTTATTCTAGCAATCACTATAGGGGAAGAGAACATAATCCCATGAGAAAACCTTAACATATTTGCTGTGGTTTGGATAATTGCCACGTCTAAAACTCATGTTGAAACTTCACCTCCAAGGTGGATGTGGCAGTATTGAAAGGTAGGAGCTAGAGGCGATTGGGTCATGAGCCTCTGCCCTCATGAATGATTAATCCATTCATGGATTAATAGGTTAATGGATTCATAGGTAATCACGGGAATGAGACTGATAGTTTCATAGGAAGAGAAACCTGAAATAGCATGAACAACCTTCTCACCATGTGATGCCCTGCATCACCTCGGAACTCTATAGAGTCCCCACCAGCAAGAAAGCCCTCCCCAGATGCAGCCCCTCAACCTTGGACTTAGGCTCCATAACTGTAAGAAATAAATTCCTTTTCTTTATAAGCTATCCAGATTCAAGTATTCTGTTATAAACAACAGAAAATGGAGTAAGCATTTAAGAACTGTCTTATCCTTTTCTTAGACACATTCTTTTAGTAGGGTTATGTCACTGAATCTCTTCAGGTACCCTACCCACTCCTTCAGAATAGTAAAGATCCAGCCCCACTCAGAAAACAGAATAATAATATCCACTATAATGAAGTTCCCTCTACCATAGATTCTGGCTCTCCTCAAAGGCCTGCCACAAACACATCCCAAGTCAATAACAGTATTTCTCTTTTTTTATTTGGGGAAGGGGCAGTGGGTGGTGAAAAAGAATAATATTTACTATATTTAGGATTCCATATGCTAATGGTTGCGTAATATTTAATATATGCTACAACCACAAAATGCTAGTCTTTTGGGAATTTCTTCTGAAAGAGGATCTGGAATCCACACCCTCAACAGGCTGGAGCTTGCCTACACATGGCAGAAGTAAGCAACACAATTGGTAAATGTAAAAATCCTTTAAAAGTTTCAGGTTATATAATATTTAATATACGCTACAACCACAAAATGCTAGTCTTTTGGGAGTTCCTTTTTGAAAACAAAGATTACCAATATACTAAGACCCAAATTAAAATATTTTTTCTTTTTTTGTCTACAATTATTTATTGAAATCATACTATTGAGTGAAAATTATGCAGTTTCTTTCATGCAACACAGTGTGATCCAAGGCAAGTATAAATACCAAAATATTCTATCACAAATAACATTAAGAAATGTATAAATATTTTATTAATTGCAAAATGTACTTTCATCAATGATCTTAAAGCACTTTTTCAGAAATTAAAAAGAGACTCTTTACAACAAGGCACTGGGAAGCATCTGTGAAGTTAAGAGCTTCATTTCATGGATGACCACCAGGTCCTCTCAGGGCAATTCTGCCAGATATTGAACTGGAGAGCCCATAAAATCTCATTGAAAGGAACTGTATTAGCTTGTTTCTGAACTAATTTCGTAAATTAGTTGCACTAATTTACAGATGTACACACAAACATTAGTCACTAAGATGGTCCTGATCTCATATAGCAAACCTAGCTGATGTCTTACCCAGTGCTTTTTCAATAGGTCCCCAAGATCAGAAGGAGGGACAGCCTCTATCTAGCAGGATCGAGAATGGAACCTAATAAACCCATCATGGCAACTGCCCATACTGTTATCAAAGTATCTCTTGGTCAAAGTTTCTTTTCTTTTGTTTTCATTCATTCATTCTTTTTTTTGAGACGGAGTCTCGTTCTGTCGCTCAGGCTGGAGAGAAGTGGCACGATCTCGACTCACTGCAACCTCTGCCTCCCGGGTTCAAAAGATTCTTCTGCCTCAGCCTCCCAAGTAACTGGTACTACAGGCGCGTGCCACGATGCCCAGCTAAGTTTTTTTTTTTTGTATTTTTAGTAGAGACAGGTTTCCCCATATGGGCCAGGCTGGTCTCTAACTCCTGACCTCGTGATCTGCCCTAGGCCTCCCAAAGTGCTGGGATTACAGGCGTGAGCCACCGCGCCTGGCCTTTTTTTTTTTTTTTTTTTTTTTTTTTCAGAATTCCCCTTTACTTGGTGACTGTACTTTCAGTATTTTTTAATTTGTCAAAATGTACTTTGTAGGCCAGTGTTTTTATTTAACAAAAACTTCATAAAAACTGATAGTGACATCATATACATGTCAATGAAAAATAACTCTTCCCAAGTTCAAACTTGGGAAGTGCTGCTTATTGATGTTTCTCAGGTTCTGTATTAGTAGCTCCAAGAGAGCTAAGGCTGATCTCATATACCTCTATATGTAAGCACTATCTTGCACATTTTGCTGAACCCAGAGGGGTCACTAGGTGATGGAGACATCATATTCAATCTGTTATCTTCTCCATTTTTACTAGAACAGTCCTTACCAACATACTTCAAAAAAGAACTTGTATCTGTATCCTGACCATCAAAGGAAGAGGTCACGATACGGAAATCTAAGTATTTGCATGAAACAAATACTCAGATAATCCTATATTTTCTTCCATGCACATTAGGTTTTTTGTGATCCCATTTAGCAATATAGTTAGAATACACTATACAATATTGTATATCACTTTCACATAGAGATTATCATTGAGAATTTTTTTTAAAACTTGAGAGAATTACTGAAAGTTTAAATTCCATAATGTGAAAAATACTGAAAATATGTATAAGTGAGAAGATCTTTCACACATTTAACAAGGCTAAACCATGACTTTCTAAACCATGACCAATGAAAACTTTTTAAAAAAAAAAAACTTTATTACACGAAGATTCCTAGAACTAAACGCGTCATTGCCTGACCTAAAGAATTTCAGGTAAGTGAGGTTCACCATCCTGATTTTAACCAAAGGCTTCGGTTTCCATCTGAATGCCAGCCAGCTTAAGAGGAGGCTGCTGCCTTAGAGGAGCGATGAAAACGAAGAAGTTCTCAGGTCACAAACTTAGCTCAGATTCCAGCCCCGACAGATCTTGAGCCCATGTGGTATCACTTTCAGAGCTTCCCAGTCCGTGAGTCAAGCCCCCGCCCCCTCCTCTCCCCGGGACTGCCTCGGGGATGAGGTTTACTAACAATTTCTCCGAGTGCCGGCGGAGCCAAGGAGCGCTGGAATCCAGCGTCTGGGAGAGGCTTGGGAAGCTCTTCCTCGGCTTCCGCAGCCGCAAAGTAGGGCTGCCAGCGCCAGGATCGGCACACACGGCCACCGCCACCTCCCCCAACCTCCAAATGGCTGGGGTACGGAGGGAAAGGAGCACGCGAGGGTGTGCCACCCAACCCCGCAGAGTGAAGTCGAGGCCCCGTGGACCGTCGAGGAAATCGCGGCTGGGCCGGCCTGATCCGACGCACGGAATGCGATCTCCAGGTTCTCATCGTGTTCCCGGCTCAGTGCTCGGCGTTCAAGGGGGTGGGGAGGGGCGAAAAGCTGCCCCTCGAGGCTGCTCAGCCGCTGGGGAAGTCCGTGGCTCAGTCTTCACGCGTCAGGCGCTCTCTCGGAGCCCAGCCGAGCCGGGCCCGGGCGCGCAGCCCGCGGCGCTCCGCTCTCAGCCGGGGACGTGGCTTTCCGTCTCCTGCCCGTGCCGGGCCAGCCCCGCAGGCTACCCGCCCGAAACTCCAGAAGAAAGTTGCGCCGCGCGCCCCAGCTCGCCCCTTGCGCGCCCCTCCGCTTACCGCTCCCCGCCGAGGCTTCGCTCTTTCCGGCGTCGCCTCCGCAGCCTCCAGAGCCAGCTCCCGGCCCTCCTCACACCAGGGCGCCCGGGCTCCCGGCCCTTTCCGAACCGAGCCCTCCGCGCCACCGCCGCGCCATGGGTGCTGGTGGGCGCCGCGCCCCGGGATGCGCTGCTGTAGCCTCGGGCGGCGCTACTGAGAGCCGGGCCGGCGCGGGCGGGTAGGTGTGGGCGAAAGGGGCGGAGGGAGGGACGCGGCGGGCGCTGAGGCTCCGCTGGAGGGGGGAGGAAACCGCAACGTCACCAGAGCCCGAGGAGGCGAGGATGAGGAGGGGGAAACGGGGACCCCCTCCCCCGGCCGAACCCCGACCGCAGGCCCGCCCCGCTTTCTCCCGCTCCTCCTCTCCCGGGACTCGCCGCTCGCAGCTGTGCTCGGCCTTCCACGCCACCCGGCCCGGACTCCACCCGCACCCCTGCCCGCCAGGCCTCTTTGGCTCTAACTTGTTCTAGTTTCTTAGGACTCAAACGCTTCAGGTTCCAGAATCACACCCAAAGGAAAGGTAACTTTTGGAGGCCCAGGGGGAGGAGCTGATGCTTACACACAACTCTGGGAGAGGAAAGCGAGGAAGACGTTAAGAATCTTACTACCCGGGCTGGTGCCCACTGCAGTCTGCTCCTCCCGAATAGTTAGTTCCTGCCTCTTTTCTCTCGAATTTGGATTTACTCTCTTCTCAAAGAGAAGTTAGTTGGGGGGCGGGGGGCCAAGATTTGTAGGCTACTTACCCATTCATTAGAGCAGTGCTTTCCTCCATGAATTCTGAAGGGTACCTCCATCCAATTCCCCTGACCTCAGAGGTTCTCACTTCTATTTGGCCAAATACAGAAAAAAATGTGGATGTCTCAGTTTATGCTTCTCTTTTTCAGAAATTGCACTTAAGAGGAACTCCTTACAAACAGGCCAAGAGGAAGTGGTACTATTAAATTTTTTAAATGTTCGCTCAGGTAAATCACTAATTTGCATAAACTTGATGCTTTAGGGAAGGCCTGTGGAGGAGAGAAGAGGACTCTGGAAACTGGAATTAATTTTTGGTTCAAATCCAAACTTTGCTTTTACTACTGTGGGCCTTGGAAAACTAACATCAGAGCCTCAGTTTCCTCATCTATAGTGTAACGATATAATACCTCGTTTGAACAGTTATGGAGAGGATACAATAAAAATAGCTAATGTTTATTGAGAGTTTACTACACCATATCAGACGGTCACTGTGCTAAGAGATTTACATATACTAATGCAATTATTAGAATAAATTGTGAAAGTGTCTAACTGTACTATGTAATCCGTGTTAATTTCCATTTATCTTCTCAAATTTGAAAGAGACTTTAGAAAAAACATCTGGTCTAATTTACTTAACCTCTCAGCAAGTAGTAGTCTAGTTCAGTGATTCTCCAACCTGGAACTTTAGAATCAGCAGGGGAGCTATAATAAATTCTTTCTAATAGGAACCCCCACCCAAGAACAACAAATCAGAATCTCTGAGGTTAGGGTCTAAGCATCAGCATCCGCATTTTAAAATCTCTTCCCAGATGATCACAGTGTACAACCAGGATTGAGAATTCTTCAAAGGAGGCAGTACTCACTGTCATTTGCTCCCCTTTACCCTCACACCCCCACAATCTTGCTTTTGAGTGACTTGTGAATTGGCCTCTGGATGACATTCACTTTGTGCAAAGCACACCCCTCCCCCGCCCCGCCCACTCCATTACAGTAAGTCTCAACAGATCTGCTATTCTGCTTTCTGGAATCTACAGGATACACCTAGCCTTGATTCCACGGGAGAATACTTCAATTTACCTGGGTACATATTCACTCCATCAGCTTTTCTTCATCCATTAAGAAAGCTCTCAGGAGGAGATTTACTTTGCCAACATCTCTCTCAAACCTTGATGCCAAGAATTGAATTCAAGGTTTCACCCACGTGACAAAGGAGAAAGATGTTTAATGGCTTTGTTGTAATTACTGTATTTCCCTAAGTATATCCTTGGAGCTTCTATGGCAGCAATATTACCCAGCTGACTCCATATTATAATCTACGAAATAAAACCTTAAAGTGTTAAAAGTTTAGTTGGAGACTCACTGAACTAGACAACTACACTTAATGCAGTGTTCAGCACTTAACCTGTGATTTTACTGAATTTTATTGTGTTAAATTAGGCCTCTTAGCTTGTTGAGCTTGTTGACATGTTGGGTATCATTGATATAACTGAGTAATTCTACCTCTCAATTTCATGACCTCTGTAAATCCGGTCTGTGCCATACCATCATTTAAGTTCTCATTCTCAGGTACCCTCCTCTGCCAACTGACACTGGATTTGAATGCTGCTGATGAACATTCTTATCAGTTGAGGACCCAAATATTACCTTGTCCTGTTTTTGTCTGTTGTCCCAGGGTAGCACCCTGTGTACATGGGTATATGGCACTTTTGTAGGAATTAGAAAAAGGTACCCCCACTCTCACCTTAGCTGAAGAATTCGGAAAAAGTGACCCCTTACTCCTAGATGCAGCCCCAAACAGACAGCAGATGAGCTTTGTCTATTGGATGTCTTTGCTCTACTGTAATATTGTCAAAAAACAAAGGAAATGACTACTTACTGAATTCTGGTTCATGTCTACAAAATTGTGTCTTCCTTTTCTAAGTACCCAGATGTCATTCTAATAATAGGTTTATTCATTTTGTTCCCTATCTGTGAAAAGTTTCTTGCCTTGGTTTCAGACTAAGGCAAAAACTGGAACTCCATTTATCCACCTCCAGTTTTTTAGTGTTCATCTCCCTCTATGCTGATACTAGCTGAGAGTCCTTGTTGGTAAACTCTCCTTGCTGAGATGGAAATTTACTAAGCAAGAAGAAGTTAAGCTTTGGACAGCTAGGACGTATTTTCCTACAAGCTTCTTCACCTATCTTTTCAGTTAACTCTTTGAAAGTTTATTTTATCCCTTACATTTAATGGTTTATTTTTACATAATAGAGAAGACAAAAAAAGGGAATTAGTTTTGTTTAGTCATCCATTTTATCTCAAGCACAGGCATCCCTTCCATGTTCTTGTCTGAACAAAACAAAATGTATTTTTTGTTGTTGTCATCCTTAGTTTATTCTTGGCTTTAGCCTAAAATAACAGAGTAACAATATTACAGGGCTGTTACAGGTATGCAGCTGCTGTTCTCCTGTTGAGTTTAGTTCATTAAACTGAATTTTAATCTGCCTTTTATGTTTTACTAACCAGTCTGGTCCATGACTATACATCTGCTTCCATTCTTGAAATGCTTTTCCTTTTCCTTCCTCAGGTCAAAATTATTCCATTTGTAAAACTGCCTTAACCTGCACCTGTAGATTCCCTCATCTTTAGATCACAGAAGATCATTTTGGTTTGCTCAAGCCATACTGCCCTCTACTTGTATTTACTGACTCAGTGATAATCTCCTGAGCTTTCCCTTCCATTTCTGAGCATTCAGCCCTGGCCAGGCATCCTCCAGAGGCTTCTCCAACCTTCCTTGCTCAGGCCTCCCTCCCTGCCTTTCTCGCGCTGACATGCTCTTCTCCATTACCAAGAATGCTCTGCTGCGACTGCTTCATCTCCACATGACTCTAGCTTCCTGGGCTTAGTTTTCATCTTTAAAGCAAAATGAAACATTTACCTACATTCTCAATTAGAACTGAGAACTACCTCTACTGCAAGTAACAATTTGAGATTTCTGCAGGTACATACTTCCTGGCCTCACAATCTTCTAATAGGTCATGAAGTGTACCAGGCACGTCCATATGTGTCTCCTTTTATCCTCACAGGCACTGACTGATGAGGAAACAGAGGCTCTGAAATTTAAAGTGAATTTCCCAAGCCATAAATGGTTCAGATCACATATGATTATGTTTTCTGATATAAAATCTAGAATCCTTCCACTAAACCACTTGGCCTAGACTAACTTTGTATGTCTAAAGCCTCATTTACAGTTTGAGTATCCTGGCCTCAGTTGAAGGCTATTCTTCATTCATTGACAATTGACTGGAAATGGATGATTTTATATCACCTCTTATTATAAACTACCCAAGATGTCCCAAACACCTTCTAAATTACAATATTGTTCTCTGAAATTACAAAAATTATTGATATTTGCTATATGAATGAATGAAATTAGATGTTTATTCTTTTCCTCAGACTTACTGAATAGACCAAAAGGAGTGTAACATTTAATATTATAAGCTCCTTCACGGTAGAGACTCTCTTCTTCATTTCTATAGCCATTCCTCATATTTCCTGGCAGAGGGCACGTTTATTAAATTAGAATTAGAATTCAATTTTCAGATTGTGGCTGTGTCCCAGGCTAGATCCAGTGGTGGATAATTTAATGTGTCCATCAAATAAGAGCATGGACTTTGAAGTTGAACAAAACTAGGCTGAAATCTAGACTGTCTGTCACTAACTGTGTGACCTTAGGCAGGCGCGTCATTTAACATCATTAAGTTCCACTTTCTCGTCAGTAGCATTTTGATAGGCATACTTTGCTCATACAGTTTCTGGAAGGAGCAAACCAAACATTGTATATAAAATACCTGCCAAGGAATGAGAACTCCATAAACAGGTGTTTATTGTCATAACTTCGAATGGTTCTAGGAGCTATCAGTGAGAGAGACACCCTTTGCAGTCAGTCTTGGGTGGACTGTAACAGTTCTAGGAGCTATCAATGAGAGATACACCCTTTGCAGTCAGTCTTGGGTGGACTGTAACAGTTCTAGGAGCTATCAATGAGAGATACACCCTTTGCAGTCAGTCTTGGGTGGACTGTAACAGTTCTAGGAGCTATCAAGGAGAGATACACCCTTTGCAGTCAGTCTTGGGTGGACTGTAACATGCCTGGGCATTTTTCAGGCAGGATCTGAACCAATTAAGGTGAGTGATACCCTGCCTCTCACAACCCTGCTAAAAGTAGTTGAGGTCATGCCAATGTTTGCAATGGTTTGGAAATCAAGCCTTCTGTGCTCTTCAGGAGGAGATAAGGATTGTCCTGGCAATATTCTATAATAGTAATTCTAACCCCTGGGTGCGTATTAGCATCACTTGGGAGAACCAAAAACACACCAACGCCTAGTCGCACTCTTAGAAATTCTGATTTAATTCCTTCTAGGATGAAGTCCAGATGTCCTGTATGCTTTTAAAGGTACCAGATAGTTCTAATGTGTAGCCAGAGTCAGAACCAGTGCTACATAGTGGTGCTTCCCAAACTTTGCTGCACATTAGAACCATTTGGAGAGATTTAAGAACTTGTGATTCCCCAGTTATAGTCTGTACCAATCAAATTAGAAAGTTTGAGGTGTTTGAAACTCTGTGATTCCAATGTACCAAAAGTTTGGGAACCACTCACTATTAGAGTGTTACTAAATAGGCTGGGTGAGGTGGCTCATACCTGTAATCCTAGCACTTTGGGAGACCGAGGCAGGCAAAGTGCTTGACCCCAAGAGTTCGAGATCAGCCTGGGCAACAGGGCAAAATTCCATCTCTACTAAAAACACACACAAAAAAATTAGCCGGGTGTGGTGGCGCACACCTGTAATCTCAGCTACTCAGGAGGCTAAGACACGAGAATCGCTTGAACCCAAGAGGCAGAGGTTGCAGTGACCAAGATCACACCACTGCACTCCAGCCAGGGCAACAAGAGTGAAACTCAGTGTAAAAAAAAAAAAAAAAAAAAAAAAAAAAATGCATGTTACTAAGCAGGTACTTGAACCAAATGAAGTAGACTTAGAGAATATATTTGTCACATTTATTCTGGTTTATTATTATATAAAATATTGTGAAGATTCATTTTTATTAACCCAAGCTCACTAATGTATTTCTTTCTAAATACTTTTGTTGGATATGCAGTTTGGGAAAAATATTTGATGTCAATACTGGCTGAACTATTGAAGTTGACTTCATATTGCGGTTAATGTTTCACTTCAAGTTTCTGCTGCCTGAGTGTTACACATAATGAATTCCAAGAAAACATTTTAACAGCCAGGCCATTCAGACTTCTTCTGCTCAGGCTTTTTCTTCTGCTGATGAGATCACCTGTGTCAGGCAAAGAAAATCTGGGCTATTGTGCATTTATAGTATCTTTTAGATGGGAAATGGTCAACAGTTTGCTGATGTTAAACTAAAGTATGTAGTCCAGTGACATGTTTCTATATCCTTTCTCACCAAACTCCATACACAGTGGTTCTTTTTCGCTGTTTTCTTTCATTTTTTGATTTTTTAATAGTGCCATTTTGAGTTTGCCATTTTTACTCATCTTGGCTAAATGGAAAACACTTCCATTTTTAAAAAATGCTAACATAACAAAATTTTAAAACCCAACAACAATTAAACAAATAAACAAAAAACACAGCATTCCTTAGAAGTATTTGTCATCTAAGTGAGAAAAGTAGAAGGAAACTTGGAATAATTACATTCTAACCATTTCGTTTTATGAAGAAACTAAGATGTTTTTTTTTTCATATCCTTTTTTATTTTATTATACTTTAAGTTCTAGGGTACATGTGCAGGTTTGTTATATATGTATACATGTGCCATGTTGGTGTGCTGCACCCATTAACTCATCATTTACATTAGGTATATCTCCTAATGCTATCCCTCCCCACTCCCCTCTCCCCACAATAGGCCCCAGTGTGTGATGTTCCCCTTCCTATGTCCGAGTGATCTCATTGTTCAGTTCCCACCTATGAGTGAGAACATGCGGTATTTGGTTTTCTGTCCTTGCGATAGTTTGCTGAGAATGATGGTTTCCAGCTGCATCCATGTCCCTAAAAAGGACATGAACTCATCCTTCTTTGTGGCTGCATAGTATTCCATGGTGTATATGTGCCACATTTTCTTAATCCAGTCTGTCACTGATGGACATTCGGGTTGATTCCAAGTCTTTGCTATTGTGAATAGTGCCGCAATAAACATACATGTGCATGTGTCTTTATAGCAGCATGATTTATAATCCTTTGGGTATATACCCAGTAATAGGATGGCTGGGTCAAATGGTATTTCTAGTTCTAGATCTTTGAGGAATCGCCACAGTGTTTTCCACAATGGTTGAACTAGTTTACCGTCCCACCAACAGTGTAAAAGTGTTCCTATTTCTCCACATCCTCTCCAGCAACTGTTGTTTCCTGATTTTTTAATGATTGCCATTCTAACTGGTGTGAGATGGTATCTCATTGTGGTTTTGATTTGCATTTCTTTGATGGCAAGTGATGATGAGCATTTTTTCATGTGTCTGTTGGCTGTATGAATGTCTTCTTTTGAGAAGTGTCTGTTCATATCCTTTGCCCACTTTTTGATGGGGTTGTTTTTTTCTTGTAAATTTGATTGAGTTCTTTGTAGGTTCTGGACATTAGCCCTTTGTCAGATGAGTAGATTGCAAAAATTTTCTCCCATTCTGTAGGTTGCCTGTTCACTCTGATGATAGTTTCTTTTGCTGTGCAGAAGCTCTTTAGTTTAATTAGATCCCATTTGTCAATTTTGGCCTTTGTTGCCATTGCTTTTGGTGTTTTAGACATGAAGTCCTTGCCCATGCCTATGTCCTGAATGGTATTGCCTAGGTTTTCTTCTAGGGTTTTTATGGTTTTACGTCTAACATTTAAGTCTCTAATCCATCTTGAATTAATTTTCGTATAAGGAGTAAGGAAAGGATCCAGTTTCAGCTTTCTACTTATGGCTAAGAAACTAAAGTTAACATAGATGTGGAACTGTTACCAGTTTTTGCTGCTAATTAGTTAGAAGTGGAAGGAGAAGTCGAGCCTCCTGATTACTAGCCAGATTTTCTTTTTCTCACTTCTCCTTGCTGAATCATTGGCCAAAAATGTACAACTAATTTCTCCTTTTGGGAAGCGCATATTTCATATTAACTCTGGCAATTTATGAAAAAATGTAGATTCACTTCCTCCATTAACAAAATGTCAGTGCCTAAGAAGAAATAAGGTTTATTTTTGGAGGAAATCAAGTGCCTACTCAGAATATGCAGGGGATGGCACCTTTCATTTAGCAGCGCTAAGCTTAATGTGTTATGTTTTACTTACAATGTAATTTCTCCCCAATATATGAACAATGTAAGTTCACATCACTACATATGTGAAATCACTAACTAAATGCCTGTCCTTGAGGTGAAATCTTTAATAAACTTTCACCCATCTTGAGTTATTTTTCCTCTCATTATACCTGGGAATTAAGGTATTTAAAAATTCTAATAAATTTCCATCTTTTTATTGCATAAATCAATTTTCTGAATTTCCTGTTATTATACAAGATAGCAGTGCTTCTGTTCATGGTGGGCAGATTAATGTTGTGGTGTGCAGATCAGCTAAGTATCATGTATGTATACACACACAAGCACACACATATATGTGTGTGTATATATATGTATATTTTAAAATCTCACTTTCTGGTCAGTCATTAAACATGTGGCAAGTATCTATCATATATACACACACACACAAGCACACACATATATGTGTATATATATGTGTGCGTATATATATATTTAAAAATCTTACTTCTGATCAGTCATTAAATGTGGCAAAAAAAAAGCAACTGTTACAAAGTAAAAATAGACATAGGCTACAACAATCTTGGATTGTAGTATAATGGAAAAGTTACTTTAAATGAATCTGCCTGAAATTGACAAATTTTAATGTTGTCTATGGGAAAATTAATGGGTTAATTCTGGAAACTGAAAGTTACAGGTTCTGGGACTAAATTGACCCTAGAAGAAATTCTTTCTGTTTTTACTTCCCCTATAAATTTGGAAAAATCAGCAGTAGCATAAACCATGATAACTTGGGCAAATCACAACTTCTTTTGAGTCTTAGTGTCCTTAGCTATAAATAGAAGAAACCATCCTACTTCGTTTGTTCTCAAGTATGGTTATACTTAGGACCACCCAGGAAACTTTGGGGAAAAAATGATGTCCTGTACTACCTCCAGACAAATTAAAACAACATTTCTGGGGGATGTGGCCTAGGCTAGAGGTGCTCAAAAATATGGTCCATGGACCACTGCTATTAGCATCACTGATTCATTAGTCAGCTTGGGATGCCATGACAAAATACCATAGACTGGATGGCTAAAAGTATAGAAATGTATTTCAGTTCTGGAGGCTAGGAAGTTCAAGATCAAGGTGCTAGCCAATTCTGTTTCTGATGAGGGTTCTTTTTCTTGCTTGCAGACAGTAGCCTGTGTTCTCACGTGGCCTGCACATGGAAACATTTTTTCTCCCTCTTCTTATAAGGCATCATCCTTATGACCTCATTTTACCTTTCTTTAATCCTAAAAGCTCTATTTCCAAGTATGGTCACATTGGGGGTTGGGACTTACGTATGAATTTTGGGGAACAAAATTCAGTCCGTAGCACTTGAGATCTTGAAAATTTTCAGACCAATCCCAGATCTACTTAATTAGATTCTCTAGGGGTGAGGGCCAGAAATCCATGTTTTAACAAACTGCAGGTGATTCTTATGTACATTTGAGTTTGAAGACCACTGGCCTAAGCCAGTAGTTCTTAACACTTAGACTGTATATTGGAATCACTTAGGGAATTTATAAAACTTTGATACCTGGGGCCCTATCACAGAGATTCCAATTTACCTGTTGCAGGATGCATAGTCTAAACAAGTTTTACAGCTCCTGAAAGTGAATCTCATCTGAGAACCACTGGTGTAGAATATCTCTGAAGGTCTTTGCAGTCTAAAACGGTGTATATTTTAATATAATAATATATACAAAATATGTATATATACAATACATAGTCTAGATAATTTTCATCAGAAGGAGGATGATAGAGTAGCTCTTTCTGTTTTGTAGCTTCAGCTATGACTCACATTTGTTGTCAGTCCCTTTTCATTAATCACTTGATGACATAATGCATTAAGCAGGAACTTTTTGAGAAGTACTATTGTGATAGTATATTTGCTAAATATAAGCTTCTTTATTTTTCAGTAAAAATCAAGGATTTATTTGATGATTAATGTGTTTCTACTGGATAAGACTAAATAAGGGTTTGGAGAGCAGCCAGAGGCTTATGAGACATACACACACATACATACACACACACACACACACACACATACACATACACACATTTTTTTTTTCCAGAGATGGGGTCTTGCTCTGTTGCCTAGGCTGGAGTACAGTAGCAGGATCATAGCTCACTACAACCTCAAACTCCTGGGCTCAAGTGATCCTCCCACCTCAGCCTCCTGAGTAGCTGGGACTGTAGATGTGCACCGTCACACCCAGCTCTCTTGAGATATTTTAAAAGAATCTTACAAATTGTGAGTCCAGGAATAATTCTGAAAAACAATCTAATTATTTTGTAAATCTCAAGCTCATTAAGCCATATAAACTAAGAAGTTATGGGTATTTCTTGATGTTAAAACTTATATTCAGCCGGGTGCAGTGACCCAAACCTGTAATCCCAGCACTTTGGGAGGCCGAGGCAGGCAGATCACGAGGTCAGGAGTTTGACACCAGCCTGCCCAACATGGTGAAAGCCCACCTCTACTAAAAGTAGAAAAATTAGCCAGGTGTGGTGGCGCACACCTTGTAATCCCAGCTACTGGGGAGGCTAAGGCAGGAGAATCACTTGAACCCAGGAAGCGGAGGTTGTGGTAAGTTGAGATCACGCCACTGCACTCCAGTCTGGGCAACAGAATGAGACTCCATCTCAAAGAAAACAAAAACAAAACAATAAAAAATCAGTTATATAATTTTAAAATCTCTTTTGATATTAGAATATAAATGGCTCTATGATAAAAATTATAAATGTCGTTTTCCTCAAATTTTACAATAATAGTTGTAAAAAATGGCATCTTAAAAAATGTATCCCAAATCATCAGAACTCTGACCAGTGAATTTACTTGTGATGCAATCAGCACAAATATTAGCACATAAAAGCAGAAAACTCAACTCATAGTTTTTCTTTTCTCCCGAAAGCACACAAGCCATTAAAAAAAAATTTTTTTTAAATGTGAAATTCATCACAGGAATAAGTAACTGAAGAATCAAAATTAACTATCATCTTTAAAGTGCTGGGGCTTAATAGGAAAGTTATTAAAAGTGGTATTTGAGCATTCGACTTCCTTAGAATTCTTTTATGATGCGGCCAAGGTGGCAACCTTTTCCAAATTTATGTACATATTAAGTGTCCATACTAATGTCACAAAGGGACGGAGAGAGTTAACACTAAGTTGTTACATTCACTCAAATATTCATGCTCTATTTAAAGAGGGATAATGATGTCACCTTTATTTTCAAATCTTTCAAAAACTAGCTTTTGAATATTTTCCCCATGTTTCAATAAGTAAAATTACCAGGAAATTACAAACGATATATTAAAATATATGTCAAGATATGACTTTTTTTTTCCAGATGCAGATGCAGAGAAATACTCCTTCCCTTTAAAATTTTTTTTAAATTTTAAGTTCCAGGGTACACATGCAGGATGTGTTTTGTGACATAGGTAAATATGTACCATGGTGGTTTGCTGCACCTATCAACCCATCACCTAGGTATTAAGCCCAGCATGCATTAGCTATTTTTCCTGATGTTCTCCCTTGTCTGTCACCCACAGGCCCCAGTGTGTGTTGTTCTCCTCCCTGTGTTCTTATCATTCAGCTCCCACTTATAAGTGAGAACATGCAGTGTTTGGTTTTCTGTTCCTGCGTTAGTTTGCTGAGGATAATGACTCCACCCATGTCTCTGCAAAGGACATGATCTCGTTCCTTTTTACGGCTGCATAGTATTCCATGGTGTAATATTTCTTCTCTTTAAGCAAGTTTTTAAGTCAAACATAATTTTATGGGGAATCATTTGAAAAGAATTTTGCCATATGTACTGTGCTTTCTTTAGATGCTACTAAGAATGACTATGGATGAAGCTAACCTAAGAGATCTTGCCTCACAAGTCAACAGATGCCATTTGGTGAGTAAAATGAGCTGTATCAACACTTAGAATGACAGATGAGCTAACATGTGCTTGAAAAGTAAAGGAAGTATTATAGATTCCCAGTTTGTAATAATAATGCAAAGCCTATCTGTTTCCACTTAACTACGTCACCTGTCCTATACACTATACTGAAATTAATGATCTCTATTACAGTTTTCTGAGTGTGAAAGAATAATAATAACTTTTCTTTGTCCCTGATCTATCAGCTGTTGTTCTCTGAAATTTAAATCTAGACAAGAAGCTTCTAAAGTTTACTAATATTAAAACAGTATTTGCCATATATAGGAAACAAAAGCTATATAACTACAGTAACTGAACTAAAATTATAAATAGAAAGAAAAGTATATTTAAATTTGATCATAGATGGTTGACAATTACTAAAATACTTAAGACTTATGATGACTCCCTTTTCTAATCTCTCTACAGTTAAAAAATAATAATATGGAGATTTAGAAGGAGGAAGTTGTGAAAGATATCATATATGCAAACCTACAAATGCTTGTATAGTAAGTGTTCCCTATTTAGTCTCGCATGAAATCATAAGAATTGTCGGCCAGGCGCGGTGGCTCAAGCCTGTAATCCCAGCACTTTGGGAGGCCGAGACGGGCGGATCACGAGGTCAGGAGATCGAGACCATCCTGGCTAACATGGTGAAACCCCGTCTCTACTAAAAATACAAAAAACTAGCCGGGCGTGGTGGCGGGCGCCTGTAGTCCCAGCTACTCGGAGGCTGAGGCAGGAGAATGGCCTGAACCTGGGAGGCGGAGCTTGCAGTGAGCCGAGATCGCGCCACTGCACTCCAGCCTGGGTGACACAGCGCGAGACTCCGTCTCAAAAAAAAAAAAAAAAAAAAAAAAAAAAAAAAAAAGAATTGTCATGTACTCTAATAATCTATTTCTGATAGTTCCCTTAAGGCAGATTTTCTTCAAACCTTTTCTTTAAACTAAAACTAATATGGATAGGCAGATGATAAATAGAAAGCTAGATGATAAAGATATAGAAATATAAAAGTTTCACAAATCAATGTTTCTATTTTTTATTTTAGTCTATTTCATTAAAAAAGAAAGAATTTGATCAACTAAATAGATTTCAAGACCCACTAATAGATTGTGACTTGAAACTTAAAAACATTGCAGTGAGGTTACTGTGTATGTGTAGAGAGATACTGTTCATGTTTACTTTCAAAGTTTAAGGGTATAGACCTCTAAGAACTATGAAACTGAAATAATGACTTCTGAATGCTTTCTAACCTACATAAATCTGACTGATAAACACAATAAAGCATCAAGAAGATGGCTTGATGCTTTAGCCAAACAAAAGGCAAAAGTAGAGCCAACTTTGATTAAATTGAAACACTTTGTGGCATTTAGAGGCATGCTCATATTGGCAGAAGGAAACTGTAGCAAGTAGATAAGGTTTAAAGCAAGACACTATCTCTGTTTGTCCAAGGACCACGTAGCTCTTCCAATAGGAAGATCATATGTTTATGAGGCACAACAAGAAATTTTGCAGTAGTTAGAGTTGTAAGGCACCAGAGGTTCCCCACAGCCTAGAAGCCATCAGCTCATCAATGAAAAGGTCCACCTGGTTGATCTGGAGTCTTCAGTTCCTGCCACTGGGAAGGATACTTCCAAGAACTGCATTTTCTACCCTACACCTGGCATATTCTGTCACCACCTTGTCTTAGATTTTTATTAATTAAAGAATAACTCTTCCCCTCAACAAGGCTCCATTTATAAATAATTGTATGGCACTGGTATTTATGCCAATGTAGGCTGCAGTCTGCTATTACAGATGGTACTGATATTACATCTCCAAACATGACATTTTCATTTATTACTATTCACAAAGTGAATGTCATTGCCCTAGATCTCTATGATCAGAAACAGTCAATAGCAGAAAGAAACAAAAAACAAACAAACAGACAAAAAATCACCTACAAGTGATGTAGGAAACAGAGTCATGATCAGGAATTTTTGCTGCATTGAATATCGGGCTTTGAAGAAAGGCAAAGAAGACTTGCCTGCCTTCTTCCAGCAGCAAGGATTCAACTAGACAGTAAAGGACTGAAATTGGAAAGTATTTTTGTGACCTGTTCTAAGAAATCATTAAAAAATCAGATGTATTCACATACTCTTATTTGCCTGGGGACATTTTAATTGATCAGTGACTTGGGTTAATTATTCCCTCTAAATTCTACACTTGACAGCTCAGCTTAAACTTGAGGCATTCAGAAGGAAATACATCAAAATGCAACAGACATGGGTGGGGGGCATTTCTATGCATCTGCACTGACTTTGAAAAACACACACATGTGCACGTGGATTTTAACACATTTTGGGACATACGTGCATGAATCTCAACAGGCTGGGAATCATTGGGGAAAGTAGATCCTTTGAATGCACCCTTCAGAGCAGCAAATATTTCTGTGGCAGGGGAAGTAGTTTCTAAATATTTTGGATGCTTACCAACAACACTATTAAAGTTCTCACATATTTTATTAAAAGATGAGAGAGAAGAAAAACTATTTTTTTGGCTTAAAAAAACTGTTATATAAGCAAGGCTCTGTTGATGGCACGCAAAAAGATAACTTGTTTTTATGGCTAAAGGGCAGAAGCCAGGGAGGGGCTCATCACTCATCAACACTTGATCCTTCTAACTAGTACTGGAGAAGAAGAAACATTGTTCTCTGGATGCAGAGAAAACCAGAATGTTAGTAAACGTGAAGGTGGGAGAAATATTATTAGTGAATGTGTCACACCACTCAAATAAGTAGAATTTATTTTTTGGAAACATGTTAGAAAGATACTAAGGCCTCACTAAAACCATAGCTCCATTGGTTTAGGCAAAACTAATAATGTGAGATGGTGAAAAGAGGAGGCATCTGCTTAAGGGTGTGACTATGGATCTGTAGTAATGAATTTGGACGCCTTAGTTATTCAGACAGAATCTGGTGAGCAGAGACTACAGCAGGGGCTATGAGTGGTGAGGCTTTCTATGCCTCAGAATTGTAGGAATCCTAAAACACTCGGTGTGGCTACTGTCGCCCAAGATGAGCAGCATGGGAGGGAGAAGCTAGCATTGGATGGAAATCCAGAGTTGTGGGATTCGGGAACATCCTGGCTCTACCAACAACTCAGGTTACCAGAATAAGTCACTTTACCAATGGGGTACCTGTTTACTCATTCTCAAAGTGAGAGAATTGTTTCATCTACAAGATTCCTTTAACTTTAAAATTCTATGACTCAAAGTTCCTGAGCTATGGAACTATGCCTTCTAGATCAAAATTGTCTAGTAGAAATATAATGTAAGCCATTTATGTAACTTTAAATGCTTTATTGCCACATTAAAATATGTTTTTAAAAAGGTGAAATTAGGTCTTACAATACTTTTATGTAACACCCTATGTCCAAAACATTATCATTTTAATGTAAGTCTTTGAAATCTTGACTAGCTATGCATACTTCAAGTGGCCAATAGCCACATGTGCCTAGTGGCTCTGTCTACCATATTAGATAACATAGCTCTAGGCAGTTGTGTAAAGTTCACAGGATGGGAGCAGGAGCTACATTTCTCTTTGATGCTCTGAGCCATAGTTCCAAAGACTAGAACTATTCACCAAAATTACTAGAGGATCTTAAAAATGTCTGAGCCCCCCCTCCGATTCCTTGGCCATGGATCATGTCTTATATCTCTCCAGACAAATCTGAAGTGCAGCCTGTCCATACCAGTCTACAGGACAGCGTTTCAAAGCCTCTTTGCTGAGCTAACAGCCTTCATGCCATTCAGGGGTGGGTTGAATCAGGGAAGCAATAGTCATGTGGTTAGCATCCTCTTCAGGGATCCTCCAGATAGTTATTGGGAGAACTCTGTTTTGTCTAGTATGTGAGTTGGAAGATTTCAACACTAATTCTGAGACACCATAATTGTCTTGTTATTGAAGGCTATTTAACTTTTTCAAGTTAAAATGTATTAAAGAACAATGAGCTAATGTAAAACAAAGGAGGTCAGATTGCACTTTGCCAGGATGTGTCCACTTGTTGCCTTGATGGAGCTGCAGCTGTAGTTACAGATCTACTTTTGAGCCTGCTTAATATTTGCATTGTAGACTGGTTGCGCATAATCTTCCTAGGACTGATTCTCACCTTTGAGTGTCTGCAATTTAGTATTAACAGACTAGTTGAGATCACATATCAAATTGAGGAGTCCTATAATGCTTTTATTTTACTGACATGAAAGAAGCGGGTATATGTATTGGAAAATTCCCTTTTAGATTTCTGAAATTGTTTAAGCATGGACCAAGGAGGCTACTGTACTAGGGCAGAAAAGAGAAATTAGGCTAAATGAGCCCTAGCCAGCATTATCCTAAAAGGAAAGGAAATAGGAGTCTGTGGCCTAACTGGAGCAGAAGGCTTAAAAGTATCAGCTGAAAAACAGTTGGTAAATAAGTAGTAACCTAAGGCTCTACAGTCTGGTCATACCTAAAGTGTTCAAATTAGAAAAATGTGAAGGTTTGAGGAAGGTACACAGAAATAGTGAGTCTCATACAATGCTGGTGGAAGTATAAATTGGCACATTCCTTTGAGAGAGGATTTGGAGGACAAATACAGGATTTGGAGTAACAAATCTTTAAAAGGTATGTAAATTTGCATCCAGCAATTCCACTCCTTAGAATATATGCACATATGTGTGAAACTGTATGTATGCAAAGTTGTTCAACATGGTATTGTTTAAATTAGCAAAATACTGAAAACAACTCAAGTGTCCAATAATAAACATGCTTAAATGAATTATGCACATAGGTATGTGTGCCTTTATATATGTATGTGTATATGTAAAAATGTGTAGTGTGTATTATATATGTGAACGAGTACAATGGAATTGACACCAGTGTCAAGTTTGGAGTATTTCCATGGAAAGCACATTTCATTAAAAAGCCAATTACAGATTATTATATAAAACCTGTCACTATTTTATTATAAAAAGTAATGTAACCAAAAAAATGTAACTACAGCAACAATTGTGGGAAAATAAACAGAAAATTATAATTTTTATATAGGTGTTATAAGAATGCAAGTAATTTTCATATCATTTACAGAATTATGAACATGGATTTCATGTTTCTGCCCAGTGGGGTCTGTTTTCAGATTAGACCCATTCTGAAGATAAATGGTCTCACCAAAAGCTGAAAAATACCATCCTTTCCTTAGATGGGAAGAGCAAGTTTCTTGAGCCACTTCCCATTTTGACAGAGTTGTAACTGAAGTGCTTGTAAGGCCAGATTATATGACAATTCCATGAGCTTCCTGGTTCCCTTACTATACAAACCCTCCACCCACTCTCCCTTAAAATAACTCATGCCTTTTGAGACAGCATGAGGGGGCAACTCTGTTTCTTATACCAGAAAAAAAAAGCCTGACTCAAGAACAATGACTGACCTCCAGAGCAGTTGTAAGGTCCACATGAGGTTATGTTGTCTAAGCTCCTAGTAGCACATAACATAAAACAGGCTTTCAATAAATATTATTTACTGTTCTCCAATCTCCTAAAAAATTTTAAAGGGATTTTGATCATTAGATTTATATAGTCTGGGTCAACATTTACTTAACAAATCTCTAATCCTTGCCTCACATCTCAAGGACCTGAACTAATATTATTATTTTTTTCTTTAAGAGAAAGACTGTATTTCAGGAAATATTATATCCAAGTATTGCTCTAGATATAGGTGTACTTTTGCAAGCCATCTGAAGTCTAGATTCTTGAAAGTGTCATATCACTCTTTAAAAGTGGATGGCATTATAATTCAGTATCTGAAGACTGCTCACCTCTACTCTAAAATATTTTCTAAGAGTCTCAGTATATGACATAGGAGTATGTTTAGATTGATTATAAGGTTTTTTTAAATTAAAAATAATTACCAAATTGTTTTACATCAGCCATTAAGGCTCACAAAAACCAAATATCTTTGTAGACAATCTCTCACCAAATGAGAACAGTTATAAAATAAGCTAGATATCTGTCTGAATCCCCTTATGTGACAACGGTAAGTGTCCAATGGTTGGAGCCAGTCAGATCTATGATCAAGTAACAGCTGTACAATGTATTTGTTCCATAACCTTAGGCAAATTTACTTAGCCTCCCCAAATCTCAGTTTTCTGGGAATATCAATGTCCCATCTTTTGAGAGTATAAGGATGAGAAATAAAGAATGTAAAGTGTTGGACCCAATGCCAGGAAGTGTAAATGCTCAATGGTAGCTAGTAGTATTATGATTGAAACATAGTTTATTTAAAGAACCTTACTGAGAAACATTTATAAGATTTTCTGGAAATTAAGAGGGCATTCATGAAGAAAGATATTTATTCCAAGTAACTATCTATGACATAAACAGATTTATTTGGAATACTACAAAGGAAAATATCCCTTAATTTTCCACCCAATATTACCTAACACACACATGCACAATTCCATCATGACTACTCCCCCTTAGCAGTCTTTTCATTTTTCCAGAGCAAAAGTAGGACATAAAGTTCCTTCTCCTGAACCACAAGTTGGAGGTCATCATCAGTTCATTTGGAAAAATAGCCATCAGTGTTTACACACACACAGACCCACACACACAAACACACTACTCGTATGGATATTTGAACTATAAATTAGTAAAGACCTAGATTTTGATAGTTAGCTAACATAAACGAATGAGGTAGTGGGGAAGCCCAACCACTTATGATGACCACAAGACTCATATCTCTCTCTTACCCTGTTAAGGGACTATTAAGTCCCTGATGGACTTGTCTGACAAACACATTACACAGTCATACAAATCATTCATTCTGGAAGAGAGAAAGAGAGAGAGGGAGGAGGAGGGGGGAAGGGGAAAGAAAGGAAGACTTCATGTGTAGGGTATGTATGTGGGGTGGGCTGGAAAGCTAGGTGAGTTTTGGAAAGCCTATTTTTTGCCCACCCAGAGCTTGCCCAGACTTGTCCTAAGGCTGTGTTGCAAAATGGGTAATGATTTCTCTGCCAGGTCTGTTATTGGAATGAGTAAAGTCTCAGACCTAACATTTTTTTTTTCTTGGCCATCTTACTCCTTCAACACAAACATCTGAGGCTGTGGTGGTTTTAAGTATGCTCCTCAAAGCATCCCAAAGTTCCTGTTTCTTATTTCTCAATTTCTTGATGTTTACTATCCAGTTCAAGAGCTACTGACCTCTGCCTCACCCAGCACTAACCCTGTGGATTTTAAGTCCTTATGCATTTGAGAACCACTATTCCAAGCACAATTAACCTCCATTCAGAGTCTAGAAATTAGGATCAATAACCTATGCAAATTCAGCACCATATTGAGAGATTCTTCTGGAACAGGTATTTTATCATTTGAGGAAGCTTGGTGTTCGGAGAACCCTTGTGATCAAGAGAAAAAATGGTTCTGACCAGCCATTTCAGTTGAATTGATTCTTGGACACAGGACCGGGGTAAGTTAAGGTCTGAAAGGATTGGTTGTACCAAGGAGGCCATGAGTAGATATATAGAGAATAGTTGATTAGCTCACACAAATATATGGAGAGTGGTGATTCTAAAAACAAACACTTAAAATCAAGAAATGTTATAGCTAGGCATCTAATTGGTTCCTTTCATTTTACATGTTTACAGGCAGAATTGAGGTTCAGAGATATTAACTAACTTTTCCAAGGGTTTGAGCAGAGACTGAAATGAGCTTTGTTTACAGGCCAGTGTAACCAAGGAGGTTACAGAAATTAATAAGGATTTAATATCAGGACTTAAATTTCCCATAAACTAAAGAGAACCACTGTGGGATAGAAGAACTGCAGTTACTAGAAAGGTGCATGATAAAATGTAGAAGACAACTCCCCAGGTTCTACCAAAGTTGGGATAAATCTTCCTTAAGGCCTTTGTCACTATTCATAGTTCACCAGGGTGCTTTCTGATTATAAACTGAAATTCCTAAATTCTCTGAGTTTAGAATTGGAATACTCTGATAGACAGTAAAGACTATTTTAATCAACAGAGACTGCTTATTTGAACTAAGTTGATTAAGTTTCTAAAATCACTTACTG
The DNA here is from genome assembly GCF_008728515.1 of Papio anubis. NCBI lineage: Eukaryota > Metazoa > Chordata > Mammalia > Primates > Cercopithecidae > Papio > Papio anubis. The sequence goes on from NC_044981.1 coordinate 146,803,019, forward strand.
AGGACTCTGAATTCATGAAAAACAATCCAAGGTGGTCAATATCCCTTATGCTTTTTTTTCCTCTTTGCAGAACATTATTAAACATTTCATTATTATGTAGCTATTTTATAATGAGGTAAAAATAATAAAGGTATTTATAAATAACAAACATCACTATAACAGAGTGGAATAGAATGTAGTTGTGATATATTTCGCCAATAAAAATATAATCAACTATAAAGATGGTTCCTAGGAATTTAAATGTTAATGTTACAACTTAGCATATTTCTCAAATAAAAAAAAGTTTTAAGATGTGAAGAAGTATCAAGTTCATTTTTTATCTTCTACTGTACTCAAAACAGACCCTTTGTTTTCTCTCTCAGGTACCAGCAAGGGTTACTCTGTTGCTGCCAAGAGATTTTGGTAAGAGACAGCCAAACCGAGTCAGATGACTGTTCTGTTAAAATAAGAGTTTCAAGACTGTAGACTCATGAGATGGGGATTCAGTGAAGGAAAACATTCCCATCTCTGTTAGAGGAAAGTTAGAATGGCATTGAACTATTTGGAAGAGAAGAGAAAAGGAGACAAAGAAGCAATCTTGCTTAATCACAACAAATGTTCTATTGAACACTATGTAAAAACAAACTATAATAGCAATAATATTAGTCAATTTGGGAGCTTTTAAACAAATGAACATTCTTTTTTAAGACTGTAAGTTCTATGTAAAATAATATAATGCAGAACAGAGACTAGACTAGAATATTTCATAAAACAGAAGAACTTTCAGGACTTTTTTCCAAATGGAAGATATGCCAGGAAAATCTTTATACAATTAAATAGTCTATGTTCGTCATGTCTAAAGGCGTGGAAAACACCCAAAAGCTATTTTTTTATTACTTGGAGTCAGATTATTTGGTACCATACACGTTTAGTGAATAGACTTGCATGGAACATAACTCATCTTTGAGAATATCATCATAGCAGTCCGGACTTGCCTGACCTTTAGACAGCCATATACTTTTCTGTCTAAGGAATAGTCTTGAATATCAGAATTACTAAATGAGTACAAAACAATGCCTGCCTGACTGGGTTTTTTGCTACCTCAAAGAATAGACAGTTGTGTCAGTGGCCTTTTTTTAATGATTAATGGGGTAATGATGCTTCTGTGTAATACCTTTTCCTGAGATAATCTGGGTAGAAGCTCATGACCCTGCAAATTCTAAATTTAATTCTCAGTTTGCGTTACTCAGAATTCACTAGAGTAAGCTTTTGTGATATGAAAAGAAGAGATTCAAGTTCTTTTCTCTGAAGAGTTCTCATGTAATCATGCTTTAAAAAAAAGAATTTATTGCCACAGAAGTTAGAAGTAGAAGATTTCCACTCTATGGGGAAATAAGTCAGTCCTAGAATAATGTAGACCCATGCACATTGATCTTCATACTCTTCCTCAATCATATCATCTTGAGCAGTTTTTATGAAGGCATATGAAATGGCCTGATCACTTTTCAGTTTTCTTACTATCCTCTTATGAGATAAGTCATTTTGACATAGGAAAAAAGCAAGATATAAAATTTAAAAATGAAACTAGATTTGAGCTAATTAGTCTCTTAAAATTACAAGGTCAAATTCCTAAACACTATAAAAGGGAGTAGTATATTTAGGTATTTTTAAAAAAATATTTGCATGTAAACATGAAACAGAATTAATATGTAAGTGATTCTTTTAAAGGTAGTAAGTGGTGAGCTTTTGGTTATGGCCAAGTGAGACAAATTCTCTCTGTAAAAAGCAACTATAAAGCTGGATAAAATTGACAAAAACAATCATTTTGGCACTCTGAAAATCAACCAAAGGCACACAACAACCTGAGAAGCATTTAGGCTTGAAAAACTGCTGAATATAAGAATAATGAGAATCTGTGGCATTCTAGCCTGAAGCTACTCGCATATCCTCCCTCCCCTTACTCCTCACTTCAGTAAGGACAGAGGATTTGTAGAAGCTGGCCAGCCCATGAGGACGGGCAGCTTCTCTGTTATGATCAATGAGAGCTCACTCAATCTAGAGTGATGAGAAACGACCACTCCCAGCAGCATATTTGGTAAAAATGCTGATCTCTGAGGCAGGTAAACAGGGAAAGCCAATGGCTCTACTAGTCTGAGGCTGTAGTCACAGTTGGAGAATATTACTCTGGCTTTGTATATTTCCTGGAGAAGGCCCGAGCTAGTCACTCAATCCTGGCTACCCCTGAATTTGTTTGCATAAAAGAGAGGATAAGAAAAGATCCAGTGGTAAGTAAAAGCTGGAGCTTGAGTAGGCTTGAGAGCACCTGAATTCTTGAGTGAGTTCCCTTACCACATAGAGATCCTTTGGCAAAAGACAGAAACTTCATTGGCTCAGGGGTTTCAGCACAACCTCTATCCAATCACTAAGCCATACTGGCATGGGAAAACCTTTAGGAATCCAGGTTTAGAGATGTGTATGTATGTATATGGGAGTGTGTGTGTAGATATACTGTAGATATACATATATATGTATACATATCCATTATATATTAGTGTATATAAATATTGTTACATATGTATATGTATGAGCGTGTATATGTATATGTTTTATTATACTTTAAGTTCTAGGGTACATGAGCACAACGTGCAGGTTGGTTACATATGTATACATGTGCCATGTTGCTGTGCTGCACCCGTGAACTCGTCATTTATATAAGGTATATCTCCTAATGATATCCCTCTCCCCTCTCCCCACCCCACGACAGGCCCTGGTGTGTGATGTTCCCCACCCTGTGTCCAAGTGTTCTCATTGTTCAGTTCCCACCTATGAGTGAGAATATGCGGTGTTTGGTTTTCTGTCCTTGCGATAGTTTGCTGAGAATGATGGTTTCCAGCTTCATCCATGTGCCTACAAAGGACATGAACTCATCCTTCTTATGGCTGCACAGTATTCCATGGTGTATATGTGCCGCATTTTCTTAATCCAGTCTGTCATTGATGGACATTTGGGTTGGTTCCAAGTCTTTGCTATTGTGAATAGTGCCACAAAAAAACATATGTGTGCATGTGTCTTTATAGCAACATGATTTATAATCCTTTGGGTATATACCCAGTAATAGGATGGCTGGGCCAAATGGTATTTCTAGTTCTAGATCCTTGAGGAATCATCACATTGTCTTCTACAAATAGTTTACAGTCCCACCAACAGTGTAAAAGTGTTCCTATTTCTCCACATCCTCTCCAGCACCTGTTGTTTCCTGACTTTTTAATGATCACCATTCTAACTGGTTTGAGATGGTATCTCATTGTGGTTTTGATTTACAGTTCTCTGATGACCAGTGATGATGAGCATTTTCTCATGTGTCTGTTGGCTGCATAAATGTCTTCTTTTGAGAAGTGGCTGTTCATATCCTTTGCCCATTTTTGATGGGGTTGTTTGATTTTTTCTTGTAAATTTAAGTTCTTTGTAGATTCTGGATATTAGCCCTTTGTCACATGGGCAGATTGTAAAAATTTTCTCCCATTCTGTAGGTTGCCTGCTCACTCTGATGGTAGTTTATTTTGCTGTGCAGAAGCTCATTAGTTTAATTAGATCCCATTTGTCAATTTTGGCTTTTGTGGCCATTGCTTTTCGTGTTTTAGTCATAAAGTCCTTGCCCATGCTTATGTCCTGAATGGTATTGCCTAAGTTTTCTTCTAGGATTTGTATGGTTTTAGGTTTAACATTTAAGTCTTTAATCCATCTTGAATTAATTTTTGTATAAGGTGTAAGGAAGGGATTCAGTTTCAGCTTTCTACTTATGACTAGCCAGTTGTGCCAGAACCATTTATTAAATAGAGAATCCTTTCCCCATTTCTTGTTTTTGTCAGGTTTGTCAAAGATGAGATGGTTGCAGATGATTGGTAATATTTCTGAGGGCTCTGTTGTGTTCCATTAGTCTATATCTCTGTTTTGGTACCAGTACCATTCTGTTTTGGTTACTGTAGCCTTGTAGTATAGTTTGAAGTCAGGTAGCATGATGCCTCGAGCTTTGTTCTTTTGGCTTAGTATTATCTTGGCAATGTGGGCTCTTTTTTGGTTCCATGTGAACTTTAAAGCAGTTTTTTCCAATTCTGTGAAGAAACTCATTGGTAGCTTGATGGGGATGGCACTGAATCTATAAATTACCTTGGACAGTATGGCCATTTTCACAATATTGATTCTTCCTATCCATGAGCATGGTATGTTCTTCCATTTGTTTGTGTCCTCTTTTATTTCACTGAGCAGTGGTTTGTAGTTCTCCTTGAAGAGGTCCTTTACATCCCTTGTAAGTTGGATTCCTAGGTAATTTATTCTCTTTGAAGCAGTTGTGAATGGAAGTTCATTCATGATTTGGCTCTCTGTCTGCTACTGGTGTATAAGAATGCTTGTGATTTTTGCACATTAATTTTGTATCCTGAGACTTTGCTGAAGTTGCTTATCAGCTTAAGGAGATTTTGGGTGGAGATGATGGGGTTTTCTAAATATACAATTATGTCATCTGCAAAGAGGGACAATTTGACTACTTCTTTGCCTAACTGAATACCCTTTATTTCTTTCTCTTGCCTGATTGCCCTAGCCAGAACTTCCAACACTATGTTGAATAGGAGTGGTGAGAGAGGGCATCCCTGTCTTGTGCCAGTTTTCAAAGGGAATGCTTCCAGTTTTTGCCCATTCAGTATGATATTGGCTGTGGGTTTGTCATAAATAGCTCTTATTATTTTGAGATACGTTCCATCAATACCGAATTTATTGAGCGTTTTTAGCATGAAGGGCTGTTGAATTTTGTCAAAGGCCTTTTCTGCATCTATTGAGATAATCATGTGGTTTTTATCTTTGGTTATATTTATATGCTGGATTACGCTTATTGATTTGCATATGTTGAACCAGCCTTGCATCCCGGGGATGAAGCCCACTTGATCATGGTGGATAAGCTTTTTGATGTGCTGCTGGATTCGGTGTGCCCGTATTTTATTGAGGATTTTTGCATCGATGTTCATCAGGGATATTGGTCTAAAACTCTCTTTTTTTGTTGTGTCTCTGCCCGGCTTTGGTATCAGGATGATGATGGCCTCATAAAATGAGTTAGGGAGGATTCCCTCTTTTTCTATTGATTGGAATAGTTTCAGAAGGAATGGTACCAACTCCTCCTTATACCTTTGGTAGAATTCAGCTGTGAATCCATCTGGTCCTGGACTTTTTTTGGTTGGTAGGCTATTAATTATTGCCTCAATTTCAGAGCCTGCTATTGGTCTATTCAGGGATTCAACTTCTTCCTGGTTTAGTCTTAGGAGAGTGTAAGTGTCCAGGAAATTATCCATTTCTTCTACATTTTCTAGTTTATTTGCATAGAGGTGTTTATAGTATTCTCTGATGGTAGTTTGTATTTCTGTGGGGTCGGTGGTGATATCCTCTTTATCATTTTTTATTGCATCCATTTGATTCTTCTCTCTTTTCTTCTTTATTGGTCTTGCTAGTGGTCTATCAATTTTGTTGATCTTTTCAAAAAACCAGCTCCTGGTTTCGTTGATTTTTTGAAGGGTTTTTGTGTCTCTATCTCCTTCAGTTCTGCTCTGATCTTTGTTATTTCTTGCCTTCTGCTAGCTTTTGAATGTGTTTGCTCTTGCTTCTCTAGTTCTTTTCATTGTGATGTTAGGGTGTCAATTTTAGATCTTTCCTGCTTAATCTTGTGGGCATTTAGTGCTATAAATTTCCCACTACACTCTTCTTTAAATGTGATATGTTGTGTCTTTGTCCTCATTGATTTCAAAGAACATCTTTATTTCTGCCTTCATTTCGTTATGTACCCAGTAGTCATTCAGAAGCAGGTTGTTCAGTTTCCATGTAGTTGAGAGGTTTTGAGTGAGTTTCTTAATCCTGAATTCTAGTTTGATTGTGATCTGAGAGACAGTTTGTTATAATTTCTGTTCTTGTACATTTGCTGAGGAGTGCTTTACCTCCAACTATGTGGTCAATTTTGGAATAAGTGCAATGTGGTGCTGAGAAGAATGTATATTCTGTTGGTTTGGGGTGGAGAGTTCTATAGATGTCTATTAGGTCTGCTTGTTGCAGAGTTGAGTTCAATTATTGCATATCTTTGTTAACTTTCTGTCTCATTGATCTGTCTAATGTTGACAGTGGGGTGTTAAAGTCTTCCATTATTATTGTATGGGAGTCTAAGTGTCTTTGTAGGTCTCTAAGGGCTTCCTTTATGAATCTGGGTGGTCTTGTATTAGATGCATATGTATTTAGGATAGTTAGCTCTTCTTGAATTGATCCCTTTACCATTATGTAATGGCCTTCTTTGTCTCTTTTGATCTTTGTTGGTTTAAAGTCTGTTTTATCAGAGACTAGGATTGGCTTTTTTTTGTTGTCCATTTGCTTGGTAGATCTTTCTCCATCCCTTTATTTTGAGTCTATGTGTGTCTCTGAATGTGAGATGGGTCTCCTGAATACAGCACACTGATGGGTCTTGACTCTTTATCCAATTTGCCAGTCTGTGTCTTTTTATTGGAGCATTTAGCCCATTTACATTTAAGGTTAATATTGTTATGTGTGAATTTAATCCTGTCATTATGATGTTAGCTGGTTATTTTGCTCATTAGTTGATGCAGTTTCTTCCTAGCGTCAATGGTCTTTACAATTTGGCATGTTTTGCATTGGCTGATAGCGGTTGTTCCTTTCCATGTTTAGTGCTTCCTTCATGATCTCTTGTAAGGCAAGCCTGGTGGTGACAAAATCTCTCAGCATTTGTCTGAAAAGGATTTCATTTCTCCTTCACTTATGAAGTTTTGTTTGGCTGGATATGAAATTCTGGGTTGAAAATTCCTTTCTTTAAGACTGTTGAATATTGGCCCCCACTCTCTTCTTGCTTGTAGAGTTTCTGCCAGGAGATCCACTGTTAGTCTGATGGGCTTCCCTTTGTGGATAACCCGACCTTTCTCTCTGGCTCCCCTTACCATTTTTTCCTTCATTTCAACTTTGGTGAATCTGACAATAATGTGTCTTGGGGTTGCTCTTCTCAAGGAGTATCTTTGTGGTGTTCTCTGTATTTCCTGAATTTGAATGTTGGCCTGCCTTGTTAAGTAGGGGATGTTCTCCTGGATAATATCCTGAAGAGTGTTTTCCAACTTGGTTCCCTGTCACTTTCGGGTACACCAATCAGACATAGATTTGGTCTTTTCACATAGTCCCATATTTCTTGGAGGCTTTGTTCATTTCTTTTTACTCTTTTTTCTCTAAACTTCTCTTCTCACTTCATTTCATTTATTTGATCTTCAAAAACTGATACCCTTTCTTCCACCTGATCAAATCGGCTACTGAAGCTTGTGCATGCGTCACATAGTTCTCGTGTCATGGTTTTCAGCTCCATCAGGTCATTTAAGGTCTTCTCTACACTGTTTATTCTAGTTAGCCATTTGTCTAATCTTTTTTCCAGGTTTTTAGCTGGTGAGGAGCTGCTTTCCTTTGGAGGAGAAGAGGTTTTCTGACTTTTAGAATTTTCAGCTTTTCTGCTCTGGTTTCTCCCCATCTTTGTGGTTTTATCTACCTTTGGTCTCTGATGATGGTGACGTACAGATGGGGTTTTGGTGTGGATGTCCTTTCTGTTTGTTAATTTTCCCTCTAACAGTCAGGACCCTCAGCTGCAGGTCTGTTGGAGTTTGCTCGAGGTCCACTCCAGACCCTGTTTGCCTGTGTATCACCAGCAGAGGCTGCAGAATAGCAAATATTGCAGAACCGCAAATGTTGCTGCCTGATCTTTCCTCTGGAAGCTTTGTCTCAGAGGGGCACCACATGTTCTCACTCAAAGGTGGGAATTGAACAATGAGAACCCTTGGACACAGGGCCAAGAACATCACACACCAGTGCCTGGTGGGGGGTGGGGGGCTGCAGGAGGGATAGCATTAGGAGGAATACCTAATGTAAATGACGAGTTGATGGGTGCAGCAAACCAACATGGCACATGTATACCTATGTATCAAACCTGCATGTTGTGCTCAGGTACCTTGGAACTTGAAGTATAATCATAATGATTAAAAAAATGACAGCAATGAATCAACAAATAGAAACTCTCAGGTGATAGAAAAAGGAATCAAATGCATATTCTGTATTGGAAAACTGAAGTGAATAATTCACTAGAAGCACTAAATAGCAGATTCAAAATGGCAGAAGAAAGAATCAATGAACTTGACAGATCAGCAGAGATTATCCCAGCTGAAGAAAAGAGACCTGTGGGACATCAAGTATACCAATATACATATAATGGGAGTTCCAGCACGAAACAAGAGAGAGAAAGGGACAGAAAAATATTTTTAAAAAGAATGACTGAAAACATACTAAATTTGACTAAAAACATTAATCTGCAGATTTAAGAAGTTCAACAAACCACAAGCAGATAAACCTTCTGCCTGAAACTCTTCTCCCTGGCTTTCTGTGATTCTGTACTCTCATGAGTCCCCTCACACTACTTAACTATTTCTTTACTTTGTTGCTTCGTCGATCCTTTTTTCTCAGTGACTTTTAAAGTCCCATGCAATTCATATATTTGTATACTCCACACTCGCACACAGAAATTCCATCTATTTTCATAATCTATCAGTAAAGAGACATTCAAAACTTATAATAGGGTTTCTATATTTCTATTGCCCAGTTAATAACGTCTTTGTGGATGTTTCACTAGCATCCTAAATGCAGAATGGAGATTCTTCTTCTGTTCCATATTTCTATAATTTTATTGGCACCAGGAATGGGCAACAGACATCTCAAAACCTGTTACCTTTAACATTTCCTTTTTCCTCAACTATGTATTCAGTTGCCAAGTCATATGAATTCCACTGACCATTGTCTCCCTCCTCTTCATTCCCACTGCTGCTTCACTAGTTCAGGATTTCATTACTTGCTCGCCCAGATTGATCCTACAGCAGTAACTGGATTTCATGACTCTGTTTTCTCCTTTTTTAAATTCATTCAAAACATAGTAGTCAGATTAATATTCCTAAAGCACAGCTCTGATCATTTCACATTAAAACAACAACAAAAAGATATGATGGTTTTCCTTGGCTCATAAAATCTGAATTTCTTAGCAGAACATTCCTTTCCAAACTGTATTTACCACTTCCCTTCACCAACCCCCAATTCCAATTGTGGAAAAAATTGGCTACTTTTTTCTATTCCAGTGAAATAAACCATAAGGTTTTAAAAAAAGAAAGAAAGAAAAGTGGGGGGAATGTTATTACTTTTGGGTGGGTACATGTTCCCTGAAAACTTGTAAATGTTCTAAGATTTAATATTATGTAAGTTTTTGGAAGCATAGAGCAGCCACATCAGCTATGGGAGATGAAAAGATCAGGACACGTGGTCATGGAATATGATGAACAGATGGACAGGACTGCGGTGGAGGAGATCTCACCCTGCACTTTTTCAGCCAGTTACAGACAAGAAGACAAACTCATTTATCTGCTGAACAGGAGCATGTTACCAGTAAATGGATACAGATGAACAGAGCTTCTAGCACAGGGTGCATGAGACAAATAAGACAAAGATTGGAGCAAACATTTCTGGGACACTGTTTGGCTATTTGGAGGCATAGAGGAACTTGTAGTTCCACATGGACCTAGGCAAAAATGTCTGGGCAAGCCCTCAGAGGTCCAGAGACTCTTGACAATGGGAAGCTGGATAATCTTGATTAACTGTCATGAAGTTGCTTCGTTTTTATAAACATGCTGCTGACACCCTGTACAACACTTGGTTGGAAAATGGAAAAAGCTTTCTATCACTTTACAACTTTGTAAATAGAATAAGCTGTGTGGATTTTGCACATTAGGTAACAAAAACTGCAGTTGCTGATTGGGTGTGGGTCAAGTTGCTTAGCTAAGCCTGCCAGTCTCTCTCTCTGCCTAAGCCAAAGGTAATCTTTGGTTCTGTCTGTGAATTATAATGAATTCTAAATTCACAAGATCCACATTTAAAAAATTTAACTGTGAAAGGATGCATAGTAGGCTGGGTGCGATGGCTCACACCTGTAATCCCAGCACTTTGGGAGGCTGAGATGGGTGGATCGCCTGATGTCAGGAGTTTGAGACCAGCCTAGCCAACATAGTGAAACCTCATCTCTACTAAAAATACAAAAAAGTAGCTGGGCATGGTGGCAGGCACCTGTAATCACAGCTACTAGAGAGGCTGAGGCAGGAGAATTGCTTGAAGCCGGGAGGCGGAGGTTGCAGTGAGCCGAGATTGTGCCACTGCACTCCAGCCTGGGCAGCAAGAGCAAAACTCTGTCAAAACAAAAAAGAAGAAAGAGAAAGAAAAGAAGAGAAAAAGAAAGAGAGAAAGAAAAAGGAAGAGAAAGAAAAGGAGGGAAGGAGGGAGGAAGGAAAATGAAGGTTATTCAGAACATCAAACACAGACATGAAGAGTAACAAAGCTCCTGTTAGAGCAAAGAACTGATGAAGTTTATTCTCTGTGGTTGTTGTTCTTTGGCTTACCTGACAAAATCAAGGTAACTGCAAATGTCTTCTAGTTTCTGAAGTTATAGTCTTCATAATCATACCAAATTTCATAATGCCCCTCAAAACTGCTAAGAGTGTTACTGAATGCAGGAATACAAAGTCTAAATAAATTAGAATAGACTGAACTTACAGTCAATGTCATCAGTGCCATTTTTAAAAAACAAAATTACACATTTTTGCTTACTACTAATGGTCATAAGAATGTAAAACCATTTCACTGTAACATATCTGAATTCTGTCTTCATCAAAACATAATTTTTCTAAATCTTTTATTTGACCTCAAGACTCCTTGTAATCATCAGTAATATCAACGCTTTTCAATTTATCTGGATGAATTCTGCAATTAGAGTGTTTCTAGTTTTATTTTATTTATTTATTTATTTATTTATTTATTTATTGAGATGGAGTCTTGCTCTGTCACCTAGGCTGGAGTGCAATGGCGCGATCTCGGCTCACTGCAAATTCTGCCTCCCCAGTTAAAGCGACTCTCCTGCCACAGTCTCCTGAGTAGCTGGGATTGCAGGCATCCACCACCATGCCCGGCTAATTTTTGTAGTTTTAGTAGAGACGGTGTTTCACCATGTTGGTCAGGTTGGTCTCGAACTCCTGACCTCGTGGTCCTCCCACCTCGGCCTCCCAAAGTGCTGGTAGTACAGGCGTGAGCCACCACGCCTGGCTATTTCTAATTTTAAATGATAAATAATGATACTGTAGTAAAAGTTAGCTAAAGCAAATCTCACACAAAGCAACTTTTCTTGTGTATATTTTCCTCATGTATATGAGGTACTGTAGTATGGCAGTGAGGAGCCAGGGTTCTGGAGTCAGCTCTGTATACCAGTTCTACCACTTATAAACTCTGTGATATTCAGCTAATATTCAATACTCTCTGTGCTTCAGGTTCCTTATGTGTAAAACAGGGATAACGATAGTGCACTGTACTTACAGCACATAGGATTATTACATTAAAAGAGATAAAATGTAAACACTGGCATTATTAATAAATCACTATGATTAGCTATTCTCATTATAGTCGTGCTGTTTTATTGAATCTATAGTCATGAAATGTAGCCTTACATATAGTGCTGACAATAAAATTATTATTTAATATGACTCTTGAAAGCTGAATTTAGTAAGATTAATATTTTTTACTACAAAGACTATGAATCTAGCCTAAAATACATAGGCAGATATTTTGAGCACAATATAATTGTAAAATTGGAATTTGATGTTACCATTTTTTTTTTTTTTTTTTTTTTTGAGATGGAGTTTTGCTCTTGTTGCCCAGGCTGGAGTGCAATGGCACAATCTCCGCTCATTGCAACCTCCACCTCCCAGGTTCAAGCAATTCTCCTGCCTCAGCCTCCCAAGTAGCTGGGACCACAGGCATGTGCCACCATGCCCGGCTAATTTTGTATTTTAAGTAGAGACAGGGTTTCCGCATGTTGGTCAGGCTGGTCTTGAACTCCCAACCTGGGGTGATCCACCTGCCTCAGCCTCCCAAAATGCTGGGATTACAGGCGTGAGCCGCTGCGCCTGGCCTACTTTTTTCTTTAAAACATGCAAGCAAATACATCAGACCATGTGTCACTCAGGTGGGTGGCATTATAGTACTAATTTTTAAATAATACTGCCTTATTTTTAACACGACTCTTAGAAATTATAACTTATATTCAGATGAGCAAGACTTTGGCTAAAATTAACTATATCACATTATCTAGCATTCTGTAGGCTTGCAGACTAAATGCTAGATAACTATTTAGATTCTGTCTAGGTCATCAAGAACTTTTTCTTTTTTTTTTTTTTTTTTTGAGACGGAGTCTCGCTCTGTCGCCCAGGCTGGAGTGCAGTGGCCGGATCTCAGCTCACTGTAAGCTCTGCCTCCCGGGTTTAGGCGATTCTCCTGCCTCAGCCTCTGCAGTAGGTGGGACTACAGGCGCCTGCCACCTCGCCTGGCTAGTTTTTTTTTTTTTTTTTTGTATTTTTTAGTAGAGACGGAGTTTCACCGTGTTAGCCAGGATGGTCTCGATCTCCTGACCTCGTGATCCACCCGTCTTGGCCTCCCAAAGTGCTAGGATTACAGGCTTGAGCCACCGCGCCCGGCCAAGAACTTTTTCAATAGGAGTGTATTTTCTGTTCATATACTGCAAGATATATATTTTTAAATTCTTCTTCTGTAAAACAGATTTACATTAAATACAGTCAAAATAAAATTCTTCCTGGATTCCAAAGGAGTTGATATCTGAGTACAAATGGACATCAGGGACATTCACATGCTGAACATAATTCTGAGAGAGGTGTTTATGACTAAGTGCTGTTACAGTTTATGGGAATCCATTGTTTTGGACCAGCCTTCTGCACCCAGACTCCCACAGATCAAACCAAAATAGTGTCACTCATGCAAAGTGCCTCATAATCAAACTGAACTTTAAGGAAGCTGGTATAGCCCCAAACAGAGCAGTTTTTCCTGAAAACAGGAGATTCACAGCAACTAGTCAAAGAGCTCAATCTTCCTAAGTCAGCATAATAAAGAGGTCTTCTCTGTTTTAACTCTTACAAGAAAAGTGACTTGTAACTTACGTTAACCAACACACTTTTATTTATCATTCTGTTGTCTTATTCCCACCTTACAAAAAACAACCATTCTATCATATCCAGTGGATCACTAATTCTGTTTTATAGAATGAAGTGTTGTCTGATTCTAGAATCACAAATAAAAGCCAATTAGATCTTCAAACTATATTTGTTGTATTTTTTCTTTAACAGTACAATCAAACAAAAGAGAATAAAACAATACTTTTTTAAAATCTAACTTTTAAGTTCAGGGGTACATGTACAGTTTTGTTACATAGGTAAACATGTCATGGGGGTTCGTTGTACAGATTTCTTTGTCACCCAGGTATTAAGCCTAGTACTCATGAGTTATTTTTCCTAACACTCTCTCTCTTACCACCCTCCACCCTTGTATAGACCCCAGTGTGTGTTGTTCCCCTCTTTGTGTCCATGTGCTTTCATCATTTAGCTCCCACTTACAAGTGAAACCATGTGGTATTCGGTTTTCTCTTTATGTGTTAGTTTGCTAAGGATAATGGCCTCTAGCTCCATCTATGTCCCTGCAGAGGACTTGATCTTGTCCCTTTTAATGGCTGCATAGTATTCCATGGTGTATATGTACCACATTTTCTTTATCAAGTCTATCATTGATGGGCATTTAGGTTGATTCCATGTCTTTGCTATTGTGAGTAGTGCTGCAATGAACATACATGTGCATGTGTCTTTATAACAGAGTGATTTACATTCCTTTGAGTATATACCCAGTAATGAGATTGTTGGGTCAAATGGTATTTCTGTCTTTAGGACTTTGAGGAATCACCACACTGTCTTCCACAATGGTTAAACTAATTTACACTTCCACCAACAGTGGGAGGTTCCTTCTCCGCAACTTTGTCAGCATCTGTTATATTCTGACTTTTTAATAGCCAGTCTGACTGGTGTAAGATGGCATTTCACTGTGGTTTTGATTTGCATTTCTCTAATGATCACTGATGTTGAGCTTTTTTTCATCATTGTTGGCTGCACTCATGTCTTTTGGAAAGTCTGTTCATACCCTTTACCAACTTTTTAATGGTTTTTTTTTCTTGTAAATTTGTTTAAATTCCTCAAGATGGAGTAAAGACTTAAATGGAAAACCCAAAGCTATAACAACTCTGGGAGATAACTAGGTAATACCATTCTGGACATAGGAATGGGCAAAGATTTCATGACGAAGATGCCAAAAGCAATAGCAACAAAGGTAAAAAAAAAAAAAAAAAAAAAACAAAAAACAAAACAAAACAAAAAATGGGATCTAATTAAAGAGTTTCTGCACAGCAAAGGAAACTATTAAGAGTGAGCAGGCAACCTACAGAATGGGAGAAAATTTTTGAATACAATATTTTTGGCAAAGAGAGCCTTATTCTCTGGATATAGTTTGTGAAATGTGGGCTTTATGTGAATTAAGAGACCAACAGGAAGTAGAATTATTTGTGAATCACTTCAAATGGAAAAATGAGGTAGAATCCTTTATCTTTCAGAATATAATTTGACTTTAACTCTGCTAGAAGGTAGCAGAGTGCTTTCAAACTTTCTTTAAAAGGGTTGAAATAGGGACTTGCCTACTCTGAGTAAAAAAGCCTTGAGAATAACATCTCATCTAGTCATTCAGTAGACAATTGTGTGATATGCTGAAGACACAGAGACACAAAGATAAGAACTTGTCCTCAAGAATATTATAATCTAATGGTGGGAAACAAATGTGTAAATAGATTAGTACAACAACGTTCACTAAGTACAATACATTAAAATAAAGCAGCTAGGATAGAGACCATAGCAAAGAGTCAAACTTCTTTCACATATTGCAGAATTTTGGAAGGTTGTTTGTTTTTGAGAGGGGTTCTTGCTCTGTCACCCAGGCTGGAGTGGAGTGGTGCAATCATGGCTCACTGCAGCCTCGACCTTCTGGACTCAAGGATTGCAGTATTTTGTAAACTGCATTGTTTTACCTCTGAGTAGGGAGCAAAAGGCATCAAGTAATGTAATTAAAGTGACTTTTTTAAATTTAAAGGGAAATTTATAAATGTATAAGGAAAAACAGAATATATTTTTAAAGGATGCTTTTATAAACATGGTGAAAGTATACGTGGTTGAGAATGAGAGAGAGCTTGTTTAGGTGGTGGCTCTTCCACTTAGTAGATTCATGGATTTATTAAAAATCTTTCTCTTTCTGAAGCCTCACTTTTCTCATCTGTAAACTAGATTTGTACATACCATAAAGATCAGTTGAGACATGCTATGGTTTGAAAATCCCCTCCAAAACTCATGTTGAAAATTAATTGCCAACATAACGGTATTGGGAGATGGGGACTTTACAAAGTGATTAAGTCATGGGGACACTTTCTTCATGGATTGTCATTATCACAGAAATGAGTTATCTCAGGAGTTTGGCACCCTTTTTCTCTCTGTCTCATGCTCTCACTCTCTCTCACATTATCTCATCATGTGATGCCTTCCATCATGTTATGATAAAAGAAGAATGCCTTCACCAAATACAGTCCCTCAGTCTTGGACTTCCCAGCCTCCAGAACCATAAGCCAAATAAATCTCTTTTCTTTATAAATCACCCAGTCTCTAGTACTCTGTTATAGCAGCAGAAAATGGACTAAGACAAGGCACAAAATAGGTCAGTGCTTTCCACTGGGATGCATGAATTTATGTGAATATATGTAAATTCTATTCTCTTTTCATTGAAAATTTTATCCTGGGGGCCGGGCGCGGTGGCTCAAGCCTGTAATCCCAGCACTTTGGGAGGCCGAGACGGGCAGATCACAAGGTCAGGAGATCGAGACCATCCTGGCTAACACGGCGAAACCCCGTCTCTACTAAAAACACAAAAAATTAGCCGGGCGAGGTGGCGGCGCCTGTGGTCCCAGCTACTCGGGAGGCTGAGGCAGGAGAATAGCGGGAACCCGGGAGGTGGAGCTTGCAGTGAGCTGAGATCTGGCCACTGCACTCCAGCCTGGGCGACAGAGCGAGACTCTGTCTCAAAAAAAAAAAAAAGAAAATTTTATCCTGAGGAAGTACATTTACCAATTTTCACGTTAGCAGTGAATGAGAATTCCTGTTGCTCTACATTTTCTCCCACAGTTGGGATTATCAGTATTCTTAATTTTAGCTATTCTAAAAGAAGTCTGGTGGTATATAACCATGGTTTTAATTTGCATTTCCCTGAAACAAAGAAATTTTATTTCTTTGACCTTTTCTTATACTTGTTGAAGAAATCAAAGACCTTTTCTTATACTTGTTGGCAATTGGGGTATCTTTTTTTGTGTGTGAAATGCCTGGTGAAGTCTTTTTGTCCATTGTTCATTAGATTTTCTTATATATTGATTTAATTTGTAGATGTACTTTATACTGGGCACAAGACTTAGATATGTAATATATTCTACCATGTAGCTTGACTTTTTACCAATTAAAGGTGTCTTTTCATAAACTGAGGCTCTTAATTTTAACTCACTCTAAGTATCAGTCTTTTCCTTTATTGTAAGTACCTTTCTTTGTATCCTACTTAATATATAAACACTTAATTTAGTTCAAATATGTGTCTTTTTCTAAACTCCAATTTGTTCCAATGATTTTTTGTCTATTCTTACACCAATACTATACTATCCTAATTATCACAGACATAAGTATTAATATCTAGTAGAGCAACTCCTCTTACCTTTTCCCTCCTATTCAAGAGTGTCTTGTCTATACCTGTTTCTCTTCATTTTTGTTCATATTTTAAAGAATTGAGTTTCAAACTCCTTTTCTCCCTGTGTCTCTCTCTCACACACACACACACACACACACACGCACACACACCCCAACTGGGATTTTGATTTGAATTTCTTTGGATCTAAAGCTCAGTTTCAGGAAAATTAACACTTTAAAAATGCTGAGTCTTTCAATATATAAATGTAGTATAGGTATTCATTGATTTGTGTTCTTTAATGTCTCTTGGGAATGTTTTATGTTTCTTTTACAACTGCTAAAATATTTATTTTTAGGTTTTAAATATTTTTGATCCTATTATGATTATTTTCAGTTTTATTTTCTGTTGTTGCTCATCATAGAAATGAAATTTTTAAAATCTACAAGTCGAGATTAGAATTGAGTTTAACAAGGTTGCTGGGATACAATCTTATTAAACTCAATTCTACGAACTATTGGTAGAGTCTTTGAGTTTTTTTACATATACAGTCATAGCAAATAATGACAGTTTTACTTGTTCTTTTACTTTTAGATGGAGTCTAACTCTGTTGCCAGGCTGGAGTGCAGTGACGCGATCTTGGCTCACGGCAACCTCCGCCTCCTGGGTTCAAGGGATTCTACTGCCTCGGCCTCCCAAGTAGCTGGGACAACAGGAACGTGCCACCACGCCCAGCTAATTTTTGTATTTTTAGTAGAGACGGGGTTTCACCATGTTGGTCAGGGTGGTCTCGATTCCCTGACCTCGTGATCTGCCTGCCTCTGCCTCCCAAAGTGCTGGGACTACAGGCGTAAGCCACTGTGCCCAGCCTACTTGTTCTTTTCAATTCTTCCTCCTTACCACACTGATTAGGACTTTTAGTAGTAGGTAGCCTAGAAATGTTGATAACTATTGATATGGTTCTGGGTCCCCACCCAGAACCTCATCTTGAATTGTAATCCGAATTGTAATCCCCATATATTGGGGGGTTACCTCGTGGGAGGTGATTAGATCATGGGGGCATTTCCCCCATGCTGTTCTCATGATAGTGAGTGAGTTCTCATGAGATCTGATGATTTTATAAGGGGCTTTTCCCCACTTCGCAGTGCACTTCTCCTTGCTGTCGCCATGTGAAGAAGAATGTGTTTGCTTTCCCTTCCACCATAATTGTAAGTTTCATGAGGCCTCCCCAGCCCTGGGGAACTGTTAGTCAATTAAACCTCTTTCCTTTATAAATTACCCAGTCTTGGGTGTTTCATCATAGCATCAAGAGAATGAACTAATACAACTATTATCTTATTCCTGATCATAGAAAGAAAGCTTTCAGTATTTCCATGGTGTTTATTATTGGTGTTTTGTAGATACCCTGTATTTGATTAAAGAAGCTCTCTTCTATTCTTCATTTGCCCAAAGATATATTTTAATCATAAATAGATGCTTACTTTAACCAACTGCTTTTCTGCATCTAGTACAATGATCATATACTTTTTTCCTTTATTCTGTTAATGTCATAAATTCTCAGTTTTCTAATGTTAAACTAAACTAACATTGCATAATTGCAACAAACTCAACTTGTGTCATTTCATAGATACATGTTGTATGGTTATCTAATATTAAGAATTTAAACATATCTGCTCATGATTGAGGTTGCTTGCAATTTTTTTTCCTCATTATTTAATGTTCATGTTCTCATATCAAAGTTGTGTTGACTTTATAAGCTAAGTTGGAGAACATCTTTGGTTTTCTGTTTTCTGAAAAGGCATAAAATCAGGGTTTTTGCTAAACTGGAAGGTTTAAAATGAGTGATTCAGCTTTTTTGATTCATAAGGAGATTTTCATAATTTCTATTTCATCATGTTGAGATTTATGCAGTTGTATTTTTTGTATTTTTCTTATCCTACTAAGCTTATAATAAAATAATCAAAACATCAAATATATTTACTAGAAATACAGTTATTACCAAAATCGGTGGTAGTTGAGAATTGTATTTAAGGGTAGTTCTTTCTATTTCTTGATTATTAAGAGTTTGCCTTATTAAAAATTGCTTTTTGGCATAATTGTCAAAAACATATGTAATACTAAAATGATTAAGAATGCATTTTGTTGGCCGGGCGCGGTGGCTCACGCCTGTAATCTCAGCACTTTGGGAGGCCGAGGCGGGCGGATCACAAGGTCAGGAGATCGAGACCATCCTGGCTAACGTGGTGAAACCCCATCTCTACTAAAAAAATACAAAAAAATTAGCCAAGCGTGGTGGCGGGCACCTGTAGTCCCAGCTACTCGGGAGGCTGAGGCAGGAGAATGGCATGAACCTGGGAGGCAGAGCTTGCAGTGAGCTGAGATCGTGTCACTGCACTCCAGCCTGGGCGACAGAGCAAGACTCCGTCTCAAAACAAACAAACAAAAAGAATGCATTTTGTTTTGAGTTAAAATGAATAGATGCATGCAGTGGCATAGCTAGTGTACTTGATGCCTGAAAGGGATCATTTTTAATACCCCTTCCTCTGTATGATAAAAGTATTTTCAGTAATAATTTTGAAATGAAACAAATAATAATTATTATGTCCAGAAAAGAAATGCAGAGAGTGAAAGTTTTCATTTATTCAATTTTGAATATATAATCATGCTAATAATAAATTGATAAAGTACATATTTTAGTTGAAAATGCAAAAAGTTAAGGTTTAATACTTTTTAAGTACATTAGTATGGGCCAGGCGCAGTGGTTCACACCTGTAATCCCAGCACTTTGGGAGGCCGAGGTGGGTGGATCACCTGAGGTCGGGAGTTCGAGGCCAGCCTGGCCAATATGATGAAACCCCATCTCTACTGAAAATACAAAAAAATAGCTGGGCGTGGTGGTGGGCACCTGTAATCCCAGCTACTCGGGAGGCTGAGGCAGGACAATCACTTGAATCTGGAAGGCGGAGGTTGTAGTGATCTGAGATCGCGTCATTGCACTCCAGCCTGGGGGACAGAGCAAGACTCCGTCACAAAGAAAAGAAAAATATTTATACCTATATACGGGTTTGCCTCAGTGAAGAATAATCACTTTATGTTTTCTAACTTTGAGCATTAACTTTTGCAAATTTGTTAATGCTTTGTCAAATTAATCTTTATATAGTCATGGTCAGTAAAATCAGTATGGTCAGATGTGTTGACTTATCTTCACTCATAGTTGATTGAAGAACATTTTTTATTTTAATTTCAAAAAGTTTCTTTCAGGTGAAATAACAGATATGCAAATAGTGATGAAATCTTTAAGAATAAATGTATCAGATTCATACAAATCCCACTTCACAATACATTCCAGAAATTATAGTACTGACCATATCCTTTTTCCCTTGGGATCATTTCCAGCTGTTTTCAAATATTTCCACTGTTGAAAAATTTCCAATAAAATAACTTCACCAGAAAATTCATCATAAATTTCTATCATATTTGGTAAAATTCTCCAAAGCTTGTAATGATTGTGAATTATTTGAGCTTGCTTCAGGCTCAGGTCACATCTCCAGTCCCTGTGGTACTATGTAAGCCTGTATTTAAACATAGACTAAAAATAAACAATTATAGCAGAGTGATTATAAAAATGAAACAGAACTTGACTGCTTATTCTTGAAATAAACCAGTATAGCTGAGTCCATGTGCGTTTGAGAGTTAGAATTACTTCCACATAGAATGCAATGTTTATTAATAATAAGTAATAATAAAAAAAGTGGTAATATTCAGCTTACATTTGTTTTGTTAAATTTCAGCAACTGCAGCAGCAGTTGTTTAGAACTTAGACCAACAAAAGCTTTTTTATTTTTCAAAGAGGAGTAGTATTGTTGATGTTGCTTGAAACTGCCAGGCATGGTGATAATAAAAAGCAGAACTGGCTTTTATTATTATTTTATTTTATTCCTTTTCAATTTTCTACACACAAAGCAGCCCTTATTGCCTGTACTAGGGGTGAAGTACTCTCCCTATCCCGTCCTTGGTATCCCATACCAGTGACTGGATGAGAAAAATAGTGAAGCAGGCTGAAAGGGAACACTCACTTCCTTTTAACCAGCAGGCCAAATAGTCTTCTGGAATTAAGAGATTCCAAGTAATTATAAGAAGAATAAAGTGGTTTGTTGATTTATTTCTGGAAACTTTCACAAAAATAGATATTACATTCCTTCTTGCTCCTTTACTGGGCTTGCTTGAATCATTACAATGTGTGTCATTTTTCATTATCTGCTGATACTGGCAGTGGAGTACTAGAACTTTCTTTGATGTAATGGAATGGATATACCAAGATTTTAAATTTTGGTCAGTCTCTACAGTGCCATTTGAGGTATTTCCTGGCTGTATCTGAAACTCTTCACACCCTATCACAAACTGAAGGGAGGCAAAATTTTTCTGCTCAATATGTGCACAGTCTTCTTAGTCCAGAAAGGAAATGTATGAGAAATTTGATTAAAATCTAAGTGACTCATAATGTGAATCTCAAAAAAGTGCAGCAAATGTTAATTAGTTTTAAATTCCAACACCCTAAGAACTTATTGTATAAATTGTAGTAAGTGAAATAACCAGAAAAAAACAGCACTGAATCCTTCTACAATCAGACTTTCCCCTAACCAAAATGACTGTACCTTGTATGTTTTCTGTTTCATTGACAAATTTGGTTGAAGGAACTAAACTATGTCTTTCTTAATAATGACAAAATAAACTGAAGAAATGCCCATTTGGTGCTTCCTGTTTGGTTCTGTTGATGGACTAATGTTCCCTCCTGCTGTAGCAATTGAGGATGTTTATATTCTTGACCCCTCTGCAGGGAAGCAGGAAAGAATCTGAACTCAGATGACTTGCTGTGCTTTTGGCTTTGATGTGCTCCTCTGGCCTTTGTGGCGGAAGCTCCATGTTAAGTAACAGACCTGAATTTACACTAAAAGTAGTGAAAATACCACAACAGCTAAAAGAGACACTTTTAGCTGTTGTGTCTCTAAATTTACTTGTGTAAGAACACAGTTTCTGTAGTAACACACATAATGGCTTCAACTGCCCTCAAAATTAGGCAGGTAAAATATATCATAAAACATTTTCTAGAAAAGATATAGAATGGCCAGTGAGGTAGAAAGCATAAAATAATGGGCCCACCGATAACAAACAGAAATATTTACCAAGAGCAGTTTGGATTCAAGTATTATGGATAATACTTTAAAGTTTTGACCTCCAAATATCCTGTAATACCAGTGACTTCTATCTAACAACCCCTGGACTCCAGCTGTGTGGTTCTTTCAGCATATCATTTGCCCAAGATCTTGACAAGAAAATCCATCCTCCTCCAATTCCACCTTTTCTGAAATCCCAACATCATAGGTGGTGGAAAGGCAGTTGAGGGTTAAAGTTATGATTATCCAGGTCATATCTAGGAGCTCAGAAGTTTATCCTAACCCTGTCCCTTAAACTCTCCTCTTCCTTTACTTACTGTTCACCTTATGATGGAAGAGATGGAGAAATCAATGAGATTTTATTTTAATTTTCTGCTAGGAAATAATCTTGTAAAGTCTTTGGCTCACTTCTTTTCTGTACCTCAAGGGTCAATAGCTTAGTCTCTCTGATGTGCTGTGTAACTAAGTAACTGAAGAAAACAGGGTTTGTTCTGGAGGAGAATGGAGCTCTATAAGCTGGAGATTCCAATCCTCGACTTTTTCCTGTTTTTCCCTCTTTACTATATGCACTGTAAGTATCTTTAGACCCCTTAATTTCCCTCTAGGAGAAAGCCATCTATTTCCCCTCGAGTTAGAAGGCTTCTATAGAAGGCCTGAATATTTGAAGATCATACAAATGACCCCAACAACAGCCTAATGAGTGAAGGTTAATAAATGTGAAGCATCATGAAAATCTGACTGCCAGGCGAATCATTTTGAAGAGTCTACTTACAGTTATATTTTTAACTTAGGCATTCCCTCTTTATAGATTGTTCTACTAAAATGAAGTAAGAAAAATATTTTACATTCTCATCTCTCTAGTAATTTTTCTGCTTCATTTTGCCCTTACGCACTATTTTGCCCATTGAGAGATTCTGATACATTTTGCCTTTCTTTCCATTAAGTCTTCACCTAAATTCATGCTTTGTACCTCAGCAGTTAAGTTTCAGGGAGTGCCTAATATCCTTACATTTGACAGATGAAGACAGAACCTAACAGTTTTCTTGGCCAAGCAAAAGAGACATGGTGTAGGACTGTAGTGAGTCAGGATTTGGCTGCCTCAGTATCCATTCAGAAGATGCCGGTGGTGCTGCAACATGGAATAAATGCACAAAACAGTGAAAAGAGACAGATGGTCCAACAGCGTTATGTTGGCATCATTTAAATCTTATCAGCAAGATACCCTAAGGAGGTGAACTGGCACAAAGATCACAGTAACTGCCAAAAAATTTCATCACTCTTGGCATAAGCAGCTCCTAAGATATTTCAGAGTTTTTTTGTGGGGGTGGGGGAGCTAAAGAAAAAGCTGAAAAGAACCCTTGCCTCAGATTTTCCTTTCATCTCTAAAGGTTATGACTCCTTAGGACTCCCGGCCTCCTCCCCTCTGAGCTCCTCTAGGATGAGGCCTGTCTTCTGGTTACTATAGTGATAGGCCAGGAAAATATCTGAATGCTTGCTGTAAGTCAGATAGCAAACTATACATGGGTTATGTATTTGAGAAGGCAGAAATGGTCCTTACGTGGAGGGCAGAAGAGAATTCCACATGGCAAACAGACGTTCTATAAACGTCTTAACTTGGCAGGAGAACACCTACCTACTACTCCAGTTGCAACGCAGGACATTAGATTTTATTAAAAATGGTGAAAGTTACAAGAAATCTGGGGATGAAGGCATGATAGAAGATAAAAACAAATCATTTTATACAATTTATCTAATCCAAAAGGGAAAGAGCCCATATGTTTACGATGATACCTACCTCAAGAACTAAAGAGCTGATGGGACCTTGGAGATTATGCATTATTATGCAGTACGCACCCTGGAGTGCACATCACAACTTGTGGTGGACATTTTTCAAAAATCAAGCATGGTTTCACCCCAGACATGGGGAAGAAACATCTGAAAGTGAGGTCTCAGGACTTACAAAGTTTAGGCAACCATGAGTCTCACTCGCCAGGGTTTTTCTTTGGCAGAAAATCCAACTTTCCCGAGTGACTTGTGGGTTTGGAGGCTTTGATGTCTGAAGGACTCCTATGATGCCACCAAACATGATTCGGGGTTAGTAGCCACGTGGTTCCAGCCTTTCCTAGAAGGATTGTTTCCACCCTGGGTGAACCAGTTAAACTCTGCTGCTTCCAAAAACACACATAACCCCAGAGTGGGTGGTCTGTGTCTCTAACTAATTTCCAGTTGTCATGCAAATGAGTCATTAGCACTCCTTATTAGTGCCTCATAGTACAAATATAAAATGGGACAAATTGAGAGAAAACTTAAAAGCACAGACACAGGAGAGTGCACACAGGCAGAAATGAACTGCATGCATCCCCAAAAGGGTGAAACTCTCTCCCTATAATATTCTACTCATTATAGGGAACAGAGAAGTGCAGTGAACATCAATGCAATGGAAACAAGTAGTTGAAATGCAAGCCTGTTCTTTCCTTAAGCTAACTCAGGATCGTTGAGCTACCAATGAGAGGGGATAATGAACTTCCGGGTCACCTGGGTTGTTCTACCATTGCTGTTTAACAAAGCCAGCTCTCTTTGTATTTTACATATACCCCTGCATACAACCCTCAGAATCTCATGTAGGTTCCAAAGCTACATAAGCTGCAACTATCCTATTCTAAGGCAATTGTTCTTTCCCTGTCTTTTGTGTTGATGAAGATCTAAAACTCATGGAGTCAATTCAAACAGCTACAAGGGGGTGGAGTTGGGATTTCACCTGTGACTATTTGACTTCCAAACTCACATTCTTGTCAATAATCTAAACTGCTGCCTCCCAGCAGGTTACTTGTCCTAAGCTATTAAAGCAAACTGGGAAAAATAGTCAAAATACCTTTGCATCCCTGGATCTTGCCTGCTGTTGCATCTATCTTGGAGTCAGGCCAAACACTGGGGAAAATCTGCCCACCTGCCAATGGCAAGCTGATGAAGTAAGATATAAGTGAAGTCTAATAAAATGATGGTGAAATTAGCAGGAAAGCCTACTAGCGGACATAGCTTTGGGACTTGTGTTTCCCACATGTTAATACAAAGAAAACCCCTTTGGAACCTGGGGTGAGGGGTAACGGGGACCTACTAACTGCTGAATTCAGATCCCACAGGTGGGCACTTCCTTTTCTCTTTTGTCCTCTTGCTTTGCCTCTGAGGGGTGTTAATGAGTTGTGCTTTGACTGTGTGGGGGAGGTTTGACTATGCAGCCCAGAAAAAAAGAGAAGAGCTGGATAAATCAGTCATTAAAAACGTATCCTGGCTGAAGAAGGATGGTAGTTAGAGGTGGAGAGAAGATAAAGGAAGAGGGAATGGGAAGAAAGGTATCATGAAAGATGCACACGATCAAGCTAAGGACCTGTTTTTCTCTTATACAAACCATGTACAAAATTAACTATAACTTATTGCCAACTTAATTTTTTTTTTTTTTTTTTTTTTGAGACCGAGTCTGGCTCTGTGGCCCAGGCTGGAGTGCAGTGGCGCGATCTCAGCTCACTGCAAGCTCCAGCTCCCGGGTTCACGCCATTCTCCTGCCTCAGCCTCCCGAGTAGCTGGGACTACAGGCGCCAGCCACCACGCCCGGCTAATTTTTTGTATTTTTAGTAGAGATGGGGTTTCACCTTGTTAGCCAGGATGGTCTCGATCTCCTGACCTCATGATCCGCCCGTCTCGGCCTCCCAAAGTGCTGGGATTACAGGCTTGAGCCACCGCGCCCGGCCAATTTTTTCTCTCAGTATATATTTTATACCTGAAATGCTGTGCTATTAAACATGTTTCTTATTTTTCTGTTAGATTTAAATTTCAAAACTTTCTTCAGAATATTCAAAAATCTTTGTGTTGTTCATTACAAATGAAATGACATGAAATTCCATTACCCTTAGAACGAAAATGAGTAAAATAGATCATAATAATATAAAGGCTTTTCCTGGACACACTTTTGTATAAGAACATTTAAAAGCACATTTGTAGACAAAGCACACTATAGCACCTGGCTGCTAAACTAATGTCCAAGAAATAATTATTATCCGCATTGCTGCCATTGAAATGTTTTTTTATTTTTCTGGCAAGTCAAATGTGAATCTCACTACTCAATAAAAAAATAGAAATTCAAATTAATTATTAGCTTAACAGTAGAAGAATCTAATAAGATTGAGTACAGTCCTGAAGAAACACAGTGAAAGATGTTCAACTCTTATATTTCTCAGTATAGGATTTCTTACACGGTAAATGACATGACATTGCTACAACTGAAAAAAATATATAGTTTAAAGAAATCTGTTTAAAAGCTGGCTTACAACTGATGTGTAATTTTCACTTTACAAGGGAACTGGGAGGGAAAGTTTTTCACTGACATCTTAAAGAACAACATTAACAAAACCAGACTTCAAACAATTGTTATAAATCTGGGATTCCATAATCACAGACCAGTAAAGTGCAAAATACTCTTCTGCTCCCTGCATAGATAAATTATTTTCTGCAGGTGGTTAGGGGAGGACTTCCCACAGCCAGGAAGCAAAAAAATGCCCTCTACACTAACACTCCAATTTGTACTACATGGAGTGCAGTGTCAAATGAGGGAAGTTAGCCTTCTGAAACATCTTTCTGCAGTCTCTTCTCCCCTGCCTCTTCTCTCTCTTCTCTCCATATTTAAACAGGAAATCTTGGTTGAGAGTCATTTGTATGTGCATATGGGCTGATTACATTTCAACAAATTGAAATCTCAGCTTCAATCACAGGTTTGCATTTAAATCTTTTATCACTGATCGAGGAAAGAAATACTTTATCTTGTATTTACTTCAAGCATCAACGAAATGATGTGTTTTAGGAAGAAGGCAATCAGAAACCTAAAAAATCACTCCAGGTTTATTCAACAGGTCCCAAAGGTAAATCTTATTTAATTGGGGTGGAGGGGCAGTAGTAATTTTGGGGATGGTGAGGAAGGAAAGGTTTGTCTAAAGACTCTATGGCAGAGGCTCTGCTCTCTCTGGGAGTCTGGCTGAAGCCTATAGACCCTTGGGAACATCCAGGACTTCATCTCTTTTATTTAACATCATATTCCACTTTTTCTATCATGTGAAAAAATTGTGGCACATTAATTGTCAGGCACTGCACGTACAGTAGTGAACAAAAAAGACGAAGTTCCTGCCCTTATGACACAGTATAGGGGAGAAGGCAGACACTACTTAAGGAACTGTAAATATTTGTTTGTTTGTTTATTTATTTGAGATGGAGTCTCGCACTGTCACCCAGGCTGGAGTGCAGAGGCGCAATCACGGCTCACTGCAACCTCCATCTCCCGGGTTCAAGCGATTCTCCTGCCTCAGCCTCCTGAGTGGCTGGGATTACAGGCACCCACCACCATGCCCAGCTAATTTTTTGTATTTTTAGTAGAGACGGGGTTTCACTATGTTTGCTGGGCTGGTCTCCAATATCTGACCTCGTGATCCACCTGCCTCGGCCTCCCGAAGTGCTGGGATTACAGGCATGAGCCACTGTGCCTGGACAGGAGCTGTAAATATAAAAAGTTTTTGTGGACTGGGTGCAGTAGCTCATGCTTGTAATCTCGGTGCTTTGGGAGGCTGAGGCAAGAGGATTGCATGAGGCCAGGAGTTTCAGACCAGCCTGGCTAAGATAGCAAAACCCCCATCCCTAAAAAAAAAAAAAAAGAAAAATTAGCTACAAATGGTGGCACACACATTTAGTCCCAGCTACTCAGGAGGAGAATCACACATCTTTAGTCCCAGCTACTCACAAGGAGGATCATACCCATGTAGCACACACCTTTAGTCCCAGCTACTCAAGAGGAGGATCACTTGAGTGCAGGAGTTCAAGACTGCAGTGAGCTATGCTTGCATGACTGCACTCCAGCCTGGGCAACAGGGTGAGACTTTGTCTCTAAAATAAATAAATAAGTAAATAAATACATAGATTATTTTAAAAATAAGGATTTGAAAGTGTGACCTGGGGAGCAATACCAGGAGGATGGAACAGAGACAGGAGAGTTGCAGAACTGCTTTTCTAAGGAAGTCATGTTTCAGTGACCCATTCAGCAATCTCACATAGCACACACCAGCCTGCCGACATGTGCAGCCTATCTCCACCTCTCCATCGCCTTTGCACACTCCTTCCTTACTTTCTGTTATGAGCTTAGTTGTGTATTCCTTAAAATACATATGTTGAAATGCTAAGCCCTAGTACCTTAGAATGTTTCAGTATAGTTGGATATAGGGCCTCTAAAGAGGTAATTAAGTTAAAATTAGGTCGTTAGGGTAGACTCTAATCCAATATCACTGGTGTCCTTATAAGAACAGAAAATTGGAACACAGGAAAGAGACACCAGGGATGTGCATGCACAGAGAAAAGGCCATGTGAAGAGGCAGCAATCGAGTGGCTATCTCAAGCAAAGGAGAGGAAACCAGTACTGCTGGTACCTTGATCTTGACTTCCAGCCTCCAGATGTGAGAAAATAAAGTTTTGCGGTTTAATTCATTCAGTCTATGGTATTTTGTTATGGCAGTGCAAGCAAACTAATACACCTCCTTCCCTGAAGGAGGACCCCTTCACCTGCCCCAACCTGCACTGTTCTCTCCTTTGTTTGTTTTGTTCTCCCCAAAGCATAGTTTATATTTTCTGACTTATCTAGTATCTAATAAGTTATTTATCTAGAAATACATCCTAGACTCTTGAAAGAGGATAAAAAAATTGACATATTCTTGCTAGAAAATCTCACTTTTACAAAAGGAGAAAACAAGATTCAGAAAGTCCCACAAGTAGAACTAAGCAGGAACACATTCTGATGTTGAGAGTAACCTTTGCGATAAAATATATACCTTGTGATAAAATATATAGGCATCTGGCTATGCATCCTCTTATGTAAGCAATCCTGGTATCGGTCCCTTTCCTAACAGCTCTGCTGGTAAAGCTGTCTATTCTTTCTGTGAAATCCAGTAATGTAATCTTTGGGCACTAATCCAAAACCTATATTTGGCCAACAAATATTTGAGTATTTGATTATGTGCTGGGTATTGTGCTGTGGGTGGTGAGTTAAACAGACACAGTTTATATCTGAGAAAATGCATCAGGTGCTATGAGAACACATAACAGGGGATCTTTTCCTAGAAAGTCAGGGACATTTACCAAGAGTAAGTCATGTTTAAACTGAGTTGTAAGGGTGGGGGTAGGATTCAGCTTATGGAATAGTGGATAGACTGAATAGAAGTACAAAGATGTGTAAACAGGAGGGAGAAAAACTATTTATGAAAACAACATGTTGGATGAGTTGACCAACGTGACTGTGGTGAAGAAAGCGAAAAGGGAAGAATCAAAAGCTGAAGTTTTTTGTTTTGTTTTTTTTTTTGAGATGGAGTCTCGCTCTGTCGCCCAGGCTGGAGTGCAGTGGCCGGATCTCAGCTCACTGCAAGCTCCGCCTCCTGGGTTCACGCCATTCTCCTGCCTCAGCCTCCTGAGTAGCTGGGACTACAGGCCCCTGCCACCTCGCCTGGCTAGTTTTTTTGTATATTTTAGTAGAGACGGGGTTTCACCGTGTTAACCAGGATGGTCGCGATCTCCTGACCTCGTGATCCGCCCACCTCGGCCTCCCAAAGTGCTGGAATTACAGGCTTGAGCCACCGTGCCCTGCCAAAAGCTGAAGTTTTGAAGGTGAGTGTCAGATAAACAGAGCCTCAAGGGCCATGTCAAAGATCATATTTACCCCAAGGGCCATTGTAAGGCACTATAGTATAGGATTTTAAGTAAGACCAGAATATGACCAGATTCTCATCTCACATTGTATTAGTTTTATGACATCCATTAGGGTTTTTCAACAAATACGTTCACTTCAGACCTCTTCTAAGTTGTACTTCCCTGCCTCTTCTTTCCATATGAGACGTGACCATGTGATTTGCTTTGGTCAATGGAATGTAAGCAGAGGCTTTAAGGGTAAGTGTTAGATTCACCATATTTCCTCATTCCCTATAGCACAATAATTGGTAAACTTGAATAGCTTGGCTGCTTGTTAGCATGTGTCCCTGAATAACTACAAAAACAGAGTTCCCCTGCTTACAGTGAATATGTATAATTAGCTAAAAATAAGCTTTGGTTGTCTTATATCACTGAGCCTTAAGGGTTTGTTTGTTACTACAGCATAACCTATCTACTCCCACTAATACAAGGGTATATGTTAACTAATCTGTGAGAAATCCTCTAAGTAATTAGCCATGTTTATTCATCTATCCCCTATAATATTTATTTTTCAATGAACATCTTGAGAATAAATGGATAGTACTACGTCAAAGTGCTTAGAAAAATTAAAGAATAAAGAACCTTAGAACTGAAGGGAGTTTAGGGATGACCTAGCCTATTCCCCTCAATTTCTAGAAGACACTACTGAAGCATTTTTTCAATGGTTTCATCCTAAACAGAAAAGGAGCGTTTTGGGTATTCTGTCCTCTATTTTAGTCATCTTTAAATCACATGTACATATGTTAATACATATTTACTATGTACACAGTTTTCTCAGACGTTTCTGCTATGTGCTTGGTAGGATATGTTAGCATGATTCAAGCAAGTAGAGAAGAAGATGATTTAATTCATTTTACTCTTTGGGTATTTCCTTCCAAAAAATATTTTTAAATTTCTCATTTTCTATTTACTCTTAACCCTTCATTTCTAAATTAGCCAGATAATTTGATGCTGAAATTTAATTTCCTTCATTTTTTAAAAGACACATATAGCTGAGAAACACAAACTGGAGCTTTGGTATCAGTCAGATGGTTGTAAAGTTGCTAGTTTTGCCACTTACTAGTTGAGAGCCATGGGGCAAGTTAGTTTTAGTTTTGCTTTTTCAGTCTCCTTCTCCACCTTTCTTTTTTTCTTTTCTTTTTTGAGATAGAGTCTCGCTCTGTCACCCAGGCTGGAGTGCAGTGGCGCAATCTTGGCTCACTGCAAGCTCGGCCTCCTGGGTCCACGCCATTCTCCTGCTTCAGCCTCCCGAGTACCTGGGACTACAGGCACCCACCACCATGCCTAGTTCATTTTTTGTATTTTTAGTAGAGATGGGTTTCACCGTGTTAGCCAGGATGGTCTCGATCTCCTGACCTCATGATCTGTCCGCCTCAGCCTCCCAAAGTGTTGGGATTACAGGCATGAGCCACCACGCCTGGCCCCCACATTTCAAATGTACATAATGACACCTAGCCCACTGGCTTGTTGTGAAGCATAATAATTATAATGCTACAAAAAAGGAAATCATGAATGTCAGATGCCTCAGCATGGCATACAGCAAGTGCTCAATATATATTTGTCCACTCCTTGTTTGATCAGAGAAAAACAATGAATAAAACTTGGTTTGATTATACTATTTGGGGTTTAAAAAACCCTCAAGTAGTTGTTCTGATGGTGTATAATGTCCAAGGAAATAATAAAAAACCAAATTGACCAATAATAGTAAATGACAATTATTCTTGTTTTCCTGATATCTGCTACCAGTTTCTACCACCTCTGAGCTTTGAGTGAACAACTATTATTTCAAGAGGTAGAAATCAAAAAGGACCTATACTGAGGTAAAAGCCCAAGTGAGAAACTCACAACACTCATAAGCACAGAGTACACAAACCCAAACAACTGTACACTTTATTTAGATATGGCAATACAATTCCTTTCATGGTCTATAATAACCAGTTGAGTAAATTTATGTTACTCAATACTATGTCTATGTGTGCATGTGTGTGTACATATACATGATACAAACACACACACAAACACACACACACACACCCTTTTTGTTTAGCATTAAACTTTATATAGAAGATTTGGAGACTAGCAGTGTGGTTTTTATGTTTTGAAATTACTAAGCATCCTTACTAAAAATTATCCACATGGGTTAGAGAGTTCAGCACAAGACTGGTAATAACCAGGTTAAAGAATGTGTAAAGAGGCCGGGCGCGGTGGCTCAAGCCTGTAATCCCAGCACTTTGGGAGGCCGAGGCGGGTGGATCACGAGGTCAGGAGATCGAGACCATCCTGGCTAACATGGTGAAACCCCGTCTCTACTAAAAAAAAATACAAAAAAATAGCCGGGCGAGGTGGCGGGCGCCTGTAGTCCCAGCTACCCGGAGGCTGAGGCGGGAGAATGGCGTGAACCCAGGAGGCGGAGCTTGCAGTGAGCCGAGATCGCGCCACTGCACTCCAGCCTGGGCGACACAGCGAGACTCTGCCTCAAAAAAAAAAAAAAAAAAAGAATGTGTAAAGAGAAATTATTCTGGAAAGGGCACATCTTGGACACATAGCCAAGAGTAACTTCCCAGAATCTCTAGAACATAATGTCTAAATATGAGAATATTGGCTATAACAATATGCCTCCTAGATTTCGACTGCAGGGAGTAGAATTGACTGAAAGCCCCAGCTGCTCTACTCTGAAATCCACTGAGGTCCACATTTTCCCACAGGCTGCTCCTGACCAATGACTGTATATAACAGAAATACAAAGGCAGGCCCTATCCCATGAGACAAAGGACTCCTCTAATAGTTGGCTTTAGCTTGAGGATTCCTCAACAGCCTTGCTAAGTTTTCATGGAACTGAACAACAGTCTGAAATGCTTACACCATTCTTCCCTTTCTCTTTCTACCTTTTCCTCAGGGTCAGACTTGCATTAAAGGCTCTTCTAGCATCTCTGGGATCCCTTCACATTTTTTTCTCACAGGCATTTATTCTAATAAATTTCTTGCACATTTAATGCTGAATCAGCATTTGCTTCTTGGATAATCCATGCTAACATAAGCTCACAGAATTTGAGTTAAGGTACCTGCACAGCACATTAAAAGTAGTAGTAGTAGCAGTAATAGTAGTAGTAGTAGTAGTAGTAGTAGTAGTAGTAGTAGTAGAAGAGGAAGAAGAAATAAGGAAAAAGAAGAATAAGTTTAATCAATTTCCAAGGCATTTGTTAAATATCTTCTTTTCTGTAATTCGTTTCAGGATAAGGAAGTAATCTACAGCACAACCAAATACCAATGTTTCTGGGCTAGCTGTCATTTCAGGTCATTCTGCACCAAGTCCCATTATTGCCCTAGTAAAGATTATTTCATGACTTGAGAGGATAATGCTTTGACAAAATTATTTATATCTTCTTCATCTAGTATGATATGGTCCATTAATTGAAAACTGGAACTAGTTCCCAAGGTCCAGTCCCAGGGTAGGTTTAGACTATCCACCTATTAAACACCAATGTCTGAAAGGGAAGTATACTCTTGAAATTACACTGTGGTTAAACAACTGATTTTAAATCATATAGATTATTATGAGTTTACTGCCAGTCTATAGTAAAATCTCTAGATCTCAGTTACAGGCCAATCTTATTTAACATTTAGAATCAGCTGGAAAATCATTACAGAAAGATCCATGAACTCAACCATAAACCCAACCATGAATCAATGTCAGAAGGAAACTCTGATCCTACTATCTTCCATCTGCCCCTTTAAACAAAAGGTTCAATCTGAACTCCTTTTAGAATACATTTTAAAGATTTACAAAATTAAGGGTGTTATTGAGATAAACTTAAGCTATGTTTTTTAACTTTATCTCAGTTTAGGTGCAAACTAAGTTCACTTGGGAATTTTAGGACAAAATGTTGTGACTCCAAACTCACTAAATTCCTTCAGAGTATGTAATGGAAGAGTAGAGAGCAGCAGGCATTTGTAGTTGGTTTTCGTTTTTTGTTTTAGATGGAATCTCATTCTGTCACCCAGGCTGGAGTGCAGTGGCACGATCTTTGCTCACTGCAACCTCTGCCTCCCCGGTGCAAGCAATTCTACTGCCTCAGCTTCCTGAGTAGCTGGGATTACAGACATGCACCACCATGCTCGACTAATTTTTGTATTTTTAGTAGAGGTGGGGTTTCACCATGTTGGTCAGGCTGGTCTCAAACTCCTGACCTCGTGATTTGCCCACCTCAGCCTCCTAAAGTGCTGGGATTACAGGCATGAGCCACCACGCCCGCCCCGCATTTATAGCTTTTAAAACACCACATATAATTCTGATGTGAAACCAGCATGATGAACCATGGCTTGAAAGCCATTGGTTGCCTAATTTTAGTCAGTATAACATGGTGCTTTAGAGTATTTAGATAAACAACCTGGGACCAGTTCCCACCTCTGCCCCATTACTATCTTGGTGAACATTAATAAATTACTTAATTTCTGTACTTCATTCATTCAACATTGATTTTATAATTGTTGCTTGCCAGGCTCTGTTTTAGAGGTATACTAGTAAAGGAAACAAATGGAAATTCCTGCCCTTATGACATTTACATTCTAGAGCAAGGAGACTGATAAAACAACAAAAATATAATGCATACATATATATCTCTCTCAGAAGGTGATGAGACAATAGGAGGGAAAAGCAGGACAGAGAGAATCGAGAGAGTACGTGTGTGTTGACTTTTCACCCTCACAGAGTTCTGAAGATTTAACAAATTTTACATGCAAAGTACTTGGAGCTGTGCCTGGCACATAATGTTCAGTAAGTGGTAGTGGCTATTCCCTCATTGTACTGATGAGGAAACTGACTTCTAGAGAACTGGAGGAAGCTGCCCAAGCAATCCAAAGAGTTAGGAGGTGAATCAGGCCCAGGACTTCCCCCATCTCTCCCCACTCAACTTCCTCCTATAAGAATTTGACTCTGGGGCTGGAAGACAGAAGGTGAAACAGTGGGTCCAGAGCCCACCTCCGGACACAGATTCCTGTACCTGAATGTAACTCTTGCTGGTGCCATACATCAGAAGCAAATGCTGCTAAATGGAGCTTTTATTTAGCATCCCTGAGAGCATGGATAAGTTAAAAGGCTAAAGAAACTCACTTTGCTTGTAGCTCCAGCCAACTCCTTGAACACCTCTCCAGAATGTTCACATAATGGGTTATCTGCTGGTCTCCACTTATATCATGAATAAGTAAGCAATGGCTAAGGACAAATGTAAAAGAAACTATAAAATAAATCTTTGACATAATTTAATATGTAATAATTTCCCTCAAAATAACAATATCAGATGAATAAAGCAAATCTGACAATTTCCTCAAATATATTTAGTCCAGAGCATTATTTTAAAGTATTTTAGAGGCCGGCTGCGGTGGCTCAAGCCTGTAATCCCAGCACTTTGGGAGGCCGAGACGGGCAGATCACAAGGGCAGCAGATCAAGACCATCCTGGCTAACACTGTGAAACCCCGTCTCTACTAAAAAATACAAAAAAAAAAACTAGCCGGGCGAGGTGGCGGGCGCCTGTAGTCCCAGCTACTCGGGAGGCTGAGGCAGGAGAATGGCGTAAACCCAGGAGGCGGAGCTTGCAGTGAGCTGAGATCCGGCCACTGCACTCCAGCCTGGGCGACAGAGCGAGACTCCGTCTCAAAAAAAAAAAAAAAAAAAAAAAGCATTTTAGAGTCAGATGAAACCTAGAAAACTTACAGGAGACCAGAAGTCAGGAAAGCAAAAATGAAGGCATTTTCTTGAGAAAATGTATTAATGGAATAATTTATCTGAGCCAAAGTCCTATGAGATGTCCAAACTATTCTTCTAACCCTTTATCAGAATGACTAATGTTTGTTTGGGTTACAAGATAACTATAAAGGTTAAAACTCATATGATGTGACTAACCTCAAACTTGTTCCCATGACCCTCGAGTAGAAGAAAAAAGAAAAACTGAGTTAATTAAGAATTAAGTTTGAGATTGAGTAAAGGAAGGGGGAGCAATGAATTTAAACATGTTGCAAACCATACTAGAAATGATTTTTAAAAATATGATTTTCTCTATTTATAGTCCTGCCATATGATAACAAAACAAAATCTCTTATCCTTATTGTGAAAGCACATGGACCAGAAAAGAAAAAGACAAAACATTAGATATTGGTTTAAGAGACAGCACTGACAGAAAAAAAAATGGGGGAAAGGAAACCATCAAGGCAGTGGCTGAGAGCCTTGAAAACAAAGATTAGTAAAATGTAAACCTGATGTAAGTTGATTTTCTCTCTGTAAACAACAGAGAACAGCTATCTGCCTAGGTGGTTTAAGTTTACATATAATTCATTTCTCTATGAATTTTCTTTCTGATTCAGGACATAAGTTAGCAAGATTATTGGCACAGTGAGTCCTAAATCTCTTGTTACACTTAAATAGGCATAATAAATGACTATATGATAGGCATGTTCACGAACTTAAAACCAAAAAAGTTAAAATCTGTTCTTTATTCTTATATGAACAGATTCACCCAAATGATTGTTAATCATGTGAATAAAATTAAATATACATAGGAATTAATGCTTTCACTAAAATCAGAGAAAAAGAATGCCTGTTGAAGACTGAGCTTTTAAGACACAAAAATGAAAACAAAAGATCTATGTGTGATTCTACTGGTGATTCACTCAGTTTGTGGCTTGAGTTACTCCAGCTATGCTTGCAATTAATTTACAAAGGACTTATGTACAAAGAATTTAATGATGCTTGCATTTATAGGTATTATGTAACCAATCATTATTACTAAATCAACAAAAACATATACAAAGTTCTAATCAAATTTACCAAACGTTCCATAAACCCAGTTACAAAGCAAGTGATGGTTTTCTTCTGTTTGGCTTCATTTCAAAATTGGGTTGTAAAAGCAGAGTTTCTGCATTAGTTTCCTAAGGCTGCCGTAATAAAATACCATAAACTGCATGGCTTAAAATAACAGAAATTTATTGTCTCACAGTTCTGGAAGCTAAAAGTTAGAATTCAAGGTATTGGCAGGGCCATACTCCCTCTGAAGCCTACAGGCGAGGTTCCTTCTTTGCCTCTTGCAGCTTCTGATAGACCCAGGCATTCCTTGGTTTAAGGAGCGTATCTCCAATAGCAGCCTGCATCTTTACATGGCGTTCTTCCTGTTTAGCTCTGTCTTTACATGGGATCTTCTTATAAGGATACCAGTCATATTGGATTAGGGGCCATCTCTCCAGTGTGACTTCATCTTAAGTAATTATATCTGCAATGACTTTACCACCAACTAAGATCACATTCTGAGGGACTAGAGAGGATATATATATATATATATATTTATACCCCTCACTCATTAATCTCTTGCCTTGCTCCATTTTTCTGCATGGTAGTAATCACCATCCCAAATTACATTAACTCATATGTAAATGTAAGGCAGGGACTTGGCAGTCTTATTTCCTACTGCATTCCCAGGGTCTACATATTTATATATAGAAATAAAAATATAAAAATATGTATATTTTATGCAACTCAATCCATAACAATGTGTAATTACTGTTTCACTTACATTATCCGTCTATAGAGAAAATAATGATATCTTTAAAACAATAGTTTTTAAGAAAGTAAGTCTTTCTTTTTTTTTTTTTTTTTTTTGAGACGGAGTCTCGCTCTGTCGCCCAGGCTCGAGTGCAGTGGCCGGATCTCAGCTCACTGCAAGCTCTGACTCCCGGGTTTACGCCATTCTCCTGCCTCAGCCTCCCGAGTAGCTGGGACTACAGGCGCCCGCCACCTCGCCCGGCTAGTTTTTTGTATTTTTTAGTAGAGACGGGGTTTCACCATATTAGCCAGGATGGTCTCGGTCTCCTGACCTCGTGATCCGCCCGTCTCGGCCTCCCAAAGTGCTGGGATTACAGGCTTGAGCCACCGCGCCTGGCCAGTAAGTCTTTCCATTACAGGCCCTAAGGATTATAGACTAATGTTCCAGTTCCTATTTCCAGAGCTAACTATATTATGGGTAACAATTAATTTCTTGTTAAGCCCTTATAGGTTTCTCCTTCAAGGTCTCCCTCCTATACCTGGACCTCTCCCACCAACTGTTAACTGCTGCAATGCTTTCCTGAAATGCTCCTTATTCTCCCTCACCATTAAATTCCTTCTGTTCTTCAAGGGCCAGCTGATGTTCTCCTTCAGGAAGCCTGCTCTGATTAATGACTGTGTCCACAGTGACTTAAAAGTAACTTATCTTCCTCCAAACCCCTGAGTGCTTGTACCTGAATTATTTAACTGGCTACCATCTCACTGATATTTTTCAAAATATATTTATGGAGGTTATTTTTAAATTAAGTAGCACATTACATAACTCAAAGCTCAAAAAGCATAAAAAGTCATCCTGTCACCACTGACTTCCATATTCACTGGACCTTCACATATCACCTAACACCCTTCTCAATCCACTCTTTTGCAAAATCATGGCTTGGACTAGATGACCTCTAAGGTCCCTATCAGCCTGAAAACACAAAGGTCCTAACACTGAGTTTTTTTTTGTTTTTTTTTTTTTTTTGAGACGGAGTCTTGCTCTGTGCCCCAGGCTGGAGTGCAGTGGCCGGATCTCGGCTCACTGCAAGCTCCGCCCCCCCCGGGTTCACGCCATTCTCCTGCCTCAGCCTCCCGAGTAGCTGGGACTACAGGCGCCCGCCACCTCGCCCGGCTAATTTTCTTGTATTTTTAGTAGAGACGGGGTTTCACCGTGTTAGCCAGGATGGTCTTGATCTCCTGACCTTGTGATCCGCCCGTCTCGGCCTCCCAAAGTGCTGGGATTACAGGCTTGAGCCACCGCGCCCGGCCAACACTGAGTTTTTAAAGATGAGGGGTAGCATATGGTGGTACTTTTACTCTCTTATCCAAAAGAACCTGATTGGAAAATTAGATATATCTCTCTCTTTTTATTTCTCATTGTTGTTCTCAACCTTACTCCAGGCACTGTTGTAGGCCCTGGGAATGGAGTGGCAAATAAGACTGTCAAGTCCCTGCCTTACATTTACATATGAGTGAATGTAATTTTGGATGGTGATCATGCAGAAGAATAGAGCAAGGCAAGAAATTAGTGAATGAAAGGGGTAAAAGATACTTTTTACATGGGGTTGGAACATTCTCTGGGAGGTGCTATTTGAGAGAGACCTGAAAGATCTGGAGAAGAGCATTCCATACACAAGGAATAGCAAGTGCAAAGGCCCAGAGCAGGAAAGCAGATGGTTGGAGCACAACGTTCTGCAACAGGCCTTTTCACTTTATTTTAGAGCTAGTACATTTTGATCCTCTTCATTCGTTGTTATTGGTGCATTTTATTCTATTATATGTAGGCTTCATGATTTATTAATAGTCCTCTATTGAAGACATGTAGGTTGTTGCCAATTTTTTGTTGTTACAAGCAAAACGTTACACACAATGAAGAGTCAGCATAGCCTGGTGGAATCAAACAGAATTAGAGCTGGAAACAACTCATTTTCTTTCTTTCCTTGTGTT
Source organism: Papio anubis (assembly GCF_008728515.1). Lineage (NCBI taxonomy): Eukaryota > Metazoa > Chordata > Mammalia > Primates > Cercopithecidae > Papio > Papio anubis. Next base: position 146,842,204 of record NC_044981.1, read on the forward strand.
ATTGTTTATTTCTACTATATTTCACTGATTGTTTTTGGCAATAGAGATATAGAAGTGAACTAGGTGGTTCATCTTCCTGTCCTCAGGATGCTTATATTCTGGTGGGAGAGACAGGCAATCTGTAAACGAACATGTATATTAAAAGATATAATTTTGGATAGTGATGAATGCTGTAAAGAATACTAAAGAAGGACAAGGTCTTCCTAGGACCTTGGGCAGAGCTGTAGGTGCTGTTTTAGATATGTTGGTCAAAGACAGCGTTTGAGGAGGTGACATTTGAGCAAAATATGAATGATGTGAGAGCAAGCTATATAAAAGTCTGAGGAAGTGCATTTCAGACAGAAGTGCAGCATGTGTGAAGAGCTGAGATGAGGAGGAACATGGAACACTGGAAACACAGCAAGAAAGCAGAATGGTCAGAGCACACCTAGCCAGATATTAGGAAATGAGTTGAGGCTGGACGCACAGGCAAGACAGGGCCCAGAGACCTTGTGGCCATACAAGACATTCTGATTTATTTAAAGTGTAATGGGAAACTGTTAGAAAGGGCCTTTGAAAAAGAAAATTACATGTTCCAATTTTATGTTTAGAAAGCTTGCTCTGTCTGTATGCAGAGAGGAGACTATGAGGAGGATCAGTGGAACCAGGGATATGAGTCTTGCTGTAGTCCAGGTGAGATCTGATGGTGGCATATACTAGAGTGGACATGATAAATACGCTGAAAAGTGTGCAGATTTGGGATATATTTTGAAGGCAGAGCCAAAAGGAGTTGTTGGTAGACTGAACATAGAAAAAAAAAAAAAAGGAAAAAGAGGGAAATGAAGGATAACTCTAAGGTTTTTGTCCTGAACTGAATGAATGGTGGAGCCATGGATCAAGATGAGGAAAACTGGAGTAGGAGCACAGTGAGTGGTTACGGGAGAAGATGTCAAGAAGGACATAGTAAGAGTTGAAAACCTGTTAGGCATCTGGATGGAGATTATCGTGAATGGCTGGATAAGCAGAAGATACAACCAGCAATTGAATAAAAAAGAATTATTTTGCCTACACATAATTTATCAGTATATTTAAAAACCAATTGATTAGGTTTAACAACCTAAGGAGGGAGCATACACAGAGAAAAGGAGAGGACCACAGTCACACCATTCCACATGTAGAGACTGATAAAAAAAAGGACTAAGTAAAAGAGATGAGAAATAGGTGGAACAAATAAAGAATGTAGGGTTCCAAAGTTACCTACAAGTCATAGGACCCAGACTTTGAGCTCTGGCTTCCTCAACTGTAAAACAGTACTTTCCTGTAAGAATTTGTAGGGATTAAATAAGATTATATATGTGAGATGCCTAGCAGAAAACCTGGCCACAATAAATATTCAATAAACTCTAATAGTTGGCAAAATTTTGAATGTTCCTTATGTGCATGACTGCTATGGTTTATAATGCTTCTTTTTTTTTTCTTTCCAAAATTTATATGGAAACTTAATCCTCAATACAACAGTACTGGAAGATGAGGGCTTTGAGAAGTGATTGAGTCATGAGGACTTTACCCTCATGAATTGGATTAGGTGCCCTTTTTTTTTTTTTTTTTTTTTTGAGACGGAGTCTCGCTCTGCCGCCCAGGCTGGAGTGCAGTGGCCGGATCTCAGCTCACTGCAAGCTCCGCCTCCCGGGTTCACGCCATTCTCCTGCCTCAGCCTCCCGAGTAGCTGGGACTACAGGCGCCCGCCACCGCGCCCGGCTAGTTTTTTTGTATATTTTAGTAGAGACGGGGTTTCACCGTGTTAGCCAGGATGGTCTCGATCTCCTGACCTCGTGATCCGCCCGTCTCGGCCTCCCAAAGTGCTGGGATTACAGGCTTGAGCCACCGCGCCCGGCCTTAGGTGCCCTTTTAAAAGGGCTTGATAGAGGGAGTTTGCTCCCTTTTTGTCCTTCTGCCTCCTGCCATATGAAGACACAGCATTCCTCCCTTCAGGAGAACACAGTGTTCAAGGCATCATCTTGAACCATCTTGCGGTTCAAGGCCACATCTTCACTGGATAATCAACCTGCTAGTGCCTTGATCTTGGACTTCCCAGCCTTCAGAACTGTAAAATAAATATCTGCTCTTTATAAATTACCTAGTCTCAGATATTTTGTTATAGCAGCACAAACAGACAATAACTATTGTGTTATTTTTATATTTGGGTTAATATAAGCAAAGATGAATAATTCATGTATATCTAAAAACAGATATATCTACTAATATATAAATACTATCCTCATCCATGTATGAACAAAAGTTAATACCATCATAGTTAAACATGTAAAGGAGCAATAATAGAACCCATGCTAGACAACAGATAATAGGTAATTGATCTTTTTCATTTTAGAGTGGTGTGTGTGTGTGTGTGTGTGTATGTATGTATGTATGTGTATTCCAAATATATAATGACTAAGTTTAAAAAAATTATTTTCTAGACCATCTTGGAAGAAATTCACCTAAAAAGTAGAGTTGTGTGTATACAAGTTAAGGAAGAGGGAATAAAATGAGCACATTGCGTGCTTACTGTGTGTCATCTAGTACAACAGATGATTTTAATTTTATTTAATTTACTCATAAAAACATCATGAGATAATATTAATAAGTTCAATTTACTAATGGCTGTTCTAAACAAAATAACTTTTAGTAAAAGTAATAATCAATTAGAAAATTTAATTGATCTTATTTGTCCTCTTGATTTAAAAAATATTAACCATAAGAGCCACTATTTATTAGAATATCTATTATGAGTATCTATTATGCTCAAGGCACTGTAACTCATAATTTATATACCTTTTTTATTCATTTTCAAAAGAATGCAACAAGGCCAGGTGCGGTAGCTTATGCCTGTAATCCCAGCACTTTGGGAGGCTGAGGTGGGTGAATCATGAGCTCAGGAGATCGAGACCACCCTGGCTAACATGGTGAAACCCCATCTCTAGTAAAACTACAAAAAATTAGCTGGGCATGGTGGCGGGTGCCTGTAGTCTCAGCTACTCGGGAGGCTGAGGCAGGAGAACGGCGTGAACCCGGGAGGCAGAGCTTGCAGTGAGGTCGCGCCACTGCACTCCAGCCTGGGTGACAGAGCGAGACTCTATCTCAAAAAAACAAAAACAAAAACAAACAAAAAATGCAACAAAAAGATGGGTGTTATTATCACCCTTTTATGGAAGGTATACTTGAGGCTCAAGAGTTTATGTAAATTGCTTTAAAAATATAGCTAGTAAGTCGCAAAACAAGAATGTGGGCCCTGATCTTTCTCATTAAAAAGCCCTCATTCCATCTATTATGCCAGGCCATCATCATAATACTTTGACTTTAGTCTCCATGTTCAATATTCCTGATGTTTTCATTCATATATATCAACAAATATTTCTGTCTAAACAGCTCATATCAAAATATATAAGGGTAAACAAGGTCACATCAGGTTCTATGTTACCTTATACATTTATGAGATTTACAAATCTCTTACAAGATTGAAGCCAAGCTTAAAACCAAAACAAAAACACTCCCAGAATTTCTGAGTCTAATGATTACCAGGAAACAACTTGCCTCCAACTCTTACAACATACAATATAACAGGCAGTGTTAGTGTTAGTTGAATAAATAGTAAGTGGAAGCAGCCAGGTTGTCTGATAGCCAACAGGAGAAATAAATCCACTCCATGACATTGTTAACACAGAGCTATAGTAATATGTGGTTCAGGACACTCAAAATTAGGCCAGCTGGTTATCCAAAGAATGGTGATGGTAGATTCTGCAGTTACCATAAATTGTCACTGAATGGTCAAGGCCTTGTACAGAATGAAATAAAAAACAAAAAAAACAAGCAAAAGCAATCTCTGAGTTGATAGAGATTGCTATTGAATGACTTGGAACTAAGGAATATATTCACTGTTCACACTTTTCCAGTAATTTCTCCTAATTTTATCTGAACTTGACTAAACAGTTCATATTTACATAACCCTCCAATTTTTAACTAGAAACATGTATTACCCTTTGGAATGATCTTGTACACACTTCCTTCATTGTGCAGCATGGGCTGCACAGTGTTTTGCTTTGTTTTCAATAAAATATCTGCTGAAATGCCTCTGCTTGAGAGGGTAGAGAGGGGACTGTATAAGAAAAATATTTGTAATGAAAGATGAGTTGGAGTAAGGATAACAAACAGAGACCAAGATTCCTACCATTGTTTAACTTCATACTACCTCTAGAGAAAGAATTAATCATAATTTATTAGTAACAGCATCTGATTTTTAAAAACTTCTCAATTATTATAAGCATACATTATTGTCTAGTTCATATCCATATAAAATGTATGAAGAAAAGTTTCTTTTCAGAATGTTTTCAACCAAATGCATTCAAAATTCTTCATTATGATATTCTCTTGAGGTCACTGAATCCATCACTGAAGATATAGGAACAGGCAAATAGGAGCATATACAATGCTTCTGCTTGACTAGAAACTAGCTATCTGTCAACTGCTGAAATTATCTTGTCACAAATTCAAACAAAGTAATGATCAATCCACACCCAAACAGTAAGGTTAATGAATGATTGGAGTGGTCAGGTTCAGATTATGCCGCATTCATTCAGCAAGCCTGGACTTAAGGTCTCCATGGGTCAGGCAGTGTGTTAGGGACAGGAAGATGAAACACATAGCTGCTGTCTTCAGGACTCACATACCAGTGTGAGAGAAAGGTTCATCAACAACCCAATATAAGATAGAGTTCTAACTGCTATATTTTACCTCTGTGTAAAATTATATGAATACACAGAGGATGTATATTAATCTGCTCGTGCTGCCCTAACAAAATAACTTAGACTGAATAGATTAAAAAAACAGAAATGTACTTTTTATTTTCTCACAGTTCTGATGCTGGGAAGTCCAAGATCAAGGTGCTAGTCGATTTGGCTCCTGGGGAGGGCTCCCCTTCTGTCTTGTAGATGGCAGCCTTCTTGCTGTATCTTCCCAAGACAAAGAGAGCACTTAGGGCACAAATCCCATCATTAGGGTCCTGCCCCATAACTTAATCTAACCCTAATTCCTCCCAAAGGCCCCATCTCTAAAGAGTATCACATTGAGGCTTATGGCTTCAACATACAAATTTTGAGGGAACACAACATTCAGTTCACAAAAAGCGGGAAGAGTTGTATCCGCCTAGTGCTGTAGAGAAGGGTACTATAGAAGCAACATTTGAGCTTGGTCTCAAAACCGGCACAGGAGGTCACCAATGGAAGAGCTGGGAGGGTTTACCTTGTAGAGTGAACAACAAGAACAAGAACACAGAAGGAGAAACAAACATAATCATTTCAGCATATACAGAGTAAGGAGTGCCTTAGAGAAAGGAAAAAGTGAGGCAGGAAATTAGGATGAGACCTGATTGTAGAAACTCCCTGAGCGTAATGTTTATGAGCTTAAAATTTCTTTGTATGGGCAGTGGGAAGTTTATGAAATTGTATGTGTAGGCACCTGTGTGTGTATGTATGTTATAATAAAGTTTGTTGTTTGGATAACAGATATAAGTTCAATATCTAAAAATTGAGTTTTTAAAAGTTTCTATGTCGAAACAATTTTAAACTTATAGAAAGGTTGCAAGAATAGTACAAAGAACTTCTGTGTACTTTTTTTTTTTTTTTTAGACCGAGTCTCGCTCTGTCGCCCAGGCTGGAGTGCAGTGGCCGGATCTCAGCTCACTGCAAGCTCCACCTCCCGGGTTTATGCCATTCTCCTGCCTCAGCCTCCTGAGTAGCTGGGACTACAGGCGCCTGCCACCTCGCCTGGCTAGTTTTTTGTATTTTTTTTTAGTAGAGACGGGGTTTCACCGTGTTAGCCAGGATGGTCTCGATCTCCTGACCTCGTGATCCGCCCGTCTCGGCCTCCCAAAGTGCTGGGATTACAGGCTTGAGCCACCGCGCCCAGCCTTCTGTGTACTTTTTACCCAGATTTACCAATTATTACTCTCTTGCCATATTTATTATTCTCTTTTTATGTATATATGCATATATTATTTATATAAATATATGGATGTGTATGTGTATCTATACACACATACACATACTCGCATGTACATACATACATTTTTTTTCTGAACTAGTTGAGAATGGGTTCAAACATTAATCCCTTGATCTCTTAATAATTCAGTGTGTACTTTACAGAAATAAAGATACTCTATGCTGGACACAGTGGCTCACACTTGTAATCCCAGCACTTTGGGAGGCTGAAGTGGGTGGATCACCTGAGGTCAGGAGTTCAAGACCAGCCTGATCAACATAGTGAAACCCTGTCTCTACTAAAAATACAAAAATTAAATGGGCGTGGTGAAACATGCTACACTGTAATCCCAGGTACTCAGGAGGCTGAGGCAGGAGAATTGCTTGAACCTGGGAGGCAGAGATTGCAGTGAGCCAAGGTTGCGCCATTGCACTCCAGCCTGGGCAACAAGAGCAAAACTCCATCTCAAAAAAAAAAAGGATACTCTATAGCCATGATATAATTATCAAACTCAGGACATTTAACACTGATATAATAATTTTATCTATTCCAATTTTATCAATTGCCTTAATAGTGACCTGTATACTATGTCAATTGCTTTTCTTGTATAGGACCTAATCCAGGATCATGTATTGCATTTCACTTTCTTGTTTCTTTTGTCTCCCTCAATCTGGAACAGTTCCTCAGCCTTTTTTTATTTTTCAGAAACTAACCTTTTTTTTAATAGTGAGGACTTTCAAAGCAACAATATGTTTTTAAATCTTTATTACTGAAAAACAACTAAGGTCTTCAAGAAAGAAATGGATAGACAAGACAGAGTATTAAATAAGGGGCAGGGAGGAGCCTTGGGAGATCAACCCAGCTAAGATGCTATTGGGATGGGAGAGGAGGAAGGACACTTATGTGGGAGACCCAACAGGATTCAGTGCAGGTGATATGCAAAAAGAAAAAAAGAGGAAAGTTTGATTCCAATTTGAGCCATTTAGTGAATAGTGACAAGGATTATAGGATAAGCAGCAGATTTTGTTTTTGTTTGATTCTAGGTTGAAGGAGATGACCAGTTTTGATTTTGAATGTTAAGTGGATCTGTGTACTAGGCAGCTGGAAATAAGACATGGAGCTCAAGTGAGATATCTAGGATAGAGATGGATTACCTAAAGGAGGATAAACCTGAACAACCCAGCTTCTGCTTATCTTTCTATTTCCCAACTGAACTCTGAACACAGCAAATACTTAATAAAGATAGCAGAATGACAACCATTTCACAGTAGCCTAAGGAAAAGGCAAGGCGTGGCAGAGTTTCATTCTAGGCAGATGAGGGCTGGGGGACGCTGGGGGTTTCCCTGAAGAATTGAGGAACCCCTGAGTCAGTCAACCAGGGTAGCTCCTCCCCTGTGCTGGGAATCAGTCAAACAAGAATTAACAGGGCACCAGAAGCACACAATGCTTTGTACCAGTGCCACAATCCCCCAACCAGAATTTCCAAACCCCAAAAGCTCTTCTAAGCAAAAAGCATTCTGGTATCTCATTTGGCAGCAAAACCTGACCTGAAATGATGTGAGGCTATTGATAGTTTACGTTTCCCACACACTGTAAATATTCACGTTTCACTGCATGGCTACTAATGTGTTTCATAACAAATGCTGCCTCAGAACCCACTGGGGATGGTAGTTTATTCATGGTAAATGTATTCTGGGATGGCACTCTATCTCCTGTCTAAAATGCAAAAAAATCTGAATTTCAAATTCGTGTGATGAAAAATTTCAGATACGGAAATGTATTTGAAAAGTGGGCTAAATACTTTGTAACCTAGACCGGTCCCTTTAAATGAATATTTTGCTCATGAAAATGTGAGTGGCGCTCAAAGAAGCTTCCCCAGTCTTTGACACTTCATATCTGGAACTACTAAGGAGACCTTCCTTTCACCTCCTCTGACCCACTTTTTTTTTTTTTTTTGAAACAGAGTCTTGCTCTGTCACCCAGGCTGGAGTGCAGTGGCGCAACCTCGGTTCACTGCAAGCTCCACCTCCTGGGTTCACGTCATTCTCCTGCCTCAGCCTCCTGAGTAGTTGGGACTGCAGGTGCCCGCCACCACGCCCGGCTAATATTTTGTATTTTTAGTAGAGACGGGGTTTCATCATTTTAGCCAGGATGGTCTCGATCTCCTGACCTCGTGATTTGCCCACGTCGGCCTCCCAAAGTGTCCGGATTACAGGCATGAGCCATCGCGCAGGGCCCCCACTGTTTCTTATTGCAGGATATTTGGCTCTTTGTTTCTGTCCCTAGGCAATCATTACAGGACTGGCTCACCATTCTGATCCAAAGTCTTCATTCTTCAGGATATGGTTTTTGCTATTTTATCTATGACCCTTCTGAATTGTAACTACTTTTAAGAATAGGGCTTACCAGCCCCCTTCCTTGACCAGCCCTCCCTTACCCCTATGGTCACCTGTCTCTTGCTTTCCTGCCCTGAGTTGTTGGGGGAAGGGGGAGTGGATGGCCATTCAGCTATCCAGTTGGTCATTTGTTTGCTTCATTTATTCATTCAAGAAATATATATCGATCATCTACAACATGCCAGATGTTGCAGATGTCTTTTCCTCAACTACACTAGGTACTTGACATACAGTAATTAACAGACATATTTAGTGTCATCATTGAGCTTATAATCTGACAAGGGGAAAGGTTATTAAATATCTACAATTGTATTAAGTGCAGCAAATGGGGATTGCAGAGTGCAACAAGAGTGTGTAAGGGGGCAGAAGTGGCCTAACTTTGTGTAAAGATTCAAGAAGTCTTCCTGAAGGATATGACTTTTGAGTTGAAAAGGGAATGACAAGAAGGAGGTAGCCAGATAAAGAGGGTAAAGTTGAGTGGAAGGGTGGAGGTAAAGAGAAATTCAGGCAAAGCACATAGCATAAAAAGAAGCCAAGGCAGGAAGGAATTTGTACTAAAGGCAGAAAAGAAAGATGTAACTGTGGCCAGAGAAGAGAAAGAGAGAGCACACTGGATGAGATAAAAGAATGCTGATTTTGCATGGTACAGGTACCAAAACAAAACAGAGGCCTCAGAAATAATGCCACACATCTACATTCATCTGATCTTTGACAAACCTGACAAAAACAAGAAATGGGGAAAGGATTCCCTATTTAACAAATGGTATTGGGAAAACTGGCTAGCCATATGGAGAAAACTGCAACTGGACCCCTTCATTACACCTTATACAAAAATTAACTCAAGATGGATTAAAGACTTAAATGTAAGACCTAAAACCATAAAAACCCTAGAAGAAAACCAAGGCAATATCATTCAGGACATAGGCATGGGCAAAGACTTCATGACTAAAACACCAAAAGCAACTGTAACAAAAGCCAAAATAGACAAATGGGATCTAATTAAACTAAAAATTAAACTATGCACAGCCAAAGAAACTATCATCAGAGTGAACAGGCAACCTACAGAATGAGAGAAAATTTTTGCAATCTATCCATCTGACAAAGGGCTAATATCCAAAATCTACATGGAATTTAAATTAAACAAATTTACAAGAAAAAAACAACCCCATCAAAAAGTGGGCAAAGGATATGAACAGACACTTCTCAAAAGAAGACATTTATGCAGCCAACAAACATGAAAAAAAGCTCATCATCACTGGTCATTAGAGAAATGCAAATTAAAACCATGCTAGTTAGAATGGTGATCATTAAAAAGTCAGGAAACAACAAATGCTGGAGAGGATGTGGACAAATAGGAACGTTTTACACTGTTGGTGGGAGTGTAAATTAGTTCTACCATTGTGGAAGACAGTGTGGTGGTTCCTCAAGGATCTAGAACCAGAAATACCATTTGACCCAGCAATCCCATTACTGGGTATATACCCAAAGGATTATAAATCATTCTACTATAAAGACACATGGACACATATGTTTATTGCAGCACTATTCTCAATAGCAAAGACTTGGAACCAACTCAAATGCCCTTCAATGATAGACTAGATTAAGAAAATGTGGCACATATACATCATGGAATACTATGCAGCCATAAAAAAGGATGACTTCATGTCCTTTGCAGGGACATGGATGAAGCTGGAAACCATCATTCTCTGCAAACTAACACAGGAAGAGAAAACCAAACACTGCATGTTCTCACTCATAAGTGGGAGTTCAACAATGAGAACACATGGACACAGGGAGGGGAGCATCACACACTGGGGCCTGTGGGGGGTTGGGGAGCTAGGGGAGGGAAAGCATTAGGAGAAATACCTAATGCAGATGATGGATTGATGGGTGCAGCAAACCACCATGGCATGTGTATACCTATGCAACAAACCTGCACATTCTGCACATGTACCCCAGAACTTAAAGTATTTTTTAAAATGCTGATTTTTATCCTAAGAGTACTGCTCAGCCATTGAGGCAGTTTAAGTAAGGATGTGACATAATCAGATACTACTCAGCAGATCACTCTGGCTGTAGTGTGGAGAAGGCATTGGAAGATGAAGAGTGAATGTAGGAAGAATCAATAAAAGGTAAAATGGTTTTTCCCTCTTAAGACACATACGCATCTAATAGAAGAGAGAATACAGAACCATACCCAAGGAGCATAACTCTGAGCAGACAGAACCTCCCTGCTCTAGGGAGGATCACACAGCCTAGTTGCACATGGGTAAAGCCAAGGCTTCCAGGAAGTCCCCGTCATCTCCAAGGAGGAAGAGAAACAAAACTGTCTCTCCAGATGGGTGCTCAGAACTGCCCTTCACCTCTGAAGGAGAAGCCCTGAGGGAGGTTGTACTCTTGCATGTGCAGAAATGCCTGTGTTTGTGTGCTTTCTGGCTCTCTCTCTGTCTCTCTCTCTCTCTGTCTCTCTCTCCCTCCCTTCCTCTCTCACTGCTCTGCCCATATAACCACTCTAAAATCTTTCAACCTGACCACCTCAGAAGTCCAACCACTGTGCTACAACCAAAGAATTCTCTATCTCTTAGGACCTTCTTCCATGTTTTGTATATGAATAATATCTTATTGGGATAAAAAACACAGTAAGATGATTTCACCCCTAAGTTTGCTGTCTATAAATACTGATCATTTAAGCTCTTAAGATGGCCATGAAGTTTGCATTAAGAATCACAATCATATGTTATCATATATAAATGACTTCACTCAAATTGAGAAGAATTTATTCTGGCTTACTTCCACACTCCAAGACCTTTATGCTGCCTGCTGGCATTGGGAACACTGCTGGAATTCATTCTCGAATAGAACTTTCCCTGAACTGAAACTTTACACTAAAAAGCAGTGAAGAGAACTTGTTACCATTCATTTATTTTGGACTCAGATTCAAAGGGTGAAAGAAAGGGGGGAAGGACAATAGTTCTTTGACACCGGCACTGGTAACTTAGCAAAAGGCCAAAAATGTCCTCATTAGACTTGATTGCCTGAGGCAGAAGTCAGGAAAATAATTATGCAAAGTAGAGCTTGAGCAGAAGGAGAAAGATAACGTATGTCATGAAGCACATCAAGCCATTACCAAATATTATGCATGGTCCCTGTGAATTCTAAAAATTCCCAGCTCTTCAATACTGTGGAATTTTATCAACAAGCAGGATAAAATGATATATTCAGAAATTTAAGGAACTTGTCCATTTAAAGCAAGGCTTTTCTTCTTTCATTTTTGCATTTGTATGAAAAAATACTCAAATATGGAAGGAAATGAGTATTGTATTCATCAGAACTATTTAGTATTCCAAGAAATAGTAACTATCACCTAAAATGTACTATTTGAAACTTACTATTTAGACATGATTCTGTTAGTTCCTATTATTCCTCTCATTGTGACTTTGGGTCCTAAAGTACTATGGCAAACTCTGAAAGTACAAATTCAGTAGGTTGGGGCAAAATAAAATCTCTTTCTGGAAGATGTGAAGGCCTGTCTTTTCTTTATTCTCTTACTACTATACACATCTTCCTAAGAAAAGTTGACACTTTTTTCTGGACTGAGATTTATTAATAACTGCCAAATTTAAAAATGGTTTGAATAAAAGCAAATTATTGGCAGACCAACAGTTTATTAAAATTCCACAACTGTATTTCCATCTAATGTTGCATGTTATCCTTGCCCACAACCAGTCACTGCCAAAACACCATCAACGTCAGAAAACAGTAAAATGTGTTAGGTAACATTCTTTTGGACCATATTGATTTTACTTTCTCAGTTTCAATTCACAGTACACTGTAGAATTAACTATTTCAACATTAATAACTGTTAAAGATGTGCCCTAAAAAGTCATCTTGGCCTCTTAGGTGACAAAATAAAAAGCTGTGAATAGTATTGTTCAAACATTAGAGATTCTATGTGGTACAAGTTGAGTGCAGAGGAATGTCCATCATCTATCTCTATCTCTTTAGCTATACCTATACCTACCTACATACATACACATACATATATGTGTGTGTGTGTGTGTATATGATTCAAGAAGCCTTTCAGGATGAGAATTTACTTACATTTCTAGTTCACCATACCTTTGGGGCACTTTCTTCCCTTATAGCTTTCTAAACTCATAATTAATTATAGATAACTTCTAATTGGTTCAAATTATTCTTAAAACCATTAGACAGAGAGACTGCTCATTGTTCTTCAACATTCAGTTCTCCCTTTTTTTCCCCAGAATTTTCGGTAAGCACAAAACTATGTCAACTAGAGACAAATTTCCCTCTGTTTCTCTTGCAAACCAAGTTTTGCCAGTGGCATGAGAGTGGACAAAATTGTGCAATTTCTAGGTCACATCAGAAAACTGCTTGCCTTCACTTCTTCTTTTCCCATACTTATTACTTAATAATATTTAATGTACATTGGCTACGTTATGTAAATTGATAACATCCTGAGAATAGAAAAGTGAGTAAAAATTGTTTCCATGTTCAACTTCTTTATAAACTAAGAGAGATAAGTAAAATCACAAATAGCTAGAAACAAGGTAAAACAAGTATCGTAATAGATATGCATACAATGCCTATGGGTTCAAAAGAACAAGATAATCTATCTAGCCTGAGGTATCCAAAACAATTTTTTATTTAGGAGTTAATTATTAAGAAGTGTGTTAATGAATGACTAGCATAGGAGAGGATGGCTCCTTTTTTCATGTCCCACCTATCAGAATGCAGAAAAGACAAAGACTTCCTGTGAGTTTCAACACTGGAGCTGAGTTAACTGACAGTATTACATGAACACTATATGTCAGATAAGGTGTTAATGTTTTATATGTTGAGTTTTCTATAGCTGCTGTAAAACATTATCACACATTTAGTGACATTAAAGGGCACAAATTTTTTATCTTACAGTTCTGGAAATGAGAAGTCTAAAATGTGTTTCATGGGGTTAAACTGAAGGTATCAGAAGGGCTACATTCCTTTCTGGAACCTCTAGGGGATAATGCATTTCCTTGACCTTTCCAGCTTCTAGATGCTGCCCATATTCCTTGGCTAGTGGTCCCTTCCTCTGTCTTCAAAACTAACAGTGGCTGGTTGAGATCTTCACACATTGTGTCACTCTGATTTCTTCTGCCTCCCTTTTTTACTTTAAAGAACGCTTGTGATTACATTGGGCCCACTTGACTAATCTAGGACAATATCCCTATCTCAAGGTCAGCTGATGAGAAACCTTAATTCCACCTGCAACCTTAATTCCCCCGTGCTATGTAACAGCATATTCACAGGTTATAAAGACTAGAACATGGACATCTTTCCTGGGGGGAGGGCATTATTCTGCCCACCACATATGGATAGCCTCATTTAATCTTCACAACAGATTTATAGATTTGGTACTAGCATTAACTCTACAGATAAGCAGTGAGGACATATAAATGTTAATCCATTTGACTATAATCACCAAGTCAATAAATGACAATTCAGGAATTAGAACTCAAATATTTCTTACCCCAGGGCCTAAACTCTGACAGGGTGACCAACAATCCTGGTTTGCTTGAGACTGGCCAGTATTAACACTGAATTTCACAAGCCAGGAAAACACTAGCCACAGGCAAAGCATGATGGTTAGTCATTATGTCTGAACCTTTAACCCAAATCCTGGTAACAATAGTTTAACAAGATTTTATTAAGAGCCTAGTGATCATAGATCACAACTAAATTCCAGAGAGCTCTATTGTCATGGTAGACATTGCCTAACATGGCAAAGAGATGCTAGAGAAATGCCACCTCTTTCTACAAATCACTTTTTCCTGGTTTGACAAAAGTGAATTTGCTGAAAATGGTCAAGATAATTTATCCTCAGAAGCTTCATAAGCAGAACCTTGGAAGTAGATAAAAGAGTGAATTTGAAGTGGAAATGCAGTTTTGTCTTCTTGTAGTATGTCTAACAAATCAAATAATCCCAAACTGTTACCTATTATAGGTCCTTATTATAGCCCCTGCTAATTAATTACTTAGAATTCACTAAAATTAGTGTTTCAGATTGCATTTCCCTAGAAGCTGATGTTGGGTCAGGAATTGGAGTGTAAGTTGCTTCTTTAGGAGGTGATCCTGGGAGGCACTCATGTGGAGGTAGGGAAAGGAGAAAGGAAGGAAGGGAACCAAGTACAAAGTGTGAGGATGAGCAGGTTACTGACAGGGGCCAGCTGGGACCTTTGAGAGATGGTGTAGAACATGTATTGGAGTTGTTCTCTCCCCAAGAGGAGAGGAAGCTGGAATGTTCCTTCTCCAACTCCCATCTGACTTTGGCTAAGGATGGCTCCTAGAGTTGACTTTGGCTAAGGACAGCTCCTAGGGTATCAATTCCCTAGCATTCTGGCCTGGCAGTGGGAAGCCTTCCGCACACATTGAAACAGTGCATGCAAAGGGATATGGACAGAGCACCAACAGCTCTGCTATACTTTGCCTATCCAAATCATATTCTGAATCTTACCACTTCTCATAGTGTCTACAGCTACAACCCTAGTTCAAGCCACTTTTCCTGGACCACTGCAGCAACTACTTCAGCAGTTTTCCTGCCTCAACTCTTCCTCCCTACCTAATCCCCACAAAACAACGCAAATGATTTTTCCAAAGCATGAATTCAATTACGTCGAATCCACCCTACCAAAAATTCAGATTCTCGCCCTACCAAAAACTCACCCTACCCTCACCCTTCCAAAAATCCAAACAGATTCTCATTGTAACTAGAATAAAATCCAGCTTCCTTATAGCCTTTAAAGCCTCACATGATCTGACCACCTTCATCTTTCTGACCTCATTTCCAAAATAAGGATGTTCACTACTTAGCCACACTACTCTTCTTTTTTGTTAACTAAACCTGTCTCAGGGTCTTTGCTCCTTTGTTCATTCTGTTTATAATGCAGTTCTTAGTGGATCTTTACATCTGACACCTTCTCACCACTTAGGTCTAACTTAAATATCACCTTCACACAAAAGCCTCTCCCACTACCTTACCCCAGTCACACTTTTAAATTACTTTCTTTAGAGCATTTCTTGGGTCCTTTGAATTATTTTTTTACATGTTTTCATATTTATTATCTTTCTCCCCACATCAAAATATAAACTCCTAATAGGCAGAGATTTAGCATGTCTTGTTCAACCCAACAGTCCACCCTTCATATCCAAGGGTTCTGCATCTGCAGATTTAACCAACCATGAATTGAAAATATTTCAAGAAAATATGTAACAGTAAAAAATAATACAAATTAAAAAAGAATACAGTATAACATTGTTTATATAGCATTTACATTGTATTAGATATGATGAATAATGTAGAGATGATTTGAAGTATAGGGGAGGATGTGTGTATGTTATACACAAATACTACATCATTTTCTATCAAGGACTTCAGCATGCATGGATTTTGGTATCTGAAGGGGTACTGGAACCAATCTCCCTGGATACCAAGGGACAACCATATATCCCCAGTATGTAGAATGCCAAACACATTTTAGGTATTTCAGAAATATTGATTTAATGAAAAAATAGGTTTCCAAGATTGATGAGGTTGAATGAAAAGTGCTGTCTTTCATACTGTAAATATAATTACAATATACCTAGTTTATTATTGGTTTATGATAACCATAAAATGATGGTTTGCTAAGCAAAGGCAAAACTAATGAGATTATGGAAAAATTTTCTCAGTGGAGTCTCAATTAATGAAGTTCTACTTTCATAGAAGTGTCTATGATAATGTTATACCTATTTTTGGAATGGAAGTAAAAACGACATCTTGCAATTTTCTTTTTCCCCTTAAATAAACCTACTCAAACTATAAATTAAGACTGTTCTCTTCGAGGGTTTAGTGATGCCTTGAAAAATAACTGAAACTAACAGTGTCAAAAAATGTATCAGTCAATTTCCAGGAGATAAATTATTGCTTTCTGAAAATCTAGACAGCTCCACTTTAAATATTTAAATTAAGGCTGTTTTATTTTATTTTCTGTATTGTGGTTTCTGCCTTGTCATTGCACATGTGGGCTAGTGTAGTTGTTGGATCACATCTCATCTTACATAAAGACCTTGAAATTAAAAAATGTTTGGGAGAAAATATTTTAAATAGGAAATTTTAAATAGGAAAAAAAATCAATAGATGTAGTCAGGGTTTAGTAGGATGATCACAGCAGAACATAATACTCCACAGTGAGTCTGAAAGTCCTTCAAATATAAGCCAAGCCACATTCAAGCCTTCTTTCCTCATCCACTCTCCCCTTCTCTCCCCACACCCTTCCATACCTTTGCCTAGGCTGTTCCCTGAACCTATCTCCTCCCATCCTCTCTGCTCCCACCTTTCTTCTGCCTTCAAGTCCCAGTTCAAGTGTACGTTCTCCTTCTAGGAAGCTCCTCCAACTGCCACAGCAATCAGTAGGTCTTTTTTTCTGCGTTCAGCTTGTACTTGGTAGAATATACCTAATATTCCTGTTTTCACACTGCAGTATGATTTATTTCCACATCACCCTCCACCCCACTGTGAGCAGCCTCTCAAGGGCATGAACAGTGTCTTTTACCCTTAAATCCTCATCACTTATCATACTTACTATAGGAAGTGCTCAGTAAGGAGTTGTGAGCGGTCTGCTCATTTAACCACCTTTAGGGCTTTGAGATGGTGTGTTCTGCATATATCATTTTGCTTTCCACTGGTAATTGGTAATACAGATGGGGTGGGAGGAGATTGGTGGGAAGACTTGTTATTCATATCTCCTCTTTTTCCTTATGTTCTTTCTGGCTTCTGGATGGGACTAGAGACTAGATGGTGAAACTCTGGGCTGAGGTTCTCATATGCTAAACCACTGGTAATGCCACGATTCAGGTACCCACTTGCAGGACTTTCCTGACATCGTCTCACTTCCCTTTACAAATACCTCCCCGGGGCGGCGGGGCTGGGCTCAGTCCAGGAGCGCAGCTGGGCCGCGGCGCTCCTGCCTCCGCTTTCCCAGCGCCCGCAGCTGAAGCGCAGTCCGCAGCCCGCAGCCCGGTGCGGACTCCCATCGCCGCAGTCGCCCTCCGGCACCATGTGGCAGAACGGAGCGCCCGGGATGCAGGAGGAGAGCCTGCAGGGCTCCTGGGTGGAATTGCACTTCAGCAATAATGGGAACGGCAGCAGCGTTCCAGCCTCGGTTTCTATTTATAATGGTGACATGGAAAAAATACTGCTGGACGCACAGCATGAGTCTGGACGGAGTAGCTCCAAGAGTTCTCACTGTGACAGCCCACCTCGCTCACAGACACCACAAGATACTAACAGAGCCTCTGAACCAGATACCCATAGCATTGGAGATAAAAACAGCTCACAGTCTGAGGAAGATGATATTGAGAGAAGGAAAGAAGTTGAAAGCATCTTGAAGAAAAACTCAGACTGGATATGGGATTGGTCAAGTCGGCCGGAAAATATTCCCCCCAAGGAGTTCCTCTTTAAACACCCGAAGCGCACGGCCACCCTCAGCATGAGGAACACGAGCGTCATGAAGAAAGGGGGCATATTCTCTGCGGAGTTTCTGAAAGTTTTCCTTCCGTCTCTGCTGCTCTCTCATTTGCTGGCCATCGGATTGGGGATCTATATTGGAAGGCGTCTGACAACCTCCACCAGCACCTTTTGATGAAGAACTGGAGTCTGACTTGGTTCATTAGTGGGATTACTTCTGAGCTTGCAATGCAGCTCACTGAAGAGCTGTTAGATCCTGGGGTGGCCGCGTCACTTGTGTTTATTTGTTCTGTAAATGCTGCGTTCCTAATTTAGTAAAACAAAACAACAGACACTAAAATCATGTTGATTTATAATTATACCTATGAGGTCAATTAGTAAGCATGTCAGACTGATTAATATCTATTGTAAAAATTTGGTAGTGAATTTGGATATTAGATATAAATACCTGAATATAATTTTAATATCCTATTCATGATGTATGTTGTATTTTAAAAATTATCTGCAACCTTAATTCAGTTGAAGTACTTTATATTTCAAAAGAATGAATAACATTGATAATAAAATCGCCACTTTAAGGGGTTTGTCCAAAATAAATATTGTGGCCTTACTATTGTAGAAAGTATTATTTAATTTAAATGGATGCAGGTTGTCTACTAAAGATTATACATAACTATGCTAATTGTTCGTAATCAACAGAAACCAAGAGAGAGCTACAAACTCAGCTGTACCGTTCATACACTAAACTCTTCTTGCTTTTGCAGTATAAGGAATTAAGTCTCCGATCATTAGGTAATCACCTTGGATGATCAGTTTTCTGCTGAAGGCACCTGCTCAGTGTCTTTTCCTCTTTATCACTCTGCATTGGTGAATTTAATCCTCTCCTTTGTGCCCAACTTGTGTGTGCTTTTAAAATCAGCTTTATTCTAAGCAAATCTGTGTCTACTTTAAAAGACTGGAAATGGGGAAAAAATAAATAAATCTTTGCCAAAAAAACAAAAAAAAAAAACAAAAAACAAACAAACAAACAAAAAAAAACAAATACCTCCCCTATCTACCCTTCATTCCAAGCGTTCTTGTGCCCACAAGCTTTAAGAACCCTGTTTATGGCTTTCCTATCTTCCCTGACCCTTCTGTTAAACTGCCTTGACCTCAGAATTCAATCTAAGAAATCTTTTAAATTACTTTCTTTAGAGCATTTCTTGGGTCCTTTGAATTATTTTTTTACATGTTTTCATATTTATTATCTTTCTCCCCACATCAAAATATAAACTCCTAATAGGCAGAGATTTAGCATGTCTTGTTCAACCCAACAGTCCACCCTTCATATCCAAGGGTTCTGCATCTGCAGATTTACAGATTATTTAACTTACTTACTATCAATTAACTTGTTACTGTCAATACAATTCTAATTACTAAACTACTTTTAACTTGAAAACTGTTTTTTGCTAATTCCAGCACCCTGCTTCTAAGTGTTCCATATCAAATCATTTTTGGCCAGGCACAGTGGTTCACTCCTGTAATCCCAACACTTTGGGAGGCTGAGCCAAAAGGATCCCTTGAGCCCAGGAGTTCAAGACCAGCCTGGGCAGCATAACAAGACCTCATCTCTACAAAAAATTAAGAAATTAACTGGCATGGTGGCACATGCGGGTAGTCCTAGCTACTTGGGAAGCTGAGGTGGGAGGATTGCTTGGGCCCAGGAGATCGAGGCTGCAGTGAACTGTGATTATGCCACTGTATGCCTGGGTTATAGAGTGAGACCCTGTCTCAAAAATAGACAATAAAATAATAAATTTTTCTAAAAATAGCCATTTATTAACTATTAGTTAGTTACTAACTAGTATATATATTTTAAAAACATACTTTAGACAAAAGAAATATTACCAGATAGATCACCAAGGTCACTTCTAGCTCTTTTTATTTCTTTTTGAGGCAAGGTCTCATTCTGTTACCCAGGCTGGAGTGCAGTGGCATGATCATAGCTAACTGCAGCCTTCATCTCCCTGGCTCAGGTGATCCTCCCAGCTCAGCCTCCAGACACCATCATGACTAACTAATTTTTTTATTGTTAGTACAGTCAAAGTCTTACTATGTTTCCTAGGCTGGTCTTGAACGCCTGAGCTCAAGCAATCCTGTTGCCTTGGTATCCGAAAGTGTTGAGATTATAGATGTGAGCTACCATGCCTGGCCTCTAGTTCATTTAAAAAGCAACCAATACTTCATAATAAGGAGGTACAACCCAGTAAATTAAGTTTTTTACTGAATTTGAGCTATTTTAAATCACTCTTCAAACAAACACTCATCTTCCAGAATTAAGAAAAACAAACCTTCATGGTGAAACCCTGTCTCTACCAAAAGTACAAAAATTAGCTGGGCGTAGTGGTGCACGCCTGTAGTCCCAATTACTCCAGAGTTTGAGGCAGAAGAATAGCTTGAACCCAGGAGGCAGAGGTTGTAGTGAGCTGAGATCATACCACTGCACTCCAGCCTGATGACAGAGCGAGATTCCGTCTCAAAAATAAATAAATAAATAAATAAATAAATAAATAAATAAAATAAAAATAAAAAAAGAAAATAACAAAAGGAAAACCTTTAATTCACCTTGAACTCAATATCACATCTGAGCAAATGTTTTTGCTTCAGCCTTTAAATACAAGCCCAGAAAGTTATTAAAGCAAATGTTTTCATTTATGTTATTTCTTCTTTGAAATCTGTAGTTAATTATATAAAGTTAAATTATCTCATCGTTGTACGAGAGGTTTTTCTTTAATGTTTACCTGAAAAATATTTTAAATCCAAAGTGTAAAAGTCATTCCTGATGTCACCACCTCTCTTTAAAATTGTAAGAAGCAATAAGGTAAAGTCCCCTTCCCATCCTCATCCCCTTGGAGATCACCACTGTTGGCAACTGGGTATACATCCTTTCTTAACATTTCCTGCATTTATATAGCTACATGGGTGTCAGTTAATATTTATTAAAATATAATCAGCATATACTTATTGGTCTGCAATGTTCTTTTACATCTTTCTAATTGACATGGATGCTTTTCCAGGTCACTACTTTGCATCCAATGTATTCCTTTTAAAGGTTATGTAATATTCAGTTGTATAAACATGCCATAATTTATCCCACCTTTCTTCTACTTACTGACATTTCGTTTGTTTTCTTCTTCTTATTATTTTTTTTGTTTGCTTCCTCAACACTCCCAGTATAATAACTGGATCCTTACTCTGCTCTCAACAACGCTGCTCCCTACAAACATTCTTCCCTCAACCCTGCGTCTCCCTGAACTTGTCACCTGGTCTTTCCAAAAGAACTGGCCTCACACACTATCTATATATTCATTTATCAATCATTTTTCAACTCTGCAGTTTTTCTGTCTTGCTACTCTTCTGAAATTGCTCTCACTAAAGACATCCATGCTGTATAGCTGCTGCCCAATTCAGAAACTTTTCTTCCCAGTCTTCAACTCACTCAATTTGACTGCTTCTCTTGAACCTTAGCTTCCTGAAGTCCATTCTTCCCTTGCTTACTGAAACAACATTCTTCTGGTTCTTTCTCTACCTCTAATGGCTATTTCTCAGTTTCCTCTACTTGTGCCACCTCACCTGTTTCTTTCATGTCAGTGTTCCTCAGAACTCTACTTTTGGCCTTCCTTTCTTCTTCCTCTGCATGTCTTCCTGGTGTTCTCGTCCATTCTGATGATGTCAACTACCATCTAAACACTAAAGATTTCCAAGTCTAACTGTAAACCCCACTCTTCTCCTGCTCTACAAATACCCAAATCTATCTGATCTACAAATACCCACCATCTCCCTAGAGTCACATGAAACTCTCCTTGTCTGTAGCTGAACTGTTGATCTCTCCCCTCTCACTATAACCCAATCTTCTTCCTGTATCCCATAACTCAATCACATTTCCACCCATCCTTGTCACCCAAACTGAACAAATCAGTCTTCCTTAACTTCTTGCCTACTTTCATATCTAGTTTTTCAATTGGTTCTACAATTTATCTGAAAAATTCTGTTGTTACTTACCACATTCCTAAAGATATCCTCATCTACCCTTGCCTGCATTTTTATAATACTTCACAACTGATATCCCAGCCTTTAATCATATAACCTTCATATCATTTTCCATATGGCAATTAATATTTTCTTTTTTTTTTTTTTTTTTTTTTTTTTTTTTTTTTGAGACGGAGTCTCGCGCTGTGTCACCCAGGCTGGAGTGCAGTGGCGCGATCTCGGCTCACTGCAAGCTCCGCCTCCCAGGTTCAGGCCATTCTCCTGCCTCAGCCTCCGAGTAGCTGGGACTACAGGCGCCCGCCACCACGCCCGGCTAGTTTTTTGTATTTTTAGTAGAGACGGGGTTTCACCATGTTAGCCAGGATGGTCTCGATCTCCTGACCTCGTGATCCGCCCGCCTCGGCCTCCCAAAGTGCTGGGATTACAGGCTTGAGCCACCGCGCCCGGCTGCAATTAATATTTTCTGACACAGTCCATGCCAATCCCCTGTTTAAAAGCCTCCATTATCCTCTAATACCCATAGGATTAACAAATATTTATATATATAATTATATTTAATATATCATAAACATATAATAATGTATAATAAAAAGCCTTGAACTATCAGATTCCATTTTACCTAACCATTACCTTCAACTAATCTCCCTGTCTTTCAGCCATTTCCCTATGCTGGCTGGACTTCCACTTGTATTTGAGTCTTTGTTCAGGGTATTTTAGTCAACCTGGAATTTTCACCCACTCTCTCTTATTACAATTTTTCTTATTAGGACTCATCTCAAAATTATCACCTCTGAATTCTTACCCAGCTCTCTTACCAATTATAGGAATACAAATTTCCTATTCTGTGCAGCCAAAGCCCTTTGTCCACATCTCTCTTGCTGGGACAACACTCTCCTAGTATTATGATTATTGGTATCATCTGGTATTATAATGGTTTCATCTGGTATTATTTGTTTCTGTGTCTATCTTCTCCACAACACTGTGGTACCCAATGAACAAAGTCCACGTCTTTCAGATTTTTGTATGTCATCACACAACTCTTGTGTCCTGCATATAATAAACACCAACAAATGTTTTGAATTTAGAGAGTTTGGAAAGAACAGATGAAGTGGTCTGGTCTCAGGTCTATGTCTCCAATCTTCTGTGCTACAGATGATGCTGCAGAGCACAGTGGTGGCTAGAAAACTGAGCAAACTTAGAATGGTTGCTTTGTTTACTTTTTTGCATTCATAATGAAGTTCTAGGATCAGCATTCAATCAACGATTTCACTGAGGTTGGCTGGAAAAAGTTTCTCCCTTTGGGAGAGAAGTTAGCAGTTAAGAGGATTCCTTTCTGCTTTTGGAATTAGGGAAATATTTCCAATTATGAGAGACCACAAATGGGTAGATGATATACTAAGTGGGAAGGACACAGACTGTGTCTTCTCAGGATGAGTTTTAAGGAATTATTTCCAAATAGGACTTCATGTATTTCCCGATAACAAACCTTAATTTTCAATAATTGCTCCTGAGTGTAGAACAGTACAAATTAATAAAATATTTATTTGCTAGAGCTCTTATATCCTTGAATTAATCAGCAAGTGAAATCTCTGAACCCCAAGTATAAGAATCTAGAAATACTGTTAATTTAGAAATATCAGCAGTAGCAGGATATATTATTTTTTAAATCTGCCCCATATTTAGTAAATGCCTCCCCTGAGGGCACTTATCTCCTAAAAACCATATGTCCTATTTAGATTAACACATTATAATTAAAGTTTCCATGGCTGTTTAAGCTAGCCATCTGTGTGGAATCATTCAATCAATGCAGCCAATACTGCCTAAGAATCTTCCAGGTGCTAGGCACTAATGATACAGATCCAAGAAAATGAAGTTATTAGAAAATAGGTGGCAGTAACCTTTGAGTTTCCTGGTTACTGCCAAAGATTTCAAGAAATCAGAAAAGCAACATGGTATAGTAGAAAGAGCTTTGAAGCCAATAAACTGTGTTTATATCCCTACTCCATTACTTCTTAGTCATGTAACTTTAGGCAAGTCACCTGATATCTCTGGGATTTCTTAATCTTCACAATGGGGTGAATACTACCTATGTCATGGAGGGGTGAGGCAATTAATATATGAAAAGCATTTAACACAGTATCTCTTACATAGTAAATACTCAATAAATATAAGTATTTCTATTTATGATGATGAATGAATGACGGTATTTTTCAAATCAGCCTTTCACATTTTTAAAACAGATGTGCATAGAATGGCTTGCTTACAAACCAAGTGAAGTTATGATATAGTCTTAGAGCCAAAGAATTCACAAGGCAGAGTTCTCACCTAACGGATGATGTGTTATGACAACCAAAGTATTAAGTTGGATACCGTAATATGAACTTTTCATATTGAATTAATTTGTATGTGGAAAGTAGTAAACGACCTTGATGAAATTTTGTTTTAAAACAAGAGACCTGGTTTTCTTTATTTTTTAATTTTTATTTTTTATCATGAAGGTCTAGTTGTTCTGAAAAGGTTCTTTGACCCTAGGACTATATTTCCATTTAAAAAAGAAATTTCTAGTATTTTTGTAAGATGATACATGAGCTCTGGAGTTTTAAATGAATGGCAACTAACAAAATGTTTAAAGAGTTTTAGCTGCAGATCTAAATATCATACTACCTAAAAAATACACAGAAATATTTCCTTTGTATGAAATTGCTTAATCTTAGGATACTGAGATGCTTTTACATATAACAGTCATGTTTATTAAATGGCCTGACTGTCAATTTTTGGTATAGTAACAAACAAATCACTATGATTCATAGTGACTTTTGAAAATCTATGCAAGCATTTTCATTGTTTCATGTACATTATTTTAAAATTTTCTTTTAAATTATTATACCTTGCCATTTTACCTTGCTAAAAATACAGTAGGGATTTGTCCCACCAAGCACACATTTTATTGACTATTTACATAACTAATTTAATTACACATATTTTCAACTAACACTTCCTGAATTTGACCCATTTAGCTTCATTCCTCTCTCTCTCAGATGCTTTTGTAACTTATTTTAAATATGTAAGTTTTATAGTGAAGGAACATAATATTTGGATTAGCCTTTTTATGTTATGTGAGCTAGTGGATAAGTACTTCTACTTATTTACTCCCAATTATAAACACACAAAATTTTTGCTCAAAAAATGCTGCTAGCATGAATTTCAAAAGGCATTTTTTTCCCTTCAGACTCTTATAAAGTGTGTGCCTGCTACCTCTGTGGTATGGCATTTTAGTTCCAGCAACTACACCTTTTTCCACCACTTGAAGATACTTTATGTCTAGAATAATGTTGTCCAACAAACTTTTTGCCATGATGAAATGTTGCATGAGATCCAGTATAGCAGCCACTAGCCAGACGCTGCTAATAAGTACTTGAAATGTAATTAGTGTGACTGATAAACTGAATTTTTTACGTTTACTTAATTTTAATTAATTTAAATCAAAATAGACATATATGGCTAGTGGCTATAGTATTGGACAGAACTGAATTTTTTACTTTACTTAATTTTAATTAAAATAGACATATATGGCTAGTGGCTACAGTATTGGACAGAACTGAATTTTTTACTTTACTTAATTTTAATTAATTTAAATCAAAATAGACATATATGGCTAGTGGCTATAGTATTGGACAGTACAGGTCTTGAATGCATGTTGAAATAGCTGGAGCAGTGGACAAATGTGGTTACTATGTCCTCACACCCCACTT
The DNA here is from genome assembly GCF_008728515.1 of Papio anubis. NCBI lineage: Eukaryota > Metazoa > Chordata > Mammalia > Primates > Cercopithecidae > Papio > Papio anubis. Next base: position 146,867,898 of record NC_044981.1, read on the forward strand.
CTTTCTCAAGCTATTCAATGCTCACCCATAGCAGTATATAAGTCAAGGCTCATTTCTACCACTGACCACTCTAATCCACAGGGATTATATTCTTCTCTGAAATTCTACATAGTTAGCTGTGTACAGGAAATTGAAAATTTAGTGCCAGATTATACCTTGCACAATAGTCTAACTTTAATATGCCTAAGTTTTAGCATAATATAAATAATACTACCATCTTCTGTTCACTGAAAGCTAATAGTACTAAACACTTTATACACATCTTATTTCATTGTCATAATAGGCTTGTGAAGTATGTATTATAATCTCCATTTTTACCTATGAGGAAATTGTGGCTCAGAAAGATGAAGTGACTAGCTCCAGTCAAACAGCTAGTGAGTAGGAGAGCTGGAACTTGAAATCAGATTCATGACTGGGTAGCGACCTTGTAGGCAGGCTCCTATGAGATACGTAAACACAATTTGAGTATTGGAGCCATCATAAAAAACCTAAACCTGTCTGAGAAAAATACATTGTAACAATTACAACTGAGTGGGAATAAAAGTTTGTGATTCAATTTAAATAAAAAAGTATTTAATTTATAGTGAAAGATCATTCCATAGTTCTTCCATCACAGGCTAGATACATCACTTTCTTAAAGACCAGTTGCTCCCTCTAGTGAGCATCAATAGGAATGACATGCCTAGCATGTATTTAAAAGTGACAACCTCAGCAGGAGCGGTACCATCCTTAAGGATCTCTTGGAAGTTTGTAGATGCGAATTTTAGTAATCACAAAAAATGAGAGTTTCTACTTTTATTAGGTGGGGTCATGGATGCTAGATATCATACTATCCAAGGGAAGTCTCCCTCAACAAAAAATGTCCTCCTTCCCAGAGGGAAAACCTATTTATATTTATCTGAGCCTGGAATTTAACATCATTTTACATATAACCACTAAATATGTTTACACTGATTTAATGTGCAATAAGCTTTCCAGGAAGGAAATTATGGTATTTCATCTAATTTGAGACATCAATTGTGAAACATAGTATTATTTAAGTATCACCAAGAAAGGAAGACAAGGAGAAAAACACTGCCAATTAAACTGTGACATGATGCATTCTTATACATAATTATTTTATGTTTTTAAAAAGAACTCTTATAGGCTTAGTTAGAAATAAAATATCATACTTGGAAATATATGGAAGGAAAGAGAAAAGCAAAATAAACTGTTAAGGTATTCTTAAAACTTCTTCATATTCAGAAAATTTACTGAAAGTTTGGCTCAGAGTTGTCAAATTCCATATTTTTTTCCAAACAATACTATCCTCTCTGCTATCAAGTGTTTTAATGATGCAATATTTCCTAAAACAGTGCTCAACTCTTCTGTCTAGAAGAGTTTTCATTCAAGCCACAAATTACGTAAGTTTTGATGTGGATACTCTTTTGAGTCTTCCAAGGAGATTAATGGAAAGTTTTAAGACAACAAACAGCACATATTCTTTCTTCAGATGGTCTTTAGTTTGTCCAGAAATGAAATTGGTAACAATAACTGGGTTCACACATGCTCAGGCAGTGATGATGGCAATGATGTAATGACTGACACATGGCTGACTGTGCTTGTAAGACACATCCTGATTTAAGAAATGTGAAATGTATTTCCTATAATGGAAGAAATACATTAACATGTACCAAGGGGAGCTTTTCCCTTTTCTTTTACAGAACTTAACAGAGATTGGGTCACCATTTCAGAAAACCTCATCACCAAGGTATTTGAATCACAAGTAGAACATACCCATACTCCATCCATGGTGATTATATCAATGAGTATAACTTTCTAATGACTTTGCTATTTCTTACAGTGTAGGCAATGTTAATGTCCTTACATATCAAAATAGGCACTATTATAAATTGCTTTTATTTCTCTTTTATGATGTCATTATATTGATGTTTTTCTATTTACATGTGTAGGTGGGTTATATTATCTATAAATTTCATTTCAGGAAAGTAAAGACTCTTTTAGAAGATATCTGTTACAAAAAGATGGCATTCAGTGTGATAGAGTTAAGAAAATACTGAATTTGGGGATCATCAATAACTGCCTCTCCTCTGAAAATAAAGAAAATATTGGGTACTTTCCTTACAAATATTATATTAATATGCTTGTGGATAGGGGAAAGAGGGAAGAGAGAAGAAAATTGTGTATCAATGTAACATCAAGGATCGTTACTCATTTTAAGAAAGTGAGTTCACCTCCCATTCACAATTGCTTCAAAGAGAATAAAATACCTAGGAATCCAACTTACAAAGGATGTGAAGGACCTCTTCAAGGAGAACTCCAAACCACTGCTCAACGAAATAAAAGAGGACACAAACAAATGGAAGAACATTCCATGCTCATGGATAGGAAGAATCAATATTGTGAAAATGGCCATACTGCCCAAGGTAATTTATAGATTCAATGCCATCCCCATCAAGGTACCAATGACTTTCTTCACAGAATTGGAAAAAACTACTCTAAAGTTCATATGGAACCAAAAAAGAGCCCGCATTGCCAAGGCAATCCTAAGCCAAAAGAACAAAGCTCCAGGCATCACGCTACCTGACTTCAAACTATACTACAAGGGTACAGTAACCAAAACAGCATGGTACTGGTACCAAAACAGAGATATACACCAATGGAACAGAACAGGGCCCTCAGAAATAATACCAATCATCTTCAACCATCTGATCTTTGACAAACGTGACAAAAACAAGAAATGGGGAAAGGATACCCTATTTAATAAATGGTGCTGGGAAAACTGGCTAGCCATATGTAGAAAGCTGAAACTAGATCCCTTCCTTACAACTTATACAAAAATTAATTCAAGATGGATTAAAGACTTAAATGTTAGACCTAAAACTATAAAAACCCTAGAAGAAAACCTAGGCAGTACCATTCAGGACATAGGCATGGGCAAAGACTTCATGACTAAAACACCAAAAGCAATGGCCACAAAAGCCAAAATTGACAAATGGGATCTAATTAAACTAAAGAGCTTCTGCACAGCAAAATAAACCACCATCAGAGTGAACAGGCAACCTATGGAATGGGAGAAAATTTTTACAATCTACCCATCTGACAATGGGCTAATATTCAGAATCTACAAAGAACTTAAACAAATTTACAAGAAAAAATCAAACAACCCCATCAAAAAGTGGGTGAGGGATATGAACAGACACTTCTCAAAAGAAGACATTTATGCAGCCAACAGACACATGAGAAAATGCTCATCATCACTGGCCATCAGATAAATGCTAATCAAAACCACAATGAGATACCATCTCACACCAGTTAGAATGGCGATCATTAAAAAGTCAGGAAACAACAGGTGCTGGAGAGGATGTGGAGAAATAGAAACACTTTTACGCTGTTGGTGGGACTGTAAACAAGTTCACCTATTGTGGAAGACAGTGTGGCGATTCCTCAAGGATCTAGAGCTAGAAGGACCATTTGACCCAGACATCCCATTACTGGGTATATACCCAAAGGATTATAAATCATGTTGCTATAAAGACACATGCACACGTGTGTTTATTGCAGCACTATTCACAATAGCAAAGACTTGGAACCAATCCAAATGTCCATCAATGATAGACTGGATTAAGAAAATGTGGCACTTATACATCATGGAATACTATGCAGTCATAAAGAAGGATGAGTTCATGTCCTTTGTAGGGACATGGATGAAGCTGGAAACCATCATTCTCAGCAAACTATCACAAGGACAGAAAACCAAACGCCGCATATTCTCACTCATAGGTGGGAATTGAACAATAAGAACACTTGGACACAGGACGGGCAACATCACACACCAGGGCCTGTGGTGGGGTCGGAGGGAGGGGTAGGGATAGAATTAGGAGACACACTTAATGTAAATGACAAGTAAACGAGTTAACAGGTGCAGCACACCAACATGACACATGTATACATATGTAACAAACCTGCACATTGAGCACATGTACCCTAGAACTTAAAGTATAATAATAATTTTTTAAAAAGTGAGTTCACGCTTATTCAGAGAGTACAGGCTTTTGAGACAAACTTTCTGGGTTCGAATCATGGATCTATTACTTTCTGTATCATTTTGGCCAAGTGACAGTCTCTCTTTGCCTCGGTTTCCTATTGAGTAAAATGAAGGTCATAAATGCATTACCTCATGGTGTTCTTATGACAACTAAAAGATGTGACATACTGGATGTTGTTTATAAAAGTGGCTGGTACATCAGGAGCGTAAATAAGTGAAAGCTATCATTAATTATAATGGTAAAACCTACCTTTCTGCAAAACAAAAATGTCTGAACTTCTGCTAAACTCCTTGCTACCCAAGAAATCATTCCCAAAGAATCTATGATTCCTTGATATTATGGAGAAAAACCTCAGGGCTTTTTGCAGATGTTTTCCCATAGAACCGTATTAGAAAAGATTCAACTATCTTTGGGGGTGTGAAGTTTTTTTGTCAATTGCCACAGAAATGCTGTGTCATGGGCCAATTTATCCTATATTTCAAAGTGCAAAAAGGTGATATATGAAGCATAGTCAAAATATATTTCCTCTGCAAATAAAATATAATGCTGGTACAGATACACTGTTAGTTTTTGTAAGATAATTTAAAGTTTATTTTATTCAAATCAACAAATATTGTTAAGAATCTAAATCTATCCGGGCGCGGTGGCTCATGCCTGTAATCCCAGCACTTTGGGAGGCTGAGGCAGGCGGATCACCTGAGGTCAGAAATTCGAGACCAGCCTGACCAACATGGTGAAACCCCGTCTCTACTAAAAATACAAAAATTAGCCATGCGTGGTGGCCAGCGTCTGTAGTGCCAGCTACATGGGAAGCTGAGGCAGGAGCATTGCTTGAAACTGGGAGGTGGAGGTTGCAGTGAGGCAAGATCACGCCACTGCACTCCAGCCTGGGCGACAGAGCGAGACTCCATCTCAAAAAAAAAAAAAAAAAAGAATTTACCCAAATCTGAGCCCCATGCTATGATGAGTAAAGGCAAAAGAAGCTGCAACTGTGCTCTCATCCCATGAGATGATGCTGGAATGCTGGGATGATGAGACTGACACATGTGAATCAACTAGTCACTAAGAGGAAAAGCATAATTAAGTGCTAAATTGCATGTGCAGCTCATAAAAGAGTTGCAGGAATTCAGGTGAGGAAGATTAAGCAGCCATAGGGTACTTAGGAAAGAGGCACCCAGGAGAAGGGAGAATTTACCAGTTACTGTATGTATGACTTGTTAGTTAGCCTCTCAGTGTTACTGTTTCCTCTTTTATGAAATTTGACAATTTAATGCACGTAAAATGCCTAGTACATTCTAAAGTAAGACAGGTTTTTGGTAAGCCTTAGAGAATGTGTAATATCTACCTAGAAAGAGAATTCTCAGATAGCAGGATAACCTGTGTCATGTAAAAGAAACAGATACCCTTTTTAAGCCTTTTAGATACAAAAAGGTAAACAAAAAATCCACAAGTAATAGTCCTACTATAATAAGTACAATATTCTGTGTTGAATAGCAACCACAGCTTTGCCTGTATGGCAGAATAACTCCCTGAGCACGTGAGCCTTGATGCATGTTGACATTCCTAGAGAGTTCCTCCTTCTAAGCAAAGATTCTTTCTTTAAAAAAAATAGGACATAAAGTATGCATATTTGCTTTTCCCTCTAAAATCGTTGCCCTTTACTGACCCTTCTCCTGAGCACTTGTCCAAAAGCAATCGTAACCTGAGCTTTCCATTACCTACAAGGAATAGTTTTAATCATAATCACTTCTCTAATGTGGTTTTCTTCTAGTATATAGAGAACATGAGATATAGTACTTCTAATTTTATCTCACATTCTCTGTATATTCAAATATTCCTTATCACAGCTTTACAAATGTTCTGACAAGAAGAGAAGGAAGAGTTCCTTTAAAGAGTCTCAATGCTATTTGGGGGAAATTACATTCAGCAGAGTCCTGATTATACTTACATGATCCTAATTAGAGTTTTCCTAGCATCACTGATAAGAGTGTTAATTACACTAATTATATAACGGCTTCTTTGACAAAGTCATCTACATTCTAGGATTGGTCCAAGCCTGACACTCTTTTCTGCTTAAAAAACTAGAAGGCTTATTGGAATAATAAAAGTTTCCACTTTAGGCCGAATGAAATTATACCAGTTCAATATAGAAGATGATTTCACGGCAATTAGAAACAGGCTTTGTGAAAAGTTCCATTATTGCTTTTTATTTATACCAAAAGTAATTCCAGCCATGTATAGCAGGCTCCATCACTTGTAGAGAAGAAAGCACTCTATATTTCTTTCGACAGAAAAGAAGTAAGGCCTGAAATGATTACCTTGACTTTTCCAGAAAGGAGAGAAGAATTGGAAATACAGTATTGGTAGTCCGAGGTTTTGATATGTAAACTCACCTAAATATACTGGTCTTTTCAGAGTTTGTTTGTCACACAGTGTGACCACAGAAACTTAAATTATTTGTAAAATAAAATTGTTTTCTCTGTGTTTTTCCTATCCTTTTAGAGCCTTTGAAGCATATATAGAAATTTATTCTCCTGAGTAAGAATCTATTACTATATACAGTAGAGCAGCTCTCTGTTTTGCCAGTGGCAGATAGGAAGGAGAGCAGGTGACAACCCATATGCCCCTTACTTGTCTTCTGCAAGCAGCAAGTTGTAAGCAAGAGAAACTGTTTTCTGCTCATTTGCTCCTTCATTTAACATTTTAATAATCTATGAGATACTGTGCAAGGTAGTGTGCTAGGCACTCGATAAACAGAGGGAAACAAAACCATGATCTTGTCCTCTTGCAGTTTACGGTCTCCTCAGATATCATTTGTGGTATGTTTAGGCTTTAATTTTGTCTCTGTGTATTGCCTAGGTGTATATCTGGTCTTGATATTGAAAGACAGATTCAAGCTGTAATACATCACAGCTGTTGGGCAGAAACTCATGGGAAGCAATGAGCAAGGTAGAAGGGGCAAATTAGAAACAATTTGAGGCACCCATAGATGCAACCAAACCTTAATCCAAAGTGTATTCATTTAATATTGCTTCTGTAACAAATTATCACAAATTTAATAGCTTAAAATACACAAATTTATTATCTTATAGTGCTGGAGGTTAGAGGTAATAACCTCAAGGTGTTGGCATTCCTTTGGAGGCTCTAGGATAGAATCTATTTCCTTACCTTTCAAGCTTCTAGAGGCTGCCTTTATTCCTACGATCCTGGCTCCTTCCTCCATCTTCAAAGCCTGCAACATAGCGATTTCCCTTTCCTCCCTCCCCCTCCTATTCTCCACCATTCTTTCCCTCTCTCTGTGCTTTCGTCCTCTCATCTTCTCTGACCCTCCTGCCTCCTTCTTATAAGAAATGTAATTTCATAGGGCCCATCTGTATAATCCAGAATCATCTTCTCATCTCCAAACCTTTAACTTAATCATATCTGCAAAGTCCCTTTAGCCACATAACTAAGACTGGTACATCTCTGAGGGCCATCAGCTTACTACCACACGAAGCAAATTAAGTAGAAAATAAGGTTTGCCTCTTTTACGCCTTGAGTCAACCAGCTGCATGTTGCCCTTTGCAAGTTTGTTTTCTACTTCAAGGCCATCTTTGTTGTCCATTTTAACTAGCCTTTCCTCACAAAATGGTGGTATGTTGCTCCCCCTACTGATATTTCTCTGAGGCCTTGTAACTCTCTAAGATAGCACCAGTTTAACTCACAAGTCAAAAAACTGGAACACTTCAACCAGAGACATTAACATTCCCCTCTAATGAACTCTTAGCTGATTGCTAAAGACAAATGCTTCATTAGAGCCAAACATTCCTATCTTACATAACTAAATATGATAACAAATTAAGTTCATGGGGCTGGAAATAGTTATTATTTCCTCTTTTTGCAGTGAGGAGGCATGAAACAACATTTAGCAAACTGATCCTGGCTTAATTCCTACAGATATTATGCAGCACAAACTCTTATTTGATGCAGATCATACATAAAAAATTAGCAATGAATAATAAGCATCGCTTTAGTGGTAAGGAAGCTGAGTAGCTTTTTTTACGTAGTAGCTTTTTTTAAGATTAAAGCCTCAAAAAAGTGAAGACCAGAAAACATTTGTTTTCAGACACTGGAGAGCAGGCACTGTTACGGCTGTGATTTTACAACCGCTCCTACATGCTGGGAACAGTCTCCAGATGCATCTCAAGGTGGGTCGTCAGTGCTTTCAGACTCAGCACAATCTACATTTATTTACGTAGTTAAAATTACTGTTGCTATGGGTAAATTCACAGAAGTAAAGCCCAGAGAATCCGGTTGGCTGGCAGGGAGCGGCGGAACCAATCCCGGGCTCAGCAAGTTCTCGCGATACCGTGAGATCTGCATCCCTGACGACACCGCCGCGGAGATGTTAGTGAGACTGGCGGGTGGGCGGTGCGAGCGGCGGTTAGCTCCGAGCTCGGCTTCTCTGAGGAAAACGGGCGTTCACCTGCGGTTGGTCCGACTGTTACCAACATGAGCGGCGTGGATGGGGTCGAGAGGACCCCTCCCCTCCAAACCCACAGCATCATTATTTCTGACCACGTCCCGAGCGACCCGGACGCACACCAGTGCCTGAAGCTCCGCGACCAAAGCGAGGCGACACAGGTGATGGCGGAGCCGGGTGAGGGAGGCTCGGAGACCATCGCGCTCCCGCCTCCACAGCCTTCAGAGGAGGGGGGCGTACCTCAGGATCCCGCGGGCCGTGGCAGTACTCCCCAGATCCGAGTTATTGGGGGTCGTGGTCATGTGGCGATCAAAGCCGGGCAGGAAGAGGGCCAGCCTCCCGCTGAGGGCCTGGCAGCCGCTTCTGTGGTGGTGGTGGCAGTGGACCGCAGCTTGAAAAAGGGCGTTCAGGGTGGAGAGAAGGCCCTAGAAATCTGTGGCGCCGAGAGATCCGCGTCTGAGCTGCCGGCGGGGGCGGGGGCCGAGAACGACACCGAGGAGGTGAAGACAGGAAAGTGCGCCACTGTCTCAGCAGCCGTGGCTGAGGGGGAGAGCGCTGAGGTGGTGGTGAAGGAAGGCCTGGCGGAGAAGGAGGTAGTGGAGGAGCAGATGGAGGTAGAGGAGCAGCTGCCGGAAGGTGAAGAAATAGAGGTGGCGGAGGAAGATAGAGTGGAGGAGGAGGCGAGGGAGGAGGAAGGGCCCTGGCCTCTGCATGAGGCTCTCCGCATGGACCCTCTGGAGGCCATCCAGCTGGAACTGGACACTGTGAATGCTCAGGCCGACAGGGCCTTCCAACAGCTGGAGCACAAGTTTGGGCGGATGCGTCGACACTACCTGGAGCGGAGGAACTACATCATTCAGAATATCCCGGGCTTCTGGATGACGGCTTTTCGAAACCATCCCCAGTTGTCCGCCATGATTAGGGGCCAAGATGCAGAGATGTTAAGGTACATAACCAATTTAGAGGTGAAGGAACTCAGACACCCTAGAACCGGCTGCAAGTTCAAGTTCTTCTTTAGAAGAAACCCCTACTTCAGAAACAAGCTGATTGTCAAGGAATATGAGGTAAGATCCTCCGGCCGAGTGGTGTCTCTTTCTACTCCAATTATATGGCGCAGGGGGCATGAACCCCAGTCCTTCATTCGCAGAAACCAAGACCTCATCTGCAGCTTCTTCACCTGGTTTTCAGACCACAGCCTTCCAGAGTCCGACAAAATTGCTGAGATTATTAAAGAGGATCTGTGGCCAAATCCACTGCAATACTACCTGTTGCGTGAAGGAGTCCGTAGAGCCAGACGTCGCCCACTAAGGGAGCCAGTAGAGATCCCGAGGCCCTTTGGGTTCCAGTCTGGTTAACATTTGCCCTTGGGAATACTCCTGCACAAGGTCTCCTACCACCTTCTGCTGGACTTGTGCTTGGGCATCAGCAATGGGTATGTCTTCTACTGTGTTTTGTTTTTGCTGACTTTTCTGCACCCTCTTTCCTTTGGATATTCAGTTCTCTCAACCTCAAGATTGAGACGGTGGTGGGTATGCGTCTCCACTTCCATATGACCTTCATGCTGTTCTGGAATATCACATGCTACGAGGTCATCCTTCACGCTACTTGTAAGCCAAGCAAATGATACTGTAGATTGTACTGCCTTTATCTGCACTGCTTGGACGCTGTTTATTCCCAGGGCCTCTGAACTGGTTGCTATCACCTGGATTTCTCCCTTTGGGAGCCTATTCCACCTACTCAGCTCTGCATCGTGAAGTAAGGGCACATGCCCTGTGGACAGTTACTGGACGTTAATGAACTCAGGAGAAAAGCAGTGAGCCGCTTGTTCTGTGTGATTTATGCTACTTTATTGCTCTTCCTTCACCTCTAGTCACTTTCTATTGCTACCTGCCCTGCATTGGCCCCTGCCAAGGTCCCTCTCTCCCTCTTTTCCTCTGCCTTTTTTTTTTTTTTTTTTTTTTTTTTTTTCTGGGGGTTTTCTTTTTCTCCCAGGTTGAAGTACAGTGGTGCGATCTCGGCGCACTGCAACCTCCACTTCCCGGGTTCAAGCGAGTCTCCTGCCTCAGCCTCCCGAGTAGCTGGGACTACGAGTGCGCACTGCCATGCTGGGCTAATTTTTGTATTTTTAGTAGAGATGGGGGTTTCACCATGCTGGCCACGCTGGTCTCGAACCCCTGACCTCGTGATCTGCCCGCCTCAGCCTCCCACTCCTCTCTCTTAAGTATTAGCTCAGAAATATTTGTAAAAGCAAGCTTTTAATTTCATTTTGGTTCTGTCATTTTCAGAGACAAACAAGTTGTCCTGTAAAATAGAGTGCTAAAGCTCTTATGCCCCTACCCCTTTCTTTCTTCCCAACTTCCTACTTCCTAGCCCTTTTATCAGCTCCTAGAATAGTTAAAGGGAGACACGTCTAGATGGGATGAAAGGTGAGATCTAGTTTATAATGGGTGGAGGAACTAAAGAGATTGTGATGGGTGCCCTAAGCAGGGGAAACTGAACAAAAGGCTAGAGGCATGGGCCAGGTAAAAATTGGGCCTAGAATGAAGACTGTGCTGACGTTAAGAGCCTTCGAGGTAGGAGTACTTACTCCTCAATGGTGATGAATGGAGAAATTCTTTTCAGGATTGCTAAAGGAGAATTGAAGGGGTTAAAGTGTTAAATATGTTGCCTAGACAAGGGTTCTTTAAAGAAACACAACGCAAGTTTGAATGCTTGCTTGCTTGTTTTGTGACCTGATTTATGTGGAAGATTGTTATTTCATTAGGATTTAGTAAAATCTTATTTTTTTTCTGTTTCTAAACTTATTGTGAAAATTGAGCTGTGCAGACATTCTTTTGATTTCAATTGGGAACATTTGGAAGAACAATAGTCTTTACTTTCCTGTACAATATAGAGACATATGAATATTCATAACAGTTTTCAACTTGTTCTTGTTTCTGTTAAACTATATTTCTAGAAACATAGTTTGAACAACTTGGTCTTTGTTAGGCTTGTCAAATTGCCTTCATGGAAAAATAATCTACAAAAGTGTGGTTTAATTGATTGTCTTACATGATAATTTTCCCTGGTAACAACTTAGTAAGTGATGTGTCTTTTTTCCTAAATTGCTTAAATACTGTGAAATTGCTCTGACAAATTGGAAGTGTACCATTGGCATATTTGTCTTCCTTTTTATGCATGATGGTAAAATAAAAGCATGTTGTTCTGCTAGATTTCTTATTTTTCACCTTACCCATAAATGTTATGCTTGAATGAAATTGTTCATGTTAATTAAAAAGTATGGAATCATTAAAGTCCTATAATCCATTAAAGACCTTAATGGATTAAAATCATTAAAGTCCTTAAATTCATGTTAATTAAAAATTATGGAATCATTAAAGTCCTTAAAGGGACGCAATAGACCTTATCCCAAAGAGAAGAAAACAGGGCATGGTACGTTTGGTACCTTCCAAGGTAGTTTGCTTTAAAATGTTAGCAGTTGCAGCTGCTTACTTAGTCACTTTTTTCCATATAGCTTATGCAGCACCACCTCCCCTTCAGTTGCTCAAATCCTCCATTTCTATCTCCATAAATTATATTCTCAGGTTATTCAGGCTCTTCTTTTTATTAACTTGTATGAAGGGAGTACCTATCATATGTGATGTATTCCTCATTTTCACACTTTCTCATCTGTGAAAACTTCCATTTTTTTCCTTCAGACTTCCTCACCACTCTCTTCTATCAGATCCTTCAAGGCCTGCCCTTGGTAATTCCTCTGCCTTTTAGTCTTTATATTCCCTGTAGAGGAGATAAATGTTTCTTTATGCACTTAGTGTACTTTGCAGGGACCTCTGTTCCAGAAAATAACACATAATTATTCATTACAGTGAATTCCACAAATAGAGAAAAAGAGTAAGAAGATAAAGTCCATTTCCTTCATTGGGGAACTGGGGAAGGACTGATAAAGAATCGACAGAGTGATACAGTAAAATAAAATACAGAGATTATATTTTTATGTTTTTCACATGTTTACTCTTTTCCTCTCTTAGCAGTTTGGAAACTTTGTGAAAGTGGAGATGCAGTGTATTTTACATGGTTCATTGCATCTAGCATAATGTTTTTTCTTTTTGAGATGGAGTCTCACTCTTGCCCAGGTTGGAGTGCAGTGGCAGGATCTGGGCTCACTGCAACTTCCGCCTCCCTAGTTAAAGCAGTTCTCCAGCTTCAGCCTCCTGAGTAGCTGGGACGACAGGCGCGTGCCACCATGCCTTGCTAATTTTTTGTATTTTTAGTAGAGATAGGGTTTCACCATGTTAGCCAGGATGGTCTCCATCTCCTGACCTCGTGATCCGCCCGCCTCAGGCTCCCAAAGTGCTGGGATTACAGGCGTGAGCCACCACGCCTGGCCCATCTAGTATAATGTTTTGCACACAGTTGTCAGCAGATAAATATTGAATGACAAAATAACTCAGATGGGGAAAAAGAACAAAATAACCTAGTGCTCAGAAAGACTTAGTGAGCAAATGGAAAAATGTCAAAAAGATATGCAAAGGCATTCCTAAATAACAATATTTCCCCTTTTAGTCATTAGAAAAGGTCCAAACACTTTTGACATTTAATCTTTCACTTGCATTTTAACAGAGCACTACTTAATTTTGGGTCGCCTTTTATACACTTGGTACATTTTAAGTTGATTATACTGGAGATAGAAGGGGATTAGACTCTAGATGTGTGTTGTCCAATACCGTATCTTTAGCCACCAGTGGCTATTGAGCACTTGAAATGTGATTAGTCTGAATTGAGATCTATAAATAGAAAATTCACACTGGATTTTGAAGACTTAGTATGGAAAGAAAAATGTTAAAATATCTCAATTTTTTTCATATTGATTGCATGTTGAAATATTTTTGACATTGTGTTAAAATATATTGAAAAATTATCCTCATTTTGCCATTGTTTAATGTGGCTACTAGTAAATCTAAAATTACATAGGACAGCATGACTCTTGACTTCCTGAGGAATAACTGAAAGCATATAAAATATCTAAAAATTAAACATGTTAATACTTTCTCCTCCTGAAACTTCTTGTGACTAAGATAAGGGTTATCTTGCTAAAATTCAAGGCCAATGGGTAAAAAGGTGAGTAAAATTTCTTTAATGAACTGTTCTTGAGTACTTCAGATGCATTGAATATTTTGCAAAATGTACTGTGCAACACTTTCTTGATATAGGTAGGGTAGATTTGGATGCCAAATCGACATAGTTATATTGGTTTAATTTTTAGTAACATTTAAGACTCATATATTCATATTTTCTTTTTTTTTTTTTTTTTTTTTTTTTTTTTGAGACGGAGTCTCGCTCTGTCACCCAGGCTGGAGTGCAGTGGCCGGATCTCTGCTCACTGCAAGCTCCGCCTCCCGGGTTTACGCCATTCTCCTGGCTCAGCCTCCCGAGTAGCTGGGACTACAGGTGCTCGCCACCTCGCCCGGCTAGTTTTTTGTACTTTTTAGTAGAGACGGGGTTTCACCGTGTTAGCCAGGATGGTCTCGATCTCCTGACCTTGTGATCCGCCCGTCTCGGCCTCCCAAAGTGCTAGGATTACAGGCTTGAGCCACCGCGCCCGGCCATATATTCATATTTTCTAAAGTAAAATGCTCTTTTTTTTATTTTTTATTTTTTGAGACGGAGTTTTGCTCTTGTTGCCCAGGCTGGAGTGCAATGGCATGATCTCGGCACAAGGCGACCTTCCGGCTCCTCCTCCTGGGTTCAAGGGATTATCCTGCCTCAGCCTCCCCAGGAACTGGGATTATAGGCATGTGCCACCATGCCCGGCTAATTTTGTGTTTTTAGTAGAGATGGGGTTTCTCCATGTTGGTCAGGCTGGTCTCAAACTCCCGACCTCAGGTGATGCGCCTGCCTTGGCCTCCCAAAGTGCTGGGATTACAGGTGTGAGCCACCGTACCCAACCAAATGCTCTACTTTTAGTTTACAAATGTACATGATGTTCAGAAAATATTTCCAGTTGTATTTTAACAGTTGGCTAGCAACAGAAAAGGAAAATATCTGAGTCTAGCTCTGCATTAAGTCAGTTCAATTAATGCGTACTACTTGAAGAAGCATACTTTTTGAAAATTAGTGGTCTGTAATTGTAATCTTGCAGTAGTTGTTTATTGAATACTAGCATAAGTAAGGATTGAATGGGATAATAAAGGTTGTCTTTGCCCTTGAGGAACTCAGACTCATTGAGGGGGGTACCATTCCTTGAATGTTTCCTCTTTTTCTCCAGCAAATATACACATTCAAAACATCAACAAGCAAACTCAGAGAGGACCAGCCTGGCTGAGAGGAGTTGACCATCCCCCTCAGGACTGACTTCCTTTCCTTCAACATTATAATTAAAATCCTAGACTATATAGAAGTGACAGGTATGCTCTCTCTGCATTTATTATTATGGGAGGTGTTTTACTTGGAAGCAGTACTTCCTCCATGTTAAGTGCTTTAAGCTCTGGGCCGGGCGCGGTGGCTCAAGCCTGTAATCCCAGCACTTCTGGGAGCCTGTGATGGGCTGGATCACGCAGGTCGGGAGATCGAGACCATCCTGGCTAACACCGTGAAACTCGCCTCTACTAAAACTACAAAAAATTAGCTGGGCGAGGTGGCGGGCCTGTAGTCCTAGCTACTCGGGAGGCTGAGGTCGAGAATGGCGTGGAACCCGGAGGCGGAGCTTGCAGTGAGCTGAGATCCGTGCCACTCTAATTCCAGCAGCCCTAGGGCTGGGCAGTGACTCTGTCTCAAAAAAAAAAGTGCTTTAAGCTCTGAAGGGCCATCTTAATCCATTCCCTCTGACCTCAGAGGTTGTCAAGACCTATAGAAGAGTTTCTATCAAGCCACATTAGGAAAAATGTGGATGTCTACTTTTTGGCTTCACTTTTTTTAGGATTTGTATTTAAGGTAATTTCTTTGAGAACAGGTGAAACGGTTTAATTAAAAAAGAAAGGGTTATTCAGCTAAGCTACTAATTTTTGTGAATACCTACATGTCTTATATATGATCTGATGGGCAGAGAAGGCATACTAGCTGTAAATTAGGATTAAATCCCGGTTTTATAATTACCACGTATGGAATTTGCCAAAATAAACTACTCTGAGTCTTGGTTTCCTTATCCATAATGTAGGGTTAATAAAACTTGCAGTATAAGCTAATGTTTTAGGATGCATTTGGAGACTGCATTATAAGGTTACAGAGAGGATAACAACAGAAACATCTGAGAGCTAACTTTGTGCCTGACACTGTGCTAAGAGATTTCAAGTATTAATATAATAAAGAGGTTAGACAAACAGCAAGCATCATGTCTAGCATATAATATGCAATCAATTAAAATTTCCATTTATCTTCCTCTCAGTTTTAATTTCTCATTTAATTTACTTTCAGACAAATAGTCATGTAGCTTCATGGTTCTCAAACCTGGCTGATCATTTTATATATAGCTTTGAACTTTCAAAAAATACTGATGCCCAGACTGTACTCCAAACCAATTAAATTACAGCCTCAGGTGCAGCTGAGTTTGAGAATCATGGATTACCTTTTCTTGAACTCCTTAAGTTAGGGAATACATACTGCCTTCCTAGTTTTGTCAAATTGACTCAAATTTGCCAACTTATAAGCATCCAGCTATTGTAAAGAGCCTGGTATATCGTGGAGTTTCAGGATATCTATTTCATAGTTTTCCCCCTGTGGTCTTGCAGAATGGAATTAACCTGAATTCAGCAAAAGAGCTCTTTAAAACTCCTAACAGCAGGTGTCATCTTTGAAATTCCCTTGTCAGAAAAGGAAATGATTTCTTAGTGATATGCTTGACTTCTGTTGATCACTATTTGCTCTTTTAAAGTGTCCAAAGATGTTTTAATAGATAATTGGTATTTGTTGTTTTCTTTATTAAAGTATAATCTACATGTAGCACAAGAATGGCCATAGCAGTTTTATTCATAACAGCCCCAAACTAGCAACAGCCCAAATGTTCACCAACAAGCAAGTGAATGGACAAATTATGGTGTGTTCATACAATGGAACACCACTCGACAATAAAGAGGAACAACCTATTGATCATCAACATGGATGAATCCCAGAGACATGTTAAGTGAAAGATGTCAAAGGAGTATATATTATATGATTCCATGCATATGAAGTTTACTAGCATAGAAAACTTTTCTATGGTGATAGAAATCCCAGGAATGGTAGCCTCAAGGTTGAGGGGAGTAACGGTAAATTTTGAGCACATTTGCAGGGGTAATAGTGCTCTATATCTTGAGTTGGGTGATAACACAGATGTATCCACTTTTCAAAACTTGACCAATTATACATTTTAAGATTTATGTAGTTTAGTGTAAGTAAATTATACCTCAATAAATAGATTTTAAAATATCGTTGAGAGTTTAAAAAATGGAACTTCATTTGCCCATCTCCAGTCTTTTGGCTTCTCTTCCTCTGTGGTAAAAATTGCTGACTCTACTTGCAAGATCTTATTTGTAAGTTCTTACTGTTGCATGATTTTATTTATAATTCTAATAATGAAATTACTTTTTAAAAACTTATTTCTCTTTCAATTCCAGGCCAAAATTGATCTTTCTCAAGATTCTCTTAGTTTACAAACTGAGGTCTGTCATCCTCTGGTCATTGAAGTGAAGTCTGCTAAGGACATGTCCTGTAAACAGGATTGACATTTCCTGGGGCCCTCTCAAGAATCTCTCTGAGCTTCCCTTTCCATTTATGACCATTTAGATGCTTACAAGATGCTTTTCTCTGACTTCTTCAGCTCCAACTGCTCCTTTCCATTACCCTAAAGCTGTGGATCACAAAGTGTTCTCCAGACCAGCAGTATATGCACCACTTGGATCTTATTAGAAATGCAGGTTTTCGAACCCCACCCATGACCTACTGAAACAGAACTCTGAAGGTGAGGCCTAGAAACCAGGTTTTAACCAATGTGCCAAGTGATTCTAATGCTTGCTATCAATCATTTGGGAACCATTGCCCTAAACTCAGTTGCTGCTTCTGCTTCATCTCCTGTTGACTCAATTTCCTGAATTGTTTCCATTATAAAAACAAAGCAAAACAAGACATTTACCTATATTATTAATCACAAATAAGTTCCCTACCCTGTGGGGTCACAATTTGGGCTTTGGATATCTAATTCTGCATCAAGTACATATCTCTGTCTTCATGATCTCAACAAATTATTAGATATATCAGTAACTTCCATATATGCTCTCATTTTGTAGTTTCAGTGTCACTATTTCCATTTAATGGATAGGGAAATAGGGGCTCAGGAAAGAGAAGTGTATTATCCAAGACAAAAGTAACATGGGCTGCATTCAATTAGGGCTTCTCATTTCCAGCTAAGACACCTTGCACCATAATAAAGCAGCCTGTAACTAAATTTGCCATAAAAATATATCTAAAATCTTAATTAAGTTTGAATAGCTTGGTCTTAGTTGAAAGTTATTTCTAATTCATTCACAAGTAGCTTTTAAAAGGGATATGTTTATGTTAAACAATAGAAGGTCTCCAAATCCTATCAGATAACTGTATCCTGTCTTTAAAAATGTAATTTTTGATATCTACTGCCTGAATTAAATTGCTTTGTTGTACTTTCCCTCAGAGAAATAGAATGGACCAAAGCAGTTCAAATATTTTAATATTTCTCTGGAGTTTGGCTGCTGCGATGTAAACAACTATTGATATCACTAATAAATAAATAATGTATATTTATTGAGGTTTAGTCAATAGAGCGATTACTTATAAGAGGCATGTAGTACTTAATTATCATCCTCTTTACCAAACTCCAACTTAACTTCGGACAATACAATTAAGAGTTGTGTTCAGATGACTTTAAAAACAGGTGCATGGTACAACATGTTCTTGTTGTTAACCATTTTATTTAATGGCCAAACTTCTTTTGGGTCAGTTTTGATAACTCCTCTCCAATTTCATCAACAATGAGGGAAATGTAATTTCAAGGCAAGCATTGAGCACTAAGTATATTAGGCAAGAGTGGGCTTGTTTATTTAAGGCCTTACAGCTCCCAGAAATAGAATGTTTACAAGGTGTAATCACCTTATATTTCAGGACCCTGTTTTTCCAGAATTGTTTTCTTTTCCCAGAAAATTTTTACTCTCTACTTATTTGTATTTAGCTGTTCTTTACTAAAGTATAGCTCTATCATAGCAGAAGATTGTGCCTTCTTCATCTCTGTATCTTACATTTCTTAGCATGGTAGATGTTCAATTGGAATGTGATTTCAGAGAGTGCCTGTGTTTCAGTCTTGATCCAATATTGATGAACTTAATGTGTTAATCTATTATAAGCAAAGATTTTCAGGTCAAACTTGGTTTGAAATACAGACTGTTCCTCACAGAAAATATGACTTTGAACAACCAAGTCTGCTTAAAGTCAGCTATTAAAAGTATATATTTGATGCAGCTAGTTTTTTCTTAAGATATTTTATAAAGTCTTTAAAGTGATATGTGGAAGAATGTAGTAAAGCACTTTAGTTAGAGCAAAAAGGATTGTTTTCCCTATTAGCCCAAAATACCATATGCCTAGAATCATTAGGAATTAACTGCAACATAGTGGACAAACATTATTACTATGTGCCAGTGTTTCATGACTTCCTCAGATTATTCAAATGGTATCCTACTTGGTCCAATTCAACTCTTCTTTTCTTCCACAAACCTTTCACTTATTTTACATGGATGACTTTTGTTTCTGAACTGAACTTTTATGCAATTACAGTTTCATAATAGAATTTGACATTGATTTTATACTGCCTACAATATTGTTTATTTAATTCTTAGTACAAAAATAATAAAAATGAGCAAGTCAGCTTCTATTTATTGAAAGCATACTGTGAAAAACACTTCATAGATATCTCATTTCACCTTCAAAATTCTGTAAGTTGTTTTATTATATTCATTTTGTATAGGAGTAAATTGTGGCTTAGAGAGGTGAAGTGACTTGCCCAAATTAAACAGCTAGTAAGTAACAGAACTGGGACTTGAAGTCAGATCTGTTTGATTTCAAAGGGTACATCTTTAACCAGCATACAAAGGTGTGGGGTCATTCAGGTCAGGGCCTTTGTCTCTGGTTTCTCTTAAGACTGGTGAAAGCAGGAGCATATGAGTTTTTTTTTTTTTTCTTTTTTTTCAAAGTATTATCACAGGCAGTGATCACAACTAGATAATTAGCCTGAGTAAATGTTAATTTTGTAACAGTGATAGCCTAAATAGAGATTGTGATTCCACTGTAATAATACACAGAGTACCAAATGTATGTTGAGAAACTATGCCACAGTCATTTTATTGAAATATGATCTATTTTTGCCAAGCTGATCTATATTAGCTTAAACTTGAACTTTGAAGGCAGACAAAACAGAATCATATGATCATCCTAAAGACTACTTCCTCCCTCTAGTGACCAGGAATGGGAATATCATAGCTACAGGCATTTAGAAAACTTGATTCTCAATGTATATGCATACCTCCCTCTAGGGGGTATTTGGGAAATTTCCAGGAGTAATTTTGGTTATTACGATGAATAGGGCTGCGGCTGGTATTCATTAAGGGCGTTGGGGATGCTAGACATCGTGAATGTGAGGGATAGTACCCTATATAAAATAATTTTCCTGGCCGGGCGCGGTGGCTCAAGCCTGTAATCCTAGCACTTTGGGAGGCCGAGACGGGCGGATCACGAGGTCAGGAGATCGAGACCATCCTGGCTAACACGGTGAAACCCCGTCTCTACTAAAAAATACAAAAAACTAGCCGGGCGAGGTGGCGGGCGCCTGTAGTCCCAGCTACTCGGGAGGCTGAGGCAGGAGAATGGCGTAAACCTGGGAGGCGGAGCTTGCAGTGAGCTGAGATCCGGCCACTGCACTCCAGCCCAGGCGACAGAGCCAGACTCCGTCTCAAAAAAAAAAAAAAAAAAAAATTTTCCAGCTCAAAACATTCATGTAGATGAAAAATTCATTATTTTTTAAGTCTAGAATATAGCAGTTCAGTCATGTTTCACTTAACAATGAGGATACATTCTGAGAAATGTGTCGTTAGGCAATTTCGTCATTGTGTGAACATTATACAGTATACTTACACAAACCTAAATGCTATAGCCTACTACACATGTAGGCTCTATGGTATAGCCTATTGCTCCTAGGCTACAAGCCTGTGCAGCATATTACTGTACTGAATTCTATAAGCAATAGGAACACAATGGCAAGTATTTGTGTAACTAAACATATCTAAACATAGAAAAACTACTGTAAAAAGATAGCATAAAAGATTTTAAAATGGTATACCTGTATAGGACACTTACCATGAATGGAGCCTGCAGGACTAGAAGTTGATCTGGGTGAGTCAGTGAGTGAATGGTAAGCGCATGTGAAGGTCCAGGACATTACTGTACACTACTTGATACGGTTTGGCTGTATATCCCCACCCAAATCTCATCTCAAATTGTAATCCTCATGTGTCAGAGGGGCCTGGTGGGAGGTGATTGAATCATGGGGGCAGACTTCCCCCTTACAGTTCTTTTGATAGTGAGTTCTCATGAGATCTGGGGGTTTAAAAGTGTGTGGCTTGCTCGCTCTCTCTCCTTCTGTCTCTCATGCTTTGTTATGGTAAGATGTGCCTTACTTCCCCTTCACCTTCTGTCTTGATTGTAACTTTCCTGAGGGCTCCCCAGGCATGCGGAACTGTCAGTCAATTAAACCTCTTTTCTTTATAAATTACCCAGTCTCAGGTAGTTCTTTATAGCAGTGTGAAAATGGACTAATATGCTACTGTACATTTTATAAGCATTGTACACTTTGGGACACTAAATTTATAAAAAAATTTTTTCTCCAATAATAAATTAACCTTACCTTACTGTAAATTTTTACTTTATAATGTTTTAACTTTTTAGAACTTTTTGACTCTTTTATAATACCATTTAGCTTAGAACACAAATATTGTACAGCTGTACAAAAATATTTATATCTTTATAAGCTTTTTCTAATTTTTCTTTTAACTTTTTAAACTTTTTTGTTTAAAATGAAGACAAAAACACACACATTAGCCTAGGCACACCCAGGCTCAGGATTATCAATATCACTGTCTTCTACCTCAACATCTTGTCCCAATAGAAGGTCTTCAGAGGCAATAACACAGAGTTTTCATCTTCTGTGATAAAAATGCCTTATTCTGGAATACCGCCTGAAGGATCTGCCTGAGGCTATTTTATAGTTAAGTTTTCTTTTTAATAAGTAGAAAAAATATACTTTACAATAACATATAGTAAATACATAAGCCAGTAACATAGTTGTTTATGTTTTATCAAGTATTATGTACTGTACCTAATTGTATGTGCTATACTTTTATATGATTAGCAGTGTAGTAGGTTTGTTTGTAACGGCATTACCACCAATGCATGAGTAATGAGTTATACTATGACGTAATGAGGGCTACAACATTACTCAGGCTATGATGACACTAAGCAACAGGAAATTTTCAGCTCCATCATAATTTCACTGTTGGATATGTGATCCGTCATTTGCTGAAATATCATTATGTGGCACATGAATATTTCACATATGAAAACAAAAAATTTGCACTTTTTAGATATGTGTTGTATTTTTACAAGTGATTTATTTCATCTGCTCTCAAAGTATTGAATGTAAGATAAGCCATTAGTAAACACTAAGAAAGAGAGAAAAAGAAAGAAAAGAACTTTCAGTTAAACTGTGACACAAAGCTTTCTAATTCTTAGGATTTTTATTGCATACATATTGAAAGACCTTTTGATTTTAAAAATGTAGTTTTAAAAATATATATATCACTCATAGGTATATATACAAAGTAAATTATCAGTGAAATAAACTAGTTTCACTATAAACTAGTTTCACTATTCTAGTTATTTTCCCATTTATAATAGTAATCAATTTCTATTCAAAATTCTTGAATAATTTTGATGATGACAATATATCTTAGTAGAATGTTCTAGTACTAATAACAGTATGCTTCTGGGATTTTTTCCCCCTAAGCCTCCAGTACTCATTCTGCAAGTTTTGGTGCTGGCACTTTCTTGATCTTACCAGAAGATATCAACATAATATTTTCAGGGAACAAATAAGACTGATTTTCCTTCCTCGAATGGCTCTTAAAGAGTTTACTGATTGAAACGTCAAGAGGTTGCAGTTGTCCAATCATGTCGGCAAGACTAATAGCCAAGTTCACACCTCCTGGATGACTAGTATGCCATGACTGCTGTTCTGCTGGTAGCAGTTGTAAGACACCATTGATTATATCATGGATAGTCATTTCAGAGACGTTAAAATGTGGAAGAACAAACTGGGTTAAAAAGGGAGAAGGCTGGGAACCCTGCATGGGGCTACTGCATACCAGGACTCGTTCCTGACTCCCACTGGCTCCAGGGGAATGGGTGAGTTGAACTGGCAAGGAGCAACCTACTCTCACGCAGCCTCTGGAACCCTGGCAGAAGGGAACCCCTTGATCACCATGGACACTCAAGTTGGCAGAGAGAGCTATTTAGAGAAGGGTTAGGGGCAGCAAGTCGGCTGATGCAGAACCCAGGGTTTCATGTGGGAGCATCTGTAGCAGAGTACAACCAAGGATGGCTATCCCCTTTAGGCTCGACTTGCTCCCATAGGAGATGTTAACCCTAGAGGAACTGTCAGATCTGAACTCTGCAGAGTGGTCTTGCCTGTCAGACAGGGCAGGTCTGACCTGAGCACCCCTTGATTTGCTGGCCTCTCCTGGGGCCCCAGCCTGGCTACTCCTGCTTGCAGGGTGGTCTCGGGTTCCCTGGGGGCCCATACCATACTTTCTGTGCTGGCGGACCATGCTTAACCAGCAGAGAGCTCCAGTGGGATGGCCACTACAGCCATGTGCCAGCCTGCATGCTGTCTCCTCATACTGCAGCTTCCCCTGGGCTCACAGCAACTCCCCACATTGCTTTGCTAGCACGTCTGTATGGGCAGATTTTGCTTTCATTGCCCCCCAGGCATGTGGGAGTGCTGTTTACTCCCCTCCCCCTGATGACTGCCATTGTAGACAGAGCCTTGGTGGAAACAGAGTCATAACAAAAAATCTCCTGAACCACAGCAAAATCAAATTAGAAATCAAGACAAATAAATTCACTCAAAACCATACAATTACATGGAAATTGAATAACTGCTCCTGAATGACTTTTGAGTAAATAATGAAATTAAGGCAGAAATCAAGAAGTTCTTTGAAACTAATCAGAATAAAGATACAACATACCAGAATCTCTGGGACACAGCTAAGGCAATGTTAAGAAGGAAATTTATAGCACTAAATTCCCACATCAAAAAGTTAGAAAGGTTTTAAGTTAAAAGCCTAATTATCACAAGTAAAAGAAATAGAGAACCAGGAGCAAACAAATCATAAGCATGCAAAAGACAATAAATAACCAAAATCAGGGCTGAACTGAAGGAGATTTAGACACAAAAAGACATTTCAAAGATCAACAAATCCAGGAGCTGGTTTTCTGAGAACATTAATAAAACAGACCATTAGCTAGACTAATAGAGACAAAAAGAAGATTCAAATAAACACAATCAGAAGTGACAAGGAGGATATTACCACTGACCCTACAGAAATACAAACAACCATCAGAGAATATTATGAACACCTCTATGCTCATAAAGTAGAAAATCTAGAAGAAATGGATAAATTCCTGGATACATACAACCTCCTAAGACTTAACTAGGAAGAAACTGAATCCAAGAACAGACCAATAGTGAGTTCTGAAATTTAATCAGTAATAAAAAGCCTACCAACCAAAAAAACGCAAAAAACAAAAAAACCCACAACCAGAGAGATTTACAGCTGAATTCTACCAGATGTACAAAGAAGAACTAGTATCATTCCTACTGAAACTATTCAAAAAATAAAAAATAAAAAAATAAAAAGGAGGGAATCCTCCCTAATTTATTCTATGAGGTCAACATCATCCTGATACCAAAACCTGGCAGAGATACAACAAAAAAAGAAAATTTCAGGTCAATATCTTTGCTGAACATCAATGCAAAAGTTCTCCACAAACTACTAGCAAACCAAATCCAGGAGCACATCAAAAAGCTTATCTACCATGATCAAAACGGCTTTATCCTTGGGATGTAAGGTTGGTTTAACAAACACAAATCAATGATGTGATTCATCACATAAACAGAACTGAAGACAAAAACCATATGATTATACTAATAGATGCAGAAAAGGCCTTCAATAAAATTCAACACTCCTTTCATGTTAAAAACTCTCAATAAAGTAAGTATTGAAGGAATATACCTCAAAATAACAAGAGCTATCTATGACAAAGCCAACATCATAATGAATAGGCAAAAGCTGGACACATTCTTCTGGAAAAGCAGCACAACACAAGGATGCTCACTCTCTCCACTCCTATTCAACACAGCATTGGAAGTCCTGGCCAGGGCAATCAGGCAAGAGAAAGAAATAAAGTGCATCCAAATAGGAAGAGAGGAAGTCAAATGATCCTGCTTTGCAGACTACATGATCCTGTATCTAGAAAACCCCATAGTCTCAGCCCCAAAGCTCCTTAAGCTGATAATGTCAGCAAAGTCTCAGGATACAAAATCAATGTGTAAATATCACTAGCATTCCTACACACCAAAAACAGTCAAGCTGAGGGCCAAATCAGGAGGGAAATCCCATTCACAATAGCCACACACACACACACAAAAAAAGTACCTCGGGAGGCTGAGGCAGGAGAATGGCGTGAACCCGGCAGGCAGAGCTTGCAGTGAGCCGATGTTGCGCCACTGCACTCCAGCCTGGGCAACAGAGTGAGACTCCATCTCTAAATA
This sequence comes from Papio anubis, assembly GCF_008728515.1. Taxonomy (NCBI): domain Eukaryota; kingdom Metazoa; phylum Chordata; class Mammalia; order Primates; family Cercopithecidae; genus Papio; species Papio anubis. The sequence continues at coordinate 146,893,285 of NC_044981.1, forward strand.
AATAAATAAATAAATAAATAAGCATCTAGGAATACACCTAACCACGGAGGTTCAAGTTCTCTACAAGGAGAATGACAAAACACTGCTCAAAGAAATCAGAGATGAAATAAAGGAAAAACATTACACACTCATGAGTAGGAAGAATCAATATTGTTATAATGGCCCTACTGCCCAAAGCAGTTTATAGATTCAATGCTATTCCTATTAAACTACCATTGACATTCTTCACAGAACTAGAAGAAACTCTTTTAAAACTCAAATGGAAGTCAAAAGAGCCCAAATACACAAGGAAATCCTAAACAAAAAGAACAAATATCGAGGTATCACACTACCCAACTTCAAACAATAATACAGGGCTACAGTAACCAAAACAGCATGGGACTGATACAAACACAGACACGTAGACCAATGGAACATAATACAGAACTCAGAAATAAGACTGCATACCTACAGGTATCTGATCTTCAACAAACCTGACAAAAACAAACAATGATGAAAGGATTCCCTATTCAATAGATGGTACTGGGATAACTGGCTAATCATATGCAAAAGATTGAAACTGGACCCCTTCCTTATACTATATACAAAAATTAAATCACGATGAATTAAAGACTTAAATGTAAAACCCAAAACTATAAAAACCCTGGAAGACAACCTAGGCAATACCATTCTGGACATAGGAATGGACAAAGATTTCATGACAGAGACACCAAAAACAATTGCAACAAAAGCAAAAATTGACAAATGGTATCTAATTAAATGAAAGAGCTTCTGCCCAGCAAAGAAAACCATCAACAGAGTGAAAAGACAATCTACAGAATGGGAGAAAATGTTTTCAAACTATGCATGTGACAAAAGTCTAATATCCAGCATCTATAAAGAACTTAAATTCACAAGAAAAAACAACTCTATTAAAAAGTGGGCAAAGGACATGGACAGACACTTCTTAAAAAGACATACATGCAGCCAATATTCATATAAAAAAAAAACTCAACATCACTGATTATTAGAGAAATGCAAAGCAAAACCACAATGAGATACTATCTCATACCAGTCAGAATGGCTATTATTAAAAAGTAAAAAAATAACAGATGCTGGCGAGGTTGTGGAAAAAAAGTAATGCTTATACACTGTTGGTGAGAGTACAAATTAGTTCATTTATTGTGGAAGATAGTGTGGTGATTCTTCAGAGACCTCAAAACAGATATATTGTTTGGCCAAGCAATCCCATTAATAGGTATTTACTCAAAGGAATATAAATCGTTATATCATAAAGACACATGCATGTCTATATTCACTGCAGTGTTATTCACATAGCAAAGCCATGGAATCAACCTAAATGACCATCAATGATAGGCTAAAGAAAATGTGGTACATATACACCATAGAATACTATGCAGCCATACAAAAGAATGAGATCATGTCCTTTGCAGGAACATGGATGGAGCTGTAGACCATTATCCTTAGCAAACTAAAGCAGGAACAGGAAACCAAGTATCACATATTCTCTTACAGGTGGGGGCTAAATGATGAGAACACATGGATGAACAACACACACTGGGGTTTATCTAAGGGTGGAAGGTTGGGAGAGGGAGAAGATAATGAAAAATAACTCATAGGTACTAGGTTTAATATCTGGGTGATGAAATAATCTGTACAATAAACCCCAATGACATCTTTACCTATATATTCTGCACATATGCCCATGAACTTAAAAGTTAAATAAAAAGAAATGTGGGGAAAAAAGGTGTGTCTTATAATCAAAGAGATGTAAATGTGAATTGGGGAAATTCTGTCCTTTTCCTCCAGAACTTTATCATAAAGCTGCTCAAAATTTCAGAAAATCTATCTCAGAAAAGCATTGCTGCTTATGTCTTTAGTACCTTACACCTATATCAAGTTGCATCAGTAGTTTCATACACTAGTGAGTCTACAGGTATAACCATCTAATTTATCATGCCATAAAGTGTTGGCATGTCAAAGCATTTATATTTTAAAATAGATATTTAAAAAATTACGTTCCTTTTATTTTTCCTTTAAATTACAGCTAAGTTATTATAATGACTTTAAAAAATGTGCATGTTGATATACAATATGAATTTCAAGAAAGGAAAACATGTTATAAAAATAAATGTTATATCTGGCCAGGCCCGGTGGCTCACAGCTGTAATTCCAGCTCTTTGGGAGGCCAAGGCGGATCACCTGAGGTTGGGAGTTCGAGGCCAGCCTGGCCGATATGGTTGAAATCCTGTCTCTACTAAAAAAAAAAAAAAAATTATCCGGGCATGGTGGCAGGCGCCTGTCATCCTAGCTACTTGGGAGACTGAGGTGGGAGAATCGCTTGAAACCAGGAGGTGGATGTTGCAGTGAGCCAAGATCTTGCCATTGCACTCCAGCCTGGCCACGACAGAGTAAGACTCCATCTAAAAATAAAATCAAATAAAAATAAAAGTAAAAAATAAATGTTATATCTGATGAGTTGAGAACTATTAAGGTATTGAAACAGAGAATCATGAATTCTTGTTTCTCTTTAGTAACTGGGCACTTCCTCAACAATTGTCACTAATTTTATGGATGGGGGCAGGCTATAGACTGAATGTCTTTGTCCTCCTCAAATTAATATATTGAAACCTAATCCCCAATGTGAGAGTATTTGGAGATAGGGTCCTCTGGGAGGCAATCAGTGCCCTATAAAAGAAACCTCTGGTTAGAGCCCTATGAGATTAGTGCCATTATAAAAGAAACCCCAGAGAGATCCCTCACTCCTTTTTCCATGTGAGGACACAGCAAAACAAAACAAAACAAAACACAAAAACCAACAAACTATAGTCTAAGAACCAGGATGCAGGCCCTCACCAGACACCAAATCTGCTGGTGCCTTGATCTTGGAATTCCCAGCCTTCAGAACTGTGAGAAGTAAATTACTGTTTACAAGCCACCCACTCTATGGTATTTTGTTACAGCAGCCTGAATGGACTAAGACAGGTAAAGGAAAAGAAGATAAAGAAGAAAGTTCAACATTAAATTGGGATGGTCATGCAGTCTTATTTCTAAGAAGGTGGTTTTTCATGTTATAGGTTGTGTAAGGTTGCAGAATAGTACGGTGAATGAGTGCACAGGCTCTCTAGTCAGATTACCTCGTTCAAATTGTGGCTCCACTACTTGCTGTGTAATCTTCGATAAACCACTTTATTTCTCATTGCCTCAATTCCTTCTGAGGCATAGTGAAGTGGAGGTCATAATATCACCTCACAGGGTCCTGGTAAAAATTAAATGAGATACACATTTAAGCGCATAAAAGTATATGGTATATAGAAAACACTAAATAAATGTAAGCTATAATGAACCAGAAACTATATCATTCTGAAAAAGAAACTGCTGGCCAAAGATGTAACAATAGGGGATATTTCACAAATTTTCCAATCTTTACTGTATACTTTAGTAAAGTCATTCCTGTTAGACTGTATTAATTTATGTTTGAACTTCCAGTAAATCTTTCCTCCTTGCAAATAAAAACTACCTCATGGATTTTCATGGCATTTTCTATCGTTATTTTTCCATAGAATCATAAGTCACTGATGTAGTTTTTTCTGTGTAGTAAGGTTTATTGCCAATTTCCAGTAGAATAGACTTTACTGTGTACAAAATATATATTATTCTAATATGCAAAAAATGTAAAATATAACTCATAGCTACTATTATATATCCACACACCTCAAAATGAAACACAAGGATAGTCACACTATTCATATTGGTAAAATCTTTCAAAATTTTTATTTAAATTTAAATTTTCACTTAAATATCAAGATTCATTAAAACATTCTATGAGACAGTAACTGGGCTGTACTATCATAGATGCTACAGAAGCTGCTATGCAGTCATCATTATCTAGCTGGGATAAAATTGACCTTAATGAAACAACCAATAAAGTTAAAAAGTAGAGGATAAATAACTACGGTCATTTGCTGTATAACATTTTGGTCAAAGATGAACTGCATATACAAGTGTGGGACCATAAAATTATAATACTCTATTTTTACTGTATCGTTCTTATGTTTAGATACAAAAATACTTACCATTATGTTACAAGTGCCTACAGTATTCAGTTCAGCAACATGCTGTTCAGGTTTGTAGCCTAGGAGCAATATGATATACTATTTAGCTTAGATGTGTAGTAGGCTATTGCAGTTAGGTTTGATAGATGTACTATATGATGTTCCCATAATGACAAAATCCCTGTCGTTAAGTGAAACATAACTGTACTAAGTTGGATGGTAAAAGTCATAAGGGCTCTACAGAAATCAGAAGACTGTCAAAATGGCAAGTAATCAAGGAAGGAGGTAAAGTAATTAAAGTGGGAGGAGGCAGTTTGCTAATTAATATATATGTGACCACGGGCATGTTAACTTCTCTGTGCTCACTGGGTCTTTGTTTATAAAATCTAATGTATTTAAACTGCCTAGTACAATCTACATGAACTGAGTGTTAAAGAATGGCCAGGTGGTTATGAGTGAAAAATGATTCAGGTAACAGAGCTAATAAAAGCTAGAGATGGGAATGCTTTGAGTAGTAGAGATATAAATCTTTAAAAAATTTTGGCACACATAGAAAGAAAAACAAGTTCACATGTAATTTTATATTTTTCTATAAATTTATATAATAGCAAACTTCTTTTTTCCTCCTGCATGGAAAAGTAACTTTCATTCAGTATTCCCTGCTTCTCTTCAACTTGGCTCAGGTTATAATGGAAAAGAGTTACTCTTTCAACAGCGCAAAGATTCTTTGGAAAAGAAACAGAGCAGTGTCAATAATTCAAAGTCACAAAGTCAATTATAACACACTGTTTACTTGTTTACAAAGATGATACCTCAACAGATTGACTTCACCACACAAATAAAAAAAGAGCGTTTATTAAGACAAAGAGGAAAGAGGGAGAGAAAAATAATTGCTCTCTGTTGTGTGAATCTTGTTTGCTATTTCTTATGGGATAACTGATTAGCTGGCAGGCAGTAAAGAGGTCATTCTGGACACATTGTCCTTGGTAGGCTGACTAGGCATACAAAAAACCCTGCAAGGCAGGCTGTTTCTCTGTATTATCTGCCAGTGACCTTCCATCAGTACTTTATCTTAGTTGAACCAGAGCTACACTCCTTCCCTCGCTAGAAGTCTTAGTATATATGCTGCATTCCTCTAAATCCTTTTTTTCTAAACCTGTACTTCTGAGTCTGTATTTGAAAGTGATCATAATCTGGGGTGCTCAAAATGGAGTTTCTTTTACAAAGAGTTATAATCATAACCGTTTATTCGAATATAAATGTAAGACGTTAAACATAAATATGCAAAATTTACATTTCCCTTTGGTCTTGCATTTTTCCAAGGATTAACACCATTATTCTCCAACAAACTAACATATTGTACTGGTAATCACTATCAAATGAATTGTAAGGGCTAACTGACTTGAACAGACAATAACTAACCTTACTTTTAAAGTAAATATTTTAAGAGACAATAGCATAGATGCCCCCGCACATAGCTGATTATTGCTCCTGTGCTGCAGTGAATTACCACATGAACACATTTTGGCAAAGATTTGTTAGCTTCACGTCTACAGGCATTATGAAGCAGGAAACACTTTTAGATTAAGATTGTAACCTGAGGAAAAGAACATATGCATCAGTTTAGAAATTAAAATCCCCTGAGATATTTCTTTCAGTACCGCTTAAAAGCCTCAATTTGTGCTCCTGTGCCAGTCACCTCTACGTAAGGAAAAACATTTTGCTACTCTTCATTAGTTAAAAGTGAAGAGGAAATATTGACCACTTGCTTTGTAGATGTTGGCCAAATTATATAAACTTTAAAATCTGTAAGACAAATTGAAATATTCCTTTATTATGTCTTGTTAGGAGGAGAGAAGTTTGCCTTTCAGCTGCTCCTTAATTTAAAAAATAACACTAAACATAGTAACACTTCTCTTTAAAAATCAAACTCTGCTCATCTAAATTCTTTGGTAATAGCCAAGAATCCATACCTTAAAGAAGGAAAGCCTGTGAGTTTGTGAATCCACTTTCCTACTCACGAGAAGCCCTATGAACTGACTTGAATAGACAGTAACTAACCTTATTTTAAGAAACAATAGCTTAGGTGCCTTAGAAATTCATTCAGAGGCTTATAAATCCACATTAACACAGTTCTCACATGTTTGAGTCTGGTCTACATCCATTTACGTAAGTAAAACTCCCTTTCCAGATTGATGAAATTCTTTTTGTGACAAGAAGACAAAGGAATACGACGGATTGATAAGCGTAGTCACCGGCGCAGAGTTCTCGCGCGATGTTAGGACGCTACCGCTCTGACATCACCGGTTGCCATGGTAGCACCGCGGCTAGTAAAAGAGGGGTGGCGCTAGACGTTTCGGGCAGAGTGCGGCCGCTGCGGAGGACAAGGAACTCTCCCTCTACCGCCAGTCTGACTTCTACCAAAATGAGCGGCCTGGATGGGGGCAACAAGCTCCCTCTCGCCCAAACCGGCGACCTGGCTGCTCCCGACCATGCCTCAGGAGATCCGGACCTAGACCAGTGCCAAGTGCTCCATGAAGAAACCGAGGCGACACAGGTGATGGCGAACACAGGTGGGGGCAGCTTGGAGACCGCTGCGGAGGGAGGTGCATCCCGGGATCCTGTTGACTGCGGCCCCGCGCTCCGCGTCCCAGTTGCCGGGAGTCGCGGCTGTGTGGCGACCAAAGCCGGGCAGGAGGATGCTCCACCTTCTACGAAAGGTCTGGAAGCAGCCTTTGCCTCCGAGGCTGCTGATAACAGCCAGAAAAATGGCTGTCAGCTTGGAGAGCCCCGTGGCCCTGCTGGGCAGAAGGCTCTAGAAGCCTGTGGCGCAGGGGGGTTGGGGTCTCAGATGATAGCCGGGAAGAAGGCCAAGGAAGTGACGACTAAAAAGTGCGCCATGTCAGCAGCGGTGGAAAAGGAGGGAGAAGCAGGGGCGGTGATGGAGGAAAAGAAGGTAGTGCAGAAGGAAAAAAAGGTGGCAGGAGGGGTGAAAGAGGAGACACGGCCCAGGGCCCCGAAGATCAATAACTGCATGGACTCGCTGGAGGCCATCGATCAAGAGTTGTCAAACGTAAATGCCCAGGCTGACAGGGCCTTCCTTCAGCTTGAGCGCAAGTTTGGCCGCATGCGAAGGCTCCACATGCAGCGCAGAAGTTTCATTATCCAAAATATCCCAGGTTTCTGGGTCACTGCCTTTCGAAACCACCCCCAGCTGTCACCTATGATCAGTGGCCAAGATGAAGACATGCTGAGGTACATGATCAATTTGGAGGTGGAGGAGCTTAAACACCCCAGAGCAGGCTGCAAATTCAAGTTCATCTTTCAGGGCAACCCCTACTTCCGAAATGAGGGGCTCATCAAGGAATATGAGCGCAGATCCTCTGGGCGAGTGGTGTCTCTTTCCACTCCAATCCGCTGGCACCGAGGCCAAGATCCCCAGGCTCATATCCACAGAAACCGGGAAGGGAACACTATCCCTAGTTTCTTCAACTGGTTTTCAGACCACAGCCTTCTAGAATTCGACAGAATTGCAGAGATTATCAAAGGAGAACTGTGGCCCAATCCCCTACAATACTACCTGATGGGGGAAGGGCCCCGTAGAGGAATTCGAGGCCCACCAAGGCAGCCAGTGGAGAGCGCCAGATCCTTCAGGTTCCAGTCTGGCTAATCTCTGTCCTGTGAGAAGCTTCTGCACAAGTTTCCTTACCACCTCCTCTCGGACCTATGCTCGGCCAACAGCATGCAGGCTTCTGTCTGCTTTCTCTTCATACTGCGGATTATCTTTTCCTTTGGTTCTTCTAAATCTTCAGTAATCAGTTGCAAGATTATTGGCTTACCTGCCCATGCCATTTTTCCTCTGGACCTTCATGCCTTTCTGCATTGTGTTAACATGTTTCAAGTGCATGGCCTTCTACGGCTTCTATGCCAAACATGATACTATAGATGTACTGTACCATACTGCCTTTCTTTGCATGGCTTGGACCCTGTCTGTGACCGTGGTCTTCTCCCAGTTTAGGTGGTTCTGTACCACAAAGAATCTTGATACATCTTCACAAATAACTGACTGGGCTTCATACTTTATGCTGGCTGTGTACCTGATACCCATGTACTTATGGTAAGCTCTTTAGGTATTACCACTGCAAGACAAAACTGATATCTTAACCCAGCCGTCAACCCAAATTGGACATTCCAGACTACCACCAACTGGATCCCAGCTGCCTTCCTGGGCTTGTGCCATCCGCCCTACTGGTTATCTGGTAGAACAAGCTGGTGGCTGGTGGGTGACTGCTAGGAATGAATGAGGTAATAGATGAAAAGTGTTCTATGATATCACATTGGTGTTCCTGTACCTTTGGTTACTCTACATCATGACCAGCTACTGGTAAGTATGAAGCCTGTGCTATAGCCCAGCCCTACTTGCTCTCACCTTCTGGTTGAACTTTGCTTAGGCCACCATTGTCTGCCTTCAGGAACTCTCTGTAGACGTAGCTCCCAGGGAGCTCACAGGAACACCCCCTGCCACCAGGATGGGCAGTCATATGTGACAGTGCCCAAAGCAAGGCTGGAACGCAGTCCCTTCCAGCTTAGTCTTTCTGATTGCTAGCCAACAAACCATCCTTAATCTGAGCAACTTCTTTAGGCATTTCCTCTTTTCCCCGCCTGCTCCCACTCTGAACATGACAAAGTTGCCGGAGTTGGGGCATTGAGGAAGAGATATTTCTGGAATGTGAGACTTCTTATGCCTCTGTCTCTGTGTCTCTTTCTTTCTCTCCCTCCCCCTTCCCCTCTCCCTCCCATCCCTTCTTTTCTTCCCTTTCACTCTGAAGCAGTTTTAGCTTATGAACAGAAAACAAAACTGGCAAAGCAGACTTTTTGTTTAATTTGCTCTTTCCTTGATTGTGTTCAGAGAGGAAAGGTATGATTAAATGGGTTCCAGATCTCTTATTGCCCTTATTCCTCCACCCCACTTCCTTTAGCAAGGTCTGACAATTTCACAGGGAGACCTATAGGTTGTTTAGTTATAGGCAGTGTTCTTTTAGGCAGGTTTTGACATCTTTATCTTTTACCCTATCCATTCTACCAAAACCTGTGTATTTCTTGAGCTTTTAGTTTGAGAAGCTGGAAAGAGAGAGAAGGGCCTCACAGTGATGGGTTCAGGACAGGTCCTGAACAGGATGTGAGCGAAGGCAACCAAAACTTAGCTTCACTCCACTTTTCTAAAGATGGAAATGCTTTTTTAGGCCTTGGACTGCTTGGAAATGACCCAAGGGTAGCATTTTGTAGGTCATTCTTCTCCTTTGTACTACTTTGTTCCTGCCCTGATGTCCCATGTGTCTTCATCCTACTGCCTGGCTTTCTTGGCCCTCATTTCTCAGCTTCTGCATTTCCTTTCCTGCTCCTAACAAATGAAGAAGCAGGCTGCAGCCTGCATGGTGGAAGATCTCCAGCCTCCTTGTAGGGGATAAGGGGAATTTTTCCCTTTCGATTTTGAAGGCTTTGACCTAAGCTCCCTTAGGGTTGAGGAGGTCTGAACACACACAGTGGAGAGGTTAGTCTAGGTTGGGAAACTGAGTAAGTCCAGAGCAGAAATGAGCCTGCTGTGGAGTGGATTTGGAAAGGCCTACAGGAAAGACCCTGCAGGGTCAGGGGTGGGAGGGTAGGCCCCTGAGGTGCGCCCCAGGGAAGAGGAGCTGGGATTTAAATCGTATGCTTGGAGGAAGATTTTCCTTCAATTTTTCCTAAGTCCTTGAATTCACCAGTAGATTTTTGTAAACAAAACTGTAAGTCTGGGTGTTTCCTCTCGATTATCCTAGGAGTGACCTTTATATGTGTGGAAGATTAATGGTATATGCTCCTTATGTCACTGTTTTTGAGTAAAATCTATTTCCTTTCTCCGTTTCAGCCTATGACAAAATTGATGTTTACAGGCCTGCTTTTTGCTTATAATTGACAACATGTGCAAAAATACCAAATTTGTGTCCTGTGCAGTATGAAGACTTCAGTGAATATTCATTAATGTATTAGCTTGTTCTGCTCTCTGTTCATATATGGCTCTATTCTTAGAAATATAATTTGAATGTGATCTTTCAGTAGTCTGAATATTTTACAAATTGTTGCTATGTCTTGTGAAAATAACCTCAAAAAGAAAAATATGACTCTATTGTCTTACTTGGTATTTCTTGCCCTAGTAATGTACTTGACATTTATGTTCCTAAGCAGTGTAAGTACTAGTAGAATTTCTCTGTCAAACTCAATGACGATTATTAGTACTTTTGTCTTCTCCCATGTGCTTGAAGGAAAAACAAAGTGTCACTACTGTATTTCTTGTTTTCATCAAAAAATAAAAATAAATAAAAAATTCTGTTGTCTAGGTTAATTTAAGGTTGGGAAATCATTAAAGTTATCAAATGATACCAGTAACTATCATCCTGAAAGTTAAAAAAAAAAAAAAAAAAGCAACAGCCACCAAACCTCCTAAGATTTTTCACTTGAAAAATGGTAAATAGAAGCCCAACTACAACTGCATACTCATGAGCATTATTTTTTCTATATAACCAGTGCAGTTTTTGGTGGTAATTGAAGCACCATATAGTATCACTTAAAATACTGTTTTCAGTGGAAAACTTGTCTATGCAGCATCCTTGTTCATTACATTTATATTAACTGTGCCTTCCGAGGTCTAACTCTCAATAAGCTTAAGATAGACTTTTGGAAGAATTAATTATTGTGTATTCCGAGTGCTACTTACATTCTTTTCTTACACCAGTGTGTGGCTTTAAAAAGAATACCAAGAAAACATGAAATAAAATGTCTAGAGACAAATGATATCAGGTATCACAACTTTAATTACCAGTAATGATAGTTTTGCTGTATAGCAGCAATTACATGAAGTTTTATTGGATAAATACCTCTGCATTCTCTGCAGTAAGGAGGGCTTTATGGATGCTGCAAAATCTGTGAAAATGAATTGCCAAGTATTTGTAGCCATCTAAGCAAAAATTTGACAAAAATGGCCCAAAATTTCTCATTTGAGTTAGAAACTTAATTAAACATACAGTTAAATAGATGCTGACTCCTGGTGCAATTGTTACTTGCAATTTCTTGCTGCAGTATTTTTTTCTAGGGCTGGAGAACTTTAAGTATTAGAGAGCTAGGTTTTCTTTTGCAAGCTCTACATCCATCTTAATCCTAAATTCCCCTAACAATGTTCATCTTACCTTTTCAGTTCAGTGACTGATTTCTGCATTGTCAACCACCTGTTTCAAGCTTTATTATACGTTTTCTGTGCCTGTTCTGGATGTAATCAGAAAATGTCATTTTTCCTACACTTGGCTTATTATCTGCTTTAGTCTAACCAATAGCATTCACTCTAATAGGCTGGTGCCACTTATTTGTTACAGATTAGCATGGTTTCTGTTCTGTTTAGTCTAATAAAATTAGTCATTAAGTTACTCAATTAGGCATCTTACAGGTTTCACTTACCAACCAATTGGTTCACTGCTATAGCCCTGCTCCATTTCTTTGTATTGCTTTTTCTTCCATAATTCTAGACCCCAATTATTCTTTATGTGGACCTCCAAACCTGTTAAGAGGTTCTCCCATCCTCTGGTCACCTAAGAAGTATTATCATTTTAGTCTTCTCAGGCAATAATCTCTGTGAGTAGTGGTGACACTGCATAGTTTCCTGGTCCTCATACAACATTTCCTTGGGCTTCCATTTCTGGGCATTCAGCACAAGCCAGACACTTATAAAAGGCTTCTCTGACCTTCTTACCAGGCCCTTCTACCCATTGCTCCTGGTGCTGCTTCTTTGTCTCCAGCTAACTCAAGCGTCCTTAAAAGTTTTCGTCATTAACGAACAAAAACTAAAACTCTTACCTGTATTTTTAATTTTTGAGTTCCTGTCCTACAGAATCACAATTTAAGACCTGGATATTTGATCTTGTTTCAGTGACATATTCCCTGGCTTCACAATCTCCTCAAAAGATCTGAGGTATGTCAGGCACTTCGAAGTGCAGTCTCATATTACTTTGATAAACCTTGTAACAAATTTTATTCTTTCCATTTAAATAGTTGAGAAAACAGAGGTCCAGAAAGTGGAAGTAAACTGCCTAAGATGCAAGTCTCACTGCTGAGTTTTCTGATTTCAAGCTAGCGTACCTTCCACACTATAACAGTTATGGTAGTAAATTTGGCATACAAATGTTAAACCCTATTGACATGAGTATTCAGGCCTCAGTTGAAGGTTATGTTTAATCATTCATGAACAGCCTTTGAGAGGAGTACATTTTATCCCTTGATTTAATACAGGATTCCATACAGTTACAGATGAACACATTTGAATTTACTTATGTAATCTTGATGTTTGCTGCACATGAATGAAATTAACAGTTTGTTCCCTTCATCAAAGGCATTGAACATTTAATGTACCAAAAAGACATTAAATGTTATACTCACAGAATTTAGCTGCTAAGCATTGTAAAGAACTGCTGACATTTCTATTAAATTAAGAGAATATTTTTAAATTGATTAAACTTGGTGATTGCTTTTAACACATTTAGATAGTAGTTTATTCCTTTTCTTTATTAAACTTTGTTAAGCTTTATTAAACTTTGACCTTTACCAAGGAAGTAACATGACCAAAGTACCAAAAAAAGTAAAACAAACTTGTTTTTTGAAAAGTCTGTGAACAGGTACGTGGTTCAAGAAACTAATTGTCAAGCAGTCTATGTACTTTTCTAGTTGTCATTCTAAGTAACGACTCAACTTCTCTATAGGCCCAGATATCCCATTTCCCACTAAGTTTACTCAAAGATGAGTTTTCATCACTCATTCTCCATTTTGGTTACTTCAGCAACTGAGGGAAATTAACCAAGCAGTCAAGGTGAACATTAACCCAGAATACGAAGAAAGAGTAGGCCTGCTTACTGATGACCTTGGTGTGTGTGGCTTCCAAGAAGAGCAAATTCATTATATGCTTTAGGACTCCTATGATTCTTGGATCTCTATTTTACTCTCCTAGGTTTTATATTACAGATATTTAATATATTTGGCCAAATTATGAATTACTTAAGAATAGAGACTGTGTCTTCACTTTTAATCCTTCTCATGTCCTAGAATGGCATTATTGCTGAATTGAAGTGCGGTTTTGGGCTGAGAATTTGCCCCAGTCTAGATTCAACATTGGAAGACATTATGTATCAAGTAATTAAAAGTGTGATTTTGAGGATCAAACCTGAGTTCATGTATTGCTCTCTTAGTAACAGTGTAACGTAGAGCAAGCATTGTATTTAATCTCTCTGAATTTCAGTTTTCCCATCTGTACAATTTAATAATTATATACATCCCATATGGTTGCTATAGAGAGTAAACAAGACAATGTACATGAAGTAGCCTAGCGAGGAGTCAGCACTCATGACCACTATTTTACGATTATTTCTGTGGATAGTTCTAGAGACCAACAAGAGACACCTTTTCGAATTCATTCTATGTGAACTGGACCATGCCCAGGGATTTTCAAGGATGGCCATAAGACCATACTGGGTGAATTACTTGGTATGCTGTCATGGCTTTAACAAAAGCAGTCAAGTGTATTCCAGTCTTGCACCAATCTGGGAACCAACTGTTAGGATAGTCTTCTTGTGCTCAAGAGCCTGAAAAGATGTAAGGGACTGTTACTCCAACACTGAATATTTTAAAAAGCTATCCATGTATTTCTACCATTCAGTCAAGGTTATTATATCTAGAGAGGCAGTTTGATTTTCTACTTTATGCTGATTTGTTATATAAAATAATTATATAAATTTATTTTCATTCAAACCAGTTCACTAAAATTGTGTGTATGTGTGTATTTAAAGTTATTTTTGGATATGAACATTGGTGGGGAAATAATACTTGATTTCAGTTTAGAGTTTAACAAACTCAGTTGATTTTAGATTGCAATTCATGGTTCAGTTGAAGTTTTTACTACCTCAGTATTCCAAATACCAGATTCTGACAAAACATTTGGTCACTGAGCCATTCACATCTTTCCTCTGCTGATGCGATGAACAGTGGCCAGCAAAGAAAACCTCCGCTCCCTTAAATCTATTTTTAGGTGTCCTTTAGATTATGAATGTTTGCCTGTATGCAAATATTACATGTCTTCTGCCCATTTATACAATTTTTTTGTTTCATATAACTACTTTAATATTTTCTTTTAAATTTTTTTGGTGCCACATTTGGATGATTATTTTTAATCTCCATATCCAATCAGAAACACTGGCACTTTTTAGAAACAATGAAATACAAATTTAAAAAACCAAATTATAGTCTTGCTAAGTATAGAAAAAAACATTCATTAGAAGAAATACTGACTGCTAGAAAGGAAGGAAACTTAGAAATAAACTAAACCTCTCCTTTTATAAGATGGAAAAAACTGAAGCCAAATTTGGTGGTAACTTGTTCAGGGTCTTTAGGTAGAATGCTAAAGGGGTGCGTAGAACTTCTGACAACCGAATTCTGCCTCCCGAACCCCCACCACTACTCAGTGGCCCAAAAAGTGCAATTATTTCTTATTTTGGAGTTCTCATTTTTCATATTAACAGTAGTTTATAAGTATTTAAAGATGTATTATTTGCCATTTACAGAATAAACATGGATAAGGAAAAATAGCTTTATTTTTAAAAGAAATCAATTTTCTATTTAAAGCATACACGAGATAGCATCTTTCATGTAGTCCTAAGCTTATTTATGCTCATTGTAATATTCCAATGACATTCTGGACATAAACTTCAAGTATATCACTATATACTTATTGTTAAATATCAAAGAAAGCTACTGACTGTGAGGGAAAAATTTTAGTAATTTTTTTTTTTTTTAACCTACCCTGAGATAACTCATCCCACAGTATATCTGGGATTTAGCTGAACATTTCCAAATTTTAACAAAATTTTTTTCTTTCCAATGCATGCATTGATATGCTCAATTCTCCACTATAATCCAGGTAAAATAATGATAGTGTTTGAAAATCAGATAGTGAAAACCAGTATGTTTTCTAATACTGCCCATGATAGACAGAGTGAAATCACAGCTTAAAGAGTAGTCAGGAACCTATACTGCAAACATTTGCCTTCAAGTATCTTGCAACAAATAGCTACTAATATGACTATACATAGCACATAGAACACCACAGTCCTGGACTGTATGTAGTATCCCTGTAAAACCCCTTAAAGCATTTTTTTCTCAAACTTTTTGTTCATTATTACCTTCCTTCCCAATTACAGAAATTAAATTCAAATTAAATTAAATAGTTTCAACTACAAATTTCTTCCCAATGAGAGAAATTAATACTGAGGAATAAGATTTTGTTGGATAGGATGATTTTGGAAGTCATCCTATCCATATTTTTTTTCACCCCATCTAGTATTTTTTTTCACCCCAAGAACCAATTTTTCATCCCCTACTGAGAATGTAATGCTTAAAGTTGATTAAATAAATTAAATAGCCTTTAGCATTATTAGAAAAAAAAAACTAGTGGGTAACAATGGAGGTTGAGATAATTGACTTCTAGACCATCTTTGTTCCATACTTGCTGTATGAACAGAGAAGAAATCATGTCTTTTTATCTTCTTGTTTTAGAGAACACAGGAATAGCTAAAACCTCATAGCCTGGAAAAATCACTTAATCTCACTGGACTCAGTGTTCTTGACTATTAATTGAAAGAACTGGTATAGATCAGTTGGTTTTCAATTCTGGCTGCACTTTCCTAGGGCATATAAAAGGTAACAATGCTCAGCTATATTTAGCCAGACCAATTAAGCCAAGTCTCTGGAGGATATGTTCTAGGTTGGTGGGTCTCAAACTGTAGTGTAAATTAGAATCACCTGATGGGCTTGTTAAACCACAGATTGGTAGGCCCCACTCTCAGAGCTTCTGATTCAACAGGTTTTGGGTGGGGCCTGCAATGTGCATTATCAAGTTCTCAGGTAATGCTCTGCTATTAGTCTATGGATCACACTTTGAGAACCACTGAACTAGGCATATGTGTAACAGTGACTGTGTGTGGGAGTGTGTGTCCCCAGGTGAATTCTAATCACAAAACTATTGTATAGAAAATATCAATAAGGTTCTAAGTTTTAGGATACTAAGATTTTAATATAATAAGAGTTGTTAAACATCAAGATGATTTATAGAAAGGAGACCTATGGGCAAATATCAACTTCTTGGTCAATAAAACTCGTTCCTTAAAGTCTTTTACAGTATTTTTTGAAAAAAAAATTTTTTTTAACTGCATATATGGGTCTTCACTTCATTTTCCAATAAAGACAACTTATTTGGATATCAGTGTCTCATCACTTGTTAAGACCAGTGGAGGATTTGGATAGTAGCCAGCTGTTTTTGAATTGCTTGAAGAGAATCTTGTAAATTTGTAGTCCAGAGGTAATTCTGGGGAGGAAAAAAAAATTTAATTATTGCACAGGCCTCTGAATGCCTTTCATAAACAAATCAAAACTTGATATTCACTGACAGTAAAACTTATTTTTGAAACCTGTAAAATTTTAACATTTCTTTTGCTCCTTCAGTAGGTCTCTGTGTAGCTATTATTATAAGGTTAAAAATGTGTATAAACCAATCACCATTGTAACATATATATGGCTAATAAATACAAACTTTTACAACAGCTATAAAAAAGGCTTCTAGGCATTTAAATGTGAACGAGATAACCATGTCTAATAGAATATCCACAAATACAGAAACATTACTTGAATATAAGGTTTTAAGAGGCAAAAGGGATGTACTAAGTTATTTTTCACTTCCTATCTCATTTAAAACAATTTAATTTTATTCTTTCTCCCATATTACAGAAAAGGTCTATCAAAGGTCACTTAGGATGAAGAGTTAGATATCTTTCCCTATACAATTTATAATAATGCTTAAGTCAAATCACATTTAGAGACATCTCAAATCATCTCCAGAGCTCTAACTAGTGAGTTTAATTTTAATACTCTGCACAGAAGTTAATACAAAAATACGAAGGCTTATCTGAATAAAAATTAAAAAAAAAATCTCCCAGGCCCTCCTCAGAGGATCATGTAACTGGTGAATGAGACCTAATAATCTTCTTCTTAGTCCCAGGAAGAGGGTTACTAAGAATAATCTTCAAATGCTTAGCTAAATAAGAATTTTAATACACACAACATGGCAACCTTCTTCAATTGAAGGAAGAAGAATCTGAAGTTCAAAAAAATTAACTAGACTTCTAACTTCAACTAGAAAATCTGGATAAAATATAAACATGAGACTGAAGTCACCAGAGAGCTAAAGAGGCAACCAAGACTTAAGATACAATTCCTGGGAAGGAGGAACCAGCGGAGAGAGGAGCTAGCACTAAGCTTCAGCTTTTCTCCTCTGGTGCTGGGATTCTGGCTGGTGGTAGGGGTTACTATAAGCAGCAGAAAAACCAGTAGAGATTTTGGCAGTCTTGCAGGGCTGCAGAGACAAAAATTGAGGGGCTAGGACCACTGTAAAGGAAGGGTTAGAGAACTGGACTCTGCCGGTTTTCTCCTCAAACCCTTTGCCAAATGCTGAAGGAAACTTGGAAACTAAGAATCCAAGCGGAAAAGCATATGCCTGTATAAAGGAGAGTGGATGTTTTCTTTCTTAGGCATTTTTTTGGTATTGTGAAAATGGAGAGATTAAGTTCTGACCTGAGAGAGGACAGGGGACTTTGTGAGTATCTTAGACTGGCAGTTATATATTTCTGAGAACTAAGAGTTTGTATTTATGAAGTGATCTCTCTCATGCTAATCATTTTTCCCCTTAATATCTACTGTGTTTCATATTAATGCAGTTACTCTCTCTTTTGGTTACTGTTAGCATGGTATTATTTCATCCATCTTTTGATATTTAAACTTTCTGAATCCTTATGTCTTAGATATATCTCTTATAAACAACCTTGCACTTTGGGAGGCTGAGGTGGGCAGATCACGAGGTCCGGAGATGGAGACCATCCTGGCTAACGTGGTAAAACCCCATCTCTACTAAGTGCAAGGATTACAGGTGTGAGCCACAGTGCCCGGCTGAGTATTGTTATTTTTTAAAAATCAGCTATTAATTGGAGTATTTGGTCACATATATTTAATGTAATTACTTCAGGTTTAAATTAAACATTTTACTAAATGCTTTCCATTTGTCTTGCTGATTCTTAATATTCTCTCATCCCCTTTGTTTTCTTTTAGATTCTTAAATTATTTGACATAGTAGGTTGGTATATGTATATCATCACAATTCTTTTGACAGTTATTTTAGAGATTACAACATGCATTTCCGACATCAATATTGAACATAGTCTTATCCTTAACTGTTTAATTCTAGCATGTTAGAACATGTTAATTTTTGCTGCCCCACTCTGGCATATACATGCCATTGTTGTCAGGCATTTTAATTCTCTATTTATGTAAATCCCATGGGACTTTAATTTTTATTGTTTCAAACACTAAGCATTCATTTTTAATTCATACACTTATACTATATACTTATATCACATACATTCTTCTTGCATTTCCAGTCTTCCAACATGAATTATTTTTAATTGTACCTGGAGAACAATAATCTTTATTTCCTCTAGTGCAGGTTTCTGGATATACATTTTCTTTATTATTCTGTCTAAAAATATTTTACTTTTTTTTGTTTTTTTTGAGACAGAGTATTGCTCTGTTACCTAGGCAGTAACTTTTTTGAGACAGAGTATTGCTCTGTTACCTAGTGCAGTGGTGTGATCCCAGCTCATTGCAACTTCTGCCTCGCAGCTTCAAGCAATTCTCCTGTCTCAACCTCCCGAGTAGCTGGGATTACAGGCACCCACCACCACACCTGGCTAATTTCTGTATTTTTAGTAGAGACGGGGTTTCACCATGTTGGCCAGACTGGTCTCAAACTCCTGACCTCAGATGTATCGATCCACCCGCCCGCCTCGGCCTCCCAAAGTGCTGGGATTACAGGCATAAGCCACCAAGCCCAGCCAATATTTTACTTTTATTCTTTAAAAAGTTTACTGGGTATAGAATTCCATCAAGATTCACATGATTTTCTTTCAGCAATTTAAAGTCATCATTCTATTGTCTTTGACTCTTCTCTGTTTCTGATAAGTCAGATGTCAATCTGTTATTTAATCTATATTTATGCTCTTGATTGCTTTTAATATTTAATTATCTTTGGCATTTAGCAGTTAACTCTGAATTTCTTTTTATTCATTTTGTTTCATTTCTTTGGGCTTCTTAAACCTTTGGCTTATTTTTTTCCCATCACTTTTCTCTCATCTCCCTTATTCTCTCATCTCCTGGGACTCCAATCACAGATGACCCTCAGTATCTGCAGGGCACCCCTGTGATACCAAAACCTGCGCATGCTCAAGTCAAAAAATGGCATAATATTTGCATTAAACCTACATACATCTTCCTGTATACTTTAATTCATCACTAGATTACTTATATCGAATACAATGTAAATACTATGTAAATAGTTATACTGTATTTTTAAAAATTTGTAACATTTTAAATTGTTGTATTATGTTTTATTGTTTTTTTCCTCTGAATAATTTTTATCCACAGCTGGTTGAATCTGAAAATGTGAAACCCGAGAATACAGAAGGCTGGCCGTATAGAAACCTTACTCCTTCTCACTATATCTTTTATGTCTCAGTCTCTCTTCTGTACCTTTTATGATTTTTCTCTTACCGTTTCATTCCAAATATGTTCTTTTGACCTAATTTCCAGTGCACTAAGTGACTTTTCATCTCTAATTTGCTATTAAATCCACCTGTTAAGTTCTTAATTTCATTTTTTAAATATTTAAATTCTGCAGTCTCCATTCTTTTTATATCACAGTTTATACCATAGTTTTTGTCTCTACCAAATTTCTCATTCCTTCCGTTTCTGTATTTGACTATAATAAGCATGGTTATTTCTGTTAGTGTGGTCTCATATCTTTATGTGCCTGGCTATTTTTCATTATGTGCTGAATTTTATATGAATTGTTTTTAGAAATAATTTGAGTCCTAGAATGATGTTATCTTCCTCAAAAGAGAATCTATATTTGTTTCTACTAATATATTGGGGCACTACTAATTTGGAATCTCCTCAATCCAATTTTAGGTATTCAGCTGATTTCAAGCTGAGTTCTAGTTCCTGTGAAAATGGAGATTTCTTCTCAATTCATCCTTATTCTAAAGTAAAGCACTTCAGGGCCTCAACATAGATTGAGGGAGTTCACCAGACCCACCCCTCCTCAGGCAGGCCCTCTCCTCTAGTTCCTATTCCTGTAGATTCATGAAGTTACTGAAAGACCCACTCACCCTCTGTGGTGCCCTCTCCAGAATCAGCAAACACCCATGGGGAAAAGTAGCCTCAAATGCGAGGTTCACCTTACTGGGCCTCCTCAGCTTGTCCTGGTAACTCTTCCCTAAATTTATAATATGCCTCCAAGCTGAATTAAAAAAAAAATAAATTGTCGAGCTTTTGTAGTCGCCTCCCACAGAAGTGCTGGTCCTAGTTACCTAGGTTCCATATCTAGAAGATGTTTTCCCCAAAGATAAATCAATGTTGTGGGAAGATTTCTTTTCCTTAAAGACAAGAATTCTAGTACTGGTCATTGTTGTCTAGTAACAGATGAAGCTTTATAGGTATGTTCCCCCTTACCTGCAATTGCTTCAATACTTGGAATTGCAATAGTGCTGTAAGTACTGATTCTCTTACAAGACCATGTATAAACCAAGGAGTCTTCTGTGTTTTCCAGTCCCCAAACTGAATCAATAAAAAAAGAACCCCATTTTTTAGATGAAGTATTTAAAGGCTTTGCTTTTGGTCCCTGAAACAAGAGAACAGAATAATTAAAATGGTGATTAACTAATGTTCAATCTCATAACTTTTTTGTCTATGAAGTAAATAAAAACTTTGAAACCCTGTAGGAATCTACACATAGGCTTTGGGCACACATTAAGTTTTTGGAACAGGAATAATATTTCCTCCTTATTATGAAGTATCCTTGATTTTAAACAGAAACTAGCTTTTCATATGGTCAGTTAGTTATTATCTGAAAACTAGCCCAAACAGAGCATCCTAGAAAGAGAATTTTTTTCCCTACAATAAAAATAACTCTAATTCTATTATGATGATGATGATGTCTAAAGGGTAGTTAAAAAACAACTTGGTCTAATTTTCTTATTTAGTATTTATTTTTTAGAAAGGAATGAGGACAGGATTATTATTTATTGCTTTCAGTATAAATAGAACATGAAGTCAATAAAATTGGTACAAAGTTTCAAATTATTAGTCTTTTTTGTTTTTTTTAACATGATGGCATTCAGCCTGACCAGGACAATTTTGGAGTCAAGTAGTATAAGGATACTTTGGCTTTCAAACATAAATATTTTTCTTTCAAGGAAAGAGATGCAGGGAGCCCTAACCTCATATTTTCCTTTCTTCTCTAGAGGCTCTGACTCCTCAGGCCTCTGACTCCTCGCGCCTTCATCCCCTCTGAGTTCTTCCAGGATGAGGACTGTCTCCCAATTACTATAGTGACGAGCTGGGAAAATGTCTGAATGCATGCTGTCACCAAAATAAACCACCTGTAAGACAGATAGCAGATGCTGTTTGAGGCATAGAATTGTGAAAGAGAGTGGCATTTATTTCATATAAAGAAGAAGAAAATTTCTCAACAGGCATCAGAGTATGACAATCAAAAACTGCATAAACAGCTTAAACGTCTTTAATAACCTCACAGGTGACCATCAACTTGTCTCATTTGATTCACAGGGTGCCAGATTTGTCTTAAGAAGTTATATAACACATTCACAGGTGGAAGAGACCATAAGGTGAAATAAGTGATTTTATTCAATTTTCCTAAAGAAGTGAACCTATATGTTTACATAGATGTTTACAATTACTAATAAAATGGCCCCTGCAGTTGAAGAGCTGGTGAGGTATTAGAGACAATTTGTGGATTAGAGATTATTAAAAGTGCAAATCACAACCACTTTTCAAGAGAGTTTCTGGGCCCAACTTTAGATTGGTTGAAACAGAATCTGTGAGAGTGGGGCTAGGCATGTTGAAGCTGGAAAGTTCCCTAGATAGTCTGAGGCAAAACTCCATTGACTGAGTCCATACTTCTCAATTTTCAGATGTGAAAACAGAGTTAAGGGATATGAGAATCAGCATCTGCAAGTCAGACTGCTCCATCCATTAACCCTCAGGAGTCCCCAGGGGACTGTGGCATGGTGACAGCCAATGGAGCAGGGCTCTGTTACCCCATGATCTCTCAGCTCACAGAAATTCTGGTAAATATTTTCTTAGAAGAAAGGGTTCTGCTGTTAGAAATGCACCAGTGTCCAACATCAACAACGTGATCATGCTGTCAAAAACAAGTGTATCTTTAAGCTAGTCTGTAGCATAATTTCAGTTGTTTGTTTTATATATGAAAACTTTTTGGATGGATTGTTATCAGGATTAACATTCCACAGGCATCCTATACACTCACACACCCCCTAAATCTGTGGTGCCCTGCCTGGAATCCTTGCTCTTCTCTATCACAGATAGACAGCCTGTCTACACTGACAAAGGAAAGGCTTATTTAAGCAGAAGAATTAGGAGAGGTTTGGCAGTTCACAACTGCTTATGTCTGCAAGTGGGCGCTGAGGGCTTCTCCTCAACTGGAAAATACCTTGGGTTCAGGTTTGCCAGTCATTTTCTTCAGAAGTTCATAGAGGTGGACAGCGTTCCCTTGGGAGTACCAGCCAGGTTTATCCAGAGATGGCAGCGCCTCCTGCTCCTCATCATTCTCTGAAAATACAGTTTGACAATCATATACTTTTTAATCAAGTGAGAGTAGCCAGTTGGGCAGACCACACTTAGGGCATGGCTGCAGGACATGTACAAACAAGAACCTTGTGGGGAAAGGAGCTGACATTCAGTGGTACCTACATATTATAAGGCCCTTAAAGGTATATACTTTTTAATCCTATGGCCTTCTTAATTGGGGAAAATAAAGTTCCGGGAAGTTATTTTGCCCAGGATCTCAATGCTGGTAAGTGATTTATTCGGTGATTAGATAGACATCTGCTTGACATCAGGCCCCTACTACTACAAAATGGTTTACCAAATAAACAACACAATGAAAGTCATTAGGTGTTAATTTTTTAGAATTGAGGGTGAGGGAGATAAGTTTTTAATTAGTAGTCTATCATATGCAGATGTAAATTTTGCACCCTTGATGCCTCAAATGCTTTACCCTAGTACCAGCTTGGGGTGGGTGGGGAATGAAAGGACTATCTGATGCCAAAGCACAAGTTTGTGGACCATTCCAAGTTGTCCTCTCCCAGCACATTACCTTCCCACTCCTGTTAAAGCAGGGCTGGTGAAAGAGTCTGCCTCTCTGAATTTTGCCCACTATTCTATTACTTGTACACGAGCTGAAAAGCTGAAGAGAATCCGCCTACCAGCACGATGATAAAGGAAGACTGAGTAAGGTTTTATGAAATACATGACATATCAGCAGAGACTCTGGTAGCTGTTGATACAGCTTTGCAAACTGTATGGAAAAAAATAACCTCCTTTTTCTCCCATCAATTATATGATTTCTGATTTTAAACAGGTTTATTCCCCCCACTTTTTTGGTCCTCTCTGCTGTGCCACTAAGAAGAATCTTATAAGATACAATCCTATGTTGGATACAGAGGTTGTGTGTATACAGAAGCTTATGTAATTAGAAGGGTCCTCTTTAAGAGAACAAATACAGTATTAATACAAAATTACCATGGTCCCTGATAGGATTTGGAAGAGATAAATGAGGGGGTCTTAAAGCTTAAGCTGCATTGGCTTTGTTGTACATCAGCCCTGGAGTAGGACAGGGAGAAAACAAAGGGTTTAGAAAGGAGGCAAAGATGGGTAAGTCAGTCATTAAAAATACATCTCTGGCAATATTAGTACCTTTAACTAAAATAGAATTTTCCCTAAAGAAACTATATGTAAAAGTCACAGACAACAACATTAAATCTCTGCTTAATTTGTAACATAAAACATCTTGAATCTGGTACTAGAGAATTTAGGATTTACAAATTAAAGATTGGTCATTATAACTGAAATGAAATATAATTTTTATTAATTCTACTACAAAATGAGTCAAATATATCACAATATTAAGGTGCATTTCTGCATAACCTCAGATATTTTAAACACAATTCTAAAACTACATTTATAGATAATTAAAGCCAAATCATAGCAACTAGCAGCTTATGTTCAATAAATATTTATGCCTATCTTGCTGCCATTTCAGCAGCCATTTTAAAATTCTTCTGCAAAATTAAATGAAAATCCCACTATTATTTAAAGAAAGAATAGATAGGAAGCCAAAATCATATACTAGCCTAACAATAAAAGGGTCTAAGAAGATTCAGCATATTCCTGGAGAAACACAGTAAAAAGTAATCACTTCTGATGTCTATTTATTTACTGAAATGTCTTACTATGCAAGTAATGTGGATTTGATGGCAATTGGAAAATGAATAATTTACAGCAATATTTCTGAAAAGACTCAGTTGATATGTAGATGCCTACTTTGCAAGGATAATGGGAAGATAATCTTTCTACTACTTATGAAAAAATTTTTAAAAATCCATAGTATCATAATTTCTTAAATGTTGAGACTCAGTAATCTAATAGGAAGCAAAAAACCCCAAATCAAGTCAAAACAAAAAATTCACTTTATACAAACATTACCTTCCCTCCCTGTTTCCAGCCCCTATACTGGAGGCTGCCTTAACGAATAATTAATCTACAAGGGCAGCTGAAGCTGAGGGTTTTGGCAGAGCCTTCACAGCTAGGAAGCTGCAAGACTCAGAGAAGTATTAATTCCTGCAGTAGAGAGTCTGTTCGGACTGTGAAAGCCACAGAACTGAGGTGAAAGCTGTACAGTGCAGATGAACAAACTCAGGGAAGTTTCAAGCACAGTGTTTATAAACCCAAATAAACATTTTTCACATTATTTAGATAGGGCACTGTACTTCTTTATAAGGTCAATTGAAAATAGTTACATAAATCTCTATTTTTACATAATATTTTAAAATGTACGCTGGGCATGGTGGCTCACACCTGTAATCGCAACACTCTGGGAGTCTGAGGCAGGCAGACTGCTTGAGTCCATGAGTTCAAGACCAACCTGGTCAGCATGGTGAAACCACAGTCTCTTCAAAAAATACACAAATTCACTGGGTATAGGGTTGCACACCTGTAGTCCCAGCTACTTGGGAGGTTGAGGTGGGAGGATAGCTTGAGCCCAGAGAAAGAGGTTTCAGTGAGCCGAGATCACGTCACCACACTCCCCGCTGGATGACAGAAGTAGACCCTGTCTAAAAACAACCCCCACCCCAACCCAAAAACCAGTGTCCTGCAAAGAGTACAATGAGGATATTGATTTTAAAAAGTTTAATTAAAAATATGTTAGAAGGGCCAGGCACGGTGGCTCACGCCTGTAATCCCAGCACTTTGGGAGGCTGAGGCAGGTGGATCATGAGGTCAGGAGTTCAAGACCAGCCTGGCCAGAATGGTGAAACCCTGTCCCTACTAAAAATACAAAAAATTAGCCGGGCATGGTGGCGCGTGCCTGTAGTCCCAGCTACTCGGGAGGCTGAAGCAGGAGAACTGCTTGAACCCGGAAGGCGGAGATTGCAGTGAGCTGAGATAGTGCCACTGGACTTCAGCCTGGGTGATAAACGAGATTCTGTCTCAAACAAAAACAAAAACAAAAAAAGTTAGAAGATATAGAAAGATAATGTTAGAAGATGTAGAAAAAAATGAAGACAAAGGGGATAGATGGTGATGATAATTTGCTTCCACAGTTTTAAAACGGGGCTAAAAACAATGCTTACCTCACAGAGTGGTTGTATAAATAAATTAATGCAGATAAAAATAGAGCACATGGAAAAGTGTCTGCCACGAAGTAAGTGTTTAAGAAGTCTTAGCTATAATCCCTTCAATTTACAGGTGAATAAATTGATATCTGAAAAAGTTAAGAAATCTGCCCAAAGTCACTGAAATGTTATAATAAGAGCCAGGACAAGAATGCACTTTGCCTCCTTATTCCAAAGAATTTCAAATTAGGGCTAGAAGACAAAGTAAGATGATACTCCCAGAGAGCATTTCCGAATTTGGTTTCCTGGACCTGAATGTGTCCCATGGTATTGCCACAAACAGGAAACAACTATAGCACAGAATAAACCTTTATCTGTTATCCCTGAGAACACCCGCAAACTAACAATTCTCATTTAGGATGGAGCCTCAGCCAACTCCCTATGACATCTTTATGTAAGGCCCAAATTTAGTGCTGTTACAATCTTCCATTTATACTGAAAATAGGTCAGCAATGAATGAAGAAAAGAAGGAGGGCTTCAGAATGCCCTTTGAACTGAATTCAAATATCTCGTGAAAAAGCAAACCTGTATTATTTTCCTAAAATTCCACTGTCCCAGCTTTAATTTAAAGCAGTCTTAACAGTTAGGTAAAATGTATTAATTGAAAACATTTTTCTATAAAAATATATTATTAGGACAATTTTCTATACCAAAGTTCTACAAGATATACAAATTATTCCTTAAATCCTTTAACTTAATCGCTAATAGATGTTTGGGTTATAAAATAACTATAAAGGAGAAAACTCATAGGAGAACAAAGCTCAAACCCTTTCTTTCAGCCTACAAACTACCAAAAAACTGACCTAATGAAGTTAAGAAACAAATGAAGTTGGATAAAGACATGGAGGAGCAATCAATTTAGGCAAATAAATAAAACTAAAGCTGTCTTGGAAACTGTAATTTATTCCTAAATATAGCTATGTTTTCCTACAATGAAGTAAATCTTTTTATTTTCTTATTGTAAGAACATACGGACAAGATGAGTTTAAAAAACAGTAAAGTTTTTGACAGTACAACAGTTACAAAGTAGATATGGGACAATGATACAGTCAAGGCTAGACTGACAGTCTTGAATAAAGCTAAGCGAAACTTACCACAGAGAGCAGAACCTGTGATAAGTTTTGTAGGCCAGAATCTCTAACCTCAACTCACAGTGACTGCTGCCTCTCCTAAACTCCCAAAGCGCTTGGTGTCATTACTTTATTAATGTTTAAAAATATGTATTTATGAGATTTTTTCTGAATCAGTAATATATTTACATATTTTTAAAAAGTCTTATTTTTGAACGCTATCTGGTATGCACTCACCTTTTCTGCAAAAGGCAATCACTCTTTTATGCACATAAAAGCAAATACAAATATAAGCATATTCCTTTCCTCCATGTTTTTACACATTTGTTGAGACATAACCAATATACAATAAATTGAATGTATTTAAAGCATACAATTTGATGAGTTTCAGTGTGTGTGTATATATATATATATACCTGCTATGGCCTGAATTATGTTCCTCCCCGAATCATAAGTTGAAATAATAACCCCTAGTATATCAGAATGTGACTATTTAGAGATGGAGCCTTTAAAGGCTGGATTAAATTAAAATGAGACTCTCAGGGTGGACCTAATCCAATACGGTCTCCTTATAAGATGAGATTAGGACACAGATAGACACAGAAGAAAGACTATGTGAAGACACAGGCAGAAAACAACCATCTACAAACCAAGAGAGGGGCCTTAGAAGAAACCAATCCTGCTACAACCTGGCTTCAGACTTCACAGCCTGCAGAACTGCAAAGAAATAAAATACATTGTTCAAGCTATCTAGTTTGTGGTATTTTGTTATGGTAGCTCTAGCAAACTAATATAATACTAATAATTTTAAAATACTTTTAAATGCTAATATTAGAATAATCTGCATGAGGCTCTGCAACTTGCTATTTTTAAACTATTTTATAGCTAGCACAGTGTAATCTACCTCCTTTTAAAATATGTGCATTTCATTCTATTTTATACATGTTCTATTATTTATTAATAATAGTCCTCTATAGATAGACATGTGGGTTGTTGCCACCATTTTTCTGTTACAAGTAAAAAGTCACAAACATGAGTGGATCTGCACAGCCTGGTGAGGTCAAACAGAATCTGAGCTAGAAATACAATTCATTTTCTTTCTCGTCTCATTCTTCGTTTTTACTATATTTCACAGACTGTTTTAGTCAGTCGGGGTATGGCAGTGAATGAGATGGCCCAAGTCTCTGCCCTAAGCATACTTAGGGTCTCTTCTCTAAGGATGCTTATATTCTGGTGGCAACCTCTGACTTGTTAGAGGTTACTAAATAATGAATTATGATTAAAATATATTTACAATTTTTATTTCTAGGATTCCTTTATGTAAATTTGACTGAACAGTTTATTCTTACTTTTATAAATACCTTCCTCAAGTCTGGGCTAGACTTTTTTTTCTCCAGTTGTACATTTTCATACATACATTCTCTGTTTCTTAGCATGGACGGGTAAGACATTTTTCAAGTAAAAGGTCTAGTAAAATGCCTGTGTTGGGGGCTATAACAGGAAAATTATACTATTAAAGAAAAAGTGTGATTCTTACCCTTATCTACTTTGGTTTGGGGGGGGGGGGGGTTTCCATTCATTCATAGTTCTTGTTTTTTTCCTTTGAGATGGAGTTTCGCTCTTATTGCCCAGGCTGGAGTGCAATGGTGCCATCTCAGCTCACTGCAACCTCTGCCTCCTGGGTTTGAGTGATTTTCCTGCCTCAGCCTCCCGAGCAGCTGGAATTACAGGCACCCGCCACCATGCCCAGCTAATTTTTTGTATGTTTAGTAGAGATGGAGCTGACTAGTTCGCTGATGGATTCAGCCTCTTTCATTTTGGGAGCTTTTAATGTTGCTGGAATTGTGCTAAAGACAGAAAGACTCCTGCACACAGCTGCACCCCTCAGCACTAATATCCAGTGACAAAGTTCATCAGACAATTTCCCAACTGTAGCCAAGTGAAAACACTAAACAATACAGAGAAAGAAACAGCTCTGACTGGACCTGCAGAAGGAAGGTATTGCAAAGAAAATGTGATTTGTATGTCTGACCTTAAATAAGAGGTAGGAAGTCACCAGAGAGGAAAGGGAGAAGGCATTCTACACATATCTATGCCACTCAAAGTGTGGTCTTCCAACCAGTAGCGTCTGCTTCACCAGACAAGTTATTCAGAAATGCAGAATGTAAGGTTTCACCAGGGCCTCTGAATCAGAATCTCCATTTTAAAAAGATCTCTAGGTGATTCATGTGTACATTAAAGTCCGAGAAACACTGATGTTGACAGAATAGTGAGAACAAAAACTTGATATAAGAATAAAAGGCAATCATTTCAGTAGGAGTAAAGAAGAATACTTTTATGGAGTAAGTTAAGGAGGATGGAAAGGTAATTTAGGAACCAGATTGTACAATTAGCCTTAGGATGCTACAAGGAATGGAAGCCAATGAGATACTGTGTGCATGTGATTAAATATATTTGTGCCTAAGTAATTAATAAAAAAGATGTGGGAAATTTTAAAGAACTCAAAAACAGAAGTCTGTGCTAATGAAAAGTGTCTGAAAAGAGGTTAGGGAGGGGTTAGATAGCCTAGTGGAAAGGGAAAGGAGGACAGAGATGAGAGATTTTCCACGTATATTAAGCAGGATTTAATGCATAGCATACTGGAGGTAAAAGGGTGAAGACAACAGAGGTTATCAGCTGGAGAATTCTAATAGATGATTAGGTAAGGAAGACACACAAGGTGACCCGCATGTTTGGTTGTTTGTGGTTTCTAGGCGGAAGGAGAATCTCAAGCTTGATTTCAGAACATTGAATGGAGCTGCCTAGTGTGGACGAGGAACTGCGTATGAGACTCAGGAAAACAGGTCTCAGGGAAAGAATTGGGAGTCAGAGTCAGTGTACTGGTGACAGCTAAGGCCGAGAGAGAGAAGAGAAAAGAGAGAGAAGAGAGAGAGTTGGATCATGATTCTCCCAATGGCGGGCAGGGGCAGGAACTGAGCTAAGCAGCATTGGCGACACTGCAGTGAACAAGGCAGACACGTTCCCTCTCCAATAATAATTTAATCTTGCAAGACAGAGATTCCCCGTATCCCCGCCCTCAGCACTGGCGAGGATCTGGTGACGCAGTGACAGAGAAAAGAGAGGAAGAAGATTTTGCTTGGAAGCCGCTTCTCCCCTCCATACATCTTAAGCACTGGCAGGAATCAGACTGGCGGGAGGAGCTCAGTCCTGACTGACCCTGGTATCAGCAGCTTCGCCCCTGTTACCATGACAACCGCTGACGTCAAACCTGTGCAACTCGCTAAGGCCATGCTGTGTTTTGTGATTGGCTCGCTGTGCCTTCCATCCCAGCAAGCTCAATTGTATTAACTCTACTTTAACCATTTGGAGCAATGACTTAAATATTGTGCCATTTCACACAAGGGATGATACGGGCAGTAGTGGGAATGTAGTAACGACAAACCTGAGCAAACGGAAGTACAACTTAAAAGGGAGGGAAGGAATGAGGATGACTGATTTTTTTACGTTAGTGCAAAAGTAATTGTGGTTTTTGCTTACTAGCTTGGTTAAGGTCTGTGCTTGGAAAAGTAGCTAAAATGTAATTATGGAATATGGGAAGAGCGGCATGCTAAAATGGGATGGGGATTTAATGAGCTGTTGCAAGCATATCAAGTTTCCTGCGACTCTGGGGCTGTGGGATGTGAAGATTTTAGAAGACAGATAGAAATAGGCTT
The DNA here is from genome assembly GCF_008728515.1 of Papio anubis. Classification (NCBI taxonomy): domain Eukaryota; kingdom Metazoa; phylum Chordata; class Mammalia; order Primates; family Cercopithecidae; genus Papio; species Papio anubis. The sequence continues at coordinate 146,924,067 of NC_044981.1, forward strand.
CTGAAGGTCAGAGAAATGTGAAGCCCAGAGATAAGGAAATGTCAACTATCAGTATACAGATGATAGTTAAAACCTTCCCAGTGGTAGAGAGCTGAAGGACAACAGAAGAAAGGAGAGCCAAATATAGAACGCTAGGGAATATCAACATTAAAAGAGAAAGGTAGTAGAAACGGAGGTAAAGCAGTTAGAGGTAGCTGAAGAATCAGAATCAGCAGCAGAATAAACACATAGAATGTAATGAAGTAGGGATTTTAAAATATGTGCAGTACAATCCTGTAATTAGTAATAGTTCTGGCAATCTTTTTTGCATTCTAAATAGAATAAAGTATTTTGGTTTAATTCTAAAAAATATTCTTCCACTGAAATATTTTAAATCAGAGGCCCAGAAAACAAAGGCTGGAAAGAACCGTAGACATCTAGCCCTCCTGGATGTGATAAAAATGAGGTAAACTTTTCTTTTTTTTTTTGAGTCGGAGTTTCACTCTTGTTGCCCAGGCTGGAGTGCAATGGCGTGATCTTGGCTCACTGCAATCTCCGCCTCCCAGGTTCAAGCGATTCTCCTGCCTCAGCCTCCCTAGTAGCTGGGATTACAGGCATGTGCCACCATGCCTGGCTAATTTTGTACTTTTAGTAGAGATGGGGTTTCCCTATGTTGCTCAGGCTGGTCTCGAACTCCCGACCTCAGGTGATCCATCCACCTTGGCCTTCCAAAGTGCTGAGATTACAGGCGTGAGCCACCGTACCCGGACAAAATGAGGTAAACTTTTCTAAATATCTGCACAAAAAGCTTGAAATCCTATATATGCTGAGATTGCTAGGCACTTCACAGTCTTCATTACAGAGACTGGTAGGACTTTGGGTCCTGCTTCATCAATCCAGATTTTTCATCTCTAAAACCACAGAGGAGAATGAAACACAGTAGACTGCTAGTTAAAATGAAATTTTTATAAGATTTTCTGGCTATATCCCCAAATGCACAGACAACAAAAGCAAAAATAGACAAATGAGATTACATAATACTAAAAAGCTATGCAACCGCAAAGAAAACAGTCAACAAAGTGAAAACAATCTGTAGAATGGTAGAGAATATTTGCAAAGCATACTTCTGATAAGGGGTTAATATCCAAAACATAAAAAGAACTCAACTCAACAGTAAGGAAACAAATAATCCAATTTAAAAAATGAGCAAAGGACCTGAATAGACATTTCTCAAAAAGATATACAAATATCTAGCAGCAATATAAAAAAGTGCTCAATGTCACTAATCATCAGGGAAATACAAATTAAAACCACAATGACCTATCACCTCATACTTATTAGAATGGCTATTATCAAAAAGACAAAAGATAAGTTTTAAAGAGCATGTGGAGAAAAGGGAATCCTTGTACATTCTTGGTGGGACTGTCAATTAGTTTAGCCATTATGGAAAAAAGTGTGGCAGTTCCTCAAAATAATTAAAAATAGAACTACCATATGATCCAGCAACCCCAGTACTGAGTATATATCCAAAATATATGAAATTGGTATGTTGAGCTATCTGCACTCCCATGTTCATTACAGCATTATTCACAATAGTCAAGATATGAAATCAACCTAAATGTCCAGTAGCAGATTAAAGGATAAAGAAAATATCGTATCTATACATAATGGAATACTATCTGACCTTAAAAAGAAAGAAATCCTGTCAATTGTGACAACATGGATGAACCTGGAGGACACAATGTTAAGCAAAATAAGCCAGGTACAGAAAGACAAATACCATATGATCTCACTTACATTTGGAATGTAAAAAAGTCAAACTCACGGAATCAGAAAGTAAAATGGTGGTTATCTGAGGCTAGGGGTAGGGGTTTTGGGAGATGTTGGTCAAAGGACACAAAATTTCAGTTAGGAAGAATAAATCTATAAATCCAAGAAATATATTGTATATAACATAGAGTTAAAAATAATACATTGTATATTTAAAATTTACTAAGAGAATAGATTTTAAGTGTTCTTACCATACACAAAAAAATGATAATGTGAGGTAATACTTATTTAAATAGTATCATTTAGCCATTCTACAATGTGTATATATATCAAAATACCATGTTGTACAACATAAATATATAATTTTTACTTGTCAATTAAAAAATAAATGAAATACAAATTAGAGAAAGTAGAAATTAAAAAACTAAGTTTTTATACAACCCAGAATGTAAAACAATTTTTTAAAATGGTATATTTATTATCAGGATGTGCTTATTTTTAAAGTTTAGATTCCTAATATTTCCATACCATAAATTCAGTCAAAAAGACTTTCGAGTCTTTGATGAGTATAATATTTAAAGATGTAGTTTGAATCAACATCATTATGTCAGCCCTCAAATCCAGTTGTACTGTACAACTAACAGAAAATACTGCACAGAAGTCTTAAGATAGTTACTTCTAAAGTAATCATTTTTTAAACACTCCACCCTTTTATCTCAGGATACTCTCAATTACATAGAGAAAAACTACATAAAATGCTGTAAATTATCAACATAGTTAATGCATTTATAATTTCCAATATGTTAAAAAAAACTTGGTATATTTTTAATGTGCAGTTTCACATTATTTGTATCTTTGTGTGAAATTTTAATAAAAATCTTATGGAATGGCATAAATACTACTATAGGTATACAAGGGGTATAGATTTTCTTAGAACAAAATATGCAAACCCCACAAAAATAAAAATAAAAGCAAATTTTATTGGGTACTTACTTACATATTTAAATGTAAGTTTGTAAAGTGGGGAAAAACATTTAATTTTTTTTCTGGTTTAATTATAAGAATACTATCAGAATCCTTGATAACAGATTATTCCTTAATATCAAGGATTTTATTATATAAGACTTTAAACCAATATATAAAAACAACACCGACCTATTTCTTTCTACTAGACTAGGGTTTCTTAGCCTTGGCACTACTGAGATTTGGGGCTAGATAATTCTTTGTCGTTGGGGGGTGCTGTCCTGTGTGTTGTAGGCTGCTTAGCAGCACACCTAGCCTCTACCCCCCTGCCAAGTTGTGACAACCAAAAATGTCTCCAGACATTGCCAAATTTGCAATGAAGGGCAAAACTGCCACCTTTGAAAACCACTGTACTAGATCATTCTCATCACCACATATGCATATTCCAGTATCTTCTATCTTAAAAAAATAAAATATGCCCTTAATGCTACATTGTCTTCCAGCTAAAACCTCAATTCTTTGACCGCATTCAGAGCTAAAATTCTAGAAAGAGCTGTACATATGCCCTGGTTCCATACCTCCAATGAACTACTCAAGATACTACAATTTAGTTTCTATCCCACCATTCTATGGCAACTGTTCACTGAGGCACTAGTGATCTCCATCTTGCCCACCCCAGTGAAGATTTCTCTTTCCTCATTTCAGTGTTTTTTTTCTGTAGCATTTGGACTAGCTGGCTACCCTTTCCTCTTTCCTCTGGCTTCTGCACGTACTCTACTATTTTCCGTACTATAATATATGTGCTGCCACACTGCACTCTTTCTTCTCTATCCTTAATATTAGAGAATGTCAGGGCTTGGTCTAGGCCTTTTGCCTATCTACATTCTCTCTATATTTGGTTTCACATAAGCCCCTGGCTTCAAATACCTATCTATGAGCTGATTACTCCCAATATATATCTTCAGCCTAGACTTGTTCCCTTGGACTCCAGGCATATTTATACAATTTCCTAATTGATAATGACAGTTACATAACTCATAAGCATCTCAAAATTAACATGTTGAAAAACGAATTCTTAATAGATGTAACCCCTGCTCCATATAACTTTATCCTCTGTATTTTTCCCCAAGTCTGTAAATGGTACCACCATCTACTCACTTGCTCATTTCAGGAAAAAGAAAAATCAACCACCTGGAAGTTATTCTTTTATTACTCCTTTCTTTTCATCTGCTGTTTCTTTAACTATCATGGAGCCCTGTGTTTTCCAACTCCATAATGTATCTTAAATGTATCTACCTCTCTCCATCTCCACTACTGTCGCTCTGGACCAAACCACCACAGTATCTTACTAGGGACACTGCAGTTGCCAGGTCTTCCTCTTTCCATCCTTCCCCACACCCAAACCATTCCCCAACCAGCAGCCAAAGCAGTCTCTTATATCATTCTTCTGCCTCAAACAACGGAACAGCTTCAGGTTACTTGTGGAATAAAATTCAAACCCCTTTCCACTGCTTATGAAGGTGCCTGCCTCCCTAACTTCACCCCCCTCCCACCCTATGACCACGTGCCAGAATGGCAGGTCTCTTCTTTGTTACTAGAATGTGACAAAACTAATCTCCTACTGGGCCCTGGCATTCATTTGATCCAATGAATGAAGAGTGCCAGGAACACTCTTCCTCTGCTCTTCTCATCACTTGTCCCTCAGGGCTCACCTTGCAAGTCACCTTACCTAACCTTTTCGGACAGAGCGCCCCTGGCCAGCCACTCTAAGGAAGCCTGCCCCATATACTGTACCTCATAAGGTGGTTATTACCTTCATGACACGTACTAAAATCCATAAGCATCCCTTGCACTTGCTGATGTGCTCACATGTTCACATATCTGTCTGGTGCACAGAAAAAGGCTTGGTGCTTGACACGTGCTACAATGAGCCTCACTTAGATTTCACTGTTCATAAGCCCAACACTGAGTACTGAGCTACTATCAAATGCCTAGAATTGAATCAGGCTTTTGAATAGTAAAAATAAGTTCAAAGTAAATAATACTGTATTACCATATTAAATAAATGTATTAAATGTGTCTGAATTCACCTGAACACTTTTCTGAAAAATTTTAAATTTTATTTCAGAACAGGGTAATGTGTGGCCATGGGAAAGTAATGAGAAATGTATATTAAATATCAGTACAACCTGGCCCAGGTTGTTATATAATGCCAAGCATATTAATCAAAAGTAAAATTATAAATCATATATTATGGTAGATGCTTATATATATTATGCATACAATATGTATGTATGTTAATTTTATCATTCTCTTTAAAAGACAGCTAGATTTCTAGGTAGATCTATAAATTTTATTTCTTAATAATCTTTTATACATTTATGTGCATTTACAACCATTAACTGTGTTTCAATTTCTAACCATCCTGGATTTATTTTAGATGGTCCTCTCCTAAGAGAACCTCTGAATGGTCCTCAAATGTTAATATATCATTGATCTTACTTGAACTACTTAAATAGAAATAAAAGATACAACAGATATCAAAACTAAACTCACTGTCTTTCACTCCCCAAAAACTATAACTTCTCTACTACTGATCAGGTTCTGCTTTTTATTCATTTATGTATTTATTTAAGAAGCTTTCAAGAGCACCTACTATGAGTACCTCACTCTGTTATCATTCTTTTTCACCTGTAAATCCCTTTCATTCCACCTCTCTCCCTATCAGTCTCTTCTACTGAAATGCCCTTTCAGGAAGGCCTCCCCTTTCCCCAGAGTTTCATTTGTTATGATCTTCATGTGTTCCGCAGGTGCTTTTGTTCTAGAAAATAACTCAACTGATTTATCACAAGTAATCCATCCTTCAAACATTTATTGAGGCATTTATTTAGGTCCTAAAAACTAAGGTGAAGTTCATGTCCTTCATTTTTAAAGTCAGGGAAAGGCTGACATGCAAAGAAATAATTGTGATATAAAGTGGTAGTGTAAAATTTAATACAAACATAGGTTTATTATCTTTTTTCTTCCCCATGAGAGGAAAGAAGACATGGCATTGCATGTAACAACAGTGCTCTGCACAAGGTTGTTAGTCAACTGTATACAGGAGAAGAAAGAAACCAAATGTAACTTACCGAGCGTCCGGAAAGGTCTCTGACTTGGTAAGTGGGAGAAGAAACCAGGCTTCAGTGCATTTGTAATCACAATGTCAAAAAGGTCTGTAAAATCATTCCTAAAAGCAACACAATTTTTCATAAATTTATTTTAAGAATTAGAATAGGTCCATATAAAACAGAATTTGATCTTTGCTTATCTATTTTACAACAGCATCATTTATCTTTTAATTAACTTTTATATGCTTTATATTTTTCTCACACTTTAAGGTGAACATTCCGTTGGAAATAGAAGGTGGTTGGGTGAGTACTAGTCTTCCTGACAACTCTTTGAAGTATAAACATAATCAGGAAAAAAAGAAAGCAGCACATAGACTCTAGGTACCAAGCTGGCTTTGGCAGTGAAGTCAATAGTTTCTAACAGTTGGAAATATTTGGAAAATCTATCTTCAAATTTGGGGGCCTGCAATTGGCTGGCTTTGTTAGCTTGAAGAGTTAACAATTTTGTGTGTTACATGGGTCCCACAGAAAGCAGCATTATAGCAAGTCATGGTCATCTTTCAGAGAGTGCTTCAAATATGAAGAAGATACTTTATCTGACAATCAGTGTAGTCTTATAATGTGGTAACTTTTATATGATAATAATTAATGATTTTAAATCTGTACTTATCATTATATTAAGGATTATTTCTGATGGCAAAGGAAAGGTAGCCCTTCTCCTGAAGGACTCACTATTACAATGGGGGAAACAATATTTATGCAGCATTCCAGAATACTTTTATGAATCAAACAGCAATAAATAGAAATTGAGATGAAGAAAGACTATTGCTATCTATGCTAATAAAAAAGGAATTAAAATCTTAATTGTTCATTTTAAAGTTCATTTTTGTTCATCTAAATTTAGTTAGTGGGCCCACTACTAGGATAGCAAATGTCTCTATGAGCGGCACCTTCCAAGACATCCAGGACTTTAGCCTTAATTCACCCAAAGGATGCATTATTATATATCAGCCTATATGTTATTCAAAAAGCAGAAATTCTACTCACAGATTGTAAGCATATCATAGAACAAACTAAAGCCACACATGGTAAGAACATGGAAATCATGATGCTAAAAAAGCTGGTGAAGGTAGGTTTTAAGGCTCAAACTTGCTCCATACTCACGGCAATTCGGTATTTGATGGAATTTGAGGAAACATTAGGGGAGACCTAATAGCTCACTCTGGAATCTTGCTTTGACCATAGATATTTCCTGGTACTGCCCACAAGAATAAGTATTTACACACTGAAGTCTATCAACTATTCCTATCTAATTCTCTACCTGTATTATGCTATTTGAATATCCCCTCATACTCACAAGGCATTACTGTACCATTTTTATGATGACAAAATTGAAGCTTAAAGAGGTTATAAAACCTACTACAGTAAACTGCAGAGTGGGGCTTGAAGTCAAGTCTGTCTTACTTTAAAGTCTATGCAATTATACTGCCTTAATTTTCACGAATTCAATCCCATCCTGGCTGTGTTAAACAGTAAAGTACATGGCTCCACACTGAAATGACTAAAAAGTGGCTGTACTCCAGGTATCTGTGGAGGAGTATAACCTACAACTCAGTGTCCCTCAGTCATCATCCAAAGATGAGAAACCAAATTCATGGAAAACTGAAGGATATACAGTTTACCACCTTCTAGAAAACCTAAAACCCGGACATTCGGTGAGCTATGAGCATACTGGTCCCCAGTAACATTGCTTTGCTAAAATGTACTTGGTTGGGCTGCTGTCAGCAGATATTGAGGTATGTCATCAGAAAAAAAAAAATCAACTTGTCACTCAGCATTGCTTAAAATAATGATATGGTCATGGCTGACACTTTTAAAAAAGCCCTGGTCTAATTTGCTATCCGTATTTCATAAGACAATGAAAACCGAATGACTCATCACTCACCCAAGGATATATTCACAGAGAAGTCTACAGTAATCACTGTGAGAACTGGTAATTAACAGAAGAATTTTCCCAGCATTCTTTAGCTGTCGAAGCCACTTTTTCACAGATTCAGGACAACTGTGTAAATATCTGCCTGGATCTCTTTTTATTTCTGGAAAATATATTCCACAGTTTTCTGAAAAATAAAAATATCATTGAGGTTTCTCTTTTTAAATATTTTTTAACTAAATGTATTCTCTAACAAGTTAATCTCTTTCAAATCTATAGATAAAACTAAAAGGATAAGAACAAAGTTTGACCAACCTAGCAATTATGCCAATACTACTTGCTTTTTAAGAATAGTTCTTTACTTGAAAACATATTATTGTTTGAAAATGTTAGTTGATAATATTCGCTGGCTATTTGACAAGAACTGATAAACTGTTAAAACAGGTAACACAAGAAACACAATATGATGAACATTTTCAAATGCTGTAAGAGAAAACCTTACATGTGAAATATCAATTGGTTACAAATATTCTTTTAATTATTCAATGAATATTTGCTGAATACAGATAAGAAACAAATCAACATTCACATATTGCACCAGGATCATGTCTTTGGCATAAATAGCCAAGAAGGGCGATGAGTTCCTCAGAGTCACAGTTTGCTATTTCAGATGGAACCTATACTAGGGGAGCCATTCTATAGCCTCTGAGAAATGCTGAGATATCAAATGGAAAAATTGGTGTAAAATAGGCCAGAACAGGCCAAAAGGCACTGTAGTTGACAGGGAACATCGAATGACTCGCATCACTGAAGTGGGACTGCTTACTCTGCCCCTTTAGAGTATCCATGGGGTCTGGCTGAGCTCCAGGGCAGATGGTGGCAGTGTTTCCAGATGTCTTGGCCAGACTTACCCATAGTGCTTGACCCAGTGCTTTGAAAGTTGTGGGTACTCAGCAGGCAATTGCAGATTTCGTTGAAATGCTACTAGATTCATAACACCTTTTAGAAATATTGCTCTCAGAGCATGATAGAACTAATAAGCAGATAAAAATAATCCAAGATTTTACTTTCTCTAATTGTTACGAAAAGGACATATGCATAGACAATAAAAAAAATAGCTTAAACAGCTTGTACTGAATGATAGAGTCTGCAGTAGCTAGATATGGGATACATCTGTGACTCTGTCCAGTGTGATACACTTGAAATACTTGAAAGTTATATTTCAAGAACATCAGCACATCAGGAAGAAGAGTCTTTTTTTTTTTTTTGAGACGGAGCCTCACTCTGTCACCAAGCTGTAGTGCAGTGGTGTGATCTCTGGCTAACTGCAACCTCCGCCTCCCGGGTTCAAGCGATTCTCCTGCCTCAGCCTCCTGAGTAGTTAGGACTACAGGCGCCACCATGCCCAGCTAACTTCTGTATTTTTAGTAGGGACGGGGTTTCACCATGTTTACCAGGATGGTCTTGATCTCTTGACCTCACAATCTGCCTGCCTTGCGCTCCCAAAGTGCGAGAATTACAGGCGTGAGCCAGTGCCCGGCCAGGAAGAAGAGTCTTTAGTGCAACAAAACGAACAAATAAAAACAAAAATGGTAGCAAATGTTGTGGTCTGCCTCCCCACATCCATCTCCCTCTTTGCTGGGGAGTGACAGGGTCTCGCTCTGTTGCCCAGACTGGAGTGCACTGTGGCACAATCACGACTTACTGCAGCCTTGAACTCCTAGGCTCAAGTGATCCTCCCACCTCAGGCCTCTAAAAGTGCTGTGATCACAGGCGTGAGCCACTGTGCCTGGCCATCATTGGATTTCTGATTAATTCACTGACGAACTCTAACCACCACTGGAAGTACTGTTCAACTTCTGGACAACTTCTAGTTGTACAAAATAACTCATTTTAATAATAGCTTAAACATTAAGGATATTTATTATTTGCAACCTAAAGCATCGTGATTCAGAAAATGTATTTCATGAATATCATAACCAGACCAAAAATAACAAAAGAAAGAATATGTTGCAATATGAGAATATTTAGAAGACCAAAAACAAAAACAAAGTTTTTGCTCTTTTTATATTTTGCCCTACAGGAACTTTTGTGTGTGAATCTCTAGGATCTCTTTTTAACATACCAGAGGCTATATAATACTCCTTTAAAAAATTAAAATATATTATCTGTTTTCCAGGGAAGAGGAAGTACTAGTAAGAAAAGGCCAGTTTAAGAAACAGATGATAATAATAAATGCAAATGGCCAAGAACAGAAAAGTTTGATGAGTGGATGACTGCTAATTTCAGAGGCTGTATCTCTCTCAGAACTTACTATACCTAAGGGGGTCAGAGGTGAGATTATCTCACTTAGTAAAACAAAGCTTTTGTAGCAAGAAGAATTTTATGGGTTACATAACAAAAAAATTTATAGTGTGTAATGCTGAAAACAGGCTTGTTTTCAGAAAACTTGAAAGTTATTTTTTCTTAGCTATATGTGCTTAGTGCCATCTAGTGATCAAAATATAAATTACCATTAAAAAGCTGCTGTTAACATTTCCAAAGGAATAAAAATATAAGACGTATGCATTTAAATACAATATTTTAAATTTCTTACCTAGGTTAATTTCATTAATATCTCTTAATTAGTAATGTCTGATTGAAAAGAGTACAAATATAATAATTTAATCAGATAAAATTATTCTCTGAAGTCATAATGGAGATGTCCTTGGTTTGTTCATAAGCCAGACTGAAATGGACAAACTAAAAAAGACAAGCCCTGTACAAACACATACCCAGTGGTAGATAATGAGTTGCTCTTACTACAAAAGATCACTGGCTGCCATGGAGAAAATATTTTTGCCCCCTTGTAACCTCCAATTATTTAAGGAATAGGAGACATAATTATACAAATAGAAACATCTTTTTATTGAAATAAGTCAAGGTATTAAATCAAATAAGAGTTATGTTAAACATACACAATGGATTATAACTGTCTATTAAATTATATCCCCAAAGAAACTATAAACTTCTAAAGGCAAGAAATATATCTTTCTGCTTGGCATGGAGCAAGTATTCAACATATGAATACCTAAATTAGTACAGGAGCAGACACAGGAACATTTATATTTCCCTACATTCAAGGCAAGAGTTTGATTAGTACCAGAGAGCCAAACTGAAGTGACAAAAATAATATCATTCATGTACAATTAAGGCAGCCTATGAAAAGTCATGTTTAATTATGATACTAATTAACACTGATTGAACAAAATGGAATTTAGACCTAAGATGGAAAGGAGTGGTATTGTTTGTTCTTAACTCACAAAGAAGCCTGTGTTTTCACTTAACCTCCAAAGGAATTCTATTTCACTGCCACTTTATGTAACTTATTTTCCTGGTTTTTCCACCACTCTTAGATCCTTCGATGCTGGTATTTTCTAGGTCCAGAAGAGATTTAAAGGAAATTCTTTTAAAAAGCTGATTCTAAAGAATAAAAGTTCAGCCTCCTATGTTAGAAAATTGGTTAATGTAGAGTGACAGAAATAATACCAAAGTGTTGCAACAGTCGGATATGCACATCAAATGGCCTGATACACTAAAGAGGATTTAGGGACCTCTTGTGGTAAAAAAATATAGTACAACCTGAATATTAAAAATCCTTTTTTTCAGTTTAACAGACAATTGTGCCACATCACTATTTCTATCATCATTGAATAAGCTTTTTCTTGCTAACTGTATCACTACTGTTTGCATGATTTTTGACCAGAATTTTCCAAGCTGCTGTCCGAGGCGACTAGAGATGCCAGGATGCTAACACTTCCATGGTCAGCCTCCAAATAAGGTCTGTTGTTGTTTCCATTGCATAGTGTAATTTAGAAGAGATTTAAATATTTATAATCTTTACAAGTTATATAAGCACATGCTAGTGAACAGCTAAAATGTTTAGCGATGAACTGTTTAAATGTACTTGCTGTAGAGATGATATAATTAATTTTCTGTAAAAAAGAAACTTTTTTCTTTGCTAAAAGATGCTGAAATATTTGTTGGAGGATAAGAGACAAATTTATTTTGTTTATTTATAGGTGGCAAAAAATAAAATGAAAATTTATTATAACATTTGCTGTTTATATAACAAAATATATGGTTTATATCTAATTTTATAATTAAATAAAGAAATCTAGAATAGATTGTTTAAATTGAAAATCTATATGCTAAATACAATGCTTGGAAAGTCTCTCAAATAAAAACTGGGAAATGAAGTACAGAATATATGAAAAAAACATAATATATAAAATTTACATTTTAATAGCATCTGATTTCCAGCTCTGTAATTTAATTTGCATATCCCAGCCCTACTCCAAAAATTCTGATTTAATTGGTTTGGGGTAGGGCCACAACATTGGTATTTTTTTTTTTTTTTAAAGCTTCCCAGGTAGTCCTAATGTGCTACCAGGATTAAGAATTGTTGCCCTAAAATATAAAAACTAGAATTCTTACTATTATTTTCTGTGTATTTTGCCTGCTTCGCTGGAAATCACAGGCTCTCAGAGGGCAGGGACTTCTGAGTTTTGTAGTGTCTTTATTACCTAACACATAGCCTTGTACATATTAGGTAATCAACAAATCATAACTGTTGCCAATTATCTTAAATGTTATTGTGGTTGATGATCTTTAAAATGTTTACTCTTATCCTATACCAATTAAGCATGGTATTCTAGATTTAATTAAGTATTGTGAATACAGAATAATGGATTTCATTCCTCCTATGAAAGGAGGATTCCTGGAAAAAGGGTATATTATGAAATTCTTTGAAAGAAAAATTATTCGAACAGTTTAAATGAGTATAGACAAGCCAAACAGACTCCTTTATCTCTCCAAAGCCATCAAACTGCCTGACTCTGGGCTGAATACAGTCTATAAATATGATTTTGGGTCAGCGGTATTTTGAAATTTTTGGATGTTAATGTCCTTGGACAGTATCACATATGTATTCTAATAGTTTACCCACAATCCCACCATACCATATTGTCTACACTTGGCTTAGTCAACTCCCCTGTTGGCATCAGAGTTCACAACCTATTTTTTCTCCTATGATATCGGAATGAATCATTCTAAAAGAACCTAGTTTCCTCTTTCTGACATGGTTACTGGACAGACAATGTAAATGCGGAGAGAGGTTTTTGAAGGTCTGCCTGGTTTTATTCAAAATATAACAAATCCTTTAATGAGGATGCTGACAGCTGGGAGGGTCAGCAGATGGATCTGATGACAGAATCACATACAACAACAACTGGACAGGCTGTAAGGTCGACAAGGTGACTCAGTGAGGTAAAATTTCATAGGGAGAGATGTAATCTTACCAGGTTGAAAGCTCAGCCATACAGGCATAACAATGGAGGAGCTGTTGTTTGTCAGCAACTTCAAAATATAGAGCTTACAGTCAGCTTAGGCTCCACAATATAGATAAAGTATAATAAAAAGTTTGGAGACCATGTTTTGCAATTTATTTAGTTACTACTATGTACTTTTGATATCATGTTCCTGGAAAAATATCTGTGCTCCAGAAAGCTGGGTAAGAAGCATGTGTCCTCCTTTATAGCCCTAGGCATCTTATCTTCATGTGCTCTGTGTTATCCAATTAGGTGATTAGATTATAGAGCTACATTAATGTCAGTACAATGTTCAGAACCAGGAAAGCAATAATTTCCACTCTTTTAATCATTCTCAGACTAAACTTTGATAACTGGATTCTATTCTGCATGACACTTTTCACAAGAAAGTGTGTCCAGAGGAGAATGATGATGTTAACAATTCCTATGCCCCACCCTAGAGATCTCTGGTGGACCCCCAGAAAGTTACACCTGGCCAATCAGACATTTGCAAACCTGTGAAATAGGCAGCTTCGAAGGACCATTTTAATCTTAGGGTTGCTTGAGTCTATGCCTGCATGGTGATGTCCAGCCAGATAACTCTTTAGCCACAATGAACACCCATTTCCACAGTGTTTCTCCTCCTCTAAAATGTCTTTGCATTTTGAATATGATCTTTCTAAAACAGACTTTCGGCAGAGTAGTGGGTCTCAAAATGAAGGTAAATTAGAATTATCCAGAATGCTTTCAAAAATACTCCTAGAGTTTCTGATTCAGTAGGTCCGGGGTGGGGCCTGAAATTGGGCATTTCTAACAATTTCTCAGGTCAATTGACAGTCCAAGGACCATACTTGGAGAATTACTTCAGTAGAATACCCCTACAAAACCAGACAGCTTTTTGAAAGTCTTTTTCTACTAGCAGAACATGGTCCTCGCTATTTCGACTAGAAGTACAAAACCAAATTATGCGTATTTAATGTTATCTGATAAAAATGCTCAAGTCTGTGTCTATGTTTAAGAACATTTTAAGTAAAAATCTTTTAAGTAAAATAAAATTTATTTTTATTTCCTTTATAAGAAGGATATATGTGAAGTAAAGACTTAATGATGAACTGTTTTATGTTTTTCACTGTACTATTTCACATTCACTTTCATTTCTCAGCCTTGAGAGCAATACTTTTGTATGTAAAGTAGAAAAAACACACACTTTGGAGTCAAATGGCCTAAGTTTGAATCCCAGGTTTGCCACTTACAATATCAGGATTTTTGAGAAATTTACTTAAAAATTTTAATTTTAATTCTTAATTTCTTCACCTATAAAATCTCATTAAATGACGGAGAAGAAAGCCAGGCACAGTGATGTGCGCCTATAGTCCCAGCTACTTGGGAAGCTGAGGTGGAGGATCACTTGAGCCTAGCCTAGGCAACACAGAGATATCCCATCTCTTAAAAAACAAAAAAAGTAGTGTGGCTAAAGTATCCATCTCATAGTGCTTGGCACAAAATCCCCAATAAGAATTCCCTTCCACCCCTTCTACTTACTTAGACACAACTCTGTCTGATCCTTTTGCAGGAAGCCTATCACGAGAGGTGAAATAGCCAGGATCCTGTGCCTGTTACTGCACTTCTCAAAGTAGCATTAGGTTTTAGTAGCTCATTATAATTGAAGGGGCATTTACATGTTCTCCTACATGTGATCTACGCATAGAACAGATGTTAAATTTATTGAACATAAAACATAAAAGATGTGAGGTGGACTGAGTTTCCAAGATGGACACAACAATATCTCCCACCTCACATGTCTAGAGTTGGAGTTAATTGTTCCATTCTTTTATATCTGGGCAGGTTATTTTACTGCTTTGACCAATAGAATGTGGTGCAAATGACCCTGTGTTAGTTCCAGGTGTAGCCCTTAAATGGTCTGGCAGCTTCAACTCCTTATCTGTTGGAAGCCATGTGCCATGTTAAGATGTGCAACCAATCTGAGGCTACCTGAGATGCCGTGAGGAATAGGTTACATGAAGAATTTGTGTTGTAGGTGTTCCAACTGCCAGCCCCAGCTGAGTGCTGAGCTAAAAGCTTCAACTGCAAGACATATAGTGAGCCCCTTGGACATCCAGCCCAGTCATGCCTTCAGATGACTACTGTCCCCGTTGACATCTGACTGCAACCACAGGAGAGACCCCACATGAGAAGCACCCAACTAAGCCCAGAATCCGTAAGTGACATAATACTGTTTTGTGTAGTGGTATCCTATGGAGCAATAGATAACCTAAACAAGAGGCTTTGGAATAAAGTTCCAATTTTAATGATTATCTCTATGCAATTCAAGATAAAATATTTACAAATCCTTTTAGAAACAGCTGAAATAAAAGTAAACAGGCTCTAAATTGTTTTTCTTCACCTCCAAAAAATAACTCAAAGGTTTCTATTGCAGATAAATTTACAAAATGTAAATACATGAAGAGCTTATGTCAGCATAAATGTTTTAAACAGTTTAAAGAAAACCAAAATTAACAAGTATTTAAAGCAAATTCTACATACTTATCACTTCTCATCTAGTTCAAATACGAAACACTTAGAAACTGAAAATAATAATCAATTGCTGAAATACGGAGTGAATATAGCAGTAAAAAATGATTATCCTGGGATGTTTGTTCCCTCTGCCTCCCTGCTACCCTTTAAATCTCAACTCAAAAACTTTGGATTTTTCTTAAAAAACTAGATTGGTATTCAAAGGAATATGCATTTTAAAGATCAAATTTTATCATAAGAGTGCACTGTTTCCTTAATTAATTTAGTTCAAATATCCTCAGTTTCTTCATAAATATCTTTTCTTAATATAAAGCCAAAAGTATGCAGAGCTATATTTCACTTAGAAGCAATCCATTTCAGAACACACATAAAGATTATAATCACAGAGGATTACTTGTTCAATGTCCAGACAGTGTATTATATAAATAGGAAAGCCCTCTCTAGCCTCCTAGGTCTGTGCCACATCTATGCCTTGCATAGACACAGTAGTTAAGCAGCTATTTTAATGAGGCATTACTCTGTTTTTCACTATACTTTCCACCTATATCTGTATCACATCAGTCATATCTTCTATATGTCTTCATAAAATATCACCTGGTTAGTTACTCCACGGTAACAAAAGAAAAAGGAAAAAAAGAACATACTAAAGTTTCAAATCGGGGAGATTTTAACTCAGATAATTGTTTTGACAAAGTTATTAACTTTTTAATATAAAATCTGAAACAGAATTGATGAAATAGCATTAGAATAATGAAATAATTTCTTTGATATAACAAACATAAATATATAGGATAGTCTATGTGTAATACTCTGCAACATTGTTTGAGGAGTAATAATGCCCTAAGCCTGGGTTCTTATCCTAAAATCCATACATGGGCCTCGGTGCGTGAATGAAACCTCAATACTCTTTGCAACATTTTGTTCATCAGTGTGTTGTGTGTGTTGGGGGATCACAGCAGGTGTAGGCTCTCTACCTTTAATTAGATTCCTGAGGCTAGGGACATGAAGAACCACAGACTTAGATTCTCCTAGACTTGTACAGTACAACAAAGCAAACATTCCAATATCCCTCCCTTTGTTCTAGTTGAGAAAAATCTTATAAAAATGTCTTAGAAAAAGGAAATTCTCTGTAATAGGTAGTACAGAATTTGTACACAATTTGTTGAGGAATAAATATACTTCCTGGACTCTATATTTTTTACATGTAAATATTCTAAGTCCAATAAATTTATATTTATTTAGCATAGCTAATGAATGGGTGTTCTAGTAAAATTAATTTGTAGCTTAATTAAGAATAACCAAATATATAATATAAAAACATACATAAAATATAATCAACTCTTACTGTTGAACCTATATGGAAAAAAGAAGTATTTAAATAGATTAAATTATTGCTTTTCTTATATATGATACACTTTTGCTACAGAAAATTCATTGTATTGGGTTTTTTACTGCTGCACAACAAACCACCTCAAACATGATGGCTTAAAATAACGGTGTATTTTATCATCTCCTGATTCTGAGGGTTGACTGAACTCAGCCAGGCATTTCTCACTTGGAGTTGTGCCTGGGGGTATGGAATCATCTAAGGGTTTCTTCACTCACTGTCTGGCACCTGGGCTGGGTGGGCTGGAACGGTGAGAGCTGGTGAAACAAACATCTCTCCACGTAGCTAGCTTGAGCTTTCTCACTGCATTTGGGTCTCAGGGTAGTTGGACTTTGTAAGTGGCAGTGGGTTTCCCTCAGAGCAAGTGTTTTAGGACAAGCAAAAGCTGCAAGACTCCTTATGACCTAGTCTTAGGAATTTTACAGTAGCACTTCTGCTGAATTTTACTGATGATAGAGGTCCAGGTCATTTTCAAGCAGAAGAAAACAGAAAAGTGTGACTTCCGGGAGGCATGATTCATTAGGGAGCTATCTTTGCAGACTAGCTACCAAACATACTAATACTTCCATGTGATTCCTGCCAGTGTATTTTCTGTTCATATCTAACTCTGTGGGAATTTTAAGGATACCATATATAGTTTTTTTTACCTGTGTTTCTGTTCAGCATTGTATCTGAGGAATTTCCTATGGCATTAACATTTATTTTAAAACATTTCCATGGTTTTAATTTAATATCACATTTTAAAATAGATTATTTATAATAATCATCCTTATAATAACTGACATACCCTGAGTGCTTATTTTTGCCAAACACGGTTCCAAGACCTTTATAACTATTAATGGAATTAATCCTCATAACAACCCCATGAACAGGTCCTATATGATTCCTCCTATATGATTCCCATTTTGCAATGGAAAAATCTGAGATACAGAGAGGCTAAGGAACTTGCCCAAAGTCACACAGCTACCATGTGGCAGAATCGGAATTTGAATGCAGCCAGTCTGCTTTCAGAGCTTGTGCAATACTGCCCCTCCAGTTACAAGGCATTTGGGGACTCTATGGTAACTACAGGGTCACCACAAATCCTTACTCTTTTTCTTTCCCATGGTACTTTATGATGTAGTATTACAGTTCAGGGGTTTGGGTTTTAATCAGAATTTTAATAAGTGAGAGCTCAGAATTTGGATAAATTTAGACAAATCAGCTTCTTTTTGAACCTTACACATAAATTTATTTAAAATCTTGCAATGTGAAAAGCCTTTAAGCATGGCACTGAACTCGAAAGCCATAAAAGAAAATTGAAACACCAAATTAGATTTCTGCAGAGGAAAAAAGTATCCATCAATATGCATTCTAATTTTATCTAGAACTGAAAGGAGCCTTAGAAATCACATCCTTCAACCTTGTCATATTAAAGATGATTAAGTAGCCACCACATATTTTACTCAAAATTACAGTTAGTAACAAACTTGGGTATGGAATACAGTCCTCAAGAATCCTAGTCCACTAAACCTCATCATTTATGTGTCTAAATCTATATGTTTGAGATCTAATTTATTTGGTGACCATTATCTGTTAAAGAAAAATAACTTGCGTTCCGAAGCAGAAATCAAATGCTTTAAATGGTATGCCTGTTTAGCTATATAATTATTGGATAATAATTATAAAATTCAATTCTGCTTTTCTTCAGGATTTCTGTAGAAGTTCTTCATAGTCGCTGAACTGATATTGTCTCTGCTATTATCTGAAAACTCAGACCTTCCACTGAGATGGGAAAACAAACTCCAAATAAACGTCTCAGGTTAAGGCATAAATATTATCTCCCTTCCTGGAATACACTGCCCTCCCTCTGCTGCCTGGTGAACCTTGGAGGCTTGTCACAAGGTTACCTTCTATGAGGAGCCCTCCCCAATACCCACTCTGCACATCAATGATGGCATTCATCATGTTACACTATAATCAACACTTGTAATAACCATATTTATGTATTTTTCTTTCTTCTGAGACTCCGAGATCTTTTAAGAAAAGAACCATCTTAACATTCATGCTTATACTCTTAATATCAGGCAAATACCAGAGGATTCCTAACTACAGAAGTAAGTGTGTGTGGGAAAAAGCTACTAGGCAAGACTTACCAGGTGACCATAAAGACCAGAGGTTGGCAAACCACAGCCCACAAGCTAAGAAAGGTGCTTACATCTTAAAATGGTAATATAAGTATCAACATAATAGCCTTGATTTTGGCTTTTGGTGCCCAAAGCCTTTAATATTTACTATCCAGCCCTTTAAGAAAAGGTTTGCTGAGTCCTGATATGTAGTATTTAATAACTACAGGACAGTAACATAATAAAAATATAATTAGTTATATATAACACACTATTATTAGAAAGTACCAAAAGAATAATAAAATCATCAATTTAAGAGACTTTATTAAAGGCTATGCAGTCTCTGAGCAGAGTGAATATTAAAAAATCATTTGTGATCAAACTAATGAAAGACAACATAAATACCTTTATGTATCTTTTAATCACAGTGGATCCCCACCATGATGTAACTACCCCTCAATTATTCTCTGGCCTGGGTTCTCTATTAGTATATTCTGAGCCAGATGATGGCTCTCTTTACTCTGCCGTCTCTTTAAAACCTATCTATATGTGCCTTTGCTATTGCTTTTATGATTTTAGCACACTTTATTTTTAGTCTCTGAATAAGATGTTCTCAGGCTCACTTGGTCTGCTTATTAAAAGAGGAATTGCAGGGGCCACAGAAAGACACTACAAGTCTAGGGCTGAAAGCTACCACTGGTAATATTTTCCCTCATGAATGTCAAAGGAAGTTGAAAGATCCAAAAAATGCACATGATGACATGATGACATCATCAGAAAGAACTAAAGAGCTTGTAGCTTGAGATGAATGAAGAAAGGCACTATTGCCTAAGTACAGTCTTACAAATTAACTGTGCAAGAAATAGGAATGTTTTCCTTGGTACAGAAAAATAAAGATGCCTCCAGGTAAAACCCGGGACAGGTTTTAGGGGCTAGCTTCAACGAGATACACTGAAGGTTTCATTTCAAACGGTTTTAAAATGTATTTGTGAAGCACAAAACCATTTTGGGAGGGTTTTGTTTTCAACAGAAGTCAGTCCACTGACGTTATCCTTACTTGAAATCTTCTACCTCCTTCGGAAGAGAGAAGCTGGAAAAAATTAGGAGAACTAAAATGGGATGCCTCGGGGCAAAGCAGACTCAGAAATGTGGCAATGCTTATTCCTTTGAAAAAAGTCACAGTTGACTTCTCTAGCTCTGAGGCACAAAGAGATAACAGCAACAAAGAAATCATAAGCTAGACATTAGGGGTCATTAACTATCAACGTCTTAAGGAAATCTGCCCTACACTGAGGACTGAAGTGCTCAATTATTTAACAAACAAAAGACCTGGAATAGAACTTTCACTGTTTTTTCTAACCTGGTTTTTCTTCTGTAGTAGGCAGCCTAACAGAATGCCGAGACAGCATTTCAGTACGTATACACTATGCTAAATTCAGCTCCCAAATCAATATCAGTAACGAAAATAATCTGTGATGGGAACCCAGTACTCATTCCACAATGATCAGTAATGAGGCTCAGAGTAAAGAAAGCCTGGGGGCAGCTCTTCATAGCCTCTGTAAGGAGTGGACAGAGACTCAGGTAGAAATACAGTGGGAACCTGGGCATGAGGGGTTCATAGTTGAGTAATGGCTGGGTTCCCAGAATATTCTACTCTAAGCAGGACTTTTAACCATCTCAATTCCTCTTTTTCCTTCTCTGGTCTTATTTTTGCCTCTTTCACACTGCCTCCTTCCAATCTAATCAATGCAACAAGTTTATGTATTTTGGTTATTTTTTAGAATTAACAAACATATAATCATAATAAAATAACAATCATATATACTTTTCAAACATAAAGATGAAAGACTTTTTAAACCAAAAATTAAGTAACTCTTTACCCAGTTAACATGAAAAAAAAAAAATAAGGTTATAAACTTAGTCTTTACCTATATAATATGTATATATGTATCTACCATCTATCTAATTAAATATTTTAAAGGATTTTTTTTTTGCTTTCTCTCTTTAGAATACATTAAGTCCACAATAAAAAAGAAAACATTTACTTCTATAGCTACAGACTTTATTGATCTTAAAAGGAAATGTAGGTACACAAATATTTTTTTCCCACGATTTCTTAAGATACATGATCAATCTTTCAGAATAAAGTGGAAGAAATCTGCTGTAGGCAGGGAATAGGCATAGTTATTAATGCAGAGATATCAGCTCCCAGAGGATCTGAATAAAACAATATTGTAATAATGAAACTATCTTCTAATAAAAAATTACATTCTTTCTTTCTTTTGACCTAGGAAAAAGTTTGTTAAGAAAGCATATGACATAAGTGATCAGACTATTTATTTTTAAAAGGAAAGATGTCCTTTTAAAAATAAAAGGAAATTTAATTAAAAGGAAATTTAAATGAGACAAATATTTTGCACACAATTATTTGGCAAATGTTAGCAATAAACACTAAATACCCTATGTGTATTCACCGAAGAAAAATGTGAGTAAAGAGAAAACTGCACTAGACTTTGACCAATTAACATTTTATCTAAAAACTATGGCAAAGAAAATGTTTTGCCCTCCAGATAAAAAATCAGTTTAAAACATCAAAAGGAACTTAATCTAAATGTCTCATGCCAGCAAATTAAATGATTATGGAGCAGGGTAGCAGGGATGGCAGAAAGAAATTCATAATTTGCAGGTGACTTCATTAAGAAAGCTGTTGATGTAAGGAGAGTTGCTATTCCATTTCTACTGAAAAGCTTCAGAGGACAAAGTTCTGTACCAGAGTAGACACACAGATAAAGTATATTACAGGCTATGGTCTCCAGTGTTCCTGGGTGGTATGGACCCAAATCAGACAGTCTTGAGTCAAGTCTTAGTTGTGCAATCTCCTTGGGTAAGTGCTTTAGTCATTCAGAGACTGTTGGCTTATCTATAGATCATAGTCATAACGCTCACCCCATTAGGTAATTATGTGAATTATATGCAATGATATATGTGAAACATTTAGCACAATGCTTTACACATAGTAAACATTTTGTGTGAGAGCTATTTTTACTTTGCCAAGTTCCTCTGGCTTAAGTACAGGCAGTCGATTAACCACGAAATGCTATGGGACACACTGCATCACAGAATTGCCCTGCATGGGTCAAAAATTCAAGATTCCCTTATCAAAATGCTACTCACCTTCAAAACATATTTTGAAACATATGCTATGAAAAAACCCTAGAAGTCCTACTGAGCGGGAGGCAGGGTGGTTCTACTTTTTGTTACTTCCAGGACAAAACACTGGGCCACATGGCCCAAAGGTCTATTAGATCATTCTCAGAGGACTGAGCGGAGAAACTTGGGGTAGCTACTAAAACCGTGGGGACCACAAAACCTAATCTCCTCATTGTGCAGATATGAAAATGAGGCCTAGAGACGCAGACTTGCCTATCATCATGACGTAATGAGGAAAATAGCAGGATAGAATGAAAATCTTGGTCTCTTTGATTTTTTCATTACACAATCCTTACTGTCATATCTACTAATCTTATTGTTTCACCCCTTTATTAAGACATTTTACAGCCTTGTTGTAAAGATTTAAATACAATTAGTGAAAAATTTAAAATGTACACTTTTAATACAAAATCAGAATAAAGCCAGGAACTACACAAACAGCTGGTTTATTCTTAAAGAAATATGTAAAATATCTGAACAGCCTTGCCCCGCCCCAATTTATTCCACACATTTAAGGAATTTCCTTTGGGAGGACTAGTACACATTTTGTGCAAGATCAGATGCTCTGTATATCTGTGTAGAGACTGTGGGGCTCCACAGGGAGAAGCTCCTGACTCAGTAAGTATCAACCTACCAGATAACACAGAAATTATCTTTCTAAGGTTAAATGTTATTTTAAAGTTATCTTGTAATTACTCAAGTAATATATGTGAACACTTGCAAATTTCCAAATATATGTTCTAAATTTTGAAACATAAAAAAAAAAAAAAAAGTCTGAAGTCTTCTCTAAATAGTACTTTCAATTTCTGGTCCCTAAACCCTAGTGGGTATCATTGTTGTCATTTTAGTGTCACACCAAGCTTGTCCAACCTGGCTTATTTTGTTGTTGTTGTTCTATTTTGTTTTGTTTTAGGCTTTTAGCAGCCTGAAGACATGGTTTTTAGTTTCTGTCTGTAATGATAAGCAGAAAAGAGGGATGAGGAAGGGGTTTTACTGGCCTAATCAGAAAGAGAAACTAAGAACCCATGACTGCATTCTTTCCTTGGACACTTCTGCACTGTATACTTTGCAGATAAATTTCTAGGGACTTGCATACACACATATGTGGTTCACATTTTGGTGTGTATCTTTCCAATAAGGTGTTATGGACTTACACACATATATGTGTATTTTCTAGTACACATTTTGTGGAATTTGCTTTCTTCACCCAACAGAGTGACTTCAAAATCTAGCCATGTACTTAAATCTAGCCATGTAATTATAACAAATAATTACTGAGCACCTACTACATACTATTCATTGTTTGACTTGTTGAAAACATGGACAAAGTTTTTTCTCTCATACAGCTTACATTCTAGAAACACTTCATTCTTTTTAACCACAACATTGCAATCTAGCATATGAATACAACAGTCCTTTGGTGATTTTTTTCATTATAAATTCTGGAGTAAACAACATTGTATATGAGTCCATGTACCCATGTGAGTACTTCTTTAGGGCTTATAAATGTGAAATGGCTGGCTCACTGCATATCTGCATTTCTAATCTTAATATTCACACTGAGTTTGCTTTCAGAATTGTTGGGGACAATAGTTTTTAACATTGTTAGCAGCATATATGTGTGTACACTTACCCCACACTCTCATCAGGTCATACTGTCAGATTCTTAATTTTTGCTAATACACTAAGTGAAAGTGGACATCTCAGCATTGTTTTACCTTGCATTTCCCTGATTACTAATTAGGTAGGGCATCTTTTTGAATCTTTCTTAGTCATTATCTCTCATCCATTTTACATTTCTACATTCAAGGCTGAGAATGAAGTAATTACCAAAAAGCAATTTGTTGTATTCAACTGAGTAAACTGAGGGCTATTTATGAAGAATTACTTTACTATAAAAATTCAACAAACACACTCTGAGAGCACTTGGCAAACTTGGTAGTATTAACTCCTGAAGTATTTCTTACCCCACCAAAAGCCTCAGGCTCACAGCAGTGCACCACCTCCTCTCCCTTACCCAAGTGTTTCACTGCAGGACCAAATTCCAAATTATACAGCCCGAAGTGAGCTGGGTCAGAGGCCACTGTCTTCATGAGTTTTTCTCAGCAGGTCTATGGAGAGCTGGGAATAGGTATATTTGATGATCACCGTGTGTGTGTCAGGACATCTGTGGTCGAAAACTACTGGTGTTCTCTAAAAGGTAAATTATGATAATGATTATAGATATCAAGTGGCAAAAAATATTTCTGACAACATCGAGTACTGGTGGGGATATTAAGAATATAAAGTATCTGGAACTCACACCATGCAAGTACTTTGAAAAATTATTTGGCAGTTCCTACTAAAACTGAACTCACAGATACATTCTATAATGTGGCAATTCTAATTCTAGGTGTAGATCTAAGAGTAACACGTAAATAGGCATGAAAATCACATGTAAACGATGTTCATGAGGCATTATTTGTAACAGTCCCCAATTAAATTAACCCATGTCTACCAAGGGTAGGATGAATAAATAAAATGTGGTGTACTTATATTAATATAATGGCATATTGTACAGCAATGAAAACTAATGAATTACTGTGACATTCAGCACAGGGACACATTACAGGAGCATAATGTTGAGGAAGGGACACTAGACGCAGGAAAATATATACTGCATAATCACGTATATAAAATAAAAAATGAGACAAAATTAATCTGTGGTGTTAGGTGTCTCTCCAGGAAAGGGACATTGGCTAGAAGGGAGCATGAAAAGAGCTTCTGGGTGACTGCAGGGCTCTGTTAGCTAAAAATATGTTCACATTTAATAACAATGTATAGTAAAGTAATAATAAAGAACTGACATAATAGTTTCATGACCATGAAAATGAATCCAAGAAATAGAATAAAAACAAGTGTTAAATCAGAAACTCACATTAAATGAGAATTTAATACAACACTGTAAAACTGTTTAGTATAGAAAAGCAACCAGTTGGTAATTTGGTTTGTTCAAATTTGCATTAAGTGACATTTCACATTAACTTCAGTATTTCCTGTATCCTACCATAAAAAGTTTTTTTTAATATCATAATCTGTGGGAAAAAATTGTGTATTAAATTAAATTAAAATTAAATTTAAAAAGCACTTGTATTAAGAAGTGAAAAACCATGTTTAGAGAAGAAAAAGTTTCTTATGAGACAGCTCCTCCTTCCCTTTTTGCATTACTGTATTACCCCTAGTAATATTTGTTGCCTTTGTACTTTCCTCACTCCTTAAGATTTTCTAGTTAAGGAAATGTGAGATAATAAAGAACTATCATTTTTTCTGATTCCTTCCGTAGAGCTTCTGAATTTATTTGCTCAAGTTAACAACAATAATAAAAATAGTTGTCATTGTCTTAATATTTTAATGTTTATCTGCAATGCATTTATGAAATCATACACTGCAGTTCCTCCTTTCCTAGACTATAATCTCGGAACGCCATTCTTAACCTAACAAACATCATGTGACTGGATTTTCATATGACTCTGTAAATATCACTCAATCTGAACTTAAAGTGTCACTGAACTTTGTAGGCATCAAATTAATAGATTTGCATCTGTAAAAGAAAATAGCCTTTGTTTTTAGAATTAAAGACATAAACCTATTGCCAATAATAATTTTCTAAAGGTTCAAACTCTTAAAGGTGGAATCAAGAACATACGGGATCGTTGTTTCCTCATTTCCCCTAAAAACAAGTATGGTGAACAAAACTCAGTGAATTTTATTTTTTAGTGATGAGTCTAAGAACTTACAGCTTTAGATTTAAGTGTGCCAAAACTGAGAAGGAACTTTGTTCTGCTAGTGATCTATATATTCCAACCACGCTAAGCATAAGAAAAAAGGTACTGCAGAAATGTTTTCTCGAAAATAATAGCCAAGTGTGTGCAAGCAAGGCCCAGAGCTAAGGTAGCAGGGGAGCCTGCATCACATGGAGGATTCCTACACTGTCTAGACTGGTGCTCTAGCAGGTATGGGCCACAGGTGGCTACTTAAAGTTAAATTAAGTAAAATTTAAGTCAGTTCCTGCAACTCCCTGCCACTTTCCAAGTGCTCAATAGCCACATGTGGTTAGTGGCTACCACATTGGACAGCCTGGATATAGACTATTTCATCCCTCCAGGAAGTTCTATTGGTCAGCACTCCTCCAGGTGTAAATTAACTTTAGTCCATGGTTCCTAAAATTATCAGCTGTAGGTGCATAAATCTACAAGTGTGGCATTTGGATCCAAATAATAAGCAAACATGACTTGGTCCAGAAATAGAGCATTTAAAAAAGTACAGGTAATAATTATAATCATGAAACCGTGCCAAGGCTTCAGTGCAGGCTAGAAGGGGAAATACTCTGCCCAGAATCAAGTGGCTTAGGCTGTACACCTGTGTTTCTTTGAGCTTCATGTCCTTGCCCATGACCTCACCTGTCAGCAGTGGCCATGTATTACCTTCCCAACTTCATGAGTGCGTCAAACAAGCCTAAATAATAGTAAGCACATGTTGTTTGCGCTATTATCTTTATATTAACCAATACTTTTAATATCATCAGTAAACCTGACTCTGGCAAATGCTCACCTCACTGAAGTTCTCAGAACTGAAAAGCAATACTGAGGCGGTCCCATAAATCACTGGTCCCATTAAAGAAATTTGATTGGTCAATTTTTCTTCACCAATGGATTACAGAACACTACTCTATATACCGGAGTGATTCTAAATTCAATTTCTATAACAAACTATGTTAAAATACATACTTTATACAGTGCTATATGCCCAGAATGAATAAACAATACTGTTCACTGAAATAAAGGTGGTGGGAATGACTTCCAATTATACAGTTAGTTATAATGGCTACAGCCAAAAAGGCAAGAGTATCATAGAGGTAACTAATTGTAGTTACCTATATTAAACTTTTTTATCTGCTTATGTGTTGTCCCTCCAAGATTTTACATGTGGTGACTCATTCTGAAGGATCCTCTCATCTTACCTTCTTATTCTGTACACATCTAGTTGCAGTACCTCCTGGGCAAGTTGGTGCTTCATTCCTACTGGGCAAGTTGGTGCTTCATTCCTACTGGGCAAGTTGGTGCTTCATTCCTACTGGGCAAGTTGGTGCTGTGGGGTGCTACCATAGTACCTTACTGCTTTTTTCCATTCCCCTTGAGAACAAAGAAACTAAACAACCTTTCAGACCTTGGTTAGAAAAAAGCACTGGTAAGTTGTAAAGGCAGCTGTATTTCTGAGTGGATGGGAGAAGATGAAGGGAGCATATGTGGATTTCCTCATAAGAAAAAGTAAACACGATCTGCCACAGGATTTATGCCAAGAAGGTGAAGAACTGTTACATGATATCCTTCAGCTTCTTTAGTTGGAAACCTAAAACTGCTCCAAGCTAGTGGGAGAAGAGATGAAGTACGATCCATAAGGACATTAAACATCACCCAGAGAGGGAAGCTGGTGAATGACTTCATGAATAGACTTTTAAAACTAAGGGACTTACACACCAGAGCTCGACAATATCCTTCTGGATAAAATAATCATTACTTATAATAGTGTCTTACCTTTATTTAGCTACGTTTTTTAAAATAAATTTTTAATTTTAGTATAGTTTTACACGGACAGAAAAATTACAAAGATAGCCCAGAGTTCCCATACACCTCACACTCAGTTTCCCTTTTAATATCTTTCAATATTATGGTACATTTGTCACAACTGGTGAAGCAATACCGATACATTATTATTAACTAAAGTCCTCATTTCATTTAGATTTCCTTTATATTAGGTACATTTGTCACAACTGGTGAAGCAATACTGATACATTATTACTAACTAAAGTCCTCACCTCACTTCATTTAGATTTCCTTAATTTTTATGTAATGTCCCTTTTCTATGCTAGGATCCCATCCAGGATACCATATTATGTTTACTGGTTATGTCTCCTTAGGTTACTCTTGACTGTGACATAGTTTCAGACCTCCCCTGTTTTTGGTAACTTTGACAGTTTTATGGAGTACTAGTTAGATATTTCGTAGAATGTCCTTCAATTGGGATTTGTCTGACTTTTTCTTCATTAGACTAGGTTATGTGTTGTTGGGTGGAAGACCATGGAGATAAAGTGCCATTCTCATGTTATATTAAGGGTATATCCTATTTATACAAGGGTCACTGTGGATGTTGACCTGGAGGATTTGGCCGGGACAGTATTTGTCAGGCTGCCCCACTGCAAAGTTACTCTTTCCCCCCTCTTTCATACTGTACTCTTTGTAAGAAGTACAATGCACAGGCTACCCGTAAGGAGTAAAAATTCATGCTCTGCCTTCTTGAAGGCAAAATGTGTGCATAAATTATTTGGGAATCTTTTGAGTGGTAGATTAGTCTCTTCTCCCTATTTATTTACTTGTTAATCACTTATTTATAGCAGACTCATTGATGGTTATTTTATACTCTGGGTTATAATCCCATACTACTTTATTTATTTTGTTCTCAAATTGTTCCAGCATTAGCCATTGGAAGCTCTATCCTTTAATTCCTGTATCCCTTTTACATATCCCCATCATTATAATTTTTTAAAAACATTTATTTACTTTCTGGCACTACAAGATGCTCTAGGTCATCTTGTATAATTCCTGCCCCAGGCCTAAAGTCAGAGATTTCTCCAAGGAGCCCTGGCTTCTAATACTAGAGAATGGTGTTAGAAACCAAGATCTGAGTGCTAGGTGACTGCTTTGTTTTTTAAAGATGCTTTTGTACATACATATTTCTCTTTCCACAACCTTGATAACAGATAGGTAAACTAAGGTTTAGAGTAGTTAAAGGATTTGCTCAGTGCCAAGGCTAATAATAGCAGTGTTGGAATAAAACTTAGTCTTCTCATGATAGTTCCCTGTCCTTTGATTATCTAATGTCTTCTGGATTAAGAACACAGCAGCAAAGACCAGATTAACAACCTATAAGAAAAAGAAAAAGGCACTTCCAGAAGATAGTCCTTTCAGGAGGGAAAATTTAATAGGAGTAACTGACAAACTCTCTTGTTTATCTAGAAGAAACAACTGGAGATTCTGTCTTTCATGGAAAGATATTTTTATATATTACAGCTATTGACTGAGGGTGATTTAGCTCCCCTCACCCCCAGGGACATTTGGCAATGTCTGGAGAGATTTCTGGTGGATGGAGGGTGCTGCTACAGAACAGCTCCTCCAACAAAGAATTACCCAGTTCAAGATGACAATAGTGCTAAGGTAGCTAAAGGAGTAAATACTAGAAGATTCTTAATCTAATTTACACTGTTCACATTCTCACTGAATTGCTTTTCTATTGGTGGCTATGAGGGATCACCATGGAAGACTCTGTCTCATTCTGTGACCTCATGAGTTAGCCTATCAGAAGAAAAAGTCCCCACTTTGGTTAAGAAACATGGCTCTCAAATCAGATAAGAGACTCCCGTGGTACTTTTACAAAATACATATATTGTTTAGAGACAGGATATTCCCCTGTTGCCCAGGCTGGAGTGCAGTGGCGTGATTGTAACTTATAGGTAACTTTGAACTCCTGGGCTCAAGCAATCCTGCCTCAGCCTCCCAAGTAGGTAGGACTGCAGGTGCACACCACCAGATCTGGCTAATTTTTAATTTTTTTTTCTAGGGATGAGGTCTCATTATGTTGTCCTGGCTGGTCTCGAACTCATGGCCTCAAGTGATCCTTCTGCCTCAGCCTCCCAAACTGCTGGGATTATAAGCATGAGTTACTATACCCAGCCACCTGTAGTTCTTATGTATGGGACAAATAGAAGGAGGCATGCTCTTTAAACAAGCTGCTTGAGTCAAGCAGGGCATGAGCACAGTTACATATAATGGTCCTGAAAAGGAAAGGCCTATCTCCATATAAGCCATCATTTACTGGCCACATTGACTGCTTCCTGTTTCAGGAACAAGTTGTGTGGAACAGTTAGGTGGCTCTGAATGAATGCGTGAACTTTACCAAGTAGATGGCTGTTACCCAGAAACTGTCATTCACTACTTAGGGACCTCAATTTGGAGAGGAAGTGAGTGACTGAATCCCTGTTTGTTGATGTGGTGACCACCCAGCACTTTGACAGGAGAAAGAACCCTTTTATTTACCAGGATCTCTCTTGGAAGATTTAGAAAAAGCTTGCTCACTCTTGGCACTAACAAGCTGATGAAGGACATTTTTCTGAGCAAAGCTAGGTGCCCTGGGAACATCAATTGCCACTGCCCTCTATGACAAAATTCAGAGAGCTTTGGCGGCAGCACTATCTGGGGTGAAGCTATTTGTGGAGCTCCTAATGAAGTAGATATGTGCATATAAAGTAGTCAATGCACTGCCATATCTGGTACATGTAAACTGCTTCTCAATGGTAGCAAAAATAAAGAAGAAATGTTTACCTAGTGCTTTCAATCCATCAGTCTTTGTGCTAAGTTCTTTATACATTATCTCACTGAATCTGCATAATATCCTATGAGATAAATACCATTATCAGGTTTATTTTCATATGTGGAACTTAAAAGTAATTGTGTCAATTGGCCAATGCTAAACAATCAAAAAGTAGAGCTGGTATTTGAATCTGTAACAGACTAACTCTGACACTTGGGTGCCTTCATTACTGTATTATACTGTCTTCTACCTGTACTGCAGCAACTAAAATTATTATTATTAACCACTGTACCTGGCTGTTTCTTTTTAAAACTTGGGTAGCAGAGGTAGAAGGTGGTGAAGGTCAAGAATGTTGAGTTATCCTTTCCAGTATCTTCCAATGATTCAATTCTGTTTAGCATTTTAAATCAGACAAGATGATAATCAGAGACCTAGCAGAGAATCAAGGACTTTTTGTGGATTTTGTAAAAAGTTCAGTTGTAAGTCTCAGTTGGCCCCCAATAAAGGGAATGGTGTCTACAAACTATGGGTGGTATGTGGTTCAGGACAAAGCTGACATCAACATCATTAAACAGGCAAAGCAGATCTGTGGCCAGATGCCCATGAAGACTTATGCCTCTTCAGACCCTAGGTAGACAGCAGAGGACAGTAGAGGTGAGGAGGGCAGCTAGCCCACTACAAATGGAGAAAGGAGGTGGGGGTGGACAGGAGATCCTGCTTCCCGTGACCCTCTGGCTCCGAGGCTATGGCTCTGATGGACACACACAGCTGTAGAAGAGTGAGGAGCCCCCGGACACTAGTTCTGCCAGAAATGAAAGGAAAAAGAGCTGGTCAGATGCAACTAGGTAGAACTCTGGAGAAAACATGGCTATTCCATTTGAGGATATCTGCAATACCAGAGTAGAAGAGGGGTGGAAAAGGAAGTATCTCCTTTCCCTGTCTAATGAAGAACGGTGCCTGGCTCATGGTAAGCACTATGTGAGTGTTAAAAACAGCATACACAAGGCCACACAAGTAGAAGAGGAAAAGGTGGAGAGAGTGAGCCAGCACTCCCAACACTGCAGAGTTAAGAAGCAGCAAACACGACCCAGAAAAAGTCAGCAATGCTGGTGAAATGCTCATAAAATGTCATAGCAGACAGAAGGAAACACTATTTTGTTTGGTGTAATGAAGCTGCTACTCATGTTCCCCTGACCTCAACTTTCTATGTACTATATATAATTTGACAAAATAACATCCAAATAGTTTGAGTATTTTTGTAATTGATATAATTTCTTTGTGCTATTAAAAACCAAATGGAAAAGAGAAAACTTTTTTTTTTCCTAGATCAAACTAATCACTAATAATGGGTTAATTTATAGTTTGGGGAAAAATTTAGAAAAGATTTAAATGCTATTATGTAAACTGGCTTAAATTTTGATTAACCGAACTCTTTCCCATTGCATATATTTTGTTGTTGTTAGAGCGACACAAAAATTCAAAAACACTTAAGGATTTAAATGTACTTTTAGGAAATAACAAATGTGGTATGGAAAATATAAATAATCTATTAGTTAAAAAATGGAATTCCTGAAAGTCATTGCTGGGTGATTTGAGGTTGAAGCCATCAAGGAAGTTAGATGCTTATGGAGTATATGATTAATAAGGAAAGGATGACTGTCCTTTTGAAATACAATCTCACTCTTGTAGATAGCATGATGTCAGGAAGTAACAGAATGTCAAGGATAACAGAATGCCAAGTTTAGCCCCTTAACATCCCGACAATACCAACCAATAAGTGTTACAGTAGGTACTCAAACAAACACTAGACAGATGGGTGGAAGAATGAATGAATAACTGACCAAAATGTTCATTATCAAATATGGTTACAGGCAGGAATCTCTCTCCATCTTCACCTTCCCCCTTCCAACTTGTAGCTTAAAATAGCTTTTTGGTCTCTTCTAAAGTTAATGCTAGAAAATAGCATCTCTTTGGCCTTCAATCCCCACCCACAATCTCACTATCTGTTCTGTGCACATCAAATTTGCTTAATTGCTACTAGTTGCTATTGTTGATCTAAATCTGCCTACACTTCAATCTTAATCAGTGAATATATTTAGCTAATTAACAAGAGAATCTACCATATTCTAAAAATGCACCTTTTCCAACCAAAAATTTAAAAGCTGTTCTGACAGCCAGCCATCTTTCTAACCCCTGATTATGTACATTTGAAGGAGGGAGCAGAGAAATGATATGCAAGTAATCATTTCAAATACAATCATACATAAAGCAGAATATATGGATTATCAATGGAATCCCTGTATTGAACTATTCTTAAAAATGAATATTTTAGTAATGATTTGGTCACAATTTTGCCATGACCAAGCTAATCTGGTAAACTACTATGACCTCTTGAATAAAAACATGTTAATTTAAATAAAAAAGTTAAGGTAAACTTAATAGAAAAATACAGAAAACAGGGTTTCCAAAAAATTTCCAGTGTTCGAGTCAATTAATATTCTCCACTGCATAATTTTAATAGTGAAATCGTGATATAAAGTATTGGTATAATGCAAGTTATTTTCTAAGCAGTAGATACATTGTTTCTCTTACCATCATATGCCTATATTATAACTTCAGTATGTTTTATTTTATAGAAATTAACCAGATTGACATTTCAGTGAACAAGAGAACTAAGAATGAGATGACATAAAATATAATGTGACACAGGCTGATCCTAGACTGGCAAGCAAAAACAATTCATGCTACCTAGAAGTCAAAGCAGAATATAGAGAGAGCGGCAGAGTATGGATGGCAGGAAGGCGAGGTAACTTTAGGTTTGAATAATCACTGTATATCTTCCAGATTTGAGGATGGCAGCAAATATGCCACAGTATCCATCTATGACTTTTGGTTATCAGTAGTTAGAAAACTATGCTTGTATCAAACTAATAATGTAAATCATAAAAATATTGCAACAGTATATAGTGTCTTATAATGGAAAAGAATAGGTTCCAGCCCCATACCTGGCCCACTTCAGCACTGCTTCTCAAAGCCACTACCTTTAGTCATTTGTTTCTAACTCTTCTGATAATCTACATTCAAAACTCTACATAATATAATTATACTTGTAGTTCTTAGTTCAAAAGCCATAAACAACATCTACTGACCTCCCATTAAGAAATAAGGACTTAATTCACATTATCCTTTATTATTCTTACCCCCTCCTCCCAGTTGTTATAGTTTTATTCTTTTACTGGCCACTGCTAACTTTAAACAATATACTTCAGGTTCTAGCTGTTGTTCGATCAATTTTTAACTCCATACAACATAAAATAGGCTATCAGTGATTCTCCCCTTCCCACCAATTCTCCAATCCCCTTCTATATCTTAGCCTCTGACTGCCATTTTTACCCCAAATTGTCAACTACCCTTTCTATGCTTTGTCTCTAAGTTGTTCCTAAGAATTAAAGGTAAATAATCTGTTTACGCTGTTATGAATATAAATAGAATATAAATAACATTTGTTGTGAAAACAAGTAATGTGCTAGAATTACATTTCTATTTTTAGAGTTCCATTTTTATAAACTACATCATTTGAAAGAACACTTTAGTAGAATAAAGGTCAAATAGATTTCCTTTTCTTAATTTTCATAATTGCTCAAAATCATGTCATATTTTTTGTGCATTCTGATTGGACCATGACCTCATTCTACAATTTCTTACTTTACCTGGAGTTCCTAATTGCTTTTACTTTATTTATTGTTGACCAAATATTCTTTTTTTTTTTGAGACAGGGTTTCACTCTGTTGCCCAGGCTGGAGTACAGTGCAATGATCATGGATCCTGGGCTTAGGTGGTCCTCCCACCGTAGCCAACGTAGTAGCTGGGACCACAGATACATGCTACCACATCTGACTAATTTCTCTATTTTTTGTATTTTTTGCCATGTTGCTCAGGCTGGTTTTGAATAACTGGGCTCAAGTGATCTGCCTGTTTCAGTCTCCCAAAGTGCTGGGATTATAGGCATGAGCCATTGTGCCTGGCCCAATTCCTCTTTTTTTTTTTTTTTTTAACAGTATAATTATATGTTTAAGTCCAACAATAAAGATGAAAGATTCAAGGTTTATTACAGCAGAGTTAAAATTAAAGCAAACTTTGAAAATACTCTTGATTTAAATGCTTACACAAAGATAACCATTTGCTCATGTGGTCCCTTAGCACAGAGACGAGATATATTCTCTTTATATTAGTGACTTTCAGTTTATGAAACACTGCTTGCATATATTATTTTATTTTCTCAATCCATAAAGTAGGAAATATCTTCTCCATTTCACAAAGTATCTTAAAGTTGGAGAAACAGAGGGATTTAGCCAAGATCACACAGCAAGCAAGTTGCACGTTCCAGATTTGAAATCAAGTTTTCATTTTTAAAAAGTCAGTGTTCTTTGCTTTCACCACAGCTGCTTAACACATGGGCTCTTCCTGCCTTTTGTTTAAAAGTAAAACATCATAATTTTTTATTTATAGGTTTTGTTATCACAACACTCCTATAAGGAAAGCACGATACCTCTACTTCTTATTTATTACTGGATATTATGGGTCAAGATTTTAAAAAATCAACAGTTGAAAAACTGGCAGAACTAAGAGTAAAACACAAATAAACTAAAAGGCCATTACACAAACAGTTGCTAATAACAAACTGAATAGTCAAGAAAGGCCAAAGGTTTATAAGCATATTCTCAGGTAATAAATGAGAGTCTGTAAGGCATGGAGCTATTCTGTACAGCTTTAGTAATGTTGCATTCATATAAAAAGGAAAAGTGATCCCAACAATACTCTGACAAACTGAGGATATCTCACACAAATAGCTTCTTAGCAACAATCCTTGCTTTTGACTTTAAGGTCAAGGCCAACCAGAGACCACTCAGGACAACTGGGGTCTGTTGAAGATGCAATGTGAAGAAGCAGGGGAAGTTGAGCCTAGAAAAGATACACCTTCCAATAGTAGGAGGCCAAAGAAGCAGGTTTCAGATTAATACCAGGAGGAATTCCTAACAGAGGAAATGTTCACACAGAAATAAAGACAAAATATTAGTATTCAGACCAGGTAGATTCTGGTTAGTTGTAGTTTTACACTCTCTATACAGGTGTAAGGCAAAACCTCAAAATTCAGTTACAAAGTTTTGAACTTCATATTGACTTTTTATAATATACAAGTAAACAGTCCTTAATGTACTTTAAGATTTGATTTTTGACTTTATATCAAAAGAAAATAGGAAGTTTTGCTTTTTAAAAACAATACCTACTTAACAGAAACATAGAATCCAATTTGAGCAACATGAAATGTCCATTTCAAGTCTTTCATCTGTATATAGTTAAACCCTAGTACTAATTTTCTCTTTTTAAAATAATGGAGGGGAATGTGTATAACCCTTTAAAGTAGAAATGACATCTTAAAAGAACATTTGAGTATACCCAAAATGGAAATGATGCCTTTTCATTAGTAATATTATCTGCTGATATTTATTGAGACCTCCTTACTATGTATTAGGTACTGTGCTTAACATAACACATGTATTATCTCACTCATAATACAATTTATCCCAATTTTAAGAGCAAACAGAGACTTATAAAGGTTAATTAACTTGCCAAAATCACACAATTAAGTCTGATCTCACATCATTTCTTAAACATCACACGAACTACCACTCTCTCTAACCATCTAACTAAGTCCACATGACAAATTCTTACCACGATATTAATGATTACCAATTTTCACTTAAGTAATGGGCTAACCGGAGATTAACTGGATGAGTTTCATAAGCCTGCATCCTCATCCTCACGTTTGCTCATAATTTCTACCTCATCTTTGTTCCATCCAAAAACGCGCGGCAATCAATGTAGCTTTCAGGAAGCAGCAAAACTGATTTGGTTTATCACCGATAATGCCCACTGTTCCCTTGTTGGTAGGGACATTAATGAGCAATGAGAACCAGGCAGCCGTAAGGTTTGGGGAATACAAACATATAAATACTGCACATCAATATACACACTTTAAGGACTGAGGTATTAGGAGAAACACCTCATTAGATAGTAATCCTAGAAACTTATATAAACTACATTATTGCACAGAAATGTTAGACAATGTTATTGACTCTCTTTAGCAATGGATTTTCTTTACAGTTAGTTTAGACAGACTGTATTTTCCTATTGCACTACATTTCATATAAAATTGTGGTATTACGTACCTTGAGGAGAAAAGGTGTGGCTATTTTAAGGTATAATTTATTACATAAAAAACTTGTTTGAGTTAGACAGTGATGGTTGAAGGCTATTTCATCTATCAGTAAATATTTATGAAGCACTTACTAAGTAGAAACCTCTTACACTGTAAAACATTTTTCCCTCCTCTTCTTTCCCTTGAATCTCCTCTCCTTCCCCTTCCAGAGAGAAAAGGGGGCCATCACACAGTAAGTACAGTAGGGTTTCTTTTGTTTGTTTGTTTACTATGGTTAACATTTTTTAAAGACCTCAGACGCTCTTCCTTGTTTTGCATCTTGAAGCAACTTGTCCTTGGAGTTTGGGTCAGAGGTACAAATTCTTGCTAAACTACAAAGGAAGGGTAGGAGTTGTTTATTTCTCTTTCTTTATTTAGGATATCAACTTCCAGAGCTGAATAAGGTTACATGAGGAGAATCCTACACTACATTAAAAAAATGGTTTTCACAGATATTTGCATTTAACTCAGGAGTTCAGAGACTTGGGTGTTGGCTGTAGTTCTAACACTAACTCACTGTGTAACTTTGGGGAAGTCACTTGAGGCCTCTGAGCCTGTTTCCTCATATAAAATAAAGAGCTGGAGTTAATTTCTCAAGTCTTTTCCAGTTCTGGAATACCAGGATTTCCTTGTATTCATCTTTATAAACAGGGGTAACTACTACTGAGAGCCATGTAGAAGCACCACACAGAACCCATCCCAATGAAACTGAGAACTTGTCTCTGGCACCTTCTTGGATTACTGAAATCCAGCAGACCTGTCACTTGCCCCTCAGCAGAACGATTCTTTCCAGACGTTTTACATACCACATGACCCTCACAGTTCAGTTGTCAAGAATCCAGAGACCACTACATTTTTGGCAGCTTTGCAGGTCTGAAGTCTTTCCTGTTTGATTTTATTGACGATCCAATAAAGCAGAGTTGTGTAAAAGTAGAGGCTTTCTGCATGGGGTGTTTACCCCCACGACCATTGTCATCTTTTTCCCTCTCAATTTAATTTTAGCTGTGTAAAAAAGGGCAACTAATGTGATGGGAGGTGGGGGCATGCTTGTTTTGTTTTCTTCAGATACCACTGCTGCTAACTTCTGTAACCTATGTACTGTCTTCATCACCTCTCATCCCTCATCCAAGGAACTATCCACATTTACCCTCTGTTTCTAAGTCTACTAACAAAACAACTTATTTTGCTCTTTCAAAATAAGAAATACAAACAATTACTTCCTTTTATCATATGGTAACAATCTTATTTTCTAAGGAAAAAGACAGTATTCATATATAGATAAAAGAAAAAATACATAGATAATTAAAAAAATACTATGTATTTTGGCTCAGGGAGTGCTGACTTTCTAAGGTTGAGAACTGTGGTGATGAGAAGAGGAGAAAATGAACATATGTTGACCGGCCACTATGTAACAGGCATGATACAGACACCACATCTTAAGTAATATCCACTATAAGCTCTGTGATAGATATTGCTATTCCCATGAAGCTGAAAAAAGTATTGACAGTGATTCAGAGAGATGAAATAATCTGCCCACATTTAAACTGAGCCAGTGTATTTCCATTATATCATTATTGTGCCACTAAAAGGACAACAAACATTTCACTTCTTTATTGAAATCAGTTAAAAATCTTAAAAGGCAAAAACATACATACAGCATGGTATACAATAAGAGAATTCTGTGCTTCCCCTGAAGTGATGGTATTAAGCATTTAGCTGTAACTAGGTAACTGCCCTCTACCATTACTTCATTCTTTTCTAGTTCCTATGTATGAATGGATTTTTGTATCCATCTTCCATTAAGGATGCAGTTCTATTAAAATCATTTTTTTTTCATCCTCAGAACATTTCACCATGGCCAACTATAAATATTTACTCTCATTTGACAGGCAAGGGCATTTTTAAAATAGAAAAACAGTCTGCATAACTGGTTTAAACTTTTGAACTTTATTTCGTACAAAAGAACTATAGAGAGCCAATAGTCTCAAGCACAACTCAATGTCATCCAATACTTGTTCATTTGTATGTTCATGTGTGTCGTCTCCTCCTAAATATGAAAAGTTTCTAAATTGCTTGCAAAATAGTTAGAAATGAGAAAGAGGTATATAAAGCATAAGTATCCCAAGCCAAAGAAAATCAGAATAAAATGTGAAGACTAGGAAGACAAAAAATAAATGTAAACATACTGCAATACTGGAACTATATGTAAGTCTCAAACTGGGTTGTGAGCTTACTAGCACTCAAAATGAGGGAAAAAAATACACATGCACAATCAATTATATAATTCTAAAGGTTTACAAGAGAAAAAAAGTACCAGTTAATAAATAGAAGTAAAACTTCTATGAGAATTTGTACCTAAATTTCTCAAGAGTGGTCAACTAAAAAAAAGAACAAAATTCAAGTAGGAAAGGTATTACTACTAAACATCTCATTTCAACATGATTAAAATAATTATTAAAAAATCAACTGTAATGAGAAAACTGATAAAGACTTTTCTATAACTGTGAATATACAAGGACACAACTTTAGAATTTATAAAATCTGTTTTAAATACAGTGAAGTTCTAATGTGGGGCCAATGTTAATGTTTTATTTATCCATTCCAATTATAAACTTAGACTCCATTCTGCAAAATGGTAGTGAAGCTTAATTATAAATAAATAGAACAAAGTAAAAAAACCAGAGTATCAG
This sequence comes from Papio anubis, assembly GCF_008728515.1. Classification (NCBI taxonomy): domain Eukaryota; kingdom Metazoa; phylum Chordata; class Mammalia; order Primates; family Cercopithecidae; genus Papio; species Papio anubis. The sequence goes on from NC_044981.1 coordinate 146,963,759, forward strand.
GTATGAAATAGGCCTTCTCTCCTTAAATCAGAAGTTATACATAATCTTAAAAATTATAAAACATATACATACATAGAAAAGACAAAAAACATAAATCTGTACTTTAGTTGAAACATTATAAACATTCACGTAATTGCTAATCGGGTAAAAAAAAAAAAAAAGTAGAAAATTTCCAGGATACCAGAATTTTGGTTGGACTTACAAAAATACAACCAAGGACTCTCACAGAGTCCACTTCACTCTCCTGCTACCTTTCCTGGAGCAGGTGCTGGTAGCCACAGCTAAGAGACCTGAAGACAGATCACATCACAGGACTCTATGCAGACACTTCCCAGTATCAGATCGAAGCCCAGTAGCTCTGCTGGCTGGCTAGATTCTGAAGAGAAATGGCACCACTGCGGTTTGGCTCTCAGGGAGCCATTTCTAGGGGAAAGGGGACAGCACCACATCCAGGGAGCACAAAAGAATCTGAACAGCAGCCTTTGAGTCCCAGATCTACCATCTGACATAGTCTACCCAAATGAGAAAGAACCAGAAAAACAATTCTGGTAATATGATAAACATGGTTCTTTAACACCCCCCAAAAGATCACACTAGTTCACCAGCAATGGATCCAAACTAAGACTAAATCTCTGAATTGCCAGAAAAAGAATTTAGAAGGTTGACTATTAAGTCAATCAAGGAGGCACCAGAGAAAGGTGAAGTCCAACTTAAAGAAATAAAAAAAATTATACAGGATATGAATGAAAAAATCTCCAGTGAAATACATGGCATAAATAAAAAAGCAATCACAACTTCTGGAAAACAAGGACACACTTAGAGAAATGCAAAATGCACTGGAAACTCTCAGCAATAAAATCGAACAAGTAGAATAAAACTTCAGAGCTCAAAGACAAGGCTTTTAAATTAACCCAATCCAACAAAGACAAAGAAAAAAAGAATTTTAGAAAACGAACAAAGCCTCCAGAATGTTTGGGATTATGTTAAATGACCAAACCTAAGAACAACTGTTGTTCCTGAGGAAGAACAGAAATCTAAAAGTCTGGAAAACTTGTTTGAGGAAATAATCAAGGATAGCTTCCCAGCCTTGCTAGAGATCTAGGCAAATACAAGAAGCTCAAAGAACACCTGGGAAATTCTCTGCAAAAAGATCATTGCCTAGGCACATAGTCATCAGGTTATCTAAAGTCAAGATGGAAAAAAAACCCCAAAAAACCTTAAGAGCTATGAGACAAAAGCATCAGGTAACTTATAAAGGAAAACCTATCAGATTAACAGTAGATTTCTCAGCAGAAATGCTACAAGCTAGACAGCAGTGGTGTCCTACCTTTGTTCTCCTTAAACAAAATAATTATCATATAAGAATTTTGTATCCAGTGCAGCTAAGTTTCATAGATGAAGGGAAGACACAGTCTTTTTTAGACAAACAAATGCTGAGAGAATTTGCCATTACCAAGCCAGAACTACAAGAACTACTAAAAGCAGCTCTAAATCTTGAAACAAATCCTTGAAATACACCAAAATAGAACCTCCTTAAAGCATAAATCTCACAGGACCTATAAAACAACAATACAATGAAAAAAAATCCAAGGTTTTCAGGAAACAACTTGCAGGATGAATAGAATAGAACATTACATCTCAATACTAATGTTGAATGTAAATGGCCTAAATGCTGCACTTAAAAGATACAGAATGACAGAATGGCTAAGAATTCATCCACCAAGTATCTGCCGTCTTCCAGAGACTCACCTGACACATAAAAACTCACATAAACTACAGGTAAAGGGGTAGAAAAAAATATTCCACGCAAATGGAAACCAAAAGCAAGCAGACGTAGCTATTCTTATAGAAGACAAAACAAATTTTAAAGCAACGACAGTTAGAAAAGACAAAGTGGGACATTATATAAGGATAAAAGGACTAGTCCAACAGAAAAAACATCACAATCTTAAATATACGTGCACCGAACAGTAGAGCTCCCAAATTTATAAAATAGTTACTACTAGACTTAAGAAAAATGAGATCAACAGCAACACAATAATAGTGGGGGACTTCAATACTCCACTGACAGTACTAGACAGGCCATCAAGACAGAAAGACAACAAAGAAACAATGGACTTAAACTATACCCTAGAACAAGTGGACTTAATATTTTTCATATTTTCAGAACATTTTACCCAACAACTGCAGAATAGACATTCTTTTCATCAGCACATGGAACATTCTCCAAGACAGACCATATGATAGGCCACAAAACAAGTCTTAACAAATATAAGAAAACTGAAATTATATCAAGTACTCTCTTAGACCACAGTGGAATAAAATTGGAAATCAACTCCAAAAGGAAGCCTCAAAACCATGCAAATACATGGGAATTAAATAACTTGCTCCTGAATGATCTTTGGGTCAACAATGAACTCAAGATGGAAATTCAAAAATTCTTTGAACTGAATGATAATAGTGACACAACCTATCGAAACCTACAGAATACAGCAAAGGCGGTGCTAAGAGGAAAGTTCACAGCATCAAAAAGTCTGAAAGAGCACAAATAGACAGTCTAAGGTCACACTCAAGGAGCTAGAGAAATAAGAACAAACCAAACCTAAACCCAGCAGAAGAAAACAAATAATCAAGATCAGAGCAGAGCTAAAAATTGTAACAAAAAAATTACAAAACATAATATAACAAAAAGCTGGTTTTTTGAAAAGATAAATTAGATTGATAGACCATTAGTGAGAATAACCAAGAAAAGAAGAGAGAAGAACCAAATAAGCTCCATTAGAAATGGAACAGAAGATACTACAACTGATACCACATAAATACAAAAGATTATCCAAGGCTACTATGAACACCTCTATGTGCATAAACTAGAAAACCTAGAGGAGATGGATAAATTCCTGGAAATATACAACCCTCCTGGTTTAAACCAGAAAGAAACAGAAACTCTGAACAGACCAATAACAAGCAGTGAGACTGAAAAGTTACCAAGTATCAGATGGATTCACAGCTGAATGCTATCAGACATTCAAAGAATTGGTACCAATCCTATTGATACTATTTCAAAAGATGGAATCCTCTCTAAAATCATTCTATGAAGCCAGTATCACCCTAATACCAAAACCGGGAAAGGACATAACAAATAAAGAAAACTACACACTAATATCCCTGATGAACATAAAAGCAAAATCCTCAACAAAATACTAGCTAACTGAATTCAACAGCATGTCAAAAAAATAATCCACCATGATCAAGTGGGTTTCATATGAGGGATGCAGGGACAGTTTAACATATGCAAGTCAATAAACGTGATACACCACAAAAACAGAATTAAAAACAAAAATCACACGATCATCTCAATAGATGCAGAAAAGGCAGCTGACGAGATCCAGCATCTCTTTATGATTAAAACTCTCAGCAAAATTAGCATAGAAGGGACATACCTTAAAGTAATAAAAACCATCTATGACAAACCCACTGTCAACATTATACTGAACAGGGAAAAGTTGAAAAAAATCCTCCTGAGAACTGGAAAAAGACAAAGATGCCCACTTTCACCACTTCTATTCAATATAATACTGGAAGTCCTAGCCAGAGCAATCAGACAAGAGAAAGAATAAAGGGTATCCAAATTGGCAAAGAGGAAGTCAAACTGTTGCTTCTGCTGATGACATGATCATATACCTAGAAAACCCTAAAGGCTCCTCAAAAAAGCTCCTAGAACTGGTAAATTAATTCAGCAAAGTTTCAGGATACAAAATTAATGTACAAAAATGAGTGGCCCTGCTATATACTAACAGTGACCAAGATGAGAACAAATAAAAAACTCAACCCCTTTTACTGCAAAAAATAATAAATAAAATAAAATAAAATAAAATAAAATACTTAGGAGTATATTTAACCAAGGAGGTGAAAGACCTCTACAAGAAAAATTACAAAACATTGCTGAAGGAAATCACAGATGACACAAACAGAAACACATCCCATGTTCCATATAACATGGGATATTATAAAAATCCCACAAAATAAAATATCCATGTTTAAAAAATGACCACACTGCCAAAAGCAATCTACAAATTCAATGCAATTCCCATCAAAATACCACCACCATTCTTCACAGAATTAGAAAAAACAGTCCTAAAATTCATATGGCACCAAAAAAGAGCCTGCATAGCCAAAGCAAGACTAAGAACAAATCTGGAGGCATCACATTACCCAACTTTGAACTATACTATAAGGCCATAGTCACCAAAACAGCATGGTACTGGTATAAAAATGGGCACACAGAAGAATGGAACAGAATAGAGAACCCAGAAACAAAGCAAAATACTTACAGCCTACTGATCTTCAACAAAGCAAACAAAAACATAAAGTGGAGAAAGGATACCCTATTCAACAAATGGTGCTGGGACAACTGACAAGCCACATGTAGAAGAATGAAATGGATTCCCATCTCTTGCCTTATATAAAAATCAACTTAAGATGGATAAAAGACTTAAATCTAAGACCTCAAATCATAAAAATTCTAGAAGAGCACATTGGAAAAACTCTTCTAGACACTGACTTAGGCAAAGACTTCATGATCAAGAATTCAAAAGCAAATGCAACAAAAACAAAGATAAATAGATGGAACTTAATTAAAGTAAAAAGCTTATATACAGCAAAAAATATAATCAGCAGAGTAAACAGACAACCCACAGAGTGAGGAAAAAATCTTTACAATCTGTACATCCAACAAAGGAGGAATATCTAGAATCTACAAGGAACTCAAACACATCAGCAAGAAAAGAAAAACAATCACATCAAAATGTGGGCTAAGGCATGAAGAGACAATTCTAAAAAGAAGATATACAAATGGTCAACAAACATATAAGAAAATGCTCAACATCACTAGTGATCAGGGAAGTGCAAACCAAAACTATAATGTGACACCACCTTACTCCTGCAAGAATGGCCATAATCAAAAAATAAAAAAATTATAGATGTTGACGTGGATGTGGTGAAAAGGGAACACATTTCCACTGTTGGTGGGTATGTAAACTGCACAACCACTGTGGAAAACAGTGTGGAGATTCCTTAAAAAATTAAAAGTAGATCTACCATTTGATCCAGCAATCCTGCTCCTGAGCATCTACCGAGAGGAAAATAAGTCATTATACAAAAAAGATAGTGTGTATAAGTATACACACGTTTATAGCAGCACAATTCGCAACTACTAAAATGTGGAACCAGCCCAAATATCCATCAATCAAAGAGGGGATAAAGAAAAAGAAAATGTGATACACACAGACACAGACACACACACACACACACACACACACACACACACACACACACATATACACACACACACCCCATGGAATACTACTCAGCCATAAAAAGAAATGAAATAGGCAGAGCAAGATGGCCTAATAGGAACAGCTCCAGTCTCCAGCTCCCAGCGCCAGCGACACAGAAGACAGGTGATTTCTGCATTTTCAACTGAGGTACCGGGTTCATCTCACTAGGGAGTGTCGGACAATTGGTGCTGGTCAGCTGCTGCAGCCCGACCAGCGAGAACTGAAGAGGGGGAGGCATCGCCTCACCTGGGAAGCACAAGGGGGAAGGGAATCCCTTTTCCTAGAAAGGGGAACTGAGACACACAACACCTGGAAAATCGAGTAACTCCCACCCAAATACTGCGCTTTACCAAGGGTCTTAGCAAACGGGCACACCAGGGGATTATATCCCACACCTGGCTGGGAGGGTCCCACGCCCACGGAGCCTCCCTCATTGCTGGCACAGCAGTCTGTGATCTAACCGCAAGGCAGCAGCGAGGCTGGTGGAGGGGCGCCCGCCATTGCTGAGGCTTAAGTAGGTAAACAAAGCCACTGGGAAGCTCGAACTGGGTGGAGCTCACAGCAGCTCAAGTAGGCCTGCCTGTCTCTGTAGACTCCACCTCTGGGGACAGGGCACAGCTAAATAAACAAACAAAAAAAGCAGCAGAAACCTCTGCAGACGCAAACGACCCTGTCTGACAGCTTTGAAGAGAGCAGTGGATCTCCCAACACGGAGGTTGAGATCCAAGAACGGACAGACTGCCTGCTCAAGTGGGTCCCTGACCCCTGAGTAGCCTAACTGGGAGACATCCCCCACTAGGGGCAGACCGACACCCTACACCTCACACAGTGGAGTACACCCCTGAGAGGAAGCTTCCAAAGCAAGAATCAGACAGGTACACTCGCTGTTCAGCAATATTCTATCTTCTGCAGTCTCTGCTGCTGATACCCAGGCAAACAGGGTCTGGAGTGAACCTCAAGCAATCTCCAACAGACCTACAGCTGAGGGTCTGTTAGAAGGAAAACTAACTAACAGGAAGGACACCCACACCAAAACCCCATCAGTACGTCACCATCATCAAAGACCAGAGGCAGATAAAACCACAAAGATGGGGAAAAAGCAGGGCAGAAAAGCTGGAAATTCAAAAAATAAGAGCGCATCGCCCCCTGCAAAGGAACACAGCTCATCGCCAGCAACGGATCAAAGTTGGACAGAAAATGACTTTGACGAGATGAGAGAAGAAGGCTCCAGTCCATCAAACTTCTCAGAGCTAAAGGAGGAATTATGTACCCAGCGCAAAGAAACTAAAAATCTTGAAAAAAGAGTGGAAGAATTGATAACTAGAATAATTAATGCAGAGAAGGCCATAAACGAATGGACAGAGATGAAAACCATGACACGAGAAATATGTGAGAAATGCACAAGCTTCAGTAACCGACTCGATCAACTGGAAGAAAGAGTATCAGCGATTGAGGATCAAATGAATGAAATGAAGTGTGAAGAGAAACCTAAAGAAAAAAGAAGAAAAAAAAATGAACAAAGCCTGCAAGAAGTATGGGATTATGTAAAAAGATCAAATCTACGTCTGATTGGGGTGCCTGAAAGTGAGGGGGAAAATGGAACCAAGTTGGAAAACACTCTTCAGGATATCATCCAGGAGAACTTCCCCAACCTAGTAAGACAGGCCAACATTCAAATTCAGGAAATACAGAGAATGCCACAAAGATACTACTCGAGAAGAGCAACTCCAAGACACGTAATTGTCAGATTCACCAAAGTTGAAAGGAAGGAAAAACTGTTAAGGGCAGAGAGAGAGAAAGGTCGGATTACCCACAAAGGGAAGCCCATCAGAATAACAGCAGATCTCTCGGCAGAAACTCTACAAGCCAGAAGAGAGCGGGGGCCAATATTCAACATTCTTAAAGAAAAGAATTTTCAACCCAGAATTTCATATCCAGCCAAACTAAGTTTCATAAGTGAAGGAGAAATAAAATTCTTTACAGATAAGCAAATGCTTAGAGATTTTGTCACCAGGCCTGCCTTACAATAGACCCTGAAGGAAGCACTAAACATGGAAAGGAACAACCGGTAACAGCCATTGCAAAAACATGCCAAAATGTAAAGACTATCGATGCTAGGAAGAAACCGCATCAACTAACGAGCAAAATAACCAGTTAATATCATAAATGGCAGGATCAAGTTCACACATAACAATATTAACCTTAAAATGTGTTCTGACCAAATGCCCAATTAAAGATGCCAGACTGGCAAACTGGATAAAGAGTCAAGACCTACTCAGTTTGCTGTATTCAGGAGACCCATCTTAAGGCTTTGGTGAGACACATAGGCTCAAAATAAAGGGATGGAGGAAGATCTACCAAGCAAATGAAAAACAAAAAGCAGGGGTTGCAACACTAGTCTCTGATAAAATCAGGACTTTAAACCATCAAAGATCAAAAGAGACAAAGAAGGCCATTACATAAATGGTAAAGGGATCAATCTTAACAGGAAGAGCTAACTATCTAAATATATATGCACCCAATACAGGGAGCTCCCTAGATTCATAAAGCAAAGTCCTTAGAGAATTACAAAGAGACTCAGACTTCTATTAATAATAAATGGGAGACTCTCAAATACCCCACTGTCAACATCAGACAGATCAACGAGACAGAAAGTTAACAAGGATATCCAGGAATTGAACTCATCTCTGCACCAAGCAGCAAGCAAGCACTCCAATAGAGCATCTACAGACCTCTCCACCCTAAATCAACAGAATATACATTCTACTCAGCACCACATCACAATTCTATTCCAAATTGACCATAATTGGAAGTAAAGCACTCAGCAAATGTACAAGAACAGAAATTATAACAAACTGTCTCTCTCAGACTACTGTGCAAAACCAAACTAGAACTCAGGACTAAGAAACTCAATTAAAACCACCATCTACATGGAAACTGAATAACCTGCCCCGAATGACTACTGGGTACATAACGGCTCAAGGCAGAGAAATAAAGATGTTCTTGAAACCAAATGAGAACAAAAGATACAACATACCAGAATCCTCTGGGACACATTTAAAGAAAGCAAGTGAGGGAAATTTATATATAATTCAAATGCCCACAAGAGAAAGCTGGAAAAGATCTTAAACTGACACTCTAACATCACAAACTAAAAAGAACTAGAGAAGCAAGAGCAAAACACATCTCAAAAGCTAAAGAAGGCAAGAAACAACTGTAAGATCAGAGCAGAACTGAAGGAGATAGAGACACCAAAAACCTCCAAAAATCAATGAATCCAGGAGCTGGTTTTTGAAAAGATCAACAAAACTGACAGACCACTAGCAAGACTACTAAAGAAGAAAAGAGAGAAGAACTCAAAACACAGGAATAAAAATGATAAAAGAGGATATCACCACCAAACCTTTACAGAAATACAAAACCACCATCAGAGAATACTGTTATAAACACCTCTATGCAAATAAACTAGTAAATCTAGAAGAAACGATAATTCTGGGACACTTAATTCCCAAGACTAAACCAGGAAAAGCTGAATCCCTGAATAAACCAATAATAGCAGGCTCTTGAAATTGAGGCAATAATTAATAGCCTACCAACCAAAAGGTCCAGGACCAGACGGATTTCAGCCTAATTCCCACCAGAGGTACAAGGAGGAGCTGGTACCCATTCCCTCTGAAACTATTCCAATCAATAGAAAAAGGAATCCCTCCCAACTCCATTTTATGAGGCCATCGGCCATCCTGATACCAAAGCCTGGCAGAGACATTAACAACAAAGAGAATTTTAGACCAATATTCCTGATGAACATTGATGCAAAAATCCTCACTAAAATACTGCAAACTGGAAACCAGCAGCACATCAAAAGCTTATCCACCATGATCAAGTGGGCTTCCATCCCTTGGATGGCCGGTTCAACATATACAAATTAATAAACGTAATCCAGCATATAAACAGAACCAAAGACAAAAACCATGATTATCCTCTAATAGATGCAGAAAAGGCCTTTGACAAAATTCAACAGCCCCTTCTGCTAAAAACTCTCTAATAAAATCTGCATTGATGGAACGATCTCAAAAATAATAAGAGCTATTTATAACAAACCCACAATAATATCATACTGAATGGGCAAAACTGGAAGCATCTCCCTTTGAAAACTGGCATTAAGATAGGATGCCCTCTCACCAATTTGTATTCAACATAGTGTTGGAAGTCCTATTAGGACAACCAGGCAAGAGAGAAAGAAATCAAGGGTATTCAGTTAGGAAAGAAGAAGCCAAACTTCAGTCCTTGCAGATGATGTGATTGTATATTTAGAAAACCCCGCCATCTCAGCCCCAAATCTCTTTAAGCTGATAAGCAACTTCAGCAAAGTCTCAGGATACAAAATTAATGTGCAAAAATCACAAGCACTTTGTATATACACCAGTAATAGACAAACAAAGAGCCAAATCAAGAATGAACTCCATCTACAAATTGCTTCAAGGAGAATAAAAATACCTAGGAATCCAACTTCTTACAAGGGATATAAAGGACCCTCTAAGGAGAACTATAAAACCACTGCTCAGTGAAATAAAAAGAGGACACAAACAAATGGAAGAACATACCATGCTCATGGATAGGAAGAATCAATATTGTGAAAAATGGCCACTACTGCCCAAGGTAATTTATAGATTCAATGCCATCCCCATCAAGCTACCAAATGACTCTCTTCTCACAGAATTAGGAAAACTGCTTTAAAAGTTCATATGGAGCCAAAAGGGCCTCATTGGCCAAGACAACTGTCAAGAGAACAAAGCTGGAGGCATCACGCTTAGCTGACTTCAAACTATACTCTTACAAGGCTACAGTAAACTTCAAACAGCATGGTACTGGTACCAAACAGAGATATAGACCAATGGAACAGAACAGAGTCCCTGTGAAATAATACCACATCTATAGCCATCTGATCTTGACAAAACCTTGAGAAAAATAAGAATGGGGAAAGGATTCTATTTAATAAATGGTGTTGGGAAACTGGCTAGCCATAAGTAGAAAAGCTTTGAAATTGGTCCTTCTCATCTCTTATAATACTCCTGAGCATGAAAAATTAATTCAAGATGGATTAGGAGGACTTAAATGTTAGACTTAATACCATAAAACTCCTAGAAGAAAACCTAGTAATACCCATTCAGGACATGTGGGCATGGGCAAGGACCCCCATGTCTATAACACTAAAAAGTAAATGGCAACAAAAAGCCAAAATTGACAAACGGATCTAATTAACTAAAGAACTTCCGTGACAGCAAAAGAAACTACCATCAGAGTGAACAGGGAACCTACAGAATGGGAGAAAATTTTGCAATCTACCTTGCATCAGACAAAGGGCTAATATCCGAACCCGCAACCTCAAACAAATCACAAGAAAAACAACCCCATCAAAAAGTGGACAAAAGTATATGAACAGACATTTCTCAAAAGAAGACTGCATACAGCCAACAGACATATGAAAAAATGCCTACCATCACTGGCCATCAGGAGAAATGCAAATCAAAACCACAATGAGACACCATCGCATTGCACCAGTTAGAATGGCAATCATTAAAAAGTCAGGAAACAACAGGTGCTGGAGAGGATGTGGAGAGAAATAGGAACACTTTACACTGTTGGTGGATTGTAAACTAGTTCAACCATTGTGGAAAACAGTATGCATGATTCTCAAGATCTAGAACCAGATGTACCATATGACCCAAGTAGCCATCCTAATACTGGGGATACCAAAGGATTATAAATCATGCCACAAAGACACATGCACAGATGTTCATTGCACTATTCCACAATAGCAAAGATCTTGGATCAACCTAAATGTCCACTGAAAGTGACAGATTGGATTAAGAAAAATGTGGCACATATACACCATGGAATACGGCGCAGCCATAAAAGGGGATGAGTCAGGTCCTTTACGCAGCTGGAAACCATCATTCTCAGCAAACTATCGCAAGAACAGAAAACCAAACACCGCGATGTTCTCACTCATAGGTGGGAACCAAAACAATGAGGATTACTGAATCCAGGAAGGGGAACATCACACACCAGGACCTATTATGGGGAGGGGGGAGGGGAAGGGGGGAGGGATTTTATTGGGAGTTATACCTGACGTAAATGACGAGTTGATGGGTGCAGCACACCAACATGGCACAAGTATATATATGTAACAAACCTGCACGTTATGCACATGTACCTTAGAACTTAAAGTATATATATATATATATAAAAGAAATGAAATAGTGGCATTTGCAGCAACTTGGATGAAACTGGAGACCATTATTCCATGTGAAGTAACTCAGGAATGGAAAACCAAACGTTGTATATTCTCACTCATAAGTGGCATCTAAGCTATGAAGACACAAAGGCATGAGAATAATACACCGGACTTTGGGGACTTGGCGGAAAGGGTGGGAGCAGGTGAGAGATAAAAGACTATACACTGGGTATAGTGTAGACTGCTCGGGTGATGGGTGCACCAAAATCTCGGAAACCACCACTAAAGAACTTATTCACGTAACCAACATCAACTGTTTCCCAAAAACCTATTGAAATAGAAAAATGGATGAAATAAAATAAAATTTTGGTTGGAATTGCACTGAATTTATATAATTAATTTGAAGAGGTGGCATCTTTAAAATACTGTCTTCCACCAGGAACATAATACAGCTCCTATTTATTTAGGTCTTAGTTATTTCTCTCAATCTTGTACACTTGATTTTTGCACAGAAAGCTTGCAACAGATTTTGTTAATTTATCCCTAGGTACTTGTATTTTGTAATACTACTGCAAATGGCATTTCTTCAACATTTAGTTTCCAATTGATTGTGTTGGGATCTGGATATACAACTGATTTTTATGTAATGAAACAAAGTGGTGACAATAAGCCTCCTTGTCTTATTCTCAGGGTCAAAGAGAATACTTTAGCCAAGAGCATGAAACTTTGGAGATATCCTATAATGGGATTAAAGAAGTTCTTTTCTATTCCTAGTTCCCTACTATTTTTATTATGAATAGACGCTGGGTTTTATTAATTGGGATTTTCTGCATCCACTGAAATAATCATAAATTAAACTGATATTCCAATGTTAATTTTGCAATTTTTTATATATTCTGAATTTGCTAATATTTCTGTAAGATGCTTTTGTATCTATATTACATTGTATTCTTATTATAGTAATTTATCTAATGTTTACTATATTTATTTATCTGATATTCCTAAGTTTAGTTTTTCATTCTTATGGAAATTTTCAGACACATGTAACAGTAGAGAGGTCAGTATAACAAACTGCTATACTCATCACTCAACTTCAATAATTATTACTCTTTTCATCTATGTATCTCTCCTGTACCTCTGTTAGGTGGTCTTTTTTTTGTTTTGTTTTGTTTTGAGATGGAGTCTCCCACTGTCGCCCAGGCTGGAGTGCAGTGGCAGGATCTCGGCTCATTGCAAGCTCTGCCTCCTGGGTTCACGTCATTCTCCTGCCTCAGCCTCCCAAGTAGCTGGGACTACAGGCGCTCGCCACCATGCCTGGCTAATTTTTTTTTTTGTATTTTTAGTAGGCTTCACCATGTTAGCCAGGATAGTCTCGATCTCCTGACCTCATGATCTGCCTGCCTCAGCCTCCCAAAGTGCTGGGATTACAGGCTTGAGCCACCGTGCCCGGCTAGGTTGTCTTAAAGTAAATTCAAGACACCATATGATTTCATCCCCAAATACTTTAAGTATGTATATCTAAATAAGAATTCTTAAGCTACATGACACCCGAAAAATATAACAATAATTCTTTACTATCATCATATACCAGTTAGTGTTGAAAATGTCACCAGCATCTCCCAAATAGTTTTTTAAAAGTTGGTTTGGTTGACTGAAAATACAGGACTCACAAATTGCATTTGGTTGATACATCACTTAAATGTCCTTTAACCTATAGTTCTCCTTCATTCCTTTTTCTTTCCCTTTATTCACTGATGAAATTGGGTCATTTCCCCCACAGAACTTCCCTCATTCTGGATTCTGCTTATTGCCTTTCTACAGTGTCAACTAACTTGGTACTCTAGTTCCTATGAACTGGTAATTACAGAGGTTTAATACAATCTGGGTTTGATGTTTTGGCAAGACAGAATGTATTTCTTACTGCATCACACCATGAGGCACAAAATGGCTGAATGTTTCTTTCTTTGTGATAAGATTGATCAGTAAGTTCAGGTGTTATCAGCCTTCTCTATTCATTAAGTTTCACCTAAGTTTTAGCAGTTTTAGCAGCCATCGATGATCACTGCCTACGTCCATTAATTCATTAGGGATTATAAAGTGTGACATATCAATTCTATCATTCCATTTTCATTTTTTAAAAGCTGGAATTCTTCTATAAAGAGAAAGTGTGCTGCATCAACTAGTTACCTTGCATTAGAATTTGTAAAAGGCAAATAAGATAATTGTTTCATTATTTCCTTTTATGATTTTCAGAGTTGGTTCTCTTGCATCCTCTAAACGTTGACAAATAAGACATAACACACTTTTAAGAAAACATTTAAAGTAAAATGAATCTTTTACTTATATACTATCTATATAATTAAAATAATATATGCCTTTAATAATTTAAAATAAAAAATGTAAACACTTCCTTTGGGGATAAATTCCTCTCGATTAGATCATTATAAATTCAACACAGTTATATAGAACATCGTGGTATTTTGAGATTAAAAAAATATTTAATTGTAATAATAAACTTCTTGGTATTTTATGCTGCTAGAACTAAAATTATCCACATTATCTACACTGTTCTGAAATTCTAATAAATGTGAACTTGCTTCAGAGGGATCACTGGCTAACAAATCCTTTAGGATGACAATGATTTTCATGACATCAAGAATCTTGGTAGCAATATGTATATTCTTGTGCCTTTCCAAAAGAAATAAGATTACTCTAAGTTATCCTCAGTATGCCTGAGCCAAACCAGGACATCAAAGATAGGTGTGTGTCTCAATCAAACCAGAATCTTACAATTTATTGAGTTCATCACTGAAGCTGATTTAGATTCATGTCATCAAAGTGCCAAATGCTTGCTCAAAACCCGTTATTCTTTTTGATAACATTGGGAATGATGAAAACAATTTAATTTCAGTAGGTTAATTTTTAAAAAGGTCTTTGTGGTTTTGATTTGCATTTCTCTGATCATTAGTGACACTGAGCATTTTGTCATAATGTTTGTTAGGCATTTCTATACCTTCTTTAGAGAATTGTCTATTCAGGTCCTTAGCCCACTTTTTGATAGGATTGTTTTTTTCCTGCTGATTTGTTTGAATTCCTTGTAGATTCTAGATATTAGCACTTTGTCAATGTATGAAAAGGAATGAATGCTAAAATTCCAATTCTCTGAAGAAAGTATTAACGTCTGATCAGAGTAAGAATGTAAATCCTCCTGCCACGATGCAGTTTTCAGAATTTTTCATTTTAATGTAATATTAATAAGATAAGGAGTATTTTCACATTAATAGTGAAACAAATACACTGGAAGAATATCTACTATATGTTATTTAATATTTTTAAGCTAGAATTATGCTATAAAGATAAACAAATAAATTGGTATCCCTACCCTTACAATGACACTTCCTGAAGCTAAATATCTCTACTTATATTAAATAAATAAGAAGAAAAAAACAGCATGAACATATCTAATTTTACAAATTTACTTTGACTATTTTAGGGTCAAGAAATTATCATTTGTATAACTATGAAGATGGATACAATAATCTTTTCTTTCTATTGTTCACTGTCTTTGTGCCTTCAGACTCATAAAGAAAGAAAAATTAAAGGGCTGGAAATGCATACCAAGTAAAATAAATTTTGCTTATAGCAAGAAGATTTTTATAAGGCAAACACTGAAATAGCAAATTTATTGGGAGTTGGGGGCTTTTTCTGCTTCTCACCTAAGTTAATTAATCCATGAGTTCCCCTCCCCTTCTGAGATGCTCACATTTTGGGGGGCATCAATCAAGAGGTTTTATTATTACAGGGAAGCTGCTGTATATTTCCAGAAGTACAATAACATTTTGGACTATTCGGTAAAATTGCCTTTACCAAAACTACAGTTCTTTGCGCTGAGTTTGAAAAGTCCATTCTTCACAGTAAAAGGTGGGAACACTTGGTAATTTGGCTTTTACATACCAGCTCATACTAGTTATAACTGCTTTAACAACAAATGACTGGAAGTAGGTTAGTTTTCTGCTTCATTGTAGTAATCTCTTTTAAGAAACTGGTCCACGTTTTGACCACTCAATTTAGGATTCTTATACCTGACCATAAAACATAGAGATGTTTACAGATTCTTTCTATCTCCTTTATGAATCAAGAAAGGCTGACTTCAAGTTAAAAAGTTCAGAAAGGTGTCCTAGAGTCTACGGCCATACCACCCTGAAAGAGCCTAATCTCACCTGATGACAGACGTGAAGCAGGGTCAGGCCTGGTTAGTACTTGGATGGGAGAAAGGTTCCCTAGGTATGATCCTCAGCTTGTTAACACATGAGGGGTTTCAAGCAAATTAACTTTCACTTAGATCACATAAATTTAGACCCAGTCCCACTAGTACACACACACACACACACACACACACACACACACACACACACACACACTTTCCTCTATGTAAAATTTACGAAAGCTAGATATATAGAGTAAAACAATCCCACTGAGTAAAGTCCTTGATGCTGCAGTGAAAGGTAGTGGTATTTTTATACTGACTATAAAACTAACCTCCAATCTCTAAGGAGTTAAGTGTATTTTAGCAAAAGTACAGCAAAAAGTCCATTTCCTTTCCAACCTCCCTGCCCTTCCATTTCGGAGCTGTAATCTAAAGTTTATCAGTAGAAAATAAAATCAGTAGAGAATAAACAAATATAAACAAATGGGATGCTTTAATGCCCTTTCACATAGTTATGCTTTAGAATGTCAGAAAACATTTTAGAGTATTATTTAATTACTTAGATTACTTAGTAATAAACTAAGAGAGCTGATGGTATTTTGTTACATTATCTCTTATTTCCATGATTTTTTAGATAAATTCGTTTAATTAAAAAGTGTAAGAGCACTGGAAAACACAGGGTTTGAATGCAACTGTTAATATTTTGCTTCTAAATACATTTTATCATGTAATTTTATTTACTTAAAGTACATTTTACATTTAGCACTGTGGCTCACATTTAAGTAGAAAATTTATATCATTAAAGAGAAGAAAGCTCATGCATATATTTTTACCCATTTTACAATGAAACAGATGGAAGGCATTTCTAATTTAGAGTGGTGAGTTTCAATCACAAAAATAATAAAGTCTAGATTTTACAGTGGTGCCTGCCTTTGGATAAATTCTATCAAGTTTTTTCTTTAAAGTCTATAACGCCCATGAATAAAAACACAGTTAATTGAAAAGTATGTCATGAATGTTTTAAACAGTCAAGGGATATAGCAAAGAAACATAATCTATGAGACTAAACTTAATTATTTGTATTGAGAATTTGTTGGAAGTGAAAAGCTCATGTAACAAAAGACTTAGTTTTTATAGTCTTATGCATCAACTCACTCTATGAGACACTAGTGAGTATTTTTACTGAAACCAGTCCACATATTATAACAGAAACTATACTATAAATCGAAACTTCAAATTTTAGTTGTAGTTCTCTGGACATTTTGTAGCACATATGTGCCCTAGTATTCAATTCAGTAAGATAAAGAATCATATTAAAATTATATCTAAAGCTCTTATAAACTTTCTAAAATTACATGGGGCAAGAAAAGGGCCCCTTTCATAACTTGGACCAGATGCTGTACTTGGAGAAGTGAGACAATCACAGGACAGTCAGCCAGGAAGAAGAAAGTAGACTTTGGATGTATCTGTCCCTCCAGGGGGAACAACAAATCCTCCTAGACCACAGTGCTTCGGTGCTACCTGCTCCTCAGACTCTTTATGTTAATGAAACAAAAGGCTTAAGCAGCTGGAGGAAGGGGAGCAAGTCCCATAGGGCACCATAAAGGACAATATGTGGTTGGGAAAAAGGTGGAAGAAAAACTGTATTATGGGCACAAGACTGCTTTGGGCCTAAGATCCTATACCAATACCAAGTAGATGGTACTGTGTTTGATATCTTTCATTATTTTTTTGAGGATTCTTACTGCTGTAAGAGGGGCAGAAAGCTTCTGCTAATGTCAGTTGCAAGTAAAGGCAGCATTCAACTGCCACAGGGAGGAGAACCAGTAACGCAGAAAAAATCCCCAAGACCCAGGTGTACATGGCTTCCCTAAGGCTGAGACTGAGCCAGAACAGAGAACTATACCCTGCCTCCAGCCCCAACAGAAGCAAACCATAGAGTGCTAAGCAACAGCAGTCTTCTGCTAGGGGAAGAGCAAGAGTGTGGTACTATACCATCTCTGTGGTACATGCATGCAGGGACAGTTGAAAGATTAGCTGGAGCAGTAATCCTGAGGAAAACTTAGGCAGCACAGTATCTCTAAGCACTAGGCAACAACACTCTAGCACTCGAAGAATTTGAAGCCTTTGGTCTACCATAGGTAGCAAAACCCAAATCCAGCTCAGCTACTGACTAGACTGATTCAACCTCACGCAATTACAGCCTAGTAGAAGAGGCAAGTCCATTTTGAGGTGTAAATACTGTTTGCCTCAGTGCCTAATGTTCACACATGTCCAGCATTCAATCAAAAAGTACAAATCTCATATACAAAACAAACAAACAAGAGGCCCCCAAACAACCCAGTGCTAAGAGACAAGTTAATCAACAGACACAGACTCACAGATAATTCACATATTGGAACTATCAGATGGGGACTTAAAAATGACTAAGATTGAAGTGTTAAAGGATCTAGTGAAAAGGATAAACAACATGAATGAGTACATAGGATGTTTCAGTAGATAAATGAAAACTATGGAAAATTAAAAGTTTTAAAAGACCGTATCTGAGATGAGGAAGATTACTTTGGTGTGCTCATCAGCTTCTGACACAACAAAGGAAGTATCAGTGCACCTGAACAGTAGTCAATAGAATTTATCTAAACTGAAACACAAGGAGAAAAAAACCATGTCAGGGGAGAAGGAACAGGACATTCACTAACTGTAAGACATTATCAAATGGTCCAACATACTCATAATTGGGGTCCCGGAAAAAGAAGAGAGACAATGGAGCAGAAGAAATACTTGAAGAGATATGAACAAGAATTTTCCAAAAAATAATGAAGGATATCAAACACAGATCCAGTAAGTTCAGTGAGATAAATACTCCCCCATTTCAAAATCTACCACATCATAGTCAAACTGTTAAAAATCAAATATAAAGGGAAAATCATAAAACTAGCTAGAGAGAAAAAATGTGAGTAATATAAAATAACTACTTTCTAAAACTAACCTATAATGGCAGAAATCAGATCATTAGTTTTCTTGGGTGGGAGGTAGAGATGGGGAGGACTACCTCCAAAGAAACTTACTGGAAACGCTCTGTATCCTGATTGGAATGGCAATTATACAAACGTATATATGTGTCAGAATGCATCAAACTCTACACAAAATATACACATTTTATTGTATATAAATTATATCTCAAGAAAATTAAATTTCTGAAGTTAATAAGACTAATTCCTTAATTTTTTTTTTTAATTTATTTATTATTATTATACTTTAAGTTGTAGGGTACATGTGCATAACGTGCAGGTTTGTTGGCATATGTATACTCTTGTGCTACAAGTTGGTCTGCTGCACCCATCAACCTGCCATTTACATCAGGTATATAACTCCCCAATGCAATCCTCCCCTCCCTCCCAAGGATAGGCCCCGTGTGTGATGTTCCCTTCCTGAGTCCAAGTGGATCTCATTGTTCAGTTCCACCTAAGTGAGGAGTGAGAACATGCGTGTTTGGTTTTCTGTTCTTGTGATAGTTTCAAGAATGATGGTTTCCAGCTGTCCCATGTCCCTACAAAGGACGCAGCAAACTCATCCTTTTTATGGCTGCATAGTATTCCACGTGTATAGCAGCCACATTTTCTTAATCCAATCTGTCACTGGATGGACATTTGGGTTGATTCCCAAGTCTTGCTATTAGAATAGTGCTGCAATAAAACATACGCGGTGCATGTGTCTTTATAGCATAATTTATAATCCTTTGGCATATCCCCAGTAATGGGATGGCTGGGTCATATGGTACATCTAGTTCACGATCCTTGAGGAATCGGCCATACTGTTTTCCATAATGGTTGAACTAGTTTGGCAATCCCACCAACAGTGTAAAAGTGTTCCTATTTCTCCACATCCTCTCCAGCACCTGTTGTTTCCTGACTTTTTAATGATCGCCATTCTAACTGGTGTGAGATGGTATCTCATTGTGGTTTTGATTTGCATTTCTCTGATGCACAGTGATGATGAGCATTTTTTCATATGTCTGTTGTATGAATGTCTCTTTGAGAGTCTGTTCACATTCTTTGCCCACTTTTTGATGGGGTTGTTTTGTTTTTTCTTTGTAAATCTGGCTCGATTCTCGTAGGTTCCTGGATATTAGCCTTTGTCATGAGTAGATTGCAAAAAATTTTCTCCCATTCTGTAGGTTGCCTGTTCACTTGATGGTAGTTTCTTTTTGCTGTGCAGAAGCTCTTTTTGTTTAATTAGATCCATTTGTCACTTTTAGCTGTAGCTGCCGCTTGTTTTTGGTAAGCCAGATACGAGCTCCTGCCCATGCCTCTATGTCCTCCTGAATGGTACGCAATTCCAGGGTTTCTCTAGGATTTTATGGTATTAGTCTAACATTTAAGTCTCTAATCCATCTTTGAATTAATTGTATAAGTATAAGGGAAAGATCCAGTTTCTCAGCTACCTACAAATAATTTTCCCATACCCATTTATTAAATAGGGAATCCCTCCCTGGCTTCTTGTTTTTCCTTGGTGGCTCTACAAAGATCAGATGGTATTTATGGCATTATTTCTGAGGACTCTGTTCTGTCCTTCCATTGGTCTATATCTCTGTTTTGGGTACTAAAGTACCATGCTGTTTTGCTACTGCGGTCTTGTAGTATAGTTTGAAGTCAGGTATGCGGATGCCTCCAGCTTTGTTCTTTTGACTTAGGATTGTCTTGGAGATGCGGCTCTTTTGTCTCCATATGAACTTTTAAAGCAGTTTTTTTCCAATTCTGTGAAGAAACTCATTGGTAGCTTGATGGGGATGGGTACTGAATTCAAGTAAATTACCTTGGGCAGTATGGCCATTTTCACAATATTATTCTTCCATTCCATGAGCATGGTATGTTCTTCCATTTGTTTGTGTCCTCTTTTATTTCTACTGAGTAGTGGTTTGTAGTTCTCTCCTTGAAGAGGTCCTTTACATCCCTTTGTAAGTTGGATTCCTAGGTATTTGATTCTCTCTTTGGAAGCTAAATTCCTTGTGGAAATGGAAGTTCATTCATGATTTGGCTCTCTGTTTGTCTACAGCACAGTATGAATGCTTGGATTTTTGCACACTTTGTATCCTGAGACTTTATTAGAGGTTATTTATCAGCTTAAGGGAGATTTTAATGAGACAATGGGGTTTCTAACATACAATCATGTCATCTGCAAACAGGGACAATTTGACTTCTTCTTTCCTTAACTGAATTTCTGATTTCTTTCTCTTGGCCTAACTGTCTTAGCCAGAACTTCCAACACTATGTTGAATACCAGAGTGGTGAGAGAGGGCATCCCTGTCTTGTGCCAGTCTTCAAAGGGAATTTTTCCAGTTTTGCCCATTCAGTGTGATATTGGCTGTGGGTTTGGCTGTTAAATAGCTCTTATTATTTTGAGGTAATGCTCCATCAATACCAAATTTATTGAGCGCTTTTAGCATGAAGGGCCGTTGAATTTTGTCAAAAGCCTTTCTGCATCTATTGAGATAATCATGGTTCTTGTCTTTGGTTCTGTTTTATATGCTGGATTATGCGTTTTATTGATTTGCTAATGTTGAACCAGCCTTGCATCCTGGTGGGATGTAAAAGCCCACTTGATCATGGTGGATAAGCTTTCGGGCGTTGCTAAATCCGGGTTTGCCAGGCATTTTATTGAGGATTTTGCATCATGTTCACTAGGGACATTATTCAAAAATTTTTGTTGTGTCTCTGCCAGGCTTTTGTATCAGGATGATGCTGGCCCCATGTTTGCTAGGGAGGATTCCTCTTTTCTATTGATTGAATAGCTCTGGTAGCTGAAATGGCACTAACTCCTCCTTATACCTCTGGTAGAATTCAGCTGTGAATCCATCTGGTCCTGACTCTTTTTGCTTGGTAGGCTATTAATTATTGCCTCAATTTCAGAGCCTACTATTGGTCTATTCAGGGATTCAACTTCTTCCTGGTTTGGCCCTTGAAGAGTGTAAGTGTCCAGGAAATTATCCATTTCTCTAGCCTTTCCATTTATTTGTGTAGAGGTGTTTATAGCGGGCCTCTGATGGTAGTTTGTATTTCTGTGGGGTCGGGTGGTGATATCCCCCTTTATCATTTTTTAATTGCTACATTTGATTCTTCTCTCTTTTCTTCTTTTATTAGTCTTGCTAGTGGTCTGTCAATTTTGTTGATCTTTTTCAAAACCAACCCTGGATTCTAATGATTTTTTATGGGTTTTTGTGTCTCTATCTCCCTTCAGTTCTGTCTCCATCCTCAGCTATTTCTGCCTTCTTCTGCTAGCTGAATGTTTGTTCTTGCTTCTCTCTAGTTCTTTGAATTGCAATGTTAGAGGCCAATTTTGATCTTTCCTGCTTTCTCCTTTGTGGGGCATTTAGTGCTATAAATCTCCTCTACACAATTGCTTTAAATGTGTCCCAGAGGATTCTGGTATGTTGTATCTTGTTCTCATTGGTTTCAAAGAACATCTTTATTTCTGGCCTTCATTTCGATGTACCCAGTAGTCATTCAGGAGCAGGTTGTTCAGTTTCCAGCGTGCCAGAGCCGTTTTGATTGAGTTTCTAGTCCTGAGTTCTAGTTTTGATTGCACTGTGGTCTGAGAGACAGTTTGTTATAATTTCTGTTCTTGTACATTTGCTGAGGGAGTGCTTTACTTCCAATTATATGGTCAATTTGGAGGTACTGTATGTGGGTGCTGGAAGAATGTATATTCTGTTGATTTGGGAGGGAGAGTTCTATAGATGCTCCATTAGGTCTGCTTGCTGCAGAGATGAGTTCAATTCCTGATATCCTGTTAACTTTCTGTCTTGTTGATCTGTCTAATGTTGACAGTGGAGGTTGAAGTCTCCCATTATTATTGTATGGGGAGTCTAAGTCTCTTTGTAAGTCTCTAAGGACTTGCTTTATGAATCAAGTTCTGTATTGGGTGCATATATATTTAGGATAGCAGCTCTTTCTGTTGAATTGATCCCTTTACCATTGGTGTAATGGCCTTCTTTGTCTCTTTTGATCTTTGGATGGTTTAAAGTCTGTTTTATCAGACTAGGGATTGCAACTCTGCTTTTTTGTTCTCCATTTTGCTTGGTAAATCTCCTCCATCCTTTATTTTGGAGAGCCTATATGTCTCTATGCAGGAGATGGTCCTTGGAATACAGCAGACTGATGGGTCTTGACTCTTATCCAGTTTGCTAGTCTGTGGCTCCTTTTCATTGGAGCATTTAGTCCATTTACATTTAAGGTTAAGATTGTTATGTGAACTTGATCCTGCCATTATGATATTAACTGCTATTTTGCTCATAGTTGATGCAGTTTCTTCCCTAGCCTCGATGGTCTTTTTATACTTTGGCATGCTTTGAGATGGCTGGTACCGCTGTTCCTTTCCTGTGCTGGAGTGCTTCCTTCCAGGGTCTCTTGTAAGGCAGGCCTGGTGGTGACAAAATCTCTAAGCATTTGCTTATCTTTGCAAGGATTTTATTTCTCCTTCACTTATGAAACTTAGTTTGGCTGGATGGAAATTCTGGGTTTAAAATTCTTTCTTTTAAGAATGTTGAATATTGGTCCTCTACTCTCTTCTGGCTTGTAGAGTTTCTAGAGATCCGCTGTATCTGATGGGCTTCCTTTGTGGGTAACCCTGACCTTCTCTCTCTTGGCTGCCCTGCAGATTTTTTCTCATTTCCAACTTTGGTGAATCTGGCAATTATGTCTTGAGCGTTTTCTCGAGGAGTATCTTGTATGCTTCCTTGTATTTCCTGGATTTGAATGTTGGCCTGCCCTACTAGGGTTGGGAAGTTCTCCCTGGATGTGATATCCCAGTAAGAGTGTTTCCTTAAATCCTTGGTTCCATTTTCCCCTCACTTTCAGGCACCTCTAACTAGACGTGATTTTATTCCTTTTACATAATCCCATACTTCTTGTATATTTTGTCTATTTCTTTTGCTTCTTTAAGCGATGATCGACGATCCTCGACTACCGAAAGATCGGTTGAAAGATCGCTGATTTATGACTTTGACGACTGATGATGGTTTATGATTTCTCCCGGATTGACTGATCTGCGCCTTTATCCCTCCTGGCCCAGCTTTGATCCACAGCCATGCATGAGCTACCCTTGCTGGGGAGATGTGCTCTTATTTTTGAATTTCCAGCTTTTCTGCCTCCTGCTTTTCCCCCATCTTGTGGTTTCCTTTTATCTGCCTCTGGTCTTGATGATGATGATGTACTGATGGGGTTTTAGTGTAGGTGTCCTTTCCTGTTTGATAGTTTTCCTTTCTAACAGCCAGGACCCTCAGCTGTGCTGGGTCTGTTGGAGATTGCTTGAGGTCCACTCCAGACCCTGTTTGCCTGGGTATCAGCAGCAGAGGCTGCAGAAGCATAGAAATATTTCTGAACAGCGCAGTGTACCTGTCTGATTCTTGCTTTGGAAGCTTCCTCCAGGGGTGTGTACTCCACCCCTGTGGAGTGTGGGGTCAGACTGCCCTCTCTGGGGGATGTCTCCCAGTTAGGGCTACTCAGGGTCAGGGACCCACTTGAGCAGGCAGTCTGTCCCTTCTCAGATCTTCAACCTCCTCGTGTTGGTGATCCACTGCTCTCTTCAAAGCCAGTCGTGGACAGAGTCGCTTAAGGGGCCTGCAGAGGTTTCCCAAGGCTTTTTGTTGTTGCTAAGTGTTGTTGTTGTTGCTGTGTAGCTGTGCCCTGTCCCCAGAGGTGGAGCTCCTCCACAGAGTATAGCAGCTTTGAGCTGCTGTGAGCTCCCACCCAGTTGGAGCCTCCCAGCAGCTTTGTTTACCTACTTAAGCCTCAGCACATGGAGCCTCCCTCCCCAGCCTCGGGCCAAGCGTCTTGCCTGCAGATCACAGACTGCTGTGTTAGCAATGAGGGAGGCCTCAGGCGTGGACCTCCCCGCCAGGTGTGGGATATGATCTCCTGGTGTGCCTGTTTCTGTTTAAAGCTGCTAGCCATTGGGGTGGAGCAATTCCATTTTCCAGGTTGTGTGTCCTAGTTCCCTGGCTAGGAAAAAAAGGGATCTTTCCCCCTTGCGCTTCCCAGGTGAGGCGATGCCTCAGCCTCTGCTTCTTCAGCCTCGCTGGTCGGGCTGGGTATTGACCAGCGCACTGCATCGGCCCCGCACTCCCCAGTGAGATGAACCTAGTACCTCAGTTGAAAATGCAGGAAACACCGTCTTCTGTGTCAGCTGGCTGGGAGTTGGAGACTGGAGCCGTTCCTATCTCGCCATCTTGGTTCAAATTTCCTAATTCCTCTTTAATTTTAAAACAATGAGTAGATAATCCTGTTCATGGATATATTCTATATCCCTTATTAAAGATTATCATGGTCATTCAATAACCTACTCATTAAGAAAGGGAGACAAAATGGTTTATTATAAAACGTGACTTTTTAGATGTATCCTTAATACTACAAGAAACCCTTGCTATCCTAAAATCGCTTATGTAGTGTTTGTAGGGAACTATTAATAATCTCATTAGATTGAATTAGCCATGCTTTATGGTACCAGCAGATTGCAAAGCAAGTGGTACAGTTGGAAACTGAGTCCTTCAAAATGGAGTATGATGGAAGCAAAATACAAATTCAAAAAAATTATGAGAGCTAGAAAGGAGAGCAAAACAAGTACCTGTATAAAAATCCAAGATGTCTTTAAAAAATATTATTGAAAATAGTAAAGGGAAAACACCTGAATTCTCTAGTCTACCTAATCTTCATACAAGTTTTTCTTTTTCATTACTTTTAACATGAAACAAAACAAGAATAGGAAATATTTTATTCATTTAACATTGGCACTCTAAATTTTATATTCGGTGGTGAAAAATACATTTAATCTAGTCATGAGCATAATTTAAGTTGGTTATTTCATTAAACATGCATGTCATCTTTTCCTTTAGGATGGAGGGAAAGAATTAACACTGCTGAACAGACTTATTAGTAGGGTCAAAACAGTATGTCTATGATATTTCTTACAAAGATTTCCAAATTAGTATATTTTTTTCTACTCAGGCAAGGGAATTTAACATCTACCCCCCCACCCTTGAGAGTGGGCTGGACTTAGTGACTTGCTTTCAAAAAACAATTTCAGAAAGGGGAATAACAATAACTTTACAGTATAGAAACATGGCAAATGCTATGTTGCTCAGGTAATCAAGATTAATATTAGCAGTGATGTCATGTTGACAGCATGTACCCCTGATATGATGTGATAAAACTAGTTCTTCACTTCTGTGAAGTGAACCCACAACTGCAGTCTAGTCATGGAAAACCATCAGACGAAACCCCAAAAAAAGGACATTTTATAAAATATGTGGCTGGCACTCCAAGTGAGAAATTGTCATGGACCAGAAAAGACTCATTGAACGTGATGATTAAATGCAATGTGGTACCCTGAATGGGATTATGGGACAGGAAAAGGACATTAGAAGAAAAACTGGTAGAATCCAAATGAAGTCTGGTGTTTAGTTAACAGGAATTTGCCAATGTTGGTTTCTTAGATGTGACAAAGGTATCATGATAATGTAAGATGTGAACATCAGGGTGATATTCAGGATCACTCTATATTGTCTTTATCATTTTTCTATACATTTAGGGATTATTCTGAAACAAAGTGTACAAGACAACTAAAAAACTAAAAAAATTACAAAAATAATATGTGCAGGAAAATAGGAGCCCAAGGAAATTTTCTGAGCTCGGTCTGATTTTTACCACAGTCCACAGCTCCTTATACCCTGAGGAGCACACTTGCCCTCACTCAGCTTCAGTGTTGCTGTTGCTCAGCTGGAACCCTCTACACGAAGTGAACGAAGCTCTCTGCTGTAAAGGGACTCAAAGGCTGCCTACCTCTCTCATTATACCATTGGAGAATTCTGTTCTGTGTCCAAAAATCACACGGCTAGAAGGAACCTTCAGTGTTTTCCCACCCCAGATGGGAGAAGGTATTTTAATTTCAGATTGTTAAAGAGTAAATGTTCTAATTTATTTTTTAATCATATTTTTCTAAGTTTTAAATTTTGCAGCCCTTAAAACGTGGAGTGGCTCCACGTGTATTTCAAGTTGAGTGGTAAGGAGTAGCCACTGACACAGTTATAGTTTACACCTTAGATGAACACTGCCAGGGGCTGTGGTTTAGACACATACAATGTTTTTAGCTATCATTTTTAGTATATTGTGTTTAATTTATCTCCATAATCGATCACTGATAAAAGACAGCACAAGAACCACAAATTTTGAACTTTAAAAAGTTATAGAAGAACACAAAAATGACAATTTCACAGGTTCGCTCCAAAATAATATCTGTGAATTGCATTCCTCTGATCAAATTTCTTATGTAAAAAAACTAAGATAACTCAAGATATAAATATAATTTTATCCTAATTGGTTATCCACACCTGTAATGTGAAATTGTAGAAAAGTGCCTGCAAAAAGAATCCTGAAACATCCTATCTTATCTCATCATTTGGAAACCAAATAAGAACAAGGAGAGTAGATTTTCCTAAAGGTCAGATTTCAAGAATTCCAAACATCCAGATGTGAAAACAGTTTTGACTATTTTTGATGCCTGAGTACATAAAGATAATAAATACTTTAACATTTCTCAAGAAATAATCTTTTCTTATGTAAATAAATAATATATGTTATCTGCTATACAGATAAAATGTAAACATTTTCCTTACAAAGTATATATGTTACTAAAGGTGTGGCCGGGCACCGTGGCTCACGCCTGTCATCTTAGCACTTTGGGAGGCTAAGGCGGGTGGATCACGAGGTCGGGAGATTGAGACCATCCTGGCCAACATGGTGAAACCCCGTCTCTACTCGAAATACAAAAATTGGCTGGGAGTGGTGGTGTGCGCCTGTAGTCCTAGCTACTCAGGAGGCTGAGGCAGGAGAATTGCTTGAACCTGGGAGGCAGAAGTGGCAGTGAGCTGAGATTGTTGCACTGCACTCCAGCCTGGGTGACAGAGTAAGACTCTGTCACCAAAAAAAAAAAAAAAAAAAAATTGTACTAAGGGGTTATACTAAAATGAACTTGATAATCCAGTATTTAATAATATACTTATCTAATACAACCTTAAACTTAAAACCACTTATTATATACTATGTAAAAATGAAAAAAATAATTTTCAGTCTTTCTATGAGGAAATCATGACATTGTATCACGTAGGAAAGGGTTCACAAATTTACAACGGGTTAGGAAATGCTCAACTACTTCAGTCATCTTGATTTACAGATGGAAAAAATAGTGAAATCAAAGATGTGTGGATGGAAGTGATAGTGTTTTCTCTAGCCTCCTCTTCATCTTTCTACAACATAATTTCTCTTTTAAGATGTGGTGGCGGCTTTCATATGGCTGGCTATCTGTCAATAAAATCCTAACCACTAAGCAAAGTAGGTCAGAAAACTCTCACTCTTGAACTTAAACTTCCCTGTATATAGAAACCAAATTTAAAGACAACTCTTTAAGTACCTCTTTAATATCAAAACACTAAACTTACAAATTGCATATTCATGCAAATGGTTGTACCCAGTTTCTCAACACAGCCCTACTGTTCTTACCATGGGAGAAAACTCAGCATTCTGGAATAATCTTTAAATTCAAAAATAGAATAGAAACAGCAGAGAAAAGTATAGGGGATACCAAGGAGAGAAACAAGCCAAGTCAAATATAGAATAAACTGTCTTCCTGCTTTTCCTACCTAAACCACATTATTGCCCTATTCTTAGTCCCCCCAAAAAGGTAGGCTCTTAAGTTATATGACATATGGTTTAAACAAGTATTTTTTAAGTACAAGTCTGAAATCTGATTATGATGATGATGATAATAATCATCTTTACCATCACTAACACTTGCACAGCCTGGCTTGTTTTATAAAGTATATTCCAAATTTCTGACAAATAGATTATAAATGGCCTTTTAGAACAGTGTCTACTTGTAATTCCTGGTCTCCAAATCCTTGCACAAAATAATGCTTTTCTAGTCAAAGCAAAAACCATATATTTATTTGATTTTATAATGTGTACTCTTCATAAAATAATAATCTTGGCAATTAACAAATAAGCGATTACAACATTAAAATATGTAAAAGGTAGTGGTGACAATAATATTAGTGGGTCATTTAACCTTACATATATTCATTTATTCAACAATCACTTATGGAACACCTACTATGGATCAAGTACTATGTCAGAGATTTGAAAAAAAAAAAAAAGATGACTTCTAAGGATATTACAGGCCAGTAAAAACAGACAGATGTGCGAATCATCAAGTCTAATGAAGAGGCGTGGTAGGGTGGTAACAGGCTAAATAAAATGAGACCAGAGAGGAGGAATGGGCAGGTCAATTACAGAATGAGGTTTGACAGTTTAGGTGTCAGGAAAAGCCTTAAGGGAGGAGGTGACCTTAAGCTGTAGTTTGAAAGATAAGTTGGCCCCAACAGATAATGAGGATAGGCTACATGGCAGGTGGGAGTGTGAACTGCAAGATCTTCTAAGGTGATCAACTGAAGGTACTATGAAGTATTTTCAGTTGATTTCAGAGGTACTTCCTAGTACCAGCAAGCAAGTACCAGCAAGCAAGCAGTTTGCTAAGGCTGAATTTTGGGATAGGGAGGTACAGTAATAACCAGGGTTATGTATGCTATGCTAAGAAACTTGGCTCTATCCACAAACAGTTCTTAGTAGTTTCTGAACATAGACCCTATTTAGAGTTTAAAGGTGACTCAAACAAATAAACAAACAAACAAACCCAACAGCTAAGGTGCACTGATTACTTATTATGAGTCAGGTACTTTACATACTTTTCTGATTTAATTATATATTCACAACAACCCTAAAATAGGAACTATGTCTGTGAGAAAATGGTGGCTATGAACCTGGTACTTTCCCTGTTGGAAAAAATAAACGGTGGCGAGATAATCTGCCTACAAGCACACCAACTACGTGGCAGAAAGGACTTCAAATTCAGTTTAACTTAAGTCTGTACTCTATGAACTCTTCCTCTTGAATTAAAAAAAAATTATACACATATACACCACAATTATCTTCTTAATCAGGTCACGCCCCCCAATTACTGGTGGGGACACAAGAAAATCTCCTTTCATTCCATATCATCCCCTAGCTACGACTCCTTTTGTCTCTCCACTTCACAGCAAAACCAATAGAGTATTTATATAAAGACACTGGCCGTATCTACTTTCTAATTTCCCTTTATCCTTCTAAACTTGCCTTCCTACTGAAGAAAAGAGGAATTAGCTATGGACAATGTCACTTATGGTTCCATATTGCTAATCCCATGGCCAATTAACTGTCCTTCTATTACCCAATGGCTCAACAGGTGACTAATTCTTTTTGTTAGTTCTGGGAAACCCCTCTCCCCTATGTCTGTTGTTTTCCTTTCTTCCTTATTTATCCTTCCTCTCAACTCCTCTTCTGCCCTAAGGAACTATAAATGCTGGACTATCACTTGCTCAATCTGAGTTTTTCTTCCTTTCATAAATACCATCTATACACACTTTTAATCAACAGGTTTTATTGATAATCCTCTGAACTCCAACTGTCTGTCCAATTGTCCACACATCTCCTCTAGGACATCACGTGGGTATCTCAAACCCAAGAGGTCCAAAATAGAACTCTTCATTCCTCATGTTTTGTCCATTTGTTAAAATTTCTCAATGAAAAATAAAACTTAGCAGATAGCAGGTACTATAGGCTACCCCATAGCTAAAGAGCTCATGCAATGCTGCATATAGTTGATCAGTATGCAAAACAGATAGCTAAAATCCTCAAAAGCCTTGTTAAGAAATATATTTTCCTACCGTATAGTCTTTCACACAGAACTTACAGCATGTAACATATGATATTCTGGCTAATCACTGTGCTTATTGAACTTACAGAAGTGGCAACATAATAAGCACAGACACAAAATATTATAACAGTCATAAACTGGAAACTATAACATGTTTTCGTTTTTTAAATGTTGCGGAAATTGGTCTCCTGCTTCTGACAGTGGAGAACTATGCCATTTGAACAAACTATCTTACTGAGGATAACTAGAGAAGTTAAACAAACTTTAAAAAATATCTGCTTAACAGCATTGAAGAACTAAAAAGTCAATGAAGATTTAAAAGGTCAAGTTAAGGAAAAGAGAAACCCAGAAAGCTGCGCCTGGAATCTGGGGATTCTGCCTGGATTTAGCAATAATACCAATTTCAAGAAAGTAAAAGAGAGCCTAAGAA
This sequence comes from Papio anubis, assembly GCF_008728515.1. Taxonomy (NCBI): domain Eukaryota; kingdom Metazoa; phylum Chordata; class Mammalia; order Primates; family Cercopithecidae; genus Papio; species Papio anubis. The sequence continues at coordinate 146,994,769 of NC_044981.1, forward strand.
GTCTCAATCTTCAAGAGGCTTGGAGGACAAAAAATGGAGGCCAGTGCCTACCAAGGTTGGGTAGAGGCCAATAAATTCTCCATGGTTTATCAGAGGTTAATAAGCTCTCCACCTTGACCCAAAAGGCTATACTATGGAAAGAAGGCTGAACCAGATATAATACAGCTCTCAATGGCCTGAAGCACTTCACATCACCTCAATCTCTGAAAATTGATGACAGGTGATCCAGGAGTGCTAGAGCCCTAGCTGCCTGCCAGAAGCAAACCTAAGTTCTCTCTGTAGAAAGTTATCCTAGACCTCAACATTTTTCTCTGTAGAAAAGTACTCTCTGTAGAAAGCAATCTTGACCTCAACATTTTTCTATAAAATTTAAAAAATACAATAGCTGGTATCAATAAAAAATTATCAGATACTCAAGGAGACAATAGAATATAAAAACAAAACAAACAAACAAACAAAAAAGGGGGAAAATACACAACAGAACCAGATCCACAGCAGCTCCTATGGCATAAAGACAGACTTGAAAACTACAAATAATAAATTCAGGAAGTTATAAGATAAAATCAAGATTTTGTCAGAGAACTGAAAAATAGAAAAAGAACTAAATTGAATTCTAGAACTGAAAAATACAGTTACCAAAATTAAAAGCTCAATGGATAGGTTTATAAGCAGATTAGACACAGTTGAAGAGAGAATTAGAAAAATGGTTAGAAATGAGATTAAAAGAAAAGAGATCAAAAGGCAGACCAGAAAAGAGAATACAGAAGAGAAGGTGAAAGATCATAAATGATCAGTAAAAATATCTTCTAAAATATGAATAACTGAAATCCCAGAAAGAAAAGAGAAAAGGAGCAGAACAATATTTTTAGAGATAATGGCTCAGAATTTTCCAAAACAAACCAATGGTGTTAAGTGAACATCTGAGAAGCCCTCCAAGGAGAATTAAAAAAAAAAAAAAAAAAAAGACACCAAGGTACATCATAAATCAAAGATGAAAAACCAAAGACAAAGATAAACTAGTAATTAGTAATCTCAGCAAAACAGATTATCCTTTAAAGAACAATTGTACTGATAACTGAATTTTCAACATAAACAATAGAAACTCTAGTGCAGAAAATAACCATTAACCTAGACCTCCATTAAAAACGTTCTTTAAGAATGAAGAGGAAATAAAAAAATTTTCAGAAAATAAACATCCAATACACAGATATGATTGTTTAGCTCAAATGTTACACTTCATTTGAGCTAAACAATCATACATATTCATAACAACTTGAGGGTTATGCAAGGTAGTTATCCAACAATGGCCATGGGTATTGACTTTTCCAGGAAACCTCTATTTCCCAAGTCACTGAGCTGAAACATTGCCTATAAACAATTCAAATAAATTAAAAACTAATGGAGGGTAGAAGGGTAAGAAAAGAAGGAAGTAAAGAATACCTGCCAATTTATAAAATATTGGAATTTTATCAAATGAAATCAGTACAATTAATTGATGTCAAATGATGTATATTTTTGCCTTAGAAAGTTCTATTTGGGCTGGGCACGGTGGCTCACACCTGTAATCCCAGCACTTTGGGAGGCTGCGGCAGGTGGATCACAAGGTCAGGAGATTGAGACCATCCTGGCTAACAGGGTGAAACCCCGTCTCTACTAAAAATACAAAAAATTAGCCGGGCGTGGTGGTGGCACGTGCCTGTAGTCCCAATTACTCAGGAGGCTGAGGCAGGAGAATTGCTGGAACCTGGGAGATCGTGCCACTGCACTCCAGCCTGGTGACAGAACAAGACTCCATCTCAAAAAAAAAAAAAAAAAAAAAAAAAGAAAAAAAGTTCTTCTGTTTGAACTAATTTTACAAACACCTTTTAAGTACAAAGTACGCCACTTTTATATCTATGCATTTGGTTGCACATATACAAATCATCAGTGATAAAAGATAATTCTAAGGATGTCGCATGCTCTGAATAGTCTTAAGTGTGATTTAATTTTCTTGGGGGCAAAAATTTATCAACCATCTTTATAAGTGCTATAATAGGCCTAATATACAACTCTGTACAGAGTAGTCTCCCCAAAACAATTAACTTAATAAAGACAAGAAAGGCGAGATACTTCCTTGGCTCAATTTCTTGGCTCAATTCTGAATAATGAAAAATTATTCTCATTTCAAGGTCAGATTCCAGACATTTCAGAATTTCAGTTCTTTCGTCTTTAAATAGAAACCACTGTGATGAAGTTTACATCAGGGAACCACTTTTATCTCTTACATAATTTAAGTAACTACTAGATATAAGATGGAAGGTCTCTGAAACTTTAGTAGAAATTTCTCATGGATTTAGATAATAACTGAATTAACTTTTGAAACGTATTATTGAGTTGGTTTTAAGAGTGTTTTATATCAGCATGTAGAAAAGGATGTCAGCAGTGAAAACCTCAAGGGAATATCTGGGAAACTGAGTAAACGGAGATCGATCCCAGGAGTTTCTCACTCTTTGATGGTCCAACACTCAGTCTCTAGCAATTCATCACAATTACTAGTCAAATATCCACTATTCCCAATACCATTTATGGAAGACAAAATCCTTCTTCCATTGTGATATCTTAGCACCTTTGTTGAAGATCAGTTGATCCATTCCTTTATGTTTTTAATTAAAACTGAACATCCAACAGCAATATATCAAAATTGTTGATTAGGAGGAATCTGGATGGCTGACTAGGGATTTTGGATGTCAGTTATCCTCAGAAAGAAGACCAAAGACATAGGTGAATGGTCATGATCTGAATGGAAAGCTTACAGAATACAGCCAGGATCTGTTGGAGAACCCACTGGTTGATGTGGGGTTGCAGAAAAGGAAAGCAGCAGGAGTCTGGCAGAGATTGACTCCCGAGAACCTCTGAATCCTGCATAAAGGGTAGGTTGGGGCGCTTCTCTTCTCTCTTCATCCCTGCGATAAGCTGCTGACTGCCAAATTGTCAGGGAGCCTTTCACCCCTCATGTACCCAGGCAATGCTGTCAGTGGGGATTGAGGTTCTTCCTGGGGACAGAGCACACAGTGGCTAGCTTGTGCAGGTATGCCCTCACTCCACTACTACTGTTGTGGATGTAGGAGAGGCATGTTTCTAATTAACCCAGTCAGACAAAAATAGAAAAGAGAATTTTAACAAACGAATAAATTCTTTGTAAAATACAGGACTATGTAAAGTCACCAAATCTATAATTTATAGGTATTCCTGAGAAAGACGAAGAAAAAGTAAGCAATTTGGAAAACATATTGGTGGAAAGAATTCAGGAAAATTTCCCTGATTTTGTTAGAGATATAGAAATCCATATACAAGAAATCCAGAACACCTGTGAGATATGATATAAGGTGAACATCACCAAGGCATATAGTCATCAGACTATCCAAGGTCAATGCTAAAGAAAAAATCTTAAAGGCAGCTAGAAAAAGGAATCAAATCACCTATAAAGGAAATTCTATCAGACTAACAGCAGATTTCTTAGCAGAAACCGACAAGCCAGAAGAGACAGGGAACTAGTTTTAGATTTCTTAAAGAAAAATGCCAGCCAAGAATTTTTTTTTTTTTTTGAGACAGAGTCTTGCTCTGTCGCCCAGGCTGGAGTGCAGTGGCGAGATCTCGGCTCACTGTAAGCTCCGCCTCCCGGGTTCATGCCATTCTCCTGCCTCAACCTCCCAAGTAGCTGTAGCTGGGACCACAGGCACCCGCCACCACGCCCGGCTAGTTTTTTTTTTTTTTTTTTTTTTTTTTTTAAGAACAGACAGGGTTTCACTGTGTTAGCCAGGATGGTCTCGATCCCCTAACCTCGTGACCTCGTGATCTACCTGCCTCGGCCTCCCAAAATGTGTATCTTTTTAAACTAAGCTTCATAAATGAAGCAGAAATAAAATATTTCCCAAACAAATGCAAAGAAAATTTGTCACCACTAGACCAGTACACCAAAAATGCTAAAAGGAAACAAAAACGTGATACTTGCTAAAACAAAAGCACACATAAGTACAAAGTTCACACATCCTATAAAATAATTACATAATTGAGGCTACAAGCAACAGGCTAACAATACTAGGACAGGAATAAAACCTCACATATGCATATTAACCTTGAAAATAAATACTTAAAACATATAGATTAGTAAATTGGGTAAGAAAAACAAGATTCAACCATCTTCTGCCTAAAAGAGACCCACATAATGTATAAAGACATACACAGGCTTAAAGTAAAGGGGAGGAAAGATATATCATGCAAATGAGAAACAAAAAAGACCAGGGGTTGCTATTCTTATGTCAGATAAAATAGACTTTAAACCAACAAAAGTAAAAAAAGACAAAGAAGGGTATTATATATGATAAACACTTCAACTCAGCAAGAAGATTTAACTATCCTAAATATATACATAACTAACACCAGAGCACCCAGATTTATAAAAGAAGTACTACTACCCCTAAGAAAATAAAATAAAAAGCCACACAGTAATAGTGGGAAACGTCAACATCCTACAGAAAACACCAAACAGATCACTGAGGGAGAAAACTAACAAAGAAACTTGACTTAAAATGGGCTCTGCCAAATGGGTAGACATCTAAAGAACATTCCACCCAACAACCAAAGAATATACATTTTTTCTCATCTGTGCATGGAACTTTCTTAGAAATTGACAGTATGCTTGGCCACAAACCACATTTCAATAGATTTTTAAAAATCAAAATCATGTCAGGTATCTTCTCAGACTACAGCAGAATAAAATTAGAAATGAATGCCAAAAGGAACTCTCAAAACCAGCACTTTGGGAGGCCGAGACGGGCGGATCATGAGGTCAGGAGATCGAGACCATCCTGGCTAACACGGTGAAACCCCATCTCTACTAAAAAAAAAAAAAAAAAAACACACACATAGGTACATAGAAACCAAACAACTTGCTCTTGAACGACTTTAACAAAATTGAGGCAGAAATAAAAAAAATTGGAAACAAATGAATACGGACACGTAACATATCAAAACTTCTAGGATACAGCAAAAGCAGTGTTAAGAGGAAAGTTCATAGCACTAAATTCATAAATCAAAAAGACAGAAAGATCTCAAATTCACAACCTAATGATATACCTAACAAACTAGAAAAACAAGAACCAACCAAACCCAAAGCCAGCAGAAGAAAAGAAATAAAGATCAGAGCAGAACTAAATGCAATTGAGACTAAAATATCATACAAGGGACCAACAAAGTAAAAAGTTGGTTCTTTAAGAAGATAAACAAAATTGATAGACTACTAACTTGATTAAACAAGAAAAAAGGAGGATTCAAATAAGCACAATCAGAAATGATAAAGGTAGCATTAAAACTGATACCACAGAAATACAAAAGATCATCAGAAACTACTATGAACATCTCTATGCACACAAACTAGAAAACTTAGAGGAAACAAATAAATTTCCAGAAACATATAACCTCCCAGATTGAACCAGGAGGAAATTAAAATCCTAAACAGACCAATAACAAATTATAAAATTGAATCAGTAATAAAAGATCTACCAACCAAAGCAAACAAACAACAACAACAAAAAACCCAGGACCAGAGGAATTCACAGCCAAATTCTACCAAATTTGGTATCAATATTACTAAAAATGTATTTTTTTTAAACTGAGGAGGAGGAATTCCTCCTAAACTTAACATTCTATGAAACTAGTATCCTGATAACAAGATCTGAGAAGGATAACACAAAAAAAGAAAACTATGGACCAATATCCACAATGAACGTAGATGCAAAAGTCCTCAACAAAATACTAACAAACTGAACCCAACAGCACATCAAAAAGATAATTAATCATGATCCAGTGGGTTTTATTCTGGGAACACAAGGATGGTTCAACATATGCAAATTAATAAATGTGATTCACCACATAAACAGAATTAAAAACAAAAAACACATGATCATCCCAATATGCAGAAGAAAATGCAATAAAATCCAACATCTCTTCATGATAAAAATTCTAAATAAACTAGACATTAACAGAACATAAATGAAAATACTAAGAACCGTATTTGACAAACCCACAGTCAACATCATACTTACAGGGAAGAATTGAAAGCATTTCCTTTGAGAACTGGACCAAGACAAGGATGCCCACTTTCACCACTCCTATTCAACACAGTAATGGAAGTTCTAGCCAGAGCAATCAGGCAGCAGGAAAAAATTAAAGGCATCCAAATCTGAAAAGTGGAAGTCAAATTATCTCTGTTCACTGAGGACATAATCTTATACTTAGAAAACTTGAAAGATTCCTCTGAAAGACTCCTGGACCTGATCAATAACTTTGCTAAAGTTTCAGGACACAAAATTAACACACCATAATTGGCTGCATTTCTATACACCAACAATGGTCAAGCAGAAAACCAAATAAAAAACTCAATCCCATTTACAATAGCCATACGAAAACATAAACTAACTATCTAGGAATACATTTAAGAAAGTGAAAGACCTCTACAAAGGAGAATTACAAAACACTGAAACTGTAGATGACATAAACAAATGGAAAAACATCGCATGCTCATGGACAGGAGAATCAATGCCATTAAAATGACTATACTGCCCAAAGCAATCTAGAAAGTCAATGCAATTTCCTATTAAATTACCAGTGTTATATTTCACAGAATTAGAAAGACCAATTATAAAATTCATATGGAACCAAAAAAAGCCTAAATAGTCAAGGCAATCCTAAGCAAAAAGAACAAAGCTGCAAGCATTACATAACCTGACTTCAAACTACACTACAAGTCGAATGTAACCAAAACAGCATGGTACTGGTACAAAAATGGACACATAGTTCAATGGAGCAGAACAGAGAACCCAGAAATAAAGCCATACACCTGATCTTCAACAAAGTCAACAAAAATAAACAATGGGGAAAGGATACCCTACTCAATAAACAGTGCTGGGAAAGCTGGCTATCCGTATACAGAAGAATAAAACTGGACCCCTGTTTCTTACCATATATAAAAATTAACTGAAGATAGATTAAAGTCTTAAATGTAAGACTTCAAACTATAAATATTATACTAGAAGAAAATCTAGGGAAAACTCTTCTGGACATTGTCCTAGGCAAAGAATTTATGACTAAGACTTCAACAACAAATGCAACAAAACCAGAAGTAGACAAATGGGACTTAAACTAAACAGTTTCTGCACAGGAAAAGAAATAATCAACAGAGCAAACAGACAATCTACAGAATGGGAGAAAATATTTGCAAACTATGCATCTGACAAAGGACTAATATCCAGAATCTGTAAATAAGTTAAACAAACCATAAAGGAAAAAAAACAAAAATCCCATTAAAAAGTAGACAAAGGGATATGAATAGACACTTCTCAAAATAAGACATACAAGTGACCAACAAACATATGGAAAATGCTCAACATCACTAATCATCAGAGAAATGCAAATTAAAACCACAGCGAGATGCCATACCAGCCAGAATATATGCTATGAAAAAGCCAATAGATAACAGATGTTGGAGAGGATGTGGAGAAAAGCAAATGCATATACACCGTTGGTGGAAATGTAAATTAGTTCAACACCTTTGGAAAACAGTATGGGCATTTCTCAAGTAACTAAAAGTAGAACTACCCTTTGATCCAGCAACTCCACCACTATGTATATACATAAAGGAAAATAAATCATTTTATCAAAAATATATCTGTACTTATCTGTTTACTGAGCACTATTCACAACAGTAAAGACATAGAATTGACCTAAGTGTCTATCAAAAGTTGACTGGAATAAAAAAAAATGTGGTATATATACACTGTGGAATACCACACGGCCATAAAAAGTAATGAAATTGGGTCCTCTGCAACAACATGGATAGAGCTGGAGGCCATGATCTTAAGTGAAATAACTTAGAAACAAAAAATCAAATATTGCATGTTCTCCCATATAAGTGAAGTACACATGGACATAAAGATGGAAATAATAGAAACGGGGGACTCCAAAAGGTGGGGGCTGGGGGAAAGCACATGTTGAAAAGTTACCTATTTGGTACAGTGTTAACTATTTTGGTAAGGGGTTCACTAGAAACCCAAACCTTACAATTATGCAACATGTCCACATTAACAAACCTGTACATATACTCCTTGAATCTAACAGAAAAGGGGAAAAAGATGACAGCAATGCTGTGTGTGCTGCAGGGAGCATAAAGAAAATTATAGGCTATAGCTACATCATATAGATTCAGCAAGTTGGCAAATTATTCACATGACATCCAGAATACCTGACAGACAGTTATAATGGTGAAAAAAGTCTGCAACATTTAAGACATTCTACAATGCATGGCACATTTTAACTTGGAGGCAATAAAGAATAAAGGAATAGGTAGAAAATGAATAATCATACATGTGTAAATTGTCAATTATGATAAAGCATATGAATTAAAAAATTGAATTAATGACTTGAAAGTATCTTTTTTCTCTTTATGGAAAAAGAAAGTTATGCTTCTCTGGTTTTTGATAAGAATAAACATACAGTGAAGTCGATTTTTAAAAGGAGTATTGCAGAATAAAAATTGACTGGAATAAAAAATGTGGTATATATACACTGTGGAATACTACACGGCCATAAATGGTAGTGAAATTGTGTCCTTTGCAACAACATGGATAGAGCTGGAGGCCATGATCTTAAGTGAAATAACTCAGAAACAAAAAACCAAATATTGCATGTTCTCACATATAAGTGAAGTACACATGGACATAAAGATGGAAACTATCAAAAAGTCACATAATTGTATACTTAAAAAATAAAATAAAATAAAAACACTGATCCCAGAGCAATGGCGTAAGAAGGCATCCTTCTGTGGAATTCCATAACATTGCTAGTTAGTAGGTAGTAGGAAGTAATTTTCCCTTAAAAATGTACATATCATTTAGATTTATTAATTAAAACTACTGAAGAACTTGTATCTGAGCTATTCTAATGCAAGCATTCATGCCAAGGTGTCATTCCATTCTTGCATTTACACATGGGATCAAATAAACGAAATTCCCCAATCCCCATCTGCGTCTCAAAAAAGTCACTGACTGCTGGAAAACAACAGATATTCTCTCCTGGAAATGAATCAGAAGGCAGACCATCATTCGGTAGCCAGCATATGATTCAGCAGAGCTTTGTATAAAAGTATAAAGTTCAAAAACAACCCCAAAAAAGCTCGAGAAGTAGTGGACTGTTTTTACCCCTCCTGGAATCACCACTGACAGCATCCATGAAGTTCTGACAGAAGAACACACGAGGATAATGACTTTTAAAGAGCAGCCAACAACAAGCATATAGGGAATCTTTCAGCAAATACAGGTAGGAGAAATTCAAATGTGTGACAATAGGTTTATGTAACCAATAATGTTATGAGATGAAAAACAGGGCATAAATACTGGCTGTGACTATTTAAATAATTTCTCTGAAGAGATAAAATATATTTAGAGAAAATGATACTTTGTTCTGTGTCTCATAAGATTGCTATGTTTTTATCTTCTTGTCTTCACTATGCAAAGGTTAAATAAAAAGCAAATTATTTATAAACTCAATCCTTTTTTTTTCTGGATTTGAAGAGAAGCTTGAGTAGGCGATTTAAAAAGAAGGAGGAAAGTGTCCATGTAGATGTACAGGACTAACAAGAAAGTTATTGTTTGAAATGCCATGTATCTTCACTGAGGTAGCACACTAAACTACTCCCAAATCTGTACTCACTTGTAATACTAAACATCTCCCAACAATGACAGATAACCAGTATTGTCAATTGCAGATGTACTTGTAATAAAAACTGTAGTAATTTGAATTCATTATATTAATAGCTATTGAAACTAGAAAGTTCTTGCAGTTCAGAGAAATCGACTTTTTGAGACCTCAAGCTGTCAATATGTGATGCTTTTTCTTTTTAAAAAGAGGAAATGTCAAATGATGAAAGGGAAAAAACTGCAAAGAGAAGTACTAAAAGATATAACTGGAAAATATGCTGTTCATTTTTCTGGATGTTACTGTAACACGTGTGAGACATTTTGTTTCTGTACTTTAATGATATTATTACTAGCCTAAAAGACGTACAATACAAGGGATGAGAGGCTTTCAGAGGATCCTGAATAGGTGAGTCAGGTCATCTGGGTGGTCTTATTATCAGTTTTTGATTTCCCCATTAGAGTCCGTTTGAAGTGAAGTGCCTTTCATCTTTCCACCCACTCTCACCATTTCAACATTCTAATTTAGTTCAACTCTTTTTATTCTGTTTTGTTAAAAAATGAGCCCAAACTCAGGGAAGGCAGGGAGACACCCTCTCTTGTGGTTTCATGTAATTTTTTGTTATGGTCTACCGGAAAAGAATAACTTTAAAAAATGCAATTTCACATACACTTGATCCCCATTGGACTCAAATCTCTTCAACAATTCATGCTAATATTTTTTGAAGTTAAAAAACTATTTAGTTTTAAGACTTCACTGATTTTTGGCAGGCAGTGTTTTCAACATAGTTTCAACTCTTTGAACCTGTCCCCATAGCTCTTTTCCCACTCCCTGAGCTTCCAAGACAGCAGTGGCCAAAGGACTGTAATAAGGTGGACGTCCATACAGTTACTTGTCTAGGGTTCCACTAACCAAGTTACACTAACAACTGACTGGTGCCACACAATCTGACATTTTTACAGAAACTCAGAGCACTCTAGTTAACTCAAGAGATATGGGGGGAATCCTCATTTTTAAACCAAATTAATAATGAAAACATGAGGTAGAGGGAAAAGGAGCAAATATCTGGGATACACATATTCCCAAAGGTTAGTTTTGCTTTGTTTTCCATATTCTTATACCCAAACAATCCATGTAATTGCAGCCCAAGACCTGGTCTCCTCCCCTCCATGTCTATTTGGTGGAAGGGAGGCAGTGCTATGAAGTGAACACGCTTAGGTAAAGAGAAAAAAAACCAAACATCCAAATAAACAAGCTACGATGAGGAAAATGCATCTGGCCTTCTTGCCAGGGAGTGAGTGGCTGGTCAATGCACCAGGGGCTACTTACACATGCTGGGCTCCTGAGGAGAACAAAAGGGGTTGTGGCAAGAGTTGTGATGTAATGTGGCCGTGGGGTGGCCTGGGGAGAGGACATGAAGCACAAAGTTATTGCTATCTGATCTCTACTTTCTTCATATCCATAGATATCTTGGATATTACTCTTAAGTGTACTTCTTATTCAAGATATGCTGAAATTTAAAACCAAATATTATGAAAGTACAATAAGAATATCTGCAGTGTCATTCCATCTGACTTCTCTCCCCTATCTCTACATGACCAATGTCATCTTTCAAGGCAACTCTAAATTACCATTGCCTCCACGAAGACTCCCTTTTGCCCTCTTTCATATATCTGCAAATAGCACATGTAATCAGCCTCCTTTTCCCTTACTTTGCCCACGTCTTCTTTAAGACACATTCCTTTTTACTTTGCACTAACACAGCATGGTAATTCCTTATGAGGCAGACTACAATAAGCTAAGTGAAAGAAAAGATAATGGAACACATTTTTTTTCAACCCCAAAGTGCCTATATAGTATTAAACCAACAAACTAACTAATGAAACACAATTAATTGAATGAGATCTACAACCTAAAAAAATGTTTTTTAAACTCTAAAAACAAAGCTCATTAGTTTTGCCAGAAAATTAGAGAAATGGGTGCGAGGAGAAAAAGACTACAGAAAGTGAAGAGCAAATACAAGAAAACAGGTGACAAATGGCAAATATTTTACATATTCCTCCCCAAAATAAAAGATGATGGAGAACAGGAGACTGGGGATATGCTTTCAAAAAAAATACACATTACTGACCTTTACATAACTTCAAAATTTTTAAGTGATGGCATGATTAGGAAAGTATATTTGTCACTAACATATTTTATTACAGGAGATAAAAGCTACTCTTGAACTTGATTCAAGTCAATATAATTTTTTTCTAGCCCATTCCCAACCCTAAATGCCTTTAGGTAACTGTATACATTTGTCTCTTGTATATTCTCCCATTGTTTCTTTGTATAAACACTTACCTATCCCCCTCCACTTTCATTTATATAAAAGATAGCATAAAATGTATAAGCTCTGTATCTCTTCTTTAAAAAACATACACCCTGGGAATGTTTCCATTTCAGTACACACAGAACTTCCTCCCTCTTTTTTTTTTTTTAAGGAAAAGTACATTATTTCTTTGTGTAGAGGCAGCGTTGTTTATTCACCCAGTGCCCTTTATATGGATACCAGCCTTGGTTCTAATCTTTTGCTTTTACAACCTATGTTGTAATGGAGTAACCTCACTCATATGTCATTTCATTGACGTGCAGAATACTGATAGGCAAATACACATGTGATTTTAGATCGATTCAAAGTCATTTTAAATTGTTTAGATTGTTTGCTTTAGTCAAACTTCTTAAACTGGATTCAGTACGTATTACATGATATTCTTAAAATATGATTTTAGGCCATGTTAATTCACAATGGTCCTCTAAGGCACCCAGAAAGTGACCACTGAATTCCAAACGAGATGCTTGTGTTGGTGAGTGACAAAAACCAAAAAATAAAAACCACTACTATAAAGTGCTAAATGAATTGGTCATTAATAATAAGAAAGATTATTATTTTTCTCAGAATATCCCAGACATCTGGAGCAGTTTGGAGACATTAGGAAACTATATAACATGTAACCATCACGACAGTTGTCTAACAATGCTTATAAGCACTAAACCCATGCAAACTATTTGTAACCTTAACTAATCCGAATGTAGAAATATTTCAATGCCACATCATACTCAGCCACATATTTTGCCATTGAGTGTAATGGCAAAAACCACAATTACTTTTGCACCAGCCTAATATAAAGTCTGTATACTCCCTGTCAAACTAAAGTTCTATTCTGTTATAACAGCCTCACTTCAAATCAGCAAAGGGAGTACAAGTAAAACGGAAAGAATGATGTGGTTGTATATGGTTATTTATGGCTTTTTTGTTTTTAAATCCTAAATGATTTTTTAATTTTTATCTTATGAAGAAAAATGATATTAAAACAATTCATTTTTTTTACTCACCTACAAGGAATCATAGGCAAGTCAAAGAATGTAACAAGATGCCTCTGCTAAGAGTTATTAATCCTGAGGCATAAACAAATCAAACGGTGCTTTGTTTTTAGTTTGATGAGTGAAATAAAATAGAATGAATGAGAAACTATTTAATTCCATCATCAAAACCATCCCAGTATTTCTCAGGGAGAACCTCTCCCTTTCATAATTAAATTAACCTGTAAAAGTTTACCAAATAAACACCATGAACAGTGTACTTTCAAACTGTTTTAAACACCACCTCACTGTTCTAGCATTTTTTAAAAAAGCAAATACAAAGTTTCGTGTATTTTTTTTTCATCAGCATTTGTTGGAAGACTTAAAATAAGGTCAACGCAAAAATTCCAGAGCAGGAACATTATCACCTGTAGCAAGGAGTATAATGTGTTTGGGTGAATCTGTTGTCAGAGGCCAGGTAAGAAACAAGTCATAACCACGTCTCCTTCTGAGGGGAAACTGGGTGACCACAGACAGTGTTAGGATATAGGAACAGAAAGAAATCCAGGCCTCAGTGACAGCATCTTTTAATCTAGACAAAACATTACTCCAGATATGTTGCTGTTTTGTTAAAATATTGAACATATTTACCAACTATTTTTAAACTTCACACATTTTAATTAAGTGTTAACACTACAACTAAATAGCCAAAAGTAAAATCAATAGACTCTTACTGCTATTCTGAGGGGGAAAAAGTACACTGCAAATCAATGCTGATTCGAGAGCCATGTTTTAACATCTCTTTGGTCAATCACTTCAATTAGCCCATCATCAGACTCTGTCTCAAAAAATATATATATATATTCCCTTTAGGCATGTATTATACATTCTATTTTCAAAGATGAACCATGCATTTTCCAAATGCAATACATACAGCTTTATACTGCAATGGTACTTGAAAAAATCTTTCGGCATGTAGTAAGACTTACTTTTCCTTTTGATGCTTATTTTGCCAAATTGCATTTCTGCACATATATCTTCAATAAAATCCACAGAGAAGGTAAGGAAACAATACTTCAAGGTCAAAACTTTAGTTTATCAAAACTTAGTCCCACAGGACTATTCATATCATTGTATAAAACATAAAAATGAATATGACTAAACTAGTAAGAAAGTTATTACACTGAATCATATGAAACTGCCAATATTTGACTGTTTCTGACAACAATGGCAATTTCATATGTAACTTTTATATTTCCAAAGCCTAACTAGGTACCTAATAGAGGTAACTATATTCCTGAAGCCTAACTAAATACCTAATAGAGGTACTTATGACCAATCCTTGATTCATGGAGACTTAAAAATTAGAATAAAATGTTTACAACTAAAAATTTAAATGAATAAATGGCATATTATCTTCTATTATTTTGAACTCTAGTGGAATAGAGATTCTATAAAACACTACGCTTAAAGATAACTGAATGTATTATCTGACAACAGATATTACATCTAAAATAGAGCTAAATTCACCCTCAAGATGTTTGTGAAACCTTTAGAGCTGATGTTTATGGATAGTCTGTGTAAGAACATGATGTGAAAATACTATGATCTTTTATGTGTCTTATATATCTTATAAATACAGCTAAAATCAGACAAGGTTATAGGTTTTATGATTAAAAAAATTCTTAATACTAATTAACCCTACTCAAAAATTATGTTGTATATTTGTAGTATGTGTGAATATGTATGTATATACATATATTTGTGTATATATTTTTATACTAATATATCAGGGATTTTATTAAATGTTATACATTAGCCTACCTCAAGTGATTAAGATTTTACCTCTTTTCCAAAAACAATGTAGTTCAGCCATCTAGTGGTAAAGTATAAAGGAATCATTCCTCTGTATTTTATTATACTGTAAAAATAAGACAGGCAGTATGGAGAAGGATTATAGATTATTTAAATTTACTTTTCCTCTTCTCTGGTGACATCATAGAGCACAATCAAGAACTCAGAGGCAATATGACTATAGAAAATACATCACTGGATTTAATAATTTGGAGTTTCTGGTTGACTTTAGCAAGAAGAATGAATGGTGCCAAGAACTGTATTAGAGTTATAAAAGGAAACAGAAAAGTATGGAACATTCTAACCAAGAAGTATGGCTGTAAAAAGATGGAGGAAAAGAGGAGAAGAGAAGAAACAGTAGGGCTGAAGAAGGGTTCTCTTTTTGTTTTATAGCATTCAAAGTCTTCATTATGTTAAGGGGTTAAATAAAGACCTGGTAAAGAAAGGACAGAGGATAAAATTCCCATGTGAGATAGAGAGGAATAAATCAGTACACAGGAGTCAGACTGCCTTGGAGACAGCATGCTGCCTCATTCTCTGGCACGGTGGGGGAGATAATCACCATAATAGAAGAGTTTAAAGCTAGAGGACACAGGAGTTCAAAAGTTGCTTTCTAATTTTATTTTTTTTTCTTATTTTTGAAACAAGAGACAAGGAAATCTACCTCATGGTGAAAAGCAGAGGCCAGGAAGAAAGGAATGGGAGTTAAATGGTACGATAAATTGAAGAATCAACTGTTGTGTGCACCTTTAAGGTGTTAAAACTTTAATCACTATTAAATGAAAAAAATTAAATAGATAGCTTCTGTATTTTCCAATCCTATATTCTCATTTAAATTCCAAATCTTCAAACTAGTTTAAGAAGTCAACTACACTGAAAGTATAATGAAAATGAAGGCACTGCATTCTGTTAAAATAGATTGTGACATACAAACCTCACTCCGCCTCCTCCAAAATTTCCATTTCACCTTCTCCTTTGTAAGGAAGAGTGTAGCAGATTCAACCAGGTTACGATAATCCTGCATCTTAGTCAACAGAATTAGCTAAGTAAAATAAGTGTTTTCAATAAAGTTGTCATCAATACTCCCCAAATAACATGTTCTTATAAAACTTCAGAAGCCAAAATAAATGCATCAGTGTTCCAGAACAAAAGAATATTTGATGAGACAAAACTATCATTTAATATCTCAATAAACCAAGAAAAGAGTATAGTGAAATATTTTGTTATTGCTGCTTTTTTTAAAAAAAAAGTTTATTTGCTGTGGTAGACTAAGCTGATATTTATTATAGACAAGCTAAAATGAACATATTTAATTCCCATTATAAGTGGGAAAGAGAAATATAAAATAATAGTTTCTAACATATTATCTATAAATGTAACCCTAAATCCAATATCACATTTGTCATTATTTGCATGTACTACATTCTCTAGATAATACTGTGAATTTTAAAAGCATACCAATAGACCACATATATACATTACTTACTAGTCTTATATTCACAAATTTAAACAAGGAGCAGCATGTAAGCGCTCAATGTATTTCAAGTAAATAAATAAATGGATAGATAAAATTTTACTCTATAAATGCCTTTTAACTATACAATCACTTAGATGGTAGAAACCAAAAACACTATGAGTTGAAAACATAAAGAATCTTTCTTCCTGTGCAATTTTGAGAAAAAAATTAGTCAAGAAAAATATATATAGTAAAAATGCACTTGCATGTATGAATGTTATCAAAGATGGTTGATATGCTCATCAGAGGCCCACATATTCTGATCTCAGAGTCCTTAAAATGAGGGGGTTTGGAAGATGGGATTTTATAAGTGATGGTGCAGGCAGTGAAGTTGGCAGGAACATGGGCTGGATAGTGGCCCGGAAGCAAAAAGAGGGCTGAGCAGGTGATACAAATTGCAATTAGGAGCTGCAAATTCTAATCCGTGAGCAAATTCACAAAAATATAAAAACTCAGAGATGTCAAGATTTCTATTGATGACATAACATTTTAAATGCCACAAAGAGTTGTTAATGTTATCTTATTCACTCACCTATCAAAAAATCATAAAATATACAGTCTGCCATGCTTTACTTATAAAATCTGAATGTCAATCATAGTACCTAAAATCAACCTATGTAATGGTTAAATATGAACACCATATTTATTACACAAAATTTGATGTGACATTCTCAAATCCACATTTGATATTCACTAGATATATAAGACTCCAAGGTTCTCCAGCTTCCTTACCTTCAGATATTTTATTAGATTACAACCTTATATGACAGATAGCAATAATAGCAAACAATATCAAATAAAAACTAGCTTACAAAAATACTGCTAGACTAATGTTCCAATCTCTAAAAGTTAGGTAACGTACCTGAAACTCACTCTTGCCCAGGGACTTCTATTTCCACTGCCCATTCTAATCTAAAACACCATTTTCAAGGCCAGGTGCAGTGGCTCACACCTGTAATCCCAGCACTTTGGGAGGCCGAGGCAGGTGGATCACATGAGGTCACACGTTCGAGACCAGCCTGGCCAACATGGTGAAACCCTATCTCTATTAAAATACAAAAATCAGTTGGGCGTGGTGGTGGGCACCTGTAGTCCCAGCTACTTGGGAGGTTGAGGCAGGGGAACTGCTTGAACCCACGAGGTGGAGGCTGCAGTGAGCCAAGACAGTGCCACTGCATTCCTTCCTGGGTGACAGAGTGAGACTTCATCTCAAAAAATAATAATAAAAAATTAAAAATTAAAAAAAACATTTTCTTAACCGATCTCTCAGTGGCCATGGGCTCCCTCAGTATGCTCTCCATATTAGAGCCATAGTAAAAACACACATCTAATTAGGTCACTTGTAAAAATCCTTCTAGACCTGGCCTCTCATTGCCCTTGTCAAAGATTTGACGTTTTATCCGGGCCTACAAAACAACATGATCTAGCTCCTATTCTCTAAGCTTCAACACTTACGGCCCACAAGCCTTCTCTCAGCTTCTCAACAGTATTTGCGGGGCAGATGTCAAAGGGAAACATCATAGGCAATAAAGGTACACGAATGTAGCAACACTTTCAACCTTACCTACCTGTGAGTGGGGGAACACTACGCTTTAGATAAAAAGCCGTAAGTCCTAATGCTGGTTCTTTGTGCAAATCAAATTCCTTATCTTAATGTCCTCACCTTTAAAGAAAGGAGACTCGCTAAAAAGATTCCTATTTGAATCTTCAAGCTGTCTGATTTCATAACTCTTTCACTACTTATTTTACATGGAGATTCCAGATTCAAAAGTTCTACCCTAATCTCTAAACTGATTTGGTGCATCAACACTAACTTCAAATATTGCCTTTTTAATTCAGGGTCTCCACCAGGCATTTGGGCTCTTTTGGAAAAACAGTTTCTCCAATAAAGTCTAGATACCCTTTCGACAGTTATCCTTTGGTTCACCTTTGTTAAAAGCGTTATGTACTTCACTATTCAAACACCATTCTGTTTTGAAAGCTCTGTCTCAGACTCAAGTTATTTATCCTACTAAAGTAGCCTTTGAATAGGTTAGTGTTCTCTTAGTACTGGCAGGGAAATAATTTAGAAGATCATAATCCTAAAAATGCAGAGTCAGTCTGGTAAAGACACACTGTCTATTTGATTTCCTGTCATATGTATTGGAAGAATAAGTTAGTATATAGAAATGGCTTATAATACTCTGAAATTTTGCAGCGATGAAAACATATACTTAAGCTATTAATTATTTTAAAAATTCCTGATTTAAAATTTTAGAAGTCACCAAGTAACTTAAATTGTGTCAAACAGCTAATAATATCACCCACACCTTCAAATTCTGAACCAAATGTATAATTACTCCAAAATGTCCTGCCAGGCAAAATATATTTTGAGAACTTTGTTGACTTACTGTCCACTTGAATTTATCCATGGATTATGCACCTGTCTTATAGTAAAGAAAGAAAATGTAAAAAACACATGGAATGGGCTAAGAATCCAAACATCTAGGAAAGTCTAAAAAGAATGGTCAATTTTCATCACTTAAATGTTTAGTATATTTCTAGAGACTGAAAACACAAGACTGACTTTTCAGAATAAGCTCTAACTTACAAATTGATATCATGTAATACATATATTTTAAAAACATTTCTTTGGCTAGATCCTTATTTTCCCTGTTACATTTTACTTTTGACTTACAGAAATGACTACCTGTAACCCACTCAAAATATGGGTTTAAAAAGTCAGTACACTCACATATTATCTGAATAACAAACAGTATTTTGTTTGATTACTTATCTCCTATGGAGAAAAACAAAAATTTTCTCAAAAAACCATTTTAGTTATTAGTGACTTTGTTATACAAAGCATCCAACTTTTAGTCATTTCTTAACCAAAAAAAAAGGATGCTCTAAAAAAATAAACTGTTATCATAGTAATACCTCTATTAATTAACACATCCACACGAATACAATGAAAATCAATATTCACAATGATGATCCTAATGCACTGCAAGACTGAGTAGTACCAGCAAAGGAATATAAATTAACTATAATTTTAGGATCACAGTTGTCTATCACTGTATTCAAATGCTCCAAAAAGTAGACAATCTTTGGATGGCATGTATGGCAAACTGCAATGAAAACAAATGCTACAATATTTTCTATTTTGCTTTTTATCTTTTTGTAAGGATTTTTAAAAATATGATGTGTTTTGGAATAGATTATGCTTGGTGCAACATTCAAAATGTAAAGGCTGGCATACAATGAAAACTAAGTCTCCCTCCCACCCCTGTCCCCAATTTACTCAATGAGATGCAAGCACTCTTATTAGTTTGTCTATCCTTATACAAGGAATATGAGATATTCTGTGCTACATATGTATCAATTATGTATTTTACACAAATACATTCTGGATGTCTTTCATAGTCCATAACAAGGTGCCTACATCTTTTTTTTTTTTTTTTTTGAGATGGAGTCTTGCTCTGTCGCCAGGCTGGAGTGCAGTGGCACGATCTCAGCTCCCTACAACCTCCACCTCCCAGGTTCAAGTGATTCCCCTGCTTGCCTCCACTTTTTTAATGACTGCTAATGTAACTAGTTCTTATGAATGAATATTTGAGCAGTTCCTTCTTCTGCTATTACAAATAATGGTATAATCAATAACCCTGTATATACATCATTTGCACATATGCAACTGTATCTGTAATACAAATTCTTAGAGATATAATTCTTGGGTGACTGTGCATTTAACATTTTTAAAGTTTATATTAAAATATTGTAACAGTTTCTATTTGCAATCTCTCATTACAAATAAAGCTACATCTTTGCATAGGTTTAAGGTCATTTATAATTCTTTATCCATTATTCAACTGGGTTATTGTTTTGCTTTAAATACTTTTTAAAATAAACTTTTTATAACTTTTTATATATTAAGACTAGTAGCTCCATTACATGAGCTGGAAATGTTTCTCCCAGTTTGTCATTTATCTTTTTTTTTTTTTTTCTTTTTTGAGATGGAGTCTCGCTCTGTTACCCAGGCTGGAGTGCAGTGGCAGGGTCTCAGTTCATTGCAACCTCTGCCTCCCGGATTCAAGCAATTTCCCTGCCTCAGACTCCCAAGTAGCTGGGATTACAGGCACATGCCACCACACCCAGTTAATTTTTGTATTTTTAGTAGAGTTCAGATTTTACCATGTTGGCCAGGCTGATCTCAAACTCCTGACCTCAAGGTGATCTGCCCACCGTGGCCTCCCAAAGTGCTAGGATTACAGGTGTGAGCCACCTTGTCTGGTCCCAGTTTGTCATTTATCTTTAACTTTACTTGTATTTTTCTTTATATGTAGTTTTTTTTTTTTTTAAATGCTGTCAGATTCATACATCTTTTCTTTTATAGTTCTGGGTTTCAGGTCGTACTTCAAAGGCTTTCTGACTACATGATTAAAAAAAATATATAAAAAATATCCCCCTACATTTTCTACTAGTAGCTTTATAATTTATTTTTTAATCCATAGACCTTTGATCTCTGTAGAATTTATTTAGGTATTAGGTGTGAGGTAGGGCATAACTGTGTTTTTTTAGATGGCTATTCATAGGCCAAACACTACTTATTGAACAATCTGTCTTCCATTGATCTGAAATGCTATCTTTTTCATACATTAAATTTCCCAGTCTTTTTGGGTCTATTTCTGAACTTTCTATTCAGTTTGAATACCATGAACTTAAACAATGTAGATCAAAAAGACTTATAGCATACTTAAGTTTAAGAAACATAAGTTATATCATAACTATAGGAAACTATAAGATACAGATAACGTATTTCCTCCAGATTTATTCCTATTTAATTCATTTAACAATAATTTATTTAACCTTCTCTTCCCCTGGCACATACTTTCTTTTTTTAAGGAGAAAGTTTCAAGTGGCCAGCTAAGAATTTCTCTGGCTTTAATCGAAAGGGATTTCTTTCACCCATTTTGAGTAAAGCGACTCCAGTTATTTACTTATTGTCATGGAGCTTCTGAGAAATTCGTTCTTACCCCTTTTATCTGAAGTTGGGAGGTCAAAGTATGATAAAATCTATTTAGCAAGCTGTCTAAAAATCACAGGTTGACGCCACCTACTCAAAAAGTACATAGCCACCATTGTTCTGCAGCCTAGATAACTTTTTATTTGCTTGATTCCCTTTTAACCACATACTGGACTTAAATCTCAGGTTATCTATATTCCTTTATCAAATCCCCAGGGACTCTCCCTGCCTTCAACTGCCCACCACACCCAGCACACAAAGCATGAAAGTCTTTTTTTCATCAGTATTAATTGTAACCATAATCAACAAGTCAGGCTGTGGGACATATGGCTGGTAACTGTGCACATGCTAACTGTGATAGGAAAACGAGGAGGACATCCTTTTACTTCTGTGGTGCTCTCCAGAAGTAAGTAAGGGAAGATTTCTGCCTGGCACAGTGCTCTGTACAAACATTAGACTGCATACCAAATTGAAATAGTTACCAACGACAAAACGAGTGTTTGCTGCTCTCAAATACCATCACATAAATGTTAAAAGAAGTTCAGAAAGTATCAAAAATTTGGTTTCATTAGTTTACAATTTTGAGCTAAATTACTGTTAAAATGGTAAGTAAAAACTAAAAATAAAATGAATTGGTAAGCATCTGGAAATGAACAATTCAAAAAATGAAACAAACTATTTTTTACTTTATGGGACAGAAGATACAAATTTGATTTTCAGATCACTGGGGATACTTTAAAGAAAACTCTAAAATGTTAAGAGGAGATTATGTAACTTTGGTAAATAAACAAATATTAGGTAAGAGATGAAAAGAAAACAATCTCAAGAATAATCAATAAGATGACAATAGTAGGACAGGACTTCTAATGAAATAACACAGGACCCATTTTAACCTCTTAAATAAGTATGAAACTTGTAGATGTACCCTGAAGTAAGGATGTGGCCAATCTTCTTAATAAGAGATAATAAAGAACAGAAAATTTTTGCATTTTGAAAATCAGCATTTCTTCTTACCACCAACTTAATGTTGGTTTTTTTCAGCATTTCACAGTGTAGACTTACTGAACTCAGATCTTATGATCTGACAAAATTTATGATAAGGGAAACACTTTGTTGCCCATTCTTTTTATCATATCTCACCTTTCTAAACAAATTCTTTTGGGGACATTTAACAGTACGCAGTTATCAATTGTCCTCTGTTGAGGACAACTGTCCAACTTCTCACTGCAGAGTGAGAAGGAGAGTTTAAAGAAGCTTTCAATCTATTATAATGCTTCAAGACAGAAACTAGAAGTTCTTATGTCCTGTAACTTTGCTCATATATTATATTTAAGAGGCATTCCATTTATCATGCATCAATCTGATGTACGAATCAAATCTATAACTGGCACATAATACAATCTCTAATTGAGCCCTTTTCCCTCAGATCACTTCTTCACTGCTGGCAACCAGCACATTTCAGAACAAATCTAGTAACTTTCAATGCCATCAACCTAAGATCCCTTGTTTGAAAATGTCTGTTTTTGAACTATGTGCCAAACAGAACTCTCATTCTCCTATCATGCATATTTGTGGCTGGGATGTGGTGAACTAACTCAAAGTTGTCACGGACAAATATCATTGGCTCACCACTCCTGGTTTACTTCCTGCTATCACACCCAGTCCCCTTAGGGAGTTTGTTACTGGTGTGAAGTCTAACAAACAGTTGTCCCAAAGTCTGGTGTGGATTACAAACAAACTCTAAGAGTCCGTTTACTAACTCATTAAAACTCAAAGTTAATTTAAATACACCTAAATATTTGAATTCTAAACTTAGAGTTATATATTTAAAGTAATATAGAAAACCAGGAGAAACAAATTTAATAGAGTTAGCAACTCAGTATATATGAATGAAAGTTGGTGTTCTCCTTTTACACTTTTTATTTATTTTTTTTTTTTGAGACTGAGTCTTGCTCTGCTGTCAGGCTGGAGTACAGTGGCACAATCTCAGCTCACTGCAACCTCTGCCTCCCGGGTTCAAGAGATTCCCCTGCTTTAGTCTCCCAAGTTGCTGGGACTACAGGCATGCACCATCACGTCCAGCTAATTTTTTGTATTTTAGTAGAGACGAGGTTTCACCATGTTGGCCAGGATGTTCTTGATCTCCTGACCTCGTGATCTGTCCGCCTTGGCCTCCCAAAGTGCTGGGATACAGGTGTGAGCCATCGCGCCTGGCCTCCTTTTACACTTTAATATTGTAAGAAGAATATGTTTGTTTTCATACTATCTGTTATAAAAAGAATTCCAATTATATAAATTCCCAGGATATCCAAATATCTGACTGCAGAATACCCGACACCACCAATACATGAACTCTGAATATCCTCATTACAAAAATATAAATGATTGTATTTATTTGGTAATGAGTGTGAAAAATGGTAAAGCTCCTAATCTTTGTAAGTTTTTTCTCAAGTCATAAAAAGGTTTAAGGCATTCTACTCACACCTGTTCTTTATTACAAAGCATTACAAATATTTTGCTAATTGATATAGATTAAAATCTAACAGAGAAAACACAACACAACCAAACACTACTACAAATTTGACAATGTTGCAATAAATGACGGTCCTAATTTTTCCTGATTTGATTATAATAAAATGAATTACTATAGCT
This sequence comes from Papio anubis, assembly GCF_008728515.1. NCBI lineage: Eukaryota > Metazoa > Chordata > Mammalia > Primates > Cercopithecidae > Papio > Papio anubis. The sequence continues at coordinate 147,018,867 of NC_044981.1, forward strand.
CATTTTGTTGACTGAATAACTTACTTCCTAGGCTTATCCATAAAACAATCACGTATTTTTAAAATTATACATCAAACAACCAAAATGCAAAAAAAAAAAAAAAAAAAGTAATGCAACAAAATATTAAATTAACAGCAATAAAAAATGGCACACTCTCATTTCTTAACTATAGCTAACAAGGACAGTGTGACTTGGAAGTTTTCATAGAATTAAAAAAAAATTTTAAGTAATAGAACTAATTCAACCTGAACAAAAACAATTAAAGAGGTGGGAAAGGCTGGGCCCGGTGGCTCAAGCCTGTAATCCCAGCAGTTTGGGAGGCCCAGGTGGGCGGATCACAAGGTCAAGAAATCAAGACCATCCTGGTCAACATGGTGAAACCCTGTCTCTACTAAAAATACAAAAAAAAAATTAGCTGGGTGTGGTGGCGCGTGCCTATAATCCCAGCTACTTGAGAGGTTGAGGCAGAATCACTTGAAGCTGGGAGTCGGAGGTTGCAGTGAGCTGAAATCGCACCACTGCATTCCAGTCTTGCGACAGAGCAAGACTCCATCTCAAAAACAAAAACAAAAGAGGTGGGAAAGTGTAGTACTATCTCTTTTAATATGATCTATGCTTCTTAAAATTCCTTTATTTTAATATTATTTCTAAATATTATTCAGAATAATAAAATCCTATCTCCAGGAATTTCCTAGTAACAGCAAAAGGACAGAATCATAGTCTTCTTCCATATAAGACACAAACCATAATGTCTATAATTTTATCCATCAAATTTTCCCACCATGAAACACAGAGAATAGTTAATCCAGATCTTTGGATTTTATTTTGGAATTTGCTTGATTTCCATGTATTCAGACAGACATATATGTGAAGAAACTGGGACAGATGTAAAGAAGGCATTAGAACACGAAAATAACTTTTAGAACTGATAAATACAGAACCTTACATCTTCAGTCTGAACCAGACAGTTCATAAGAAACAAAAAGAAACAAGAAAAGCAGTGCCAAATTCTACTTTTCAAGGTTGGAAGAACACTATTAATGTATTTCACTGCTTCCTGTTTATCTCAGCCACTGCCATCGACCCCTTTAAGCTATCATTCTATCAAGATGCCCAGCTCGCTGAAGACATTCCTGACTCTAAGGAAAAAACACAGTTTTTGCCACATACTATAAATCAAGTATCTTATTTTCCTGTATATGTTTATTTTCAGATGCTAACACATTTCAACCAAATAATCAGAAGTAAATTATAAACTCATTTAACATGTTTTAGGAGTGAAACATGAATTTAAGAGCAGAACCAGCATTGATGATATATAAAATAATTAAATGTAAAATATGAAACCTGAAAGAGGTGCTTTCAAGTTTGAGTATATGTGGTTTTTGTTTTCATGTTATTAATTTTTTTTTCCAACTTGAAATCTCTACTACCTTTTCCTAAATATATGCCAAGTAACAACTTTTTTAAGTTAAAAAAAAAAAAGCAAAAATATAATTCAATCAAATAGTTTATGGTGTTTTGTCTTTTACAATTACATTACTAAATTTGGTCCCACAAATTCTCAAAAATAAAATGGAACAACTGTGAACTATACTAAATTAGTTTCATATTTTAGAAAGAGTATCCATTTAGTTCCTACAAAAAAGTGGTTCTGTAAATATCAAAGGAGTAAGATCCTAATAACAATTACATTTGTTATCACGCACAAATCAGCTATTAAATGAAACTGAGAAGTAACAAAATCTGTTTTTGAGTTTTCATCTAAGTAACTTCATCAAAATTTTCCTGAAATAGGAATTCCTATATATTTTCTAGACTAGAAACATCTCACATCTACTGTGTGTGTGTGTGTGTGTGTGTGTGTATGTGTGTGTGTGTTGGCAGAAAATGATTTACTGAAATAAGACTCTATGTAAGGATTTTCAGTAATTAAATGCTTATCATAATCCTCGACTGGAAACATTCTCCTGTTGGAAAAAAAAAGGAAAGAAAATGTGGTACTAGTTTTTATCACATAAGAAACAAAGTAACCTTTTCTTGAATTCAAATGTTGAATATAAACTTCTGTTAATGATTTGCACAAACCTTTGCAAGTAAACCTAGAATTAGAAATTCTATAAAAATAATGGTCACCTAATTCCACTAGAGAAAGGAAGGTCATCAAAAGAAATTAATGAAACATTCTCTACCATCATTCACAAGGGTGCCAAGTTTTTCTTGAATATACAACGACTTGGAGTCCCACTGGAAAGTTGGGAAAAGAACAATATAAGTAATTTACTGAATCTCAATGAGTTATTTTAAACAATGGAGTCTTTCTTAGATAGATGATAGCTGCAGATAACACAGAAAATGCCCTAGAGAGAGTGAACATGTCACAAACTGAAAGAAAATATCTGCAACACATATAACTAATGAAAATCAATATCCAAAATATGTAAGAATACTAAAAAAAACACACCACCAAAAACAGAAAAAAAAAAAAATCTGGCAAAAAGTGGGCAAAGGTACAAACAGGTATTTGAGAGAGAAGTAAACACAAAAAAACACGATCAACATATAAAAATATGCTCACCATCATTAGAATCAGTATCATACAAATACAATAAAATGAGACAGCATTTTACAACTACTGGTTGGCAAACCTTGAAGTTTAGATGATACCAAGTGGGTGTACCCTTATGCCCTGCTGGTAAAAACATGAAACAATTTAGAAAATAATTTGGAATCAGCAGTAAAGCAGAAAAATATATATACTTAATATTCCACTCCTAGGTATACTTCCTAGAAAGATTCTTTTGCATGTAGCCAGGAAACATGTACAAGAATGTTCAGAGCAGTATTATTTTGGATAGCTAAATATCCATTACAGATAAAAAAAAATTCTGATAAACTTATACCATCGTAAACTATAGGGCAGTGAAAAATGAATAAACAGCCCCACATATCAGTACGGACACATCTCAAAAACACAATGTTACATCAAAAAAGTATGTTGCAGAAGCAGATACACACAGTATAATTCCTTTTAAATACAGAATTTAAAAACATGCAAGAAAAACATTATTGTGGGTGGGATGTAGAGTGGTATACTTTCTAGAAGGACAGAGGGAATAAGAGACTCAGTATAATTAACTACATGAGGAAACACGGGGAATGCCATCAGGGAGATGGCATAGGGGTTTCAAAAAGAAAGGTAATGTTAAGTTTCTTTTGCTGGGTAGCAGATACACATACATGTGTTCATTAAATTAATATTCCTCACTTTAGTATAAAAGAATGCTATATACGATACACATATCCAAGTTTTCCCAATTTTAAATATTGAAAAAAATGGGTACTTGTTCTTGAAAATTGTGGAAACCAGCAATGTAAGGCAGAAAGGAGAGGTGTGATGTGCCCAGAAGAGCAAAGGAGGTGCTCCCACTCTGAGAAAGTATATTAACGAAGTGATGTGTAACCGCTACCACAGCATTCAGCTAGTTTATAAGGGATGGAACATAAGCATAAGTTGATGGCTTTAGGTAACAATGAAAGGAAATTAAACAAAAGAGGAATACTTTCAAATACCTGAGAGCATGCACTGGTGGAAAAATGCCAAAGCAGCCTTTGACACTGGTGTCCATAGGAGGGCAGCGTTCAACTCTCCGCTCTGCCACCTACTGGCTTTATGAACCTGTGGAATTCCTTAACCTCCTGGGCTTCAGTTTCCTTACAAAATACAGTGGTAATATCTATCACATAAGTCTCTTCTGGATCAAATAAGAAAAGCAAAACACCTGACACAGGGGAGACTCTCAGTAAACACAAGTCCAATCTGAAGACAAAGTTGAATCAGACCTAACTATCATGATAATCATGGAATGTTATTTTTAAAATGAGGGGCAGAAGACTCAAGTACTGTACTAGGTCTCAAAGACACAACTTTCATACAAATGGCCCTCACCTTGAAGAAGATGTCTTAATATTAATATTTATAATGTCTTTTAAGCAAAAAACTGTCTAATTCCTATTTCTGTCTTTCCTCCCATGACAAGAAAGATCTAAAGAACCATAGCTCATAATATGACCCACATGTGTAATTTGCAAATCAAAAAACTAGATCGTAAAGTGCCATAAAGTAAAACAAACAAATTTTAAAAACTAGAAGTGCACTTTACTGTCTTATAAAATGTTTTTTAAAATTCTGATAAACGTATTAAAAACCACACGTAAAATGCATTTTGAAAGCACTTCAATATCATTACACTGTAGTATACAATGTATATTAAAATGCACAAGAATTTTGTGATATCAACATTGAAAGTTAAAAAACAAGTATACAAATAGGTGGATTTCAAATACAATTATTCTTAATACTGCTTTGGAGTCAGCTTTAGACTGTATTATTCAAAATATAATAATTGTATTATCCAAATTCTACACAAGAGTTTAATCATCATTTGCACCAAATAACACAGAATTTATTCTTTAAGTTAATTACCCACAAATTGTTACTAGTAGACTGAGAGACTTTTTTCCCCCCAAAAACCCCACACTTTGGTAAGGTCAGTTACTTCCCACAGGCTCCAAAACTCTTAACATTTCCCCCCAATATTCTTCTATTAGAATTTTTGCCAAATAACTCTTTATCCTTTTTCCTGTATTTTTAATAGCTGTGCTATAAATCATAAGAATACATCTTTTTTTGTAGTTGCATTATTTTGTCATTTTCTAAGTCATGTATGATCAAAATATCATTTACTAAATTAATCTTTAAAAGTTTTACTCTGCTGCAATTATACAAATCCTACTGGTCACAAAACTAATAATGCAATTACAAACTAACACTTACCAATGTGAGAAATCAAGATTTATGGGGAAATCAAACCAAAAGCAGGACTGAAAAAATATTCACTATCTATTCTTACTCTCTCAATATCATAGTTGTAATCAAGGGCATTCCCCTGCCATATTTAACTCATGCTAAATATACAATTCTATACAAATATAAATACTACAAAATGAAGTTCTACATGTACCCCATTAGTAAGAATTCATATATTAGTAATAATTCAAAAGTCTCCCAAAACATTGAGAAGTTTTTAGTTACACCATTCTGCCTTTTAATCATTATAACAGGCCATGATGTCCTAAAAAATAAGCATGTTTGACACGTCTTCAAAATAAAAACAAATATATTGACATTCGCACTATTTGCTTTTCAATTAGCTTCTTTTTTAATTAGCAAATTCTGAACTAGCCCATTTTAGAACTGAAACAACATAGCTCTTTCAATTGTAAAGAATTAAAAACAGTGTTCACCGATTTGAGATGGTTTGGAAAGCAGACGTAGTGGGATTACGCTTTCACACAAATCTTAACAAGGAATAGCCAACACAGTAGTTCCTAGTTAAGTAGTGCTATTCTCGGAATTACACTGTTTCTCATAAATCCTAAAGAAATATATCCATAGAAAACAGTCACTTTACCATGGTGATCTTGGCTAAGATGCTTAACCTCTAGGCCTCAAATTCTTTATCTCTAAAGATGAGAATAATAATAGTACCTACTTCATGGGGCTGCTATGAGAAGTAAATGAAATAGTATATGCAAAGTTGTTAGAATTAGATCTAGCACATAAGACCTTAAAATGTCAGCTATTGAGCTGGACATTTTATTTATTTACTTATTTTTATTTTTTTGAGCAGAGTCTTACTCTGTCACACAGGCTGGAGTGCAGTGGTGTCATCTCGGCTCAAGGCAACCTCTGCCTCCCAGGTTCAAGTGATTCACCTGCCTCAGCCTCCTGAGTAGCTTGGATTACAGGTGCACGCCACCACGCCCAGGTAATTTTGTATTTTTAGCAGAGATGGGTTTTTTTCACCATGTTGGTCAGGCTGGTCTCGAACTCCTGACCTTGTGATTCACCTGCCTCGGCCTCCCAAAATGCTAGGATTACAGGCATGAGCCACTGTGTCCGGCCGAGCTGGACATTTTCTAATAGATTCTCACAACTCTAAAAGATATCTGGTTTTCCATATAAACATCTAGGTATTGCACACATTCATTTTATAAAAGATGTCTTGGTTCAGTAAATAATTGCATTTGTCTAAGTGTCTGTTGATGGCTGAAGGGATAAAGAAAACGTGGGACTTCTGTTTCCCACTACTGAGGCACGAGGTTCCAGTGTTCCAACCCAGTGAGAAAACGCAGACTTTGACTGAAGAGGAGACCCATGTAATATTTGAGAAGACTGTGAAATGCATTAGGGAGAATTTCTAGCTGCTGGCTGAGAGGCTCAATGGCACCTACTGTTCTCGGCTGCACAAAGACCAGGTGTACTATGTGAGTGAGAAGATTCTGAAGCTGGTGCCGATATCTGATTTCCCTGGGACCTGCTTCAGAAAATTCACCAAGACCCACAAGTTTCAGTTGCACATCACAGCTCTGGATTATCCTGCACCCTATGCCAAGTATAAAGTGTGGATAAAACCTGGAGCAGAGCAGTCCTTCCCATATGGGAACGATATGTTGAAATCTGGTCTGCGTCAAATCACGAAAAATACTTCTGGCCAGGAAGTGGTGGTGGCAGACATCCCTTTGGGTTTTGGGGTGGCAGTAACATCTGTGCAAGACTGCACAAAAGGAGACCCCACCAATTTGTGGTATTTCTTCAAGCAAACATGGGTGAATATGTGCGGCACAAAAAGACGTTGACTTAAAGTGAAGTCACTGCAAGGACTCAGAGTGGTGTGGAAAGCCCCAGCTTCGTTTCCTGTGTTTGCGTGGATTCCACCAACGGGTTGATGGAATTTTGTCAACACTTTAACCTCTTTAGGTCTTCTTGGTTTATATGCTATCCATCATTGACAAACACAGGCTGGATTCTTCTTGTACAGAAATGGCTCAAAATTGGGGTTTCAGATCTTTGTGTTTGTGACTAAATATTCTGTTTCGTGTCTGAATCTGAGGGCTTCTTGTTCTGAGTAACAGATTCCAAACTGTTGGAACTAGGGACAAGAATGCTTATTGTTATCTGTGATAATACTTTGTTTTCCAAACTCATGATAACAGCACATGGGTTTTCTCTGTTGTTTATTAATATGAAAGATAGATACTGCCATATCAGAGCAGTAGGTCACATCTGAGATTTCACAAATGAAATTTGACTGAAATAATAAAAGCAATTTATAGTAAGTGTTATGTGGTATGGAAGAAAAACTTGGTTTCAAACCCCAGTTCTGCCACCTACCAGCTAAATGACCTTGGATGAGTCATTCAACTTTAATAAACTTCATTTTCTTCTTAAAAAAAAAAAAACCCACAAAACTTAAGAAATAGCTATAACCATCTACCTAAGAATGGTTTTTAGAATTAGAAGAATCATGATTACAAAGCATGTAACACAGTATCTGGAAGATGACAGGTGTCAGCCCCCTTGTCCTTTAAAAAAAAGTGTGCATATTACATACATATACACAAACACATAATATTATTCAGCCTTAAAAGAAGAATAAAATTCTGCTATTTTTGACAACATGGATGAACCTAGAAGATAATATGCTAAGTGAAATAAACCAGACACAGAAGGACAAATACTGCATGATCTCACTCATACGCGTAATCTAAAAAAGTCAAAATTCATTGAAGCAGGGAGTAGAATGGTGGTTGCCAAGGGCTGCAGAGTGGAGGGTCACAGGGAGATGGTGGTCAAGGGGCACAAAGTTTCAGTTACGTAGGATGAATAAGTTCATGAAATCTAGTGTACAGCATGGTGACTATAGTTAGAGATACTGTATCATATACTTAAAATTTGCTAAAAGAGTAGGTCTTAAGTGTCCTCATCAATGTGATGGATATGTTAATTAGGTTGATTATGGTAACCACTTAGCAATGTGTGTGTGTGTGTATATATATACACACTTTTTTTTTATATATATATATCTGAAAATATATTGTATACCATAAATATATATGCTTTTAATTTATCATTTATAACTCAATAAAGCTGGAAAAAATTTTTTAATCTGAATATTTGTGAAACTATGACCAGGGGTGGGTATGTTGATCCACAGTTTACAGTACTGCCAGCAGCATATATATCAGGGGAAAAAAAAGCTTTTTAATTCAACTAAAGTCCAATGAGTCTAGAGTAAATATTAAATATAGCTTGTGCAAAATGCTTTTGGCAATAGAAGTTATATTGTTCATCAAGTAATGAAATGGAATACTACCTAAGATTTTAATGAGAAAAAAGTTCATTCTGTCCAAGCATAACTTTGCTGAGTAATAAGCAGAACTGAGGGATCTACCAATATTATCTAGAGAACTCACAAGGAGTTGTTAGATAAAAAGTGGGGGTTTATGGATGCTACAGAAAAAAATTGAAATATCATTTTCTAGTACTTACTCGGATTAGTATCTCTTTCAGCTCTAATATTTGTATTTTAATGATACTGATGCAATTCTCAAATTTTCATTTTATAAACTTGAGTGTTCTAAAATATCTACCTAATACTCGCAACCCGAATAATAACATCTTCCCCCTTTAAGGGTCATATATGTATTTCCATTCAAGAGAGAAGATGCTAACAGGTAGGTTGAGCAGGGAAAGAATTAATAAATGGTATCAGTAGTCTGTGAGCCCATTTATTTCCTGGAATATAATACATTTTTAATACACTGAAGAGTTGAATAAATCAATGTATCAATAAGTAAATGGGATATAGATGAGTAAAAGACAATGGGAAAGTGAAGCATAGCTATGTCTAAAAAGTTACTTGTTGCTCTGAAACTGCATAGTTCAGGTTTCTGAGATATTTAAAGAAATCTCTCTAAATTCCAAAGATTCTGGGCTCTTCTTCTTTTTCTTTCCATCTCAGGCCCAACCTGAACCTACCTCTTACATCTATATCTTCCTACCATGCCTATTTTCAGAAAAAACTGTCTTTGAAAAATCTTTGAAATTCTAACTTAGTAGCCAGTAGAACAATTTAAGGTACACACTTACTAGAACAACAATTACAGTTATTTTCTTTTGTGAAAACTACTTTGGGAAGAAGTTGTTGATACTAGGACCTCTACAAGAATTCCGGGTTATTATTTTAAGGTAAGGAAAGGTTTGGAAAGACTCAGGTCCAAAGCAGTACCATGCAAATGGTCCTATCCTTGGGCATTCACAAGCACGAGGCAAACCATCCACCTCAATAAACATGGCAATCTGGTGTCCTGACACTCTCAGTTCCTTCATTCAGCAACATTTATAAGGTCTAGGCCTTGTAACAGGCACTACTTGTATAGAGTGGAATTTCAATAATAAATAACCCATAGTCCTTGAGTTACATTCAGAAAAGAGTATAAAGTATGAGAAAACACTATTTCATGTTTTGGAAGATAGATCCACACAGACACTAAAGAAGCCAGAGGCCATAACAGGCTTTGGGGTCTGGTGTTTATCTCCATGAATCTACAGCAGGAAGTAGCTCCTGCTCCAGATTCCTAGAATCCAGCCTGGCAACTAGTATACACAGAGGGTCAGAAAAAGTCTGACAATCATTTGAGAAGGCTGTCTGATATCAGAGATATTTACTTCTTGGACACCAGTATGGTCATCATCACCAATCACAACTGTGGAGCATTCCCAGACACTGCTTTGCCACTTGACATACGTGTCATTTAACTTTCCAAAGTTCCTAACATAAAATTAAGAGAAAGCAGGGGAAGATGACAGCATGTCCAAACTTCCGCCTGACTGGCATCATAAGTGGCAAGAGTTATTTTTGACTCATAATTTATTAAAGATAGTAAGAATTTCAGCACTAATAAGATCACTGGGGGAAAAAAACCACTATTAATGTTTATTATATCTCTATAGTATATACATTTTATTTTCTATTTGTTACATTTTTCCTAAATAGCAATTACCTTTAAAATATGAAAGAAAGTAGGCAAAGAGGAAACCAGGGTGCAAAAAGGCCAGGCGATCTGGTCAGCATTACTGGTGGGCAAGAGGCAGGAACCAGGGACAGCAGGAAGACTCACTAAGCATCTTTGCACTGTTAGGGGAGAGGTTTTTTGGGTGAGGTAACACAATTATTTGATCAATGGCTAAACAGACAAGGACCCAGCATTACTGGGATGTATTTTCATTGTTAATATGATTAAGTTAAATAGCTGCATGAGTATCCATTTTGGCGATGGCTTTCCTGGTGGTCTGTGTTGCCACACAGACCCTACGGGTACTTAATATTCTACAGGTACTCATGTACCCTATAAGTACTTTACTTTGTACACTATAAATGGTGACTGTGGAGTTGTTCTCAAGTATGACAGTAAACAGAGGAACAAAGAGATCTAAATAAAAATTGTTATCCTGTGACTTCTCTAATTAACACTTTAATTATCTATTTTATTTCTCCTTCCAACTTAGCAGAAACTGCATGTGAAAGCCGAAGTTGTAAATAGAGTAGGAACATGTGTGAATGGTTGAGAACCCACTGGGTGGCCAAGATCCTTGAAGATCTTAGGTCAAGGGGCCAAGACATTCTATATGTTTAACTCAGCTGGGTTACTATGGAAAGCAGGTGATGTCATTAAGCGCTTGGCACAGAAAACTATGAGCTCTTCAAGTAATGTAGCAATTTGTGTAAAACGGAAAATAGAATATAAAGCCCTTGTTAAAACTTTGTAAATGACTCTCAGTTTTTCTTGACCTGACCTGACGTTTCAGGGGTTTTTCATAAACACCTGTTTTTATGCATGAATTTCTCTTTTCAAACCCTCAGCAGGTATCTAACCACTAAACCACATTAGACTATTTACACAAATAGATCATTTTTAGCTTCTGGACTCTATAATAGCACCTAAGAATGTTCTTTTAAAATTTTTTCAAGAGGAATGAGGTACAGCAAGGTGGTGGTGGAAGGTGCCCTGACTAAACTTCTTGGCACTTTTCCCGTTTCTACTTTAAAAGGATGAAGGATTAGAAGAACAGGAAAGTCAGTATCCTGCCAGACCAGGGGGTGAACACATTAGCTCAGTCGCCGGTGTTTTCCCTCAGTGGGCTCTCTCGCCAACAGCTTGTCACATCAGAAATGTAACTCAGTTAAACATTAGGCCAGGGGATGTGCATAATAAACTAGTTTCCTTGCCTGAAGAATAAAACGATTGATGTGGATGACCTTTCCTGCCCCTTACCACTGAGTCTATGAAAGAACAATAATATTCTGAATAAAGACGTATGTACCTTAAAAGAAAGTTTTGCACGAAAAAAAAACTCATAAGCAAATTAAAAACACAAATAAACTGGGAAAAATATGTGAAAACTGTATCACAGAACAGAGGTTTAAGTTACAGACAATGTACAGGAAAAGTAGGCTAGAGAAATGGTCTAAGCTATATGAAAAGATACTCAACCATGCTTTTAGTAAGAAGAATGAAAATTACAACTAGACTGAGATTCCAATTTTCACCTCTAAGGTGGACAAAAATTAAAAAGCTCAACAAAATCTAAAGAACATATCCTGTTGGTGATGCTGAGGGGAAACAGGGCCATGAATCCCCATTCCATGACTCTCTCTGAAAGATATTCAGGCTATATATACACCCACACACCCACAAACAAAGTTATTCACTATGAAGTATTTGTGTTAAAGATATGGAATCAACCTAAATATCCATCAATGATAGACTGGATAAAGAAAATGTGGTACATATACACCATGGAATACTATGCAGCCATAAAAAAGAATAAGATAATGTCCTTTGCAGGGACATAGATGGTGCTGGAGGCCATTATCCTTAGCAAACTAACACAGGAACAGAAAACCAAATACTGCACATTCTCACTTGTAAGTAGGAACTAAATGATAAGAAGCCATGGACACATAGAGGGGAACAACACACACTGGGGTCTTTCAGAGGGTGGAGGGTAGAAGGAGGAAGAGGATCAGGAAAAATAACTAATGGATACTATGGTTAATACCCGGGTGATGAAATAAACTGTACAATAAAGCCCCATGACACAAGTTTACCTATGTAACAAACCTGAACTTGTACCCATGAATTTAAAAGTTAAAAAAAAGTATTTGTATTAGCAAAAGACAGGAAATAACACAGATATCTATCTATAGGGCAATGGTTGAAAAAACTATGGTGAATCTATACAATGGAGTACTATGAAGCTGTAAAAACGAATGCAGACTATCTTTATACAACGTTATGCAGTGATCTCCAATATAAACTGTTACATTCAATAAAACTTCAGGTTGGGTCATGAAAAACTGAGTCATTTACAAAATAAAGTATGTACATTGTGATGCCATTCACTTAAGAAGCTGGGAGGGATATAAATGAATGATACATTTTTTAATAAAAAGGATAAATCAAACCAATTAAAAAAAATAGTTACATACAGAAGGAAGGCGAAACATAGGATGGATAGATCAGTAACAGAGGCTACTCTTCTCTGAATATTCCTTGTTTTATAAATTTGACTGAGAAATATACAATGTTTGCTGGAGCTGGTTTATACTGGCCCTTGGTGAACGTTCAGGTATTTTGTGATCGGGTTGTCTGGAAACGGACCACACCACGGAGATCAGCCAACACATCTCCTTCACCCTGAAGTTGGTTGTTAAACATTTATCAGAACACCACAGAAAACATATGTACTTTAGGAAAGTATGAAACAAATTAAATTTAAAAAGAGCATTCCTAAAAATCGAAAGCAAAATGAAACAAACCTAACAGTGAACTGAGTGGGTAGTATTACCACATTGAATCAACTGTGTCACGTGACTTTACAGTACAGTAATGCAGCTCTAGTGAAAATACCAAAAGTATTGCAAACATAATCAAACAGCTTCCATTTTTTTCAATGTTCTGGTATGAATATTAGTATTTTTATTTTGAGAAACTGTGAGCATCATGGAATAAACAAATGAACAACTATGTTACTGGCATGAGTACGGGGTTTTTAGCATGGGACCAAGGAGCTACAGATACAAGATTGAGGTCATTAAGTAAACACCTGTGGTTCTGAATGTGCATTGGCTACATCAGTAAAAAGTTATCATGTCTCTTATATTTAATGAACATCCTGTGCATACATTTCTTAGCTCTGTTCACTAGAGAGAATGACCAACCCAGACGCAATGTGTGTCCCTAGGACCCAGACATCTAGGCACTCAGATTGTGGTTTCTATTTCCCACGAAAGAAACCAAGAGTCTGTGGAGAAATGTCGTATTGTAGATCTGGGCCAGGAAAGGTATAAAATATTAGAAGGAAAGAAGCTATTAAAAAAAAAAAAAAAACAAAACAAAAAAAAACAAAAAAAAAAACCTACTGGGACCATGGTCAAAAGAACTCACAAGCCAACTGGAAGAGGAGAGGCTCTCACTGGCCAAAAATGGGTAAAAAATTCTGAACAACAGTAAGATTAATAAGTGCCATGAACTGAAACACATATAATACATTATAAACTCAATGTTTATAATGATACTCAAATACACACACCTCCCTCACTACACCTGTGGAGGATGCTAGGAGCAGCTTATTGTTCTAAATGCTGGTAAAGGCATTTCTCCTGCTTTTTCTATACACACTGTACTTCAGGGTAACCAAATAGTTGATGAAGGGGTGTTTTTCTTTATAGAAAATATCCTAGCTAATAAATAAAATACAAATGATAAAATCAGAATATCGCCATTTTATAACCTACAATAAAATATTGACTCTAGGCAATTACCAATATCTGGTAACACCAAAGAGACACCAGCAATTAAGGGCCTCCTGACAGAAGTATATCATTGACTCTCTATAAAGTGTTCTTGACAAAAAATGTGTTTGTGTGTGTTGTGTCTGTGTGTGAGTAAATGTGTGTATCTCAAACCTGAAATCAGGTGAAAACTCTAGATTTGCCTACCAATCTCCAGAGCAGTAAATTAAGTGATAACAAATTCTAGATAACAGGAAATTGCATGAGATAGATGACAGTTTTTCAACACATAAACTGTAAGGGAGTAAAAAGTGGCACAAGACACCTAGCATATCAGGTACTTTAGTCCATTTTACACTGCTATAACAGAATGCCACAGACGGGGTGATATATGATGAACAGAGCTTTATTTGGCAAACAGTTCTGAAGGATAGGAAGTCCAAGAGAACGGCACCAGTATCCGGAGAGAGCCTTTATGCTGTAGTATCGCATGGCAGAAGGCAGAAGGGCAAAAGAGGGCAAAAGTGTGCAAGAGAGCAAAAGGGGGCTGAGCTTGCTTCTACATAAAGCCCACTCACAACTACTAACCCATTCCCACAATAACAACATTAATCCACTCAGGAGGGCACAGTCCTCACAACCTGATCAACTCTTAAAGATCCCACTTGCCAAAACTGTTACATTAAGGATTAAGTTTCCAACACATGAACTTTGGGGAATATATTCAAACCATGACCACAGGGATATATGAATCAATGGCAATTCATGAACCTAATTTCAACGAACAATTTATCAATCAATAAAAAATATACATGGATATGTATGTGTTTCTATATATATAATATAGACATGTATATATACGTTTGTGTGTATACATGTCTATATATGTATGTGAACTACAGCATTTGATGATATTAAGAAATAGCTGATTTTTTAATATGATGATGACATTGTTTTAAAGGAAAAAGACTCCTTATCTTCTGGAAAAATATACTGAAATATTCACAGGTGAATTGATACAATATATGGGATTTACTTCAAAATCTGGAGGCGTGGTGAATGAAAGGAGAACTGAGTGACAGTGAGTTGAGATCAGTTTGAATGATAGGCATATAGGCATTTATTGTAACTATCCTCACTACTTCTATAAAAGACTAAAGTTTTCTGTAAAAAAGTTTAAAAAGCATATGAGCACAAGGAACAAAAAACAATGTAACTAATATTAACAAGCTGATGACAGAACACTGATATCAGACTACACATTCTAACTTAGGAGGCTATCATGATCACCTCAGGAGCTTTATAAAAATACAGTCTTTGAACCACCACTATCTTAATGAACCTCAAAGGCTGAAGGAATTGTGCCATTTCCCTCAGGACTGCAGAAGCGGAGAAAAGAGGTTGAGAACCACTGTGTAAACACTTTAAGGGTATAGAATATATATTATTCACCCAGTATTTATTTCAACGCCTAACACTTAAGAAGCACTTAAGAAACATAAGATGAATTAATTAATGATCCACAGATGTGCAAATGAATAGGCAAGCTTAACAGTAGCTAATTGATAGATGTGAAAAAAGTCATCAGTCATATTTGATATTTTAAAAAATCACTCAGGTTATAGAGTTTAAAGAGTATGGCTCTCTGTTTTGAGTGGAATGGGTTTCCTTCACAAAGCCACAGACTAGTCACTTCAAACAGCTACAAGTAAACACCCAGAGTAAAAATAGTTTTAAATACACAATTGGGTGGGGTGTGGCTAGAAAATATTCTGATTCTACAATCTGTTTTGGACAAGACAGGGCTTCTTATGTGACTAACAAAGCAAACAGCAGTCAGATTCCTTGTGCTGAAATAAGTACACTATTTGCAAAAAGGGTTGAATGTCTAAGGCTTATTCAATAAGGACACCGCATTTTCCAAAACTAAAGGGGAGTATAGAATGACAAATACCCACATATATTTACATATCCCTAAAAGAGGACATACAACCCCCCCGTATGGATTTTTCTGTGTCTCTACTAAGTACTAACTGGAGCCAAGTCTACCGTCTGACCATGAAGAACAGTAGAATACCTCAAGCACAAGAATAATCTAATTTTAAAACTTGGAGGAGCTTAGAAACCACCTAGTCCAAACTTTCCATTGTGTTGATAAAAAAACAGACATCCAGAGAGGTTAAAGTAAAAGGCTCTGAAAATTGTTGCAATAGCCACAGATGAACAAATGGTATACACGGGGGCATAATGCTATGTATTAAGAGCTGAGAATTAGTCTTCTGAATGTTCACATGAATGACAATTAACAGGGTATCACTCTCAATTATAAGCAAATAGGAATATGTGTGTGCATGTGTGTCACCATATATACACACAAAATACTAAAACATATGTTTTTAATAATTCCTTTCAAAACAAATTCTTCAACCTAGCATTCAAAAGCATCCACAAAGTTACCTCACCTACTTTTTCAAAATTGTGTCCAAATGAACCATAAGCCAGTAGAAGGCAAGTGTTTTCTCACACTTATCTTTTGTAGTCTCCTACAGATGTGGCAGAGTACATATTATAATTACAAAAGCTATTCCATATATAATTTCCAAATGACAAAAGAATGATTATAATATAAACTTTCCTATTCTGTTATTCTGAACTGCTATAAGAAACATCTTATACATATCTATGAGTATTATACAGAGACATATATAACAGTGTAGATTTTTAAAAATATGGCAATCAATAAAAGGCTTAAAAGTGACAGGACAGAGGCAATGAGATGCCTTATCCATTTACATTTCCACAAAGGGCTATACAAGGCTCTGTTTAAAACACAGAAAGTTGCTTGCAGGGGAGGGAAAGGGAAAAGAAAAAGGACAAATCTTTATTTCATTCACTGGTCAAACTTTCAATTATTTCAATTATTGATGAGTCCTGAATTCATGCTACTTTAATTCTGTGGAGGTAGAAAAATGATGTGGCTATGCCTGTGTAAGGAACTGTCTTTCTCAACCAGTTCACCTGTATAGTCAATTTGATTTTGACTCAAAATGATGAAATTTAAAAAGATAAAAAATTTGGACTCTCAACTTCCCATCTTTATTAGACTTTTTAGGATCCTAAAAACTTATTTTAAAGGTTTCCTAACATTGTTAAACAGACTCTAACTACCGAAATTGACAACAATAATGTTTACTTCCATCTTTGAGGAAAAAATATTTCTAACTGGGATGATTCCTAAAGGAAACTGCAAGTTAAGCCAATAATTTTTTTTTTTTTAACTGAAAGCCAAGTTTGAAGATTTTTTTCTCCTGAAATAAACACAGCAATCTTATGTAAATTAACATAATATGAGATTATCAAATTAAGGGGTTTTTGCAAACTCTACTGCAACTCTAAAGTAAATCCGAATTTAAGCAAGAAAATCTGAAGTCATTTACTGAATATAGCGTAGTGTTGTGAATGACGGATTTAAATCCTTCAGGATAATCATATTGCTAACTCAACTATCAAATTCACTCTACTATTCAAATTTTCCCTGTCTGAAAAATTTGAAGTATTTAATATGCTATCATATTTTAAATTTCTCTTATTAACTTCTGAAGGCTTACACTAAAATTCTGATATGCAAAATAGCATATCTACATTTTCACCATTTTCTTTCTTTTGCGTAAGCCTAAAAGTAATTAAGAATTGGGGTCAGCTATTTTCACAAAAATTTATGAACATTAACAGACACATTGATAACTTTATGTAACAACTCAATAATTTAGATGACAGTTTAAATCCACTACCCCTTTCAAGGAATTCTTTATCCGCTTTTACGTACTACCAAATATTATATAATATCAACCAAACAACATAAGAATGTGCTTTTCAAAAATAAAAAGGGGGTATCATCATTCTGTCATGAACCAGCCTAAACACTAGAGTAATAACTAATAAAATAAAATCACAGAAAAAGATAGTCTCTGGTTAAAACGATTAATATATATTTAAGACAAAGGGTTTATTTTTCAATAAGAAAACAAGGAAAAGGAGGGCCCAGCCTGATCTTGTGTGACTGCCCAATAGAACTTTCCACCATAATTAGTGCTTACCACCTTTGAGGGGAGGAGCTTAAGCTCAGGGTAACCTCATGTAGCAAGAGAAAAACAGTATAAATACCACTGAGAAGGTCTGGAGAGGCACCTTCTGCACTGCTCACCTGGGCAGAGGAGGCTTCAGAAAGCTGCCAAGGCACCATCTCCAGGAACTCCCAGCACCCAGGTAAGTGTATGCTCACTGGCAGACTTTCATGTTAACTTGCTTGGAAAGAAACTTCAGTAATTTAAGTACTAGAGTTTTCTCAAGCATTAGAAGTATTAAAGTGATTTTAAAAAATGGGTTTCTACTAAAATGCACTCAGAAACTTCCTATTGCATCAGTCTATAGATAATAGTCCTAATAAAACCAAATTGTAAAAATTTGCCCTAATCTGAATTTCAGTGTATTTTGAAACTATTAGATATTTCAGGCTGTGTCAAAGATCCTGGATTATTTAATACAGACATCCAATCCTAATTTCTGTTTCTTCTGCCTTAGGTACATCATTTTATTTTTACTTGATTACCTGAGTATAGCTTCCAAAAATAACTAAGACATATATTCACATAACTAAAAAAGGATCTCTCATTTATTTATGGCACATATTAAAAACATATAGGATAGGTTAAAAAAGTAGATAACTGTATAAAGAACTCATCTGTGAAACATGAGAATAACAAAATAGGTTAATAACAATGCTGTATAAAGTTATTCTTTTCTGTTTTTCAGAATCCATCTGAGAATATGCTGCCACAAATACCCTTTTTGCTGCTAGTATCCTTGAACTTGGTTCATGGAGTGTTTTACGCTGAACGATACCAAACACCCACAGGCATAAAAGGCCCACTACCCAACACCAAGACACAGTTCTTCATTCCCTACACCATAAAGAGTAAAGGTAAACTGAATTATATATTTTGTTCTATTAACAAGTTGGTTGCTGCCTTCTATAATCTTAATAATCTCTTTTACAAAATGTATTTAACTTCGGTGTTATTTTCAAACTTCTGAATTAGCCCAAATTCTTACAACAAAGTGATCTGTGAAAAAAGTAGAATAAGAATATCCAATAATTGCAGTAGAAAGGATATACTTGAAAATACAGTAGAAAGATATACCTGCAGAAAATTAAGAACTTTTGTGTGTAGAAATCTTTTTCTCAGATGCTGTTTTTGCACAAATAACTGCACGTAATCCAGAAATCTTGATCTAATCAAAATTAATCAAGTTTAAACATGTTAAGCTAAAAATAACTGCCAATTGTACAAAGAAGATAGCTGGTTTATTTAGCTGAATACTTAAACATTTACTTTAAAAACTAATTCAACTAGCTCACAAACAGACATAAAACTGAGTCTTATCAAAAATATTTCATGCTCACCCCAACAATGAACAAATGTAATTATGAGAACTGTCAAGCAGGCAAATGAAACTGCAATTCTCATAACTACTTACATATTTTTAATATAGTTTAGTGGTAAAATGCAGAGACTTAACTATAATGTACAAGCTGTGTGACCTGAGGTAAGTTACTTGTCCTCTCATGCCTTAGTTTCCTCATTTGTAAAATAAGGAGCAGCTATCTCAAGGACTGCTGCGAAGTTTAAATGAATTAATACCTGTAAAGTGCTTTAAGCGTTGCCATTACTTCTACTACTATTTCTGTTACTCCTAGTTTTACTTCTACTACTTTTAGCTACTAATATAGCCTTCAATAAGTTAACTTTCTTCTTGAATCTGCTGCTTATCTGTCCAGCTTTCTTGGTTACTCTTTGAAGAGTACTGAGATAATACATGTAAAGCACTAAGGTTCTCAAAGAAGGGCAACTTCTAGGCCTCATATTCACTAATTTTATTTAATAGCAAATGACATGACTGCCTATAAAATATCTACTGAATGATATAAACTAACTGTAGGCTTCAAATTCCCTTTCCATAATATTTTTAGTTATATATTTTATATTGTAAACAAAGCTAAGGATATTTGTTACAAACTTTAAATATTATGCTTTTGGGAACAACCATTTTGAGCAAATGAAACTTATAGAATTATCTTTTTAAGAAGAAAGATAGAATTTAAAATATTTCACAAAAGGAAACAATATTTGAAAATAAATGCATAGGTATACAACAAATACTTTCGAATGTCTCAAAATATAAATAAAAATTTTAAAAATTAAAAGCTAGTAGAGAAAAAATAAAAGACACAGGGACTTTCTGCTTTATTTGAAGCAACAAACACAATTTGAAATGCTATGACAAACAGCACTGCACTGGATTCAATAGTTTCTATGATCACAAATTCAGACTTTTTAATACCTTAATAAGAGCATAATAAACAGTCTTGAATTAAAAAGAAAATGCACTATTTTAGAAGGTTAAAAATACTTTGATCTTCTCTTAATATACTCCGTTATCTTGGCTATTTTTGCAGAACAAATGAAAATATCTTAACAAATGAAAAGTTCAGGAGTTGTATTTAAACTACTAAATCCACCTTAGTCTCTTTTTAGATGGCCACTCAACTACATTACCATCCATTGGCAGGCATTAATGCACTGTAACAAACACAAAAGCCCACAGTCTACACAAGTAAAACATTAAGTTGATAAAAGAAATTCAAAGAGTTACTATATAATTCCTAGGCATATCTATCCAACACAGGTTAAAAAAGAGTTCTGTCAAAACATACTAAATTATGATGCAGAGGATTCCACAGCTGCTGGGCAGATGCACGTGCCACATTCTGACACAACCAATCACGATTTCACTTTGTGGCATTTAAACAACTTAATAGTAGTAAGTAGTCATTTTACCTTGAGGATTGTGCCACCCTAATCTTGAATGAAGAAAAATTTTTCAGATGACAACCTAGAAACAGGGGCTGTTCCCCAAGCACTCAATAGAAGTCAAATTCTTTCTTGCACTGAGAAGTTAAGGACCCATTAAGGACAATCTTCCAAGTGATGAAGTTCGCCCTGTCACTGGAGTTCTAGCCTCGGATGATGCCCAATGCACTCATTTCCATTGACTTGTTTCTCCTCTTTAACAGTAAAACAGATTTCTAATCAGACTAAGACATCTATTTTTAGTGTGAACATGACCCTTATAATCAGATTCTGAAGCAAACCTCAATCTAACATAGTGGCATTTTAAAAAATGCACTATTTTATTCCTCCAACCCATTAAAAAATTCCATATTTGCAATATGTCATCATCCACTTATACATAATATAGTCATGTATGTACTCTACAATCAATGAAATATTTGTTAACATATGGAAATCTTTTACATAAATTAATTTTTCTCACAGTCTTTTTCCTGATGTCATTTTCTGAATATCCGTGGGGAAAGCTCTATGTTTTCAAATTGAAATATAACTCTAAGTAGTACAAGAAAAACCTACATCTAAAACAATTATTTTTCTATTTCGGCATATCTGTTTTAATGATTTGCTCTGCATTTATATACACCAAATGTTTTCCAAATCTCAGAAACATCTTTACCCTGTGCTTTCCCCATACTTATGGCCCAGTAGCATTTTTCACATCACAGGCACTATGATTTTTAGTTTAAGTTTAGTTTATCAGGTCAAGTGAACTTACAGCTCTATGAAATCAAACAATATATATTTGTATTTAGGTAAGTACTTTAATATTATTTTATGTACTTCACCCATTATGTCTAATTCTCTAGTTCTTTGTTTCAATTTTAAGTCAATAATGGAGAGTAGAAGAGTTCACAGTATATTCTGAGGCAAAAGTAAATCAACCAAAATCTAACTTGTGTTCAGCAGGGGCATGGCAGATATAAATCAGAATTAATTCTGTTTCTCTTTTATGTCTGACAGGGTAGCTTTGGGACGGAAAATTTTTATAGTTCTTAAACATTTTCTCACTTATTCTGCAATACTCTTTTTCTGCCTTTTCTGTACATGATTTTCCCAAAACAAATGTACTAAATTTACCTCCACTGCATTTATTTTAGAGGAATTCTTCAATCCCAGCTCATTTTCATGAGTCACTGTCATGGGATAAAAGTATTATGGTGGCCATGGTTTTGTGAAACCATCTTCTCCAGCAGAGTTTTTTAAAACAATATAAAACATATAATCTAAAACCATTTCAGACTGTTCTGTCTACATGGAATAAATGACGCTGAAATATCATGCCCCAATTCATATTTAATGTCACTAACCATCCCCTTCTATGGGTGGGTGTGTTGGGTGTGTCTTTTAGGTATAGCAGTAAGAGGAGAGCAAGGTATTCCTGGTCCACCAGGCCCTGCTGGACCCCGAGGGCACCCAGGTCCTTCCGGACCACCAGGAAAACCAGGCTACGGAAGTCCTGGACTCCAAGGAGAGCCAGGGTTGCCAGGACCACCGGGACCATCAGCTGTAGGGAAGCCAGGTGTGCCAGGACTCCCAGGAAAACCAGGAGAGAGAGGACCATATGGACCAAAAGGAGATATTGGACCAGCTGGCCTTCCAGGACCACGGGGCCCACCGGGACCACCTGGAATCCCTGGACCAGCTGGAATTTCTGTGTCAGGAAAACCTGGACAACAGGGACCCACAGGGTCCCCGGGACCCCGGGGCTTTCCTGGAGAAAAGGGTGCACCAGGAGTCCCTGGTATTAATGGACAGAAAGGGGAAATGGGATATGGTGCTCCTGGTCGTCCAGGTGAGAGGGGTCTTCCAGGCCCTCAGGGTCCCACAGGACCACCGGGCCCTCCTGGAGTGGGAAAAAGAGGTGAAAATGGGGTTCCAGGACAGCCGGGCATCAAAGGTGATAGAGGTTTTCCGGGAGAAATGGGACCAACTGGCCCACCAGGTCCCCACGGCCCTCCTGGGGAACGAGGGCCAGAATGTATTGGGAAGACAGGGGCTGCTGGAGCCCCGGGTCAGCCAGGGATTCCAGGAACAAAAGGTCTCCCTGGGGCTCCAGGAATAGCTGGGCCCCCAGGGCCTCCTGGCTTTGGGAAACCAGGCTTGCCAGGTCTGAAGGGACAAAGAGGACCTGCTGGCCTTCCTGGGGGTCCAGGTGCCAAAGGGGAACAAGGGCCAGCAGGTCTTCCTGGGAAGCCAGGTCTGACTGGACCCCCTGGGAATATGGGACCCCAAGGACCAAAAGGCATCCCGGGCAACCATGGTCTCCCAGGCCCTAAAGGTGAGACAGGGCCAGCTGGGCCTGCAGGATACCCTGGGGCTAAGGGTGAAAGGGGTTCCCCTGGGTCAGATGGAAAACCAGGGTACCCAGGAGAACCGGGTCTCGATGGTCCTAAGGGTAACCCAGGGTTACCAGGCCCAAAAGGTGACCCTGGAGTTGGAGGACCTCCTGGTCTCCCAGGCCCTGTCGGCCCAGCAGGAGCAAAAGGAATGCCCGGACACAATGGAGAGGCTGGGCCAAGAGGTGCCCCTGGAATACCAGGCACTAGAGGCCCTATTGGGCCACCAGGCATTCCAGGATTCCCTGGGTCTAAAGGGGATCCAGGAAATCCCGGTCCTCCTGGCCCAGCTGGCATAGCAACTAAGGGCCTCAATGGACCCACTGGGCCACCAGGGCCTCCAGGTCCAAGAGGCCACTCTGGAGAGCCTGGCCTTCCAGGACCCCCTGGGCCTCCAGGCCCACCAGGTCAAGCAGTCATGCCTGAGGGTTTTATAAAGGCAGGCCAAAGGCCCAGTCTTTCTGGGATGCCTCTTGTTAGTGCCAACCAGGGGGTAACAGGAATGCCTGTGTCTGCTTTTACTGTTATTCTCTCCAAAGCTTACCCAGCAATAGGAACTCCCATCCCATTTGATAAGATTTTGTATAACAGGCAACAGCATTATGACCCAAGGACTGGAATCTTTACTTGTAGGATACCAGGAATATACTATTTTTCGTACCACGTGCATGTGAAAGGGACTCATGTTTGGGTAGGCCTGTATAAGAATGGCACCCCTGTAATGTACACCTATGATGAATACACCAAAGGCTACCTGGATCAGGCTTCAGGCAGTGCCATCATCGATCTCACAGAAAATGACCAGGTGTGGCTCCAGCTGCCCAATGCCGAGTCAAATGGCCTATACTCCTCTGAGTATGTCCACTCCTCTTTCTCAGGATTCCTAGTGGCTCCAATGTGAGTACACCCCATAGAGCTAATCTAAATCTTGTGCTAGAAAAAGCATTCTCCAACTCTGCCCCACCCTATAAAATGCATATGGAGGTAGGCTGAAAAGAATGTAATTTTTATTTTCTGATACAGATTTGAGCTATCAGACTCACAACCTTTCCCCCTGAAAAGTAAGCAGCAATGTAAAAATGTATGTGAAGCCCCTCATGAATTTCTAGTCAGCAGTCTTAACGCTCTTTAAGGTTTTCTCCAATATTTATCACCAAAGAAGTCCTGCTATGTTAAAAAACAACAACAACAGCAAAAACAAACAACCAACCATCATTAAAAAAAAAAAAAGAAATAGAGCTCTAAGTTATGTGAAACTCGATTTGAGAAACTTGGCATTTCCTCTTTAAAAAAGCCTGTTTCTAACTATGAATAACAGAACTTCTAGGAAACATCCAGGAGGTATCATATAACTTCATAGAACTTAAATACTTGAATATTCAAATTTAAAAGACACTGTATCCCCTGAAGTATTTCTGATGGTGCATTACTCTGAGGCCTGTATGGCCCCTTTCATCAATATCTATTCAAATATACAGGTGCATATATACTTTTTAAAGCTCTTACATAAAAAAGTCCCACAATATTGTATTGAAGTTCATCTGAATTGCAAGGTGCTTTTGTCAATGAATCTTTACAAACTTTTCTATGATTGCAGAGAAGCTTTTTATATACCCAGCATATAAAATAAATAAGAATAGGTATCTGACCTATTCTTATTTATTTAACACAAGTGTGATTAATTTGATTTCTTTAATTCCTTATTGAATTTTATGTGATACGATTTTCTGGATTTACAGAACATTAGCACATGTACCTTGTACCTCCCATTCAAGTGAAGTTATAATTAACACTGAGGGTTTCAAAATTCGACTAGAAGTGGAGATATATTATTTATTTATGCTCTGTACTGTATTTTTATATTGCTGTTTAAAACTTTTAAGCTGTGCCTCACTTATTAAAGCACAAAATGTTTTACCTACTCCTTATTTACGACGCAATAAAATAACATCAATAGATTTTTACACTGAATTAATCTGAAAGCAGCAATTCGCTGTTCTCAACCATTCTTTCAAGGCTTTCACTGTTCAAAGTTAATAAAAAAGCAGGACAATAAAGTGGTGGGTGGCTTTTACAGTTGTCATGGACATGTCCCTCTATGGGGGTTGCATCTTTATTCCCACAGACCCAACCATTCAGTGTTGACTGTGAAGAGGTACCCACAAAACCCCATGCAATCTGAGTCAGGGTCAAGGGCTGATGACTAGGGATAGAAAAATGACACAATCACCCCAAAGTTGTAATTTTCTCCTGGGAGGGAAAGAAGCAGGTGACAGAGAAATATGCAGTTTGAACAAATATTCTGCAGTTACTATTTATTGTCTTGACATGTTTTTAGTTATAATATTTAAAATTGTTTTGATGGCTTGAATTATACTTTAAAAAGGCAAGCAATCTTTTATGTCAATCAAAAGGCAACATTTTTTCCAAGCTGAAAAATACTACTTTTGAGCATCCATCATCCTATTAGTTGAATCAGGACAATGTGGCTCAAGTCACTGAGGTAACATACTATAAAGGCATCTATGTACTCCTTAGAGAAGCAATCTTGTATAATCCAAGCAAAGTTGTGATTGGAAAGGCAAAACTCTGGGCTCAAGATTGATGACATCTCTGCCCTCATTCTGGGTCAGCCAGTTTTGTTCCTTAAGCAACAAGAACAAAATTTCTGCTGGCAGACATTTTGCCCACCTGTCAATAACTACTACACTAATGATTACAAGTCACCAACCCTCATGCCCAAACCAGGAACAAGCAAAACTGGACTTCGATTCTAGGGAACTCACAGAATGACCCTCGTGGCAGGCATGGTAAGAGAGAGTGTAACAGCATAGCTTGGAATATGGGCAATTAGAGCCATGAAATCAGCACAGATAAAAGGACCTCTGAAAATGTAGGCAGAACCAACTTTATAATAATATTTAAGCTCAAATTAAATCCTAAGTAAGATACCCAGCAAAGTACCTGCTTTCCAACTAATTCACTAGACAAACATAGTTTAACAAACATGTATTAGAAGGCCCTCTTCACGATACTCACCCTTAAAAGCTGACATTTTATAATTGTGTTGTATAGCAGCAACTATATCCTTCCAAAAATCAAATGTTTTTTGACCATTGTTCTGCTGAAAAACAATTCCAAATGTAACAAATGCAGTAATTCAGTTTTTAAGCATAGTGAAAAACGCTGGCAAACAATTACAATGCAGACAGTCCCTGACTTAAGATGGTTAGACTTATAATTTTTTTATTTTATAATGGTGCAAAAGTGATAAACATTCAGTAGAAACTTAACTTCAAGCACCCATACAACCACTGTTTCTCACTTTCAGTATTCAATAAATTACATGAGCTTTTCAATACTTTATTATAAAATAGGCTTTTTTTTGATGACTTTGCCCAACAGTAGGCTAATGGAAGTGTTCTGAGTATGTTTAAGATACGCTAGGCTAACTATGATGTTCAGTAAGCTAGGTGTATTAAATGGATTTATAGTATTTTTGACTTAACGATGGGTTTATCAGGAAAAAACCCATCATAAGTTAAGGAGTATCTATATTACTATATTCTGAGAGAAGTTTATATTTTAGAAAACATAATAGTTATCATTCTTCTAAATGTGATTTTTAAAAAGAAATCTTCCATGAAAATGACTGCTATATATATACATACATATCCCTAAAAATTAATATAGCTCATATAGCCCAAATAAAATAAAAATTTCCACTCATTATAAAGCCTAAAAACTATAGAATATTTTTTAAACACAGCAAAATCACAGTGTTATATAACTTCTGGGATATCAGAATGTGTTATATAACATACTATGGCATCAATGGGACTAAGAAAACTGACATTCTAAAACCCCAAAAGCTAGTTACTTTAGAATTCAGTGCACACTTAACCTGAATTTCAATGTGAAAGAGCTGTAACTCTCAATAGAAGAGATGAATGAGGTTCCAAATCCAAAATGTAAATTGTTTTCATTAAGATTTTTTTTTAATCAGAAAGCAAATAAACATTACATTAAAATAAACAACCCTATGATCCTTTGCTTCCTTGGAAACGTTAACCAGTGACCTATCTAAACAAAGACAGACTACTAGATATTTATATCTAATTATACAAACTCCAAAATATTTAAAGACTGATAGCTTTGCTTGTAGTAACTACCAAAGGAGAAACTGACTCCATCTTGTGTTAATAAAGAGTTCTATAAACATACCCAAACTACTGATCAATGGAAACTTTCACAACACATAAATGTAATTCTGATTCATAAATAAAGCATTACTGTGCTCTATTATCAAAATGATAATTATTATTATTATTATTTTTGAGATGGAGTCTCACTGTGTCGTCCAGGCTGGAGTGCAGTGGCGCGAACTCGGCTCATTGCAACCTCCACCTCCCGGGTTCAAGCAATTCTCCTGCTTCAGCCTCCCTAGCAGCTGGGCCTACAGATGCACACCACCACGCCCAGCTAATTTTTGTATTTTTATTAGAGACGGGGTTTCACCATATTTGCCAGGCTGGTCTTGAACTCCTGACCTCATGATTCACCCTTCTTGGCCTCCCAAAGTGCTGGGATTACAGGCGTGAGCCACTGCACCTGGCCCCGAAAGCAGTTATTTTAAAAAGACATATGCATAAAGGAAAGTGATTCTGACAGATAAATCTGTTTTATGCTCATAGGTCTTAAGTTGTAAGTATAAACTAGTATAACCAGAGATCTATTTAATCTTGATATACAGTATAAAATAAAAAATTTATATTCATGAAATGATGTTCAAAATGGTGAATTGTAAAATTTCACCCAATTTTTCTGCTTTTATAGTATCTAGAATGCTTAAAGACATGCTGAATTTTCTTAATCACCTTTAACTTTTAATTTTGCTAATGAAACTATTTGTTTTGCTAAAGAAAATGTTTTGTCCAGATGCAAGTTCTGTATTCATTTTCTTTTCCTAAACTTTTGCACCCTCTGCTGGAGAACAGGTTTATTTTTCCTGAGAGAAAAAAAAAAGGTCACTGCTATTTAATTTTCCAAAAATATTTTAAGCAAATTCATCATGTTTTTCTTTCCCAGTCACCTCTGAAACCACAAAGAAGAAACTAAGCAAAATGACAACTCAGAAGCAATATATAATTAGGTCCTCCAATTTATGACTGACTACATATCATAGTTTTAAAAAACGAGTCCCGACTTACTTTTGTTAAATAGTCCACCACCCTGGCACATAGAAGAGCTCCTGGCAGGTCAAAGTAGTTGTCGTAAAAATAATACTTTCCTGAAAAAGAAGAAAATTTAAAACTAGGAACAACATAATGCTACATGTATGTGAAATACACAAGAATATGGCTGAAGAGACACTAGATTTTGGTTTAATTATCTGAAGAAGCCTTCATTTCAATTCAAAATGGCGCCATTATTTGCTGTCACTGTTTTTTAAGAAAGATTTAAGCTCTGAGGGCACCACAAGAAAGTTAAAATATGGTATCTTGAAGCATTGTATTCGAAGATATTTTAGTCATCTTAAAGAACATAAAAACTAAAAAGGCTATGTGCAAAAAATAAAATAGAATATGAAAAAGCCATATGATGTTATCTACGTCACTGAATTTCAGAGCAATCAATTAACCTAGCCCTGGAGTACCACGAAGTGCTCCACACAATAGTGCTTTTTCAGATTGGTTGGCTGACCCCACCTAGAGTACTGCATTCTATTTGAATGCCATTTAAGACAAATTTCAGTATAATGTGAAAAAACCTGTGGTGAGAAGTAGAATATAACCATGCCATGTGAAGACACAGTGTGCTTATCTTATAAAAACTGTAGAGTGTAGGACAGGTACATTCCAAGATTTCGTGGAAGAGAGGGATTTGGTTTATTCTGTATGACCGTAGGGTAGAATTACATTTGAGCCCTTCTTTGGCACATGTGACTTTTGGATCTGCTGTCCCTGAACAGACACTTTTGGTGACCCATGTCACATTCCCCTGGCCCACATCTGATTTCAACCACTATGCTAACAGCACCATCCCACCTTGGCACAACTGTGTCATTCTCTTTCTCCTAAACGCTCTGGAGTCCATGTGGCCAACTTCACACTTGGAACAGGTTCAGAAACCAGTAAATGAATGCCTTGCTTCCTGTTCCATGGACAGACAACTTTGGGAGGTATTCTTTGCACTTCTCCTTGGAAGTCCCAGTGGAGTCCAGCAACTATTGTTCCTATTGTCCTACCCTCTCATTCCTTCACTCCTGACTACTGGGATCAAGAATAACCACTCTGCTTTTGAGGGAACCCAACCTCAGAGTTCCCTAGAGAATACCTGACACAAAGAAGA
This sequence comes from Papio anubis, assembly GCF_008728515.1. Lineage (NCBI taxonomy): Eukaryota > Metazoa > Chordata > Mammalia > Primates > Cercopithecidae > Papio > Papio anubis. The sequence continues at coordinate 147,048,231 of NC_044981.1, forward strand.
ATCAAACAAAACTAATAGGTAAAGCCAGATTTTACATTAATAATAAGGTGCTTGAGTACATCATTATAATCGCCTGATTTTGATTCCCCTGTCCTCTCATTTGTAAGCTATGTATATGAGGTTACGGAACACACTTGGCTTGTTCTTTAGTGTTGACTAGGCACAGTGTTCAGCATATTCTAAGCACTCAATAGATGTTTGCTGAATGAATGAATGAATGAGTGAACGAGTAATCCAATAATCAAATAGATTACTTTGGAATGCAGAAGTATTATAAGGCAATTAAAAGAAAACCATATGCAGAAGCCAGGGTTCTGTTCCTCTGAATATTATTTTGTGCCTCTTACTTCTTCCCGTAAATTTATTTTAAAATGTATAAAAAACCCCCAAAGTTTTCTTTTTGTTAATTCACAAAATGGCTGTGTCAGTTTGTGTCCATTCCCTCAGTTAAAAATATTTTGGTTGATACAGTCTTCCTGTTTTTCACTCTTTCACAGCTTACATTGTTAGGGGAACCTCTCAGGCTCTTTTTAATTCCTAAGAAAGGTTAGCATGGCTTTGCCAGTGTGAAGAACCAGTGACCTGGAAGAAAAGGAAGACGATATGCCATGTGCTTTTCTGCCTCTGCTCTGCTATGCTGTAAGACTATATGACACTCCAGGACTCCCAAGACTTAGGACAGTGGGCAAAGCTTCCCAACATTCATTAATCTGCATTTTGTCGTATCTCTTGGCCTGACACTAGACTGACCCAACTTCATGGCCAGCTATCTCAAGCACTGTTGAAGCAGGAAGCATCCCAGCATTGCCAGTTACATAACCTTGCTTTTCTCCTCCCATTCTTCTTCCTTTGTGGGTACTAATAGATGAAATTCAGTCTAAGAATTGAACTACTGATGTTGAGTAAGGGTTGAGGTCTAATCAAATAATTCAGGGGGAACCGAATGAGAAGAGCTCATTGGTTTTCACCCACAATGCAAGAGGCTAAGGCTATTTGACTGTTGAACTTGGGCAGAATGTCCGCTGTGTGGACACAAAGGGGCTTGTTCAGCCTTGAGCTGTTAACTGGGCCAGGCTGCTTGCAATGCCTCACCCAATACCCACACTGACACTATACCACACGAAAGCTTCAACCTCTACCTCTGTATAGAAGAGACAGCTCATTGCGAATGAAGTGATTAGTGAGCCCAGTTCAACAAAACAAGCCTCTGAATCAAGATCAAGTCCCATAATCATGAAGTTTTACACAGAGAAAAACTGTTCCCCAAGAAGCTACTACCAACCCTACTTCCTTTGTCTTAGTGGCCATGGTAGAATGGCAAATGAAGGACTGAGGGGAAGGGAACAATTTATGTTAACAAAGGTTCTCACTTTTGCAAAGGTGGTATTATCTCCGCTCAAAGATGAGAAAACTGATGCTAAGAGTGACTTAGTACCAGAGTCACTTTATCCATCAAATAACAGAGCCAATATGATCCAGGACTGTTTGGCACCAAGCCCCTTGTGATTTCCACTAGACCAAGCTGTTTCTCCATAATCTACCATTTGGGGAAGATAAGTTCAAAGGGACTTGCTCTCTGGAGATCAGCTGGCAAGGAACACTATTCTTATGTTAGGTCAACAACCTGGAAAGAGATTATTAAACAAGTTGTCATTAAACATCTCTACATCCATCAGTGCTTTAAATTTCCTAAACGTACTGATACGGAATGTACTTTACAACTCTGTTCTTAACTCTGAGGATTAACATACTTAAGTGTAGAAGAAAGCTACAACTATAGAATCAACTGAAGTTCCTGAAAATAAAAGACTTATTTGGCAATGTTTATCAAAATTTTAAACCTGCATATCTTTAGAGCAAGTATACTTCTAGGAGTTTATCCTAGATATATGTATGAAAGTGAAAAATATACATTCATGAAAACATCACCACAGGCTTGTCTGTAATTGTGAAATACCAGACACAACATAAATGTCCACTGCTAGGAGCCTGATGAAAAAAATCATGATACAGGCACTAAATTGCAGAGCATACCAGTGTTTAGAAGAACTAAGTGTACCTAGTGTGTCTGTGCTGATGCCAGACTCTCCAAGATGTAAATTGAAAAGAGCAAGGTAAATACATAATCCCTTTTGTATGCCTTTAAAAAATAGGACAGGAGTTGAAGACAATTACTCTTCCTTCTATTCATTTCTATAATATTTAAATTTTCTAACCATGTGCTCAGATTAATATTTAATGTAAACAAACTTTAACTGGGCTGTGGAATCACAGGCCATTTTTTTCCTTCTTTCATACTTCTCTACATTTAAAAAAACTTGTATTATTCCTAAGTGCTAATCTTTAAACCAGAATAAGTACAGGTAAAAGGAGTGCCAATAAAATCTTTTGTGAACAGTATTTTGAACCATCTGCCAAACATAAGTCAAATACACTTGGAAAAAATACATCCTATTGCTATAAAACAGAAGCTGCTCCCTTTTGCATCCTGCCCAGCAGGGGAAAGGGGGGTCTTCTTTGTCCTGACATCGAAGGTTTAGGGTACAAAACAAACAGGAAGTGGATGGTGGAGCTGCCTCATTTGAGTCATACCTGAGCGGCAAGCCATTCCAGTGTCCGACAAGAAGTGCTTCCATTCTTTCTTGCCATAAGCCTCTGCCAGTACCTCTGGAGCCATCATCTTGGTGCCATGGCTTGCCCTGATTTTGGGAGAGGATGTACATTGCTCATTAATGGTTCCCTTGAATGCCCCTTCCTCTGTCATTGGGACTGTTGATCCCTGTCGCCACTGCAGCTAACAAATACATATAGTTTTTCTGTTTTCAACTAGGTGCCTCCCTGTTTAGGATGCTGTAAAGCATTTCTATGGACAGCTGTAGCACTTCACCGCTTTAATCCACCAAGTAGCAGGTGATTAGGAGATGCTCATTCTGAGGTCATCACTGGATAAGATACCACCCTTTTTTAGAGAAGTTGTCATTTAACTATACAAATAAGATGAACATACCTGGAACAATTAGAAAACAGCCATGTGGATTAGTGGGAAGCTGGTTCTGGAAGCATTAGAGAAAGAGGAGTAGGTACCAGAGTCAAAGCATGAGTCCACTGGGGCCACAGGAGGCACAAGAAGCACCTGGCACCCACAGGTAGATGACTGTGAGCATGCAGGACTGTGAAGACAAGATGAGGAGCAACCTGCCTACTCAAGGACACAGCATGGCTAAAACCACATGGGGAAATCAAAGAGGAATGTGGAAAAACAGAGCAACATGACAAGAAAGTAGGCATTTTCTGTGCTCAAAATACTGCTTTTGCATCAGTTAGGTCCAGCTAAGAGAATCCTACGCTATAGAGAAATATGGTAGTTTCCCCTTATCTAGTTTTGCTCTCCCACAGTTTCAGTTACCTGTGGTCAACCTGGGTTGAACGATACTAAGGGCATAGTTCCAGAAACAAACAATTCATAAGTTTTAAACTGCATACCATTCTGAGTTCTACTGTTATATTTTATATTTTCTTACTCTATCTACTAAACTTTATTGTAGGAAAAGACATAGTACATATAGGGATATGTACTATCCGTGATTTCAAGCAACCACTGGGGGTTTTGGAAGATAATCTTCAAGGATAAGGAGGGACTACTGTAGTTGAAATGTTAATGTAGTTTATCATGAGAAATTATAATGATTGAGAGTATTATTCTCTTGGTGTTATAATGTGGTAACAAAATAATATGAAGGAAAAAAGAAATAAAATAAGAAAAGCAAATGGGGGAAAATCACAAATGGGCTCCCTTTTATAAAGCGGTTAACATTTTAGAAAGCTATATGTAAAGATCAAAGGATCCTGAATGGGAAATATGATCAGAAAAGGAACCTACTATATTGGTTGAAAGAAAGCATCAAGGAGGTATGCTAATAAATTCAGGAGAAACTAAAGGTTAGCCAGGACTTGGATGGAGAGAGACAGACCTTGTGTGAAGGGTACTGGGACAGGGACAGACACACAGAACAAAGAGAGAAAGAAACAAAGTTGTAGAAAGCTTTTCATTCTTTTAACTGTGGTTGAAGATAGCCAAGAACACTGTGAGAATCTGACAGTAAAGTTAAAGGTCAAAGACAAGGCTGCATTTACACGTACCCTATCTGTCAATGCCTGAGAAATAAACATGGAAACAAACTACAAAATACCAAAGGTGGGGCGACACCTGCTGTAGTTAGATGAGCCTTAGGGGAAGGTCTGGGGGAAAATGTGAAGGGTGTTTACATCATGCAAAAAGAATGATGCATCAACAGAGAGCATATATTACGGGCCTGGGAGTTCTCTCCTTTGATTCTGATCCTGTTTGTATATGTAATAAATGATATAGCTTCATGGCCATGTTGACTTTCCTGTACTATTAGTACTGGAAAAAAAACAGATGCTCCCTCCCTGGTGCCCTGTGAGAGACAGAGCAGTGACAGCAGCTGCTTCTGGACTGCTTGTCATACCCTTAGCAACAGTTCAGAAGCTGGGCCAACTCAGAGAGGAGAGAAGTAAAGAAACTCAGCCTGGAGTGTGGGAGGAGGAAGAGGTTGATGAGACTTGGAACAGTCCAGAAAAACTTCCAGAAGGAGCTAGGACACAACATGACCCCCGCATGACAGGGCCAAATTTGGATAAATGGAGAAAGAGAGGGTGGAGGGTACAGACCACCAAACCCTACCCAATACCCATTCTTTCTTCCTTAACAAAAATAACCCCAATTTTATTTTAGGCAGCTACATACTCAGCTAAAACAGTGTAATTCCTGGGCTCTTTTGCCAGAAGGAGTGGTCAATGAGATGTGACAAGTTGTAAACTTTCTATTGTATGTCCTACAAATATTTCTAATGAGGTAAACATAAAGGAACTAGACCTTTAAATCTAATGCTCACAAATTCATATTTAAATGGCTCAAACAATTCATACAAAGACATGCAGGCAGACAGATAATCTGTCATCTGATTAATTAAAATATTTGTATTTAACCCATACTGTAAGGGTCATACGCCACTCAGTAATAAAGTGTCTCAGAGAAGATACAGTTTTGACTTCACAACTAAGTTTTATTACCTGAGAACGGTGCCATTATCTGCAAGTTTAAGGAAGTTCCCATCTTCTAGATCCAATGCCAAACCTTTGCAACTGAAATAGGAAAGTTTGATTATCAATCGATTCATATATTTAGCTAACCTAAGAAATGACAACCTATATTTTCCAAACATCATAATGCTAAAAAGGTATTCTCTCACCTAGGGGAATGGTATGTTAATCACACAATTAAGAATATCTAAGAACCGTAAAATTAAGTATCTATCACTGAGCAGGTATAAAAGGAAAATTGTTATGTAGGCAAATAAGGACAGCATATTTAGTTTATAAAATCTTTAGGCTTTTCAAAACATAAATCTAAAACTCAGAAGAGAAAAAAAGAACCTGAACATCATTCCATGACTTTGTTAAACGTCACAAATGTTTTCCACTAACACACACACACACACACACACACATTTCTACAAGTTAAGCATTTCGCCAGTCTTTCCTACACTCTAGAATTCGTCTCATTTTAGGTCAGGTTACAAGAACTTGCTCTCTGGACAAGGCATATTATTGAAAACCACTAAAAGAAAGTCAAATACTAAGTTTTATCTCCTTTACTATAAAAGACTTGTGGGATTTGGGGAGAAAAGTGAGTACAGATTCATTATTATGAATAATAAAAGCAAAGTGGTATAATGGCCACCAAATACTAAGGGAATTAAACAAAAAATGACAGGGTACTTTAGAAGGATTATTTACTTTTGTTCAGGGTAAAATTTCCAGAGTCAGTAATTTAATACAGTAACATATTACTGTTTCTTCCTTTTACAAAAATGATACATCAAAAAAGACTAACCAAATATCAAAAGAATGTATACTAGATCAACATAATGTAGGTATTTTTCATGTGGTTTAGGATTGTTATTGATTTTATTTATTTATTTTTGGAGACAGGATCTCTCTCTCTACCCCAGGTTGGAATGCAGTGGCATGATCAACAGCTCACAGCAGCCTGGACCTCCTGGGTCTGGGCAATCCTCCCACCTCAGTCTCTCCAGTAGCTGGGAATACAGGCATGTGCCACCACACCTGGCTAATTATTTTTTATTTTTTGCAGAGTTGGGGTTTTGTCATGTTGCCCAGACTGGTCTCCAACTCCTAGACTCAAGCAATCTGCCCACCTCAGCCTCCCAAAGTGCTGGGATTACAGATGTGCCACCACGCCTGCCTGGTCTGATTTTAAACTGAACAATTTAAAGTGGCTTAGGATATTTGTTTGTTTTGTTATCTAAATGAGGAAGACAAAGGAAGCTTTGGGAAGTTGGGAGTCCTAACCCAGGAAGGGAATTCCGCAGTAAGAGTCTTAGGAATGTCGATCTAAATGACAGAAAACCAATGGTCTTAATTCAGACTTACTCAAAATGTGATGATTCCTCCTTTTCTCTTATAGTTCTTAAAGGATAGTAAGCCAAACCTTTTTCTTAAAGACGTAAATTTTAGAAACAGTTCTCACTAACCTCTGAAGCTATTATGACAAACTTAAGCTATACGAAAATATCCAAATTAGTCACATAAGGTCTTAGCTTATTTTCACATTTAATTAGGCAAGTCTAATTTTTTTAGTTTTTAAAGTGTTTAAAGCAGAAAACACTTTAATTCATTAAATACAAAACTTTTAATATAGAAGGCATGAGTCCTTTGACTCAATTTCACATTTCACATTCTGTCTTCATAGAAGAGAAAGCATTACAGTTTTATCAGTAACAATTAGAACCACAGGAGATGTACAGACTTAAAAAACAACAACAACAACAAAAAAGAACTTACCAGAAATCCCAATCCTCTGGGGTCACACTGAGCAATTCCTTATCGTACCCTTTCTCCTTAACTAGGAACTGGGCAAAGCTATTATAAATGAGCTGCAAAAAAGGGGAAGAAAAACAGATTAAATATAACACCCACTACTCATTCTTAATGTCACAGACCTAAAACCCTAATGGAATTGCTGATGGGGGCAAGTAGGAGGAAGGAAATATCTGTAATTGTGAAGTTCCGCATTTTAATTCTTCACAAGCAATTTATCAACTCCTGCATGCCCCAGGTAGCTGTCCCGTTCAAAATTATACCATCGGCATACAATTATACAACCAAAGACAATTATTAACCCTACTCCTGAATTCTATTGGGTTGGAGATCATAATTTAAGACTTGACAAAGCTTTTTAAACTTATTTAATACATCACTAAGATAATAAATATGCTGACCACTCTATCCATCCATCCTTGGTCCATTCTGGCCAGAAAAGCCCCAGGTTAAGGAAATCTCAGAGTGAAATACATATGGGGACCAGGCAGGTGATCTAAACAAGTCACGACGCCTCTATCAGATGTAGGAAATCATTCTTGTTTCTCCATACACACATACACAAAAACCATTAAAAAAAAATACCTAAAGAAAAAGGACAAAGAAAGCCTCTGGAAGCAAGTACAATAATTACAATAATAAATACTCTGTTGATTGCTCACAGATCTTATTTCTCAACAACAAAAAATGCTGGGTTTTTGAGTAAAATATCTGGTTTTTAAGTGCTGGCTAACTTTAAAAGAACTGTACATACCAAACAAAAAGTGCACAAAAGGTAGATGGCCCAACCTTGTTCTACCTCGAAGTGTTCTTTGGCCAGTGTCAGGGACACTTGAGCCTGAGCAGAACAGAGGTCTGAGCCAACCTGCACAGTGTCCAAAAGGACACACTGAACAATCTGACCCTTCTTCTACAGATATTAACCCATGACAGGTTTTGATAACATGTCATACTCTTAGGGAGAAGATGGAGTCAGAGGAGTGAGGGAAATCTCTCCTGGGTGGTGAGATTTACACTGATACTTAGATGTAGCAGTTTGCTGGGTGAATGCAGAGGGAATGGGGGGTGACTCAGGTTCAGAAACTGAGGGGACCTGCACACAGCTGGAGTAGCGGTATCAGGGTCTGAGTGTAAGGATATGAGCATGGAGAAAGCAAAGGCTCCTTGTCAAATGTCAAATTGAGTTGCTCCCTGTCATAAAGCTAATTAAAATCAGTATACATGTACTTCCATCCAGTGTAATGTGACCTTATCCAGGTCAACTGTTAATTGACCCACATTATGTTAACACTATATATCAACAGTTCTCAACCCTGATGGTGATTCAGAACCATAGGCGACACTTCTTAAAACTACCCAGAGTTTCCAAGTGTACATGAGAGAGGGCCCCCTCTGAAGCACAGAGAACACTGAAAACCACTGACCTGCGTGTCTTACAGATTTTCATTTACTCATTAAAAGGAAAAAACAATAAAAAATACACTGAGTCACTTTGTGGTACAAAGTACTATGGACAATAAAAAGTCCATATCATGATCCTGCTTATAAGAAACCAGTGCTGCAGGGCTAACAGATGTGAAGTGCTTAGAGCAGAGCCTGGCACACCAGCAAATCCAATTTAAGTATTTGCTATTATTATGTCATATGCTGCTAAAAACAAAACAAAACAAAAAAACAGAAACAATGCCCTGACGTGTGGCGCTTGCCCATCTCCACGGTGTAAATATTCCCACCATGGCCTGTTTCAAGCCACCAACAGCAGTTTACCTGCTTGCACAATTCCTGAATAGTTAACAACTGGCTTTCACAAGCCCCTAAGAGTCAGCTATTGTACACCTTAGATTTGCCTCTGGTTGAGGCACTTTTGAGTTTCTCCAGTTATCCAAGTGATTAGTCTACGATATGGGCATGTGATTCTAAAACACTCGAAGTCTCCTGGAACGAAGGAGCCCTTTCCATCAGAGATGCCAACAGGCACAGCCACAGCTGTGTTCCTTACCTTGTGGAGGAGATTTTTATGTAACAGGAGAGAAGGGGGCCAATGGACAAGGAGAGAAGCAGAGAACAACAGTGTGAAGAAAAGCAGGGGCATCTGTACTCTGAAACCCCTGGTCTAAGCAGAAGGCTTCTTGCAGTTTGTCCTGAGTCTCTCTAGAAACCTTCATGGCACAGGGCTCTCTAAGACATTCCTCTCCCAGCCTTAGCTGTCACCACCTCACAGTCTCTCAGGACTCATAATAATACATACTCTACAGCAGTTGCCAATTGGTACCCTGTGGTCCGTATGCAGCCTACAAATTATGTTTGGTTCCCACTTAAGGTTGCCAGATAAAATTTTAAAATGCCTAGGTAAATGTGACTTTCAAATAAACAACAAATACTTTTTGTTGGTATAAGCATGTCCTATGCAATATCTGGGACCCTGCTCTCCCACTCACACATTTACGTTAACTGACTGGCATCAGACTTCTGAGTCTGCAACCTTAGGAGAAACCACGTGTCATCCTCTCTTCTACAATGCCTTTCCAAGGCCTCATGTGAATGCCTACAAAACTGAAAGGAAAGGCACTCGCAGCTCTCTGTGATGCAGCCCCCACTGACTTCTCCACCATCTTCTCCTGAAACTTGCCACCTTTTGCTTGCACCCAGCAGTTCCTGGTGCTGTTGCTCACCTCGAGGTCCTGGCCTTTATTATAACTACTGTGGGTGAAGCACTCCTCTCCACCTCCTCACCTGCCAGCTCCAGGCATTCCCTCTGTGTTTTAGGGCACCATACAGACAGCAAGGTGGGAAGAAGCAGAAATCCACAGCCAGACTACCTTGCTCGGTTGCCCTGGATACACTTTCTTTCTGTGCCTCATTGCTCAATGCTCTCTTAACAGTGGCTGTGGTGATGATATCTACCTCACAGGGACGTTGTAAGGATTAAATCCATTCATAGAAGCAGCATGCTTATTAGAATTATGGCTGTATCATATTGTGTTATTAAAATACCAATTACCTATTCAGTCTATTTATTGAGCCCAGTATGCGCCCAGTACTAAGTTTGGCACATAGAACACACAGGAAACTGTCACAGATGGAGCTCTAGGGGAAGTCCAACAAGTAAACAGGAAGTGTTAATATCATGTCGTATGTGCTCTGAGGAATGAAGAAGGGTTTTGTGGAAAACTGAAGGTGGGCTTAGAGTGGAAGGGCAAACTTTAGAGGGCCAAAAAAGCTTCCTAAGGGGAACCATGTTAAAGATGAGGCCTGATGGGATGAAGAGCTTTTGTGCAGAGCAAAGAGGCCCTCCAGGCACTGGCAGCGTGCAGCAAGACCCAGGTCATACTACCCATCGCAGGGGACCAAGACTAACTCTTCAGCATTTTTGCCTACTGCGTAAGGCTGCCTGGAGGCCTGCGTGTTGATCTCTGTATTCTCAGCTCTAGCATGGTGCTCAGCACACTGTGGGACTTAAAAAAAGATTTTCCACACCAACGATGATCCAAAACTCATAGGTTACCGTTTTCAAGCTTTAAACATCACTATTCTCCAGGTTTGCAGTTAAAAAAACTCTTGTCTTTCAGAATCTTATATTCTGAAATTTTATGATCACCTATGGACAACACTAGCTCTAACGTGACAGTGGTTTAAAAATATTCTCTCCAAATGAAGGTAACTAAAGAGGAGACACACAAAACTGTGATTCAGGAAGGATTTAAAAGGCACAGAGGGAAGGAAAACATGTATCAAAGACCTAGGGGAAGCAGTGACCGAAGAACCAAGCAGTAAAAAAGCCTTCTTAATTCTCAATGTGACTAAGGAAACCAGACCTGGAAGGTAAGAAAGCAGGAAAGTGTAACAGCAGAAAAAGGACATTAAAAAAAAAAAAAAAAAATTAGCATCTGGGCATAGAAAACACACAAGAAATTCCAGCAGCCACTCTTTTTTGACCTTTAACGTGTACCTGAACTAGCGGGTGCAGGGACATCACCATAATGGGGTACAGCCCTGGCTGGATGTCTGCACCAGTGATCTAGAGTTCTACCCATAAACTGAGGTTTCCAAATGGTTTGGGTGGTAACCATAAAAGCAAACACTTGTCTTTGCCAAGGTACTATTCTAAGCATTATACATCTCTTACTCATTTAATCCTTGCAACAATCTTGTGAGGTAAATCCAATTATTAGCTCCATTTTACAGATGGGAAACTGAGAAGCAGCACAGGTTAAGTAACTTGCTCAAAGTCACAGAGCTAGTAACAGCGGAGCTGGTGTCTTATGTTAGGCAGTCTGGCTGAGGAGTCCTCGCTTTCACTACTGTACTCATAACCAGCTCTTTTTCTGTCTGGATGCTTAGATCTTGGACTAAAAAAAATCTGGTAACTTTTCAAAATTAGTTTCCTTGGGAATTGGGAAACCAAAGGAATAGTGGAGGGAGGGCAATTAATTTGAGAGTACAGGTCTGGAAGCATGCATACTCCATGTACCCCTCCCTCAGGGCGCAGTGAGGACCTAAACTTTGCAGGCTGTTGGTAGGACTGGAATGTATTCAAAGTGCACGGAGCACGCAGTCGATGCGCAATAAATATTTATTTTCTTCTCTTGACAAAAGGTAAAATGAGGGCTAAGATCTTAATGACTTCTCAACTAGTGTTCCGTCCAATACACTACGCTATATACTACGCATCTCTCCCAGATTGCAGTTTAAACACTGATGGGTGGTTGATCGTGCAAATTGAAAAATGCAGCCAAGAAAAATGCAAGTCCCAAATCAAGTGGCTGTGTCCACAATCAGCTTGTGTCCAGAAAGACATGCAGAGAAGTTTCACGACATGGGATCTTCAAGGACAGCCCCAGTGCTCCTGACCCCGCCCCTCCTCTGCTCTAGAAACCGATTCCCCAGCACGATCTTGCGCAGTTTGCCCCTCCTTCGTTCTTCCCTACCTCTCTCAACATTAGCTAATGGCTGAGCTAAATGTGCCGGTCCCCAGGGCACTAGCGCGGAGCGGAGGCTGCACACTTCCGCCCCGTCTCGCCGCTGGAGGCCTCGCTCTGCGGAAAGACTCGGCCGCCGCAGGCCCCCGACAGCGCCCGCCGCTGCCCAAGCCTGGAGGAAACTCAAGCCCCAGCCGCCATGGAGGTTGCGCGCAGTGCGCCCCGGGGAGCCCGCGCCACTCACCGGGGCGCTCTCGGGCAGGTTGTAGCGACACAGAGTGTGGTCCAGGTCGAATCCGACCACGTCGCAGGCGGCCAGGGAGAAGTGCTGAGCCATTGCTGCGCGGGGAGCACCGAGGAGCCCCTCGGCCGGGGAGGGTGCAAGGAGCTGGCGGGCGGGACGCTGCGGGACAGGACCGGGTCGGACGCGGCGGGGCGGGGCTGCGGCTGTCAGGGCACCGGCGCGGCAGCCTCTCCCGCCTCCCGCGCCCTGCAGCACCGCCCCTGGATACGCTTAGCCCCCGCCCCTCGCGCGGCCGGCGTCCTGCGCCGCGGTCCGGAGTCAGGTAGTCAGCTCGCGTCCTCCTGCTACCCCAGCGCCGGCGACCTCGCTCTGTCCCGCAAGCCTGGGAACCCAGAAGGCAATAGGGGTCCAGGAGCGGTGCCGCTGCTACACAGCTGAGACCTGTAGGCACTTAGCCCTTCCTACCACAAAATTAACCGGGACTCTCCATCGCCTTCAGGGCGCCTCGGAAACCAGGAGATCCTGAGGTTAGACTTGACCTTTTACCCCTGTGTGCGGAATAGTGTAGGATCATGGAAAAAAATTCATCCTCTAATATCCCTCTGACCCAGTTAGCCTGCAATTTGGAAGGTCTTTTCGCCCACGTGATCTTTGACAGTGGTTTAAACCAAAAACTTTGTATTCCTTGGTTTCCTAAGTGTAAAATGAGAGAGAGACCTTTCACCATTTCATACCCTGGAGTGCGTTAGAAAATAAATGTATCAGACCTCGTGAAGAACCATTTTGCAAGATGATACTGGTTATGGAAACCAATATTGGTTATTACTTGATCATCCTATTTTGTTATTGTAATGAAGAATTTTCTATGAAAGGACATCAGACACTTCATAGAAATATATAGAGTATGCTACAGAAAAAAGAAAACTTTTGTAAACCGGGTTTAAGGTTTATAGAGCACAAAATGATTCGAGTGACATTTACTTAATTCTCTCAAAAACTGTATAACTACTACCGTTTTAGATGCAGAGAAAGTTAATCCATTACATACAATGTATGCCTTAGGGCATTTAATTCTCTTCCGGATTTCCTGATGTGAAGGACTAGCACTTTGAGATCTTTATTACATAGTGCCTCATTTTAAAAAGAAAATACAAATCTATTATGTTTATATTGCTTCAGTTTTAAATTTAAAGGAACAGTGTGTCTAATGGGACAAATCAATAGTCGTGACATAATGAAAATATAATTGATTAAGAACTGCATTTAACCCTTTCAAATACTAATTCTTTTGAGGCTAATAGACCAGAGGATTAATTTAGTGCAATAGATAGTGCAACTGAGTAGGAGGACACTTATACCTAGTAGACCCATTTGAATAAAATTGATAACTTGTTCCATTATGATACTTAAAAGCCCCAAACAAATCTCTCTGGAATAGGAAAAGTAAAGAATCTTCAAGAAGATTGAGCTGTTCACTGATGAGTTCAACAACCATGTCTTCGATGTCTGTGAACCAAAAGAGAAAAGGCTGGATTGTTGGAGGAGCTGGAAAAAGCTTGTTGGCCCTGGAGCATTGACCTTGGCATTCTTCTCTGCCCCTTGCAATAGAGTGCTACCAAAGTCACACTTCCAGGTAGATGCCACGTTGAAGGGCACACGTTTCCTTGGGGAATATCTTGTTTCATGTGGGAGTAGGTGCTTTAGGTGCTTTAGGGACTTCCCTTAGTAATACAAATGTAATAGTACATTCATTTTAAGAGGGAAGAGTAGAAAAGGATTGTTTTTTGTTGACTTAGCCAAAACTTGTCCTTACAGAACCTCTTGAGTGTGCTGAATTGTGAACAGGAAATTGGGGGTGAGGGGAGAGAGGGAACCAGGGCACTCTTAAAGAGAAAAAGACCCCTGGGTGTATAGTCAAGTGGTCCTGGGACTGAATCTTGCCTTTACATGCACATCAACAATCTTATGTACTTGCTAAATAACAAATTATATATATTCTGCATGTTTACACAAACAGTTCTTGTGCTAGAGAGTCCACATCATTGAAACTTTGTGGGAGAATTTTGCAAATGATCCAATCCTACAGGCTTGTACTTTCTTGAGCCCCACTCACCTTTCCTTTCTACCTCAAACCTCAGTCTGACTCTTCCAGAAATATAGGGGATGGTTCCCTTCTCTTCTCCCATTCCCTACATAACCCTGAGTTTAAATACAAACACACAGTTTAATGGTTTGATAAGGCTTATTTCCAGATAAGGATATTTCATTTTCCCTGCACATTAAACTTCTATCACATTTACTGATAAAATGCCACAGCTCTTGTATTATCAACTACAAGTTCAGTCTTCTACTCAGGTACCAATTAATTTCTGTTTCTTTGAGTATCATGGACTGAATTTTGTCCCCCACTCATTCATGTGTTGAAGACCTAACCTACAATGTGTCTGTATTTGACATAGGGCCTTTAAGGAAGTAATTAATGTTAAATAAGGTCATAAGGGTGGAGTCCTAATCCAACAAGATTAACATTCTTATAAGAGGAGGAAGAGACACCAGCGTCTGCAAGCACAGAAGGCCATGTGAGGAGCCAGAAAACCACGGCTGTCTGCCAGGCATCATGCCAAGGTAGGCGGATCGCTTGAGGTAAGGAATTCAAGACCGGCTTGGGCAACATAGCGAGACCTGTCTCTACAAAAAATACAAAAATTAGCAGAGTGTGGTGGCAGGCATCTATAGTCCCAGCTGTTCTAGGGGCTGGGGTGGGAGGATCGCTCGAACCTGGGAGGAGGAGGTTGCAGTGGGCTGGGATCAGGCCTTCGCACTCCAGCCTGGGTGACAGAGTGAGAACCTGTCTAAAAAAATAAAGGGCTGTCTGAAGCCAAGGAGAGTGGCTTCACCAGAAACCAGCCCTCACAGCACCTTGATCTTGGACTTTCAGCCTTCAGAACTGTGAGAAAATAATTTTTTGTTGTCTAAACCACCCATTGTGTAGTATTCTGTTAAGGCAGGCTGAGCCGACTAAGGCAGTTAATAAGGATAGTTGAATCAGTGTTGTGTTAAATGTAGGAAATATTTGCCATTTGAAAGATCTGTAAAGGACATGAACTTGGGTTTATGTTATTTGTTGACTTCATAAAGTTGGGTACTTTTGCTTATGTGTAACATTAATACCATGCTGTGAAGTTTTAGAAGTTTTAGTTTTTTTTTGTTTTCAGTATTTCATGTACTGTTTTTTCTTATACTTGTGAGTCATGTAATAATTTAGAAATATTCAGAAATAGGAAGTTATGATACAACTGATTTTCTAGAATTGAATTTCGTTATTACAATGAACCTGCTTTTAATTGAGGTGGTACTATAATTTAGCAGTTTTAACCTTAGGTGTGACTTGTGATTAGCTAGCTTAAGCTTTAGACTTCATAATATCTCACTAACTGATCTTTTGTGAATTGATAATACTGTATTTTAACATCTATATTGTAAATATGATTTGCCAAACATTTTGGGAAAGGAGGGAAATGGCCTGTTTCTTTTTTCATTGGTTTAAAATATGCTTTTCTAAATATTCCTAATTAAATATTGTATGTTCAACTTTTTGTATAACCTAAGCCAATCTACATATCTTCTGTGGCACATATAATTTCTTTAAGGGGTAAGAAAAAAGTTCATTTACTAAATTGGAAAAAAATAGGAAAAATATAAGTTTCTAAAAATAAAACTCTATGGCACTTAAATATTAGCCATTTAGCTACATAGAACCAAATACTTATTTGTAATATTGTGCTGACGCCTTTAGATGGCAGTAGTTCTGCATGAGGAATATTTTTCATTTTTTAAGTAATCTTAAAATCTTTACATTTCTTTTTTTTTTTTTTTTTTTGAGACGGAGTCTCGCTCTGTCGCCCAGGCTGGAGTGCAGTGGCGTGATCTCGGCTCACTGCAAGCTCCACCTCCCGTGTTCACGCCATTCTCCTGCCTCAGCCTCCTGAGTAGCTGGGACTACAGGCGTCCGCCACCGCGCCTGGCTAATTTTTTGTAGTTTTATTAGAGACGGGGTTTCACCATGGTCTCGATCTCCTGACCTTGTGATCCGCCTGCCTCGGCCTCCCAAAGTGCTGGGATTACAGGCGTGAGCCACCGCGCCCGGCCAAATCTTTACATTTCTTAATAAAATATACTTCATTTTCTAGTCTCTTGATTTTCTACTCTGCTCTTACCACAAGAAAAAGAAGCCTACTTACAAATTTCACTGTGTTTTTTTTGTGTGTGAATTTATTTTTGATGATAGAGAGGGAGGATGTAATGGGACAAAGTCCTTTTAAGTCCAGAGTTGGTTCCTTCCGGTGGGTTCTTGGTCTCGCTGACTTTAAGAATGAAGCCACAGACCTTCGCGGTGAGTGTTACAGCTCTTAAAGGTGGCACAGACCCAAAGAGTGAGCAGAAGCAAGATTTATTGTGAAGAGTGAAAGAAAAAGCTTCCACAGCATGGAAGGGGACCCGAGTGGGTTGCTGCTGCTGGCTGGGTTGGCCAGCTTTTATTCCTTTATTTGTCCCCACACGTGTGCTGCTGATTGGTCCATTTTACAGAGTGCTGATTGGTCCATTTTATAGAGTGCTGATTGGTCCATTTTACAGAGTGCTGACTGTTATATTTACAATCCCTTAGCTAGACACAGAGTGCTGATTGCTGCGTTTTTACAGAGTGCTGATTGGTGCATTTACAATCCTTTAGCTAGACACAGAGCGCTGATTGGTGTGTTTTTACAGAGGAGTGATTGGTGCATTTACAATCCTTTAGTTAGACACAGAGTGCTGATTGGTACATTTACAATCCTTTAGCTAGACACAAAAAAATCGCCAAGTCCCCACTTGACCCAGGAAGTCCAGCTGGCTTCACTTCTCAATCTCCCCTCTAAACAGGACACCCCAACTGCTATTGGGAATTGGACGATGACCGTTCTAGCTACTTCCTGCTGGATAGGGGCGAAGAAGGGGCCCTGCAGTTGTAGTGTCCTCCAGAGGGGAAATTTTTAGGCCAGTCAAAGGACCAGCAGGTCGGTATAGGGGTCCTCAGTAGAAGTTGTTAGTTGAGCTCATTTGGGGTTCCATTTGTAAGACCATCTGTAGCTTGATGGCCTTGATCCTAGAGGAAACAAATTTGACACGGAGGTTAAAAATAAAGGGCCCGAAGGCGAGTAATACCAAGATGGCTGTCACGGGACCTAGAAAGGGGAGAAGTCATGTCACCCAATTCCAGAGGTTGGTATAAGAGTTTGAAAGGCGTTGTCTGATTTCAGAAGCCTTTTCTGTAAATGCTGGGTGGCATCTCATATTATCCCTGACTGGTTAGTGTAAAAACAACACTCTTCCCCTAAGAAGCTGCAAAGTCCTCCTTTCTCAGCAGTGAGGAGGTCTAGGCCTTGGCGGTTTTGGAGAGTCTCTGCTGCCAAAGAGGCTATTTGGGATTGTAGTTACTATCCTTACTGGATATATTTTGTTATTTCTTGCAAACTGTCTGAGAAATCCTTTGAGAGTGTGTGGTAGTAGGATCATGATGTACTTCCTGTAGCAGTGGCCATTTCTAACCCTATAAGTAGGGGTATTAGTTGTATGGCCCTGCGTTAATGGACTTGAGCTTTGAGGGGCACTGATAGGGTCTGATTTCTGTAAGATTAGAAGTTAGGATAATACCTGTTACACTGTTAACTTTTAGCATACTTTACTTTTGTTGAAAACCTTGTAAGTTTGGGATTTTAATTTTTCTTTGCTAGTAATAAAACCTTTTTTAGTCCATATTAACTTAGAATTGGTATAGATGGCTCCTTCCTGATTCTGTAAGTACTTTAAGGTTTGGCTGAGTGCAAACAACTTGCAAGTTTGAGCAGACCAATTACTGGGCAATTTTCCTAACTCTGCTTCTAGAAGAGTTCCTTATCACTTACCGAATACCCATTGTGTCTGTTTCCCTTACTTGCCTGGGAGGAACCGTCTATTGTCCTGTCCTGAAGGGAGTTCCTCCTAGGTCTGGTCAGACATTTGTATGATAATTAATTAAGATTTAGATCCCCTTTTAGGAAACCTGCTGGGTTAAGGATTTTTGATAGGAAGACTATGGGTTGTCAGTGGCCTCAGTATTTTCGGGCTATGCCCTTGTTTACACTGACAACAAGGTGCTATTGGAGTGTTATGGGGTTACAGAGAAGAACTTCAATTATCAATTATAGGTTTTAAATTTACCCTGGCTTTTAAAGGAATAGGATATACTGTTTTTTCTTTACTACTTCCATCTCTCTTTCTTTCTCTTTGACTTCTTTGTCTCTCTCTTTCTCTCTTTCTTACTCTCTCTTTGTCTCTTCCTCTCTCTCTTTGACTTTCTGTCTCTTTCTCTCTGACTCCCTCTTTGTCTCTTCCCCTCTCTTCCTCTCTCTCTCTGACTTTCTGTCGCTTTCTCTCTTTCCTTTCTGCTGGTCTTTCCCTGCCTCTGCCAGCTGCTTATGCTGCTGTTCTCCCCTTTCCTTCCCCTTTTGATGGCTTCGGCAGTGTAAGACTGCCACCTCTTTGGATTTTTGCACTGCGTGCAATAACTCCATGGTTTCCTTGTGATATGTAATGGGAGTTCCCCCAAAGGTTAGGAACTCCCTTTTTTCCATATTGCAGCATGAACACGTAGGATTAGATAAGCATACTTACTATCTGTAGCAAAGTCTTCCAATTACAACTGGAGAGGTGGGAGAAATACCTGGTTACAGGCCGTCCCAGGATTCCTCAACTGGTAACGGACCTTACAGGCGATTAATGCTGAGAAAGCCACATCAGTATCCAGGAGGAAGTCAATTTCCTGGCCCTGAATGGTTAAATGTACCCGGGGCTCAGTGAGGGTGATGACATGAGCTGGTGCTTGCTCCGGGCACCCTCAGTCCTGTTTTTGGATCATCTTGTTGGGGGATTCTGGCCCAGAGAACCTTTGTCCTCTGGGGCTGTGTGCCTTCCAGTGATTGCCTTGGCATAGTGGACATGGGCAAGGGGGCAGCTTGTTTCTTGTTGGACAATATTTTTAAGGTTTACTTGCAAACCACACTGATAACAAGCCCTGCTGGGTGATGGCCTGCTCCATTTTCTGTCCTCTCAGAACCACCAAGGTTTGTCTGAGGGCCATGACTAAGGCTGCAGCCTTTCTCTTATCTCACTTTTCCTTTTTGGCCTGTTCCTCTTGGTCCCTATTATAGAACACCGAGGTTGCCAGGTTTAATAATGCCTCCAGATTTTGTTCAGAGCCCAGGGCTCACTTTTGGAGCTTCCTATTGATATCTGTGGCTGATTGGGTAATAAACTTATTTTTTAGGATCAATTGAACCTCAAGTGGGTCAGGTGA
Source organism: Papio anubis (assembly GCF_008728515.1). NCBI lineage: Eukaryota > Metazoa > Chordata > Mammalia > Primates > Cercopithecidae > Papio > Papio anubis. Next base: position 147,067,690 of record NC_044981.1, read on the forward strand.
CAGGGGAGTATATTTTCTTAAGGCCTCCCGTAGCCGCTTGAGGAAGGCAGAAGGATTTTCTTCCTTTCCCTGAGTTATGGTGGACATCATTGAATAATTCCTTTTTCCTAATTCTCCTTAGTCCTTCTAGAACACAGGTCAACAGATGTTTGCAACTCCAGTCCCCATGATCTGAGTCAAGGTCCCAGTGGGGATCCATACTGGAGATGGTTTGCTGACTGGTAGAGAATTTGTCCCTTTTTTCAGCTGTCATTCTATCATTTACTTGACTAAGATACCAGGTATCTCCAAACTCTTAGGCTGCAGCTAAAGCCACATTATTTTCACTAAAGGCCAGCATTTGACTTAACCGCAGCATGACATCTCTCCAAGTGAGATCAAAGGTTTGCCCTAGACCCTGTAGGACATCTGTGTACCTATCAGGATCATCTGAAAACTTCCCCAGGTCTACCTTGATCTGCTTTAAATCAGAGAGGGAGAAGGGGACATGTGCCCAGGTTGGGCCGAATTCCCCTCCCCCTACAGCTTGAAGGGGACATAACCGATAGCCTGGGGGGTTTTGTGGTCCCTTGGAGATTTCTTTGCTTGTTTCCTTCTTGGCAGGGGAGATTAGAGGAGGCTTATCATTAAGAGGAAGGGGAGCTATAGGGAGGCTAGGATATGGGGGTAAGCTGAGAGGACCTCCTGTGGGATGTAAATTGCAAGCCTTGCATAGTTGTGGATTCACCTTCAGTGAAAAGAAAACTTGGACATAAGGTATTTCACTCCATTTGCCTTCCCTATTACAGAAAAGGTCAAGCTGCAGGATAGTATTGTAATTTATACCTCCCTCAGGTGGCCATTTTTCCCCATCAGAGAGAGAATATTGGGGCCAGGCCATAGTGCAGAAAAAAATGAGCCACCTCTTTTTCAGGGTTTGTGGGTCAAACTGGTCCCCATGGTTTAGGATGCATTTCAAGGATGAGCCTGTTGATGCCTGAGTGTTTCCCATCTGAAAGAAAAAACCGCCCACAGTTTTGGTTTGTTTGTCACCCCCCCCCCCACTACCCAAGAACCTGTAATGGTCCCCAGACCCTGCTGATCAGAATAGTTGCGCTCACCAACGCAGCAGCAGAAACCCCTCTTGCTCAAGAACCTGCAATGGTCCCTGGACCCTGCTGACTGGAATAGTTGCGCTCACCGACGCAGCAGCAGAAACACTAGTTTTCCTCCTGCACCACAAGGAGGATCGAGGAAGGTCGGATTTAGTGGTCCTTACTGATGCATTCTTGAAAACCTGCACCTTTGTCTGTCCTCATAGACCACAAAGAGGACTGAGAAAAATCGGATTTAGTGGCCCTTACCAACACATTCTCAAAAACCTGTTAGAGTCCTAAGCATTCTCCTGTTAGTATTGGGACCTTACTACTGTCCTATAAAGATATTATGCCCCCAAAATGAAGTGGAGGGCCATACCCTGAGGGAGGGAAGGGATCTCCACGGTTGGAAGAGTGATGCCTTTTGTTCTCACTTCTCATCATTTGGATAGGAAGGATATCATTTCTGAGGCTCCCCATATCCTAGCTTCAGGAATAGCTTTTATTAGGCCTTCTAGTCTGAGGAGGGATCCTAAAATTCCAGATAGTCCCGACCCCCTGCCCCCTGCCGACAGGGCTTTGGGCAAAAACTATGTCTCTGATTCGTAAGCCCAGGTACCTAAAGAAGGTAACAGAGTCCTGAAGTTTATACTATAAATCATTCTGATGGGAGAAGCTAGAAAAGCACCAGAGACAGGGAGTGGTTTTTAGAAGTGGGACTAGCCTCGGAGAAGAGAGGCAAGAGGTGAGAGAAAGTTTGTCTGACAGGCGTTAGGACCCAGGAGGGGAGGGTCAGGATAGATAGGATAGATGGGCGAGTCTCGCTTGGGTGATGTGACTTTGAGAGTTTTGCACATGGCTACAGGGTCAACCAACTTTTTGTCCGGACCCCAGAGCTGAATGGCTTTCCTCTCTATCGACCCTTGGCTCAGCCCAGAAGTACAGGAAAAGTGGAAGCTGGTTCCAGGTAAACCAACACTCCCAACTCCAAAGAGTTGGGGTTTGTTAGAGAGCCCTTTCCCAGAAAGCCTGATACCTGTGTCTTTAGTTTGACAGCCACGCTAGTCTCTTTTAACTGGCCGACGGTTGTCTGGTGTTTAGCCCCCGAATTCTAAGGAAAAATAGGACAGAATAGCAAGCGAAAGGGGTCCAATGGTACTCACTGCTTGGCGACAGGCGATAGTCCCGTTGTGGTTGCCAAAATGTGTCTGGAGTTGGTTCCTTCCAGTGGGTTCTTGGTCTCACTGACTTCAAGAATGAAGCCACAGACTTTAATGGTGTAACAGCTCTTAAAGGTTGCACGGACCCAAAGAGTGAGCAGAAGCAAGATTTATTGTGAAGAGTGAAAGAACAAAGCTTCCACAGCGTGGAAGGGAACCCAAGCGGGTTGCCACTGCTGGCAGGGGTGGCCAGCTTTTATTCCCTTATTGTCCCTGCCCATATCCTGCTGATTGGTCGATTTTACAGAGCGCTGATTGGTCCATTTTACAGAGTGCTGATTAGTGCATTTACAAGCCTTTAGCTAGACGCAGAGTGCTGATTGGTGTGTTTTTACAGAGTGCCGATTGGTGCATTTACAATCCTTTAGTTAGACACAGAGTGCTGATTGGTACATTTACAATCCTTTAGCTATACACAAAAAATCGCCAAGTCCCCACTTGACCCAGGAAGTCCAGCTGGCTTCACCTCTCACTTTTGTAGGAAACTTCTTATAAAGTTGTGTCTAGATTAAAAAAAAATGTTTACAATATGAAATGAGTTCCTCTTGGATAAATATTAAGTGACAGGATTACAATTTTTAAAAAAATCTCAAATGGTAGAGCAATGAATTGAAATTTAATTAAATGTTAAGTTTTGCTTTAAGGTTCAAATAATCAACTTTAATGATATTTGATAGGGAATGTTGATTTGCCAGCAACTGAGATGGAAATACAATATGGATAAACTCAAGGTAAGCTCAGCTAGTTCCAGGTTAAACTTAATGTCTCTTTGACTGTCACTTTATAATACCTCTCTTTGACTTTGACTGTTCTTTTGGGGGTGTGGGGCTTCTAAATTGCAGAAGGGCTAACACACTATAGAGAGGTCTGGAGAGAGGATTTTGATCCTTGGTTAATGGAATCCATATACATGGCTTTTCCTGGACTAGACCATCCCTGGTGATTTTGGGTTTCCTCTGGACTCAATGTCTGTAACCACCACTGCTGCATAAACTCTAAAACGCTTCAGTTACAGTGTTGTCCAAAACATGTTTAGTTTTGACTGAAACCATGAGACAATTTCAGACCTGCCTCTCCACACTCAGCCAACCTCTATACTTATCTTGCAATCACAGGAAACTTTTGGGTTTGGAACCACAGAAAAAGAAGATGTATGTGCTATGATGCGGGAAGGTGAGGTCACTACCTCAGACCCTGTCTCTAGATGTGACCCACTGTTCCTATTCTAATCACTGTCCCATATCATCACAGGACACTCTGCAAAACTGTTTTCTCTCAGAATTCCAAATGCGAATCAGGACCTAGTTTTCTCTGCTTTGGGATCCCCAAGCTCATGTTGGGGGTGCTGTTGTTTCCCATGGAAGGGATTTAACCTTGCAGTGGGACAGAGTGTAGGACCCGTGACAAGGCTCATTATCATGCTCTTCATCCTGTTTATCTGAGACTAACATTGACAGACAAAATCCAAAATGCCCAATTAAATTTCAATGCCCAAAATATTGTGGAACTTCCTAATACTAAAGCATTATTTGTTTATCTGAAATTCAAATTTATCTGAAATTCAAATTTAAATTGATATTCTATATTTTTATTTGCTAAATCTGGCATTGTGAGACAGGGACTCTATATTCTTTTGAAACAAACTTCTTGGAAACCTTTTTGTAATTAGTATTTTTTTCCTTGAGAAGGAAAATCTGATGTGCCTTGGGGTTTGTTATAGGCTGAAATGTGTCCGTCCAAAAGTCATATTTTAAAGCTCTAACCCTCAGTATTTCTGAACGTAATTATACTTGGTGATACGGCCTTTGAAGAGGTGATTAAGTTAACATGAGGCTTTAAGGTGGGCCCAGATTCAATCTGTCTATTGTCCTTATAAGAAGAGAAAATTAGACATGTAAACATACAGCAGGGATGCATAATCAAAGAGTATGTGAAGACACAGTGAGAAGGCAGCTATCTACAAGACAAAACAGGCCTCAGAAGAAACCAAGTCTGCTGACACCTTGATCTTGGACTTCCAGCCTCCAGAACTGTAAGAAATACATGTCCTTTGTTCAAGCCACCCAATCTGTGGCATTTTGTTATGGCAGCCCTAGCAAACTAATATAGCATTCAAGACTATTTCTTTACTATTAGAGTCTAGAGTTCATTTTGGGAAACAAAACCAAGAATTGTCTCTCTTTTCTGCTCTAGAAGATCTTCCTTTAAGGGCTGGGCTCAGAAAACTATTGCTGCTTTCTGAGTGGGAGGAAATTTGAAGCAAAGATATCTCAGTCAATATCTTAATGTTATGCAGCATGGGCAAAATCTACAAGCAAAGATATAATGGAAGCGTTTAAGCCAAGCCTTCCTATCTAGGGATTGGTGTCTCTGAGGGATTATTGGAAATGTGTGAGATAGTTTTGGAGTGTGGTCAGCATTTTGATGGTAATAGCAGTATAAATAATATGTAAGAAGACTGAAATGATTCTTACACTCATGTCTGCCTTTTCACAAAACTCTTTTGCCTCATGTATTGATTCCAATTTTTCAAATATCTAAGTGAGTTAAATTTTTGATTCTTTAAGGGTATTCCAAATATGAACATATTTCAGGAATCCCTTATAAACTGTGATCCAGTCAATGTGGGGCTCCCCATGGCTCAGTCTTCTTCGTCTTCAGACCTCTTGGGCCCCTTTCAGTCAGTTAACTCAGAAAGTGTTTACTTTCATGACTTAACTGACTGAAAGCATCCAAGGAGAGCTAATCATATTAAAAGACCAATCAATCATTCGTTCATAAATTATTATAGAATTTGTCAGACATTGTCCCTGGCTTTGCTTGCTCTGAGCACCAGAATCACATCTGCAATATTAGCTAGACTTGAGAAATTGAACTACAATAATACATATGAAGAAACCTTGAACCAGGGATGTTAAGAAGGTACTAAATAGTTTAGCTGCAAGTGACATAGCACATATCACATACTCTGTAGTGAACAATTATATGTGTGTACATGTGCAACAAAATAGAAATGTTATTTGGTGAGATTATGACATTTGTTTTCAACTTCCTTGCCCTTAAGAAATCAGAGGAAAGGTTTTTGTGGTAAGAGAATGCTCTTAGGTCTGGCTTTCTCTTCCTCCAGGGTTAGCTTGTTTTATAGTTCTTGTCCTACACCATTGTGCACTGAGGTATTGAGTTCTCTTGTCTGTTTTTTTATTACTATTTGCAGAAAATTTATAGTTTCTCAATAGTTACTTTACTGCCTCTTTCTCATGGATGGGTTGCCCTAAAAGCAGAGCCCGTGACAAGCACTTAGCTGTAGGTGGTATATTAGGAGATGATCCTAGGAATAAACAGTAAAGTAATGGAGAGTGAGCCAGTAACAATACCAAAAAGCAACATCAAGATCACTGTTGTAGGCAACAGTGGTTCAATTCTGCTGGCATATCCCACGAAGCACAGGGGATCCTTCCTGGAGTTGTCCACTGGAAGGAGGAGAGGCTGAATGTTTACCCTCTGGCTCCTGTTGTCATGATTGAGGGTTATCCACTCATTCAGGCTGTGCTTGCACTTGGGCTCCTATGGCCTCAGAGGAGGCCATTGGGCACAAAGGAGAAAGACTTTGCAGAGCTCTGTTGAGGTGGGTCATTGCTAGTGTGCCATAAGTCTGTACTTACATGAAAATGAGTATGTATGAGCTGTGGTTGAAATCAAAAGTGGGCTAAGGGGATGTGAAACAGGGTACCAGTGCCATCTGCTACAGTGGCCATTCTTGTAAAAGCTCATTCACTTCAGTACGGTCCACAAAATTTATTCCAATCTATAGGAATTAGTCTGGCAATGGTGTCTCCATCTGTTGGCCAGTCTGTCTCTAACCCCCTGTTCTATATCTTCTCTTTATGTTCCATCTGTGGGCTACTCTGTGTGTTCTCTGCACCAAGGAAAAGTAATACAACTCCGTGGAAATTACCATAAATAGTTTAGTGCTTTCCAAACGTGTTCATGTCATGGCTCACATAGAAAATGGTAAAGTTTATTTAGCATGCTGGAACACACAGAAAAAGCTGGTCCAGGTAGGTGGGGCAGCCTAGGCTTTGGGCTTACTCTAGGGTGCAGAGGGCAGGGCTGATCAATATCGTAGCATAAATATAGCCTGGTATGTGTTGAGCACATTGGTTGGAATATTTTATTGAATCAACTTCTATTTTTTTCTTTTTAAATACTAGTAAACTCTTGGCTTCTTACTTCTCAGTTCACTTTAGCAAATGTTTATTGAGAATGTACTGCGTGCTAGGCACTATGGTAGCTACCATAAAAAATATAGACAAAGTAGTACCTTGTCTAGAGGGGCCTGCAGTTTAGGGAAAGAGATAGCACATAATCTGATAATGACAATAAAACACTGTATGCACAATAAAGAGGAGAGGTTAGTTTGGCAAGGCATCTTTCATTCATGCTGTGCACTCTGCTCAAAATATTCTTTCCCCCTTGATTTCCTGATTTCCATTCCCATGCAGGATATCTCCCACATTACCTTCAGAAACGACATCAAGTATTTTGCCTAGCTGCAGGAACCTGAAGTTATCTTTACAACTTTTTGTTGTATTATAACCTGTTTTCATGTCAATCTTCTCCTCCAGCTCTAAGTTATTTCAGATGGAGACTTTGTCTTGTTCATTTTTGTGTCTCAGTGCCTAGCACACAACCTGGCACATAATGTCCATTGAATGAATGAATGAATTCCCATTTATTCATTTCCATCTTTTCAGTTGTGAAGTTATCAATGGCTGCAAAGAAGCTTTTGCTCAGAGGCTGGAGGCATCCATATTTCACTGAAACTCTGAATCCCATGTCCTTGGTAATCAATCAATCAGGATCCACTTTTCACAGATTTAGAATAAAGATTTTAGTTGCTTGGAGCCAATGTCAGGAAGTGTTCTGACAACCATTAATTTTTAGTTCTGTCAAATACTGGTATCAGTGCATGAGCTACTGCCTTTAATTTGACCTTTGGTAGACCATTGCCCACACCAAGAACTGACATGCAGACTATATAAATAATTACAGCATAAAGACAGCCTAAGCTAACATTTTAGCAAACTGAGAATGAGCTTACCCAGCAGCAATTACTTTTTAAATAGTACATCACATAGAAAAAATACTTATTTCAGGAACTTAGGTTTATGCATTTTATCACGAGATTCACAGTGTTCCCTTAGTTCCTATTAATAGATTTTATCTATATTGAGATAATACTACCTACTAAATTATTTTCATTGTGACTTTTGACTGTTGGAAAATAGTGCTTTTTGTCCCCTGCAACTTGTTTTCAAAGCTGTATTTTTAAAATGTCATTTGGAAATACAAAAAATTAGCCAGGCGTGGTGGCGGGCACCTGTAGTCCCAGCTACTGGGGAGGCTGAGACAGAAGAATGGCGTGAACCCGGGAGGCAGAGCTTGCAGTGAGCCAAGATCAAGCCACTGCACTCCAGCCTGGGTGACAGTGTGAGACTCTGTCTCAAAAAAAAAAAAAAAAAAAAAATGTCATATGGACATATAAATAGTAATGAGAATGGCTGAATAAATGCTGCTTACAGCTTACAATGGAAGTATCAATATATGCATAATTTATTGTTACTACTATTCTCTTCTGGAAATTAGCCAGGTAACTGTTATATAAACAAAAACGTGTCCATTTTATTTCTTCCTTCTCATCTCAAAATCTGAGAGTACCCCAAGGAGAATACAAAAGTGCCAAAGAATCTCCGTGTTCATATGTGTCCTTCTCTATCCCATCTCTCCCTCTCTGTGGCATGCGCACACACACACACACACACACACACACACAGCCTGTGCACGTGGTGCATGTGGTAATGGGGAGATTTGTCAGTGGGTAGAGGAATAGAAAACATTCTTGAGCTCCTTCTAATATGTCAAACGTTGTATTAAGAACAGCAGATAATTACCTCACTCATCGTAACAGCATGGAAGTAGGTAAATGCATACTCATTTTACAAATATAATTCAAATTCCAATCTTTGTGACAAGAAGTTCAACACTTTTGCTTTCTTACTTGAACATTTTCTTTAGATTAAGTCATTTATGCATAATACATACGTGTTATGAAACAATGAAAAAGAGAAGCAAATATATTCAAAGTGAAAATCTTCTTTCACTACTTCACACATTTATCATCATTCTTCTTCCCAGAAGTAACTGCTGATAGCAGTTGAGTGAATGTCCTTAAAGACCTATTCCAACACGCAAAATGCAGACATATATGCGGTATGTACCTGCCTATCCTAGTCATCCCTGAACTCCCCACACTTCCCATTTCCTTAAGATTTTAGCTCCTACCTCATTGTAATTTTTTCCATCCTACTTATTTCTTAATTTTTAACGATTCTAATACTCTAGCCTCTCAATTCCTTTAACTTCTATGATGTTCTTGTCACCCACACAACCTCAACCACACTTTCACACATCCTTCATAATCTCAAAAGCAGGCATACCACTCTCTTAACCACCCCCTTCTATCTTTCCCGCTCATGTTCTCAAGTATCCTACTCCAACAATCCTTAGAGGCCACTGGTATCTAAAATCTAATGATCCCCACTTCCTTTTCAGTGTGTCCTTCACTGCCATTATCTTCTCACTTCTTTTGGCAAAGCTATGAATATTCATAGAGAATCATAATCACTTCATTGATATATCCTAATTTGATATTCTTCTCTCACCTCTTTGTATTCCTAGAAAAAAATCACAATCAAAAATAGGCATTATTGTTCCTTTCCCTGTATCCATGCCCCTTACAATACAACTTTGCAACCCTTCTCATCAAGGCATAGAATCTGTTTCTCTCAATCTTAAATATGACCTAGCTTTGTGATCTGTTTTGGCCAATAACATCAAGTGGAAAGTGACATCTTGCCAGTTCTGAGTCTGAGTCACAAGAGGCCATGAGAAATTCCACAGTATTTTGGGAACTCTGCCACTGCTATTTGAATAAGGCTGAACTAGACTGCTAGGAGATGATTATCACAGTCACCCCAGTCATCACAGCCTGTAATCACTGATCTGCCAGACATGTGAGCAAAGCCACCTGAAAGCACTCAGTCCCAAACTGACCTGTGAACCGACTACAGACCATGAATGAGTCCAGTCTGGACCATGCCTGGTCCAGATCAACATGACTACCCAACTGACCATAGACTCCTGAGTAATAATAAATACTGTTTTAAACCACCAAGTTTTGGGGTTACTTGTGTAGCAATACTTATACACATTGGTTATCTTCTTTTGGTTAACAGATATATAAGTTTGACTCTTTTTGTTCTCTGCATTCACACTTAAGCAACTGATCCTACCTAAAGAAAATATATGCAACCATTTGATGAGTACTTAATGCTACTGGGTAATCATATTTTATTGCCTTGGTGCATTTGCTGTGCTGGTATCCTAGCAATTATTTCATATTTTTCCTTTCATCAAACTGCTACCACCTTCAACCTCATCTTCACTCTCAGATATTGACCAAACTTTTATTTTTCTGGGAATATATAAGCAGTCAAAAAAGCTTCCTTAGGGCTAAGCACTATGGCTCACGCCTGTAATCCCAGTGCTTTGGGAGGCGAAGGTGGGACAATCACTTGAGTCTAGGAATTTGAGACCAGCCTGGACAGCATAATGAGACCTCATCTATCCAAAAAAATAAAAAATAAAATAAACTGGGCATGGTGGCTCCCACATACTCAGGAGGCTGACATGGGAGGATCACTTGAGCCCAGTAGTTTGAGTTTGCAGTAAACTATGATTGTTACTATAGGCAGTGGTTCTTATCTTGTGGTTCCTAGCAGTAAGTACCTGGGAACTTGTCAGAAACAAATTCCTGGATCCCACTTGAGAAACACTGAACCAGAAACTCTGGGGGTCGGGCCCAGCAATCTGTACTTTAATAAAACCTCTAGGTGATTCCGATGTACATTAGAGTTTGAGAATCACTGCTATAAATTATCTGCATTTTTAGGTAAAGCCAACCCTTCACTTAGGCTCTAGACTTATGCATCCTCTCAAAATACTGCTTCTCCCCCATTCAATGATATTTTTAATTTCCACTAAATAATTCTCATCATCATAAACATGCTGTTAATTTTCTCATCCTAAAACAAAACAAAGCTTTTTTTTTTTTTTTTTTTTTTTTTTACAAACTTGCTTCTCTGCTCCCCTTTGATGAAAACTGATTGAAACAGTTGTTTGTCTCACTGTTTGCAATCTTTTTGCTCCCATTCTCTCTTAAGCACATGAAGGTGGACTTTGCCCTTCAATATTCCACGAAAACTGTAGGGTCACTGATGTTATTTATTTGTTAAATCCAATGGTCAATCCTCAGTATTATTTTATTTTATTTTATTTTACCCGTGACTGTCATTTGACAGAGCTGATCTCTCCCTCCTCGGTAAACACCTTTGGGCTCATAGGAACCCTACTCCTTCTTCATTGGCTGCTCCTTCTCAGTCTCCTTTGCTGGTTCTTCCTCATTGTCTTGACGTCTAAACTTCTGCGTTCCTTGAACTTCCTGATCTTGATATCTTGATGGTTCCTCATCTTCTTGATGTCTAAACGTCTGTGTTCCTTTCCTTCCCCTTCCTTCTGCCTCCTATTTTCTCTTCTTTAAATCTGATCTGATGACTTAAAATATATATCTATACTTTGAAAACTCCCACATTTTTATTCCTTGCCCTGACCTCTCTCCTGACATTTAGGTTTATAGATCTAGTTGTCCACTTGACATCTCCATTTGGAGATCTCATAGACCTGTTAAGCTCAACTGTCTAAAAGTGACCTCCTAATTTTTCCTCCAAAACCTGCTGTACCCGTAGTCTTTCCCAAGATAGTTAATGGAAACTCTATTTTTTCCAGTTTGTCAGGCAAAAATGCTTGAAGCCATTCTTGATTCCTTTCTTACTCTTACATCTCACATCAAATTCATGATCAAATACCGCACCTCCATTTTAAACATATATCCCAAATCTAGCCATTTCTAACCACCTTCACTGCTACCACCAGGATCCAAGTCACCACCATCTCCAGCCTGGAATATTGCAGTAGCCACTAATTGGTCCTCCTACATCTACCCTCATCCCTCTCCATCCCAATTCTGTCCTCAACCCAAGGCAGAGAGCTTTTTTAAGCATAAAATAGATTTTGACTTCTGTTTATATCCTTCCAGTGGCTTTTAGCCTCACTCAGAATAGAGTCTAAGGTCATCCTGGTGCAGCAAGGTGTACACTGTCAGGTCTCTGCTACCCTTTCTTATCTCTTACTATGTCTTTGCTCTCATTCTGCTACAATCAAACCAGCCTTCTTTTTTATTCCTTAAATATGCAGTACAAGCTCCCACTTCACAGATCTTTCACCAGTTTATCACTCTGCCTAGAATGCTTTTTTCCTAGATATCTGTGTAACTCCCTTGTATTTTCGCTTAAATTATACCCTCTTGGGTGATTAGATTTCAGATTTTCCACACACCATTTATCTTTCCTGTGCTCTCGCTCGGTACTTAACCATCTTTTAATAGAGCATGTTATTGATTTATTATGATTATTTTTTATTATTATTATCTCCCCTCCCACTATAATATAAATCTCCATGAGAACAGAAATTTTTCTTTTTGGTGTGTGCCTATACTGAAGTTCCAGCGTCTAGAACAGCATATGATGCATAATAGGGATTCAATTAAAACACTTGATAAATGTGTAGATATTTGCTATTTTCTCTTAATAATATCAATTGACCCATAACAAGTGCTCAGTAAGTGTATCCATTATTATTATTGTTATCTTATATATCTATAGAATTTTTTTTTTTTTTTTTTTTTTTTTGATATAGAGTTGCACTCTGCTGCCCAGGCTAGAGTGCAGTGGCATGGTCTCAGGTCATGGCAATCTCTGCCTCCCAGGCTCAAGCAATTCTCCTGCCTCAGCCTCCTGTGTAGCTGGGATTACAGGCACCCACGACCACCCCCGGGTAATTTTTGTATTTTTATTAGAGACAGGGTTTTCACCATGTTGGCCAGGCTGGTCTGGAACTCCTCACCTCAGGTGATCCGCCCACCTTGGCCTCCCAAAATGCTGGGAGCCACTGCGCCTGGCCTATAGAATCATTTTTTACAAGTAGAATTATGGAATCAAATAGAATGTATATCATAAATATTGACAAATTGCTCTCCAAAATGATGGTACTGATTTGCACCTCCACAAAAAGTGTTCGAAGATATCTGGTATAGTTTGGCTGTGTCTCCACTGAAATCTCATCTTGAATTGTTGCTTCCATAATCCCTGCATGTTGTGGGAGGCACCCAATGGGAGGTAATTGAATCATGGGAGCGGGTTTTTCCTATGCTGTTCTCGAGATAGTAAGTCTCTCGAGATCTGATGGTTTTATAAAAGGGCAGTTTCCCTGCACACGCTGTCTTGTCTGCCACGATATAAGATATGTCTTTGCTCCTCCTTTGCCTTCCACCTTGATTGTGAGGCCTCCTCAGCCATCCTGAACAGTGAGTCAATTAAACCTCTTTCCTTTATAAATTACCCAGTCTTGGATATGTGTTTATTAGCAGCATGAGAACAGACTAATACAACATCTGTTTTCTCACATCCATATCAAAATGGATATTGTCAATATTTATAATTTTTGTCAATCAAGGGCAAACAATAGATCTCATTATAGGGTTAATTTACATTTCTCTCATTATTAATGACTTTGAGTATATGCTATATGCTTGGAAGTCCTTCTATGTTTCTTAATCTATGAATTGTCTGTTCATAGCTCTTGCTCATTTTCTTATGGGTTATTTCTTTTTTCTCTAACATGTGGAAAGTTTTCATATAGTACAAATATTAATCTATTGTCTGTTTTCTAGACTGCAGTTATTTTCAACTTTGTGTTGTAGCTTTCCTTGTATTATATAAATGTGGTATGTTGTAGAAGTTTAACATTTTTGCGTAGGCAAAGATGTTGGGTTCCAGCCTTCTGGGTTTCATACTTAAAAAGGCTTTTTTGGCCGGGTGCAATGGCTCACGCCTGTAATCCCAGCACTTAGGGAGTCTGAGCTGGGTGAATCACGAGGTCAGGAGATCGAGACCATCCTGGCCAACATGGTGAAATCTCGTCTCTACTAAATATACAAAAATTAGCTGGGTGTGGTGGCAGGTGCCTGTAGTCCCAGCAACTCGGGAGGTTGAGGCAGGAGAATTGCTTGAACCTGGGAGTCAGAGGTTGCAGTGAGCCAAGATCATGCCACTGCATTCCAACCTAGTGACAGAGTGACACTCCATATCAAAAACAAACAAACAAAAAGGCTTTTTCTCTACCTAGATTTTGAAAACATTTTTCTTATATTTTCTTGTAATATTTTATGCTATTGTTGCATTATGCTTTTAATCTAACTTGAATACTTTTATTATAAAAAGGTACATATTCACATTTATTACTATTTTTAATGGATAGTCAATTGAGTCAATACCCTTTATTTAATAGGTCTTCTTTTTTTCATTGATTACATTTTAACTCTTCATTTTGAGCTGAGGTAGGGTAAAGGTAACATAGGAGACTATTTTCATAATCTTAGAATAAGAAGAGAGTTATGGCCAAGGATGGTGGCTCACGCCTGTAATCCCAGCAGTTTGGAAGGATGAGGCAGGAGAATTGTTTGAACTCAGGAGATTGAGACCAGCCTGGGCAACATAGTTAGACCCTGCCACTACAAAAAATTAAAAAATTAGCCACGTGTGGTGGCATGTGTCTGTAGTTCCAGCTGCTCAGGGCACTGCAGTGGGAGGATTGTTTTAGCCCAGAAGGTCAAGGCTGCAGTGAGCCACGACTGTGCTACTGCACTCCAGCTTGGATGAGAGAGCAAGATCCTGTCTCAAAAAAAGAAGAGATTTATTAAACAATATAATAAATATTATCCATAAAAGAAAAACATTTTAAATATACCTACAATGAAATTAAGTTTTCTTTTTATTAAAAGACACAATAAGATAGTGAAGAAGTAGGCCTCAAAGAAGAAATGTGTATTTTCAACATATATAACTGATAAAGAGCTCTTATCCAGAAAGAAACTCTGAAAAATAAATTAAAAAAAAATACAGAACCCCAATGCAGAAATAGGCAAAGGCCCTGAATCAAAGAAGAGGGCATATAAATAGAATACAAATTAAGATGCCCAATATCACTGGAAATCAGAAAAATGAAAATTAAGATCTTCAGGGAACTATTACTATAATCCATCAGATTGGCAAAAATTAAAAGTCTGATAATTTAAGTCAGGCAAAGATGTGGAGCAACAGGAACTCTTATGAATAATCTCTTTGGTAATATCTAGTAAAGTTGCCTATAATCTACTACTCAGCAGTTTCGCCACTAGAGAGAGAAATGTGCACATTGCACACCAAAAGATGTGTGCATGTAGATTTATAGCATTGTTCAAAATGGCCCCAAACCGCAAATAACCCAAAAGTGCATCCCAATAGAATACACAGTTATGGAATATCCACACAAAGTTACAATACACAGCAATGAAAAGGAAGGGACTTTTGATATGTTACAAACTAGATGAATCTTAATGTCATGATGCTAAGCAAAAGGGGCCAGAGGCACCAAAACGGGAACTGCATGAACAAAAATGTAGGCAAAATTAAAGTATGTTTTTAGGGATGGTTAATTCTGTTGTGAAACAATAAAGAAATAAAAGGAAGTTGAATTCTGTAAAAGTCAGGAAAGTGTTTGGCACTGGGAGAGGGTAGATGGGGCTATGATGCAGACGGTCCTGCAGGGGACTTTTAGTGTGTCAATAATGTTCTCTTTCTTTATCTGTGTTATAGTACTTGAGCACACATCTGACAACTTGTTAAGCTGTACGTTTAAGTTTATGCACTCTTCTGTATGTTGGCTCTATCTCACAATTTTGAAAATTTAACAAAACAAGGTATTTACTTCACATGGAGTGCTTTCAGAATTAAAATGACTAACACTAACCCTGACCCCATTGAAACAAACAAACAAACAGACAAACAAAACCCTTAACATACATTAGCTATTAGGAGTCTATGTGTCCATCCCAAGCTCTTTAGGACCTCAGATATCTAATAACTGGACACCAGGCTAGTTAGACTCATTTTCCCAGATTGGTCAAGGGACATTGGAAGAAAAACAAGACTGTTCCTAGGAGACTATTGTATTGTCTTTAGTCCTAGTAATAAAAAACAATATTATCCAACAAGCTAAACACCTCTAACAATTCCACCCATGTTCATAATTGTTGTCCAGAAGATGGGACACTACTCCTGAGTAAAGAAGTCATTTTGCTCATTTTCATTTTCAAATGTATGTATATTTGTTTGTTTGTTTGTTTATTTATTTATTTATTTATTTATGAAACAGAGTTTTGCTCCTGCCGCCCAGGCTGGAGTGCAATGGCACGATCTCAGCTCACTGCAACCTCCACCTCCCGGGTTCAAGTGATTCTCCTGCCTCAGCCTCCTGAGTAGCTAGGATTATAGCCACCTGCTACCATGCCCGGCTAATTTTTGTGTTTTTAGTAGAGACGGGGTTTCACCATGTTGGCCAGGCTGGTCTTGAACTTCTGACCTCACGTGATCTGCCTGCCTTGGCCTCCCAAAGTGCTGAGATTACAGGCATGAGTCACTGCACCTGGCCAATGTTCAAACGTTTAAACTGTCTTGTAAGACATGCCAACGTCCAGTTGCATAACTGCTGTATAGTATTAGTTGATCTGGCAGGGTTAGAACAAATAAAGGAGTCTGGTCATAGGCATGATGACATCGAGATCTATAATAAAGCAAAGGAGATTCCCCATTTTCTCTGAAAGAAAGAAGCACAAGCTTTCTCTGGTACCTAGCGTAGTCCCTGGAATTTAAGAAATACTCAAAAAACTGTTCAATGAGTAAGGTAATGTACACATGAATATGTGATCAAGAAAGAAGTTAAGGGTAATTACAGTTTAAATAAATCAGAGGAGAGAAGCCATATTTTAGAGAAAGATCATACTGAATTAGCACTGTGCATATATGTACACGGATCAAATTACAAATTTGAATGAGTTGGGTGGGGAGCTATAGGATTTAAAGTCCACTTTACCTGAGGAGCAGCTGAAGTCAACTGTAATCTTTGTGAAAGAAAAAGCAACCCTGGGTCCTTCAAAGTGGGGAAGGGCTGGTGTCCTAGGGTGCATTTTCACAGGCACAACTAAGCCCTATGCGAAACATTCCTTCCATAACATCATAAAGGAGTGAAGTCTTTGGCACTGGATGCGTTGGGAACTAATTCCTGCTTGGTCCTTGATATGTGACCTCAGTAAATAACCTAAAGCCTCTGTTTTTCTATTTTGTTGTAAAGTTGACTGACAGTAACTACATTACAGGTAAAAACATGCAAAATGGAGTTTGTAATGCACCTCTATTTCTATGTGAATTACTTTATTAATCTAAATGTGGTAAGAACTTACAACTTTCTGATTTTCATTTCTTTCATCTTTTGGTTAGTCAATCTGATATATGAATACTTCAGAATTATCCTTGGGTAACTGAAAATGTTTATGAATTGGGAGATGGATTTTTCAAGATAATGCAGATACAGTACAATAAAAATAATCTGTAACATTATCATCCTTTCCTTGATCTGGTAAACACCTTTCTTAGACAAGTTCAGAATCAAACTGATAGCAAAGTGAAAGGTATTGTTACTATTATTATTTTAACTTAGAGAATGAGTGCATAGGGCACTCATGGAACAACAGAAGGATAAACACTGCCTGGGTCAGGATGGCCATTTGTGCAGCCAGCCCACTGCAGCACCTTAGTCAAAGAAAAACACATGAGAATTGGTTGGAAACGTGTGACCCTCGAGCAGTTAAGCTCACTTAACAGCTTTCATCCTCAGAATAAGTGCAACAAAGATGTTAGACATGTCAGTCCGTGACCAACCAGAAACGATTCAGCATGGTGTTTATAAGCTATTTCATACCCTTTGCTTCCTTATCATTGCTATACTTTTACAAAGGCTGAAATGGATGAAAAAAATCATAATTTCTCATTTGTTAGAAAAAGGTAGCAAAAATCTAATGGTGGAATCATTTTTAAAATCCAGAAATTGACACAATAATTGAAATTAAAATATGTGAAATACAAAAGGAAGTGTGGTTCAATAGAACAAGATACTTTAAAATAATTTCAAGAAAATAAATCATTTTGAACTTTGCTGTTTAGTGTTTATATATTTACATAAATAAATTTGACATACAACGTTGCATAAATATGACATCCATCATAACATACTGTAAGAAAAAAATGAATAATTTCCTTGAAATAATTTCAGATCTTTTATCATCTGGCAATCATATAAACTTTTGGTGAGAGTTTTCATAACAGAAACAGATATGCAAGACACTTAGCAAATGGACATATACAAATGAAGTGACTCAATTTAAAATACTTAAAACAAGAAGAGCACTAAGAAAACAATAATGAAGATGAGAAATTCTGTGTTGCAGAAGGAATTTCCAGGAAGGAGTCAATGTCAAGGAATGTCAAGGAATCAATGTTAAGTGAAGAGTTGATATGTGCCAAAATTTTCCATTTATTATCTCATTACATTTTTGTGTTCTACAGTCTACAGGCTCTGCAGATCTCATCCCTCTTTCATTGTCACCTCTTGTCACTCCCCTCACTTTGTTCAGTCCAGCCTTAACAGCCTTCTTTGAGCACCTGTAAAGTGTAGGGCTCAGAATTTATGCCACTTGCCAAGGTCACACAGCTAGCAAAAGACTGTAATATCATCCTGGTATTATTTCATCCCTTTACTCCTTAATTTTGGGTGGTGGGGGGAGCACTTTTTTACTGTTAAAAACAGAGCCAAAGACTGAGGTCTAGGTCTCTAGGGAAAGGAGGGCACAAAAGAACCCCAATAAAGAGTATTAATTTCTTACCTGAGTTTCAAAGGAGGCCTTTCAGGCTTTGCCTGAAACAATCATCTTAAAAAAGAAAAGTCTTTATACCAAGTTCTGGGAGGAAAAAAGTTCCAGGTTTTTTTTTTTTTTTTTCCCCCAGTTCTAAAGCTTACATTTGAATAATCACACCAAAATCAAAAATACTATTAGCTTTTTCGGGGGCTTACTTTGTGTCAAAATTTTCGTAAGACTTTTATACCTATTAACTCATATAATCTTCACAATGATCCATATGGTGTAGATGCTATAATTATCCCTATTTTTGCAGATGAGGACATGGGCATAAGAAGATTAAAAAGAAATACTTACTCACAGTCATATAAATAGAAAGTAATTATAGAGAAGCCAAAGCCTGGGACCTAGCATAGAATCTATTCATGATTCACAGTGGAGAAAGAGTGGATGGTGACATGTAAGAACTGGTTTCTCCTCCAAAAGGAGAGAAGAGTTCAACATGCAAGTGGGAGAAAGAGAATCAGAGGGACCTTTGTGAGAGCTGAAAACCCCCTTGGATGATTGAAATGACCCTAATCTCTGCCCTTCTTCTTCTCTCTGAGCACTCACAAGGGAGGGGGAATCGGGTAGCTCCCAGAGCAGTATATATTGCTGCCTGGATTCCCAGACTGTAACCCTAGGAGGCCATAATGTCAAGGTGTAAAGTCAAAAGGAACACAGCATGGCACAACAGAGGGACAGGCATGACATAGAAAGCTAATGGCAGCCCCTCAGATTCTCTTGTGCCCTGGTATGACACTGGAGAGCATTAGGAAGTTTTTCACATCCTTCACAGGGCTGTGATGTAGGTTGACTGAGGGCCACAGATGAGAAGTGGACCTGGGATGGTACAAAGGGAATTAGACTCCTCCCGTCTGACTTCTATGCAAGGAAATAATCTCAAGACAAGTTTTTGGTATAGTCTTTGATATATACGGGTGGTCTTACCTCATGGCAGTTTGAATATTGTTAGTGAAATTTTGCTATCTATGAAAACGTAGCCATAACTCACTAAAAAATATTTTTAAATAAATAATTTAAAAGTGTTTGCTTGAATTTAATTTTGTCCCATATATATCTGGTTACTCGAAGAAATAAGACAACTGATTACATTAGTTTCACCAGTTACATAAAGTGAAGAAGCATGGCATATTTCATTACCCAGAAGAAGGGTGAAAAACCATTTGGGTTTGCCTGGGAATTCCTCAGCTTTAAAACTGAAAGTCCAGCAGAGCTGGAGACCTCAGTCCCTGGTAACCAGTATGCCATGTACAAATCACAAGCTTCCTAACATTAAATGCATGTAAACAAAGGTGTTAGTTGTTATGAAGACAGAGGAGTCACCCCTAGTCTCCTGGTTTTAGCTTTAGGATATAACAGTATTATTTCTTAAGTTCTAAGTCAGACCTGTGGAGGACTTCTTGACCCAGGTCATTGAATTGTGGATTTGAAGATTTTCTCAATCTTCTCCAAGTGAAATACCTAACTCTGTGAGTCACCAAGAACTAAGATAGAAAGAGCATCTGCAGTAGCTTTGCTGATCACGCAGGTGTAATGTACAAGCAGGTGCTCTTGGCTCCTTTGTGTCAATGTGGTGGGCAGAGGACAGGATAAGTTAACTTTCTGACAGCTTCCTTCACCCTGGCAGCAGCCAGGAGCCAGAATTTGGAACTCATGTGTCAGCTCTTATTAATTCCCCCAGCAGTCTTAACATTATAGTCAAACATCATTTCAAGCTCTCAGTCTGTCAACTCTGGATAATTCTTAGCTATCTCTGTGCTATTATGGGAATTGATTAATACTTATGAGCACATTTTAATGGAAAATGCAGTATAAATATTATTGCATGAACTGAAAAATAGTTTCCTACATAATCTGTACAAGGAAAATAAGTCATGGGCTGTAGTGGCTTCTTGGGAGAGTTTTAAGTGGTGATCACTTATCTGCTGCTTCCCTATTCATTTTTAGTACGTTTAGTGCTTTTGTTATTTAATGTTCTTAACAGTAATTCCTGCTAAATTAATTTTATTATTGTTGTTACATATTGATGCATTTTGTTTGCTGTTAAGTTCAATACACTTCTTTGTTTCCAGTTAAAATTTGTAAATCACTGTGATTTTCCTCCATTGAAATTTGTCTGGTGTACTAGGGAGATGTTTCATTACTTAAGAATAATTGCTGAAACTCATCACTTAAAAAAATAAATATTTCTCTAGTCAAGGTCATTGCACATCAAATTTCTGTTACATGAATTAGTGCTCCGTTCTTGAATTTGTAAGTATAAAATTAGAAGTATACTTGGCAGAACTGATAAGACACATTTAGAAGTCCAAGACAGAGAAAAGAAACTTACTTAGAGCATATAGAATCTGAAAAAAGAAACTGGGTGTACCAAGCAGATGATCTTCTCACCTTAATATATCAGCAGGACCCTTTCTTCTTCTTACCAAAATTCTGCCATACTAACTCGTAATTAAAATCAGGGTACAGTGGAGACATATTGATACGTTCTTCTGGTGCCACTCTTCTCTTTCAATATTTTAAATGTCACACATACACATAAAGCCTTTTTATAATTACATAACAAATGTCCTCATGACAAACACATTACATTTTCTAGCATCCATTTCAGAGGGATATTTTATTTTCCAGGGAGCACCCCAAGCCTTTTGCTAATCTTACCAGCAGTTTACTTACTATTTCTTTGGATGTTTTTCTTCCTTGTTATACTTTCCACAGATATCTCACCTTATCTAGGTTATCAGTTAGTATGGGTTAGGTTAAACTCCTACAAGAAACAACCCTTAACTCTCTGAGGCCTAAAACAACAAAGGTTATTTTTCTATTAGGTTATATGTACCTATCAGGTCAGTGGAAGCTCTTCCATGTTTTGCTTAGCCAACAATGCAGGCTAATAGATCACCCCTCATCTGGAACACTGTCATCGTGGTAGGGGAAGGAAACATGTGTAACTGCACATTTCCTCTGAAAGGCATCTTGTGTGTGTGTGTGTGTGTGTCTGTGTTTAACCTGGAAGTGAAGTAATCAGTTCTAACATTTCATCAGTCAAAGCAAATCATATGTCTTTGCTTATCTTCAAAGGGATAGGAAAGTACAATTCTACCATATTTTAGAAGATGAGAACTGGAAATACCTTTGAACAGCAAGAATGAATACCATGTATAGTCGTTTTGATTAATATTTTTATTTATAAAGAGTGACTTTTTTTACCCCATCCTCAAATTCAGTACTCAATCACTCAACATATATTTATTTAAGCATCAATTTTTCAATGTTCTTTTCCAAGCTCTGTGGGTGATACAAAGATGAAACCAGTATAGATCTAAAGACTCTTGTGTATAATAGAGAGTAATAGCCCTCCTATAGTACCTGATACTTCTGCTTCACAGCTCTTAGCAGGATGGTTATTAATTATTTCTACAACTATTTGTCTAATGCTATCTAATGCTCTACTAGTTTTACAAATTCTATTTAGGTTACAGGTTGTACCTCTTTTCATGACAACATCCTCAACAGCAAATACCCTGCCTGATACCTAGCAGGGGATGTTCGACAATTATGTGTTGAATAAATTATAAAAGAAGAAAACTACTATGGTAGTCAGAGAGGGAGATACTGTTTCCAAACAAATGTATGCCTTCTTTAGATTTGTACCTCCTTTTGCACTGACAATATTTATCTGGTCACATTTTTGTTTGCAATGAGAGAGACTCTCCTTGTATAGGAGACACTATGCTTGTTTTATTTAATTTTATATCCCCATGCACTAACCTAGTGCCTGACACATAGTAGGAGCTCAATAAATATTTGTTGAACCAGTAAAGCAAAGGAGGTAAGCCTCAAGGACTGCTGAAATAAATAATTTTTAATAGGCACACCAGAGTGTGCTTCCTTTAATTGGTCTATTGATAGCATGTGATTTAATCTTTTTTTAGAGCACTGACAGACTAGCTGATAGTGTTTTTGTTATCAAACAAATTCTGATTGCATCTGTTATGAACTGGGCAATGAAGTTTCAGCAGATGACCTCCAGTGGCTGAAGATGGCACATTTGCTGGAGGCAAAAGTGGAGAATTATGAGGTTTTTCACATTCTATTAATGTAGGGCTAGGTTTGTTGAGTGGATTTGTAACTCAATTCATGTATTTTCTTTTAAAGTTGATATTCTGAAATTTCTGTTAACCATGAAGGTGTAAAAATGTGTACAGTCAACCATCTGTAATGAATACTTTCCTTTGTGAAGACGAGTAGAGCACATATTACAGATTTTCTGTGCTGAAGCGAACCAAATGCATACATATCATTATGTACAAAGGGGACAAGGCATGACTTGTGATTTAACTTTGAGGAAGAGCAAACTGCTTTGTAATAGGCTCTTATTATATACTGACCATATTGACTTTGATGATTCACCAAGAAATAATAAGCTCCTAAGACTCAGTTACTTTTCCAAAATGAGCTACTCTATCTTCCAAGGCCCAGGACACCAATTACATGTGTGCCATACATGACAGTATACATTATAAGTTTAACAGATTTTCAGTAAAAACATTGCTAAAACATCATTATTATCAACTTAGTTATTAAAATACCAGGTACTTAAAAATGTCCAATATCAAAATAAAAATGCCAAGTATACTTCTTATGTATCAAGAGACAAAGAAAAGGCCTAGCTGGACAAGAAATTCTTGAAGCTCTATCCAATTACTTGGCATGGACATAGGAAAAATCTTAATCTGGAAAACTTTGGCATAAGAATTTTTTTCTTTGTTTCTATAAAAAACCATGTATATATAAGTAAGAAATGGTACATTTGTTGTTGTTGTTGTTGCTAATGACTAAAATTTTTACAACATGGGTGATAGAAATTAACCTATTACATATCTCTTTTAACTGGAAAATACTGATTGGATATATGACTTTTTTCTTCTTCTTGCGTTAGGATTTTGTTAATACTATTGAGATTTTGCAAAAACTGCATCCTAAATGCAGCATTCTGAGAAAGGAAAGCCCATGGTTCAGGTTATATGATTTGTGAACATCATAATTCAAAAGATACAAAATAAATTGTTGTTAGCACAAGATAAACCTAGACTAAGAATCAGGAGCCTGGGGTCCTAGTCCTGGGATCTTGTTTGGGTCACATTATACGTAAAAAAGTTCTTTGGCCACATACTTTTCTTCTTCCACTCCCTGAGTTCTTTACCCATGCAGCCCCCCAACCCTGCCACCTATGCTAGCCAAGAATTGTCCAGAATCTGCTTTTGACTGAACTTTTTGAGAAGCAGCAGCTGTGTAGTAAAGAGAAGATTCTCTTGTACAGGGTTGGTTATTTCTGATTTTATCATCACTAATAGCTGTGACCTAAAACAAGTCACCTTAGCATTTTTTTTGTTTTGTTTTGTTTAAATAATGGGCTGTTTTCTTCCTTCTAAAATGAGATAATTAGATAAGTTGGTCTTTAAAATCTTTTTTCAGAGTGAAAACTCCAAGGGATTAGATGACCATGCTTTCAAAGGTGGGTGATAGTCAGTGAGGATTTGCTGATATCTCTTACTCAGAGAACCAAGCTATAAATGGAGTCACTAAATTCCTGCCACACAAACTGTGGTCCTAATATCAGCAGTATGGACATCATCTGGGAGCTTGTTAAAAAGGCAGACTCTCAGACTTCACTCAAGATCTACTGAATTAGAATCTAAGTTTTACAGGATCCCTGGGTGGTTCATGATGCTTTGTGTCAAAGGTGAGAGAGACAGGAGGAAGCTCAAATCCCCAAGGAATTTCCCCTGACCATCTGCAGGTCTCACCACCCTGAATCTTTTTTGTTTTCCCCTGCTCTAGTGCAGAATGACATTTATCCTTTTTTGTTTGATCTATGAAACTAAGCAGAATTAATCCACTTTTATACCTGGATAAGACCATTTGGGAAAACCAAGTGAGATTGATTTTTAGTTTTTAAACTGGTTAGAACCCTTGGCCTCAAGTGATCCTCCCACCTCAGCCTCCCCAGTTTTGGGATTACAGGTGCAAGCCACCATGCCTGGCCAAATGCACGTTTTAAAAATATTTTTCACAGTAATATTGAATAATATTAATCTTTTAATAGGAGTTAACTGCAAGAGAGGCATGACTCTGCTCATGTTACTTTGCACATAGAGTTTGGAATTAGCCAAGAAACTTGAAGATGAACAGTAAGAACTATGCTGTCATACGGCATATCCTCATGTTCAGTCAGCCGTCAGCCCAACCACAAATTTTGTATCCAAATTTGGTGAAATATCAAAAGAGAAGTGCTAGAGAAAAAAATCCCCAGAGACTTCAGGTGCTTCTATTTTCTGTTATTTTGGGAAACTTTGATAGTGTCTAACAGATTAGAGAGGCTCTGTGGCATTGCTAAAATAATGTTGCTGCTAGGTAGATGTGAATCTTGATTGATGAATTATCTGCTTAATAGGCAAGAACAAATCACCTAGGTAAACCATGGATAACTATATTTTAGGAAAGGCTTATCAGCTGCTTCTGGGAGATTGTATATACAAGAATATTCAGTCTTTTTGGAAAGCAAGTTCTCTAATCCCATTTGCGGGTATTGCTAGAACATTTTTTTCAGTATCTTACTGAAATCTAGATATACTATGCCTGTTTTGTGTCTTTGACAGTGCCAAAAATGAAACAAAAAACTTTAAAAAGTTTTTTTTTTTTTTTTTTAAAGCTGAATTGATATACTTACAAGTAAGGGAACTCAGATCAGTAAAGACATTTACTGAGTAGCTGTGGTTCGTTGAGGGTAAAATTCATGGGTTTTCAAATATAGAAATAGGGTTTCATGATTATGCTCTTTAAGTATTGAAAACACACCTTCTGTATAGGAGAGAATGGGTCCAGCATCCCGTGTTGGCTGGATGTTTAATGTAGTCCATCATGATTGGTCAGGAAAACTGCTACGGTTATGAACATTAAGGACGTAGCATGCCAACACACCTCAAAATTCATGTTCTTCAACAGTTTCAGCTGGTTAGATAGAACCAGTTGTAAAATACAGCATTTGGCTTTGATGTCTTCTAAGTTCTGAAGTAATTAAACAATTTTTTATTTACAATAGTAGTTCTATATGAAAAAGGAAATTGAGGTTAATTTGGCATCTTTGTTTTCTTTGTAAGCCCATATTGGCTTCTAATAATCATTGCTTTTCTTTAAATTCCAAGATTTACTCACATATATCTGGTCGTCTTTTTCCAGTCTGAGGATTATACTCTTTGGTCAAGAAAACTAGAATAAATTTAGAATTAAGTTGTTGCCATCTGCTTCACATATTAAAGGCCATCTTTTCATCATCATGATGATCATCATCATTGTTTTCCTCTGATTATAACTTAAGAGCTCCATATTTCATTTCCTTTCATTCGTTTTAACAGATTCTTGTCATTTCCCCTAGTGTTAGGCTAGTGTTTGGTCCTACAAGAGATGACTAAAAGAGGAATTGGTGAAGGTTAAGATGAAAGAGATGGAGGATGTCAAGGTACCAAGCTGTATTATAGCCAAAGGAAGTATCTAAGTTTTATCTGGAAGAGAATAAAAGATTAAGCTGATGCCAAGACTCTAGTACAAGTGATAAGATGAAATTGTTTGGGATCTGCTTATTTAATGGCATCAGGGAAGAGAGCTGAAGCCTGAAAAAGTTTCCATTAAACCTCAGAATAATACATATCCCATCATCAGCCTCTCAGCAGTAATAACCAGACATTGTCATTCAGCCTTTGGTATAAAATAATCTTTAGAGACATTTCACTTTGTTCTATTATAGAAAACGACAACAACAACAAGACTCTTACAATTAGTATAAGTGGCCCCAACTTTCCTTCTAGAAATAGGAATTTTCCACTGAAATAGCAGTGTCTTTGTATCTACTGCATTTGTAGTGATATTATTTTATCAATAAAAATATGTTTTTTTGGTATTTTTACCATTATGTAATGATTATTGATTGTCTATTACAGGTTAAGCTCTAGGGACATAGCAGTGAAGAGGGTAGAAGAGGGCTCCATCTCACTGGAACATTTTCTAGTAGAGGAGACTGTACTCAGAAGGCAAATAAATAGAAGACGTAAGTACAGAGTGTGATGAGTGCTGAAAAAAACAAAACAAACAAACAAACAAAAACCCATAAAAATAGTGACATGCTATAGTAGTTCTTTTGGGTTGCTGTAATAAAGTACCAAAGACTGGGTGGCCTAAAACAACAGAACTCTATTGTTCCATAGTTCTGGAGGCTAGAAGTCTGAAATCAAGTTGTCAGCAGTGCCATGGTGTATAGCTAGCCTCTTCTAGCTGCTAGTGTTTGCTGGTGTTCCCTGGCCTGCAGATGCATTACTCTGTTCACATGGCTGGTTTCTCTCGTGTATCTTTGCATGGTGTTGTTTCTGTGCCTGTGTCCAAATTTTCCCTTTTTATAAGGACACCTGTCATACTGGATTAGGGCTCACCCTGATGAATTCGTTTTAACTTAATTACCTCTGTAAAGATCCTATTTCCAAATAAGGTCACATTCTGAAGTGCTGAGGGCTAGGATTTCAACATATCCTTTTGGAGGACACAATTCAACCCATGAGACATGCTAAGAGAGGAGCTAAGTTGGGCAATTTTGCTACTTTAGACAGAGTTGTTAGGGGTAACCTTTTTAATGATATGTTATTTAGATTGAGAACAGAAAGATCCATCCAAATGAAGAATCTGGACAAGAATGTTGTTGATTAGAAGAATAGTGAAAGAATCCATGGTCAGAAAAAAGGGCTTGGCTGTTGCCTTGTTGAACAGAAAGGTAGCCACTATGGCTGGACCATGGAGAGCCAGAAGAGTGGTATAAGATGGAGGGAAGGGACAGGCTGGAGACAGCCCCAGCAGAGCCTTGTTCCCGAAGATAAGGAATTTGGAATTCATAAGTGCAATGGGAAGCTATTGAAAAACACATATCTGATTGATATTTTACAAAGATTATTTTGGCTGCCATTTGGAGAATAGGTTGCTGTATTAGGATTCTCTGGGGGCAGAACTAATAGGATACACACACACACCTTCTGTATAGGAGAGAATGGGTCCAGCATCCCATGTTGGATGTGTGTGTGTATATATATATATATATAAAGGGGAGATTATTAAGTATTAACTTACATGATCACAAGTTCCTACAATTGGCTGCCTGTAACTTGAGGAGCAAGGAGAGCCAGTGTGAGTCTCAAAACTGAAGAACTGAAGAACTCAGAGTCCAATGTTCGAGGCAGGAAGCATCCAGCACAGGAGAAAGATGTAGGCTGAGAGGCTAGGCGAGTCTCGCTTTTTCACGTTTTTCTGCCTGCTTTTTATTTGCTGGCAGCCAATTAGGTGATGCCCAACAGATTAAGGGTGGGTCTACCTTCCCCAGCCCACTGATTCAAAGGTTAGTCTCCTTTGGCAACACCCTCACAGACACACCCATGATCAATACTTTGCATCCTTCAATCCAATCAAGTTGACACTCAGTATTAAACATCACAATTGCAATTGAACAAGAGTGAAAGTAGGGAGAGTTCCTATGCATATGTCAGATTCTAGATTTTCCTTGTGATACAGAGAAATAAAAGACATAAACTTGTCTTCAAAGACAGGGCAATATGCTTGGGGAAACAACACAATTACATATAAGCAGATATTAGACTACATAAGATATAATAAACTGTGTTCTAGATGAATGATATTCATTAGATTTCACTCAACGTATATTTATTGAGTGCCCATTAAGTGTTAGGCATTGTGTCAATATAGGAACACAAGAACACCACATTAAGTGTGTAAAGAGATTAGAATCAATTGGTAAGACAGACATGGAATAAATGACAAGAATGGGTATAGGTTATGCTGGGAAGGCACAAATGAGAGAGTGGTCAATTCTGTCTAATGAAGTGATTGGGAAAGAATTAATAAAGACAGAGACATTTTCTTCTATTCTTAAAAGACAGACAAGAACCCATATTTATCTGGCAAATAATTTGGAAGTTGGTTAATGTAGGAAAAGGGAGAGAAGTTGGGGTTATCACATCAGGCAAAAGAAGGGGCTTGAGCAAAGGTCAACAGGTATGAAGAAGTGCACGTCTGCAGATTATATGGGTTCGCAGCCAGAGTTTGGAGAAAGACTATGTGGTGGAGAGTTTTGTTTTTATTTTTTGTGGCTGCCTAGGATATAATCCTCTTTTCTGTGTGGGGGGGAATATGTCACTGTGTGAGTTGGGGAGACAGAGTCCGATTTTCCTTTATGATCGCTCTCTCCAAGGCCTAGTGCTGAGGCCTAGCAGGAGTTGGGATGATTAATTTGTCCTACTGTAAAACTGAATAGCTGTGGGATTTTCTGTAGCAGTATTCACCATACCAGGTATAGGAGTATGGTTCAATTCATTTAATATTGTGTATATTAGGAGTGGGGATTGTGGGAGCTAGACAATTCAAGGAAGACAGAAGTGATTTTTTGACGGGAATGGTTAAGGACGGTCTAAGGAGGTGAGGGATTTTTATTCAGACCTTGAAATGCAGGCAGGAGTAAGTAGACTTACTGGGATGGGAAGTTAGCAGTGGAAAGAATACTGAGTAAAAGAATGGCAAAGGATACAGGATCAGATGTGGGAGCAGATGAGGCATATGGGAGATCTAATAAACCAGTCTGGCTAACATAAAGCCATAATGGAGGGGGTGTTGAAAGGGTACATCTGATAAAGTTTGGATAAAGTACAAATTCCTTAGCCTTGAATTCCAAGTCATATCTTCCAGGCAATGAGGATCTGTTGAAGGTTATTGTGTAGGAGAGTGATTAAGATTAATGTGGTGGCTGTAAGAATGAGAAGAAAATTGACTCCAGGCAGGAAAACTGGTTTAGGAGGCTGGCAAAGGAATCTAACATTCAGGGAACAATAAGAGAGGAAAGAAAGGGACTGAGAAGCAATAGACAGAATGTATTCTCTCCTCTGTGCTTCTGGCTCTTTTCACGCTATAGAACTTTCACTCTCAATCATGAATATTCACATAAATGTTTATCCCTCCCCAGTGGCTTCTTCCTCCCTCCCTCTATTTCCTCCCCGCTTTTATCTCTGTCTCTCCCACACTGTTTCTTTTTATTTCTGTGTTAATTATTTAATTCATCAAATATTTATTATTTACATGATGGACATTGTACAAGACACTAAAAGTTCAGAGAAGGGAATTCTATTCTCCTTGGAAAACAAATACGGAACCAAGAAGGGCTCAACAACAAACCAAGTAGAAGTTTCTGCCAAAATTTAGGGGTGCACAGAGGCCTTTCATCTATTATGACAGAGAAGGTGATGCATGAACCCAACCTGAAAAATGCAAGGAAGTGATCAGGGGAGAAGGTAGAGGAGGATGCAGAGGTACAGCAGGGAAGAGGACCTCAGGAACTGCTGGTCATTTGCACACTATGTCACAGGACCTGTGTGCAGGAGTGATGAACCGTGATTGGAGAAGTTAGCAGGGCCTTATGTGTCATGCTGTAAAACTAAGGTTTATTCCAAATGTGTTGGAGGTTCTTCCAGAATTTTACATAGAATAATAATATCAGATATTTTTAGCATCAGCAAAACTGAGGATTTATATACTCTCAGGCTCTGGAGTCAGATTGAGAACAGAATGTTACTCATGGTTAGCCACTTGGTGGCTCTGTGACCTGGGACAAATTACCTAGCCTCTCGGTCTCAGTTTCTTCTCCAAAATACTTTTTTTTTTTTTTTTTAAATACTACCTTCTTTGTAGGCCTTGTTTTTTATTTGGTGAGAATTAAATGATATATTATTTGTAACATTCTCTTATTTTTACCTGATATTGACAAATTATTACTGTATATTTTATGGAGTACAAAGTAATGCTGTGATACATGTATACAATGTAGAATGATTGAATCAAGCTAATTAACATATCCATGGTCTTGAATGGAATACTTATCATTTATTCCTCCTGTCTAACTGAAACATTGTAGCCCTCAACCAACATCTCCCCATTCCCTTGATTCCCCAGCTTCTGGTAACCATCATTCTGCTCTCTGCTTCTATGTGTTGGATTTTTTTAGCTTCCACATATAAGTCAGAACATGCAGTATTTGCCTCCATGTCTGGTTTATTTCATTAGCACAAAGTCCTTCACATTCATTCATGTTGTCACATATGACAAGATTTCCTTCTTCTCCTTCATCTTTGAGGCTGAATAGAATTCCAATGTGTATATATACCATATTTTCTTGTCCATTCATCAATTGATGAACACTTAGATTGATTCCATAACTTGACTATTGTGAATAGTGCTGCAATAAACATAGGAGTTCAATATCTCTCAGGCTTCCTGATTTCAAATCTTTTGGATACATACCCTGGAGTAGAATTCCTGGATCTTATTTCTAACATTCTTAGTACAGTGCCTGGCACATAGAAAGCTTACCAAACAGATATTTACTTTTACCAGTAATGATTAGGAATGTCTTATCACCGCAGTCATTGTTACTGTTATAAAAACTGCTCAATAAACTATTATGAACACCACTCATCTTGGTGTGCAGGAACAGCCAGAGACGGGAATAAGCTGGAGGAAGGGAGATCAGTTAGGAGGCCTCTGGAATAATTTAGGAAAGAATATTCTGTTTTCTGTCTGGTGCCCAGCTGTCACTCAGAAGGAGCTTAAAAAAAAGTTTGTGGAATAAATGAAAAGGAAGACTGAGCAGAATTCAGTGATTGATTAGCTCAAAGAAACCAGGGAGCAAATAAAAGATGACTGCAAGACTTTGAGATTGGGTGACTGGAGGATTCTGGTACTATCGACACAAAGAAATCCTCTCTCTTTCCACCCCTTGGCTCTGCGTTCTCAGGCCATTGCTCACCTGACATCTTTGGATGGTTGGCCGCTTTTTGAATTTCACTCACTTGCTCAATGACTGTGGTGTGCAGGTCTGCTGCTTTGTCTTTTTCCAGAATGCCTTGTCATAACTATAGCAAAGGCATGTCTGAATTTAGAACCCCCACAATTCAAAAATCTAAAACCCCACTTACAAATTGGGTTTCAATACATCTCTCAGGTTGCTTCTAAATCTTTTTTTTTTTTTTTTTTTCATTTTTAGATCATGTAGATGTCTCAGGAAAGACTTCAGCATGTGTGCCTCTGTCAGGGGCACTAATAAAATCCTATGCTTTTACATCCATTATTGTATTTGGAACAAAATGTCCTTTATGGTCATTTGATATTATATATTTTCTGTTTTGTATATAATATAAAATTACATATACATTCTATTTTAGGTCTCATCTCATTAAAAAACAAAACAACAACAGCAACAACAAAAACTTGGCTCAGCTTTTGGCTTTTCTACTTCTGTCAACTTGTTATTTGTACTCTGACTCCAAAGACGATTGGAGAAACTTGGGAGCATAACACAAGATTTTATTTTTACCAATTGATCTGTCCAGTGCTATGGACTGATTTTTGCACAAAGTAGTAGCAGGTTCGGCTGATGCCATGGTTCTCTGATTTTCTTTCTTTCTTTATTTTTCTTGAGTTTGATTATTCTGATTACTAAATGCCTTGCAATTTGACAAAGAACAGAAGTTATGAGCTCGTACTAGGAATAGGTTAGCCAGGTTCAAGGATCTCACAACATTTAGAAAGATTGTTTTTAAGGAAGAAATTAAAAAAAAAGTCTTATAGGGAAATCAGTGACATCATAAACAAGTTTGCAATGCTGTCTACTAGTATAAATGACTGCGAGACTCATTGCCCAGCTGTTTTTGTGATCCAGGGCACACATTTGCGAGACAGCTGCCCTGAACTAGGGAAGGTCAAGCAAAACCCACTGCCTGTCTAGAGATGGCTGTCCTGATGTCAGTCTCATTAGTTCCTGAGTTCTTGCCAAGGAAATTAGCAAGAACTAGTGTAGATCTGGAGGTCAAAGTTTAGCAGAAAGAGCCCCCACAGCAGTGCGCAAAGAGCACTCTGCCCTACTCTTTTTTTCTCTACTGGTCACCTAGTTGGTGTGGGTGTGTGTGTGTGTGTGTGTGTGTGTGTGTGTGTGTGTGTGTTTCCAAAATAGTACTTGAAGGATAGGAAATTAAATGTCTGTGGGAAAAAGCAACGTTTTGGGTTCTCAGCATTTTAGTCAGCTGCTTTCTTACTTTTCCAGACTGTGACTATTCTTTGAAGCTATTAAAATCTATTCTTGGTAATGAGAAAAGGGAGTGACTTGATGGTTCTTTTCCAATTGCTCTGTGTCTAACAAGAAATACCTAAATAATTTGCCGTTTTAAATTTCCCCTAGTGGTGGCAAAACAATTCTACTCCTATTTGTGGGGGAAAAAAATCTCTGCCGTGAATGTCAGTGTTGGGAACATAGCGAGACAAAAAGCTACCTCGGCTAGCCTGTTTCTCCAGGATGAAACAAAAGGAATATAGATTTTAGTGGCTGCTTTAACAGTTTGGTAAAGGATCTGGTCTATCTTGGGTGTGGGAGATGGGAGGGGTAAAGAAGTCAGAATCCCATTTAGATCACAGAAAGAAACCAGGAAGTAAGGGGAAATTATTACAGTCTGTTCATAGCTCAGAATGTTAAAGGCAACAACCTCTGCTGGTTGGTTATTCATTAGCAAAAAGGAGAGAGCCGTCCAGATCCGGACTGGTCCAAAGACAGGAGCAGACTTGAAACAGGGGGAGAGCTCCTGGCGAAAGCAAGGTGTGTAGGTTTTGCCAGGGGTTAGTAGCTTCCTCTTGCTAACTTTTTATTGGGACAAAAGGCAAGATGGCACCATTCTGTTCTCAGATATTTGTCTAAATAAAGCCCTTTTAATTTTATTTTATTTTTGTTGTGCGATTCTTAAGCAGATACGAAGAAAAGATACCTTCCTACTGAGCAGCTGCCCAGCTCCTGCTCCGTTTTGCTTGGGGGTAGCAGCTCCGGCCACAGAAAGCAAGCCGGTAAGTCTCTCCAGGTAGTACTTGCTGCAACCAGCTGCTGGACTGATTTGAAATGGGACTTTGCATACTCTCCAAAGTATGGTGAGTTGGTGCTGACTTCAAAGGTGCCTGGTGAAGGAAGAGAAGGTGGATCGCAGAGACTAAGGGGAGAGGGAGAAGCCCTGCTCCTCTTCTCCCCACCAAGGCACAATGAGCAACATCTGTCAGAGGCTCTGGGAGTATCTAGAACCCTATCTCCCCTGCTTGTCGACGGAAGCAGACAAGTCAACGGTGATTGAAAATCCAGGGGCCCATTGCTCTCCCCAGTCACAGAGGCATGGCCACTACTTTGTGGCTTTGTTTGATTACCAGGCTCGGACTGCTGAGGATCTGAGCTTCCGGGCAGGTGACAAACTTCAAGTTCTGGACACTTCGCATGAGGGCTGGTGGTTTGCCAGACACTTGGAGAAAAGGCGAGGTGGCTCCAGTCAGCAACTACAGGGCTATATTCCTTCTAACTACGTGGCTGAGGACAGAAGCCTACAGGCAGAGCCGTGAGTAGTACAAACTTCTATTTAATTTGTGAACTGTCTGAGGGTTGGGTAATGAGTTTTCCTTTCTACTTCTCTACAACCCCCTAATGCCCAAAGAGTATGAGGAAAGTATGAGGAAGTACTTGGCAAGAAACCACTAATTGAAACACACCTCCCCCACTGAGTGAGAGTGAAACTGGCGGGTAATTGTTGTTGAGATGACTTCAATTACAGTATGTACACCCACAGGCCCAGGGTGTATTTTCAACATTAAACAAATGATGTGTTTAATACTCTACCTTCTTTTTGGCTGTGATATAACTCGTGCCTCACTTTAACAACAAAATTGCATTTTGTTTGAAGGTATATTATAGGACTTCCCTTAATGATGCTCTCAAATCTAAACTTCAGATCCTTTTTTTAAAAAAACTTTTGAAACATTCCAGGGTTATATATATCAACTCTAGCCCTAGCTCTCATCCTAATCCCTTTCATTCTGATGGGAATACACAGGGCTAATGTAGAAGATAACACTTAGAAGATACTAATGTTCTCAGTTAAATCATGATATAGACTTTTTAAAAAAAAATTCCCAGGTCCTGAGATATGCTACCCAAATGATGATATCTTTTTGTTTTTATTATGATTAGAAACTGGCCAGCTACAGACATTTACTAAGTTTTGATAGGAAAAATGACAACATCTCCTTAGAAGAAGAGATTAAGACTTTATCATGGTATTTGAATGAAATATGAATTATAGTGGAACAAAAGAGGAAAGTTTTTACGTACTTATTCACTCATCCATCTATCCATCCATCCATCCATCCATCCATCCATCCATCCATCCATCCACGCATCCATCCATCCACCTACCACCCCTCTAAGTGCCAGGCATAGACAGTAGTGGACTGAGTCGGGGAGGGTAAAGGAGGTTATTCTAGTGGTGACTGAACACAAAGTGAATAAAGCATAGTCTTGACAATGTATACTTGGGGTCTGGTGGGTTGGGAAGCAAATGGAGACTCTTATTGGTCCTGATCTCATTGCCGCCTGGATCCAGTGAAACCTTAGGCTGGAAATGTCTCTCAGAAAATGGACTCATTTTATAGAATGGTTTCTTAATAGGGAAACCATTGGAGATTCTCTTATGTAAGTGTTTCTTATTTTTATGTGACAATCCCTTACTGGTCCAGGGAATAAAATAATAATAAATAGCCATAGAGCATTGTTGCTACTTTCCAAACTCATGCGTCACATATGAAGAGAGGTTGGATGATTTTTGATTTTTGAGATTCTTTTCAACACCAAGAGCCTATAAATGTTTAGAAGGGTCTTAATTTATGCTTAAATAGAAAGGAATTAAATATACTTTTGATGAATGGAATTGATCTGTTATCAAGTGGGAAAATCACCTGTGTGAACATTTGCTTTCTGTTATAATCTACAGGAAATATCTTTATACATTGGATACACTTACGTGCATTTATGTGTTTTCACTACTATATGATTTCTATGTCCTATATGGCATTATGCATATTTTATATTTGGCATAACATGTATAGAATAATAATAATATATTAATGTTTCATGCCTTGAATTCATAATCTGTTAGTTTTAAATATATTCAACTCATATAACTACTTAGGACCTCAATTTCCTCATCTGCAACTCTCTGGGGTTGCCAAGACCAATGGATTTCCTGACTATCTGGAAACAGGAGCTCTTATGTTCATATGTAGTGGTTCAGTTACATTCATGCTTGACTGTATTAGAAATGCTGAGGAAAGCAAATTGACTGAAACAAGTCAAGCAATCCGAAGATATCATATTCTGGGTAAAAGGCTTAAGAGCAGTGTTCTTATTAATTTAGATTTTCTTTGCCTACAAACACAAAATAAAGCAACTAAATTATTATGGTTATTTTTGATTCTCAGGGCCACTTGTAGCCAATAATATTTTTTCCCTCTGCACATTACCTTGACCTTTCTTCTTGGAATTGGTTCTCAGCAGCATTCCTACTTGTCACTACCATTCTAGATCTCTGTAGTTAGCTTTCCTTGGGATCTTCACATCACTGGAATAAAAACATGATGCCCAATAGATGCTGATACTCTGCCTCCTGGCTGGAACAGGCTACTTCTTTTCTTTTAAGTGCACACCACGGTCTTCACCTGTGAACCCAGCTTACTTCTGAAGTTTCTTGTCACCGTAAGGCAAAATTGCTTCAATATGCTTAGTGCAAGTAGCTATAGCTTCTAGAATTCCCCTCCATCTCAAATAGAAGCGATTTTTACCGAACAGCCTTCTGCGTGAGCGTGTCCAAGTGGCTCACACAGTACTTTTAACACTTGAAATATTATAAATAAACACCTTATTTTAATATTTTTCTTCAGTGAATTTTTTCAACAGTGTATTTTTTTCTCATGAATGTGCAAATTAATGTAATTTTTTAAAATCATGAGCTCAGTAAATAGACTTAAGGAAACATTATTGTTTATATCCACATGTATGGGATGAGTAGGCAATGGGAAACCAATGAAAGCTGTCGTCTAATTCCTAATTAGACCAGTTTAATGCAACGTATGTTAGTATTTGTGTTTCTATGTCTTTATTCTTGACTTGGATCTGTAAGAAAAAAACTGCAAATACTTCTGGAGTTATTGGTGCCAGGGAAAATTAGTTGAAGGCTTTAGTTTGCAGTTTGTTTATTTGTTTTCTTTATACTTGGAAGTAGAGATGCTGAAAAACAAACAATTGTTTAAAAAGTCTAATTTACTAATTCTTACTCCACTTAGAAATGCTCTTCACTTTTACTGAATATCTTACACTCAGTGATATAGTAAACTGATTCTTGAAGATTTATTTTGTCCTTAT
Organism: Papio anubis; assembly: GCF_008728515.1. Lineage (NCBI taxonomy): Eukaryota > Metazoa > Chordata > Mammalia > Primates > Cercopithecidae > Papio > Papio anubis. The sequence goes on from NC_044981.1 coordinate 147,104,389, forward strand.
GAAGAATCATTGAATTTATCTTATCTTCAACTTGAATTTATTCCTAGCTCATTTTAGAGATGAGTCTTTTCCTTTAACATCTTCGATGTGAAATCCCTCAAAAACCTTATCCTTAAGGTCTTATTAATCAGAACTTCCTTTAATATTTTATTCATGGTGTTTTTAAAGATATAAAGTTCACATAAAAGTAATCATGTGGAAATAACATATAAATATTAGAACCAAAAGTCATGGCTTTAAATTTCATTGCTTTAATTATAAAAAATTCAAGTATAGGCCGGGCGCGGTGGCTCAAGCCTGTAATCCCAGCACTTTGGGAGGCCGAGACGGGCGGATCACGAGGTCAGGAGATCAAGACCATCCTGGCTAACACCATGAAACCCCGTCTCTACTAAAAAAATACAAAAAACTAGCCGGGCGAGGTGGTGGGCGCCTGTAGTCCCAGCTACTCGGGAGGCTGAGGCGGGAGAATGGCGTAAACCCGGGAGGCGGAGCTTGCAGTGAGCTGAGATCTGGCCACTGCACTCCAGCCTGGGCGACAGAGCGAGACTCCGTCTCAAAAACAAAAAACAAAAAACAAAAAACAAACAAAAAAAAAAATTCAAGTATTACAAAATATTGATAAAAAGCAAAATGATCAGCAACAATATTACATGCAGCATCATTTATCTGCAAAGAGTTTAAAAAGTTTTTTGCCTAAGGAGGATCACCTGAGTCCAGGAGCTCGAGACCAGACTGAGCAACATAGTGAGACCCAGTCTCTACAAAAAATTTAAAAATTAACTAGGCATGATGCCGCAAACCTGTAGTCCCAGCTACTCGAGAGAGTGAGACTGGGGCAGGAAGATTGCTTGAACCTGGGATGTTGAGGCTGCAGCGAGCTATGGTTGTGCCACTGCACTCCAGCCTGGGTGACAGAGCAAGACCCTATCTCGAACCCCCCACGCACCAAAAAACAAAAACAAAAACAAAAAAAACAAAATGAACAGTTGTTTGCTTAATTGTTTAAGTGTACCTTAGGCGTTCTTTCACATACTTTTGTGTTAAATTGAACTAGGATCAGAGATGAGATCCGTTTAATCTCCCAGAAAGGGGATTGGTAGGAGGGGAATGGGGTGGACATAACCACATAAGCCAGCCACTGATGATTTCTGCTTTGCCAACTTGATCACGCAAACCAAGGGCAGCAGTTGAGATAACTGATTTGACTCCCCTTTGGATGTTAAGTTTAAGTTATGATAACAACAATGAAATGTGCTGCTGAACTTCTGACTCCATACGCTTCTCAAAGACATAAATGAAGGTTCTATTAAGAAAATTAGATCACTAGGATGATCTCTAAAGTTTATTGTTTATTAAGCTCCACATTTTTCTAGGTCATATTCTTATGTATATTCTTACTTGTGAATCAATAATTTTATCTTAAGTCCATTCTATAGGCCTAGTATTGTGCTAAGTGAATGACTCAGCAAAGTCAGAGGAATTAGTATTTGCTTTGTTTATATATAAAATTTGGCTTTATGTTAAGAAATATTTCCACACTTATATGTGAAACAATAAAGGCCATTAAGTTTATTTCTGCCTCCTAAATTTGAGGATGGCATACCTTCGTGGGTAGGAGGGCTAGAGGAGCCACCCATACTGACCTACAATGGTGTCTTTGTATCTCTTGTTAGCCCTTTAGCAGGGGAAGAAGCAAAGTACTGGATTTTGTAGAAAGTTTTTCTTCTCCTGTTATTACTGTGAAAGGTAGATAATTTCCAATTTCTCATCTATTCATCGTTTCAGTGGCTTCCTTGAAAAAGAAAGCAATAATAAATATTTGTAACTTGTAGTTTTGTTGGTAGTTTATAATTATGAGATAAAAATGCTAGAATATTCTGAAGTATAAAAGTAATAGGATTTTCCTCCTTGTATTTAGGCCATAGTTTCCTACTTGTGTTCCTCTTTAGTGTGTCAGACTAGAGTTCTTTGAAGATTTTATCTAACCTATGATGATTACCATTGTCGAGCTTGAAGAAAGCAGCATGGCGAAATAAAGTGGTATATTCTTGGAAAGATTCTTCTATCACTCTTTTAAAATAGAGTGAGACTTTGCTATTTTGTCATTTGAATACTGTGGAATTTAATAATTATTGAATACAAATTGTACATAGTGTTTCTAATCATTTTCAACTTAAATGTCAGCAGATTTCTTTCTCTGCTGGGATATGAGACCAGCTTTTGGATCTTAACTTAATTATAGGTATAGAAACAATGTGGTTTAAAAATTAACATTACCATTAATACATTTTAAAAGTCATCAGAATATTCATAATCCACTCGACATATAGATGTTATCTACTTTGAGAAGTTTGAATCATTAAAAATCACCTGTGTGCACTCAGTTCCACAATTGTTCTTTATCTAGATCATTTATTTTGTTCCCTTTGTGTAAGTTTTCAAGGAAGACTAAATGCCTATGTGTCAAAGTGAAAATAATACCTAGTAACAAATGCCTGAAAATAATGCCTGGCATTTCTGGGTTCTCTCCTCTAAGACAAAGTATACTTACTATAATTTTAGAAACTAAATAAGAAGAGATTTATATATATAAATAATAAGTAAAATACATTATGACTATACTATAAATATCCAACTATGGTTGTCTATCAAGTGTTTTGGATGAATCAAGATAAAAATTTTAGCACAAATCATTTAAGGCAACCAAAAGCATATTTGAATGCCATGAGATTAATTAGCATTGCTGTCCCCATCCTTTGAGTTATTTTTCATCATATGTTATTTATGATGATGTAAAATAAGAATATGACAAATATGTTTTTAAAATAATTTATCAAAAAATTTCATCTCAGGTATAATATTATATGACTTTTCATGTTAATATAATTGTACTGTTTATGTTAATATAACTCTAACTCAATTTGTTATATAATAAATTTTTGCACAAATTGCCACTATTTTTAAGAAAAATAATAATTAACTACTAAGTTAGAATATATTTTATAAAAATAGTAGCAAAATCATAGATGTGAAGAAAGGAGCAACCAATTCAACTATGTTAAAATCCCAGTTGAAGTTTAATTGATAGCTGTGTAAAGTAATTAATAGCAGTAAAACTTGATTACGTGCATCTCAAAGTACCTTTGAGAACCAATGAAGTGACATAGTATGGCATCATTAAAATGAGTTAGGAGTCTTTGCTAGGAAAAGTAGCAACATTGATAATACTTTAAAAGTTCCAATTGCAATATGTCATTCAGAATCACTCTCTCTTTAGTAAAAGTATTGATTAGTTTTGCTTTTCAGGTTTTCTACAAATTACTAACAATGGAAAAAATTTTATGTGAGTGAAATAAATCATTAACTACTGAGCTCCAGTCTTCAAGATTAGAACCCAAGTTTTAACTTGATCAGATTTATTCTTTGAAAAGAAAATGTTCCATTGGATTCAAATGGTTTACTCTTTTTTCAAATGAATTAATTTAAATCCATGGTTTGTCTCTGCAGATACATCCTAGTGTTGCTTTTTGATGAATAGAAGTCAAGAATCTCACCAAACTGACACTGTCAAAGTAGACAGAACCTTCTATACAGTAAAGTAGGACTAAATTCTGTTAGCAGCTACCATATATGCTGTGTACTTTCATTGCTCTTGTTAATGTAGCTCTTGAGGCTATCAAAAGAGGAAAAACAAACAAAACTTTGCCTCAATTAATTCTTGTTGCAGCTCAGAAAATTCCCTTCAGATTTTTTAATGATCAATACAACCGCGAGAATCTATATGGACAATATAAATCAGAGCAGTCTTTGGATTCTTCTGCTGAATGTTTCAACTAGGTCCAAACATTAGTGGTATAGAGTTTTACTGAAATATAATGCTGGTTACCCTTTCAGACCTAGCCTATGTTATGCCTAAGAACATAAAATATAGGCTCAGATGATCTAGATTTGAATTTGAGTCTCTAATGTCTTAGCTGTGTGAGTCTGAGCAAATTACTTGACCCCTCTGCCTCAGTTTCTCATCTGTTAAATAGGAACCACAGTGACACCTATCTTATAGGATCGTTACGTGACATAAATAAGACTGTGCAGAAAGGGTGCACTGTAGAGAACCTGACACATAGTAAGGTTTAATAAATATTATGTTTCATTTAGTTGGCAGCTCCTCTTTTACTTCTGTCTAAATGGATCATACTTTACACCCCCATTCTAGTCTGAGCTCACAATATTCTTTCTCTATGACAGATGTCCTGCACATTGAGTGTCTTTCAGTCTTTGACAGTTCTGCACCCTCCCTCACCTGCAGCCTTGGTCTTCAGATGGGCTGTTCTCTCTGCCTGTAACCCTCTCTTTCCTCTTTTTTTTCCTGACCAGCTTAACTTATCCTTCAAGTCTCACCCTATTTGTTCCTCCCTCCCCACGCCTTTCCTGACATGCTAGACGACATTAGGTGTTCCTGCCTAGAGTTGTTAGCACCCTTTGTCATTACTGCTAATTTGTTTTCTGCAGTGCTATAAACTATGGATGTGGGTAGTGGAAAGGTGAGCAATTGCTCCTCCCAGAGCTTAGTGTGATGCCTAAGAATAATAAGCACTGATTGGGTAGATGAACAACTAAATGAATGATTGCTTATCTACAAATCTCAGGTCTTTTAAAGAGCAGCCCACAGAGCCACCTCTTTAACTGTTCTCTCTGAATTGCATTTTTACCTACCAGAAAATTCTACATTAAAGGCATAAGATGTTTTTTATTCATTTCTCAATGAAATTGCTCACGCCTTAATTTTTGGTTAGACTCACAGTCATAAAAGCATAATTCCCAGGTTCTCAGAAACTAGTTGCTCTAATCCACCCCGGGGAGAAAATACTTAAGGGTCATAGACCAATTCAAATATTCTTTGTAATGTAGACTGAATATCAAGTCAGGAACAGACTGTAAATCTCATTGAAATGGCATCTAAAAATCACATATACACATATTAAACCATAGTATGGTTATATTTAAAGTAGAGGATTTACTGGCCAGAGCTTTTAAATGGACAGCAAATCTAAATCCAATTTACAAAATTAATGTTGTGGGGCCAGACTTGTAATTTCAGTTTTTATGCTCAATATACATAATTTCTAATTATTATGTATATGAAATATTTTTCAGCTTACATAAGCTAAAAGCCTGACTCTTTACTGAATATTAATAGTTTTTACTGTATATTCTAACATTACCAAAAAATAATTTTATCTTTTTTTTACTAGTTTTCTCACTAATTAACTACTAATTTCTCTGCAGCATTCTCTGACTCCCATTTTAAATATGGGTTCTTAGCTCTTCTTAGCATTGAAAGGATTGAGCCAGTTTCCCTAGGGAAGGTAGTTATACAGATTAATAGCAGTTTTAATGATATTGCAGGGTTCCTTACAGCGATTTTCCTAAAGACTGCAACTTTAGTATTAGTTTATATGGCTGTTCCCTTGAAGATTAATGTAACAGAAGAAATTTGCTAAAATGCATAGATGCAAATGTAGATCATATACTCTGTAATACCTACTTTTCTGCTTATTTGGCTAAATTCAGATACTGTCATAGACTGTCCCTTGTGTAATAAATATCTTTCTATCATGATGCCATTTTTTTCTACAAAGTTTTTTAGTTGAATATTTTTCTGTTTAGCAATTGAGTTGATTGCATGTCAGTTTCTTTAATTTTTTAATGTCTTTTTAATATTCAGATGGCACGTTTTATAGTGCCTTTAAATTCAGACTAAATTCTCAATCAAATACTTTTTTCATGATTTCTGTGCCTTTTTATGGGTAAAATAAAAATGCAATTCAATAAATTAATAGGAACTTTTGAACTTTATACTAGGTACCTTACTTGAAAGACATTTAGAATACTATTTCACAGTAAATATTCCTGTTAACACAAATGTTGCATACCACATTGGCAGCATGATTTGGATGATTCAGAAGAATCTCACTTTAAGGTTCCTCTAAAAGGCCAGTATTGTTGATAGATATAAGGTGACTGTAATGCTGGTTTGATCTCACATATATCTTCTTACCATTTCTGAATAATAATTAATTCTGACATACCAAGACACCACCCTGCAACTTCCAGCATTGTGCTGCCTGCAAAGTCACTGCTAGAGCATAATTTCTGGATACTCCCAGTTGCACATCTGAGAAGCAGGATTCAGGACACTTTCTCCAGTGTCTTTTTACCATTTCTGGTCATTGAAGAAAATAGTTTCTATGAGATTCAGTTATCCATTCAACAAACTTTTTGTATTTACTCTATTAAAGATATTGTTTTTGTATAGTGGGAGACATGAAAATTAATAAGACAGTGCTATTCTCCAGAGAATTTTACAGTTTCAGCAGGTAAGATTAGCAAGCCAAGAATGTTGTGACAATGCCCTTTGTCAAAAGTGCATCAGGAACACATCTGTAGTGTTTTATTATTCATTGCAGGGAAGGAGAACACACACATGGAGAAGAGTAGAGCGCCTCAGTAAGAGGGTGTTAGATAGGACCCACTATTAGATCTGGGGATGTGACTTTGGGGAGATTTTAGGAAGCAGGCATTGCTTTGTTTTGGATACTGTTAAGAAATGGGAATAACTGTATAATTAGGTATTTAATAAATCTTATTGAGAAAGATGGAAGACTTTGGGAATAAAGCTAGAATTGGTCAAGAGACATCAGTCACTCAGGTTAGCCAAGATAAGTAGATGTTTGGTCATTTTTTAGGATGGACAATATCCATGTTTTTGTGGGTGTTGAGACTTCATTATGGAGTGATCTGATCTTGTTTTTGTCTCAATCCATCATAGTCACAGCATGGCCTTGTCTGAAGTTGATGTTTTGTGAGATTGTTTACATTCAACAGAAGACAGCAAGGTCCAGCCGTAAGTGCCAGTCTAGGTCCAGGATGTCAAGAGCTAATTTTCATTTCCTCAGTTAGCATAGACAGATGCTGATAAATGCCATGAGTATCACAAACTGTCTACCATGTAGTATGCACATAAAAAACAATGTTCAACTCATGAATGAAGACACAAATAGTTGGAAGAATGAGTGCAGAAATAGAAGAGATCAGTCCTGATTTGGGGGAAATCATACCTTCCTTTCAGGGTTCAGCTCATATGACCCTTTTCCTAAAAGTTTTCTAAGCTTCATGGAAAGAATTCATAATTTGTTTTGTTTTCCCATGATTTTGTATTTATTGTTAGTAGAGCAATGGTCACTGACAACTGACATTTACTAAGAGCTTACCATTATGTCACCTACTATACAAATAACTTCACTTGCATTGTCTTATATCATAATCCTATGAGACAGATGCTTTTATTACCCCCATTTGCAGATGAGGAGACAGAAGCTGAAAGAGTTTAAGTAAACTGCTTAAGTCCACACAACTAGTAAATGATGGAAGTGAGATTTATCTGCATGCTCTCAGAGCCTGTACTTTTATCATATAACAGCTAGCTATAAAAATTCTGTCTTATGAGGCTGAAAAGTCTTTGATTGCCTGGGAAACAATGCAAGACTGTTTCTGCCCCAGAGAATTTATAATCTCAGAAAGTGAGACTATCTATTTTCTCCTGAGATTGTAAATTTCCTGAAGCAGAAAGACCGTCTTATTTAGTTTTACTCAATGCTTACCGAACTGAATTTCTAAAAGCTTAGAGAGATGAACAATTCAATACAACTCCTTGAATAATATACAGGAGGGAAAGTAAAAGTGTATTCAGGGAATGGCAAGTTGTAGAGTTTAGTTGAAGCATTCATGGAGAAGAGCAATGGGAAGCAAATCTGGAAAAATAGCTAGGAACAAGTTTTGGAAAAGAGCATGTATGATAGTTTAAAGAGTGGGTTTTATCTAATGCGAAATAGAAATAGATAGAAAGCAGGGCTTTGAAAAGACTATGAGGAGGTAGGAATGGATTAGAGAAGAGATGAGCTAGTCATAGAAGTATTGAGAAATTATTTCAAAGGTGCATGGCATGAGATTATAAGGGCTTAATTTTAATTTATGGTACTGTTAAAAAAAAAAAAAAAAGAAGTGTAGGGATGTTACCAATCCCAAGAATGAAGAATCAAGAAGACTTAAGGGGAAGAAAATGATATTTTTGAAAACATTCAATGTGCTAAGCATACAAAACTAATTTAATCCTTCTAATAGCTCTGCAAGGCATATTCTCTTATCACTGTTTTTAGGGTAGGGAAATTAAAGCTAAAATTTAAATAAATTAATGTATTCTTATTTGGTAAATAGTAGAAGTAAAACTACAAATTAGATGTAGAAGAGGAGAGGAAAAAGAGACTGACATAAAAAATATGTACATTGGGGGCTCAGCACAGTGGCTCACGCCTGTGATCCCAGTACTTTTGGAGGCTGAGGTGGAAAGATCACTTGAGCCCAGGAGTTTGAGACCAGCCTGAGCAACATGGCGAGACCTCATCGCTACAAAAAATACAAAAATTACCTGGGCCTGGTGGCGCTCACCTGTAATCCCAGCTACTCAGGAGGCTGAGGTGGGAGGATCGCTTGAGCTGGGAGGTCAAGGCTACCCTGAGCTGGCATCACACTGCACTACAGCCTAGGTGAAAGATCAAGACCCTGTCTCAAAACAACAAAAAATGTAACTTGGGACCAGGTGAAACATTAAGATAAAGACATGTTTCATATGGTAATTTTTATTGAAGCAGACAAGGAGGGAATGACTGAAACAGAGAGGAAGATAATACATTCAATTTTAGTTCATGTAGAATTTGAAGCCCTAGTAGAACATCTCAGTGAAAATGTCCAAAGGAAATTTAGAAACACAAAAGGCAAGGCAAAGAGCCAACTCTATTCTGTAAAAATTGATTTTGAAGTCATTCACACCAAGGTGTTGTAGATGTCACAGTAATATAAGAACTGCAGAATATTTTAGACTTCACAAGGATTCTAAGAACCAAACAGTGAGAGTCTAACAGGAACAATGAGGCAAAGATCAAATCTTTAGATTTAAATAGCTATAGTTTAGGTGAATAAGTGGTGTGTAAGTTGTAGTAATTATCCCATCTTTTTGTGCTTCCTTGCATCTGCATTCTTGGGGTAGTCTCCTCCCACATTCATTCTTGGCTTTGCCAAATCACTTGCTTTGGCCAATGGGACAGTTGCAAATGTGACAGAATTGGAGACTGAAAAAGCACTTGCACATTGGAGTTTTCTTTCTTAGTTCTCTTGGAGTCCTACAACTGCCATAAAAATCCGAAGCTAACCTCCAGGAGGATTTGAGACTATGTGAAGAGATGTCCTACTGGCCCAGCTGACTCACCAGCTGACTGAGCAAGCCCAGATAAGATCAGTAGATACTATCCCGAAGTGGTAACCTTTAGACTCATGAGCTGATTAAATAGTTGTGATGGAGCAAAGCCTAACTAATACAGGGAAGAAAAAGGGCCACTGAAGAAAACAATGATGAAAAATTCATCAAAGTGGAAACAAATCAAAGCATCTTTTTCAAAGCAAGGAGATAGAATATCAGTAAAGAGTTTTTGAGTTAAATGCTAAAGAAAGGTCAAGGTACTGAGGAGGAGGGAAAGACCATTAGGTTTGCTGGATAATTATTTGATAACACTGAAAGCAGTTTCATAAAGTAATGATGGGTGATAGCCTGTAGAAAAGAGAGTTATAAAGGGCAACTGCCTGCTCTGTCTGGAACTCTTCAGTGGCACGTTTAGGCTGGGGTGAACCATGGGAAAATAATTGTATGGGAGGGCTTCACATGTGGAACTTAGGTCTATCCTGATAATCAAAGTTGAGAGAAAACAAAAGCAAAAGAGTCAGTGGATCCCAGCACTTTGGGAGGCTGAGGTGGGTGAATCACTGGAGGTCAGGAGTTCGAGACCAGCCTGGCCAACATGGTGAAACCCCATCTCTGCTAAAAATTCACTACAAAATTAGCCAGGCATGGTCCACATGCTTGTAATCCCAGCTACTTGGAGACTGAGGCAGGATAATCACTTGAATCTGGAAGATGGAGATTGAGTCACTGCACTCCAGCCTGGGCAACAGAGCGAGACTCCATATCAATAAAAAAAAGAAAAAAAAAAAAAGGAGGCAGTGGAAAACAGCTGCCTCTATCTCTGTGTAGAGTCTGCAGGTTCCTAAAAAAAACTACACATGTCTGGTTGTGATTTATCAAAGGCTTGACCCTTTCTAGGGCATCAGATTTGGTAGGTATTCAGTATCCCCTGGTGGGTTGGATATTTGGAGGTTGGAGTAGAGTGAGGCTCCTTTGAAGGTTCATCTTTAGCTCCATGGATTTGGCCTTCCCAAATGTATTAGAAAAATCCGTCAGTTTTTCTCATGGGTGACCTCTCACATTTTGAGGTCATGTTGTGGGAAGAATGAGTTCAGTCCTAGGTCTTAAAGTAGAGGTAGCAAATGTGTATATATATAAAATTCATGAAGAAGTTTGTTAAGGAAATTTCACAATACAGATATAGGACAGTAGATTATGGGGGCATCAGGACCACAACTTGGAAATACTCAGTCGGGGTACTTGAATATTTAATTATAAACTTTGTATCTACATTTTTAATATCTTTCCCTCCCTCTGGTATACTAGTAGTATGATTTAATAAAATAAAAAAAATGCACTCAGATATATCTATTCAAGGAATCTTTTTTTTTTTTAATTATTATACGTTAAGTTCTGGGATACATGTACAGAACATGCAGGTTTGTTTCATAGGTATACACGTGCCATGGTTGTTTGCTGCACCCAACAACCCATCACCTACATTAGGTATTTCTCCTAATGCTATCCCTCCCCTAGACCCCCACCCCCCTACAGGCACTGGTGTGTGATGTTCCCCTCCCTGTGTCCATGTGTTCTCATTGTTCAGTTCCCACTTATGAGTGAGAACATGCAATGTTTAGTTTTCTGTTCCTGTGTTAGTTTGCTGAAAATGATGGTTTCCAGCTTCATCCATGTCCCTGTAAAGGACATGAAGTCATCCTTTTTTATGGCTGCATAAAAAAGGTGTATCCATGGTGTATACGTGCTACATTTTCTTTATTCAGTCTATCACCAATGGGCATTTGGGTTGGTTCCAAGTCTTTGCTATTGTGAACAGTGCTGCAATAAACATTTTGTGTGCATGTGTCTTTATAGTAGAATGATTTATAATCCTTTGGGGATATACCCAGTAAATGGGATTGCTGAGTCAAATGATATTTCTGGATCTAGATCCTTGAGGAATCACCACATTGTCTTACACAATGGTTGAACTAATTTGCACTCCCACCAACAGTGTAAAGCATTCCTAGTTCTCCATATCCTCTCCAGCATCTGTTATTTCCTGACTTTTTAATGATCGCCATTCTAACTGTCATGAGATGGTATCTCATTGTGGTTTTGATTTGCATTTCTCTAATGACCAGTGATGATGAGCTCTTTTTCATATGTTTGTTGGTCACATAAATGTATTCTTTTGAGAAGTGTCTGTTCATATCCTCCACTCACTTTTTGATGGGGTTGTTTGTTTTTTTCCTTGTAAATTTGTTTAAGTTCCTTTTAGATTCTGGATAGTAGCCCTTTGTCAGATGGATAGATTGCAAACATTTTCTCCCATTCTGTAGGTTGTTTACTCTGATGATAGTTTCTTTTGCTGTGCAGAAGCTCTTTAGTTTAATTAGATCCTATTTGTCTATTTTACCTTTTGTTGTCATTGCTTTTGGTGTTTAAGTTGTGAAGTCTTCGCCCATGCCTATGTCCTCAATGGTATTGCCTAAGTTTTCTTCTAGGGTTTTCATGGTTTTGGGTCTTATGTTTAAGTCTTTAATGCATCTCAAGTTAATTTTTGTATAAGGTGTAAGGGAGGGGTTCAGTTTCAGTTTTCTGCATATGGCTAGCCAGTTTTCCCAGCACCATTTATTTGATAGGGAATCCTTTCCCCATTGCTTGTTTTTGTCAGGTTTGTCAAAGATCAGACGGTTGTAGATGTGTGGCATTATTTCTGAGGCCTCTGTTCTGTCCCATTGGTCTATATATCTGTTTTGGTAGCAGTACCATGCTGTTTTGGTTACAGTTGCCTTGTAGTATAGTTTGAAGTCAGGTGGCATGATGCCTCCAGCTTTGTCCTTTTTGCTTAGGATTGTCTTGGCTATACGGGCTCTGTTTTGGTTCCATATGAAATTTAAAGTTTTCTCTAATTCTGAGAAGAAAGTAAATGGTAGCTTGATGGGGATAGCATTGAATCTTTAAATTACTTTGGACAGTATGGCCATTTTCATGGTATTTATTCTTTCTATCCATGAGCATGGAATGTTTTTCCAGTTGTTTGTGTCCTCTCTTATTTCCTTGAGTAGTGGTTTGAAGTTTTCTTGAAGAGGTCCTTCACATCTCTTGTAAGTTGTATTCCTAGGTATTTTACTCTCTTGGTAGCAATTGTGAATGGGAGTTCACTCATGATTTGGCTCTCTGTTTGTCTGTTATTGGTGTATAGGAATGCTTGTGAATTTTGCACATTGATTTTGTATTGAGACTTTGCTGAAGTTGCTTATCAGCTTACGGAAATTTTGGGCTGAGACAACGGGGTTTTCTAAATACACAATCATGTCATCTGCAAACAGGGACAATTTGACTTCCTCTCTTCCTGTTTGAATACTCTTTATTTCTTTTTCTTGCCTGACTGCTTTGGCCAGAACTTTCAATACCATGTTGAACAGGATTGGTGGGAGAGGCCATCCTTGTCTTGTGCCAGTTTTCAAAGGGTATGCTTCCAGCTTTTGCCCATTCAGTATGAGATTGACTGTGGGTTTGTCATAATTTACTCTTATTATTTTGAGATACATTCCATCAATACCTAGTTTATTGAGATGTTTTAGCATGAAGGGGTGTTGAATTTTATTGAAGGCCTTTTCTGCATATATTGAGATAATCATGTGGTTTTTGTCATTGGTTCTGTTTATGTGATGGATTATGTTTATTGATTTGCATATGTTGAGCCAGACTTGCATCCCAGGGATGAAACCAACTTGATTGTGGTGGATAAGCTTTTTATATGTTGCTGGATTCAGTTTGCCAGTATTTTATTGAGGATTTTCACATCAATGTTAATCAGGGATATTGGCCTGAAATTTTCTTTTTTTAATTGTGTCTCTGCTAGGTTTTGGTCTCAGGATGATGCTGGCCTCATAAAATGAGTTAGGGAGGAGTGCCTCTTTTTCTATTGTTTGGAATAGTTTCAGAAGGAATGGTACCAGCTTCTCTTTGTACCTCTGGTAGGATTCAGCTGTGAATCCGTCTGGTCCTGGGGTTTTTTTTTTTGGTTGGAAGGCTATTAATTACTGCCTCAATTTTGGAACTTCTTGTTGGCCTGTTCAGGGATTCAACTTCTTTCTGATTTAGACTTGGGAGGGTGTATGTTTCCAGGAATTTATCCATTTCTTCTAGATTTTCTAGTTTATTTATGTAGAGGTGTTTATAGTGTTCTCTGATGGCATTTTGTATTTCTGTGGGATCAGTGGTGATATTCCCTTTTTCATTTTTTGTGTCTATTTGATTCTTCTCTCTTTTCTTCTTTATTAGTCTGTCTAGTGGTCTATTTATTTTGTTAATCTTTTCAATAAACCAGTTCCTGGATTCATTGATTTTTTTTGAAGGGTTTTTCATGTCTCTATCTCCTTCAGTTCTGCTCTGATCTCAGTTATTTCTTGTCTTCTGCTAGCTTTTGAATTTGTTTGCTCTTGCTTCTCTAGTACTTTTAATTGTGATGTTAGGGTGTCTATTTTAGATCTTTCCTGCTTTCTCCTGTGGGCAGTCAGTGCTATAAATTTCCCTCTAAACACTGCTTTAGCTGTGTCCCAGAGATTCTGGTATGTTGTGTCTTTGTTCTCATTGATTTCAAAGAACTTATTTTTTTCTGCCTTAATTTCATTATTTGCCCAGTAGTCATTCAGGAGCAGGTTGTTCAGTTTCCATGTAGTTGTGTGGTTTTGAGTACGTTTCTTAATCCTGAGTTCTAATTTGATTGCACTGTGGTCTGAGAGACTGTTTGTTATGATTTCTGTTCTTTTGCATTTGTTAAGGAGTGCTTTACTTCCAATTATGTGATCACTTTTAGAATAAGTGCAGTGTGGTGCTGAGAAGAATGTATATTCTGTTGATTTTGGGTGGAGAGTTATGTAGATGTTTATTAGGTCCGCTTGGTCAAGAGATGAGTTCAAGTCCTGAATATCCTTGTTAATTTTCTGTCTCATTTTTGTCTGTCTGATATTAACAGTGGATGTTAAAGTCTCCCACTATTATTGTGTGAGAGTCTATGTCTCTTTGTAGGCCTCTAAGAACTTGCTTTATGAATCTGGGTGCACTTGTATTGGGTGCATATATATTTAGGATTGTTAGCTCTTCTTGTTGCATTGATCCCTTTACCATTATGTAATGCTCTTCTTTGTCTTTTTTGATTTTTATTGGTTTAAAGTCTGTTTTATCAGAGACTAGGACTGCAACCCTCCTTTTTTTTTTTTTTTTTTGCTTACCATTTGCTTGGTAAATATTCCTCCATCCCTTTATTTTGAGCCTATGTGTGTCTTTGCACATGAGATGGGTCTCCTGAATACAGCATATCAATGAGTCTTTAATCTTTATCCAATTTGCCTGTCTATGTCTTTTAGTTGCAGCATTTAGCCCATTTACATTTAAGGTTAATATTGTGTGAATTTGATCCTATCATTATGATGCTAGCTGGTTATTTTGCCCGTTAGTTGATGTAGTTTCTTCACAGTGTCGATGGTCTTTACAATTTGTTATGTTTTTGCAGTGTCTGAAAGCAGTTTTTCCTTTCCATATTTAGTGCTTCCTTCAGGAGTTCTTGTAAGGCAGGCCGGGTGGTGACAAAATCTCTCAGCATTTGCTTGTCTGTAGAGGATTTTATTTCTCCTTTGCTTATGAAGCTTAGTTTGGCTGGATTTAAAATTTTGAGTTGAAAATTATTTTCTTTAGGAATGTTGAATATTGGCCCCCACTCTCTTCTGGCTTGTGGAGTTTTTGCAGAGAGATCTGCTGTTAGTCTAATGGGCTTCCCTTTGCTGGCAGGCAGGAATGTATAATTCTGCTGAAGCTGCGCCCATAGCTGCCCCTTCCCCCAGGTGCTCTTTTCCAGGGAGATGGGAGTTTTATCTATAAGCCTCTCATTGGGGCTGTTGCCTTTCTTTCAGAGATGCCCTGCCCAGAGAGGAGGAAGCTACAGAGGCAGTCTGGCTATAGCAACTTTGCAGAGCTGTGGTGGTCTCTGCCCAGTTTGAACTTCCTGGTGGCTTTGTTTATACTGTGTGGGGAAAACCGCCTACTCAAGCCTCAGTAATGGTGGATGCCCCTTCCCTGACCAAGCTCTAGTGTCCCATGTCGACTTCAGACTGCTGTGCTGGCAGCGAGAATTTCAAGTCAGTGGATCTTAGCTTGCTGGGCTCTGTGGGGGTACAATCTGCTGAGCTAGACCACTGGGATCCCTGGCTTTCAGCCCCCTTTCCAGGGGAGTGAACAGTTCTGTCTTGCTGGTGATCCAGGCGCCACTGGGGTATGAAAAAGACTCCTGCAGCTAGTTCGGTGTCTGCCCAAATGGCTGCCCACTTTTGTGCTTGAAACCCAGGACCCTGGTGGCATAGGTACCCGAGGGAATCTCCTGGTCTGTGGGTTGTGAAGATTGTAGGAAAAGAGTAGTATCTGGGCTAGAGTGCACCATTCCTCACGGCACAGTCCCTTACGGCTTCCCTTGGCTAGGGGAGAGAGTTCACTTTCTTCTTGTGCTTCCCAGGTGAGGTGATGCCTCATGCTTCTGTTTGCCCTCTGTGGGCTGCACCCACTGTCTAACCAGTGCCAATGAGATGAGCCAGATACCTCAGTTGGAAATGCAGAAATCACCCACCTTATGTGTTGATCTTGCTGGGAGCTGCAGACCGGAGCTGTTCCTATTTGGCCATCTTACGCACGACTTGATCCAAGATGCTTCAGGGAATCTTTTATACACAAGAACAACACGTGATCCTCTTTGCACTTTCCTAGAAGAAGGGAATGAATTAGGAAGCCCTGGTTTTCTTTTCTGGTATACAGTGGTTATAGAGTATTCCTCTGTTTAGCCTTAGGCTGTTATAATCCAGAGAATACAGTGATATTTCTGATAAAAACAATAAAAAAGCAACTCAATATCTTGCATTTGTGTTATGCAATAGTTTATAGCAAAACAGACAGGTACTTGTTTTGATGCTGAATCACTTTGAACTCTGTGCTATCTCTTATCAAAGTCTAACAGGGAAGTGGTAGTTTAGGAAAATGGAAAGTCATGCTATTGATTGCGTAGGTCCTGGGAAAATGATAGAAAACATTGTTACATAATAATTAGTGAAGACCAAAGAATCCCCATAGATAATTTTTCACTTTTGAAAATTTTGGTGTTTAAAGAAATTTCTACCATCTTTTAAAGCATGAATCTCCATTATCCAAAATTTTTAGCATTATAAAATATTCTAGTTTATCAATTTTAACTTAACTTTAATTTTAACTTAAAAATATATTTTATAAATACAAAATAATATATGTAACTTTCAGGTAGGTTCTAAAGCATAATAATTAATGAACATCCATATAACCAGCTAGCCCAAGACTTAGACTATTACTAGTAGTGAGCCTATGAGTTCTTCCCCTGTTTCCATTGTCAGAGTAAAACCTTTTTCCCAGAAGATGTTGATAACACCTAAATTTCTAATAGCAAAATACTAGAATCAATTCAAATGTCTATTAATGGGTGAGGAATAATTTATGGCTTATTTATTGAATAAAATATTATACAAGATTAAAATAATGACTTGAGTGATGTATAATAACATGGACGCGATTTGGAAGCATAATGTTGAGTGAAAAAAGTTTCAAGAAACTACATGTAACATGATTCTATTTTTATAAAGCCCACAAATAACGAAAACCAAATAATATATTGTTTGGCAATGTATGTTAGTAAACTATAAAATATAGTAAGAGAATTATAAATGGATTGCTATTAGATTTACTTATTTGAGTATTATAGATTCTATACTTCCATAGGACATTATTAGAAGAAATTATTAGATGTCACTTATGCCATGAAAAATAAAGGTAGCTAGTATGCTGGCCATAAGGTCAAATATAGACATTGTGATTGCACATATGTAGTTCATAACTTTACCTTCTTTACACAATTATTTTCACTAAATTATCCCTTAATATTATGCTCTCAACATAAATAAGAAAGACATAAAAACAGATTTTGCAGTTTCTACTGTCATTATTCACTATGACTTTTAAAACTTCCCCCATGTCCATTCTAATGACAAGAATCCTTAATATGTAGATCATGGACTCCTAGAGGTTCCAAGGATAGGCTTGAAAGAGTTCATGAATCTCTGAAAATGTCTACAAAATTTCTGTGATTTTCTTTTTCCTTTTTTTTTTTTTTTTACTGCCAGGTGTTTATTCCCTCACATGTGGGTGGTTCACATACACAGCACACACAGGTGCGGGCACTGTGGGAAAGGGCAGCACTCTTGGCTTTGGAGGGGAGGATCTTAGCCTCACTGTGTAAGAAGGGAGAGGATAGTTTCTCTCCTGCCCTCACTAGGGCCTAGGGGACCCAGCAGCAAATTCCACCCCTTCCACCTCTCAGCCAAGGAGAAGCCACCTTAGTGACATCTAGTTCCAAGGTTATACTAAGTGTAGAAGGGAGTGGCCTGGTCCTAACCATTACAGGGTGAAGATATAAACGGTAAAGGAAGGTATAGTTTGGATGAGGCCACAAGAAGGGGCAAATGACACCATCAGAAACATGCGCAGGAGAGGGGCAGTTACTGGGTTTCTGGGCTGCTTAGTCCCTGGCTTGGGAGGAAGGATAGGGAAGATGGATGGGGCTCATTGGCATTGATGATGTCCACGAATTCGGGCTTGAGGGAAGCATCACCCACGAGGAAGCCATCCACCTCAGGCTGGCTGCCCAGCTCCTTGCAGCTTGCCCCGATCACAGAGCCTCCATAAATGATACGGGTGCTCTGAGCCACCGCATCAGAGACGTTGGACTTAAGCCATTCTTGGAGCTTCTCCTGTACTTTCTGGGCCTGCTAGGGTGGTACAGTCTTGCTGGTACCAATGGCCCACGTGGGCTCATAGGCCAGGATGACCTTGCTCCAGTCCTTCACATTATCTGTGATGACCTTCTTCTACTCGAAAACAAACTTCTCAATGATGCCACTTCCCTTTCAGCTAGCTTCTCCCCAGTGCAAGCGATTACTCTGAGTCCCTCTGCCATAGCATGGGTCACTTTCTGCTCAATCAGCTCATCTGACTCCCCAAAGACATGCCACTGTCTGAGTGCCCCAGGACCCCAGACTGGCTTCGCAGTCTTTGATCATGCCAGGGGTGATCTCTGCAGTAAAGGCCCCGTTAGTTACTTTGTAGCAGTTCTGCACAGTCACAGCAATCTTCGGCTCTGGCTTCTGGGGCAAAGTCGATAGAGGCAGCGGGGGTAGCGCAAACCACCTCAGTGTCGGCCGGCACCTTGGCCGCTATCAGAATGCCGGTGAGCTCCACCACTCTTCTTCCGTCCGTTCATCTTCCAGTTCCCCCATAAAGAACTTCCTGGAGGGCGCCATGGCGCTGGAGCTGAGGCGCTGTAAGTCAGTGTCAGCCTTCTGTGATTTTCTAGGCTGGGGATTATAGGTTTTATGATATTCTAAAAGGAATCATGTTAAAAAAATGTAAGAACCTGTGTTGTAAGATTAGTATGGACAAAAGTTTAAGGTTCGTTTCTCTTGAAAAATTGATTTGCTTCCTCATAGCAGATACTAAAAATTTATTACACATCACAGGTTTCTTGATTCTTAGCCACTAGGAAGCTCAGAGTTCACCTAATGCTTATTCATAATAACCATATTTGTCTTTAAGTCTGGCTTATTTTCTTCCTTTTCACACTCTCTTTTTTTGAATTCTTTTAAATTCTTATTCTATAGAATATATGTAGCGTTTTATAGGCATCTGCTATTTTAACCTGCTCTAATACATGAATAATAATGATCAGTCTTGACATGTTTTACATTTTAGAACCTTAAATTATAAAGAAAAAAGAATATTATATCTTAATCTATATACTAATTAAAAAATACATTTTTAAATTGTCTGTCTGAGCTTGGTTGGAAGACTAATTGTAAACCAAACATGACAGGCTGCTTGATAGAATTGTAATTAATGAATGTTGGCCAGAAACCTCCTCTAGCTACTTCCTTACTTGGTTCCCATTTTGCTTCTCTGGCTCTCATGCTGGTTGGTGCTGTCTCTTCTGCCTCTTACCTTGTTTATCCCATTGCTTTTCAATTCTAACTGTGCACATCTTTGCTAGAGAATTTGACGCTAGCTCCCTGCACTTTTCCCTCATTTGTGGGTTTGTACACATGTGTAGCGTTCATTCTGTTTTCCTCCAAATCTGCAAAGCGAGGCAGGAAAGTGCCTTCAGTTGGGCCTTTCTTTACTCTACCTGAATGAGACCCAGGTGCAGTAGAGGAGAAATACGAAGTGTAGAGAAAACAATCAAGACAAAGAAAAAGAGGAGACACATTAGTTTAAAATGTGATTTAAAAAGGCAGGTGAATTTTTAATAAACATCAGAAAAGAAGATGTTTATTAAACAAATGACCCCAAAGGCGAAAATAAAAGAAATAAGCTAATGTTTAAGGAAAACAAGTAAAGTGAGAATGTGTGAGAAACCATAGAGGATAAGAAAGGATTTACTAGTAGACAGATAATAGTATGCATTAGCCGAGGGAAGATTGGATATGGATATTGTGCTCAGTATGGAAATAAGTCAGACAAATATGGGCATGCCAGAAAGTTCATGATTCTGTGCTTATATTATTTTAATTATATTTTCAAAATCCCTGGAGCTTTTGCTCCTTTACGATTGGGTCTGTAGTGTAGAAAATGAAATTCTAATCATTGTCATTGAAAGTGAATTAAGCCCATTTCTTTCCTCATTCTACTTAATTTATATCAACCAAATTATCTATTACACTTTGGTGTTGTGTATCTTTCTCAATGTAAAAAGAAAGCTATGCACAAAAATATAGACACCTATTGTACAGGCAGTGGAACCAAGTAAGAGACTTTGGGGACCTAAAATTGAGTTTGTTAAAGCAACTTAATAGTAATATAAAATCTTTTACATTTGCTAATGGGAAATTGGCTGTACAGGCATTTTAAAGGTGGTAAAACTAAAGACTTCTGTAGGGAATTAGAGTAAGTTAATGGCTTTGCTTGGCTGAGTGATTAAGAAAGTCTACAAAGAAAGCACTGATACATTTGGGTGTGCCTGACATTCTCCATTAGGACAAACCTGAAATATGTGTTTTTTTGCTGATATTCAAAGAAATACTTGATATTCAAAAAATACTATGTTAATAATACTAAAAGTAACTTTTTTTCCATTGGCATGCTCACATGTACAATATGAAATTGCTTTTTGAGGAGTTAAAGGAATACATAATTGAACTCGGATTAGAGAAGGTTTATATGTTTCTGCACAGTTCCAATGTTGACATAGGACAGTGCTCATTGAATTTGCTCAATATATCTGTACATTTACATTTACAGTTAAGTACATTGATATCTATGCTTTAACATTATTTTACTTGTTTAATGAATAAAGTATTTTGTTTTTCCTTTTCAACAGAATATTACCACCTTGTTTGACTTTGAAAGTCACTTCCCAGAAGCTAATTTTCTCAAATGCAAGGGAAGACTATCTCCTAGGAATCTTTGCTCAACAGTTTTGGGATGATATCTCAAAAAGGATTTTGTTTTACCATTTCTATCACATCATTGTACACTGACAGATCATTGAGCACACTTGGGTGATTCAATTTGGTACAGAGGATATTATGAGAAAAATGATCCCAAATTATTTTTCAAACTGATGTTTTTTTGTTATCCATGTGACATTATATTTTACCAACTTTTGTTTGCTATAATTTTGTACCACAGTACAGAAATAGGGGTATAAATAATGAATATTTTAGTTTGATCCAGCAGTAAGTAAGTGTATTTGCTGAGGGCAACCCAAGTAATTGGCTCACTGCATTCCTGAAGCTTATCTTATCAAACAGATATCAGACACTGCTGAAAGATGGAGGTGGGGGGAACTATCCCTGTTACTCAAGGATTTGTCATAGAAAGAGGCTTTGTCTAAGCAAAGAAGGAAACTGTCATTTCTTCTTAAGTTGCTGATCTAGTTTAAGAAACAAAGTATATTTGCTCAAACTTATTTTTTTAAAAAGTGCAGGCAACTCTCCCACTGTTTGTTCCTTTTCTGTCCAGACATTTTTCCTAGAATGGAAAACTGAAATTAAATCACTTTTAATGGAACTTAGGGTAATGGTGATTAAGAAAGGGAGCCAGATGAAGAGAAAGAAAATAGATAGCATTACAGGATGGAGGACAAGAAGGATAAGAATAGGGAGAAGGCAATACTTAAATTTCTGTTATAAAAGGAAAGTAGCAAGTGTTAAACAATCTCTCTCTACTGTAAATAGAAACCATAGAAACAGACATTCACCTGCTGTGTATTTATTTGTGGGTAGTTGTTGCAACAACTGAGTACTTGTTAGCCAGCAACGTTGAAAAAAAAATGAGTACAGTAGTGATTAAGGAAAACATTTAAGAATTAACTCTACTAATAAGCCAATGAGTTGATAGTTTGATTTTAAGGAATAGCTGCATAAAGCGTATGACAATTTTCCTTGCTTCTTCATTTTTTGATTTAGGCATTGGTTATATTTAATCCAAATTTATTACCTATCATGTGCTAATACTTTGCTAGTGAGTTATATTAGCAGATTATAACTTTGAAACAGAATTTTCATTCAATGTTATTATGTAGAGAGTTTCTGAATGTGTGTTTTTGATGGATATGTAGGTGTGAGTAATGGTTGTAGTTACATTGGGAAAGAATAAGACTTAGAAATTTTATAGTGTGGATGATTAAGCATTCTGTGAGGTCAACTGAAGTTGGATATTTGTGTATTGATTTCTTAGAACAATTTTTGACCTCTCTTAAAGTCACCACTATAACTTAACTTCTGATTAGTACTGATTAGTAAAGAATTAAATTATTTGTCAGAACTAAATTCTTCTTGGAAGGCCAAGCAGCAGCAAACAAAATCAGTATTCTTAACTCTTAAAAACAACTCTTGACTCTACTTCTCCTCTGATTACTGCAGAATCTCTACAGCAAAATTCTGAAAAAGTTGCCTATACTCAGTGTCCTTTTTTTTTCTTCTCTCTCTGGTCCCCCACACCACAATTTAAAAATTTTTATTATAAAAAAGTTCAAACATAGAAAAAGATAGAGAACAGTACCACCAGGTGCCATTACTCAACTTCAACAATTCTCAACATATGGCAATCTTATCCCATCCTTATATTAATATTTCTTCTTCCCACCCAATCTCTACCCACTATGGTGTTATTTTGAATCACATCCTAGACATCATATAATTCTATCTGTAAATCCTTTTGTAAGTGTATCTAAAATACATGAAATAATCTTAATAAACAAACGTAATTATAAAACAATCACCCCTAAAAAGTAAAAAAAATACCCTAATATTACCAAGTATCCAGTATAAAACTTCTCACAGTTTTATAGTTTGTTTTTTATGATTTGTTTGAATCCAGATTTTTGTGGGTATA
This sequence comes from Papio anubis, assembly GCF_008728515.1. Lineage (NCBI taxonomy): Eukaryota > Metazoa > Chordata > Mammalia > Primates > Cercopithecidae > Papio > Papio anubis. The sequence goes on from NC_044981.1 coordinate 147,127,148, forward strand.
TCTTGTTGTTGCTTGTTCATCCACATAAAGTCCATTTGTTCTAATTGGTTGATTTGTCTCTTTTAATCTCGTTTAATATGGATCTTCTCTCTGCGTTAGTTTCCTTGCAATTTATTTCCTTTGCCTCTGGAGTTTCCCACAATCTGAATTTGCTGACTCATTCTCTCTTGAACACACTGCAGTTAGACTATTCTTACTACTCTGGGAAGCTGCTCTTATCAAAAGTCACCAAGGAAATTTCACATTGTAATACCTGTTGGTCAGTTTTTAGTCCTCATTTTAGTTATCTACATTATTCTTGATGTATAATAATTATACATATTTATGGTATACATGTGATATTTTGATTGATGCATACAATATGTAATGATCAAATCAGGGTAATTGGGATATCCATCACCTCACTGATCGATTCTCCGTGTTGGGAACATTCCAAATTCTCTCTTCTAGGTATTTTGAAATATGTAATTACTGTTAAGTATAGACATCATACTGTGCTATTAAACATTAGAACTTATTCCTTCTGTCTAACTGTATGTTTTTACCCAATAAACCTCTGTTCATACCCTTCCCCACTACTCTTCCCGGTCTCTGGTAACCACTGCCAACATTGTTTACCACTTGATAACTCATTGTCTTTAATAAACTTTCTTTAATTGATCTCCAGTACAGCTGATCTCCAGGTTTCCTTCTATACCACTGGCTGAGACATTTTTTGCTATTTCTTTCTGTTTTACTAGTAAATGTCAGAGTGCCCCAGAGTTCAAACTCTGGTTCTCCCCTCTCTCTGTCCTCACTTTCTTGATCATCTCATTCAATTTGAGACATGTATACTCAATGATCTACTTGACATTGCCATATGCAAATGGAAGTTTTCAAATTCCAGACATTTCCAATAACTCTCAAACTGAGCTCTTACATTCATTCCATGACCCAGTCCCACAAAGTTTCCCCCAGCTCTGTCAACAGCAAATATCCTCCATTTGCTCTGGTCAAATACCTCGGAATCATTCTGATTTCCATTTTCTTTTCATGCCTCATTTCCAGACACATTGCTTTGCCTCTTCCTTCGGCAGTGTCCACAAATGAACCGTCTCTCACCAGCTCCTGTCCCCATCTGGTCCAACCCACTTTGAACTTTCAATCTGGCTTAGAGTGATAGTTTCTGTAACCCTTACCTTAAATACAGACTATGCTCAACCCAGCAGGCAGAGTGACCCCATTAAAATGCCAAAAAATTAAAATTACTTCTCTGTTCAAAATCCTCCAGCAGTTTTCTATCTGACTTAGAGCTGAATTCTGAGTCTCCTTGCAGGGACTTCCAAGGCCCTAATTATCTCTCATTTACACCATCACTTCTCTGACTTAATTCCTCATTTCTTTTTCCTTGGCTTTTTCCACTTCTGCCACAGGACTTTTATGGGGCAGAAAAGTAGACACCAAGTTGAAAAATGATTTTTATAAAATTTGTTTAGACCCTAGATTTTAAACTTTATTGTTCAATAAATTTGTACAAAATAAAGAGAAAAATAACTGGCTCAATTAGAATTTAAAAGCTGAAGAACTGTTCTCATAGGTGTAATACCTTGCTCTATCCTGAACCACTGATCTATGGGCTTAGGCCAAATTATCGTTAAGTAATTTACTTTTATATTAAAGGGAAAATGTCTTTTTTTGGTCCATGTATATGTACATTTATCCTGAGGATATTGGTGAACATAGCCAGTTTCAAAGTCTATTGGTATTGTGGGAATGGCTATTATTCTTACTTAGATATTTGAATTGAAATGTAACCTTTTAATTAACTTGTGCTGATGTTTCATCTCTGCCTGGCAGTTCAAATTGATTCTTATTAATAAGTGGCTGCCTGTGTTCCATCATACAGCATGGAGAACACAGTCTTTCTTGCTCAAGGATGCCGAGTGCAAAAAGGACAATCTGAGAGGTGAAAATAGTCTCTAGTATTTCTAAAAATGCCAACAAAAGGCTATGTTATTAATAAACAGATTTCTAGATTTCAGTCCTAGGCATTTCCACAACCCTCGATTGCATTTGTTTTTCTCTTATTTCCGTGTTTTTTAAATTTTTATTTTTATTTTTGCTTATCACAGGCAAGAATTCCATTTATGTCTGCAAAGAAGAATTTTTTTTCAATGAATTCAATGCAATATATACACACCTAAAAAAAAGCTGTAAACATGGAAAAACAATGTGAATCAATTCTGCGGTGCTATTACATAAAATTACTCTCTGTATCTCAAAGGTGTTTCTCCCTCCCTCAAGAAATTAAACATAGCCATGAAATATAAATGAATATATGTTTGCGATAATGCTACTTGACATTTTAGTTATAATTAACAGAACTTCCAATATTAACCAACATTAATTAACAATATAAAGTGTTTAAACATGGATCGTAATAACAATGCTGAGTGGATTATGCACATTCATCAATACACCTCATGTTTATTAAATATTTCTCTTCAAATTCTGTATTATTAAGCAAACTTATTAAACCTGCCATGTGAATCTTGATTTTTTTCTATACTTTTTCTCTAATGATCACTCCTTCCTTAGGATATCGTGGTGTTGGAGATAGGCTGCATGTTTGCCCCTTTTTCTCTTAGATGTTGATCTTTTCTTATTTACATGTAAGAGAACATTGTAAAGAAAGCATCTCTTTTTTCTGACGTGTTGTAGATAATGTTTTTCAGTTTTAGCTTGCCTTTTGTCTTTTATTATTTTTTTTTTGCTACACAAAATTTTAAAGTATTTCTATAAGGTTGTCTATTAGTCTTTTACTTTATGATTTTTACCTGTGTTGATTTTATCAGAAAAAATTTATTGTCTTCCGTGTGCTCCATATGTGGAAGAATCTGAGAAATGATATACAGTTCCTGACACTGTAGGCCTTAGAATACAGTGAGGGATTCATTTTATTAGGAAGGAACCTTATGTTGGAAATTTTTCTACAGCTTCCTCTTGTGTATATTTTGGATATGAATTTAGTTATAATTTCAGAATTATGGTGATGGTTTGTTAGAATGAAGTAATGATAAATCATTGTCTGTAAGTCTGGGAAAATATTTTAGGAATTTAAAAATATCTGAGAGCTTGGGACAGTTTTCATGTGAATGATCATATTGTTTCTCAAAATAAATTTTATTCCTAATCTATTGTTTCATATTTCACAGGTAAGTTGGTTAAAGATAACCAAGTCATGGTGTATTTTTATAACACTTTCATCTTTTAAGAAACAAATGGACAGAAACCTAACCGAATCTATTTCTAGCTGATCTTAATGTAATTTTGATGTCAGACTTGGAGGTCATATGGCTTTGTGGGAGTCCATGGACTCTAATTCTGATTGGCTTAGACATACACAGATCCATTGAGTTTACTTCTTACTCCAAATTGGGGTGATATGGAGTTTGGAGCATAAATTAAAATTATTGTTCTGAATGTGTACTCGTTTCTCTGCCATCCAAATTGTTCAATGTCCAGTTTAAACCTAACTTCCTGCATGACATCTCTTCTCAACCATTAGAGCTAGATGTGATTTTCCTCCTCTCTGAAATTCACTGACGTATTTTTGGCACAAAGTAATAAGTTGTGTTATAATGACATTTTTGAATGTTACTAAAATATATTTTTCAGGCGATATATGTATAAGAAATTTATTATACAAAAGTAAAATAGCTTAGTTTGCATATGCACATGTTTTCTGCATGAAAGTAATCAGTGTACATATTCTGCTTTTATACTTCTATGCATTTTAAGGTGCTACCAAGTCCTCAGATTAATTTTTCTAATTTTCATATTTCTGTCAGTGAATGAATCATAATTTATTTAACCCTCATCTTAACAGTTAGCATTTAGACTTTCTTACACTTTTTATTTTTCTAATGTTTTGAATAGCATAGCAACAAATTTCCTTCCATATAAAGATATGTCCATGTTTTACATGATTTCTTAAGGATAGAGTCCAAGAATCTGAATTACTGAGCCAAAGGATGAATGATTTAAGGCTCTTACTGCTTATTGCCAAATATGTTTGTAAAGGATCTTACTGACCCCACAGGTTAAGGACTTAGTCCCACAAGAGTGTCCTCTACTGCAGATACCAGCTACAATCCCCAGGTTGTGACCTATGCTTCTGACCAACTAGCTATAAATTGGGTGCTTCCCATGACCCACTCTTGGGGTTTAATTAGTTTGCTTGAGTGACTCACAGAACTCAGGGAAACACGTTTACCAATGTATTCCAAAGGACATTGTAAAGGATACAGATGAACAGTGTGATGAAAGAGATTCACAGGGTGAGGTATGGGCAAAGCAGTGGAGGGTTTCCACACTCTCCCAAATGCACTACCCTCCAGACACATCCACATGTTCAGGGATTTTTTTTATGGAAGGTTTATCACTTGGGTATGATCAATTATTGGGTCTCCAGCTCTTCTCTCCTCATGGCTTGTTCTTTCTGGTGACCAGCCCTGATCCAGGAGCCCACCCTGAGTCACCCCATTAGAACAAAAGATTCTACACCCAGGAAATTCCAAAGGATTAGGAACTTTGTGTCAGGAGTTGGGGTCGAGGACCAAATATTAAAACAAAAGATGCACCTAGCACTCCTATCACTCAGAAAATGATAAGAGTTTTAGGAGTTCTCTGCCAGGAACTGGGCCAGACACCAAATATGTATTTCTTATTACATCACAATATCACAGTTTCCAAGGTAGGGGCTATGCAACATAATATGAGAAGATTGTCTGCTAAGGTACAAAGACATTCAAGCCACAAGTTACTTGAATACAAATTAATGGTACAGATACTGCGAGTGAACAGAATCCATAAACAGCACCACTTGGGAAATGATTTGGGCTGAGTTCTCGGATTCCCTGAAGTAAGTTGGCAATACCGTGAGTAGTCAGGCATACTGGACCAAGGGAAACAGCATTTTATGGGACATCTGAGGGATCATCCTCTCCTCTTTACCCCTGTCCCCCACTAAGGATCAAAAAGAAATTATTTGAGAGGGTCTGAACTGTGGAGTGGCTGGCTCATTATAATCTCAAACTCTGTTCTACTATGAAGCCAGGAAAACACCTGGCCTCATAGTTTCAGATACCAACTCTATACCACAGAAATATGGATTATACTTTCTTCTGAGGGGGTCTGTGGCTCATAAATAAACACTGATCATTATAGGCCATGAACAAATTCAATTTCAAAGAGTAAGAATTTATACAGTACTTATTGAGATGGCTAGAAAATAGGATCTGGAATTAATAAACTAAAACAAACAAAAATACCAAATAATTGGAAAATAAAGTTTTCCCTAAAAATCAGGCTAAAAAAGGAATTATGGACACAATATCAGAGTATTTTGATTTTTAGATAGATGATGAATGAAAGAATCTTTAGATAGGAAACGGGGTGACTGACAGATCTGGATTTGTATTCTAGCACTGTGGCTTGCTACTTTGACCTCAGAAAAGGCTTAAAGCATCTCAGTTACCTTGTGTAGAATAATTAATGTAAATAATTTGCACAGTGCCTGGCCCTTACCTTATGCAATAAAACAATATTGAATTAAATTGATGATTTAGGAAGCTTTTATTCTGAAGAACAAAAAGAGAATAAAAAAAGAAAGTGAATTTGGTATGAATCACTACTACACAAGCAGTACCTAAATAGGTGCTCGATAAATGTGTGTAAAATAAATAAGAGAATATTGAACTTAAACCTTAACACTGTAGTATCTCTCATAGCACTTAATCCATTGCATCATGATCATCTGAGCATGATTTTAGGCCCTGGGGATACAGCAGTGTGCAAAACAGACAAAAATCCCTATTTTCAAGTTGTTTAATTCTAGTGGGGAGGCAGACAATAAACAAAACAAAGAAGTAAGTTATAGACTACATTAGAAGATGCAAAGAATTTTTGAGAAAATTAGAAGGAGAAATAGGCAGTGTGAGATGAGTGGTGTCACTATTTTAAATGGGATAGTTAGGGAAGATCTCACAGAGGTGGCCAATTGAAGGATCTAGTGAAGAGCGTTCCAGGCAGAGGAAAGAGAAGGCGCCAAGTCCCTGAGGAAGGAGCTTGCTAACTGTGCCCAGGAACATGGAGGAGCTTGGTGTGGCTGGAGCAGAGTGAGCAAAACAGAGTGGCAGGTCCCACATCTCAACTGTGTGCTCAGTGAGGGCAGGAACTGGAAGTTTCCTCTCTCCTTCCAATGATTAGCATGAGGCTAAGCATTGTAGGATTCACAACATAAATGTTCTCTACCTAAATATATTGATACGTGAATTACCGAATGCTATAAGTTGAAGTATGTCCCCCCAAAGTCTTTATATGGAAGTCCCCAACTGCTTTTACCCTCAGAATGTGACCTAATTTGGAATAGAGACATTGCGGATCCAGTTAGGAGGAGACCATACAGGCATAGGATGGAGCCCTAATATGTACTTATAAAAAGGGGAAATTTGGAGACTCAGACATACACACAGGAAGAATGCCATGTGAATGTGAGGTAGAGATTGGGGTGATACATCTACAAATTAAGGGATGCCAAAGACTGCCAACAAAACACCAGAAGCTAGGAGAGAGCCATGGAATAGATTCTCCCTCACTAACTGCAAAAGGAGCCAACAGGCTGACATGTTGGCCTCAGACTTGTAAACTTGAGAGCTGTAGGAGGATACATTTCTATTAAGCTAACCCATTTGTAGTGCTTTGTTACAGCAGCTACTAGCTAACTAATACACTGAATGAATGTTTTCTTTTGCCTAGACTCTTTGCCTAGACGGATTCCACACCCTATGTTAAGAAAAAAAAAATCCAATTTTTAAATAATTAAAAGACTGAAATTTTATTGGATAAAAATGTGATTAGTCAAGGAACATATGTGGAAAATGTAAATTTGTTGGTATAGGAAATTTTAAAAAATAAACTGTGATTTCCTGTTGGAAAAATTAATGATGGTACTGAGTAGTGACAAAGGTTTTGTGACAATATAGTCAGTTAACATCAGAACTGAGTTAAATTGTAGAACAACTGGTTGGTGTCTGCTGGTGAATTGCTTGGTGTGTGGGGAAAACCTCCTACACATCTGGTATCAGAAGTGGTGTATTTTATTGAGTGTTGACTGTGCAGTAAGAGGAGTCAGTTTCCACCTACCATATAGACACTTATTGTGAGCATTTTAATGACTCAGTTTTCTTTTCCTGTAGATACTGGATGACTTCTCCTCTGAACCCTGACTTTGTCTCTGAACAGTTCCTCACTTCCCTTTGGCCAGCATCTCTAACTGACCTGTCCACTCCTGTATATCAGCTTTTTGTTTTTTTAAACTCAAAGCTCATGTTTCATTTTGCATTTTTCTTTTAATATCTTTTATCATATACTTTCTAATCATATCATTTTTTCTTCTTTAAGCCCTTTTATAATTTTTATTTATTGAATCTGTTGTAGACATATAGGACTGGATTACAAATGTTCTGTTTTCCCTTTTACTTTCGAATAGTTCTTACTTTATGCTATATTTATTTATCCTATTTTGCACATACTAACATATTTGTGAATTATGAACTATCAATTATAATGACCTTTTACAATTTGATACTTTTAGAAAAACTCCAAACCCCAATTTTTCTAAATTTACATTGTTGTGCCTAGTTTTAAAAAAGTTAAATTGATAAAAATTTATCTAGCACTGTACTTTGATAATTTCTGTATCTTTTCACCTTTGGTGCCTTGATAAGAAATATACACTCAGATTCAATTTTTTAAACCAATCTTAAATTCTATGACTTGATGGGCACATTTGGGCCACTTATATTCACTATTACAAGTATTTTCATCTGTCAACCTATTTGACAGTTTAAAAAATTATGGTGTCTTGTCTCTTTTCTGTTAAGACTCTTTATTTGCGACTATGTTTTTGTTTTGTTCTAGTAGTATAATGGGAGGAAGTTATTTCATGTTAAAGAACAACAGTTTGAACATTGTTGGATGATTTAAATATGCTCTCTCATTAGCCCTCACAATCACTAGGTGAAGTAATTAGTAACAATTACTTTCAACTCATTTAACAGTTTTCCAACACATCTAACATATCTTTCCTAATGCATTTAACAGTTTCAGATGGCCCACAGGCAACTCTTTAAGACCTCATCCTGTTCCTGTGCGTGCCAAGTTATACATAAAGCAATAGCCAGTACTTCAGAGATTTATTATAAATTCCTTATCATTTCTACCCTACTTTATACCTTATTCCTTGCCCAATTTTGACACATCTTTCTTCACTATTCAGTTTGCCCCGTTTTGGTATTCAGCTGATGACATCTCCAGGTGCTGGTTACTTGCATCATTCACTGATGCTGCATTTCCTTCCTTCTGGTAAATTCTTTGTAGAATTAATAAGTCACCTTTTGGCTTCTCAAAGCGTTTCCTTGTGGACAAAGCAAACAGCTCTCTCTAACTTGGATCCCAAAGAATTTTATTTTATTTTTTATCATCAGTAAAAAAAAACAAAAGCGAATGGTGGGTGGGTGGGTGTGTTATGCATGTCTTTCCTTCCTTCCTCCCCTCCCCCTCCCTCCCTCCCTCCCTTCCTTCCTTCCTTCCTTGTTTAACTTATCATGGTTTTCTATCGTAAGTCATACTTTTGGTGTCAAGTCTAGGAACTCTTTGCCTAGCTGGAGATCCTGAAGGCTTTTTTCTTGCTTTTTACATTAGTACAATTTGATTAGAGAATTATTTGCTGCACACTTCTCAACTGAAATCAGAAGTCTTGATTCCAAAGTTCGAAACTATGTAAATGAACAAATGGATGGCAGACTAACCATAGTCTATACAGCTAGAGTCTTTCCTTTTAAAAAATATTTTTATGGCATTTAGCATTATAGAAACACAAAATTCCTCTTCTGTGGGTACTGTCATGAAGGAGGGAGGAGCATGAAAAGATAGGGCCACTGTTCTCTGTGCTTTATTGAGTTATTGGTAGATTACTTTATAGAGTTATTGGTAGAATCCAATTGAAATGTCAAGGAGATATTAAGGTGCTGAAATTGTTTCCATTCAATTCTACTTTACTCTTCGAAATAACCCTGTGAAGAATGTACTATTAATACCCCCTTTTTAACAGATGAGGAAACTGAGGCCAGAGGCCATGCAACATGTGGAACATACTCCTTTACAGTGAGTAAATGGCGAACTTTGGATTCAACATAAACAGAGAACTATAGCTTGTTTTCCTAACACTGTTTATCATTCTGTACTATGGAACCAATGACAGATAACTCATATTATTAACAGAGGATTATAACACACAAATGTAAGTAATAGGAAGGACATTGTTAAGAAATAGGCTATAACAAATAAAGATATAACCACATATGTTGGGTGCTTTTAGGTCTTCTAATAAGTCTAGCTTTGTAAAAGGTCAAAATGACAAGAGTGTGGTTTCAAGCTTTATCATTTCTAGAAAAGACTTATTTAATTTGAAAATATATTTATGGTCTAGGTGTAAGTTCATGATGATTTCACCATTAGTGGCAAGAATTTCCTTTTACTGCTGAAATTCAATAGAATATTTCATAAATACAGAGTAGATTCCTTATTTTAAGATTTAAGATTTTAAGATAAAATTTTAGTCATTTTTTGAATAAAGTGAAAGCAAGCAGTACATTTTTGTTGACTTTTCAATCTGAATATCTTTTCCAAAAACCTCAGCTAATTGGGAGCATAATTTTTATAACAAATATTGCCAATTAGATATTTACTTTCTTGATTCCAGGATTTAAGCTTCATCCAGCTGGTCTTCTGCAATGTGTGGCTATCTCTACATCTTTCTAAACAAAGAAGCAATGGCAGTCTATGTGATATCTTTTGACAGATCTTCTGGGGCCTCACTAATTCTAATTTCTTCCTTTCATGGGGCCTGCAATTCTTTCTATTCTTTGCTTTAAAGCCCTCTCTCCAGAGACCTTTTTTAAAAAGATAAGTATCTTATCAGGAAAGCAGATATTCTCCCCAAGCAACTCACTGTCATTTCTATACCCTCCTTGATGGTAAGGAAGCAGGAGTCAGGAAAGTTATATTCACATGGGTCAGTCTAGTGTGTGTGTGTGTGTGTGTGTGTGTGTGTGTGTGTGTGTGTATGTGTAGGTTCTCAGGATTCTATAGCAGCAGATAAAAACTTTATGAAAAGATTTCTGTGATCAAACTTTTCAATGGAATTTTTTTTTCAAAAGTCAACCTACTTATTTTCAAGTGTAACTAAGAAAATATTAGGGCTATAAAATTAAATGTAGCTTTGAAAAATTATTTTTTCTTAAGTACAGTTTACCCACAGTAAAATAAACAGATTTTAAGCTTACATTTCAATGGAATTTGATAAATGTATATCAAGTGACATAACAATAATGATGTAAAACATTTCTTGGTTATATAGATGAGAGGTTTCTATGTTGCCCAGGCTGGCTTCCAACGCTTAAGCCTCGCCTCCTTATGCACTAGGACAACAGGCCTGAGCCACTGTGGCTCCCAATGTAGAACATTTCTATTACCTCAGGAAATTCCATATCCCTTTCAGATACTCTCCCTTTCCCTGTCCCTGTGATTCCATCACCATAGCTTAGTTTTGCCTATGCTGGCCCTTCATATAAATGCAATCATATATCTATTTTCTGTGACTTGCTTGTTTGGCTTGACATAATGGTTTTGAGGCTCAGTCATATTGTTGTATGTATCATTAGTTTGCTGCTTTTTGGTTCTGAGTACTAGTTCACTATATGACTATATTGTAATTTGTTTCTTCATTCTCCTGTTGATGAACATTTTGGCTGCTTCCCATTTTTGTCTATTACAAATAAAACTCATATTAACATTTTTGTGCAAGTCTACTTGTGGACGTATGCTTTCATTTTTCTTAAGTAAATACCCAAGAGTGGAATTCCTGCGTCATAGGGTCAATGTATGTTTGACTTTATAATATATTGCCAAATATTTCTCCAAAGGCCTTGTACTATTTTGACTTTACATATGAGAGATGCTCCACATCCTTGCCAATACTTGCTATTGTTAGTCTTTTTGTTAGCCATTCTATTTGTGATGAAATGCCATCTCATGTTGGTTTTAATTTGCATTTCCTTGATGACTAATGATGTTGAGCACATTTTCCTGTCCTTACTGGCCAGCTTCATATCTCCTTTTGTGAAGTGTCTCTTTAAGTCTTCTGCCCATTTAAAAATTCAACATCTGGACATACTTGCAGTTTGTTTCTGTTGACTGCTTTTTTGCCTGAGTATGGGTTACTCTTCAGTTTCTTTGCTATGCTGCTATTTTTGTGATTGGACATAGGACATTGTTGTTGTTACTCTAGATTCTGTCACATTCTTGAAAATTACTGTTTTTTTGTTTTATTAGATAATTAAGTTGCCTGAATCTAACTGCAGACTTTGTCTGCATCAATGTATATATAACTGCTTGTAGCTCTTGTCTGTTCTTAGTTTACCGTTGCGTATGATGTTAGGCGAAGGGTATATTGTTGCCCCTTTTCAGAATGAGGAAGTTTTCTTCTGTTTCAACTTCACTAAGTGTTTTTGTTTTTAAATCATGAATAGATGTTGAATTTTTCAAAACTATTTTTCTGCATCTATTGAGCTGCTGATTATATAGTTTTTCTTTTTTTAATTCATCAACATGGTCAATTACAACTGATTTTCAAGTAGAAAAATCAACCTTCTAAATGGGATAAATCCCATTTTGTTGTGAAGTATTTTTGATGAATTTGATTTACCAGTATATTTTAAGGATTTTCGAATCAGTGTTCAGGAGAGGTATTCATCTGTAGTTTCCTTTTCTTGGAAAAAGATGATTGCCTATGATTTTGGTATCAGGGTAACTCTGGGTGTCATAAAACAAATTGGAAAACATTTTTTATTTCTGTATTTTCTGAAAGAGTTTATATGTAAAACTGACATTATTTCTTCCTTAAATTTTGGTAGAATTCACTTGTGAAGCCCTGAGGGCATGGAGTTTTCTTTGTGTGAAACTTTTAAATTATGAATGTAATTTCTTTAAAAAATATAGGGTTATTAATATTTTCTGTTTCTTCTTGTGTTATTTTGGGTACTATATATTTATTGGGGAACCTGTCAATTTCATCTTAGTTGTCAAATTTATTATCATACAGTTGTTAACAATATTTCTTTATTATTATTTTAATATCTGAGAACCTGTGATGGTCTCCTCTTTAATTGCTGATATTGATAAATTATTTTTTATTTTTTTCTTGAACAGCCTTGTTAGAGGCTTATGACTTTTATTAATCTTTCCAAAAATATCAATTTTTATCTTTATGCGTTCTTCCCATTGTTTGGTTTTCCTTTGACCATTTTTTACTGTTCTCTTTACTATTTGTTTCCTTCTATGTCTTTTAGGTTTACTTTGTTCTTTTTTCAAAACATGAATTGAAAGGGAGTATATGGCTTTGAAAAAGCAATAGAGAGATTTGCATTAGGGCATGCTAAGAAATTTTATGTTGAACAGATTTCTTAATCATCTTATTTTTGTTATCAAGAGATTTTAAAGTGACATGACCTTTGCTGTAAATTTAATTTTAGATAATTACATACAATGGGCATGAAGACTGCAGGCAGCATAAAGAAATCATAAGGCAGAAAATTCTTGCTCTCTACTTGTCAAGCCAAACTCCTATTAATAGCACTGTAATTTGAAGGTGGAAGTATAGTTATGTATTCCAGGCAATTATACTGTATCGGTCTTTTTACTCATAACCTTTGAATGATCAGCCATTATATGTGAAATTTTGTCTGCACCATTTGACATATTGATCATATATGTCAATTATGAAACATCTCCTCATGATACTTTTCTCTTAAAATATATTTCTCCAATTATCTGACATCAAAATGATGTATGGCATGCTCAGGAAGCTTATATTTTGTGACCCTTCCTTTCTGTTTATACTGATCTATGTTTGTGTTTTTCCAACTATAATGTAAACTTGTAAGCAAGCATGGTCTTCTGTGTGGTTTTTTTTTTTCTTCAGCTTATAGTAGGCCTCCATAAATATTTATTTATTTTCAATATATTTTAAAAATGTTTCTCAGCATTTAAAACATTTATAATTCATCTTTTTAGTTTCTAAAGAACAGAAAGAACTTGATTTTAAAAGTTAATGGATCATAAAATATTACATTTAAAAACAAACATGAAGCCACTGAAATTTTATTAGTCCTTTTTTTCACTTCAATTTCCCAACTGAGGTTTAGAAATCAACCACAGTTTAGAAATCTGTATTCATATTAAAAGTAAACCATAAGAAATACAATTAGAAAAATGATAATTGTTGCAGCTGGATGTTGGGTAAAGTGATTATACTGTTGTCTCCACTTTGGAATATATTTGAAAAGTTTTATGGGGCAAAGTTAAAAAATACCTGTTATGAGCTCATGTATGGAAACTCAAGGAGTTGGAAAAATTGTGTCTTGTCATTGAGATTTCCTGTTTACGAAAGTATTTCTGAACACAGGTGAATCTAGAGGGCCTACAGAATATATAATTTGTAGAGGGAGCTCTCTTAAGGAAAAATAACACAAAATGATGTTTGCAAAATTTGTTGAGAAAAGGAATATTGGCCCAGCGCAGTGGCTCACGCCCATAATCCCAACACTTTGAGAGGCTGAGGTGGGTGGATCACCTGAGGTCAGGAGTTCAAACCAGCCTGGCCAACATGGTGAAACCCCATCTCTACTAAAAATACAAAATTAGCTAGATATGGTGGCGTGCGCCAGTAATCCTAGCTACTCGGGAGGCTGAGGCAGGAGAATCACTTGAACCCAGGAAGTGGAGGTTGCAGTAAGCCGAGATCATGCCATTGCACTCCAGCCTGGGTGTCCGAGCAAAACTCCAAAAAAAAAAAAAAAAAAAAGAAGAATATTGATCTAGGAGAAAAGAAGAGATCACTTTAAATTATTTAGAGAATAATAAAATATTTATGAACTGTCTTTTTATAAATTTTTTTTATGGTAGTCTTTGACTTCATTCTCTTTGGCTCTTCATGTCACAATGACTTTGTAATACTATTTTCTATAGATGGAATAAATAATAATTTGGTTTTATTTTTGAAATGTTTGATCAATTATGTTGTTGATAGTTTAGAAAAGTTTCTTTAAGATCATAATTCATTATTGATAATATCTGCAAATTTAGGATTGCTTTACTTATTTAAATATTTATTTGAATCTCATTTTGCTTTCTATTTTCAAATTTTAATCCTTATGCAACCACCAAGCCTACTTCTAAATAACAAATAGGAGTTAATGTTTAACTTCATAAACAGATATTCTGTTGTTCTACAGGAATATTTTTAGAACCTGAAGTTTGGGTCTTAATAAATCATAACTGTTGGCTTTTTCTGACCCACTCTGTAGTGTGGTATGATTTGAGGACAAGTCTATACTCCCCACTTTCTATTCTGCACATTTTTAGTGAAGTCACATGTAACTGCTTTGCATATCTGCCAACACACTGGTTCTGCTTATTATTTCTGCATGACGAATTGTGCAATTTCTTTCATTTCTAGTTCCCTTCTCCACAAAGTAGGGATTTTGAAGCCCTTGCTCTGACTATTCCCAAGAGTTGCTATGAGAATGAGTGCCATACTCTAGGTGATGGCACTCAATTATAAAGTGGAATCCAAATGTTATTCTTTTCATGATTGTTATAATTGTCATCTTCCTCACAGGACTGTGATCATCTGATTGGCTATGAGATTATTCGTTACTGGTAAAACTGGACTTGTTCTTTTGCTTTCTGTACCAAACCTTCAGTATATTCTCTCTATATTCTTGTCCTACATTTTGAAATTATTTGGCCAACTTTTTAACTTTCAAGTGGAAGACTCACATCCTCAAATAATCATTTGTTTATTCATTCAACAGTATGAATGCAAGTTTATTTAATACCAGGTGTTGTGCGAGGCTCTTGGAATTCCAGTGATAAATAAAAGATAAAGTTCCCACTCTCTTGAGCTTACATGTATAACAGGGAGTAGGAATTAATCAAATAATACCCAAAACAAAGTAAACTAAGGAAAGGGGTCTGAAGGAAAGGAACAAGGTGCTCAAAGTCATTTGATCTGGAGAGGAAGACTTTCTTACCACAAGCCCCTTGCCTTGTCATCCAAAGGAGGCATTGGAGATAAGTCAGAGGGGAGCTGGCTTGTGTAATGAACCTATTATCACTCACCTTCAGATAAATATGCTCCTCAAGCTTACTTGAGGTTCTAATTCTAAAGTTTTAGGATGTTCCTTTACTGTGCCCTCTTTCCAACAGCAGGTCTCTTCAAATATATAAGATTTTAAAATCCTTTCCTGAGTCACAATGAACAGGTCAGAGTTTATTATGCTCTGAGTATTTCAATGATTAAAAAAAATTATCCCAGGCAAAGAGCATGGTGGAAATGTCTTTGTATCACTAAAATTCTGGAAAAAAAATTTATTTAATTGCAATATGCTTATTAGTAAGGCAGTCATTGAGGCAAGGAATATTTCAGTTTCTCAAAACACTATGTAAGAGAGCAAACATTTTAGTCTAGTTCAAGACATTTATAATTTTAATAAATTGAATTATTTAAAACACAAATATAACTGGAAGGACTCTGCCTTTCACCCTTACTCCAGGGTATAGACTTGTTCTGGACCGCGAGAGGGTGCATAATTCTGTTGCTACCATCTGCTATGGATAATGGTGTGAGAGGCGCTTTGCCTAAGGATTTGAT
This sequence comes from Papio anubis, assembly GCF_008728515.1. Taxonomy (NCBI): domain Eukaryota; kingdom Metazoa; phylum Chordata; class Mammalia; order Primates; family Cercopithecidae; genus Papio; species Papio anubis. Next base: position 147,142,965 of record NC_044981.1, read on the forward strand.
GTGCTAAAGAAAATTCTATTTTCAAAGCTCTGGCTGTTCATGCTGCTGAGAATAAAGACATGGAGTAGATGGGCCTTAATTGAGCAGAACAATTTAACAAGTGCTAGGGTATGCAGAGGGAGACACGGAATCTAGTTTGGAGTAAGGGTTGGGTAGAAAATCAAACTGCTTTGCATACAGAAACATGGAGAATTTTGTTGTAAAATCCCTGGCACAGAGGAAGGAGGAAGAGGAGTGGATTCTCAGCAACCTGTTAGGGGACCCTAGGCATAAGGAAAAAAGTTTTGGGAAATTCCCTCTTCAGAGGAAAGGGCATTACATTTCAATGAACAGAAATTTCTGGTATCTGTTTGAATTTGTTTTCTACTCTGGATTGTACTTAAAGCTTTGCTCTTCACAAATTTTATACAACATTTGGATTGAATTTGTAATGTTTTGTAAGGGTTGAAAATAAAGGAAGGGTGTCCAGTGTGAGGCAGTGTGGGGCAGAGTAGACCGGAGAGAAAAAGGTGCAAGGTGGGCTATGGCAGGATGACTCATGATTTAGGAGAAGATGTTAAGAGAAAGTCCCCATCTTCCAAAAACAGCTGTGCTTTTCAAACTGCAGTACCTGGGTTACTTGCCTCCAAATTTCCTGTGGCACTTGGGAATCTACAGCATCCTGAGCTCTACCTCCGACCTTCTCAGAGTATTTGCCCTGTACACACTTCCTGGGACAGTCTTCAGAAACTGGAGTTTGAGAACTGAGGCCCTAGAGAAGGTTAATCCTTAGGTGGTGTTAAAAGAAAAACCTCAGACAAATTAAACTTAGCAGAGTTTAACTGGGCAAAGAACTATTGGCAAATCAGGTAGTCTCCTGCGCCAGAGTGTGCTCAGAGAGTCCAGCTTGTGGAAAGGGACTTATGGAGAGAAAAAGGAAAGTGATGTACAAAAATTGAAGAGAGACACAGAAACAGCTGGATTGGTTACAGCTCAGTGTTTGCCTTATTTTGAATAGGGTTTGAACAGTTGGCCACCTTCGATTGCTCAAAACTTGGTGATTGGCACAAGAGTAGGTTACAGTCTGTTTGCACATCCATTTAGGTTAGAGTTCACTGTGTACAGAGAAACCTTTAGGCTGAACTTAAAATGTGTAAGGAGGCAGCTTTCAGCTTGATTTAACAGTAACACTGCTGTGTGCTGGGGGGTAGGGAGGTGGGGGCTCTTTCTTCTGTCAGTCTACCTTTTTCCACAACAGTTCTGAGGAGTAAACTTGTAATATATTTGTGCAACTGCTTCTTCCTGTAATTCTAAGCAGGAGCAAGCAGTAAACTAATTTTCAGATTTCAGAAAAGTCCACCAGTGCAAGCAGAGCTTTCCTTTTGTTTCCTGACAAATAGTTTGTTGACACTGAAAACAAAAGATGTGTTTTCTGGCACTGTTTTGGGCTGTCTGAGAACAAGCTGCTCTGTGGAAGTGTTCAGTTTCTACTATTTCAAAGTCCAGTGGGTGGCATTTACATGGGTTTTAAACAACCTTTAGTTATTAATATTGGTGCTATTATCGATAATTATTCATGATAGTAATGCTTAGTGAGTATCTGGGTATACAGGGCTAAATTATTAAAAAGAAAGAAAGAAAGAAAAGAGAAAGGAAGGAAGGAAGGAGAAAGAAAGAGAATATGTGTGCTTGTTCTGACCTTTAGCAGACCAGGTCTCACAGCTTGACTCCCTGGGGGCACTTGCTTCATTTTAATCTCCCAAAAGCAGTAAAACTAGTACATATCTGTACATCCATGTTTGTATGTGTAGCTACACACACACAAACACACACACATCCATCCACTCATTCACATATATGTGTGTGTGTCTCTGTGTCATGTATGGATTAAGATTAGACAGTATAGTTTTCAAAATTATTTTTTATTGGTACATAATAGATGTACATATTCTCTGGGTACATGTGATAATTTCATACATTAATATAATCTGAATTGGAATTGGAATATCCATTACCTTAAATATTTCTCTTTTCTTCGTACTAGGAACATTCAAATTATTCTTTTCTAACTATTTTGAAAGGAACAATAGATAAATGTTAACTATAGTCACCCTACTCTAGAGATTGTGCTCTGCATTATACGTTTGCCAAAAGTGAAAGATAATTTCATTTAAACATTTTGATTTTTATATGAATTTAAGAGTTATCTATGAAAAAATTCTCCCTTAAACTTTCCATAATAATTGACAATATTATTTCTTTATATATATAACTATTTTCCATAAAACATTACTCTATTAAACAGATTCTTGCAATTTCTTTGGCTAAAGAACTATAGCCCCACTGAAGAGATTCTTGGAGAATAGTTGTAGCTTCTGAGTATTTTGCATTTTCATGAAATGAGTAAAGCTGATGGGCATTGTTTATTTCTACATTAGAAATAATGCTAATTAGAAATAATTGCTAATAGATATTGGGCAAACTACAGTTGAGAAATCTAGATGTTGGCTCCAATCCTGGAGTAGAGTATGATCCTCACTTATCTCTTCCTTTCAAATATTTCGTCCAATTTTTCTTTACATCTCTATTCTGCTGTTTACTTTGACTTGAGGAACTCATAGGAAAATCCTCTGGAATTTCACCTGCCATATACTGCTGCCTACTAAGAGCAATTTAAAAAATTCACTCTTTCTCCTCCTTACTTTGCTTTATTTTTTCCACTTTGCACCTTTGAACATACAGTATATTCATTTATTTTATCTGTCATCTGTCTTTCTTCATTGGTATGTGAACTTCACAAATAAAAGACTTTTTGTTCATTTTATTTACTGCACTGCTTTATTTCTACCAACTAGAACTGTGCCTGGCATATAGTAGATGCTTGATAAGTGTATTAGTCTGTTCTCACACTCCTATAAAGATACTGAGACTGGGTAATTAATAAACAAGAGGTTTAATTGACTCACAGTTTTACATGGCTAGGGAAGCCTCAGGAAATTTACAATAATGGCAGAAGGTGAAGGGGAGGCAAGGCACATCTTACATGGCAGCAGGAGAGAGAGAGAGAGGGTATAGGGGAAACTGCCACTTTTAAGCCCTCAGATCTCATGAGAACTCCCTCACTATCATGAGAACAACATGGGAGAAACTGCCTCTATGATACAATCATCTCCTACCAGGTCCCTCCCTTGACATATGGGAATTATAATTTGAGGTGAGATTTGGGTGGGGACACAGAGCCAAACCGTATCTTTCTGCCCTGGCCCCTCCATGTGCTTTTCACATTTCGAAACACAATCATGCCTACCAACAGTCCCCCAAAGTCTCAACTCATTCCAACATTAACCCAAAAGTCCAAGTCAAAAGTCTCATCTGATACAAGGCAAGTCCCTTCCACTTGTGAGCTTGTAAAATAAAAAATGAGTTAGTTACTTCCAAGTTACAATAGGGGTACAGGCATTGGATAAATGTAATTGTTCCAAATGGGAGAAATTGGCCAAAACAAAGTGGCCACTGGCCCCATACAAGTCCAAAACTTGGCAGGGCAGTCATTAAACCTTAAAGCTCCCAAATCTCCTTTGACTCTACATCTCACATCTGGGCACACTGATACAAGAAGTATGCTCCCACAGCCTTGTGCAGCTCCACCCCTGTGGCTTTGCAGGGTACAGCCCCCATGGCTGATTTCATGGGCTGGCGTTGAGTGCTTCCTGCTTTTCCAGGCATGTGGTGCAAACTGTCAGTGGAGCTACCACTTTGGGTCTGGAGGATGGTGGCCCTCTTCTCACAGCTGTACTAAGCAGTGCCCCAGTGGGAACTCTATGTGGGGCCTCCAGCCCCACATTTCCTTTCCACACTGCCCTAGCAGAGATTCTCCATGAGGGCTTCACCTCTGCTGAAGACTTATGCCTGGACATCCAGGCATTTCTATACATCCTCTGAAATCTAGGTGGAGGTTCTCAAACCTCAATTCTTGTCTTCTGTGCACCTGCAGGCCCAACACCATGTGGAAGCCACCAAGACTTGGGGCTTCCACCCTCTGAAGCCATGGCCTGAGCTGTATTTTGGTCCCCTTTAGCCACAGTTGGAGCTGGAGCAGCTGAGACATAGGGTGCCAAGTCCAGAAGCTGCACAGAGCAGCATGACCCTGTACCCAGCCCATGAGACCATTTTTCTCTTTTAGGCGTCTGGGCCTTTGATGGGAGGGGCTGCCATGAAGATCTCTGGCATGCCTTGGAGACATTTTCTTCATTGTCTTGGCTATTAATATTTGGTCCCTGGTTACTTTAGCAAATTTCTGCAGCTGGGTTGAATTCCTCCCCAGAAAATGGGCTTCTCTTTTCTACCACATGATCAGGCTGCAAATTTTCCGAACTTTTATGCTCTGCTTCCCTGATAAGTAAAAGTTCCAGTTTCAGATAATATCTTGGTGAATGCATATGACTGACTGCTTTCAGAGTCAGTCAGGTTACATCTTGGATGCTTTACTGCTTAGGAATCTCTTCTGCTAGATACCCTAAATCATCTCTCTCAAGTTCACAATTCCACAGATCGCTAGGGCAGGGATGAAATGCCACATGTCTCTCCAGTTCCCAATAACTTCCTCATTTCCATCCGAGACCAACTCAGCCTGGAATTCATTGTCCACATTACTATCAGCATTTTGATCAATACTGTTCAACAAGTGTCTAGGAAGTTCCGAACTTTCCCACATATTCCTGTCTTCTTCTGAGCCCTCCAAACTGTCCAACATCTACCTGTTACCTAGTTCCAAAGTTGCTTCCACATTTTCAGTTTTTCTTTATAGCAGTGCCCCACTCTACTGGTATCAATTTTCTGTGTTAGTCCGTTCTCACACAGCTATAGAGATATTACTGGAGACTGGGTAATTTATGAAGAAAAGAGGTTTAATTGTCTCACAGTTCTGGATATCTGGGGAAGACTCAGGAAACTTACAATCATGTTGGAAGGGGAAGTAAAGTACATCTTACATGGTGGCAGGAGAGAGAGAGAGAGTTCGGGGAAACTGCCACTTTTAAACCATCAGCTTTTGTGAGAACTCATTATCATGAGAATGGCATGGGAGGAACCACTCTCATGATCCAGTCATCTCCCACCAGGTCCCTTCTCCAACACATGGGGATTATAATTAGAGATTTGGGTGGGGACACAGAGCCAAACCATATCAATAAGTAAACATTGAATAAAAAATGAATGATAAGTGATTTTCAAGGTGGTAGGTTGTGGTTATAGCCTTGGCACCAGCTCTTGTAAATACAGAAGAAACACTTGGCCTTATTAAAGGAGTTGGTTAGTTTCTTTCACAGGCATTTCTGATAATTTAATAAAACAATGGATTATCTCCCCAGAAAAAAATGCATGTACTCATTAAAACACCTTTGCCTGTAGATCCTTATGAAAATTTCTTTTCACCTCTAAAGTTTGGACCAAGTCTCTTTTTTGTTTCTAGTCATAGAATAATTGCTCTTTGCTTTCACCTTCCACATCTCCATCTCATATTTGTTTGTGAAAGAATTTTTAAGGAACAAGTCACATTTTTCCCCCTCATATTGCTGGTGCATGAGCTCAGGGCTTAAAACTCCTTTTGTGTTAAATATTAAATGGAGTATCTTAAAACCCTTCTTTGTAGTTTTCAAATTCACCAAAGGTCTACTTCTTCCATGGAGTTAGTTTCCACATGGAATTATCTGTAAACATCAACGGCCCTTATTTCTTTTTTTTTTTTTTTTTCCCCCCAACCACTGCTATTCATTAAACCAACCTTCTCACAAATACCTTTTTGGTTTCTTCACTTGTGCACATACCCTTGTCTTTCATTTTTTTAGATTTCTTTATCTCTTTCAAATCCGTTCAAAGTATGTTTTTTTAAAGAAGACTTCCATCCTCCTTACAGCCTACAGTTAATTTCCTACTACACACAGTTGATGATTAAATGATTTTTAAATTTCTCTTTCATCACTTTTTTTGAATTGGTTACCTAGTTAAAGTGGTCTTTTATCTCTCCCTTGATACTCTAAGATTTTCAAAGGAAAAGTTATATACCCTTCTTTTGCTTTATCTTTTCTCCATATTGTTAGTATGAAATTAATGTTTCTAATGTATTTCAGCACATAGAAAATGATGTAATTATTACCTTGTAGGTAATGAGGTTAAGATACCTTCAAGAGGTTTACAATATTTTATTTGAGATAAGAGATTTAATGAAGCTCAGTGACATCATAATGCATCACTGAGTGTTAAAATGATAAGCCCCAGGGCTGAAACTTAGACATAAGCCTCTAGTTTTGCTGTTGTCTTTTCTGATGGTGGGTGTGTGTGCTATATCAGTCATAAAATATTTTGAATATCACCTCTAGTATAGGAAAAGAGAAGAAAGATGCTCCCTGTTTTTTACTTTTTGCAAGAGAAACCTGGATCCAGGGAACACAGAGCAGGCTGCATTTGACATTATTGACCCTTGAATGGTTTACACCATTCAAGGTTGCTGTCACACAGATAGGTGAAGTTATCAGCAATTACTACTAGCTGACTAAACTCAAGTTTGGTATTTGAGTTGGGACTTGAGTTTGGTCTTTGGTCTTTGGGACTGTCATTTCTGAAATTAGTGTCCTGTATATCCATACGGTGTCCCATATAAGAAGTATACTATTGCCCCAAAGCTTATTCATGTAGAGAATAGGAATGAACATTTGTGGTATTTTGTAAAATAAGGCATTTTCCTGGGCATCATAAGTCAATTGCATTTACTTTCTTTGGATGTGACAAAGATAGAAATTAATGATTAATGCTTTCAACTCTAACCCATCCATATTCTTCTAGTTTCTGGGACAAACATTATCATAAATGTACAAAATCAAAGCAGATGGGTTAAAATTTACATTTTTATTTCCGGCTTGATGATTGGAAATGTCATTGTATAGGCACACATTTTGTTTTTTATTTTATTTTATTTTATTGTTATTATTATACTTTAAGTTCTAGGGTACATGTGCATAAAGTGCAGGTTTGTTACATATGTATACTTGTGCCATGTTGCTGTGCTGCACCCATCAACTCGTCAGCACCCATCAACTCGTCATTTACATCAGGTATAACTCCCAATGCAATCCCTCCCCCCTCCCCCCTCCCCATGATAGGTCCCGGTGTGTGATATTCCCCTTCCCGAGTCCAAGTGATCTCATTGTTCAGTTCCCACCTATGAGTGAGAACATGCGGTGTTTGGTTTTCTGTTGTTTTTTATTTTAAAAGAAAAATCAATATTAGCTGTCTTTTCCTTTTCCCCAAATAGAGGATAGTTGTGAAACAAAAAAAGTGCCCTGAGATTGAATACTTATATGAACTTTGTCATATTCTTTGTAAACTGCTTGTGAGGAATTGCATACTTTTGATTACCAGACTTGGGGAAGTGGATTCAGACTATAACAAGATTCTTTTATATAGTCACCTCCCCCAGTGAAGAAAGCATAACTTAGTTCACCTTACTTCCCCTCTAAAGAAATTCCTTCAAAATTTCCCATTTATGATGACTATAAGGGTGAACAACAGCAACAAAAAACTGTCAAATGACCCAAGCAAAGGATTTCTATGTGACTACAAGTCCTACCTCTGATACTTAATTTAACATTGTCACTTTATCACAAATTTTTTATATGTGTGCAGCCCTGATATGCTTGTATTTTAAAGGACAGAAAAGTCAATTTCATTTTTGATCTTTACATTCATATGAAAGTGTTCTCTTTGGGGAAAGAGAGAGGTCAGATTGGAATCTGTGATCTAAGGCCAATTAACATTAGAAACTGTGCTGCAACTGGCCCCTAGCAGATAAGCCTTCTCTCATAAACACTTTATACTGCAAGCTATGTAGCAAGCTCAAATAGAAGATTACACAAAACACAGCATTATCTAAAGTTCAATGTTCAGTATAAACCAGAAGACTATATAAAATGCCCACATTGAAGGACAATATATTAATGTTTCATCAACAAGTATTTATTTAACAGCTCCACAGGGCATGTGGCCAGTGCTTCATGCCACAGATAGGTGAAGTTATCAGACTCTGTCCTTATGCTGAGGAGGTCTGTAGCCTCAAGTGTACACAAAGAATAATCTAAAAAAGAATTTTAAATGCAGCGCTAGCTTTTGTATTGCTACATATCAAAACATAGGAGTAGTCACTGAATATTGTAGGAATTCTGAGCAGGCAAGTTTTAGTGTTGCCAGTATAAGTAGTGATAGGAGTGTGAATTAAGCTAGAACAGAGAGCTGATACAGGGAAGATAAAGTTGAAGAAATGGCTTGTGTCCAGATGGTGGAAGGGCTGAATTTCCAGGTTAATAGGGGTTTTATTCCATAAGCAAAATACCCCTTATTTATATGTATGTGGTGAGACGATAAATCTAGTGGTGGTGATATGAGCAAGGGGGAGAGACTGAGATAAATGCATCTAAAGCTTGTAGCAACAGTGCCTGCCTCCTTTTATGTGATCAGTAAATAGAAGTTGTTAATGTTAAAGAGAACAGGCAGTAAAATATTTACATAATCCAAGAGGCGATGTTGAATTATACAAGGGTTATGGTGAGGGAAATGGAAAGGAAGGAATGAATAACAAAATAATTGCAAGCATTATTTTTTTTCTTTGTTCTTATCATTCCATGTGAGTGGGAGTGGCAGGGCTAACTTCCTGGGAGCCAAGGGGGATACTGAGCCGAAGAAGGTTTTGCGGAAAGGGAGGGAAATGATAACCTTGACAGGAAGAACTCTCACAGAGATTTTCTTGTAATGTTTTGGAAACACAGGTAGATGCAGGTGAGTCATACAGAACCATAATAGTTCAAGGGGCATGAATCAAGCCTTTCATTTAGATACCATAAATGACTAAATGTGATTATGAGTGTGCCCTGCAAATTGAAGATGTTTTGCCAATGTGGGTGACACCGATGCCTGCCAAGTCACATTCGTGAGGACAATAGGTGGTTTTACCCATTATAACATGTGTAACTGTGATGAAAACATGAAAGACACTGCCAACCCTGAGCTCCCACAGGGAAATCATCCTAGCTTAATTTCCCCATGATTGGTCAGGCCAAGTTGATGTCTGACCCAGTTTCCTTTCTGCATTTTCTAGAAGGATGTATTTTTTTTTCTCTCCTGGAACTAGTCTTAAGAGTTTATTTTTTCAGGATCTGTCTATAGTACTTGAAGGCTGACTGCCTTGGTCTTAAGGAGACATTACAAAAAGAAGTCATATGTTAACTTTTGTAAGTCCTAGCCAGCAGTTGCTGGGCATGAGTTTTCTCTTTAAAAAATGTAAGAGAAAATTATCTTCATCTGATGAGAATTACGAGTTACCTAGGAACCTACTTTGTACATGTCACTGAGGCACAATAAGATTCTATTAGATGAAATGACAAAACCTTAATCGAGGTACCACATCTATTTACATGTTGATTTCCCTAGATTTTGATTGATAGTTAAGATATTTATCTTATGTAAATGTTGGTATTCATTTATACTTTTTTTTTTTTTAAGGTTAACTGCTTTTTTCATAAAATAAAGTATGTACAGTTAATCACACAACAGTTCTCCTTTGCCTTTTTGGATTAGTAAAATGGCCTACTGCCACCTGGTGGCAGCATGTCCTAGTCAAGAACAGCAGGCAGGACAGAAGAGTCACTTGGGATGAAACTGTTAATACAAACAAAGAAATAAGGTCATGCTCACATATTCGCATATTCACATGCTTACATATTCACCTCAAATCCAACATGCCTAAAACAAAATTGATAATATCTGCCTTCAATTAATTATCTTAAAATCTCTACTATTTATTGAGCATGAATGTGTCGAGATATCAAGCACTTTACATGCGTCATTCTTCTTAATCTCAAAACAAGGCTATAAGGAAATTTTTATTATTCTCACAAATGAGGAGATTGAGTCATAGAGAGGTTAAATAACTTCGTAATGAGATGCTGTCACTCTTAACTGTTATTATACTCTGCCTTCTGACATGTTGCAGGGCATACTGTCCTTTAGTCATTCAGATTTGAAATCCTGATGTCACATCATCTCTTCCATCTGTTTCGCTGCTCATTCATAATCACTTGTTTCATATTCCTTTGGGATTTTTCCTGTATCTATCAATTCTAAGTGCCAAAGTTTCTAGTCCAGACATTTACAACATGTAAATTTTTGTAACATGTTCCTGATTGACCTCTTTTAATTTTTTATATTTAAATACATTTTAAAGTAATCTACAACTACATCTTATCGTAAACAATCCAAATTATAGAGAAGAATGCAGAGTAAAAAGTGAAACTTCTCTGTCATTACTTTCATAATCTCTCACTAATCTCCAGGAAAGTAAGCACATATAATTTTTAGTTTGTGGATTTTTTTTGTTTGTTTTTCGAGACGGAGTCTCGCTGTGTCGCCCAGGCAATGGCACGATCTCGGCTCACTGCAACCTCCACCTTCTGGGTTCAGGCGATTCTCCTGCCTCAGCCTCCCGAGTAACTGAGACTACAGGCGTGTGCCACCACACCTGGCTATTTTTGTGTTTTTAGTAGAGACGGGGTTTCACCGTGTTAGCCAGGATGGTCTCAATTTCCTGACCTTATGATCCACCCACCTCGGCCTCCCAAAGTGCTGGGATTACAGGCATGAGCCACCGCGCCCGGCCAGTTTGTTGATTTTTTAAAATATAAATACACCTGTAACACTCCTAATGTTTGTAATTTACCTTTTTATATACAACAATGTCCTACAGATCTTTCTGTGTTAGTGTTACATAATTTACATACAGTAGACACTTGATAATATTTACATAATTTTAGACTTAAATTACTCTTTTCATCTATAACAGAAATTGTATTTTTTGTTTGTTTTTATCTAATTGAAGTATTTGTTTCTTCCAGGATTTCTTTTCATATGATGAGTCTAATCTTCTTCTTGATTATTGTTAATAAAGGTATCTTTCACAGCATGGTATGGCAATAAGGATTATTTCTTTAAATATCAATAAACTGTGTGTGTGTGAGTATGTGTGGTATTATTTTACTGGATACTTTTTTGCATGTAAGTGCCAAACTCAAACATTCTCAGCTGCCTTGTACAGATTTCTAATTGGTTTCCTATTTTTATACCTCAGTAGTTCTCAAACTTTAATGCGCATTAGATTCAGCTGGGGGACTTAATAAACCCCAGATTGCCGGGCCAACCCCCAGAGTTTATGATTCAGTAGGTATGAAGTGATACCCAAGAATTTCCATTTCTAACAAGTATTAGCCTAAAGCTATCTCCTTGCATATTTTAAGTTCAGCTTAAAGGTTTCTCCGTGCATAGTAAACGATAACCTTACTGGATGTATGAGCAGACAGTAACCTACTCTTGTGCCAATCATTGAGTTTGGCCAATCAAAGGGGGCCAACTCTTCAAACCTTGTTCACAATAAAGCAAACACTAAGCTGTAACCAATCCAGCTGTTTCTGGCCCTCACTTCTGTTTTTTTTTTTTTTGTTAGTCACTTTCCTTTTGCTGTCCATAAATCTTCCACCAAGTGGCTGCACTGGACTCTCTGAGCATACTCTAGCTCGGGAGGCTGCCTGATTCGTGAATCATTCTTTGCTCAATTAAATTCTGTTACATTTAATTTGTCTAAGGTTTTTCTTTTAACACAAGTTTCCATGTGATACGGATACTCCTGATCTGGGGACCACAGTTGGAGGATGACTGATCCTTATGACTCTTTTGTGATGCTTTATACTCCTAGGATATCTTGATCCCTTCTCAGCACTCTCTGTTTACTGCACATAAGAACTGTAGCTTAAAGAGAGAGCTGAAAATGGCTGTGGTGGACATCCAGGCCTAGGGTGTTTCTGCCCTTCCAGAATGGTGCCAGCAGAGGCTCTAAAAGGCAGACTTGACCAGAATGACAGTCCTGCCAATGGTTCAAACCTCAAAATTAAGAAACAGTTTTTATAGATGCAAAGGGTGGAACAAGCTATTGTTTGTCCATCAGTCTCTACAGCAGCACGTGCTCTAGAGACCAGTCCACAGCAATTGCATCACCTTTGAGTATGAAGGATGATGTTATAAATGCCAATACATGCAGAAAACATTTTTTAATTTATATTCTTCACCTCCTGATCAGAACTCAGCTAAGCAAAATTCTAGGAATTAAGTGAATTGATGCATTCAGTCAAATATTATATTTATTTCATGGTTACTATGGATTCAACTGTAGTGTGATTTGCCTTGTAAAGTGATTGTACCAATCCATTATACAAAAGTTCGAAATTGTTGAAACAAAGAAGGACTAAAAAATTTTGCTATAGGGTTTTTCTACAAATGTAGTAAAATTGCTTTATCTTTAACCATTTGATTTATTAAAACTGCCTGTTTGTATATATATACTGGACAGAGGAAACACATCATTTATAGACTTGATTAGCCAAAATACAAATGTAACATGTATACATAAAACTTATGTAGTGGAGTATTTGGTTTTGAGAATGATATATAGGAGATATAATAATAATTCTGGGGAACTTAATCTGCTAGATACATTATAATTCTTGCAAAGGCTTACATATTTGTATTTTGTTTAAACATTTTATTTTTATTTTTGAACCATCATCCCTTTATTTTTTCAAATAAAAACATACTTAGAAGTAAATTAAATATATTTTCTAAATACATGCATTAAAATTTATGTACCCCAACTTTCAAATGCTGTGTTACGTTTCTGAACATATATGCATTGCTATCACCTCTAGAAAGTTATTGAAACCATTAAATTGCCTGGATGATTGAAGATTAGAAACATTATAGTCTATTAATAGGACAATGCCATTCTGAGTGATCTTTGGAATATGATACTTTATATACTAATTCAGCTTTACAACCTGAAGGTAGAAACCAATTATATGGGACAAAAACTGCTTCGATGTATTATTTCTTATCTAAGACACTGTTAAAATGCTCAAATCTTACTAGTTTAAAATAAGAAATGAGGACCAAAATACATGGTGTTCTTTATCCTAAATTCCCTTTGCCTGGTGCAAAAATAATGGTTCATATTTTATCTGAGTGTTCCCAAGCCATCCTCTTCACATTACACTTCGAGGTATCATGGTGTGCGAAAAAGAAGTTTGGCTCAATTTCAGACTCAACTATCACTTCTCCATGTGGTCTCAAGTTAATAAACTTTCCTGGGCCTGAGTTTCCTCATCTCTAAACTGAGAGCATGTGAGAGTGCTCATAAAACATTATTTGAAAAGACTGGAGAGCAAGCATGAGTGAGTAGTGTCCATTGAAGGGTTTGTCCCAGTAACTAACTGGAGAGTGTTCATGCCTTTCATTCTGTGAGCTAGCAAAGATGGAGGGAAATGAACTAATGAAAGAGATACTTAGATGAATAGGTTGCGTAAACATTTTAGTGTTGATGCGTAATCAATGCACTTTGAATCAGGAAAATGCATTGAGTTGATCAAGATATTTCATCCATGTTGCTTCTTTGCTTGAAATATTTCTGTGAAAAAGTATTGCCAGTTCTGGAAATAGTTAAAAGAATGCGTGAATACTTTATTAGCTTTCCCTAAACATGCATGTAGTCATAAAAATTATATACAGTTTTCTAACGTGTTTTCTTAAGCTGTATACAAATGCTATTACAATAGTATGTATCATTCTTTTCATTCTTTAACTTACTTTCATCCTTGAACAATTTATTTTTAAAACTTTAGTTTATTTTATGAGAGATGGAATCTCTCTATGTCACCCAGGCTGAAGTGCAGTGGCTATTCACAGGTGCGATCATAGTGCACTACAGCCTTGAACTCCTGGGCTCAGGTGATCCTCCTGCCTCAATCTCCTGAGTTGCTATGACTATAGGTACATAGCACCATGCCCAGTTATTGTTTTAATTTCTATATAGTATTCCATTTTATATCTATAACTAAGTTTATCTTTTCTCCTATGATGGACAGTTAGGTTGTTTCCAAATTTGCAACGCTAGAATTCTTTAATGGATGTTCTTGTAGTGTATCTTCTTGAGCTCATACAACATGTAGTCTAGAAGTGAAATTGAGTAGTACATAAATACTCAGCTTTATCAGATAGTGCCAAATTGCTTTCTAAATTATTTGTGCCAATTGTATTACCACTAGTACTGTATAAAAGCTCGTTTCACATTTTCCTTAATAACTAATAATGTGAGCATTTTAAATTGTAATGTGAAAGTCTAACATAATATTTCATTGTGGTTTTATATGTAATATTCCTAACACCAGCACGTGTAGAGGCCATGTTCCTGTCATTTTTATTAATTATTTGGGGTTTCTTTTTATGTGAACTGCCCAATTATATCCAGGCATCTTTATATCCTATGCCAATTTTTCTACTGTGTTGTCTTTCTCTTATTGATTATCGGTCTCAACATAACGTGAATACTAATCCTATTTTGGGTTATATACTTTGCAATTATTTTCTCCAGGTTTTTGGCTTATATTCAAATTTTATTTCATGGTGACCTTGTTGGTGTAGAAGATTTTAACTGTGATGTAATAAATATTATCAATCTTTTCCCTAAGGTTTTTATGTCTTTTTGTTTTTGTCTTGCCTAAGAAAACTTCCCTAGTCCAATGTCCTCAGGAAGTTTTGAAGTTTGCGTTTTACAGTAGGCCTTTAATCTATGTGAAATTATGGTGTATGCTGTCGGTAGTATCAGTTTTTTTCCCATATGGATTATTAGTGGTGCCAGTGTTATTTATTGAATCATCCATCCTTTCATCACTAATTTGTATATTTAGGTCTCAGTTTTTTTACTATGTTCAAGTATTCTATTGACTTGTTTCTGCAATAATCAAAAACATGCATTTCTGTTTTTCTGTGAATTCATTACATGTCCACTTTGGAATGTTTCCATGACTTGCATGGTTTCGGTTGCATAAACAATAGTCCATGGACATCGATTTGCTCCTGATACTGACTCAATGCAGAGTCACTGGTATAGTCTACCAAATGTTTCCAA
The DNA here is from genome assembly GCF_008728515.1 of Papio anubis. NCBI lineage: Eukaryota > Metazoa > Chordata > Mammalia > Primates > Cercopithecidae > Papio > Papio anubis. The sequence goes on from NC_044981.1 coordinate 147,157,996, forward strand.
TTTTCTACCTTCTGGGAAATGGTGGGATTGGCTCTTTCTACTCTCTTTATATTTAGGCATGACTATGAGACTTATTGCCAGTGGGTTCATTCCTGAGTAGAATCTTTAAATAGAAGCTCTAGGAACCAGCCTGTGATTCCCCATGTTTTCCAATCTGGCTCAGCAATCATGGAAGCATGGAGATAGAAACTCCCTGAGTGAGACTGACAGCAAGCAGAGCTCCAGATGACCTTCAATACCTTAATAGACCTGGAACTGAGTGAAACCAGTTGTCTTAAACTACTGGGATTTTTGGAGTTGTTCATTACTCCAAGATGATCTGGCATATCCTGACAGATACAGTTAATGTCTGTAATTTACAATTTGATAATTGGGGAAATGATAAACGAACACCCTGCATTTGTTAGAAGGTAATATTTATATGTTAATGTCTCACTTTTCAATTCCTTCCCCCAAATGCCTTTCAATGGGTCATTCTTAGGGCACTCATATTCTCTAATACCCATGACCTGTCAATCAAATTCAAGTTAAATTTTGATAGCACACACTTTTTTTTTTTTTTTTTCTCCCAGCCTGTATTTCTTCCCTCAAGCCTGCATTTCTTCTCTTGGAGTGTTTACATTTTTAAAGAAGTTACCTGAAAAGATCAATGTTTTACCTAAAATCTTTAATGATGATGATCATCTTTATGGCCCTACAGTGAGGGGTAATTTGTATAAAGCAGGAATTCACAGCTTCCTCTTATTAGAACAATTGGTCTCTATTAACGTGATATACATGTGACAGTGGCTTTGATATTAATGATCCATAATTCCTTGTTGATGATGATTGCATTCACAAACTTGTGTGTTCAGTATCTGACTTTTATATTTCTGGAATGGTAAAGATAAGAGGGGAAAAGATAAGAAGTGGAGGTGTTACTAAAAGGGTATTTCCTGGACAGACGTATCTTTTTCAAATAATCTCTCCACTGCTTAAATATTCCTTTATATTAATAAATTCCTTCTAGATATGCAAAATCATCTCATCTTATGGCAGGGTTGGACAGTGGCAGAGGTGGGAAAAGAAAGGAACTAATATCCGGAGAACTACATTTTTAATCCGTCATACTTTAACATAAAGTACATGAATCCTTTGATTGGAATATTTGCCTCCTAACAGCTAGGAGGTGTTAGGGGAGGCAGTGGACGGTTGGATGGAGATGATGAGTCATTTTAGAGCCTGGGACGTGGCACACATACATGGCAGGCAGACAATGGGGCTTTGGCTTTGATAGAGGGAAGTCTCAGGACCTCTCAGAACATAGCTGTGAGAAGGGATGTGATAGTGGGCATAGTCAAATTCCTGCTTTGTAGTTAAGAAAAAATAAACGTTGGTGTGGGTTACAGGCATTCTGAAAAATCATCTCAATTGTCAGAAGCTACCACTTATGCCTGTAATAGTTTCACTAAAGAATGCCAAACATTTCTGATATTAGAATACTATCTTGCCAGGCTTTTTCCTCCTTAAAAAATGAATGTTAATTGGTTAATTAATATTTACGTATCTCTCTTTTTAGTTGGTTCTTTGGAGCAATCAGAAGATCAGATGCAGAGAAACAACTGTTATATTCAGAAAATAAGACGGGTGCCTTTCTAATCAGAGAAAGTGAAAGCCAAAAAGGAGAATTCTCTCTTTCAGGTATGGGTATTGTTTTGTGTCATTCAATGTGAGCTTGAGGGTCTGCAGTCATGAGCTTTCTGTGTGAACATGGACATGATAATTTAAAATTTGCCTTATTTCTTATCTTTACACTAGCACCAAAATTAATACTAAACTACTGAAGAGTAATATAAAAATTAGCCAAAAGATACTGTCTATGGCTAGAAGTCTCTGTAAACAGTTTCAAATATATATGCTCTAGATATGAAATGGAGAACATTTCTGGTGACATTTTCTAACTTTTGTATTATCTAGGATTCTTTTAAGGAAATGATAAGGAAGAAACAAAAACTACACTGTTGTCAAAATTAATCTTGCTATAATATTTTTTTTTCTTCTTCTAGCATTTCAATTGTCTTTGGTAAACACAAAATGAATTGAAATGATTAATAAAAATATATGTAGTTAACCCCATATTATGTAAAATTTGGTCAAATGTAGTTTTTCACCTAAGGATCAAGTACATGTTTACACTGCCCTAGGAAAAAAGAAGCACAGGGGACCTGAAAATGTACTCAGTAGTTGCACGTACCTAAATATACGTCTTTGCTTTGAAATAGCTATATTTTTAGGTATATTGCCAGGTTGCAGAATATCTTTCCTTAAGACTCTACACTAGGTCATCTCTAAATGTGAGGCTTTATCTCTTCTTGCCCCGTTCTGTTCTCTGTATTGTCTAGACCTGTCATTTGTGTTATCATCCCCTTTAAACACATATTATTCAGTTTCTCCAATTAGATGTGAACCTTGTGGAGGGAAAGGCTTTGCTTCCCTATATTCCTATTGCCCTGCAACAAATGCTGATTAAACATGATGCCCATTTACCTCATTGCGTCTGCCTGACTCACCGAGCTGGAAATCAGGGCAGCCGTCATGATGCCACGTGAAAGCAGGCTGTAATTCCACGTGTATTGGGAACTTTGATTTGACCTGAACTCTGGCCAGGCTGTGTATTTGGTACACATTATCCTTCTCCACACCTGGTAGTTCCAAATATCAGGGCAGATGGGTTGGAGCTGGAGAGAATCAGGGGCAGTGGTTTTGAGGCAGCTGTTGCAGAGTTTCCATACTTCAGGTCCTGACTATGCTGACACTGAGTCAATGTGGTACTCCAGAACCACATGGATTCAACTTCACTACTACCTAATTCCATGGATAAGAGGTTAGAGAATGCTAGTTCTTATGCTCATTCTTGAAATATGATTATGTGTGATGTGTCAATTACCCCCCCTTTTTTTTTTGAGATGGAGTGTCACTCTGTCGCCAGGCTGGAGTGCAGTAGCACGATCTCGGCTCACTGCAACCTCCACCTCCCGGGTTCAAATGATTCTTCTGCATCAGGCTCCCAAATAGCTGAGACTACAGGCACGCGCCACTACACCCAGCTAATTTTTATATTTTTAGTTGGTTCGCGGGTTTCACCATGTTGGCCACGATGGTCTCGAGCTCTTGACCTCGTGATCCACCCCTCTTGGCCTCCCAAAGTGCTGGGATTTCAGGTGTGAGTCACCATGCCTGGCCTGTCACTTACCTTTTAAATGTTGTTTATACCCAAGATGATAATCAAAATATCTAATGACTGATATGGGATAGGCATTAGCCACTCAGAACAGATGCTCCACCAGGCTGGGACTTCACACCAGTCCACATCTGTATATCCAAGTGATGTAAGTGAATATCTCATATAGCATTTTTTTCTCATTATGAAAGAAACATAAAAAACTTTTCTATAAGCAAACAGCTTAAAGAAGAAGAATCTAGAATAAGACTTTCTAAAGATGCATTTTAAATATCGAAATGCTTTTCCTGACAGGATTTTTAAAAATTCTTGACCTATAAGTATATTTTTATGGACATATACTTATACATACATACTCAGACCCCTATACACAGAAAACCAAATTTTTGTTTTGAAAAATAGTGTTCTGAAAATGAATTTTCAGAGAGATTCTGCATCAAACATTAGCTTGTAAATAATGAAATACATGTGTGTGTTTTGTAAACAAAACTGAGCAAAAAGGAATTTGAAAGAAATTATTCCAGTGAAGTCTGCAGACCCAGAAGATGCAGCCTTCTGTGTAAAACAAAGGTGCATTCCAGATAACAAAGAGAGGATTATGGTTTCATAAAAAAGTTACCACCCAGGTTCCCAGTCAGGTTCATTTATGCAAATGAGGGATTAAAACTTGCTTAGTTCTGAGTGGTTAATACAGCTGACCCTTGATTGATTGTTAAAGTTGAGTCCTGATTGGTTGATAGAGCTGAGTCCTGATTGGCCAAGGCAGGTAAGTTCTGAAAGTCCCAAAGTTAAAGACGTGTGGATTTTCAGGAAACTCAGAGTATGTGTGTGACCTCTATCAGCAAATGGACCCTTGGTTCTATTTTAAATTTAGGACCAGTTAGCCACTTGGGATCCATATTGAAGGACTGACTCTTTCAGGTTAACTTTTGTTAATAGTGTATATATCTATAAATCTATGTATATATAGATAAATATACACACATATGTATACACACATATGTATATACATACTTGTGAGCATGCATGTATGCATGTATGTGTATAACATGGATCCAGGCTCCATTTTTCTTTTCCTTTTTTTTTCAGACAGAGTCTCGCTCTGTCACCCAGGCTGGAGTGCAGTGGCGCCTTGTTGGCTCACTGCAACCTCCGACTCCTGGGTTCAAGCAGTTCTCCTGCCTCAGCCTCCCCAGTAGCTGGGAATACAGACATATGCCACCACATCAGGCTAATTTTTGTATTTTTAGTAGGGACGGGGTTTCACTGTATTAGCCAGGATGGTCTCAATCTTCTGACCTCGTGATCCACCCTCCCTGGCCTCCCAAAGTGCTGGGATTACAGGCATGAGCCACCACGCTCGACCCAAGCTCCATATTTCTTATTTCTGTCTTGCAGTATCTTGTGAACATTTTTGCATGCCCTTTAATATTCTTCTACCCTATTACTTTTAGAAGTTGCATGGGTATATCATCATTTATTTGACTTATTTTATATTTCATACATTTTAATTATTTTGCTGCTATAAAATATGATACGGTGGATATCCTTACAGATAAATATTTGAATATTTGCATATTTTCGTGGTAATATATTCAGAGGAGGAAAAATCTTTTTGAAATCTTTATGCTTAATAAGAAGACTTATAAGAGAATTCCTTGTTTAAATACATCCCTGTTTGTTTATTTGTCTTTGGCAATACGTATCAAATTAGGTGGCAGTTATTTAGTCAAAAGCTAGATCAAATGTTTTTAGATTAGCATTAAAAATACAGAAGAATGAGGCTGGGTGTGGTGGCTCATGCCTGTAATCCCAGCACTTTGGGAGGCTGAGATGGGTGGATCACTTCAGGCTAGGAGTTCGAGACTAGCCTGGCCAATATGGCGAAACCCCGTCTCTACCAAAAATACAAAAATTAATGGAGAATGGTGGTGCACACCTGTAATCCCAGCTACTAGGGAGGCTGAGGCATGAGAATTGCTTGAACCTGGGAGGTGGAGATTGCAATGAGCAGAGGCCATGCGATTGTACTCCATCCTGGGTGGCAGAGTGAGATTCTGTCTCAAAAAACAAACAAACAACAACAAAAAAGAATGATACTTTCATGAGGAAAACAAACTCAAAGCAGAATTACCTGAATTATGTCTTTGAATAATGCCCAGGCTACAGTGACTGTTCCGAATACTCTCTAAGTAGAATATTATGGAACAAAACAGCTTTATAGGCTTAGAACAAAATTACAAGGATATTGGCTGTTATGTGCTGTGAATACTCTAGAGCTTGCTTATGGATTTAGGAAGCTCTGCAGGCCTTGCTTAGAAACCAGCATATCATTATAAGTTTCTTTTCAATGAAGTCAAACAATTTAGTATTTTAAACAAATTATCTGATTGCTGTGTATTCACTGGGGGACAAAGTAAATGCATACCATTATGATGTACTGAAAGGAAATTTTTCTTATTAGCCAGAGGGAAGTCTTTACAGGAGAAAAATGGAAAGAAAAAGGGCTTTCAATATATCCACATTAAAACAAACAAACAAACAACCCAATTGCTGACTGCTGATTATCAGTAAGGATCTTCAGATACACCACTCATAGATTTATTTCTTAGTGCGGTTGTCTTCTTAATCAGTTTGAATTGATGGTCTTCAATTTTGCTGACTGCTTTGCTGCTAAAGGAAGGCAAATAATATCCCTTTTCTATCTCTTTCTTTCCCACGTGGGTTTCCTTAGAAGTATTGTCTTTATTCCTTGAGCAACAATGGCTTGGAGCTGTCAGAGAGGAGCTTCATGAGGGTACATGATTTATTGATGCTGAGTGGGCTGAGAAGTAGCAGCCCAAGGTTGGGTGGGTGCTAATTGGGTTGTTGTGATCCCTGCATGGCTGTCTGCTCTTGTGAGGTCTGAGTAGATCTGAAAAGAGAGTTAGGGCCATGACACCTCTCATAACGGCAAGACACTAATTAGCTGTGAATTACAGCAGCGCTTTTGGATATTACATATTATATGTGGTAGCTAGAGAATCTGTCTTCATTAGATGCATGACAGGTAGTTTTAGTGACCCTACTCTTATTTGTCATTGGCAGTGAATTGTTTTTCTGATGAAAAATACCAAATTCTAACTGCATGTCAACTGATTTGGCTATTTCTCAACTTCAATCAATCACTTTAAAGGAAACTATTATTGTTATTACCATTAATATTAATTTGCTGGTTGGTATCCTATAAGCAATAGTATTATTCATTGTTTAACGTACACTTTAAAGAAAATGCACTTTATGGTCTAAAATTGAGCTGCAGCTGAGTTTTTCAGAGGAGATTCTGCATTGAATACTGTGATTTTACTTGAGGCAACTATGCACGTAAAAGCCTACAGAGTACTAGAGCTTTCAGATTTTACATCAGTGAAACCCATTCAGCACCAAGTAATAATATATTGAAGATAATTGAAAAATGACTACATTGAGGACATAAGGGAAAAGAGCTCATTAATAATATTCAGGGTGATGCATCTAGGAGCTGACATTTACTTATACCTTTGTTTATTTCTTCAATGGTGTTCAGTATGCCCACTGTGTGCCAGGCCCTCTGGTAAGTGAAAGTCAGCCATGACCAGCAAGGCACAGTCCCTGAACTCAGTCTAGAGAAGAATTACAATACAGTTATTTTGTTGTGAGACAAAAGAGGGCAGGCACCAAGTCTCTGAGGGAAGTCAGGGAAGGTATCAATTTGTGTTATAAGGCGGCTGTGTATAAATGATTATTTCTGGCAAAGACAAATGCACAGAGTTGTGAGTTTTTCTGGTGTTTTGTGGAGTAGTTGGAAGTGTGGCGGACTGAGCAGGTGTGTGGGTGCATGTGGGGAGTGGATGAAGGTGAGGAGGAATGGTAGAAAGTAAGCGTGGAAAGGAAAGTTGGAGCTAGACTGTTCACGACCTTATATATCACTCTGAGGAATTTGGACCTTGTTCTACAGAGCAAAGTTTTAGGCAGAAAGTAATTGGTGTCATCTGTCTGTTGGATATTGCCTTTAATGTCAAAAATGGATGAGAGATTTATAGGCAATAGCCTGTTGGGAAATGAGAGGAACACACACAGTGGAATCACTAGTTGCTGTTTGAAATTATAGGTGCAAGATGAGCAGAGTCCGTCAGCATTCTGAAGAGAGAAGCAACCGACCCCAAGCTCAGCTGGCTGCACTGTCTCTACTGTAGCAGAGGGTACCCCCAGAAGCATAGGGCCCCTCTGTTGCTCTTCATTTTTTATGGGCAAGTATGGGAGTCGCTCAAGGACTGGGGATAAAGACTGCTTTGGTGCTAAGCAGTCTGAGTTTAGTTATCAGTTATTTGCAAGGTTCTTTGGAAAGCCCAGCACCTATGAGCTTCAAGTGCTGTAGGAAATGGCAGCTCCTTTTGCTCAGAAGAGGAAATCACTTGGCCTGTGGGAAGCTGAGTTCAGGTGCAGTCCCTCTGGGGTGACAGTGGGACAGGCCTAGTGAACCCTTTGCTTTGCAATCCAGAAAGAGTTCCCAGGGTTCTTTTCTACAGTCTCCTTTCTCTATAAATGAGAGCCTGAACCAGGACAGAGTTATGAGGAAAGAAGAGAAAAGAATAGAGGAGAGAAATATCTAGAAGATAAATCGGACAGGAACTGGTGACTAATCAGAAATGGGGCAAAATAAGGGAGAATGAGATTCTAGAATGGATGTCAAATCTCTGACATGAGGGACTGAGGGATAGTGGTGGCTTTGGCCAAATGAGGTATTTAGGAGGGGATGATTTACAGAGAGAGGGGAGGGAACCAAGGGAAATAATCTCAGAGGTGCTTGAGACACATATGAGTGAACATACAAGTAGCCATTCTGTTTTGTTTGTTTGTTTGTTTTTGGTGAGGGAGACTTGTTTGTACTGATTTTGAGCAGAGTACTTTCTATGATAAAATTTCCTCACAGTGAACTCGGAGTTCCCATGGAGTGTGCAGGACTTTTATAATAGAAGTTTGTGATCACTGTGAAGTCAGTTCTTGAGAATATAATAGGCCTCTCTAGTGACATAATTTAATTGAAAAATAAGCATATTAGAATTTTTAGAACCAAATAAATGTTTTTCTCTTCAAAGTAATTGATTACCGTTGTTCAAAATATTGCACAAATGGTAGAATTGCCTTTTTAGAAAGACCACTGCTTTATGTGATAATTATTTGATATCCCTTAGCTGGGGTAATTATGTGTTCATTAAGGGCAGCTTTGATACTTGGAAGTAGGCAGAATAATCCAAAGCAACTTTCTGAATAATATAGATGATTAACTTGAATGATACTGTGGACTTGTAACTTTGTAAGTATTTCTGCATGCCTTGTGATTAATTCTAAAGGCAATTCAAAAAGTAATGAGAACAGTAACAGCTTCCTTAGGAAAATTGTGTCTCCTTTCCTGTGGACCTTGTATATCCTTCATGTTGAACTTACAAATTAAAAGACTCATTTAAATTTGAGAGGCTTTTTCACTGTAGGTAAAAGTGTGCATCTCAAACTAGATTTTAAACTCCTTGAGTAGAAGAACACATTTTTATTGCTTCTATTTCATGTTTCTTCTCTATCTTCATAGTTTACAGTAGAGTTGTGTAAAATCAGTAGCCACAGAAACATCTCTTTACATTGTAGTCTACAAGGCGCAGAGATAATCAAGGTCATTGTCACTGCCTTAAACCTTAGAAGTCTAGGCCATGTAAGATCACAAATAATCCTCCTATCTGTTGTGTTTCAGACTTATTTTAGAAAGACAATTTCACACCTTGACAGGTGAGTTTCTTCCAGGTAATAAGACTTTTGTAGAGGAAACACACTCAGAAAGACATATCACTTGTTAGTGTGACCCTCTATGTCTCTGCCAGGCACAGAGTTCAGTCCCAAACTCACTTTATACAGACTCTTCAGCTACCACGATTCCATTCAAACTTTTGAGATTTTCAGAGTCATTCTAATGTGACTCAGTCCAATCACAAAATGTTCTAAATTTCATCATCAGTTCCTTGAGCCATTCATTCATTCTTCATTTAAAATTAATGCGAACATTATGGCCACTAGTGTTGGTCAGCAATTCTATTACCATTAACTACAGATGTAAATACAATTGTATGTCCCAAGTAGAGACACGTATTAAATGACTGGAAAAACAAAAAATATTGCTGCTTGAATTTATTATGTACTGAAACTTCTATGGATTCTGGGAGCATTTTGATATTGGTTAAAGATGTTTTGCTTTTTAAAAAGTGCACATGCTGCAGAAAGAGAATGTTATGTTAATAACTCCAGTATCTCATATAAAATGTATTAAATTTTAAACATGTTGGTGCCATCTTAGAAAATGCCTTTTAATTAAAGTCATAATTTAGTTGTGTTCAGCTTAATTGCAAATATCATTGCCTATAATTGCAAGTGACTTTTTCTGTGAGTTATGGTATGTACTGCCTTTTCTTAACATTACTAGTGATAAGTTATATTTCAAATGTTTTAAATACTCTATAAAGTTAAATTAACATTTTATTATGTGCACATATATCTGTGTTTGCATCTGTATACACACATATACACGCAGATGCACAGGCAAAGAACCTTTTTCTCTAGGGCACTGGTTCATGAAGAAATCTTATATCTTACTGAAAATTCAAAACTAACATCTCTAGAAATATCTTTATAAGGCTTCTTTTCTTTTTTTTTTTTTTCGCTCTTTTGCTTGTCTGTGAACCCCTCATATTGGCTTGTCTAAATTTTCTTGTTTTGCTTACTTTGGTTTGTTAAAAAGACTTTTTTGTGTTGATATTTTGAGCAATTTGGAGGAAAACATAACAAAGAAATAATGCCTATTATTACTCTTTGGATGCTGCTTTATAATAATCCGTTTCAGATATTAAATAAATAAGTAGGAAGTTGATAAGTCATGCGAGAAATTGCTATCTTTTTGTAATTCGTGATATATTCTACCCCCTTGATTTTTTGATTTTATTAACAGCTGAAGTAAATTGACCCTTTATTTACATTTTGTACTTTTAGATTAAGATGGTGGCTGGAGTTAGCATCCTCTTACTTCGTATTCAACTATTCAAAACATACATAAGAGATGCAGAATCATAGTAGCTCTATGAACTAAGTCTATCGACCAATGGTTTGTTAGAATCTGGGTAGATATTCTCACACCTTCAGTGTGAATGTAGGTTGAGATGTTAAGTGACTGGAATAGACTTTGACCTATGCATCAGATCAGTGCTAATCAAGTTGAAGATAGGAGGATGCTTTCACTCATGCTCTGTTTTAGAGCATGTTTTAGAGAGGCAAGATGTGCAGTTAGCAGAAAACCTGGCAGCTTCTGCCCTCCTAAGTGGAACAAATTCAATGATCTGACCCTTCCTTGGGCACCACGTAGCTCCTTTCGTTTCTATTTACAGATTTGTTATCTGGTGAGGGCTCTCTTCCTGGTTTGCAGGTGGCCACCTTCTTATTGTATCCTCACACGGCAGAGACAGAGAGAGGGCTTTGGTCTCTTTTTCTTCCTATAAAGGCATTAATCCCATTATGGAGGCTCCATCCCTCATGATCTCATTTAAATTTAATCGCCTCCCAAAGTCTTCACCTCGAAACACCATCACATTGAGATTTAAGGCTTCAGTATATAAATTTTGAGCAAGGAGCAAGGGACACAATTGCAATTGCAGGTCATAACATTTGCAAAGTATTAAATTCTGTTTCTGTTTTTTTTTTGTTTTTTTTTTTTTGAGACGGAGTCTCGCCCTGTTGCCCAGGCTGGAGTGCAGTGGCGCGATCTCGGCTCACTCCAAGTTCCGCCTCCCAGGTTCACGCCATTCTCTTGCCTTAGCCTCCCGAGTAGCTGGACTACAGGTGCCTACCACCACACCCGGCTAATTTTTTGTATTTTTTTTTTTTTAGTAGAGATGGGGTTTCACCCTGTTAGCCAAGATAGTCTCGATTTCCTGACCTCGTGATCTATCCGCCTCGGCCTCCTAAAGTGCTGGGATTACAGGCGTGAGCCACCGCGCCTGGCCTAAATTCTGTTTCTTATTGTCAGTGGCCGTGCCTGTAAAGTAGGGGAAGATCCACTCTTTTTCGGGCAAAATCATAGGAATTGAATATTTGTTAGACATTGCTAGTATGTTTAGAGACTTAATGCATTTGCAGCCCTGCTGTGTATGAGTTAACAGAGGAATGTGTAGACTCATCCAAATGCATAGCGAGGAGGACAGGTGCATGTTTTTCTAAGTACCAGGTTTCTTTTCATTCAAAGATGAGTATAATGACAAAAAAAAAAAAAAAAAAAAAAAGTCGTGAGATCCTGGATACCCAATAACAGAATTTCCCAACTTATCTTCTAGGACCCCAATTCTTTGATAAGCCAACAGTGTTTCATTGGAAAGAGGGTTCAGCAGTTAAGTGCACTTGAAGGTATCCCGTGTTACATTATCTCTGCTTTGACTTGACAAAGCATATTAAAGTCTCTGATAAGTCTTATGACAAAGAAATAGAACTTTTTCAACCCTGAATATCTCAGACTACTTGGTTATAGAACCGTTAAATTTTCTATAAAACATTTTTTGGGAAAAAGAGTACTATAAGAGATGATAATAACGTGAAGATAGACAGAAAACTCCTACATTTGGGATATAATTCACTGAAAGGAACAGTAGATAAGTTTTGAAATCATTTGATTTGAAATCTCAAAATACAAGAAAGCACAAGTTCTATGAAATTAAGCATAAAAAGCAGCATAAAAAGGCAATTGATGAGAGATATCACTTAGTGATAATAAAGAGCATACTTAAGATGCTCTTTGGGGAAAAAGAATAACAGATTAAAGTTTGTGAGGACAGACGATGCACAAAGAGAAGACATTTCTTTGAAATTTATTAGAATAATTAAATGCAAGCAATAGTTAAATATGTGGCATAAGAAAGTTTTCCTGAGTTCTTTTTTATTTTTCAAGAAAGCATGCTTACATTTGCCCTTAATTTTTTTATTTGTATAAATTATGGGGTACAAATACAGTTTTGTTACATGAATATATTGTGTAGTGGTGAAGTCAGGCCGAGCCCTCTTTTATATTAATATTTAAATTTGTGTTGACAGATTGAAAATATGCACAGTATTTCAAGCAAAATAAGTGGAAATATTTATACCTAGGGTATCTTTTCAAGATATTATAATACCAAGGAAAAATGAAAAAAATTCTGTGAATAACCAGGGAAAAATAAGTTAATCACAAAAGAATGAAAATTGAATTGACTTCAGAATTCTTCACAGCATTAAATACCGAAACATAATACAAACATATAAAATCTTTCCTATTTTTCTCATAACTTATTTAAAAAGTTGATAAGTATACATTCTGCCTGACTGTGGATAAAGTTGATAACTGCATACTTCCTCCTAAAATTACTAAATGTTAACACTTTGTGACATTTACTTTCTCTCTCTCTCTCCTTTATTTGTATATCTACATACATCTATGTATAGGTTGCAGATATCATGTCACCTCAACTTTAAAAACTTTAGCATTAGTATTTATGTCCTATGAATAAAGACACTCTCCTACATTTTTACACTAATATTATTAAACCTAGAACATTTCAGATGGATATAACAATATTATCTATTATAGAGTTCATACTCGAATCTCTCCAAATGTCCTTTCTGGTTCTCTATTTATTTGCTTTTTGATATAATAGATAGAAGTTTGTGCATTGCTTTGGTTACTGTATCTCATTCTGTTTTATTTAGAGGAGTCAAAAGCCTCCAATAGCTCTCCTTTACAAACCTCATACATTCCTATTTACCTTGACATTTAAGCTGTTCATAGCCTTGCTAAAAGCCATTTCTTGCCTAATCGTTTGTATTACTTTAAGTCAAATTATGCTATGCTATGACATAAGCTATTGCATGATTAAGACTTGCACTTCCCATCTTCTAAACCTTTCTCTTTACTTTCTTTGAGCAAGGTACTCAAGACATAGCATGTTTTGCATGTTGAAGAGTTTTTCTGACAACTGTTTTCTTATAAAGGTTGAATTGTTTTAATAAGAATAGTACTGTTTTTTTTTTCCTGGCCTCAATTTGTCTCTATATAGAAAAGACATTTTCAAAAACATTTGGAGAAACACTTTGAACTATTTTTAACCATTCATTTAATCATTGATTCATACATTTACTCATTTATCATAGAACTTTCATTTGTGTTTACAATGTGACATAATTGTGTAAACAAATAAATAGCTCACACTATGACAAGCATAATAATCCAGTTATATGCAAAGTGATTTAAGACCCAGAAAAGAGAACAATTACTTCTTTTGAAGGAATTAATAAGGGAGGGCATTACAGGAGATGAGACAACAAACGCCACTGTACTTAGTAGAGAGTACAAGCAAATGGGAAATAGTGGCACATAATTTGTTTTTCTGTTAAGACAATGTTTATTATTAAGAACCTTTCTTACTCTGAAATAGCAAAGGATGAATGAAATGAAAAAGTTATTTCTTTGAAAGGGTAAACAAAATAGATAGACTATAAGCTAGGTTAACTAAAAGAAAGAAAAAGAGAGAGAGGGAAGATTCAAAGAAGCACAGTTGGAAATGATAAAGTGACATCATGACTGGGAAATAAATTTTTTTGGGAAATAAAATTCCCAAAATAGACCAATAATGCATACTGAAACTGAATCAGTAATAAAAAAATCTACCACCAACAACAAAAAAGACCAGGACTGGACAGATTCACAGCTAAGCTATACCAGACATACAAAGAAGAGCTGGTATCAATCTTACTGAAACTATTCAAAAAAATTGAGGAGGAGGGATTCCTCTCTAACTCATTCTACAAAATCATTATCATCCTGATACCAAAATCTGGCAAGGATAAGAAAAGAAAACTGTAGGCTAATATCCCTGATGAACATGGAAACAAAAATCCTAAACAAAATACTAGCAAACTGAATTCAACAGTGTACCAAAAAGATAATTCATCATGATCAAGTGGGTTTTATTTCAGGAATAAATGGAGGATGATTCAACATAAGCAAACTGATCAATGTAATTCACCACATAAACAGAATTAAAAACAAAAATTATGTGACCATCTCAATAGATGCAGGAAAAACATTCAATAAAATCCAACATCCCTTCATAATAAAAACTCTGAACAAACTATGCATCAAAGGAACATAACTCAAAATAGTAAGAGCCTTAGATGATAAACCCACAGCCAACATCATACTGAATGGGAAAAAGTTGAAAGCATTCTTTCTAAGAACTGGAACAAAACAAGGATGTCCACTGTCACCACTGCTATTCAATATAGTACTGGAAATTGTAGCCAGAGTAATTAGACAAGAAAAATAAATACAAGTCATTTAAATTGGAAAAGTGGAATTCAAATTTTCTCTCTTCACCAATGACGTGATCTTACACCTAGAAAACCTGAAAGATTTTTCCAAAAGACTCCTAGACTTGATAAATAACTTCAGTAAAGTTTCCAGATACAAAATTAGCATATAAAAATCAGTTGCATTTTTATACACAAACAGCACTCAATCTGAGAACCAATCAAGAATTCAATCTTATTTGCAATAGCCACAACAAAGGTAAAATACTCAGGAATGCATTTAACCAAGATGGTGAAAGACCTCTACAAGGACAGCTATAAAACACTGATGAAAGAAACTGTAGATGACACAAACAAATGGAAAAACATCCCATGCTCATGGATAGGAAGAATAATATCATTAAAATGACTATACTGCCTAAGGCAATCTACAAATTCAATGCAGTTTCTGTCAAATTACCAATGTCATATTTCACAGAATTAGAAAAAAAATTCTAAAATTCACATGGCACCAAAAAAGAGCACAAATAGCCAAAGCAATTCTAAGCAAAAGGAACAAAGTTGGAGGCATTACATTACCCAACTTCATGCTATATTACAAGGTTATAATAAGTACAACAGAATGGTAATGGTACAAAAGTAGGCACATGGATCAATAGAACAGAATAGATAACCCAAGAATAAAGCCACATAGCCAAAACCAACTGATCTTCAACAAAAGTTGATAAATTCAACAATAAGAAAAGGACACCCTATGCAATATATTGTGCTGGGAAAATTGTGTAGCCATATGCAGAAGAATAAAACTGGACCCCTCTCTCTACATACAAAAATTAAACCAAAGTGTATTAAAGACTTAAATGTGATACTTGAACCTATAAAAATCCTAGAGGAAAACCTAGGAAAAACTCTTTCAGCCATTGACCTAGGCAAATGATTTATGATTAAGATCTCAAAAGCAAATGCAGCACAAACAAAAATAGACAAATGGGACTTAATTAAACTAAAGAGCTTCTGCACAGCAAAAGAAGCAATCAACAGAGTAAACAGGCAACCTGTTTACTCCCAACCCTACAGAATGGGAGAAATATTTGCAAATTATGCATTCAACAAAAGACTAATGTCCAGAATCTATAAAGAACTCAAACCAATCAACAAGAAAATAACAACTCCATTAAAAAGTATGTAGAGGACAGGGGCAGACATTCCTCAAAATACACAGAAGCAACCAACAAACATATGAAAAAATACTCAACATTGCTAATCCTCAGAGAAATGAAATTTAAAACCATAATGCAATACCATCCCACACCATTCAGAATGGCTACTATTAAAACATCAAGAAATAACAGATATTGATGAGGATGCAGAGAAAAGGGAATGCTTGTGCACTGGTAGTGAGAATGTAAATTAGTACAACTCCTATGGAAAACAGTGTGGACATTTCTCAAAGAACTGAAAATAGACCTGCCATTTGACTGAGCAATCCCACTACTGGGTATTTACACAAAGTGAAAGAAACGGTTATCCCAAAAAGACACCTGCACCTGTATGTTTATTTGCAGCAGAATGCACAATAGCAAGGTCATGTGGTATCAACATAAGTGTCAATCAATGGTTGATTGAATAAAGAAAATGTGGTATGTATATACCATGGAATACTATACTAAGAAAGAATGAAATCATGTTCTCTGCAGCAACATGGATGGAACTGGAGGGCATTATCCTTAGAGAAATAACTTAAAAACAGAAAACCAATTATTACATGTTCTCACTTACAAGTGGAAGCTAAACAATGGGTACATGAACATAAAAATGGAAATAATAGACCCTGGGGACCCAAGAAAGGGGTAGGATGGGAAGGGAGTGAGGGTTTAAAAATGTATCTATTAGGTACAAAGCTTACTATTTGGGTGATGGGTTCACTAGGAGCCCAAACTTCACCATTATGCAATGTATCAATATAACAAACCTGCATATGTACCCCCTGAATCTAAAATAAAATAGATTAATAAAAGATTTGGGAACTGTTTTCTGTGATGCACTTTTGAACCATTTAGGAAATAAAATGGAGATCTGTAAATTGTTAGTCTATTACCACCATTATGCTTGAATAACTAACAAAAGTACTGGATTGTATATATTATCAACGTGGCCATGATAAATCCAATATGGATAGTTTTTGTGGATAGCTGGAAAGTGCCAGAACTGAGATTGACTGGTCTGTCTGCTTCTCAGGCCTAGATATCATGTAGACATAATGATCTCAAACTGAAAAAAAGGGGAAGAATTTTAAAAATTGAGCGGTGGAAGACAGAGGGAGATGAAGAGATTCTTTGCTTCCTTCTGTCTGAAGAACGTTTGAGAAGAACTGGTGTCGGGTTTTGGATTGAACAGGAAATTAAAAGTCTTTGACCCTGGTGATGAAAGTCGGTCAGAAAAAGGGCGTCCAGTTCTTCTTTCTTTCCACTGGGCTTGAGAAATTAAGTCCAGTTTGTATTTCAGGTAAATAACAAATAAATAAATGCTTGAACCGTAAGGCTGCCTGATTCTTAAATAAGGTATGTAAGAAATTTATTTTTGTTATTCCAAGTGGCAAAAATATCTTATTGAAAAAATATTGTGAAATGAAGTCCAAGTAGCGTATTACATGTACAAACAGGGACACTGTGATGTTGAGTGCTACTCAACTCTTCCCTCCATACTCTTGATTTACCTCTGTGGGCCACTGGAGGGCTTTCACTCAGACATGTGCTCCCTCTTGTGGCATATCAGAAATAACATGCCATCATGTAGACAAAACACAGAAGGTTTTTGTTAACTTTTTTTGTTTTTAGTTTTTATGACCCATTAATTCATAAAAAGAAGAATATCTGATTTTAGTTGAAAACAAATATACAATTTAAAAGCATTTTTAGTAATTTATGCTATAAACAAACCACTTCCATATGGTAGCAGTTTTGCTTTATGAACGTCAAAAAATTGACCATAGCTTAATTTTTCTTAATGGTTTAGGCATCTAGTTTTTATATGGTGATAGTTATACAAAATGTGTTCATGATATAAAAATGAATGAAATAAACACAATCCAATTTAATAAGTTATTATTTCTAATTTTAGACCATGTATCTAAAATGATAAATGCACATTAGCTGCTTTAAAACTATTTATCAGCATCCTGTCAATCATGAAGTCATTTCTAATGCATTTTAGAAACATGTCTTGCATTATATTATTAGAAATTTGGCACAGGAACTGCAATCTGAGAAACTATTTTGTTGTCTTAAAAGCCTATGCATTGCAGGAATTTTATTTTCCTATTTGTTTCAGCAGAGCAGGGACTTTCTTTCAATCCCCTCTCCCTGCAGAGCTATCTCTTTACCACCTGCAGATGTTTGTAAAAAAGTTTTTGTGAAAAGTAATGTAAGTAGGAAGCACAAGCATAAAAGAAGGAAAAATAAGCAAAAATTATACTTTCATTTTTATGTAATTATAATGAACAGCCCTTTCTATATATCTGTTGTATGTATAGTCTCGAACAAAGAGATGATCCATACCTTAAAGAACTTGTGATTCATTCACAAACCCATCCATTCATTCATCAAATATTTATTTAATGCCTACTAAGTACCAGTAAGTATTCAGAGGGCTGGACTAAATGGCCAGCGACAGAGTTCCTGCATTGTGAAGCATATGTTCTAATTGGCAGTGGAGGGGAAATGCCAACTAAATGAAAAGAGGCACTCATATAGGAAAGATGTTAATTTGTTGTGTTACTCTGGTTTTTATAAGATAAGCCAACGGTCAAAAACAAGGAAAACACTTAATTTTATGTATATAATAATAATGAATTAGAGTAGAAATGAGGATTGCTTTCTTATGTCTTCAATTTGTAAGAAATCTGAAAGCAGAATTTTATGCTAAGATTATCTTGGTTGGAAGGATAAGGTCATCAGAGCTCCAAATGGATTCTGCTATTTAGAGTATTGCAGTTTATGATAATGAACTCTGCAGCCGGGGTTCTTGGGTTTGGGTTCTTTCTATTACTAGAACTGTGGCTTTAGGCAAGTCACTTAGCCTCTCCATGCCTCAGTTTCCTTTTCAGTAAAATGGAAATAAAAAATAGTACCTACCTCTTGGTGGTGGTGTTTGGATTAAATGAGTTAATGCATGAAAACTGCTTAGAACACAGCCTGGCACATAGCGAGCAAAACAGTATTTGCTATTAGCACTCAAGCCTGAGCAATAAAGAGCCTTCATAGAGCTCAAGTCTGAGCAATAAAGAGCCTCAAGCCTGAGCAGTAAAGAGCACTCATTAGCACTCAAGCCTGAGCAATAAAGAGCCTTCATCGAGCTTGTCCCATGATTGTAGCTTGGCATTCGCAGCCTATGAAGAGATTGAGATGATATGATAATTGCCTGTGGGGAGGAAGGAAGAAGGTACTGGGTTTGTTCTTTTCTTTCTGAAATTTGTGATGTAGCTTCAGCATTTTGTTTTGTTTGTTTGGATAATTTGGTTTGCAAAAAAAATGAGAATTAGGCAAATTAATGGAGCTGCTATTAGGGGTAGAAGGGATGCCCACAGAGCAGAATCCCAGTGTCAACACACATTACTCCATGTATAACCCACCACACTTCCCTGGATGTGCCTTGTAACAATGATGAGTCTCTAGAATTTTCAGATTTCATCTAAATGTTTGTGGTTCAGTTTTCTCTTTCAGAAAGTAGAGATCATAATTTTTCTCCCCCATGTTTGAATGTTATAACTTTATATCTGTAAACTTTCTTGCTAGAATCTTAGAAGTAGAGAACTTGAACTGGAGAGATCACGTCATTAAAACACTGTTTTCATAACTGAAAGAATTAAAGGCTAGATAGAGTGTTACTCATCTGTGCTAACATGACTAGATGTGAGCAGATAGCTCTAAAACAGGATTTGTTGATTTTTTAAAACATTATTCAGAAGTCACAGTGCTTTCTTTGAAATGTCCTGTATTAATCACTTTTGCCCATAAATCTCAGTGGTTTAATCAAGCTATATGATGGCTGCTGGTTTGGTCATGGCTTGACTGGGCTCTGCCTAAGGTAGACAGGCCTATGATAACCTACATGTATCTTTCATTCTGGAAGTCAGGCTAAAGGAGCTGCTGCTATGTGAGTCATGGGTTTCTCATGGCGGAGAGCAGAAGACTAAGAAGAAGCAAACCAAATTAGTTAAAGCTTCTGCGAAGACAGCCATCTGTCATGGTTGCCCCTACTCAATTCACCAAAGCAAGTCATTTGGCCACATCCTGAGTAAGTGGGATGGAGAAGAATGTTGCATCTAATTGAGTCATGACAGAGGCTAGGAGAGAATGAATAATTAACCCCATGTTTCACATAAATAGTCCCAGACATAAATTTGTACACATATTAATGGTATAAAAATAGCCTCAAATAACTCTTCCCCCCACCAAAAGGCGACATCACTATATTGAAAATTTGTCTACTATAAAATATATGTATAATATAAGCACTTAGCATTCTAATCACAATGATTTTGCTGCTTGTTGGGAGAAAGTATTGATACTTTCCTCTTTATCTTTTTTCTGTATCTGAAAATCACTCCAGATTGGAAATCAGAAGCTGTGGGCATCCACTGCGTGAATCTCAGTTTCATCATCTATAAAATAGGTGTAGCATCAGTCCTGTCTACATCATTGGTTGATGAGAATAATATCTACAGAGTGCTTCCCTTGTGCTAGACACTGTCCTGAACATTTCTACATGTTTTAGCATATTTATGTGCAGTAGGTACTATTATTACCACTAATTTACAGTGGAAGAAACTGCGTCATGGAGTAGCTTGTCCAAGGTCACACAGCTAGAAAGTAAAGAATCTGAGGTTTATAGCCAGGCTATCTGACTCAAAACTGACGTGGACATCCACTCCATCATACAATAAAAAAGAGTATGTGAAAATTCTTTGCAAACTCTAGCAAAGAAATATAAGATGGAGATCTCATTCATCATTCTTTTTAAAAACAAACATTGTAGCATTTAAATATTTGAACACATTACTAAAAATTGTAGTTGCAGTGTTTTGCCCTCACCCCATCTCTATCCTTGTCTTATATCCTAGTCCCTGAAAAGAAAAGTAACCACCCAAAGAGAGCTTATGAAAGGGCCGGGCTTAGTAATGCCATTTGTGTGGGGTTTTGGAAACAAGTAACAGTAGTTACTATGCATGGAACACTCACCCTGATGTAGGTGTATTTATTATAATCTTCATCATGATCCTGCAGGGAGTATTCTTTTCAGCTTCACAGTGAGGAAACTGAGGCTTAGAGAAGATGAGTTAATTGATTTGCATGTAAGTAGCTGATCTCATTTCCAATCCAGCTGTCTGTGACACCACACTCAGGCTTTTCCCCACCATGCGCCTTTCAAGTACAAGGCTCAGGATGATGTCATTATAATCGTCAGATGGTATTCCACCCACAAGGATGTGCTTATTGAAGCTTTCTTGAATTGTGATAGAAAAATGCTCTGTGAGCTTCCAATGAAGATCTCTAAATTATCACCGAATCTGCACATCAAAACAAATTTGTTTCAAAAAGTAGGTCAGATTCATTCACTGAGCTTTAGTAAGTTCACAACAGAAGTGGATACTGATCATGTGATTCAAAGTCTAATTCAGAAGCTATTGGAGTTTTTTTGTTTGTTTGTTTATATCTCCCCTTAGACTTTGTATGAATGGGAGAGGGAAACAGGTATAGAATATTTCAACTGAGATTTCAGGGAAAAAAAAAAAGAGGAATAAACATCAAAACTCATGCAACAGGCCATGTTCTGCTTGGGACTTACTTCTGTAGATTCATTATTCGTGCATCCATTTGTTTATCTACTTATCCATCAAACATGTGCTGAGAACTTATTGAGCCAATAGGTTGCAGAGTACAGACATCAAACTATTTGGGTTTCAGTCTCAGCTCTGTCACTTAATAGTTGAGTGGTCTTGAACAAACTGTTTAAGCCATCTCAATTTCACTTCCCCATATCAGGACTGATGTGAGAATTCACTGAGATAATGTATGTGAAGGTCTTGGCACCATGTTTGACATACAGTAAGAGTTCAATATATATTAGTCATGATGATGATGAGAATGATAATGCTGATTTGAAAATTGCATGCTAAGTACTAGGATAATAAAGAAGACATGGTCTCTACAATCAAAGGACTCAAAGTCCAGTAGGAGAAGTACAGGGTAAATATATAAGCAGTGATGTGGAATGAATTCAATAACAGAGGTAGATACACAATGGATACTAAAGACGAAGTGAGCTACTCTGCTTGCTTACACCAGGTGGTTTAATAAAGGAGGAGATGCGTGAGCTGGGCCTTGAAAAATGAATTACCCTGTAATATGTAAATAGAATGATATTCTACTTTAACAGTTTGTGAAAATGCAAAGAGATAGAAAACACCATAGTACATTCAGGGAGCAACAAATAAACATTTAAACCCTGAGGATAAGATGCAGTGGAGAATTCTGTTATGGGGTCTGAACTTTAGGCAGTAGGGAAACACTTGAAGAGCTTTAAAGGGAACAGTAACAAGGTCAGATTTGCATTTTAGAAAGATGATGTTGGTGACTGGAAGATGGACAGTGAGGCTGGAGACATGGAAAACAGACTATGAGCTACTGAAACACTCTAGGCAGAGAAACAGCAAGGTGGTGGTAGTGCAGAGGACACATGGATAGAGTATAATGCGGAGTCAGAGGTAAGAAGGCAGGAAGAGAGGAATCCAGCTTTAATGTCTGGGTTTCAGAATAGTGGTGCCATTTACTGAGAGAGAGGAGTCAAGATGGGGAGGACACTTGGGGCATAAGATAATGTGAACTGAAATTTTGGTTTGTATCTGTAAGACTAAGGAAAATGGAGTCATGGTATTAGATGGAGAAAAATACTATAAGAAGGTAATGTGCAATCTAGTATTTCCCTTTAAGAGGTGTCGGTTGTGGAATAGACCTTATCCAAAGCATTATCATCATCTTGTTAAATAGTAGCTCCAAGGTTACTTGCTTTTGGAGCTGTGAGCAGTGCCTTGTGATAGCTGCCTAAAAGTACTTGCTGGTTGACAACAGAGGGAGACATGTAGGGATTAAGAGTGTGGGCTTCAGAGTCCCACTACCTGGTTCGAACCATAGCACTCATGGTTATTTGCTCTGTATCCTGGGAAAAATTACTTGATCGCTTCATAAACTAGTTTTCCCCACTGTAAACTCAATCAGGTTGTTATGAGGATTAGACAAAATATTACATAAAAAAGCACTTAGCACAGTGCTTACTTAGGTCAGGTGCTCAATACAAATTCAATAATTTTTTTTTGCTTTTTTTGAGATAGAGTCTCACTCTATTGCCCGGGCTGGAGTGCAGTGTTGCAATCCTGGCTCACTGCAACCTTCCCCTCCCATGTTCAAGCGATTCTTGTGCCTCAGCTCCCTAGTAGCTGGGATTAAAGGTGCATGCCACCATGCCAGGCTAAATTTTGTATTTTCAGTAGAGATGGGGTTTCACCATATTGGCTAGGCTGGTCTCATACACCTGACCTCAAGTGATCCACCCACTTCAGCCTCCCAAAGTGCTGAGATCACAGGCATGAACCACTCCACCAGGCTTCAATTGCTTTTATTATTACTCATAAAGAATGCTGTGTTTTGTACTGAAAGATGGAGCTGTTAGCCCACCTTTCATTGGAATGTGTACTTTGAACTGTTTTTCTAGCAATAGTGATGGATAGGACTGCGTAATTCACAGTTGTTCACCTGGTTCACCCCTGAATGAGTAAGGGTCATTAGGAAGATGATTAGCCAGCCTTCAATGTGCAGGCTGCAACTAAGGGGTGGTTTGTCTTTATGTGAAGTGTTTACTTGTATGTGACCTGACCTACATTTTCACCAAACAATGACAAATAAAAGTAAACAGAGTCTACCTTCTTTAATTGTATTAGTCAGGGTTGTCTAGAGAAACAGAATTAGTAAAGTATATATATGTGGAAATTTATTATGGGAATTGGCTCACAAAATTGTGGAGGCTGAGAAGTCCCATGATCTGCCATCGACAAGGTGGAAACCCAGGAAGGCTGGCTGTGGTGTAATTATTCAGTCAGAGGCCTCTGAAGGCCTGAGAACTGGGAGAGCCAATGGTGTGAGTCTTAGAACCCAAAGGCTTGAGAACCAGGAGCTCTGATGTGGAAGTGCAGGAAAAGATGGATGTCCAGGGGAGAGAGTGAAGTTGCCTATCCTACCTTTTTTGTTCTATTCAGGGCTTCAATGGATTGTAGGATGCTGGCCCACATTGGTGAGGGAAGATCTTCTTTACTAATTCAAATGCTAATTTCTTCTGGAGACATCTTCACAGATACTCCCAGAAATAACACTTTGCCAGCTATGAAGGCATTTCTTAGCTCAGTCAAGTTGACACATAAAAGTAACCATCACAGTAACCTTTGTCTAATCATTGTCTGATATCATGGGTCCTCATTAAATATCTTATATCATGGGTCCTCATTAAATATGATGAAATTTCCAAGAAAGAGAGCTATCTGCTTGTAGAAATGAGAATTAATAATTATCAAATTACCAATAGTTGTCTTGAATATGTAGAAACAAGGTGAAAAAATGAAATACAATAATCTGCTGTGAAAATAAATTAGCTAATACAAAAAATACTCCTTTGTATTTCCAAAGGAGACAAAAATTGATTTCAAGGTATTTTAATTACCGTTTACCTTTCTGTATGACTTTCATGTTTACCCTGTTCAGCATGTCTACTAATTACTGAAATTGGGTGGGGAAAAAGAGAAGAGGAATTGAGTACTGAGATTTTCCCTCATTATGGGGAAGGCTTTTTGAGAGTTTTAGGAGAGTTTTGAGAGAGAAGGGAAAGATTTCACTCAGAAAGCTTTGGAACATATAAGATCCTACTGAGAAAATAATAAATTACTCCCTTTTTTCTTTGATCAAGAAATAGGAAATTAATGGTTAAAGGTTTCTATTGTTTCTACTATCACTCGTATGGCTAGACTTAGATTCCAGCCCTGAAAACAACTAACAGTGTACTTCAGACCTCTAGACTTTGTTTATCTCATCAGTAAAATAACAAAAATTAAATCATCTTTAAAATTTCTGATAGTTCACATATCATATTCTTTTCTCTCCATTTCTTTTCATTAATAGAATAAGAGAAGTTGTGAAGAATGTCTAGTCTACTACAGTATTGTCTTTGCTGAGGAATCTCTCATAATTCGAAGCCTCAAACCTCCCATAAACAAAAATCCCGGAGAATCAGCCTATTTTATTGTTGGGCAGTTCAGTTCATTAGAAATTCTTTCTTATGTTTAGTAAGTGTGCCGTGTCATTTGATTATCTTTTCATTTGTGCATGTATTTCCATATATCTCTAAAAGGTTTTAAGTCAGCATATAATGCTGAGACATAATATAAAATATAGCTAAACATAAAAAGGACAAAATCAATGAAAAAGAACAGAGAACTAGATCCTGCTGAGCCTCTAACAGAAGATAATTATCACAGTTTAGAAATCAGTTTAGCCAGGAGTTCTCTGGCAGATAAGGCAAAAAGGGAAACCCATCGTGCTTCTCACTGGCTTATATATATGAGGAGACACATTATAATTTTAAGCATTAAGTTCAAAGAGAAATGAGTTCATGAGGTCTTTATGTAAAGACTATCAAGTATCATACCAGACAGCGTCTTCAGCAAAATGTGCAGACATTTTTTAGATTGTTAATTCTCATACTGCTTTTCTTAAAAAAGCTGAAAGCATTATGTGTATGTTTTTATTTTAAAGGCAGTATAACATTATTACAGTTGGCTTGGAAAGCAGAGGGAAGAAAACATCCACAAATCTGCCAATCTAACGCAATTATTTTCATGTTGGCAAATTTAATCATCTTTGCTCATATGCAATTATGGTTTCCACAAGGAACCTCAGCTGGATTCCTTTAGCAGTAAAGAGCTCCAGGACATGTGAGCTGCCAGATGTATCCTCATGTTTCCGTATGATATTCTCTTAATTTTGTATCCCACCATTTCACTTAATACATTTTACATATTTTTCTTGCCGCTAGATAATTTTTACAATTGTATAATTTTAAAAACCAACTCTCAATTTTCAGATTTACTACATTTGAACAGTCATTTAATCCAAGAAAAATACTGCAGTGAACATTCTTGTGCAAATTGCTTTTCCTCTTCTGGGTGGCGAACTGCGTTGTTGGAGTTTCCCATACAAATGCCTTTATTGAATTCCCTGTTGGTAACTGGTCCATATTAACGGACATTATAAGAGTCAGTTCTTTGAAATGTACTGGTGTATTTACTTTTTTTTTTTTTTTTTTTTTTTGAGACGCAGTCTCGCTCTGTCGCCCAGGCTGGAGTTCAGTGGCGCCACCTCGGCTCACTGCAAGTTCCGCCTCCCAGGTTCGCGCCATTCTCCTGCCTCAGCCTCCGGAGTAGCTGGGACTACAGGCGCCCGCCACCACGCCTGGCCAATTTTTTTGTATTTTTAGTAGAGACGGGGTTTTACCGTGTTAGCCAGGATGGTCTGGATCTCCTGACCTCGTGATCCGCCCGCCTCGGCCTCCCAAAGTGCTGGGATTACAGGCGTGAGCCACCGTGCCCGGCTCTTGGTGTATTTACTATTAAGAATGTTAATGATAATATTGCTCATTGTATTTTCTATGTTTTCGTTATGAGGACATATGTGATAAATTTCTATTTCATTTTAATATCAGAAATACAGTCATGCATGACTTAACAACCAGGATCTGTTCTGAGAAATGTGTCATTAGGTGAGTCCATTGTTGTGTGAACATCACCAAGTGTACTTACACAAACCTAGATGCTATAGCCTACTACACACTTAGGCTCTGTGGTACAGCCTATTGCTCCTAGGCTACAAACCTGTACAGCATGTCACTATACTGAATACTGTAGGCAACTATAACACAATAGTATTTGTGTATTTATATCTATAGGTATAAAAGACACAGTAACAACATGGTTTAAAATTACTAGAAATGTTACACCTGTATAGGCCACTTGCCTTGAATGTAACTTGCAGGACTCAAGTTGTAGGACTCTGGGTGAGTCAGTGAAGGCCTGTGATGTTACTGTGAAGGCCTGTGATGTTATTGTACTTTATGATAAATATTATACAGTTAGACTACATTAAATTTATAAAAAAAATTTCATTTTTCAATAGTAAATGAACTTTAGCTTACTATAACTTTTTACATGATACATTTTTTAATTTTAAAAAATATTTTGACTATTTTGTAATAACACTTAGCTTAAAACATAGACACATTTTACAGCTCTACAAAAATATTCTCCTTTGTTGTGTCTTTATAAGATTTTTTCTATTTTAAAGTTATTCCATTTTTTACTTTTTAAACTTTTTTGTCAAAAACAAAGGCACAAACACATACATGACCCTTGGACTAGACAGGGTCAGGATCATCAATATCACTGTCTCCCACGTCCACACCTTGTTCTACTGGAGGTCTTTAGGGGCAGTAACGCCCATGGAGCTGTCATCTCCTATGATAACAATGCTTTCTTCTGGAATGCTCCTGAAGAACTTGCCTGAGGCTGTTTTACAGTTAAATTGTTTTATAAGTGGAAAGAGTATACTCTGTTTGTTTGTTTTGCATGTTTTTTTTTTGTTTTTTTTTTTTTTTTGAGACAGAGTCTCACTCTGTTGTCCAAGCTAGAGTACAGTGGTGTGATCATGGCTCACTGCAGCCTCAACCTCCTTGGCCTCAGATGATCCTTCCACTTCATCCTCCCAAGTAGCTGGGACTACAGGCATGTGCCACCACACCCAGCTAATTTTGTTCATTTTTTGTAAAGATAAGATCTCACTGTGTTGCCCAGGCTGATAGAGTACACTCTCAAATAATAACAACAAGTATAGCATAGTAAATACATAAACCAGTAACATAGTCGTTAATTATCATGACCATATATTATGTACTGTAAACAATTGTATGTGCTATACTTTTATATGGCAGGCGGCAAAGTAGGTTAATGTACACCAACAACACCACAAACACGTAATAATGCATTGTGCTACAACTGATAGCACAATGAGGTCACCAGGCAATAGCATTTTTCAGCTCTACCGTAATCTTATGGAACCACCATCACTTATGCAGGCTGTTGTTGACTGAAGCGTCTTTATTTGGCACATGATTGTAGTTGTGTGTGTATGTGTTTTGATTAATAGTTGATTAATATTTTCTTCATGGAATTAGGTCTCCGAATGTGTTTACTTCTTTACTGTGAGCGCTAGAAAGGCACAGTGCCAAATCTGGCCCACATCGCTTGAACATGGATTGGCATCTGAAGATATCTGTGTAAAGCATACTAGCCGAGTTCCTGGAATCATCGTCTGTTTCTTTACCTTTTGTCTTATTTCCTTCATCTACTTATTTTAAATTTTATTATATTTTGAGACATTTTATAGTTTATGCAATCCTTCAAACATTTTTAGAACAAGGTAGGGCTATAACTAAATAAATGCATGTAAATAGTTAGATTATTTTCTTAGAGTAAGTTTTGAAAAGTAGATACACTGGGTCTCATGTCTCATTATATCTTTACCCAGTGAAAGATTTTCTGTAGGAAACTGACATAATATAATCCAAGTGTGTTAATTCCTGGTGATTTATTGCATATATAATACCAAGTGAGGAGTTGGAGTCTCGAGAGGAATAAAGAGTTAAGTTATTTCTTTGAGCATTTCCCTGCAATATCAGATGCTGCAAATACTGTTTTCAAGGGAAATTGTACTTTTCATGGGAAATTGTAATTTTCAATTAAATTAGCTGACAAAATATTGAATGTTACAATTATATATTGTTAAAGAGCTACTCATCTGCTTTACATACCGAATACATAAACAATAAAATTGACATTCTGTACTGAACACTTAATAGCCAGCTTTGATAAAGAGTTGGTTTATTTCCGTAAGGGGTTGGACTGTTGGGGTCTTTAGAATAAGACTAATTTTTCTAAAAAAATGTGATCAGTATTTGAACCAATATATGGTTCAGGCTCACAATTTCTGTGCTATGCCATATGGAAGAGGTAGTGAATTTTTGCCTACAAAAGTTGTTGATTGTTGCTTCTAACTGTAAAGTAATCTCAGCTGGGCTTCTTGACCAGTAACAACCCTGACAGACCCTAGGACCTGGGAGCTATCAGATGTATCCTCAAAAAGCTTTTTTGGTAAGCTTTCTTGAGTCAACTAATATAGACACTTTCTTAATGGATCATCATCTAATTCAATCCACAGTTTAACAGCAAAACTTACTGACCAATGTCCGCAGCACACAGAGTTTTCGTGGTTGGGAGCTAAGTGCCCTTTGAGACCCACAGGTTGAGTTGTATGGACAAAATGAATCAGCTGTGTTTGTTCTCTTTCGTCTTAGCGGATGTTTTTCCCCAGGGAAGGAGAGAACAACTCTTCTACATGATGCCACTTTAATAATTTAGACAGATGTACTTTCTTCTCTCAAAATAACTCGTGCTGGAATCCTACTCTATTTGCTGTAGAAGAGAATTCAGTGTAAAATGAGCATGTGTCTTGAATTGTGTTTTAATGGGAGATACAACATAACAAATCAATTAATGTTATTCACTTATTGGTGTAGAGCTATCTTAGCATGATTTCTGAGGCAGTGGTGTAGGGAGAATCATCATGGTTGTCTTGTAATGGTTTTGAAAAGTATAAAGAAATCTAAAAACAAACCAAATAAACAGGAGTTTACAAGTGCCAGGAGTTTTTCCACACAGAATTGATAGCAATTTCTTAGCTTAATATGCTTGGTCGCCACTATGTTAAGTTGCCATTACTCTGTAAGGAGTAGAAAATGTTACTGTGGAACTGCCTTTCTTTTGTTGACAATGCTATTTGACAATACTGATATTGTGATACAGTATTCACACATTGTACATTAAAATATCTATCATCCTTTGTGAACAATGACACTCAAACTATCCCTGTGGGAGTATATAGATAAGATCATTATTCTCATTTTCTAGATAAGGAAACTGAAATGAAATTCCTTGCCTAAGGTCAAAGAACAAATCACTGGCAGAATAAGATTAGGGGAGTGAGTTCTTGATTTTCATTCCATTGCTCAATCACTGAAGTCATATTGTTTTACTCAGTATGGGAAGAGATTATTATCAGTCAGTAGGAATAAGACTATGCCCAGATGATGCCAGAAGACCAGCTGAAAAACAAAAATCTGCACAATCAACCATTTGTTTTTCTGTAAAACACCAAACTAATTGTTATACCAACATTTTTCACTGAGCCGACTCGACGTCTTTGTGTCTTGCAGACACAGCCTCTGACTTTAGGTTTGTGTTATATTCCAAAGTTAGTTTCTGGAACTTCTTTTAAAAATCTAATTTTGGAATATCCTGAATTTCATAATTGTTTAATATGTTCTGAATAATATGTTACACGTGTGATAGAATTGGGGCAGAGTTCTTTGAAAGTGCTTTATGATAAAATCTCACAGCATTCCTTATATAGTGACAGAGAAACCCTTTTCTACCTCAAAAGCTCCAAGGTGAGAATTACTTAAGTTTTATGAAAGGACTGCAAAATGAGACCTTACCATGTTAGAAGAAAGCTGGGCTTCTATATCTGTCACCAACTATATATTACATAAATGCATTTGCGTTTGGCAAATAGGACAGAAATCATCAGATGCCATCTAGATCTCTCCTGAATCAGTTACTTTGGATGTGAGGGTTGCCAAATAATCAGGTGACTTATAGTATAGTCCATATAGAAGTTAACATGCAGAATAGCTGAGTTATTTCAACATGCAACCAACATTTATTGTACTCCTCATACATATTTACCTACATCTCCGCAATCTATCCTAATTCTTCGACATTTTCTGCTAGATTAATCAGTTGACAGGTGAAACATTTCTCCCTAGGTCAAATAGCATGTAAACTCAAGATCTTTGATCTTTTAACTCAGTTCAATCACAATGCCAGCAACTTTATTGATGGATGGTTCCAGTTTATTTTAGTTAATCTTATATATATATTTTTTTTGCGGCTGAAATACTAAAATACTTAACAAGTATGAACTCATAGTATTTCACAAAAAGAATGGCACAAGCATTCACTTATAGTCTGTAGGAATTGGAATAGGCTTAGTTCAATAATAAAGATCACAAGCCAGAAAAGGAATGGAAAATTCATTTCTCTCTAGTTCTGAGACACCTGAATTCAACCTTCATTAAGAATGACAATTTGCAAGCATATGAACTCACCACTAACAAATGAAAATACTTTTAAAAAATAGTTTACATTCTCTATTTGATTATTTATGAATATATGCAATATTAAAAGTGCCTTCATCCTGACTACAATGTATTGAATTTCCCTGGTGTAGCTTTTGTGGTCTTATTTTTAAATAATACATATCTTCCAGTTTTGTTCAGATTGAAAACTTGAAGGAACCACATATAAATGCTCATGATGTCAGTAAAAGATGAAAAAAATATTTCTGCATTATATTTTAAAAATCAAGAAATTAGATATTGACTTGAATGACTATTTTCTAGTAGTGTTTATATCCTGAGGTTGGTTTTTTTTTGTTGTTGTTGTTGGCCATTTTAAAATAAGATTCTAGGGAAGTCTTGTAAGTCCCAAAAGTATTGCTATAATTACCTATTTAATATTGCAGCAGACATCTCAGAAATTTATATTTCACTTAACATCCAAGAGTTAGTGATACCATTCATTCATTTAGTAGATGTTTATGTTAGTTATTACCCTGTGCCAAACTCTATTTATTGGATGAAGACAGCAGAGCCCCTGCCCTCACAGAGATAATTCTACTGTGATAAATACTATCACAATCAAACAGGTTTATGTGATAGAAAGGAGGAGCTCAGGTGGATACAGAAGGCTGGCTCTGAGGATTTAAATTGAAAGGAAAAGAAAGGGCCAGCTTCTAGAAGATTCACAAGAAAAGCATTCAAATGGGGTTCAAAAGCTCCAAGGTAAGAATTACTAAAGTTTTATGAAAGGACTACACAAACAGATCAGAATTTAGGGAGAGAAAGCAATGGTCATCAGAAATCTTTGAATGCTAAGGTGGGAACATTTGGAAATTTGGAGATTTTTTTAAAAGCCTACTCTTTTATTTTAATAATAAAGAAATCAAGGCCCATGAGACTGGCATGTTTTGGGTTATATACTAATTAAATTGTAACCTGGGTCTGCCATTTCCCAGTCTGTTGCTTTTTCCGTTAAACAAAATACCTCTCTTTGTGCTTGAAAACTCTAGGTGCTATTGCCAAGCATTGGGTTTTACAGTTAAGAATTTAAACCTGCATCATAAAGATCTGGCAAACATTTATTTAGGCTTTCTTTATATAATCAGTAGCAATTTCCAAAGCCATATTTATCACTGTGATTTGCATCCTTTATTCAGAAAATCACAAAGCACACTTTAACCCCTCTGCCATCTATTGACTTTAGTCTCTAGCTTGGAGATGATTAGATCTTTTGAGGTGCACTACAAATTTGTAAGTTTGTGTTTAATTTCCATGTAGTCCATTTCCATTTGGAACTAGTAGATGGTTCATCTTGTTTATAAAAGGGGAATTCTTTTTATTGCTTCCCATCATTTCCAATTACAGACCTGTTGGCTTGCTAGATATCTCAGCTTTAATTTATGGACTTCTCTTTTTGATAGAGAAGTTGTCAAGGCTTGAACATTTAGGCCAAGAATTTATATAAATAGCAAGTATATTTTATATTTAGATATCCTTCTACTTCTTATATTTTTATAACTTTTTGGAGAAATGAATTGGGACTAACATGATACTGTTTACAGCTGTCTTTGACTTTTTGTTGACTTGTTTTTTTCTTCTGAGACTGAGTCTCACTCTGTTGCCCAGGCTGAAGTGCAGTGGTACAATCTTGGCTCACTGCAACCTTACCTCCCAGGTTCAAGCAGTTCTCCTGCCTCAGCCTCCTGAATAGCTGGGATTACAGGCACATGTCACCACACCCGGCTAATTTTTTGTATTTTTAGTAGAGACGGGGTTTCACCATGTTGGCCAGGCTGGTCTTGAACTCCTGTCATCAAGTGATCTGCCTGCCTCAGCCTCCCAAAGCGCTGGGATTACAGGCATGAGCCACCATGCCCGGCCCTTTGTTGGCTTTTTTTTTTTTAATTTTTAAAAATTATACTTTAAGTTCTGGGATACATGTGCAGAATGTGCAGGTTTGTTACATAAGTATACACGTGCCATGGTGTTTTGCTGCACCCATCAACCCATCATCTACATTCGGTATTTCTCCTAATACTCTCCCTCCCTTAATCCCCCATCCCTCAACCGGCCCCAGTGTGTGATGTTCCCCTCCCTGTGCCCATGTGTTCTCATTGTTCAACTCCCGTTTATGAGTGAGAACATGCAGTGTTTGGTTTTCTGTGCTTGTGTTTGCTGAGAATGATGGTTTCCAACTTCAGGAATATATTATGAGCTAAGTTCTATATCCTAATAGAAGTCCTCTATTTGATGATTATTATATAGGGCAATTGATGCTGGCCTAAGAGTCATAGCCAGTAGGAATGGTAGCTTCTTGACAAATCAGAGTACAAGGATGTGTTCCAGAAACACAAAAAAGTTTAAGAAAATGATATTGCTCTTGAAGGAACTAAACGGACTCTTGCCTTTTGTATTTTAATGTAAAGGAAAATATTAAAATGAATGAATGATATCACTGCTGAAAGTAAAACATTTTCCTGAATACAGATGACATAATGTTATTCTCATGAACTGGAGGTGTGTCTTATTAGACATTTAGATCTGCTATGTGAGATCTGCTGGTTATAGAGCATCTTAGAGTCACAAGGCCCCAAGTTGAATCCTGGCAGTGCCATCTACTCACTTTTATGAGAAATAAAATGGACCTAATAACTACCTTATATAACTGTTATAAGATTACAACAAAATAATGTAAAATAATGCTTTGCGTGGTGTTTGGGTCAATACATGTGAATATAACACTGTTAAAATTGAGTTTTTGATTGAGGTTATGAAGACACAATAGAAGTAAAATTTCTAAGTCAGATCTCCATACTCACAGTTGACAAGGGAATCAGTCAAAGATAGGTATGGCTGCTCTTGGATCTCTCAGCTTGTTAATAATTTAGAAAGGATACGTGGAGTGGAATGGAGGAAGAATTTGCTGATGGCATTTTGCTTTTGAAGAAAGCTGTTGGCACACTATGGGACCCCCTTTATTCCTGGGCTAATGAATGGGACCCCAAACCTAATGAGAGGGCGCTTCAGGAAGACCACTCTGAGGGCTAACTCTCCATCCTCTGCAGTTGGAAGGATAGAACACAGGTGCCTGACTCAGGTTGAGAAGGCTAAAGCATCCTGTGGAAGTAGGATAGAGGTGACTTAGGGCACTAGCCTCTGTCTCCGCCTGGTAATTGTCAGGGCAAGGGATGTGTAAATATTATCTTAGGACCATAAGTGGGTCTCCTAATGAGCAAAAGTGCCACAGCACTGTAGATGGACGGTCTGGAGGAGTTCTGGGTTTTGCCCAAGAAAGCTTCTGCTGGAGGGTAAGAGGAGACCTGTAAGGGAGAATGTAGTGGGAGAACTGCCCAGGAAACAGAAGCTGAGAGGCGACTGGGTGCAGGCATCCTAGAAATGTCTGTGTCTTAGCAACTGCAGCGAGGGTTCCTTTAGAGATGGGGAAGCCCCAAAGGGCCTGCATGAGTGTCCCAGAGAGGAGTCAGCTTGAGTTTCTGCCAGCAGGCTCAGAGTGGGAAGTCGACTGAGTGTGGCCTTCTCATCTTGACTCCCTCTTCTCTTTGCTCTTAGCCTGAATGCTCAGAACCCAGCTGGGAAGGAAAAGTGGGGAAGCAGCTATAGTAGAGAAACAGAGAGGAAGCCGCCCATACCATGTTTCCACTGCTGCCTTTTGGCCTGAAACGGGCCTGAGCTGGGGAAGGAGAGAAGATTTGACATCTGATCAAGTAGCAGTAGAGTATTTTGGTTATCATCTGGGACTGGGCATCTAGGCTTGAATTGAGACTCTGTTTGTGATTTTTTTTTTTTTGAGACGGAGTCTCGCTCTGTCGCCCAGGCTGGAGTGCAGTGGCCGGATCTCGGCTCACTGCAAGCTCCGCCTCCCGGGTTCACGCCATTCTCCTGCCTCAGCCTCCCGAGTAGCTGGGACTACAGGCGCCCGCCACCTCGCCCGGCTAGTTTTTTTGTATTTTTTTTTAGTAGAGAGTGTTTGTGATTTTAAGTGGAAATAAGACTGTCTAATACCTAAAAGTGGGCAGAAAAACTTTGCTGGAGCTTTCATCTAGGGACAGGGGAGTGTTATTCTCACAGACTACAAATTAAAGACCACTGGGAAGAACATAAAAGTGTATGCTTTAATTATTCGTTGCACTTGTCTGCTGTATTGGTTGCATTACTGTGGCTGATGTTGTGTTAGGAAGGCCAGGCGCGGTGGCTCACGCCTGTAATCCCAGCACTTTGGGAGGCTGAGGCGGGCGGATCACGAAGTCAGGAAATGGAGACCATCCTGGCTAACACGGTGAAACCCCGTCTCTACTAAAAATACAAAAAATTAGCCAGGTATGTGGCGGGCGTCTGTAGTCCCAGCTACTCAGGAGGCTGAGGCAGGAGAATGGCGTGAACGCGGGAGGCGGAGCTTGCAGTGAGCCCAGATGGTGCCACTGCACTCCAGCCTGGGCAGCAGAGCAAGACTCTGTCTCAAAAAAAAAAAAGAAAGAAAAAGGAAAAAAGAAAGGTTACCTTCATATTCAGTGTTGTACACCTAAAGTCTTGATTTTTGTTTGATATTTCTCTGCATGTTTCTGGCTTATAGCAAATACTCCTATACTGCAAGTCAACTCAGTTATTTAGGAGGGCATTTTGTAGCCAGGTTTCTCACAGTCCTTACTAGAAAACTTATTTGCTTAAAGTTAATATTCTATGTGTATATTACTGAATATTTTTATATCCAAGGTGAAAATTAGGTAACATTTACTTTGATAACCTTCTATAATTAAATAATGCAGCATGAACCATAATATAGCAGTTTGGAGACTTGATGTCCCATTTGCTCATAAACAGAAGCAAAACACCGATATTTTAAAAGTATTATTTTAAATTGAAGTGTGATACACGTAATAAAAATGCACAATTGATAAGAGTTTAGTTTGGTGAGTACAAAGTGAATACACCCAGGTAACCAGCACCAAATTAAGAAACAGAATAAGATTAACATCCCAGTCACTGACCCCTCATATCAATAGTTTTGCTTATTTTTATTTATTTATTTATTTATTTTAGAGACAGTCTTGTTCTGTTGACCAGGCTGAACTGGAGTATAGTGGCGCAATCATTCCTAACTCACTGCAGCCTTGACCTGGGCTGAAATGATCCTCCTGCCTCAGCCTCCCAAGTAGCTGTGACTATGGGCGTGTGCCACCAATAGTGGTTAATTTAAAAACAATTATTTTTGTTATTATTTTTTGTTGAGACAGGGTCTGCCACCATTGCCTAGAGTGACCTTGCACTCCTGGCCTCAAGCAATTCTTCCATCTCAACCTCCCAAAATACTGTAACTAAAGGTGTCAGACACCACTGAGCCCAGCTCAGCCTTGCTTTTTATTAATGAGATTGTATATTTGAGTTTGCGAGATTCATTCATATTGTTGTGTGTAGCTGCAGTTGTTGTTTATTTACAAGTCTGCATTCAACCAGATGACAATATTTTAGCTAATTCAATTGTTTATTAGTTGATAGACATTTGGATAGTTCTATTTATTGGTTGATGGACATTTGGATTGTTTCCAGGTTTAGACCCTTACAAATCAGGCAACTAAAAACATTGTTAAACACATGTTTTGGTGAATATATTGTGCACTTTTATTGATTTTATGCTTAGGAGTGGAATTACTGTATTACATGTATGACTATGTTCAACTCTAGTAGATAAGGAAAAACAGTTTTCCAGAGTGGTGGTAAAAATTACTCTTCCATCAACTGTGTGTGGGAAGTCACTCCACTTCCTTGTTAATACTGTCTTTTTTCATTTTAGCTTTTCTGGTATGTGCCAGTTCCTTTTTTTGAAAAAAAAAAAAAATTTGTCCTAGCTATTGGCATGCCCTCAGTAAATCTCCATATGGGAAGTGGGATGTCTTCTTTCCTTTCATAAGACCATCGCACCAGCCTGACTACTCATTGAAGCATGAAGTTCTATATTTAGCAAGGAATGCAGAATAACATTCTGGTGGTAAATGCTGCCCAATATTTATCAATAACTTTGCTAAGTGAAAGCATAGGTATAAAGTGTGTTAGTCAATATTTTGAATGTAAGTGCAGAAATCCCTATTCAAAATAGTTTCACCAAAAAGGTAATTAATTGACTCTTGTAGCTGAAAAGTCAGGCTTGACTGGCTCCTGGAATTAAACTTCACTTTCCAAATCAAGACTGCCTCCCACTAGGCTGCTTCTCTTCTAAGGCAAGCTTGCTTCCTGCCTAGAGGCCAGGATTCTGCCAATAGCTCCAAACTCCCATCAGTAAACCAAAACCAAAATAGCAGCCACAGCAACAAAACTCTTCCTGTCTTTCTGGAACTATCAAGTCCGGAATTGGGGTTCCTTGGCTCTTATTGCACTAATTATGTCTTTTTTGGCTCCAGGTGGCTATCAGGTCCCTTTGGACCGCATGCTTTTAGAGAAGCAACAATTCTCTGAGGAAAATTGGGGGTGCTGTTAACAGAAGAAGGGTCAATGGTAGGTGGGTGGCAAGAGTAACAAAATAACCACTGCAAGTCAGACTAGATAAATATAACACAGTCTAGTTATTCCTGTAG
This sequence comes from Papio anubis, assembly GCF_008728515.1. Classification (NCBI taxonomy): domain Eukaryota; kingdom Metazoa; phylum Chordata; class Mammalia; order Primates; family Cercopithecidae; genus Papio; species Papio anubis. Next base: position 147,195,577 of record NC_044981.1, read on the forward strand.
ATCCTACGGGACTCACCCTTGGATTAAGCAATACTGCTGGAACATTGCATATGTGGATTGCATCATTTTAAGCTCTGTGGAATTGCTTTTATTGAACTGTGTTAGGACATTCTGTTACCAGACTGCATTGAGGTACAATATAATGAACAGTCCTGAGGAATTCCATGCATTATTGTAAGACGGTATTGAGCACACTGTTTATTTCCATTGCCACATTATAGGATTTCATGGGAGAAATTTCTCCCTGGTCTCTACACCAGGAAGAGTTAAACTGTTCCTAAAAACCTTTCATGATTTTATCTTATGGATACTGTGATTCCTCAAAATGGTAGGGTTTCCTTCTTTGCATTGCTAGAGTGATAGAGTCAATTTTATGGCTTATTTTAATCAAGTATGCTAGGCTTTGAAGCATGGATTCTTTTAGTGCTAGCCTCACCCCTTTGTTTTTATATTTCCTTCAGTATTATTTCCCAGTTCTCACACTCTCTCTTTTGTTCTATATTCTTTGGAAACTTTCTCAAATCTTTTCTGAGACGAAGTTGAGAAATACGTATAATTTTATGTATATTTCATTTTATGCATTGAAAATGTCACCACAAAGTAAATAAATCTGCTGGGCTTTAGGAAGAAGTTTATTAACAGGAATTATTTTGGGTTCCAGTTTTAGATGGAGGAGTTGTAAAACACTACAGAATTAGAAGACTGGATGAAGGGGGCTTTTTTCTCACCCGGAGAAGAACCTTTTCAACACTGAACGAATTTGTGAGCCACTACACCAAGACGAGTGACGGCCTGTGTGTCAAGCTGGGGAAACCATGCTTAAAGGTGAAAATGCTTTCAAGCTGTGTTTGCTTATTGAAGTTAACTTTTTTCCTTCAGCTATCTGAGTACTTTTCATGGAATATCAGTTCAGGAAAAAAATTGTCATTTTATTACCTGAGGCAGGTATAGGCAAACCATGGCCCATGAGCTCACACTGACGTATGCTTGTTTTTGTAAATAAGTTTTATTTGCTTAGATGCTCATTCATATATGAGTTTTCTGTGGATTCTTTTGTGCCATAACAGCAGAGTTTAGAAGCTGCCACAGAGACCATAGGGCAGGTGGTAAACTAGAATATGAGTTCTTGGAGGGCAGGAGTCTTACTTGTTTTGTTTATAGAAAAGCACCTAGTCAATGCTTAAAACAATTTTACTTACTAAATGAATGAGTAAATAAATGAATGAACAAATAAAGAAATGAAAAAATGAGTTTGAAAAAATAAAACATTTAATTATGCAAAATAGATGATACATATCATAAAACTATAGCCAAAGAGTTTGGGAAGGATTTGTGGGTGAGATGGAACTTCAACTGGTCCTTGAAACTGAGAGGATTTAGGTAGGTGAAGAGGTACAGAGAAGTCATTCCAGACCTGAGTGAGGATGGCATTAGGTATGGGATCAGACAGGTTAACAAGAAGGTGCCTGACTTCCCAAGATTTGGAAGATCAATTTGAAGAGATAACAGTGCAGATTCTCCCACCATACTTTTTGTTTTTGAAGCAATAATAATACAGTTTACAATATTTTGTTTAAAAAATGTTTTATTTAAAAGTACCTAGACTATTATTTTCTTTTTTTTTTTTTTTTTTTTTTGTTGTTTGTTTTTTTTGAGGCGGAGTCTCGCTCTGTCGCCCGGGCTGGAGTGCAGTGGCGCGATCTCGGCTCACTGCAAGCTCCGCCTCCCGGGTTCCCGCCATTCTCCTGCCTCAGCCTCCCGAGTAGCTGGGACTACAGGCGCCGCCACCTCGCCCGGCTAATTTTTTGTATTTTTAGTAGAGATGGGGTTTCACTGTGTTAGCCAGGATGGTCTCGATCTCCTGACCTCGTGATCCACCCGTTTCGGCCTCCCAAAGTGCTGGGATTACAGGCTTGAGCCACCGCGCCCGGCCTAGACTATTATTTTCAACAAAATAATATTAAATATACCCCCCCCCCTTTTTTTTTTTTTTTAACAATTGCTCTTATTATTCTATGAAACAGATCCAGGTCCCAGCTCCATTTGATTTGTCATATAAAACCGTGGACCAGTGGGAGATAGACCGCAACTCCATACAGCTTCTGAAACGATTGGGATCTGGTCAGTTCGGCGAAGTATGGGAAGGTCTGTGGAACAATACCACACCAGTAGCAGTGAAAACATTAAAACCAGGTGCGAGAACAATAAAGGTTAAATGGCATATATTGATTTTTATGAGCTCAATGTAGCACCGTAAATATCTAAGAGGTCATGGGGTGGCTAATACTGGCAGCAAGCAGGTGTTGTGGTCATTCTCTCTAGCCCAGGTGACCCAAACCTATGGATAAGGCATTAAAATATAAAAACAAGAGCACACTTCCTGGTTCAACTGAGTCTTAAAATATCGCTGATTGAAGAGTCTGACAACTCATCTCTGGAGTTAGGATTCAGTCTTCCAATGTCCTTCTTCCCATTTTGTTCTTAGCCTTAGTTAACAGATACTGACTTAACTGAAAATATTTCAAAAATCAGAAGGAATCTTGATACTATTCAGGAAACAACTATTTCTAAAAGTATTACTTTTCTATGGTTCAAAGGCAAAATGGTCCATCCAAAGAAACTTGTATTTGAAAATGTAGGAATTTTTTTTCCCTTCCATCTTCCTTTTTCCTGTGATGGCAAGTAAAATTATACTGAAATCAGTATTTATTCAGCCAGGCTTTATTCCCTCTATTTAAAAGAGAGACTAAGTAACTTCCCACATACTTTCTAGTTATGTGATCTTGAGCAAAGTTTTGAACTCTATGCTTCAGTTTTGTCATTTGTGAAACAGAAGTAATAATAAGGCCAGCCAAGAAGATAAATTAGGTCATTAGTGGAAACGCTTTGTATAGTACCTGGTTTACAGTAAGTGATGGATAAAAACTATTATTATAATAATGAAAAAGTCAGTAAATGGCATAGCTGAGATTTGAACCCACATCTATTACTATTGCATCACACCCCATGGAAGTGACAGTCTATAAAAGTGCAACATTGCTGTAGTAACCTCATGTGTACCTTTATAACAGAGGTAAGAATAATCAACATAGGCTAGATTGTAGTTTTCTGAGAGACCTGCATGATTTACCTAGCCCAGAATTCTTAGAGGTTTGGTAATTCTTAGAGGTCTGGTGGCAGAACTTGAGCACTTGGGATTTGATTGCTGGCAGGATAGGGTAACACTATGGTTCCCAAACTGTGTGCCAAGGCTCTTGGGGGCACCACGGTGAATTCACAGGAGTGCTGTGGAATACTTAAACGTTTTGAAGTTAACATCCTGAATATTGTACAAGCTGCTACCTTTAAGTAGTTCACGGTTTCAACTTTAAAACAACATTCGTTTTGTTGACATCGTATCTTTGTAAAGCTGGGTTTTTGATGGTTGCTATGGTCAAATGCAAAATCCACACAAAAATCAATATGGACCAGAAAATGGGGGTAGCAGTGCTCCGTCTGATTCTGAGATTGGAGAAGTTGTGCAGTGTCGCAGGAATGCATATATCACTTTAGTAAGCACTTGTAGTTAAGAATTAAATGAAAAATTGTCTTTTCCTTTCAATTTACCTGTGTTACTTTTTCAAATGGCTATTATATTGTTAGGATAAATACTTCTTAACTTCTTTGGATCTAACCCAGTAATCAAAAGAACTGTTAGTTTTTTTTTGTTTTTTTTTGACGTAGAGACATCATGAAAAAAGTTATGGAGACACTAAGGGTTCCTGGAACTGAAAATGTTGGGATCCTCTGGTGTAACAAATTAACAGTGTCAAATTTGATATAACATAAATCTGCATTTACACTTGGCTCTGCCCTCTGTGACTTTGGACAATTTTTTAACCTTTTGGAATCTTCTCGTCTGGAAGTGGGAAGCATAATAGTTCCTACTTTCTAAGATTTTATGAGGACAAATGGAGCCAATGTACGTAAAGTATATGCAGCAAGTTCTTAATAAATGTTAGCCTCCATGGGGCTGCTGACAGATGTGTCCACTGAAGTGCAAACTTACTGGTGCAGGAATTCAGTTTCAGCATTTTCATCTGCCAGATGAAACAAGAGACAGGCACTTTTAAGTGGCCAGGTGCTATATGAGTGCTCCAGGTGAGGACATTCTATTCTAGCACCTGAGATTTTCACAATCACTGTGTGTATATGCTTTTAAACCCTAATCTTGTTAATAAATGATGGCTAAACTTTATTGTCCAACCTAATAATTCTTTTCTAAGAAGAGGCAGCTAGCTAGCCTTCCTAATACTGTTCTCTAAGGAAGCCCTTTGGGAAGTCAAAAGACAACAAAAAAAGTCAGATTTCTCATATTAAAAAAAAAAAAAAAACCACGATAGCTTTCTCTCCAACAGGAATAATTATTATTGATTTACAGTGTAATAGCCACAAACAGCTTTTGTGATTGGTTAAATGTCTTCACTTCACTGGGGCCATTAATCAATCTTAGCAGCTATTTATTGCTTAGCAGGCTGCTACGCAATAAAGATGAGCCTGAAATGAACTCCTACAGTAGCTTTGACAGGAAAAAATTAATATTTAATGTTACATTACTAGCTGAGTTGAGATTGGGCTTCCTTTACTCTGCAGCTGGTGAGCTATAACCAGCATGGCCATGAAGGAGTGCTCTGAAACGGTCTTCACCTGAAGAGGCTTCTGACCTACTGTGATTTCAGTTCTTGTGCATAGTCTGATTTGGGAATGAGTTTGAGTGTCCTACATTGCTTGAATCTGATGGCCACACAACATAGAAATTTCAGTAACATAAATATGTATTGTATATATAATTTTCTTTTTCTTTTTCTTTTCTTTTCTTTTCTTTTTTTTTTCCCAGGCTGGAGTGCAATGACATGATCTCAGCTCACTGTAACCTCCACCTCCTGGGTTCAAGTGACTCTTCTGCCTCCAAGTGATTCTCCTGCCTCAGCCTCCCGAGTAACTGGGATTATAGGCACCTGACACTATGTCTGGCTAATTTTTGTATTTTTAGTAGAGACATGGTTTCACCATGTTGGCCAGGCTAGTCTCCTAACTCCTGACCTCAAGTGATCTGCCTGCCTTGGCATCCCAAAGTTCTGGGATCACAGACATGAGCCACCGCGCCCATCCTCATTTTCTGTATGGTGATCATAATTGCTGCTATCACTGGAAGCTTATATTTTTTGGGTGGTAGTGGGGGGAATCCCCACTGTGTTGATATTTGACCATAGGCCAAACTAGTTGTAACAATCAAGAACAAAGTCCTTTATTATGGCTTAGGTGTCTCTTATTCTCAGCTCCATTTTGCGACTATGATTCCAAATTTTAATCCTATTTGACTGTGTGGAGTAAACCAGTGGTAGAGATGGAATTGATGGAGCTCAGAAACATGTAACGGAAAAGAGAATCGGCCATTTTCTCCTATTCTCTCTCTTTAAGTCCTTGTCCCTTTTCTTCCTTAGCCTGTGAAATATACTTACAGCTGGTCTGTTTGGTTTTTCCAAGACTATGCATTATCAGTGATAATATAAATAATGATCAACTGTCACTGAATACATATGTGCAGGCATTGCTATTATCTTGTTAATGATCTTATGATGTCAGTAAAATGATTAGCCATGTTTTACAGATGAAGAAACTGAAGTTTAGAGAGGTTTGATAACTTGCTCAAGATCACACAGAGCGCTAGTGGCAGAGCTGAGATTTGTCTAGAATGCAGAGTCTGATCAGTCCAGTTCTGAACTTCTGGGTTCTCAAAGGGGAGACTGCTCAAATGTTTTATGTGAAATGATGTGCAGGTCACATGTAACTAACTCAACTTCACATTAATAAACAAGTCACAGTGTTGTCTTAGAATGTCAAAGCTTATCCATGCCTGGGTTTAAATATCAGTTATAAAGTCTTCAACACTGAGAGGATGATGAATGTAGTAGTCTCTTGGAGCATCAATGGAAACTATATTTGCATTATTCATAGTGAATACTAAGATGTGAAATGACAGTATTCCTTTAATTACAGTAATGCCTCTGAAACATCATATTCTAAAAGAAAATATTTTAAAATTACTGGTGAAATGTAAACTCCAGATAATCTTCCTCCTCTTAGATTTTATTTGATGGCAACTACTTGACACCTTGCATGGTGAGTCAGAGTGGAGCCATTAAAATATGATTTAATTGCAGACAAGTCTTCTAAATAGGCCTTAATATTGTCTCTCCTCCAATAGCCATGCTATTAAGGCTCTGACTGTGGAAGCAGATAGTACAGGAGAAAATATTAAATATCAGTTTCAAGTTGAACATATAAAATAGGTGAAAAAAAACCCATTAACTTTTGGGGATGGTCTTGGATGTTTTCCACTTGGCCTACACACTATATTCCTACAGAATTAAAGATAAAATTATGGCCGAATGTCACTGTTTTAGGATTTTTTCCAGCTGCTCCCACAGTGGGCACCAAGGACAGGGCAACTATCAGACTCTGGCTGCAGTAATCAAATATTCAGTGACCTTCAGTGCTCATGTTAATAGAATGTTTTCCTTTTGTGTTAAGATGCCTTGTTTTATCAGTTAGATTATCAGTCCCTCCTTTTTCCTTCATTTTTCATGTAGACCTGAATCTACCTCTCTTCACCTACAGGTCATAACATATAAACCGTATACTCCTGATGCACCAACACATCCAGTTATTAGGTTGCTCTGGCTGAACTGATTCTCCTCTTGATAACTCTGAAGATTTGTGACACTGATGCTCTTACTCTACTGAGAAGCAGGAGGCAATCTTGATGATTCCCACCAGGCTGCTGTAAGGATAGGAATGCCTCAATAACATAAAGTGATTTCTGCCTCTTCTTGTTTCAGGTTCAATGGATCCACGTGACTTCCTGAGGGAGGCACAGATAATGAAGAACCTAAGACATCCAAAGCTTATCCAGCTTTATGCTGTTTGCACTTTAGAAGATCCAATTTATATTATTACAGAGTTGATGAGACATGGAAGTCTGCAAGAATATCTCCAAAGTAAGCAAAGACTTAATATAAGGAAAAAAAAAAAAAGAGGAATTTAGTTTAGCTAGTCCTATAAATGTCAATTTAGCAAGCCTTCTGTAACCCAAAGGATATTTACTATGTGTATGTCTGTGAGAATGAATGTCTTAACATTGAATGGCTCAGCTACTGTTTAATAGGTTATATATTGTATACTCAAAAGGTGGAAAATACTTATGCAGTGGAAGAGAAAATTTTTCACAACAGATAGAGTAATTGAATGTAACATGGGAAATTAAAGAATGGGTGTTTTGCATGATGCTTTATTTCCTACACTAATTGAACATTATCAGTTATGGACCAATATTTTCTATGGCACAGAATTCGGGGACATGGAATACATTTGGGGCAAAAGGGAGGGAAGTATCCTATGTTTATTTTCTTTGCCAGTAGTTGACAACATTGTACTTGTTGCTGTTTAAAATACATCCACTGCTAGGCAACATAAGAATTGTCAGGCAAAAAAGCAGCAATATACTATTGCTTTATTTCTCTATTTGTTTCCTGTAGTCAGAGAAGACTGAAGGGCATTGTGAAATTTTGATGTTTATTACAAATGGATAATTTAGTAAACAACAATACAGTATAATGAGCATTAAAATGAGATGTTCAAAGAAGGTGAGATCAAGTACTGACAGAATAATTCAAGCTTGAAAAGGAGACTTCTATAATTTCTTGAAATGTCAGGGTGGGAATGACAGAATGTATAGAGGTAAAGGGAGGTGAGAATGATGAAACAAAGATTTCAGAAACATAAGAATATCCTCTGATTTCAGGGTGCCTTGTGAAGCTGGTAACATTAAACTATAAAACAAGATAAGAACAACAAAGAACATAATAAGGCCTGTTGAATGCCATTGAAAACAGAAATATGCTCAGCTTCATTGCAGAAAAATATTGAATTTAACAGCATCAGAATATGTTACCCACCATAGAAAGATTAAACTCAGCTATTAAATAACCACTTTTGCCTTATTCCCAGGAGGACAAAGTGCAAACGTCGTCTTGGGTCATATCTAGCAAAAAATGCTTTATAAAGGTCCCTAATAGTATTCACATAATTACATCTAATGGCCTATTCCCCATCCTCAGATCTACCGACAGCATTTAATTCAATAGACGCTTTCTCCTCTTGGAAACATTTCCTTCATTTGGCTTTCAGGACACTTCACTCAGTGGCATTTCCTCCTTCCTTTCTTGGTGATTCTTTTCAACCTATGTGATTTCCTTCATTCCCAGGCCTCTCAGTATCTCGGAGTTCACCAAGACTGTTCACAACCTCACTAGTTCCTTTATTAATTTCATCTAACCTCATGGTTTAATTTTTTTTGTGTCCTGACAATTCTCCAAATTTTATTCCCCCTTTACTTGAGAATCATACCCAACTGCCTTCTTAACTTCTCCACTTGAATATTGTATCAGTCTGCATAATGTAAATATGCTGCAATAACTAACAGTCTCCAAATCCCCAAGGGCTTAACACACATGTTTATTTCTTATCCATGCTATGTTGCAAAATATGTTGGCTAGTGGCTCAGTTCTTTTGATCACCCTGGCGGAGAAAGGGGATGAGACTAATCTCACCCTGATTCTTAAAGCTTCTGACCAGTAGTGACAAAGATAATTCTGTTCCCTTTCCATTTAGACAAATCAAGTCAAAGAGGGTAGGGAAGTCCAATTCTGTAAAGTGCTTGAAAGGATGAAAAAATCATTGTTTGTGAACAGTCCTAATTTCTACTATAGTAGAAATGTCTATTAGACATCTCAAGATGACATGCCCCAAATTGATTTCCCTGTATTCTCCCCAGTAATCTGCTACTCTTGCAGTCTTTCCTTCTTTGACCATATCAACTTCTTGGCATCGTCTCTACTTTTCATGTTCCATCTCTAACCTGCTAGCAAAATCCCATTGGCTGGCCTTCAAAATATATAGAGGATTTTACCTCTCCTCAATGCTCCTACCCTGATCCAGGCTGCCATTTCCTTTCTCCTGAATTCTGCAGTAGCTCCCGGCTAGTCTTCATCTTCTGGTTCTTGTTGCCTTCAGTTTCTTCTCAACACAACAGCTAGAGAGATACAGTTAAAATGTAAATCAAAGCATGTGTAACTCATGAAGTCCTGCATGGCCTGGCTCTCTATTCCCTCTCTGATCTCATCTTCTACAACCTTCCCCGTGCTCAGTGTGTGTCAGCCACACTAGCCCTCTTTGCTATTTTTTCCTACCCTCTGAGCATGCTTTTGCCTCACTCGTTATTTCCTCTGCCTGAATTTTTTTGTTGTTTTGACATTTATCCACATGCTCACTTCTGATTTCCTCAAAACCTCTACTTAGATGTTTCCATCTTGGTGAGTACTTCACTGGTCACCCTCTGAATTTTAAAATTTAATCTCTTTCTACTGACTCTTAAAGTATTCCTTTTCCCTTGTTTTTTATTTTATCCTCTTGGCTTCTTACAGTGTGTATCTTATTCATTTGGCTTGTTTTTAGTATCCTCTGAATATAACTCCACACAGGCATATAGTGTTTTCTTTGTTTCAGAGTTAGAACAGTGTCTGGCACATAAGAAAGTATGTACTAATTAGGTATTGAATAAATAGATTAAGTTGGGACCATCTTGAACCTAACAAGATTGGGACTTGGAGTCAAGCTTGTTTTGAGACTCTTGGTATCAGCTTGAAAAGATCCACTTGGTACGTGGCCAACTCCTCTGGCATTGAGGATTTTTGTGGCTTGGTAATGTAGTTTACTCGGGGCTAAGTATGAACCCTATCAGCTTCAGAGTTAGGCCATTAGGGTCAAGTTTACCAGTGCCTTCATTTGTGAGGATGATGCTTAGCAGCCAGGAGGAGTAATGAACATGTGCTCACTGCAGACAGCTCCTTCCCCAATCAAGAGGGTTCACATTCATAAAGCGATCTTAAAAGTGGATGTGCCACTCTTAAGCAGCCCATCATAATGAATATTATTAAGCTGAAAGATTCTTGAGTAATGGAATATAGTTGAAAATATTTTCTTGCTGCAAATGTAAATTGTCATAGATTTGTGAACTTTTACATCAGTTTTGACCTCTGTTGGTTGTATTAAAAGTATGTGTTGAGGTTTACTTAGGCAGTACTGAGGTTACTGCACCCTTCAAAGTAGGAAATGTGTGTCACTTAGTTTCCTCCAGTATTATGCCTGTCAGTGCAAACCTTTTTCTATCCACTGTAATAGAATTAGATGTCATATGTGATAGCTGAAATAACATACGTATTTTTTGTATATAACCATTTTTGTAGTTTCTAAGCTTGGCTGGATAATTTTGGTAATACATTTCTGCAAAATGAGAGAGATCTGTAAAAAAACTTTAGTATTGAGGGTAATTAATGACAGGTACATCTTGTTACAATTTAAAGAGGATAAATAGCTCTATTTTTAAAAAGTTTAGTTTGACTTGTTTTTTCCCCAGTAAATACTTATAGAACATCTATTATATGTCAGACAACTTGTTACCTATTCCTTTGAGTAATAGGAATCCCCATGAAATGGGTGAGAATAATTGCAATCCTTACTTCATATAGTTGTTCAGAGTATTAAATTAGGTGATTGACTGGAAATGAACTATACAAGATAGTGATAGGAGAGGATCATATGTATACTTTTTTCCTTTAAAAACACTGTAGTACTTTGTGACAGGCAATTTATAAGTATTTTATAAATATTAACTTAATTCATTTTTCTTTGTTTTTAATTACTTTTATTTTTGAAAATGATACTTAAAATTCTGGGATACATGTGCAGAATGTGCAGGTTTTTTACATAGGTATACATGTGCCATGGTGGTTTGCTGCTCCCATCAACCTGTCATCTGTGTTAGGTATTTCTCCTAATGCTATCCCTCCCCTTGCTCACCACCCCCCAACAGGCCCCAGTGTGTGATGTTCCCCTCCCTGTACCCATGTGTTCTTACTCTTCAATTCTCACTTATGAGTGAGAGCATGCAGTGTTCGGTTTTCTGTTCTTGTGTTAGTTTGCTGAGAGTGATGGTTTCCAGCTTCATCCATGTTCCTACAAAGGACATGAACTCATTCTTTTTTATGGCTGCATAGTATTCCATGGTGTATATGTGCCACATTTTCTTTATGCAGTCTAACATTGATGGGCATTTGGGTTGGTTCCAAGTCTTTGCTATCGTAAATAGTGCCGCAAGAAACATGCATGTGCATGTGTCTTTATAGTAGAATGATTTATAATCCTGTGGGTGTATACCCAGCAGTGGGATTGCTGGGTCAAATGGTATTTCTAGTTCTAGATCCTTGAGGAATTGCTAGACTGTCCTCCATAATGGTTGAACTAATTTACACTCCCACCAACAATGTAAAAGCATTCCTATTTTTCCACATCCTGTCCAGCATCTGTTGTTTCCTGACTTTTTAATGATCCCATTCTAAGTGACGTGACATGCTATCTCATTGTGGTTTTGATTTGGATTTCTCTAATGATCAGTGATGATGAGCTCTTTTTCATATATTCATTGGCTGCATAAATGTCTGCTTTTGAAAAATGTCTGTTCATATCCTTTGCCCACTTTTTGATGAGGTTGTTTTTTTTTCTTATAAATTTGTTTAAGTTCCTTGTAGATTCTTGGTATTAGACCTTTGTCAGGTGAATAGATTGCAAAAATTTTCTCCCATTCTGTAGGTTCCCTGTTCACTCTGATGATAGTTTCTTTTGCTGTGCAGAAGCTCTTCAGTTTAATTAGATCCCATTTGTCAATTTGGGCTTTTGTTGCCATTGCTTTTGGTGTTTTAGTCATGAAGTCTTTGCCCATGCCTATGTCCTGAATGGTATTGCCTAGGTTTTCTTCAGGGTTTTTATGGCTTTAGGTCTTATGTTTAAATCTTTAATCCACCATGAGTTAATTTTTGTGTAAGACGTAAGGAAGGGGTCCCATTTCAGTTTTCTGCATATGACTAGCCAGTTTTCCCAACAGCATTTATTAAATGGGGAATCCTTTCCCCATTGATTGTTTTTGTAAGGTTTGTCAAAGATCAGATAGTTGTAGATGTATGGTGTTATTTCTGAGGCCTCTGTTCTGTTCCATTGGTCTATACATCTGTTTTGGTACCACTACCATGCTGTTTTGGTTACTGTAACCTTGTAGTCTAGTTTGAAGTCAGGTAGCGTGATGCCTCCAGCTTTGTTCCTTTTGCTTAGGATTGTCTTGGCTATGTGGGTTCTTTTTGGTTCCATATGAAATTTAAAGTAGTTTTTTCTAATTCTGTGAAGAAAGTCAATGGTAGCTTGATGGCAATAGCATTGAATCTACAAATTACCTTGGGCAGTATGGCCATTTTCACAATATTGATTCTTTCTATCCGTGAGCATGGAATATTTTTCCATTTGTCTGTGTCCTCTCTTATTTCCTTGAGCAGTGGTTTGTAGTTCTCTTTAAAGAGGTCCTTAACACTCAATTAACTAGGTATTGACAGAACATATGTCAAAATAATAAGAGTTGTTTCTGACAAACCCACAGGCAATATCATACTGAATGGGCAAAAGCTGGAAGCATTACCTTTGAAAACTGGCACAAGACAAGGCTGCCCTCTCTCACCACTCCTATTCCACATAGTATTGGAAGTTCTGGCCAGGACAATCAGGCAAGAGAAGGAAATAAAGAGTATTCAAATAGGAAGAGAGGAAGTCATATTATCTCTGTTTGCAGATGACATGATTGTATATTTAGAAAACCCCATTGTCTTAGCCCAAAAACTCCTTAAGCTGATAAACAACTTCAGCAAAGTCTCAGGATACAAAATCAATGTGCAAAAATCACAAGCATTCCTCTACACCAGTAATAGACAAATAGAGAGCCAAATCATGAGCAAACTCCCATTCACAATTGCTACAAAGAGAATAAAATTCCTAGGAATACAACTTACAAGGGAGCTTCATTCATTTATCTAACCACCTTATGAGGTAAGTATTAGTAGTCCCACTTTACAGTTGAAGAAACAGGTATGGAGAGATTAGGTAACTCATCCAAGTCGGAAGTTTGGCTTCGTAGTTCATGTTTTTAACTATATCCATAGCACTGATGTTATCTTCGTAACATCAATCTGTATTAGTTGTCTATTGCTGCACAAAACAGTACCACAAAACTCAGTGGCTTAAGGCAGCAAATGTTTATTATCTCACAGTTTCTGTGGTTAGGAATCTAGGCGTAGCTTCGCTGGGTCTCCTAGTTCAGGGCCTCTTACAAGGCTGCAGTCAGGGTGTTGGCAAGTACCCAGTCATCTGAAGGCTCTGATGGAGGTAAATCCACTTCTAAACTCACTCATTTAACTCTTGGCAGGAGTCGTTTCCTCTTGGGCTGTTGGACTGAGGAAATCAGTTCCTTTCTGGTTGTTGGCTGCAAGATGCCCTTTGCTGCCTGCTACAGGGACCTTTCCATTGGGCAGCTTGCAGCATAGCAGCTTGCTTTATTAGAGTGAGCAAGCGAGAGAACAACAGGGTGGAGATTATCTGTAAGGCAAAGTCACAGCCTTTTCTAATTTAATCTTGGAAGTGATATCCCACCTACTTCTGCCATATTCTGTTGTTAAACATGAGTCACTAGGTCCAGGCCACAATTAGTAGAAGAGGCTTTCACAAAGGCTTGAATATCAGGAGGTACAGATAACTGGGAGCCATTTTAGAAGATACCACATAACTCACGGTTAGTAACCAGCTTGTCTTAATTTCCATACATTTCTTTTCTTATTGAGTGAATTTGATATCAAAAGGCCTAGCTATTTTGGCTATCATAGCAGCAATGTTTTGCCATTATGCTGCATACTAAGTTATAATTTATTTTCATGCTTATATCTTGTATTAGACTGCATAATGTCATCTGCTATAATATAGAATTCAAAACTCTTTATGACTTAATACAAAACAATAGGTATTTTTTTTTTTTTATATGGGCCAGACTGCTCTGCTAGGTGACTTTCTCTAAAGGATAATACAGGGATTTAGACTCATGTGGCTCTACCATTTTGAAATGCATCCCTCTAGCCATAAAGATGTGGGAGATTTTAACAGCCAGGCTTGTGAGTGATGTTCATCATTTCTGCACACATTGCATTGCCCAGAACTAGTGACAGGGCTCAACTTAACTCTAAGGGAAGATGGGAAATGTAATCTTCTGTCTGTGCTCAGGGATAAAAGAAAGGACGAAAGGATTGGTAAGCAGTTAATTTCACCTCACAACTTATTGAGATATGCTACTTGCCTTAAAAATATATATATATATGTACACACACACACTGCTTAAGTGTTTCCCTTAAAAATTCTTTTGGCTCTATTTATTTCATTTTTTATTAAAAATAGCATATATGTGGAAAACACATAATCATATAATATCATTTAACATGTAATTGTAAAGCAAACAAATAAGCAACCATTCAGTCACTGCCCAGATCAAGCATTAGAATGTGGCCAGCACCCTAGAAACCCCCTGAATACTTTATCAATTACAACCCCTCACTATCCCAAATTTTATGATAATTGCTTTCCCATTATTTTATGTTTACCTCTACCAGAACCTTCTTGTTTTCCTTCTTGATTAGGATTTTGGAATTTGCCACCTCTTTCTTCTGTCTCTATGTCCTTCACTCGTATTTAGCCCTCAAATCCTTATACCCACCTGATCTCCAGTCAAACTGCTCTTCCTATCCCCAAGATCACCAGGGACTCCCTTATTATATTCGACAAATGTCTTAGTCCTTTTCTTCATGGACTTATTTGTGGAATTTGACTATGATGGCATTTTCTCTTTCTCAAAACCTTTGACATGTTACAAGTTTCTCTAGTGGTTTTCTTCTCATATTCTTTTGGCTGATTCTTCACAGTTTTCTTATAGGTTTATCTTCCTCTGCCCACCTTCAATATTGGTGTTTCTCTGTCATTTCCTAGCAATCTCATCCACTTTTACTGTTTTAACTCCCACTTATAACTTATGATTGTTAAATCAATATCTCTTGCTGCATATTCTCCCCTGAGTTCCAGACCCATAACTTGTCTTCCTTCAGTCGTTTCCACATGGGTAATTCATATGTATCTCTAACTTAGCAAGTTCTATGTTTTATCTTGATTAGATAGGAGGAATGATAATAACAGATAGGATCTACTGAGTTCTTTCTAGGTGCCAAGCACTGCTTTAAGTGCTTTACATGAATTAATTCATTTTAATTTTCATTTTAACAAGAAATACCACAAAGTAGTTACTATTATCATTGTACAGATGAGGAAACTGATGCATAGGAATGTTAAGATGCTTGCCCAAGGTCACAAAGAAATATCAGGCATATCCTTGATTGAAAGTCTGGCCCTCTAGCTTCAAACCAGATTTTCTGACCCCTGTAATGCATACAGCTGCCTCTCAAGTCAGGGCTTATGTCTATGCTTTTGACCATGAGTCTAATGGACTTTGTGTAGTATTCAGCTTATTCAGACAGGGATATGTAAGAGGAATATTAGTTTGAGTTGATGTGATATTATTTTAATTCTCCAGACATCTGAAAACATCTGTCAACAGTATGGCAGCTAAATCCTACCCAGGGATGACTCACCCCATTTCAAAGTAGAAGGAGTCAGTATTATTTTGTGTACAAATACAAAATAGGTAAGTCAAATGCAAATACAAAGAGTCAGTCACCACAAAATAATGCTGACCCCCCTCTACTAATAATAATCAAACTGATTGTACTATATAAATTTTTTAATACTTAGTTATAAAGAATTCCCAGTAGGAGAAACTTTGCCTATTGAAGGTATGTCCATGTCTGGAGAGATGAGCAACCTATTCTACGAATAACAGACTAAGGCAGAGAAAAAAAAAGGTATCAATCTTGGTGGTACAAATGTAATATACATACTTTATAACTATGGATAGACCTTTCATTTGTGTTAGTGAGCTAGTTTTTAAAAACAACATGATGGAAGAATGAGGATTTTTCATTGGTTCAGCCATAAAAGTTAGTATTGTTTTATTGGCTCAATGACTAAAACAAAGTACGCAATGCTTGAAAGAAATTCAGTAGCAGTTAAGTAATAATTTCCGTGAAGAAATTAGTTAGTGACATATGGTATTGAAATCATGTGAAAAAAAAATGCTCAACAGCACTTATCATTAGACAAATGCAAATCAAAACCACAATGAGATACCATCTCTCACCAGCCAGAATGGCCATTAAAAAGTCAAAAAATAACAGATGCTGGCAAAGTTGTAGAGAGAAAGGAATGCTTGTATACCATTGGTAGGAGTGTACATTAGTTCAATCATTGTGGAAGACAGTGCAGCGATTACTCAAATATCTAAAAACAGACCTACCATTTGACCCAGCAATCCCATTACTGGATATATACCCAAAGGAATATACATTGTTTTATCATAAAGATACATACACATGTATGTTTCTTGCAGCACCATTCACAATAGCAAAGACATGGAATTAACCTAAATGCCCATCAGTGGTAGAATGGATAAAGAAAATGTGGTATGTATATACCATGGAATACTATGCAGCCATAAAAAATGAAATCATGTCCTTTGCAGCAACATGGATGGAGCTGGAGGCCATTATCCTTAGCAACTAATGCAGGATCAGAAAACCAAATACCACATGTTCTCACTTATAAGTGGGAGCTATGTTCACCCACACAGAAGGGAACAACACATATTGGGTCTTATGAGAGGGTAAAGGTGGGGAGGAAGGAAAAGATCAGGAAAAATAACTAATGAGTACTAAGCTTAATACCTGGATGATGAAATAATCTGTGCAATAATCCCCCATGACACAAGTTTACCTATATAACAAACCTGGAAATGTACCCCTGAACTTAAAATAAAAGATAAATAAAATTTAAAAAAAAGAAAAAAGGCAAAATAGCCACAGTCTCAGATAATTGTAGCCATGTTTGAATCATGTGATGACTTGTTACTTGTAATACTCATTCGAGGAAGAGAGGGCCTTGGAATATGTTTGGACTCTGAAAAAATTGTCGCCTTATTAACTTTTCACAGCAAACTAAGTTGTGTTAAAGATATATATATATATATATATATATAGAGAGAGAGAGAGAGAGAGAGAGAGAGCGCTCAACAGATCAGTGTCATTGTACTTAATCTCACTGATAGCTCATTCATTCAAAATTCTCAGAATTCACTTTAATAGTTCAAATGTTCTCTAAAGTAACTTTCTTACTTTTCTCTTTTTGCTTAGGTGATGCTGGGTCAAAAATCCATCTGACTCAACAGGTAGACATAGCAGCACAGGTTGCCTCTGGAATGGCCTATCTGGAGTCTCGGAACTACATTCACAGAGATCTGGCTGCCAGAAATGTCCTTGTTGGTGAACATAATATCTACAAAGTAGCAGATTTTGGACTTGCCAGAGTTTTTAAGGTGGATTTAGTTTTGTTTTAATTAGTTTTTGTAATAGGTCAAAAGTCTAACAGTTAGTAAACCAATAGATATACTGTTATTCTTTAAAACAATGTTTCTCCAAGTTCTGTAGTCCATAAACTACTTCAGTAGTCCAAAACCTTACAAACTGCCTGCACATTCCTATTTCTTAACAAGGAGAAACAAAATAGAGAAAACAGTGACCAACCACTGTTGGAAAGTATGTACTTAAGTATATAGTTGAATTAATGATCTATTTTTCAGTTAGTACCAGTCACCTCTGTTCACCTCTATTTCCTTTACAAAAGCTGTACACTTTGTGCAGTGTTAACCTAGCCACCATTACTCACTGTATGCCAGACTAATTTGCATGCCACTAGAATTCTTCAGCAATCATTGGCTTTTTGATTTCCCAATTTTTACATCAGTCTGAAAGATACTCTATAGGAGATGTAATATTAGGTGTTTTTCTCTTAAATTAATTTGAAATTTCCATATTGTACCCTAAAAATATGGATACAGGGCATGAAACAACAAATAAATGATTCCCTTTTAATCTTCATGAATTCATCACTTTTTTTCTTTTTGTAAATTAATTAGTACCCCAGTGAGTTTATATATTAATTTAAAACACTTAGATCCTACTTTTCATTATTAGCAAGTGGTTACATGGTAATTATCAAAGTCAGTGGCTTTTCAATATCATCAGTAAATCAAACAATAGACTTTGCTTCCTTTATTTTTTCGCTCAGGATCAGATGTGAAGCCAGAATCATGTATTAATTCTCCAAATGTAGTAGAATGTTTCTTTCAGTGCTATTCTTGGCACATAGTAGGCTCTTAAATAATATTTTATTAATGACTTCCCACATATTTTTCAGTCTTGTATACCAGATTCAGAATTTGCTAATGTAATTGTCAATAGAACTAAGCTCATTTTGAATCTTTTTTCTCTAAATTTTGATGTGAAGCAGATTATAGATGAATGAGGGTAGCAAAAAAAAAAAAATTACTTTAACTTGGCCTGGATTCCTTAATGCATTAACAGGTAGATAATGAAGACATCTATGAATCTAAACACGAAATAAAGCTGCCGGTGAAATGGACTGCGCCCGAAGCCATTCGTACTAATAAATTCAGCATTAAGTCCGATGTGTGGTCATTTGGAATCCTTCTTTATGAAATCATTACTTATGGCAAAATGCCTTACAGTGGTAAGTAATTAATTCTGAAGTGGACCTTTTTGCTGCAGGTCACTTACTTAGGTGTGACTTTAACTGTTTCTCCCAGACTTAGAGGGCAGAGTTATGAGGCTGACCATACCAAGTACCTGCGGGAGCTTGATAGATAAAATTTGATGATGATAATTTGCATTAATGAGGTGGTTTATTACTTCCCTCTCCTTTGCTAGTGAATTGCAGTCTTATAGACATCACTTGCTGCAGGACTTAGTTTAATCCGTGTAACCTGGGAAGGGGATGGTAGACCTCAAAGCTTTGCCAAGGAAATTGACTTACTTAGTAACCTAGAGTATAAATGGCTATAAGTTTAAGACTCTGAGCTTCAACTTTGTTTTTTGTTGTTGTTGTTGTTGTTGTTGTTGTTATTGTTTCCGTTCTGTATTTTCTAGGTATGACAGGTGCCCAGGTAATCCAGATGTTGGCTCAAAACTATAGACTTCCCCAACCATCCAATTGTCCACAGCAATTTTACAATATCATGTTGGAGTGCTGGAATGCAGAGCCTAAGGAACGACCTACATTTGAGACACTGCATTGGAAACTTGAGGACTATTTTGAAACAGACTCTTCATATTCAGATGCAAATAACTTCATAAGATGAACACTGGAGAAGAATATCAAATAATAAAGTAGCAAAACAAATTCAAATAGTCAGTTCCAAAGTACAATGTTATCAACCAACTCCACAATCAGTTTATCCTGACGTATTCAAGTGATAGGATAAAGTTGGCCATGTATTATAAAAAAGATTATTTGTGCATTTTATTGACTGGGCTACACTGAAAGACAATCAAGGTGATATGTAATTTCCTCACTGCCTGGTAAAATTAAGCACACTAAACAAAGTTATTTTTCTTTTTAAGAGATACTTACATTTCAATTTATTGTTTGAAATGCCGATCAAGAGAATCAACAGATGATAGTCAGTTTTTACTCAGTGACTGTTGTAGCGTCTTCCTGTTTACTGATTAGAGTGGTTATTCATTATTCCTCAGATTGCTGAATCCCATCAGGCTGTTATTATAAAGGAATTTGATTGCTTTGCTGCACAGCAGGACCTGTGCTTTGAGATTTTTTTTTTCTCTTTTAAAATATCCTGTAACTACAATGATGGTAAAACCATGTTAAATGACTTGATTGTACTTGGAGTAATTGCACATTTTTTTCTATGCATAAAAAAAATGATACAGCTGTTGAGAAAACGAATTAAAATCTTTTTCATTTTGCAGAAGGAAATGATGGAATTTTTCTATACCTCAGTATGTGTCAACTGAGAGTCATATACATTAGTTTTAATGTCTTAATATTGAGAATCAGGTTGCAAAACTGATGAGTTATTATCTATGGAAATGTGAGAAATATCTAATAGCCTGTAAAGGCTGAGAAATAAGTATCAAAATAGTTTAGGAAAATGAGAGGAGAACAGTAGGATTGCTGTGGCCTAGACTTCTGAGTAATTAATAAAGAAAAAGAAATACCCTTTGGCCTACAGATCAGAGTTTTATTTATTTTTATTTTTTACTTTTTATTATAGTTTAAGTTCTGGGGTACATGTGCAGAAAGTGCAGTTTTGTTACATAGGTATACTCGCGCCATGGTGGTTTGCTGCACCCATCAACCTGTCATCTACATTAGGTATTTCTCCTAGTGCTGTTTCTCCCCTAGCCCTCCATCCCCTGACAGGCCCCAGTGTGTGATGTTCCCCTCCCTGTGTCCATGTGTTCTCATTGTTCAGCTCCCACTTATGAGTGAGAACATGCAGTGTTTGGTTTTCTGTTCTTGTGTTAGTTTGCTGAGAATGGTTGTTTCCAGCTTCATCCATGTCCCTGCAAATGACATGAGCTCACCCTTTTTTATGGCTGCATAGTATTCCATGGTATATATGTGCCACATTTTCTTTATCCAGCCCATCATTGATGGGCATTTGGGTTGGTTCCAAGTCTTTTCTATTGTGAATAGTGCCGCAGTAAACATGCATGTGCATGTGTCTTTATAGTAGAATGATTTATAATCCTTTGGGTATATACCCAGTAATGGAATTGCTGGGTCAAATGGTATTTCTAGTTCTAGATCCTTGAGGAATTGCTAGACTATCCTCCACAATGGTTGAACTAATTTACACTCCCACCAACAGTGTAAAAGTGTTCTTATTTCTCCACATCCTCTTCAGCATCTGTTGTTTCCTGACTTTTTAATGATCTCCATTCTAACTGGTGTGAGATGGTATCTCATTGTGGTTTTGATTTGGATTTCTCTAATGATCAGTGATGATGAGCTTTTTTTCATGTGTCTGTTGGCTGCATAAATGTCTTCTTTTGAAAAGTGTCTGTTCAAATCCTTCACACACTTTTTGTGGGGTTGTCTGTTTTTTTCTTGTAAGTTTGTTTATGTTCCTTGTAGATTCTTGGTATTAGCCCTTTGTCATATGGATAGCTTGCAAACATTTTCTCCCATTCTGTAGGTTGACTGTTTACTCTGATGATAACTTCTTTTGCTGCCTAGAAGCTGTTTAGTTTAATTAGATCCCATTTATCAATTTTGGCTTTTGTTGCCATTGGTTTTTGTGTTTTAGTCATGACATCTTTTCCCATGCCTATGTCCTGAATGGTATTACCGAGGCTTTCTTCTAGGTTTTTTATGGTTTTACGTCTTATGTTTAAGTCTTTAATCCATCTTGAGTTAATTTTTGTATAAGGTGTAAGGAAGGGGTCCAGTTTCAGTTTTCTGCATATGCTAGCCAGTTTTCCCAACACCATTTATTAAATAGGAAATCCTTTCCCCATTGCTTGTTTTGTTAGGTTTATCAAAAATCAGATGGTTGTAGATGTGTGGTGTTATTTCTGAGGCCTCTGTTCTGTTCCATTGGTCTATATATTTGTTTTGGTACCACTACTATGCTGTTTTGTTTACTGTAGGCTTGTGATATAGTTTGAAGTCAGGTAGCATGATGCCTACAACTTTGTTCTTTTTGCTTAGGATTGTCTGGGCTATGCAGGCTCTTTTTTGGTTCCATATGAAGTTTAAAGTAGTTTTTTCCAATTCTGTGAAGAAAGTCAATGGTAGTTTGATGGGGATAGCATTGAATATATAAATTGCCTTGGGCAATATGGCCATTTTCACAATATTGAGTCTTCCTATCCATGAGCATGGAATGTTTTTCAATTTATTTGTATCCTCTCTTATTTCCTGCGGCAGTGGTTTGTAGTTCTCCTTGAAGAGGTCCTTCACATCCATTGTAAGTTGTATTTCTAGGTATTTTATTCTCTTTGCAGAAATTGTGAATGGGAGTTCACTCATGATTTGGCTCTCTGTTTGTTATTGGCATATAGGAATGCATGTGATTTTTGCACATTGATTTTGTATCCTGAGACTTTGCTGAAGTTGCTTACCAACTTAAGGAGATTTTGGGCTGAGATGGTGGGGTTTCCTACTTATACAATTATTTCATCTGCAGACAGAGACAATTTGACTTCCTCTTTTCCTATTTGAGCACCCTTTCTTTCTTTCTCTTGCCTGACTGCCCTGGCCAGAACTTTAAATACTAGGTTGAATAGGAGTGGTGAGAGAGGGCATCCTTGTCTTGTGCCAGTTTTCAAAGGTAATGCTTCCAGCTTTTGCCCATTCAGTATGATATTGGCTGTGGTTTTGTCATAAATCTGTCTTATTATTTTGAGATACGTTCCATCAATACCTAGTTTATTGAGAGTTTTTAGTATGAAGGGGTGTTGAATTTTATCAAAGGCCTTTTCTGCATCTATTGAGATAATCATGTGGTTTTTGTCATTGGTTCCGTTTATGTGATGGATTGTGTTTATTGATTTCTGTATGTTGAACCAAACTTGCGTCCCAGGGATGAAGCCAACTTGATCGTCGTGGATAAGCTTTTTGATGTGCTGCTGCATTCGGTTTGCCAGTATTTTGTTGAGGATTTTCACATCAATGTTCATCAGGGATATTGGCTGAAATTTTTTTGTGTGTGTGTGTGTGTGTGTGTGTGTGTGTGTGTGTGTGTCTCTGTCAGGTTTTGGTCTCAGGATGATGCTGGCCTCATAAAATGAGTTAGGGAGGAGTCCCTCTTTTCCTATTGTTTGGAATATTTTCAGAAAGAATGGTACTAGCTTTGTACCTCTTTGTACCTCTGGTAGAATTCGGCTGTGAATCTGTTTGGTCCTGGAATTTTTTTGGTTGGTAGGCTATTAATTACTGCCTCAATTTCAGAACTTGTTATTGGTCTATTTAGGGATTAAACTTCTTCCTAGTTTAGTCTTGGGAGGGTGTATGTGTCCAGGAATTTATCCATTTCTTCTAGATTTTCTAGTTTATTTGCTTAGAGGTATTTATGGTAATCTCTGATGGTATTTTGCATTTCTGTGGGATCAGTGGTGATCTCCTCTTTATCATTTTTTATTGTGTCTGTTTGATTCTTCTCTCTTTTCTTCTTTTTAGTCTGGCTAGTGTTCTATCTATTTTGTTGATCTTTTCAAAAAATCAGATCCTGGATTCATTGATTTTTTTGAAGTGTTTTTCATGTCTCTATATCCTTCAGTTCTGCTCTGATCTTAATTATTTCTTGTCTTCTGCTAACTTTTGAATTTGTTTGCTCTTGCTTCTCTAGTACTTTTAATTGTGATATTAGGGTGTCAATTTTAGATCTTTCCTGAGTCCTCTTGTGGGCAGTTAGTGCTATTAATTTCCCTCTACACACTGCTTTCAATGTGTTCCAGAGATTCTGGTACATTGTGTCTTTGTTCTCATTGTTTTCAAAGAACATCTTTATTTCTGCCTTAATTTTGTTATTTACCCAGTACTCATTCAGGAGCAGGTTGTTCAGTTTCCAAGGAGTTGTGAGGTTTTGTGTCAGTTTCTTAATCCTGAGTTCTAATTTGATTGCACTGTGGTCTGAGAGACTGTTTGTTATGATTTCTATTCTTTTGCATTTTCTGAGTAGTGTTTTGCTTCCAATTATGTGATCACTTTTAGAATAAGTGTGATGAGGTGCTGAGAAGAATGTATATTCTGTTGATTTGGGATGGAGAATTCTGTAGATGTCTGTTAGGTCCACTTGGTCCAGAGCTGAGTTCAAGTCCTAAATATCTTTGTTAATTTTCTGTCTCATTTATCTGTCTAATATTGACAGCAGGCTGTTAAAACTTCCCACTATTATTGTGTGGGAGTCTAAGTCTCTTTGTAGTTCTCTAAGAACTTGCTTTATGAATCTGGGTGCTCCTGTATTTGGTGTATATATATTTAGGATAGTTAGCTATTCTTATTGCATTGATCCCTTTACCATTATGTAATGCCCTTTTTTGTCTCTTTTGATCTTTGTTGATTTAAAGTCTGTTTTATCAGAGACTAGGATTGCAACCCCTGCTTTTTTTTCTGCTTTCCTTTTGCTTGGTAAATATTCCTCCATCCCTTTATCTTGAGCCTATGTGTGTCTTTGCATGTGAGACGGGTCTCCTGAATACAGCACACCGATGGGTCTTGAGTCTTTATCCAATTTGCCTTTCTGTGTCTTTTACTTGGGGCATTTAGCCTGTTTACATTTAAGGTTAGTATTGTTATGTGTGAATTTGATCCTGTCATATGATGCTAGCTGGTTATTTTGCCTGAAAGTTGTTGCTGTTTCTTTATAGTGTCGATGGTCTTTACAATTTGGCATGTTTTTGCAGTGGCTGATATTGGTTGTTTCTTTCCATGTTTAGTGCTTCCTTCAGGAGCTCTTGTAAGGCAGGCCTGGTGGTGACAAAATTTCTCAGCATTTGCTTGTCTGCAAAGGATTTTATTTCTCCTTTGCTTATGAAACTTAGTTTGGTTGAATACGAAATTAGGGGTTGAAAATTCTTTTTTTTAAGAATGTTGAATATTGGCCCCCACTCTATTTTGGCTTGTAAGGTTTCTGCAGAGAGATCCTCTGTTAGTCTGATGGGCTTCCCTTTGTGGGTAGCCCGACCTTTCTCTCTGGCTGCCCTTAACATTTTTTTTCCTTCATTTCAACCTCGGTGAATATGACGATTATGTGTCTTGGGGTTGCTCTGCTGGAGGAGTATCTTTGTGGTGTTCTCTGTATTTCCTTAATTTGAATATTAGCCTGTCTTGCTAGGTTGGGGATGTCGTCCTGGATAATATCCTGAAGAGTGTTTTCCAACTTGGTTCCATTCTCCCGGTCACTTTCAGGTACACCAGTCAAACGTAGATTTGGTGTTTTCACATAATCTCATATTTCTTGGAGGCTTTATTAGTTCCTTTTCATTCTTTCTTTCTCTAATCTTGTCTTCTCCTTTATTTCATTAAGTTGATCTTCAGTCTCTGATATCCTTTCTTGCGCTTTATCGATTTGGCTATTTATAGTTGTGTATGTTTCATGAAGTTCTCGTGCTGTGTTTTTCAGCTCCACCAGGTCATTTATGTGCTTTGCTATACTGGTTATTCTAGTTAGAAATTCCTCTAAACTTTTTACAGTGTTCTTAGCTTCCTTGCATTGGGTTAGAACATGCTCCTTTAGCTTGAAGGAGTTTGTTATTACCCACCTTCTGAGGCCTAGTTCTGTCCATCTGTCAAACTCACTCTCCATCCAATTTTATTCCCTTGCTGGCGAGTAGTGATCCTTTAGAGGAGAAGAGGCATTCTGGTTTTTTGAACTTTCAGCCTTTTTTGCTGGTTTCTCCTCATCTTCTTGGATTTACCTACGTTTGGTCTTTGATCCTGGTGATGTTTGGATGGGGTCTCTGAGTGGACATGGTATTCCCTTCTGTTTGTTAGTTTTTCTTCTAAGAGTCAGTCCCCTCTGCTGCAGGTCTTTTGGAGTTTGCTGGAGGCCCACTCCAGACCCTGTTTTCCTGGGTATCACCAGCGGAGGCTGCAGAACAGCAAAGATTGCTTCCTGTTCTTTCCTCTGGAAACTTTGTCCCAGAGGAGCACCCCCCAGATGCCAGCCAGGCTCTCCTGTATGAGGTGTCTGTTAGCCTCTGCTGGGAGATATCTCCCAGTCAGGATACATGGAGGTCAGGGACACACTTGAGGAGGCAGTCTGACCCTTACCAAAGCTCGAGCACTGTGCTGAGAAATCCGCTACTCTCTTGAGAGCTAGCCGGCTGGGATGTTTAAGACTGGTGAAGCTGCATCCACAGTCACCCCTTCCCCCAGGGGGTCTGTCCCAGGGAGATGGGGTTTTATCTATTAGCCCCTGACTGGGGCTGCTGCCTTTTTTTCAGAGATGCCCTGCCCAGAGAGGAGGAATCTAGAGAGGCAGTCTGGCCACAGCGGCCTTGCTGAATTGTGGTGGGCTCTACCCAGTTCCAACTTCCAGGCAGCTTTGTTTAGACTGTGAGGGTAAAATGCCTACTCAAGCCTCAGCAATGGCAGACGCCTCTCCTCCCTCCAAGCTCAAGTGTTCCAGGTCGACCTCAGACTGCTGTGCTTGCAGTGAGGATTTCAAGCCAGTGAATCTTAGCTTGCTGGGCTCCATGGGGGTGGGACCCGCCAAACCAGACCACTTGGATCCCTGGCTTCATCCCCCCTTCCAGGGGAGTGAACGGTTCTGCCTCACTGGCATTCCAGGTGCCACTGGGGTATGGAAAATAAAACTCCTGTGGCTAGTTTGGTGTCTGCCCAAATGGCTGCCCAGTTTTGTGCTTGACACCCAGGGCCCCAGTGGCGTAGGCAACAGAGGGAATCTCCTGGTCTGCGGGTTTCGAAGACCATGGGAAAAGTGCAGTATCTGGGCCAGAATGCACCGTTCCTCAGATACAGTCCCTCATGGCTTCCCTTGGGTAGGGGAGGTAGTTCCCTGACCCCCTGTGCTTCCCGGGTGAGGTGACACCCCACCCTGCTTCAGCTGGCGCTCCATGGGCTGCACCCACTGTCCAACCAGTCCCACTGAGATAAACCAGGTACCTCAGTTGGAAATGCAGAAATCACCCGCCTTCTGCGTTGATCTTGCTGGGAGCTGCAGACCAGGGCTGTTCCTATTAGGCCATCTTGCCAGCAATCAGACTAGAGTTTTAAATGGACTACAAAATAGGTCAAACTCTATTTCAGAACTAGAGGCTAGGAATAATGTCTAAACTTGGTTATGAAACTTTTTTTTTTTTTGGTCTGGTAGGATAAGAGTGTTTTTATTCATCTTAAGTTTGCATTAACCTTTGTAACAAAGTTGTTGTTTTTTTAAACAATGAATGTACCAGATTATCTGTCTCATTAGATAACTAGGTAGACTTTTCCAAGGTGGTTTCAAAATCAAATATATACTCAAAAATCTTCCAGTGTAAAGCAATAGGAATGAAACAAGCCATGAGAAAGCAGGATATTTTGAGTATATTTTCATACCTTTCTTTAAAGGAGAAGTACCTATCTAAACAGTTACGGAAACCCAAATTCAAAGTAGATTAAACAAGAAGTACATTTGTAAACTCTTTTAACTTGGAGACAGGAAGTAGGGAGGGCTTCAGGCGCAATATCATTAGCAGTTCAATGATGTCAACAAAGACCCATGTCCTTTCCAAACCTCCCTCTGCCGTCAGCATTGCCCTCCTTCCCAGGGTCACAGATGGTTGTCAATGGCGAAACAGGGGTTCTGCGTTCTCTTCTCCTCATCTGGCAAGAGAAAATGGGAAATCTCCATCCCAAGCTTGGATTAAAAATTATTTTCATTTTTGTGTTCTGGCAAACTTGGGTCCTATGCCCAGCCATGGACCAATAATAGGCTTAATGTGAATGCTATGTGCTGATTGGATTGGAATAAGTTCTGACTCTGAATCTGGGAATGTGGTCACCTTCTTCAGAGATAAGTTGGGAGGTTGGCTTATCTGAATAAAAGTAGAGAATATGAGATGCTGGAGAGGTGTTCATTAAGGAGAAAATTTCCTGAGATGAATTAACAATTAGAATTATCTATCTCTGTATCTATCTATCCACCCATCTATCATCATCACCTCATCTCCCTTCTTTCTCTCTCTAAATATATACATGCGTGTATGTGAGTCTGTATATATTTATTTTTGTGTGTTTATGTGGTGTGTGTGTGTGTGTGTGTGTATTCCAGGCAGATGTGTGCATATATACCCAAACTTTCCTGAAGACCTTGGAATGAAATGGGTCATGTGAAGCTAAAGATTATAGAACCCCTTGATTCCTTTATAAACAGAAACTATTTCTAAGATAAGATTAAGACTAATCTTTTAAATGAGTTGACTGTGTATAGAACAACTTGTTTATTTAAAGTCATCTAGTCTAATGCAATCAAGGAGTAAATTATAAATAACCAGTTAGCATAAATGGAAAGAAAATAGTTCTTTCCCTTTGGATTCATTTCTTCATGTTTAATTTTTCTTGTGCACATATACAAATGAATAGAAATATTCCCATTTCAGTGTGCAAATTCAGCTACTATATAGTTTGTTTTTTTAGTAGCTAATAATAATAAATTTTTTAGTAATATCTGATTTTGAAATATGAAAAGAAGTTTATCGTTTCCTGTTTTAATAACACCTGAAACCCGTTTAACTTGCTGTGTTTGATTCTTGAGGACATTTATGTTCAAGGTTCTGTCAAAGCAATCTATTCTTGTTTTTACCTGATGGATCATGGAGAAGAATAATGGATTCAGTTATGAGAAACAGTAATAGATTTTTTTTAACTGCCATAAATTTCTCTCCCTATATTAAAGGATCAGGAAAAGATAAGTTGAATTTTCCTACAATGAGCCAGCTCTTCTTAAATTTACCTCCCATAAATTGTAGCAAAGCACTTTTCATATAATGTTTTATTTATGTAATTCAGTTATTTGGAGATGGTGGTGAGGAATGTGAGTACATCATTTCATGTTGTATTTCAAATCTCTTTTGACAGAAACCCTAAGAATTTGCAATAGAGGAAATTCAAGGTTCTATTAAGTTTTTCTTTTTCTTTTTCTTTTTTTTAAAGAGGCTAAAGAAGGAAATAAGGGAATAGATTTAAGTTACCTAAGGTCAAAAGAGGCACAGGGTTGACTCTGAATAGTTGTGGAACCTGAATATTTTGTCATCAAAAACAAAGTTAAAGTCAGAGTTACCAGGAATCTGCAAACTGGCTGTGGGAATGGGTAGACTTGAAAGACAACAAAGAACTAGCCTGTGGGGTAACATCAGACTAGGGTCACCCTCAACTTTTACTCACAATATCTGTCTGTATGATGACCGTGCGGATCTAATGAACCAGGAGGGGCCGAAACTCTTCTGACTCTGTGGAAGCCTAAAGGAAACTGTTGCCATTGGAAGGATACCATACCACTACCTAGCTGGAGCTTCTTGGAGGAAGCAGAGCCCAGCTGGTGTTCCATGGCTTGTCAAGCATATGCCATTTTTACAATCACTTTTTTCATGGTCTGGTTGAGCATATGATTTCTGAATCACATAGCCTTTCTGGTATTGTGTCTTTGGTGACTCATTATGATCCTTTACAAAGACACATTATGTGAGCTAGAATGGTGATGATTTCGGTACCTTATTCAAATCGCATCATCATTTAATTCAAGAGAAAGGCCGTTCTTAAAGTAAATGGCGTTTGTACACCTGGGTATTGGAATTGCCAGTGGGCTGATCTGACAATGTTTGATTCTTGTTTTTTTTCTGGAATTATTATGTAGAAGATTCAGTCTATAATCTTCAACATGATGCAAATATTCAGTGTCATAGGATCAAAAAAAACATGCTGGAAAGTATCTAAAAATCTTTTAAATTCATATCTTAATTTCCAGTGTTATCCTTTTACTGCCTACATTCCCCCACTAAACTATTTTAGATTTTTCTCTGCTTTTGTTGAGAAAGTGATGTTAGTAGGCCTCTCAAGTTATTTATGAAATTTAGAAATATACTGGAGAACAAAATAGTATATAAACCCTGAATTTCAGAACCCTCAACAAGTTTAGCTTCAATATGCATTCAGATGACAGACACTACAGAGATGTTGTAAGATTAAATTACAAGAAAAGAGACACCGAAGCATTTCCATGTACTCCTCTTGCCTAGGTAGTTCATTTATCTATCATTCATTTGAAGCAACAGATGTCAATGTAACATCTTTTTCATTTTCATGGAGAATAATCAGCTCTTCCAGAAGAGGGTACTATATCTCAAACACACCTCAGGTGTCCAGTTAGAAGTATTACCATGCAGGGTATTCAAGTCATATTACCTAATAACCATGAAATTGTATGTTGGGAAAAAATGGTTAAAAGCAACTAAAACTGCCCTGTTTGGAAGAAACTAAATATTGCTTTATAATGATTTTCAGATATTTTAGAATAGAGGCTTCAATTATACTATTTGTGAAAAAGAAAACTGCTTGGTATTAACCAAGTTACATTTAATTTTTATGGTCCACAAAATTTCAGAGTAAAAATATATCATAACTTTTCATCAATTTTCAAAATGTACATTTAATTATTGATTTAAAAAATAAGAAATAAAATCAATTAGCCAGATTTGTATAATTTAAAGCTACCACAGTGAGATTTTTGTCTCTTAAAACATGCATATTTTTATATTGTATTCTTTAATATTTATATTATACAGTTACATGTGACACATATTACATATGACTAACTTATATGTAGCAAAGGGATTAAAGAAGACCTCTTTTAATTGTACCACTTATTATAATGCTATTATTTACCCTGATTCAAATGTAACTACTTATAACTTTTAAACATTTTTATTTCTGTATTCTTTAAAATATTAAGGCAATAGTTTTTCTTGAAATTATATTTTACCCTATGTATTCTATTTTTATTCACACTGGATTTGTTTATTATGATAGTTATATCAAAGTGATTATTTTTACCTTGACTTTTAAAAGTTGACTGTTTCAGAAGTCAAGTTGGTTGTGGATCTAAAACATAAGTTCAATGTGTTCACAGCAAGTGAAATGTCTCCTCAGTTGACTATGTTAAGAGTTTTTGCATTTGTATGATGAGGAAAATAAGTCTGTGAATCCAGGGGATATGATCTTGCTGATGCCATTTTACTGCAGGTCATCTGCTTCATGTCACCTTTCTCAGAGTCCCAGGCTAGAAACCTCCAGCTTAGAGGTTGTTGGTTGCTGTGGCAGTAGGAACGAAAGCTCTAGCAGATCTCATGTTGGCAGTTACATCCTTGGGCCCAAAAGATACACATGTCACTTTTGCTCCCACTCATTGGCTACAATTATGTGGCTTCACCCAGACACAAGAAATGATGGATATACAATATTAACACATACCCAGACATAGAGCTCTCCAGAAATACTCACTAAGGAGCACTAAAGCCTGTTGCACTGTGTTAAAATATCAAGTAAACTCTAAGTGAGGCTGAGTGGTGGAAGGTCACAAGTACTCAGTTATCCATTCTTTCTTCATTAATTATTTTATTTATTCATTCAGCATATATTGATTGCTTACTAAGTAGAAGACATTGAACTAAATGTTTGGATATAATTGTTAACAACAGAGAAATACACTCTGTTTTTCTCTAAGCTTACAATCAGGGGAGACCGACTGGGCATGTGAATCTTAGCTCACAAACCTACATGCACACTTTTACCTTCTTGTTTTCCTCCTAAGAATTAAATTATTGTCTAAGGATCCATTCTCACTTTCCTCCTTAGTAGCAGAACCAGCTGAAAGATCATACTGCCCTCCCTCTTTTACAGCTAGAGGTTGCGAAAGATACGTAAGAGAAAGTTGGTTTGCAGGACTTCTAGGAAGTATGTATGGTAAACAGAGAGCTGGCATGGGCCATTCTTTGTCTTTTTCTCCTTTGTTAAGTTTTAACCCTTAACCTCGGCAGCCATCTTAGATCATGAGGAACACGTAGAGATGGAAGTCACTTCTTTTTTTTTTGTTTTTTTCTTTTGAGACGAAGTCTTGCTCTGTCGCCCAGGCTGGAGTGCAATGGCAGGATCTTCGCTCTCTGCAACTTCCGCCTCCCGGTTTCAGGCGATTCTCCTGCTTCAGTCTCCCAAGTAGCTGGGATTACAGGCGTACGCCACCATGCCCGGGCTAATTTTTTTGTGTGTTTTAGTAGAGATGGGGTTTCACCGTGTTGCCCAGTCTGGTCTCGAATTCCTGAGCTCAGGCAATCCACCCGCCTTGGCCTCCCAAAGTGCTGGGATTACAGGTGTGAGCCACTGTGCCCGGCCCGGAAGTCACTTCTAAACAGGATGTGGTCATTTATGAAAGGGAAGTTGCCATGCCATCCTTGGATTGCTGACCTCAGGAATTCTCGTATAGGAGGGCAGAAATGCTATGCTATTTAAGCAACCTTGATGTCTAATCTCTATTTCTAGAAACTGGAACACCCAATTTCTGAATAACACATTATCTACTTAAAACCTTAATTCTGCCAGGTATTGGAAAATAAATGTTATTTCTAGGATTTTTCTCTAAGTGCTATGTTAGGGCTTTGGGGCAGGAGGAATTGTCTGGTGCTAGCATCAGGTCATTACCTGTCTATGTGGCTATCTGCTAAGATGTCTTCTCTCCCAACTGAAGTGAATGTGGTCTCAACTCTTTCTAATCCATTTCTATATCCTTCTCTGGTCCAAAGGAAGAATTCAACCCCTCTGCCTAAATGCTCCCACAACCGGGAGCTCTTCTTCCCTCTACCATGCCATATATGAGGAAGTACTTGGGAGCTTTCCTCCTCTCAGTGTCTACTTGGGAATGAACATAGGTACCCTCTGCTCTCAGATTCCCCCAGCTCACCCGGAAGTCGTCCTATTCTTCTTCTTCACATTATAGAGCAGGGCCTACCAAACGGTGAATGTTCCTTTAACTCCATTCTTCCCTGTGCACTTGAAATCTTCAGTCGTTTATGATGCTGAGCTTAGGTGGAGTGGACCAGAAGACTAATAAATTCATTTCAAAAGCCTTGGATTTTAAAACTCTCACGACAAGAATTTGACTTGTGTTTTCTATTTTTCAACTGTAATAATCCTCCCTTTAGATGATAGAGCCTCATAGTCTAGTAGTCCAAAGTGGGAACACTAAAGCATAACAGCAAATACCTGGGAAAGACTTTAGCTAATATCTTAAAATAGTATCCTGCAACATATGGAAGTTAAACAAAAGTCACACAAAAAGTACTTAAGTAGGTTATGCTGAGTATTATAGAGAAGAAATGTGGGATGCTGTGGGAGTGAATAACAAATACTCGTAACTGGATCTGGGGGTTGGGGAAAATGAAGAAAGTGGTGTTTACCTGTGGTTTTAAGGATGAAAAGTTTATAAGTACCCCTAGTCCGAAGGTAGGCACGGCAAAGACATAGACCCAGTTTGACGGGAGTGTGGGAATGAGGGGGAAAGGACTCACATTAAGGCTGGCCAGGCATGTCCAGTCCCAATCATAGAGGTTCATATAGTTGGGGTTAATAATCAGAATCTTAATCCCACTGGGCAGTCACTGAAAACCTTCAAATTGTTAATATGACCCCATTTTTACCTTAAAATGTTATTTTCTTTAAAGTATGGCTTCAATGAGGATAAGAACGGATATGGAGAGATAATTTAGGAGGATGGATTGTCTGGTTGAGAGGTAATAGTAGGTCAGCTTAGTGGAAGGGAGGAGATAATGAAAACAATGATATACGTGAGACATTTGGAGGTGGAACTAGCAGAACTTGCCAACTGTTAGGCTATGTGGGCCAGGAAGAATTATGTATCAAGGATGTCCTCCGGGAGTAATTAAAATATGGGACTATAGAAAGGAAGCTGGTGGGTAGCGGTGATCATAGGAACTTGTTAGTTAATCAGTTTAAGATGTCGTGAAACATTTAATTTGAGATGTTCACTAAGGAGTGCTATTAGCTTTTGGCAATGTTGAGGCCCTAAGGAAGAGAATTTTCACCTGAGAAGTGGCACCAACAGTAGACTGCCGTGGGTTGAGGCACAAATGAGAGATATGTGGTTGGGGGCAACATTTATTGGACTGGCAGCTTTTTCCAACATGGAGCTGTGAAGTTGAGAGGAGACATAACAACTAACTGTGAATGTGAAATTCAGAGAATGTGTGTGTGTGTGTGTGTGTGTGTTTCTAAAAATGGGAGAGACTAGGTCTTGTTTAAATGCTCTATAAATGGTTGCCAGAGGTTATTTCAGCCAAAATAGAGTACGTAGAATAATGTAGGAACCTTTGGTGACTCAAATCTGAAAGAATAACCAACTGCTATCTTGCTTATTGAATTTGTATGGATTGCATAATATAGGCCTTCTTTGTTAAAAAATATGTCTTTGCCTTAGGGGAATTTAAGCCCGAAATGTAGTAAAAACATATTTTGAACACATACATCTCCTATTCCAGGACTAACCATACACTGAGTTTCATTGTGACATTTTCCTACCTGTTTCCCCAAGATTGATCTAGTTTGTTAATATTCTGAGTGTAAGCAATTTGCTTTTCTTTAGAAATATGTTTTATCTAGATTAGAGAAACAGGTAAAAAAAGAAAAATTTCAACTAAATTCAAGTAAAATATCTTTTCATTTTTCTTGAATATGGATGTTAGGTCTAATTGAAACATTATGGCTTATTGCAGATGAAGTGTGAAATCCATTTAAGAGTATGTTAAAACAGTGTCAAAGAGGTAACAAGAAGCTGAAGTTTTAATGTGTCAGAGAGAAGATATTTGAATCATCTCAAATAATATAATTATAAGAAAAAATAAAAGGGAAAAGGAAGGAAAAAGAAAACAAAGAAAAGCAAGGCTATTTTAAGAAAACATATCATCAAAGTCTTTGGAGAAATGTTTCTTCTTTTATCTGGTTAATTGGTTTATGAATAATGCAGAAGTGTTCTTAGTTGGCTTTAAAATATCCTTAGTTCAAACCCTAAGTTTTAGGGGCTGAGTCAGACAGAAGTGATTTTGCAATAAAATCTTCCTTGGGCATTATCTTCATCAATCTATCTTCATAGAACTGCAGAATTGTAGAACTGATAGGAACCTTGGAAATCATGTAGTCAGGGTATCAGGAGCGCTTTCCTCTTATGGAATGAAACTCGGAAACAAGAATAATAACAAGCAAGGGATATTTAGTAATTCAAGAGACATTTTTCTTCAAATGAGTCTGCTTCATAGACTCTCTAAATCCTAAAGAAAAGGCATAAATAAGGTTGTCTCAAGTTGTTTTTTCCCTGTATTTTAGAGAAACGTATGGTGCCTAATTTGGAGAATTGTGAAGATAAAAATTCAAGATTTGATTTTGTAGCTGCAATTACAGATACTATTGTAAAATACGCATGATGTGCAATGTTGTGCAAGTGGGGATGGGTACTAACATCAAGTAATAGCAAAAATTAAAGCAACAGATAAATCAATTTCAGGAGTTCTCAAGCTGACCAGCAGATGGGGGCCCAGATTGCTGCCAAACACTTTATGATTAGAAGAAAAAAAAAGGACCTTAAAAATAATCTAAAATTCTGATATAATATTCAATGTATAAAAACAATACTGAAAATGCTCCCTTAATTTTAGGTACCTAGGCTCAGATCTGCAATGAAGGCATTGATTATAGATTACAACACAGTGCTCTACATTTTAAAAAATGCAAAATTACGTAGCTCATGACTCACCAAACTCTAATTATCAAAATAACTGAGTATTCTTCACCAAAGCAGAGTTAATAGCACATAGCCCTCATGGATTTTCCTTTTTTACTATATAGATTCTAATATTTCGGCTTTTATTTTTATATGTGTTTTTATGATGCACATTGAATATCTTCCCACATGCCCAATTATATTTCAAATGCATTGAAATGCTCTTTATAAATCTTTGCTCTCTTTCTTTGGTTATTCACTCTTTTAACAAAGAAATATGAATAGACCTCTGTGAAATTAATTTTTTAAAATTACAGGTATTTGAATTATTATTAACACAAAAAGTAAAACATTTTTAATACTAACTCAAAACTGACAACTAATCATAGTTCATTTTTTCAATCATAGGAGTCTTAAATTATTATTATACCACTGAAAAACTGCACAATTTTTTTCCCACTGTGCTTTAGAACTTTTACATCAGGAAACAGTGAAAATGATATGTTGTTTGTGGCATTAACTCTACTTAATTTGGAACCTTAGAATAATTGTATTTTCTTCCATTAAGCCCTTAATGCATTTCAGCATAAAATTTAAGTATATTAATATGTCAAATATTGATTTTGTGTTAACACTTTTAAAGTTGTCTAAATTCCATTGATACTTTTTGGTGGATTTGAAAACTAGTTGATCTGTACTTTATTATCTGCTCAATATTAGGATTATAAATCAATGTGTCCAATAAAGAAGAATTATGTCCTTCAGGTTCATTCTATTCTGATAAACACATTTCTAATGAGATGAAGATGTAGAAAGATTTATGTACTTTTTCTGCACAAATGATACAATTATATTTTCTCATATTTTTGACATTGCTTGGTTAAATTCTGGCAGTCTCATGTCCATGTGTCCTCATAGCAAGAAGATTTTAAGAAAGAAAAGTACTACTTGGTTAATTCTGGAAAAAATGTCGATGGAAGGTTGACTTCATGTCTTGTTTGTCTTATTTTTTTCTAGGGATAAAAATAGATGCAAATATATGGAATGTTAGAATCCAATGTGGTTCTGAGGCACTGCTGGGCAAAGAAAGTTTTGGTTTTGAGTCTATTTAGGAGAACATTTTATTTACCTACAGAGTAAGCTGTCAGTAATACTTGTATAACTACTAAGTAGTTGCAGGGGAAAATGAAGGTAGCA
Source organism: Papio anubis (assembly GCF_008728515.1). Lineage (NCBI taxonomy): Eukaryota > Metazoa > Chordata > Mammalia > Primates > Cercopithecidae > Papio > Papio anubis. The sequence continues at coordinate 147,232,058 of NC_044981.1, forward strand.
GAAAAGGAAAGTGTGACTGTTCTCTGAGGAACTGAGGAATTTTCTGCTTTCTGACTTCTGCAGGGATTGTTCCATTTTCTCTACTTCATTCTTTTCTATGTTTGGCAGAGGGTAGAAATGGGATCACATGAAAAAAGAGAAGAAAGGGAACCTGGATAAAGAAAAAAATGAAGCTAAGCAGAGAGATAGTGAGGTTGTGGGAGAAAACTCATTCTTCCCTGTTGAGACTACAGAGTTAGATTTACAACATCTATTTTAGTCTTAGCCAGAGATTTACTGACAGGCCTTTGTCAAATCATATCACTTAATTTTATAAGCATTTTTTTTCTCTTGGTAAAATATTGTTGTTAGCATTTATGAATTGCAATGAGGATTTTGTGAACATAAAGCTATGAATATTTCATGAAGGTCTTGAGATATTTGGATCTAAGTATGTGTTATCAAATATAGCCAACTCTCAAATACCACTTAGTGGGTTATGTGTGAGGAACTTAGTTCTGCACTGATATTCCCTTGCCACATAGCATATTTCTGAGCTGTCTCCTTTCACAAGTTCGTCAGTGTGTAGTTAAGAAAAGCAATCTAATTTAATTTTAGTCTGGGCAGTAAATCTCCTGCTGTGAAGGTTGAGATATAAGGAGGTGGGTGAGTGCCGGTGGTGGAAATGCTTTGGGCTTTCAGTCTTCAATCCAACACCTATTGAGCATCTGCTCTGTGCTAGGGACTGGGTAGCATTGGAAATAAAAATATGAATAACAGAGGAAGACAGTGTGGTTAAGTGGTTAAGCTTTGGAGCTAGATTTATTGGATTTAAATTCTAAGTTTGAATTACAAGTTGTTGGTTTTGGTCATGTAACCTAATCTTGTTTACTCCTTGTCTCTTTGTTGTTGTTGTTGTTTGTTTTAATCTGTAAAATGGGGATATTACCTAGACCACAGACCTGTTTTGAGAATTAAGTAAGAAAAGCACTTTGAGCAATGTCTGGCACTGGGCTATATTCTCAAAACATGTTAGCTCTAAAGATTCAGTTTCTGTCCTCCAAGGCTATCATCTACGGGAACAAGGATGAATAACCAATGACTATAATATAGTGTAAGGGCTACTACCCAGACATGCATGGACCACTGTGAGGGCTCAGGAGACACAGTGAAATCAGATTTGAGGGTTGGTCCAAGTTGGAAGAAGAAATCACCACCAGTTTTTGAAGGGAATTGAATTTTATGCCAAGGACCTGTATTCTATCTAGCCTGAAAAATAATTGGCATACGCATATGGGCTTCCAATCTGAGTTTCAAGTTTATGGGACTTATCCTAGAAACTTTAATTGGGGTTTTCAACTGGACCTCTCTTTTAGGACATGAAATAACTTGACCCTTTAGGTTCATCAGAGATTCTGTTTAGTTTGTAGGCATCTGTTTACATTTAAAAAGTTAGTTTTTGGTTAAATCTATTTTTAATCTACCTTCATTTGCCATATTTCTTGAAATACTATAATTATTCTTTGAATTTCATTCCTATTTTAAAATTTTGTAGAGAATTTTGAAATTTCTTGGTTCTCATAAAATACATTTATTTGCCTCACATTTTTCTTCAAGTTTGGCATATATAATGGAGAGTAAACACCAGTGCAGTGGAGCCGACTCCACGGTGGTAAACGTGGCCCATAAAAGTGAGTTTTGGTAGAGAGAACTCAGTGTGTGAAGAAGGAGGCTTACTTACTCCATGACTCTGTGATCTGGAGGTGACTAATCTGGCTGTCTCATTTTAAAAAAATTTTAAATGTGGGTATCACATGCAATAATTAATATAAGAATGCCCAGCACACAGAAGGTATCTGAACAATCTGAGTTGAATTCCAGTTCATGATCATACACAGAACCCGCTTGTAGTTTAAAATGATCTCTTTCTCCTAGAGGTAGTTGGCCTCACATCACATAAGATCAACTATTAGCAGAGTGCCTGGCATGTGGTAGGCAACCAGGACATATTATTTTCTTGAATAAATGAAAAAGAGGACAGTCCAAACCTTCACAACTGAAAACACAGTTTTTGGCTTCTTGGCAGATGGCAAGAGAAACATTTTCTTAAAGGGATACTGGAGATGGTGTGGTTTGCCTATGTCTAGATCAGCTGGTGGCCAAGTGGTGAAACTTTCTGCCTCTGGACAAGACATCCATAGAGCTGGTGCCATGAATGAATGTGAAGAATGCAATTTGAGAGCCAAGTCAAAAGACATTCTTCATTAGTCGTCTATTCACCGCTCTGGTTCCATAGATAATCAAGTGGTGCTGAACCTTTCCTTGAAAGCTTTCTGCAGAGAAGCACTGGAGAGAGCTCCCAATTCACTAATTAGAATACCTGTTTCCAAAATAAATAAAAACAAGTGGATTAAATTCATTTTCCTTTAGGGCTAAAATTTATAAGGTTTATTTATCTCCACTTCTCTCTCAATGTGAAATCAAAGAAAAAATTACCTAGGGTCGGGATCATAAGAGACTGGATTTAGGGTGAAGATGGGATCATCTCACTTACCTAACTATATAAAAGAAGAACATTGTTGTGTCAATTTCCAATCATGCAAAGAACAAAAATTCACAAATATACCTAAAATACATGTGAAACCTAATATAGTTAATATCAGTTTTTAAGACTTATGACTTAAAAATGTGAGGAGACTTGGCTGTCAAGAGAGAATTGCTCTGTTAAATCTTAAACTGAGAAGTTTCCATGTTATGGGAAGGTTCTATAATGAGGGCTTCCTGAACCATAAAGGAAAATTTTAGGTCAAACAAATTTATTATTATAATCGAAATTCAGCTACCCTCAGGCTGTCTTCACTCAAGGTTCCAGGATGATTCACTATTTACTAATTTTCTCCATCTCGAGATGAGTGTTTTAGATCAAGTTAAAGTGATGATTCATTCATTCATTCATTCATTCATTCATTCATTCATTCATTCGTTTTTATTCAGCAGCTATTTATTGAGTGCATATTATGTGCCAGATATTATCTAGGCCCTGGGGATAATGGGACTAGAAAAATCGACTAAGTCTCAGCCCCACATTCTAAGGATGATTCACTCTGACCAAGTATTTCTGCCTGAATACTGCAGTTTTTGTAACCAAAAGGGCAATATTATGGGGATATAAAGGTAAAATGGTGCTAAAGTTCTAATTATGTCATTAATCTTCAGAGCTCTAAAATACTTTCAAATTGTCTGCTAACACTGCTATATGGTTGAGGTTTTTCTTAAACCAAATTCCAAGGGCTTGATGATTATTTGAAATCAGTCTCAATTTCCCTGGACCTGGAAAATAGAGAACTGACAAACCTATTTCCTTGTTAAATAAAAATTATCAGATTTATTTTCATCCTAGAAAATTTCTAGAGATGTTTCAAATAGAACTCATATGAAATAATCTGAGTGCCTATGTTTAAATAGTTTTATAAAAAATGAAATGTTTCGGGTTTTAGTTATCACAGTTTATATCAGGAGAGCTATGATGGGGCACTGTTGGCAATTTTACGTCTTATAAAATAGAAACTGTGAAAGTATAATTCCTAGTAATGCCTGGACAAGCATTTCACTCACTTCTGTGAGAGTCCACCTGATTTTTGTCAATTGCAGTGTTTCTGTGTGTGTATCACCACCACTACCACCACCACCATTACCACCACCACTAACAACAAAAACAACACAATCTCTGTCCTCTTTGAAACATCTCATCAACAGACCACAACTTCAAAGAGCCTGATGAGTCCTGTTGTTACCAAGAAACTTAGATCTTATCTTGGGTTGTGGGTTGCCAAAGGTTTGCAAACATTCTGAGTAACTCTATACAGATATTATACTTTCTGTAGGGAATGCACTCTATAAGTAAAATTTGCTTAGAATGGCTCAGTGTGTAGCCTACTCCACGTCCAAATATGGAAACTATCTCCTTAAAATCTGCAAGTTAGAAACTGACCTCCCTTTTCCATCTGTTATATTTTTTGTGATTTTTCACTCTTCTGCTTTTCTGACTTCTCTGAGAAGGCAGGACATTTTGACATCTGCTTATTTCACCTTTTCTAAGTCTTATGTACTTCATCTTTTCTAAGTTTATCTTAAAGTTCCTGAGAGTAATTTGCTTAGAGATATGGTGACTGTAATCAATTGGCAAATTTTATTTTATTTTTTAAAGACAGTAGTAGAAATCAATTGACTTTCTCCTCTTTTTTATTATATTCATTTTTTTTTCCTACCAATAGACTATCAAAGGCAGAACTCTACATTTTAAATAGGTCAAATGAACACCATAAGCCTCAAAAGGAATGGGAAATTTGTCTCAGTCAAAATATGGGAAAGGAAAATTGCTTATTAAAAATATTTACTTTTAAAGTTTTAACCCATGGAAAATAGTGATGGAAAACTGTAGTGACCCTCAGCAAATGTCATATTTTTCTCTTAAACTTACATTTTTTCTCATTCCCTATATAAGGGCATTTTTAAAATAGTTGCTTCTTGATTTCTTGTTCATATCTAATCACACTTTGGCTAGAGTTCTTGTCTATTCCTTCGGTGTTAACACTCACGTATACGTAGGTTTAACAACCACAAGTATTCATTGAGTGCTGTGCTGGTCATTCTCTGCTTGCTGCAAATCCTTCTTTGCCCTGCTTTGTGGCACGGGAGGATGACTTCTGCAGCTGCATCACTCAGCTCCCTTGTTCTCTGGTATTGGGTTGAACTCGGATAATAGAAGGATGGGAGGAAAGTGAGTTGGGGTAATTATTTCTCCTCTCATCTCCTCACTGTTGATCCTGGCTTTAGCTCTTGTCGTTGGTCCCTTTTCTGCCACTCTAGAGCTCAGGTAACATCTAATATCACTTCCTCCTCCTGCTATTTTTACCTACAGTCAATGTCACCTTTCATCTGTTGCTTTTGTGTGTGCCTTTCTATTCCTTTTAAGTCCCTTATTCCTGCACACCCTTCTGATTTTAACAGAGGCAACTTCTCATTGGGTATCAGGAACCATATTAAGTGCCAGAGATTCAGTAGTGAGCAAAACAGTGAAACTATGAAAATGTAAATCCTAGTAATGCCTGGATAAGCATTTCATTCAGTTCTGTGAGGGTCCACCTGAGTTTTGTCAATTGCAGTGTTTCTGTATGTGTATCACCACCACCACCATTACCACCACCACTAACAAAAACTTTTTGTCGTTTTGGTGCTTATATCCTAGTATGGCATCCTAGTTTGTGGGAATAGTAAACAAATAAACTAAAAACAACAATTACCATTGGGTAAGATTTCTGATAACAATAGGGCGGTATGAAGACAAACCGACGTGGAGATTTTGAATCTGAGCTGATTTAGACATGGAAATGTTTCTGTAGGTGTAACAAGAGAGATAAGGCCTGAATAATGAAAAATAATCTAGTCACTTGAAGGACAGGAGAAAAAAATAAGCAAATACAAAGAGCTTGAGCCAGTAAAGAGGTTGATGATACTCAAATCTATATCGGAGTTGAAAGCTTCAGATTTAAATTATCTTCTTACACGTGAAACTGTCTATAGATAATGTATTTACACATTGGCAAAGACTTAGCTGATGCTTAGAATGTCCCAGACACTGTTCTTAGTACTTTATATTAACTCGTTTAATCTTCATTAAAATTTGAAAAACAGATGCTCTTTTCTCCACTCTATGGAGGAGGAAACTATGTACAAAGAAGATATGTCCTTCTGTCATCTAAGACTAGGCAGATCCAGGGGCAGTTTAATTGTTTCTAATATTTCTATCAATGGAATCTTCATTATCTCAATCATACAAAGTAGAAACTTTGATATTGCACTTTATCATTTTTCTTTCATTCTGTCAGGCATGAATCCTTATTACTTGCAACTTCAGGACATCTATTCTATGTGTCACTGTCTCTATTCTCACCAGTAATGCCCTAATGTAAACTCATGTCCTCCCACCTGGATCTTTGGATTACATAAGGTAGCACTGGTATGGTTTGGCTGTGTCCCCTCCCAAATCTCATGTTGAATTTCCACATGTTGTGGGAGGGACCTGGTGGTAGATAATTGGATCATGGGGGCAAGTCTTTCCCCTAATGTTCTCGTGATAGTGAATATGTCTCACGAGATCTAATGGTTTTAAAAAGAGGTGCTCCCCTGCACAAGTTCTCTCATTTTTTGCCTGCTGCCATCCACGTAAGATGTGACTTGCTCCTTCTTGCCTTCTGCCATGATTGTGAGGTTTCCCCAGTCATGTGGAACTGTAAGTCCAATTAAACCTCTTTCTTTTGTAAATTGCTCAGTCTCGGATATGGCTGTATCAGCAATGTGAAAATGGACCAGTATAATTACATAAGGTAGCACCCTCCCATCATTTCTCGTGCTTCAGAAGGGGAGAGTCTGAAGAAGCTGAAAAATTATTTTTATCTAGAAAACAGATCCATCACATTATTTCTCTTTGCAAAAATCACCAAAGTCTTGCAATTCCAACAAAAGGAAGCATCATAAGAATGCTTTGTAATTTAACTTTGGGTTCTCTTTATCCTTTATCTCGTTTTTTCAATGTGAGTCTTCTGTCCCTGATTTCTGATTACTCCACAGTTATCTGCACATGGATGAGTTAGAAATTCTGTGTGTATATTTGCCTTCAAGTATGAATTAGGTGAACACAGTTGTGGGGGAAAACATGTTAACTTAGGAGTCTATTAATACTTGGAAGATTTAATTAATATGCTTTGCAAAGTAATTATGCACCTGTGACTGAGAACACATTTATAAGTTTGAGAATTGACTCCCTCTCCTCACCTTTGCCATGCAGATTAAATAACAGCAAGATAGGGTGGTGTTTTAACTGGTGTGTGTGTGTGTGTGTGTGTGTAATTATCTATCAAAATTTTATTTTCTTTACTCAGTGGCCCCTCAGCTAACATGACTGTTGAATTTAACTATGAGAAACATATTTAAGGAAATTAAATTCATTCATTTAGTGTATATTTGTTGAGCCATTATTATATGAAAATCCTACTTAAGAGCCATGGGGAGTAGAAGAATATGATATTTTTTCCCTAAAGGAATTTTAGAACTTCGTTTTCTACCAGAGTGCAAAATGAAGCTTATATAAGTTTACTTGGGAGGTTACCGGTGAGTAGTGGAAGGAAGTTTTAGAGGATCCCAGGCATCTAGGTGTGTAGAAACCACTTGTTAATTTATTCAGTACTTGGATTTCACTACTTTTGTAATGGAATTTGAATTTCTTTCTCTTTAGCCCAAAGTTGCTCTCTGGCTCAGCGCTTAATCTTCACTTATGCCTCTTAGCATTAAGGAACAGTCAATATTTGTCTGAAATTAAGGATTGAGAAATCAATGTTTTTAAAAGCACATAGTAACCAGTGTCCTTGGGTATTTACTCACTTTCAGAATCAATTCTATTCCAATCAATGCAAAAGCTCTAGAATTTATTGTTCTGCCTGAAGATCAAGCCCCTTTTCCCCAACACTACATGTCCCTGTGTCTGCATAATTCAGTCTAGAATAATGCCCCAGGAGTTCTAGTAAGACAGTCTGTGGTGTCCTTTTGCAACTCTCTACATCTCAGGGTAGCCAGGGGATAGGAAGAAGGGATTCTGGTGTTTCAGATCCTTTGAAATTCATTTAGGTGGCTATGTGCACTTTTGATATCAGTTCCCCTTGAAGGACTGTCCATTATATAAGTTGTGTATGTGTCTTTTAGTTTTTCTCATTGTCTCAAAGATAATAACTATAGGAACACACACACATTTATACATGCACAAACCTCTCAAAGACCAACATCAACTCTAATTAACAATACAGCTTCAATTGGGAGGTTCCAGATTCAGATGTGTGCAGAGGCCAGTCGAGAAAATCAAGTGAGAGCAGGGCACAGTATCATAGGACGGGGTGAGGATGGTGGCAACCTCTATCTTCTCCACCTTTTTGTTACTACATAGCAGTGAATCTCCCCTGCTGTAATATTTGAATTATGTCAAGAGGAACCAGAAACGCATATTTTAAAAATGAAAATAAATGAATTTTAAAAGCCTTAATGGTTAATTTCATGTGTCAACTTGACTGGGCCATGGAGTGCCCAGACATTTGGTCAAATATGATTCTGGGTGTGTCTTGAGGGTGTTTTTGAATGAGATTAGCATTTAAGTCAATAGATTGAGAAAAGCAGATCGTCCACCTAATACGGGTGGGCCTTGTCCAATCAACTGAAGACTTGAACAAATAGGCTGAGTAAAAGGGAACTTCTCCTGACTGACTACTTGAGCTGGAACATTAATCTTCTTTTATTATATATATGTATATAATAAAAAATATATAAAACTCTATATATATATAGTTTTAAGGTTGTGTTTTGGAATATTCATCTTTTTCTGCCTTTGAAATCAAAGAAAATATCCACTTTTGGGTTTTGAGCCTACTGGTTTTCAGACTGGAACTTATACCATCATCTATTCTGACTCTCAGGCCTTCAGAGCCATACTGAAACTATACTATTGGCTTTCCCAGGTCTCCTACTTGCTGACTGCAGATCTTGGGACTTTTTAACCTTCATAATTGAGCAAGAAAATTCCTTATAATAAGTATATGGTCCATTACTGGATCATATACTTGTCAGTGACTGCTCTCCTCACAACATGACAGCTTACTGGGGCAAGTAAATTCTTAGAACAAGGGCCTCTTTCTCCCTGGCCCCCATTGAAGGTGGTATTGAGGAAACTGGGAATGGTGGGGATGGTAGTCTCATTATTCCATTTAGGTAAGTAAAGAGACTCTATTTTTAAACAAACCAAATCATATACATTCAAAGGGATATTGACTTTCAAGGTAGTCTCCTTAAAAAAAGACTATATGTATTTTAATAAACATGCTGACATTATTCAGGTAATATTTTTAATTTCTTTTTGCAGATTTGCCTTAAAACAGTTTCACAGGAAAATTAATCTACACTGTAAATTGTTCTCTGTTTTTTACTAAAAACATGATTAGTCAAGTTAAACTTTTACCTTTTCAAATAACTTTTGGCTAAAGTGTGGATTTAAATACACTCTTTAATGGAAAAATATTTTCTACCCCTAAGATTACATAAAAGGATGCATTAGAGACAGATTTTTAAAATATTTTGAGCAATGGCCATACTCTGGAATAAATGCTTATTATGCAAAGACAATTGCTTTGAAGGGGTCATGTGGAGGTGGTTTTGGATAATTTGTCTAGAACTCAGTCTTGTTTACCTTAAAGCATGGGTCACAAAATCAAAAGCTCTCATTGAGTGTATTGGTTTGGAAGGAAGGCAAGAGGAAGTATGCTAAGTCTGTCAAGATCAGGCATCCACTACTTAGCAACAATCAGAGGTTGTCTGCAAGACATCTGAGCCTTGTGTTGCAAAATTGTTGATGTTTCAACATCCATGGAGGATGGATGAGTTGAGGGTGATTGGTGAGTTGAGTGATTGGTACCATTGGTGGTCATGTGGTATCCAGAACAGGAGAGAAGGAAGTAGAAATCTTGAGTACAGACCTGCATTTGAGAAATTTTCCTGTGAAAGAAGAAAATAAATTAAGAATTTAGCAGAGTCCAGTGGAATTTAAGGTGGATGTAAAAGGAAAGGGAAGTATTCTGAGGATAGCATATGAGTGATACGAATAGAGAGGGAAAGTGGAGGTGTTGTGGAAAGCAGGACTAACTGAGGGAACATGCAACCAGCAAACTTTGAAGGGATGAAATCAAGGGTGTAAGAGGAAGGATCTCCTCCTCTGGGAAAGAGATTTATTCTGGCAGAAAAGATCAATTATTTGGATAAAAATGGAAAACACACTTATCAAATTTGTATATGCTACCAATCTGCGAGGAGCAGCAAATATGATTGATAATACAGTCAAGATTCAATAAGTCATGTTGGAATGTGAAAATGATGAATTGAAACAAACAAAAATGAAGTTTAGTGGGTGATACATGTAAAATTTCTCCTTTATACTAAAATCAATCATTTAAAGTAAAGAATGGAGGAGAAATAACTTCATACTATTTCATGTAGAAACGAGTAGCATTTTCTTATAAAAGCTTGCATATTAATGATGCCAGCAGGGTAACACGGTTGCTTTAAAGCTAATGCAACCCTAGGTTTAATTGGGAGACTATAGGGCTGCAGCAATAGCCAAAAATTGGGATACCAATTTAATAAACTATGATACAGCCTTATAATGAAATAACTGCTGTTATTAAAAAATGAATGAGAAGGCTCTCTAAGTACTAATTGGGAAAGATTTTCAAGCTATATTGTTAAGCACACAAAAAATGAAGACGCACAATAGTATATACAGAAAGTTACCTTTCATTTATTTAAAATGGGGGAAATAAAATTTATGCATTTGTTAATTCTTTATTTGCATAAAGAAATCCCGAAATAATAAAAATGAGTTTAAAATATCAGGTTACCCATAGCAGGCAGAGTGAAAATAATGTAGACAGAGACAGGGATAGGAATAAGGTTTCTCAATGTATCCTGTTTAATTTTATTTTGACTATTTGAATTATTATCAAATTTAATAAATATTTGTTTAAATGGGATTGATGAGGTGAGGGGTTGGAATTTATAAGTGAGAAGGGAAAACCCAGGAAAACTATCCAAAATTATAAAATTTTCAATGGCAAGGTTTATTCTTTATTTATTCTTTTCTATAGTAGCTACAATTACAGTTTTCATGTAGCAGACTATTAATCAAATATTTGCTGATCAAATGAACAAATGAGTGAATTACTACATGAGATATTTGTCTTCAGATGTATGAATGACTTGCCAAAGAGGAAGAGTCTTGTTTTTAGTTCTATGTGATCAAAGTTGTACCAAAGAATGATAGTTACAGAAGGAAAAAAATGAGTTTGTTCTTTCAGCAAGCATTTTTGAGGGACTATTTTGTAGCAGGCGCCGTCAAGGTCAAGTGGAATAAGACATGGCTTACGCTTTCAAGACGGTTACAGTTTAGATCGGGGTGTCAGGTGCATAGGTGCTCACAACAACCTGAAATGGGAGAGTAAAACACTAGGGATAGGCACAGAAAATTTGGGGAGTGCTGAGCAAACCTTAGATAAGGATGTAGGAGTGGGTTTGGGGTGATGGGTTTGCTGGGTAATCTTTGATTAGGCTTCTGAACCTTCACCTATGCTTACCTGTGGACTTCCTTGCAAAATGCAGTTTTGGCAAAGAACTCTGCTAAAGTAGTTTAGCAAGAACCCTCACCCCTTGATATCTGATCACTATCCATATCTGATTGAGTTCCTCATCCTCTACCATCCACCAGGTCATGTCTGACCACACTGTCTTATTTTTAGGATGTGGTTAAGTCGGTTTAGCCAGAATCCCCCTTACCCTTGGTGTTTCCTCCTAGTAATTTTCTATTACTACCCCTATCCTGTTCCTTGGCTATAAATTCCCACTTACCCATGCTGTATTCGAAGTTGAGCCGAATTGCTCCCTCACTGCAAGACCCCTTTGCAGTGGTCTCTATACCTATAGCAGTGGTCCTGAGTAAAATCTTCCTTACTGTACTTTAACAAGTACTATTGAACAATTTTTTTTTCTTTGGGATGGTCATGGTTGGCTTCCTGGAGAGTCCCATGCCTGAGATCAATCTTAAAATAAGCAAGGAAGGAAAGGGGAGAAAGGAAGGATAAGCCAGAGGGAGGGACAGCAAGAGCAGAGTCTTGGGGAGAAAAGAGGAGATGGGTTGTGAGGGGCATCAGGAAATTTGTCTTGGTGGAGCATTAGCAGGATATGTGACAAGAAAGGCACAAAACTAACCTTGAGCTCAGTATAAGGAAGAGATTTATAGCAGTGTGCCTGAGCTAAAGAGGGAATGGTGCTTAGTGGAAGCTGGCATGTTCAAGCCCAGGCAGGCTACATGACCACTTGTTAGTGCTGTGGAAAAGAGAGCATGCACTCAGAATTTCAAACAGAAGCTGTCCTTTATAAGAACCACATTGCAGGAAGAAAGGCGGATGAGACCCTTACACCAGAGCTGCCTGACAGATGGAAATTGCAGATTTTCTCTCTTGCAAGTGCTACTTAAGATTACCTCCCCCAATGCCTAGTGGTTGGCAGGGGAGGAGAGGCATCGTGACATTCAGAGAAAGGAGAGGAGACCTCATGGTACTGAGCAGTAGGGGAAGCACTGAAGTGAAAAAACTTGAAAAAGACTATTTGAAAAGGGTGCTGATAACATATATTTGAAAAGGGTCTTGTAACCAGTAATGCATTAAGCAGTAATCCTTTTGTGGAAGCTTGAAGTTTCTCTAAGGATGGTCATTTTGAGCTATCTTACTATAGAGGGTGTTGATATTTTTTCCTTTGGTAAGGATGGTAAAGAGAAGGAACCTAAACAGTATAAAGGATTGCACCAGATGGTCATTTATGATGCTCTGTAGCCCTACACTTAGTAATTGTGAAAGATTGTTGTCAAAACCTGCCTTACGACTGTATAGTTTCATATCACTCCTAGAGAAAGAATTTCTTTGGAAAGAAGAAAGGTTTTTTGTTTGCCTTTTCTCTCTAGGATTAATACAGGGGCTTACTAACTAGTAGGAACATTAAATAAGTTCTTTTTATGAACGAATGTGGTAGAGGAGCACTCAGTTCTCTGGTGTCTGATCTGTGCACTCAGAGTTCTATGATTCAAGGACCTTCTATGAATCTTAATACACAACACACACACACACACACACACACACACACACACTTTTACAGATGCAAAAGCAGAGGAACAGCAAAGGTAGGTAACGTGCCTGAGATCAGTGATGAAATACACAAGTCTTTCTAACTCACAAGTTCATGGTTTTAGACTACTGCATTGAAAGATCTATATGGCTTGTTTTATTATTTGGTCTGTTTCTATACAAAATATAAGGATATATATATACACACACACACACACACACACATATAAATGAATTTTAAAATTTCCATATATCTATATTATAGATATGTATATGTACATATGAATTTAAAAATTTCCAAAAGCTACCCAGAGAAAATAAGGTGACATTTGTTTCTCCCCTTAAATTTAGCGATGAGGTCCTGATGCTTGTTAAGAAGAAATTTCAGGGTAGCAGCCTACCTTTCCTATGGGAAGCCCATGTCTGCTTTAGAGATTTGTTCTATAATTTGGAGAACGAGTAGAGGCTGACAGTGTAGCGAGAAGGGTGCAATCAGCTTCCTGACATGGGAAGAAAGCCCCTGAAGGGGTCAACTCCCTGGAGACCCTGGGAGCCAACTATGACACAGAGCTAACAACTTCCAGGGGGAGTTGGGCCAGCCTTTCTTCTCCAGATGGCTCGTCGCAGGATGGAAGTCCCCACGGTGGGGGGCCTGTGGAAGGGGCTGTCCTGGAGGCAGGAACAAGCGATAACAATGAGGAAGCCTTCTGATACCAACTGGGGCATGCTATCCCTGAAAAAGAAGGATCCAAACTACTGTCACCTCACCGTGGGGAGCTGCCTCTCACACTGCTCAGCTGGGCTCACCCTGGCACTCCTTTTGATGTGAATAATTATAAACACACTATGTACGATCTTGCATATGTTCCATTCTTTGGCAAAAGCCATTATACTAATTACCAGCATTTTGAGGGTGTGTCAAACACTTGAAGTGAATTTTTTTTTTTAATCTCATAAGAGAAGCTGCAACACTGTACATATGGTTCTGTATTAATGAGTTACCATGAATATAATTTAAAACTTTTGGCTGTTTTCCTCTTACGTATGATATTTCCTCCCTACTTACCTGAGCATTTATGCTTGCAAATTCTGCAGTAAATGTAACCTTGTACCCATGATTTCTTGAACTTCTCTCGCAAAAAAGAAGCAAAAGCAAAGATAAGAACCACAAAGTTGATTTCCCATCACATAGCTATGATTTTCTTTTAAAATAATTATTTATTTCAAATCAGTGTACTTGGGACATCACCTTATACATTTGTCTTTATGCTGGAAACATTTGAACTACTATCTTCTAGCTATTTTGAGATACACAATAAATTCTTGTGGACTATGGTCACCCTATTGGTCTTCAAACACTAGGTCTTATTTTTTTCTATCAAACTGTATATTTGCACCCATTAATCAACGTTTCTGCACAATTTTCTGTTTTTCTCTTATGTGTCTTCCTTATACTGACAAAATGTACAACAACATTACTTTTCAAGAACATTTATTGTAGTTTTGCTAAAATTGTGATATGACAGCATTCAGATTTGTGTGTGTGTGTATGCCACTAACCTCAAAGGCTGTATGCAATTGCTAAGGCATTAAAGTTAACCGCATTTGGAAACCGCTATTTGACTCATCATTTCATTATTGCTAATTTGTAAAATTGCTATCACATTGCATACTTTTAAAACAGCTTTTAACACAGAAGTCATTTGTTCATTAAAATAATTAGTTCCCTTTTACAGCTAAATTTTACTCAGGGAGGTTAAGTGACTTGCAGGTGGGCAGGTGGTGGGTTAAGGATTATCAGCTGACCTCTGATGTTTAGTCCAGGGTTTTGGCCATTGGGTTAATTTGCCTCTCTAAAGTAAAAAAAAAAAAATCTCAGTTACTAAGAATCCCAACACAGGCCACCTTCCTGTCTCTCCACAGCTGCTTCATGTACTGCTGTTTAAAATAGACAGGAGAAGAGCAATAGGTGCATCCAGTGGGGAGGAAGGGTACATGGGTATCTGGAGAGGTCAGTCCTTGACTGATATCTCTGCCCCTCAGGAATACTTTTTTGGTCACTGCCGTTCAGTTGGAAGCATTATTTCCTTCAAATATTGCTCATTTGGTTATTGTAGAAGAAGTGACAAGGATAAAGGGGAGCTGAAAGTTCAAACAACCTACCTCCTAGATGAATTGGGGATGTATCAAGACAAGTTTACTCAACCCTCCAGAATTTTCTAGGTCACATATACCATCTTCTCTTCTACAATCTCTGCCTCCTCTCCACATTCTCTTCTCTCTTTCTCTTTCCCTTTAGTTCTACACACCTTTCTCTCCTTCACCTGTTCAGTGAGTCTTTCACTCTTTCCTTTTCTTTCCAGTCTTTCTGTGGTACTCACGGTATATGTAATTTGTTCTTGGTAGAATCAAGAATCTGGGTCCTTGTTTAAAATGTAGTGAAGTAGCCAATAGCTTAGTGGCCACAATATGTCGTGTCATATTTGTCTGTGTCAAATCATGATGGCCATTAGTACCTCTTCCTTTTACCAACAGCCTGTTTAACTAGAGTGGACAAGGTAGTAAACACTTATCTATCTCTGTCTGCACTGGCTTCTCCACTTCTATTTCTGTATCTTCACTTCTGTGTCCATATACCCATGTTTCTCTTTTTCTCCTTCAAAATGGAAAGAAGAAAATTATCAGTTATATTTTGATTGTACATATCCAAATAAAAGTTATTTTCTTAATTCTCCTAAGAGCTTGTAAAATAAGAGTCACACATAATGACACCAATAAGCAATATGTAGAAATTCAAAACATAATATTTAATAAGAAAATTGGAAACTGTTACAGCCAGGCTGGGGAGGCTGAGAGATGTCTGATTCCCATTAAACAAAATTCATCTCAGGAGATCCTAATTACAAATGTCCAGATACCTGGTAGTCACTGAACTGGAAACTTTGCCCCATTTTAACAAATTTCCTGTTCAAGTTTCTAGAAAATTTTCATAAAATACAAGTGATACTTATTGTTGAAATCAGTTATAAATTCTATAGATAGTAATATGACTTTTTCTTTTTTCCTGTAGCACTGCTATGAACTAAATGTTTGTGTCCCCCCAAACTCATACGTAGAAGTTTAATCCCCAATGTGATGGTCCCACCCTCCTATTAAGAGATAATTGGGTCATGATGGTGGAGCACAAGTGGATTGAATAAGGACTTGAAAAGTGCAGCTAAAGTGTCAGAGAACTGGATGGCAAGGAGGACCTTGAAAATATTAGAGTTGCTTAGTTTTGTCAGCCAAGCTGAAGGAGAAATAGTTAAAGGAAACATAAAGGAAAGAAATAAGTGTCATTCATGAAATTCCAATCCCAAGTACAAGGAACTGTCCATTTTAACCTGTTAGAGGTAAGTTTCATGTAAATGTAAGGATGTAATATAAAGATGTCAATGGTATCTATTTAAAACTTACAAGCACATGGGTGCTAACACCAAATCTGAGAAGTCTAGGACTGAACAGAGGAATCCTCTCGGCACAGCATTAGGGTGGGGTTTAGCAGGAGATACGAGGTGAAATTATGTTATAGATGATTGAGTCTCACATTACTTCAAGGAGCTACTGGCAGAGACAATACAGAAAGAATTATGAGAACTAAGGTTGAGAAACAAGACTGTAGCACCAAGATAGAACTGGAAAGGAGTGAGGGGAAAAATGGAGAGACAGGGAGGCAAGAAAAGGATGCTGGGAGGCCTATCCCAGGACCTTGGGCCTAAGGCAATTACTTAACTGCTGCTAGAATATGATGTAAGAATAAAAGAGAGGATTAGCTGTGGATTCAAATGTTGGTTTAATAGATGATCATATTATTTCTGCACTGGAGTCAAATTATTCTTAAGGCTTGGACAAGGCTGAACATATAGGTATGCAGTATATGGCTCCAACTCTAGTTCTTGGAGTGCCATTGTAGCAGGAAACCAAATCCTGAAAATGACATAGAAAACAGACTCCAGAGTGAAATGCATAGCCTATCTGCATCTATAATTTGTCAACACTTCTGTTTATTTATGCTTATTAAAGCAGTGAGAAGATATGAAATATAAATAACTCCACAGAAAGTCTAAATAAGTCATTTTTTGATCCATAATAAGTAAGTTAAGGAAGCTAGGCTATTTGAAGTATATCAATTACATTTTTTTAGTTGATTTCTATGGGACATTCACATCTCCCATGAACCTCTCTTGGTGTCACTCTCAGAAAAGGGTACTAAAATGGAGGAACCATGAATCTAATCTAGTTTATCAATTTTAGTTTTTAGTTACATGAGCTTGTAAAAATTGCAAGAAAGAAAAAATTTCACTGTAGGGTGTTAGCATTTAGAATCACAATAATGGCTAACCTACTTATTTGTAATTTGACTTTCTCCTTTGGCTTACTTTTTATATAAGGAGAATTTGAAGAATCACATTGCCCTGCTGCCCATTTTTATACCAATGTGGCAGAACATTTGTCTACAAAATTGTCTCACCACATCTTGATGTTTATTTCTATGAATGCCCTGATTTTGCAAATTTTCTAGGCAATACTCTAAAGAAAGATATTTTGACATTAATAAAACTTTCCTTTGAGAAAGTATAACATGGTTGAGCTACATTTTAAAAATCCCAAGTGCTGTGTATATATGTATAGATTGTTTTTATAGAAATGGGCCTAGGGGCCAATGGATTCACACTCAGAGAATTAGGGTATGTTTACTGCAACAAATGTGTTCTCATTAAAGATGGGGACTTCTTGGAACTACAGTACCTACATCCAAAAAATGATTCTGGTTTCTAGGGGTGATTATTTGGTGAAGGACACATTCTGTGGCAGGTGGTCTTTGGTCAATATCCTTCATGATGTTCTACATGAAATTTAGACTAGCCCTGCCTATAAACCAGTACCGAGAAAAATCTTTTTTTTTTGCTAGCTAAGGAAACTAACACTTTTTATCCTGTATCCTCTCTAGTCACAATGAATAAACACATTAATTCATTGTGTACAAAGGACATGCAGCTTAATTATTTTCTAGGGGCATAAATTAAATGTTGAGCATAGTTTAGGCGGTGGGGCATCTTTCTCGAAAGAGAAAAGTAGGGAAAAGCCATGGATGCTTCCACTCCTGCCTGTTCATAGTATAGTGAACAAATCAAGTTTAATCCATTTCAGTGCTGGGCTTTATATTTTCATGTTTTCTTCCTGTTTTTCAGTGGAAGCTGGCATACAGACCAGCCATGGTGCTTGTTTGTTTTTATCTGAACAAATGTCTCCATTCCCACCAAAGGGCTTGTGTATTTTTTACCCTTTCTTTTCCAAACAACCTGTCAAAACTCAGAAATGTCATGTTAATGTTTTTATGGACAGACTATCCCAGCTGCTTCAGGAAACAGCAGCACCACTTCAATAATTTACATTGCTCTTCTGCTTCACTCTTTCTGGTTTCTGTAAAGTTTCAGCAGTGAGAAACCAAACAGCAATAGGGTTTCTAGGCAGCATATCTGTCTCTAGAGCTTTGTCCACTGCTAATCCTGTTCCCTGACCTCCTCCTTAAATGAAAGAGTCAAACAATTTCCATTTTCCAGTGCTAGTGGGATCTCACACGGGAGCTGTGTTTCATGTTGTGGTTGAACTTTCACATTTGTTTTTACCTATTACGTTTATTGACCATACTCCATGATTACCAATCTATTTTATATTTACTTGTTCACTAAGAATTCTGTTTATAAATGTCTTGGCTTCTTACCTCAGTGAAAATATCCTGGCTAAGAGTTGAATTCATACTTCTTTTGTGCCGCTTTGATATAATCATATGAAATCTAGCACAGACTTTATAAAATCTGACAAGACTCCTAAGTTCTTGTCAAGTTTTAAAAATGTTATAACGAACAAAATTTGCCTTTTGTTTAATATATGGTGTGGTGGAAAGAGAGGCGTGACGGTCAGAAAGCTTAGAATTGAGGCTCGGTTTTCCCTTGGCCTTTATTGGAATTATAGTCAAGGAGTTCTTTTTTCTCATCTTGAGGCAGGATTTCTAGTACTTGCCTGGTACTTTACCTCGCAGGGTCATTGTGAAGATAAAATGAGATGTTGTATGTAGATGTTTCATCAATAGACAATCTTTAGCCTGATGCTCACAGTCTGTAAATGACTTTAACACATTTTGTTTGAGTTTTAACACATTTTGCCTCTACATCAACCATTTGAGACTTCCGTGCTCTGAATCAGCAAAGGTCCAAGTGGCAGTGCCTACTAGAAGCAACACAACCTCTTGTCTTCTGGAAGTGTTAAAACACCTCCCAACAAAGGTGTTCATCCAGGAAAAGTGCCTATTGGTGCAATCCTATGTCAGAGAATGTGAAAGGGGTTTGTGTAACAGAAAATCATTTCTGGGCCAGGCTCAGTGGCTCACTCATATAATCCTAGCAGGTTGGGAGGCCAAGGCAGATGGATTGCCTTAGCTCAAGAGTTCGAGACCAGTCTGGGCAACTTGGTGGAACCCCATCTCTAGTAAAATACAAAAAATTAGCCGGACGTGGCAGTGTGCACCTGTAGTCCTAGCTACTCTGAGCGGAGATCACGCCACTACACTCCAGCCTGGGCGACAGAGCGAGACTCTGTCTCAAAAAAAAAAAAAAAAATTATTTCTGTTGGTTCTCATCTAATAAAAAGATGCCCTAAACAAAGGCCTGGTCTTTTGCGAAACTCTCATTGTGAGAATGTAAAAGACACATAATTTATCAAACAACCTTAGGCTTACACATATTTTTGTAAAAATGTTTCAAATAAAGAGCGTGTACTTTCTTTAGGGATCAATTTCTAGGACAAGTCCACTTTATGCATAATCTAGCACCTTGGAATTTATAAAACAAAAATCCAGCACCCATCAAGAGGGGTATATTTTTTATCTTGAAAGTGGATATTTAGAATTTATGTGTAAATTATTTTTAGATATTGTACTAAGTCCCTGTAATGGAAATTGTTGAAGAATTTGAATACAATATAATATCTTGAGTTGTGTTTAATTGACTGAATCTAAATGACTTGTATATAATAGAATCCCAGAGATTTCCCAAATTTATATCTCATATTCTATTGTTTCCCTTATCACATGGGTTATTGCCTTGATATAAGAATGATAAGTAGTGAGTTTTAACTTACATACATCTTGGGTTTATTGTGTGTCTTATATTTTAGTTGTTTCCAGGCTTATCTTATCTCTCTTTTGATGCAAGGGACTCAATTATGCTTTCTTTTCATAAGCCACATAATTACTTGAACATACTAGTTGCTCAAGAGATGCTAATAGAAGGAGTGAGTAAGTATATTATATATTGTCTTGAGAGAACAATTTTTCCCAAATGATTTCATAAAGTTTTCATTTCAGCTATTGACTATGACATAACTTAATGATCCAAACTCTTTGGCCTGTTCAGTGTGACTTCATGAAGCAAGTGATGTTATGTCTGTGGGCATCAGTTTATCACCTGTGGAAAGTGAAGATGCTGACGTGAACAACTCCCAAATTATCATAAGCTGATCTTTGTGTCTTTCTCATCACTCAACTCAATCCAAGCTCTCTGATTCTATATGCTTTTACTCCCACCTGGAATCTCTCATGTACTTTAACACACAAACACAATCACATGAAATTAATGACATTCTTATTGTGTGTCTAATTTCCCTAGAATTTCCTCTCTCTTTTGAAGCAGAAATTAGGTGGAAGCAAGTGTGTGTATGTGTGTGTGTGTGTGTGTGTGTAAGTAGAAATGGAAAAACCTTTGTAAAAATAGACATTCTTTATCTGTATGTGGACAGATTTCTTCTTCTTTAACCAGAGAAAAGGAAATTTAGTTTATAGAACCAGGAACGGACGATTTGCAGAGCTCAGGAGAATTCTCCTACTGTTTGCAAATTGGGATGTTGGGAGAGGGAGACTCAAAGCATCTTGGAGAAGAGACTAGAAGGGAAGCTATACACAATTTGGGGGAGGATATTCTTAAATACCACATTCTTTATTCCAAGAAAATGACTTTTATCAGCCTAACCTAAATAATGTTAGTAAGTAGAAGCAAGTGCCGTGACTTGACTTAACATGTTTGTGTGGAAACTGTAATTATATATGAAGCTTATTATTTTTCACTGATGGTTATTCTTTACCCATAGCCCATGGTGATGTTTTACAGCACTACCCTCCTTCCCACATTATGGTGGCGAGGGATGCATCCCTGGCAGGCAACACAAGGATGTTTAGCCTACAGTGTGTGGGTGCCAAGCCTCTTGTGCTGCAGAGTTCCAACTGCTCACTATCAATTTTGATCTTGGCTTAAAGAAGGACCACCCTCCGTCTGCTACTTGCAGACAAAAATGAACCACTTACCACTGCTGCACGTCATCAGCCAGCAGATGTTAACACTCTCTGTAACAGGATAACAAGAATGCATCATAAAAATAATTTAATGTACTAACTAGCTTTGGAAAATAGCCGATTATTTGATTTTCCATATTATGATTTATTAAAGAAACAAGCAAACAAGACAATTCTCCTTTCCAGAGGGAAGTAAAATGGATACAGTTACCACATTGAGTATCTGTTATACTTAAAAAAATCAAACCTGAAAGAATAATATTAATGGTCACGACTACATACAGTTGGACACAAATCTTAGGTATTGAGGGCTTCTTGAATGCTAAAATATGTGGTATGACATCCCTCTTTTGAAGGAAGCTGGGCACTAAGAAATGTGCTATGTTTTTGGCAGGAAGTCACTGGCTCTATCACTGAGTGGTTCTTCGGTCCCAGCTGCAGGTTGATTGATGGCATCACATCGAAGAACACTCTGGGGGGAGCTGTTTATCCCTATCTTCCATCTGGAGCTGCTGGGATATAGTTCACTGTGATGATGGCTACTGAATGAGCTGCACTGGCAGAACCTCTGTGACAAGGAAGGATTGTGGCTAGGGAGCCAGGCCCAAATCAAAGGATGTCAAGGAAATGAATGGAGCTAAGCAGAAAACAGCCAACTCTTCTCAAACGTGATGGGACAACAATTCAAAAAGAAAGACAGTGCACAGCTTTTAAAACTACAAAATGGGAGAATATTATGTTCCTTTGTTCTTTCATTTACAGAGGTTACTTTATAGATATTTGTTTCAGATCAAATAAGCATGCTACTTACAACTGAAATATAATGACTCTGTTGACTGCTATGTACTGTTTAAAATATGTTCAACCACATTAGATTATAAGCCTCTTTTAGGGAAGGTATCCAATATTTATCTGGGCACATCAATAACCAGTACAAGAGAAGCATTCTTGATCCACAGGTCCTCTCAGAATCTGCAGTTACTATGTGTTTAGAAAATGGCAGAACAGAAAAGTCATGCACACATGTGCAGACACACACACACACACACACACACACACACACACACACTCCCTTTTAATGGGGGATAGTACAGAAAAGTCCATAAACAGCACAGAAAAGCACCTGCAAAGAATGGACAAATGTAAGCACACATCCCACCAACCACAGTCATAGCTGGAATAAGTGCTAAGTACCGCAGGGGTGGGAGGCTTCACAAGAAGTGAGGGCATGTCTGGGAACACAGCCAGTGAGAGACTGTCTAGAAAACCTCTGTGGAAGAGAGTTGTAAGCAGATCTTGAAGGCAGACATGTAATTTTCTGGGATTTTTTTTTTTTTTTTTTTGGTTTTTACTGTGCTGCTTATGGTGATGAATTACCACTTTGGCAGTCTAGTTTTGTGCAATGTTATTGTAGAACTTTTATTCTTTATAATAAAATCCGTTTCAAAAACTATGCTAATAGTTATAGAGCATGAGATGCAAAAATATCCCAGAGATAAAAATGGAAGAGTTCTAAGAAGGGTTACTACTCAGCTAGATTCTGAGTTGGGCTAGAATTGGGGCCGTTCTGGCTGGTGGGTTAAAATTTGTGAGCATTATTTGTAATTTGACAGAAAGGATAACTGCAGTGATGAGATAAAAGGACCATTGAGGAAGGTACAGTTAGCTGTATTATTGCTTCAGGAGGTTTGACGGAGGGAAAAGTGAAATAGAGAATACACACGAGGCATCTGCACACCTTATTTCTGACATAAGCAAGGAAAAGACCAACCTGAGAGAATATATTTATTAGTCACCATAATTCTTTCATGAACATCTTGTTCATTTTGCTACATGGAGTTCACAGGTTGATTCTGTGACTCTCACTCTTCTGGTTATGGGTAGGTATTATCACTTTGCTACCCTGTTTTTACACACAGTTAATGTAAAGTTTTTATTTTTTGCAATAAAATCCATTTATTCAACTATGCTGACTAGATTAAAAGTGTGCTTTTTGGAATCAGAATTGCATTGTGTATTCTTTTGCTTTATAGACAATATTCATTTAAGGTCTGAGCTGATAGACACCGAGATTCTTATTAACTGAGGCAACCACAAAAAGGCTTGGAATGATTAACACTTGGAATCAGGAGAAAGCACTAACTAGGCACCTAATTCGTGCCCATTGCTTTATATTTGCTTTTTCTTTAATGTCCCCACAATAAGGATTAAAACGATATAAGGATATAAGGATTAAAATAGATTAAACAAAGTTATATAGTTAATGAAAGAATGAACAGGGATTTGAACTCAGCTCTAAGTGGGATCTCACTGTTTCAGTTCATTCAGTGTTCCTATAAAGAAATATCCGAGGCTGAGTAATTTATAAAGGAAAGTAGTTTATGTGGCTCACCGTTCTGCAGGCTATATATGAAGCACGGTGCTGACATCTGCTCAGCTTCTGGTGAGGGCCTCAGGCTTCTTCCACTCAAGGGGGAAAGCAAAGGGGAGCCAGGGTGTGTGAAGATCACATGGCAAAAGAGGAAGCAAGAGAGAGAGGTGAGGTGCCAGGCTTGTTTTTTCACCAACTAGCCCTTGCAGCAACTAATAGAGTGAAAGTCACTCTCCCACTATACCCAAGGAGGACATTAATCTATTAATGAAGGATCTGCTTCCATGGCCCCAAACACCACCCACTAGGCCCCACCTCCAACATTAGGGATCTAATTTCAACATGAGATTTTGGAGGGACAAACGCCCAAACAGTATCGCCCATCCTTTTTTCATTACTCAGTTTTGCTTGGATTTTCATGGAGCTTGATTATCTAGATTTCAAGTTGCTCAATTTTTTGACATCCTATCAGTTTTGTGTTAGCAACCCGTCCCAGGGAATATTTTAAAAAAGTGAAGTATACAATTTATCGGTCTTGTTAGTATAGCTCTTATAAAAAGTTTTGCTGAAGAGGAAATTGAATCAAAGGCCAAAAATAAGAAGTCTGGTTAGTAACTATGATTTTAATTTTTAAAATTCTCTCTCTGATGTAGAGCATTGTGACTCAAAAGCAGGTGTCATTATGTAAAATCTATGTATCAAAAGTCAACATATTAAGGGAATGGCATTTTAAAAATTCCTTCTTACGCCGTTGTAAACTGTGACTGGCACAGTTTTATAAACTACATATATTAATTTATTAAACATTCTAAAGTATTTAGTTCACATTACAATGCTTTTTTAAACAGAAATTTTCTTTATTAAATGAGCTGCTGTCTCAGTTAACTTCTGGAAAATATTTTAAAATATCATTTTAAGTTGAGAAGACCACTGCCATTAATGGATAAGTTTAATTGGGGGTCTATGTAGTCTTTTGGGGGTCAAGTATTTTGGTCTGAATTGTCACACCTCAAAATACATGTTCATGTTCTCAGCCCTGGCACCTGCTCATGCCTTTATTGGGAAATAGGGTTTTTACACATGCAATCAAATTAAGATGAGACCACACTGGATTAGGGTTGACCTTAATCTAATGACTGATGTTCTTATCAGGAAAGGGAAATTTGGACAGAGGCACGTAGAGGAGAATGCCAGATGAAGATGATGACAGAAATTAGAGTGATGGGTCTATAGGCCAAGGGACATCAAGAATTGCCAGCAACCACCAGAAGCTGTAAGAGAAACATGGAACAGATTCTCCCTGAAAGCTTCAAGTAGAAACCAATCCTGTTGACATCATGATTTCAGACTTCTAGCCCCAGGAGTGTGAGAGAATACATTTCTGTTATTTCGTGCCACCCAGCATGTGGTAGTTTGTTCTGGCAGCCCTAGGAAACAAATACCGATAACAAAAAATAATCAACCACAGAAAGTGCATCTTTGTCTTCTAGTGGGTATTTCTTTTCTTCCAAGTTACAAGTTTTCCCTGTGGATACTGACAGACTCCTAATAGACAACAACTGAACAATATATGTACATTCCTTAACATTTTTTTTTTGACGGCAAAATGTTTTCAAGTATAAAGTCACATCCAATTTCATGGTTCTGAGTCTAACTGGAATATATTTTTATTTAGTAATGGCAAAGAAAGATTTCTGGTTCAAGATCAAAGGATTTGAACAATTCCTATAGATTCTTGGGGTTCCAATGACATCTTCACAATAATATGCAGCAGATGTGCTGCTGTTATGAACCAATGTGTCATCATCCTATCTCTGGAAAAAAAAAAAAAAAAAAAAAAAACAAGAACACAGGACAGTGTTTGGGAAAGGGGGGATGGGCAAGGACTAGCAAGGAGACATACTCATTTTTAAAACTTTCTGGGTGCCTGCACCAAACTAGCTTCACTCTCATTTTATCATAATAACTGGGAAAAAAACCCTTTCACTTTAATATTTGTTAAAGAAAAAACTACTAGGTAAAACTCAAGATATCTATGAAAAAGGAGAAACTCATCAAACATTAAAAAAAAAATACTAATTGGGTACTATATACCTAGTGCTTTCGCATAAGTAAGTGATCTTGTAAATCCTTCAGTAAACTCTGAGGTATAACAATCATGGATTATTTCCCCTATATTTTTCAGCCAAGGAAACAGCTTCTAGGATGACTTTTTTTACTCTATCAAGGTCACACAACTTGTCATTTTTAGAGTTAGGATCCAAACCTCTAAGTCAAGTCTTCTGACTCAAGAGGAATAACCAGCTGCCTGTCATGCTAAACTGCACTAACAGAACCTCTCCCGACTAATCCGGAATATGAAATATATTATGAAACACATCTAGATTAAAATAAAACTCAGTAAAAGAGATGCAAAAATTGTTTCTTTCCTGGGAACCTGAAAATTGATATTGAAGAGTCAAATCCGGTTTTTGTAATTCAGACACCTATTTGTATTAAGTTGACCAATTTACAAAAAAATTTTGAAAGCCTGAATCTATATTCACTAAAAAAAGTAGAAATGATAACAGACATTTAAAATGAGCAGATATGCAGTGGGTTTTGATATTAATCTGCAGTTTTTACTTGGGAAAGGGCTGCCGATAATGCTTCATTCACGCTGAGAGCTTTGTCTGTAGCTGGTCCTGTGGGATCCTGCACGGTGTGCCCCAGAGAAATCTCATTCTGAGAGTGTGGTCTGTGCTGCTCCAGAACGCTTTGCTAAATCTCTGCGTTAAGGTTTTCAATGGCCCCAACTATAGACATTAAGTTCTGGGTCTTAACTCTTTTGACTCCCACAATGGTGGCATAATATTGGATTTGCTCATGGATCATGTTGCAAATTGTGTAGGAACGTGTTCACAATGGCCTTCAATCCTCTATCTGAGATAGAGCTATTTATAGACTCTTATTTCTTTTTAGCTTGTTGGTGTATTCTCTAATCTACCGACCAAAGAAAACTCATCTGGAATTTTTGCTGTAGCAAAGACGTATTGACAAAGGAAAGATACCTTCCTTTTATTCTTTCTCTTTCTTATGCAGCCTTTTTGATTTAGTGGTGTTTATAACAAACTTTTCCTTGCTTTTACTTTAAATGTATCTCGCAGGAGGGGTACTTCTGGTCATCGCGGTCAAGTTGTATTGTCAAAACTATCCTGGGGATTCTGAGTGGGGCATTACAGCTGAAGAGGAGTCTTCTTTTGCCATTCTGAGGTCAGTGTGCTTTTGTATACTTTTTATGATTCTAAGTTCATCTTAGATACTCAATTTCTGTTTTTTAATTCAGTCTTTCACTGAGAACACATTAATCATTAAATCACATTTTTCTTATGAAATGTGCAAATTCTCAAAATGCCATTTATTTAAATTGAGGATAAAGTGGAAACTAAGAGCAATTTTTTCCCTCTCAAAATTACAGCATGGAGACTACCCACTAGAGGGTGTCATTGAGCTATTATGGTATGAAATGACCTGCTCCCACAGAGAGTTTCCTTCCTGGCAATTTTGCATCTTGAGTGGATAACGTGGATTGTCTGGTGGGTAAGGGAGAAAGCAGTGATGCTTCACGGATTCCTAAGGAATCCAAATGGATAAAAAGAAAGAAAGAATATATATATATATATGAATTTGATAAACACATCATAAATACTTTCTTACAAACAGGCACATACAAATACACCTTAAAACAAAACTCCATCTTTAATGACCTAAAGATTACTGCCTTTAGTAGAAATATTATTTTTTTCCAGCATTCAATAAACTGAAGACCTATAGTACTGCTTTTGATCTTACAGATTAATGTGTTTTTTTTTAACCAGAAGATTCATGGGACAAAGCATTTCCTTTAGCTTTACTGGGTTTTACTTGCCATTACCCCTGAATATGAGATTGGGCTAAAAATTCCAATCTAGAACCACAGCATAAAATCAGATCAACACCCACAGGACTCCAAGATACCTACAAGCATTACCATTTGCTCTTTATATGTTCACATTTAAGATGCTGGTTTGTTATTCTCCTTTTCATCTTTGGGGGTTGTTAACTTTATAATATTTCAGCGTGCCAATACAATTTTGTAGCTGCTAGCCTGAGTCCTTTTAAATATTTTAGCATGCTTCCTTTAATTAGGTTTTCAAATAAAATCAAATCAGTGTGTCCTTCTTAACGTTGGAAGACTGTCATTAGAAAATAATCCAAGTTCTTCTACCTTTGCTTATAAAGGTTATTTTCAAATTCTTTATCAATTAAATTTTCTGTTCCATTTCCATATTGTCTATTTGTTGGCTTGAGTTGTCAGAGCAAATTAATTAATGCCACAGTCTTTCTGATTGGTTATTGTATATTTTATTTAAAAAACTCAGAAGTATTTAATTGGCCTGGAATATGGCCATTTGGATCAAACTGTTCAGTTGCATGTCTTTGCTTGTTCCTACTTTGACCATGAAGAGACATCTATTAAAAACCAAGTTTGACCATAAAGAAAATAGTGAAATTGATGTCCCTCAATTATCCCTTCAGTTAGTTTCAAATGTTTAAAATTTTCCTATCTTCCCTGACTTTCAAGGAACTGTCTTTTATAATTACTTTGTTTTAAATCCTTTTAACTATTACCACTCACAGGTTAGTAATAGTTTTAATTAACTTCTTATTGAAGATTACTTAAAATAATATTCTCTCTTGTCAATGGCTTTAGTTACCATATGTATTCCGATTAGTCTTACATATATACCAGTTCAATATACCAGTTCAGTGGTTCTCAAATATTTTTTTCTTAGTAATTCTTTACACTTCTAGAAACTATTGAGAACACACCAAGAGTTTTTAATTATGTGGTCATATCTATTGATACTTATTGTATTAAGTATGGAAATTGAGACGGTTTTATAACATTTACTAATTAATTTAAAAGATCCACTACTTATCCATTAAAGTAATAGATCCATTACTTACCAATGTAAAAGTATTAATATTACCTATTAACATAAGTAATAATTTTTTAATGAAAAATAACTATGTTCCCAAACTAAAAAAATTAGTGACAAAAATGACACTGTTGTGCATTTTTGCAACTCTCTTATGCCTGGTTTATAGAAGACAGCTAGATTTTCATCTGCCTCTGCATTCAATCTGTTGTGATATTCTGTTTTGGTTGAAGTATATAAAGACAATTTGGCCTCTCACAGATATATAGTTGGTAAAAGAGGTATTTTTTATCAACTATATATCTTTTCATGTAACTATGAATATTCTTTACCAACTATATAGTCTTTTCATGTAACTATGAATATTCTTCTTTGATACTATACCAAATATCAATGAGATAGTTTCAAAAAAAGTAATTGCAAGGTAGAATCAAAAACTGTAGTAAATAACTTCTCATACTTTATTGCATTAAAATCCACTGGTCTACCTTGCACTTTGAAAGGATCTTTTAACCAGGCGTGATATTATAACATCATGTATTTGTTATTTGGAAAAATATTGATTTCTTGGGTTACACATTTTCCAAATGTTGACAGCTTTTATTGTATAACATCAAAACAAGCCAACCAATCACATTTGAAACATCATCGCCTATCTTCTCCAAAAAGTCTTAAAGTGTTTGAAAGCTGCCAGGCTCCCGGTAGTAGGTGCTACTGCCTATACATGTGCTAAGGCACCAGTAGTATTATCCACCATTGTTTTCACATCATCACTGCAAATACCAACACAATGAAAAAGGCAAATATGTTCACGTCTTAGTGATGTTATTTAAATAGCTTTGACCTCAGGAGTTTCTCAAAAGGGTATCAGGGAATACCCCTGGTCTGTGCACCACACTTTAAAAAGTCCTGTACTAATTAAAAACCTTTCTTGAACCCTAGATCAATATATTCAGTGGTCTACTAGGTGTGCTATACGCACTGCCAACTCAAGAATTTTTTTTTTTTTTTTGAGATGGGAGTCTCGCTCTGTCGCCCAGGCTGGAGTGCAGTGGCGTGATCTCGGCTCACTGCAAGCTCCCCGTCCCGAGTTCACGACATTCTCCTGCCTCAGCCTCCCGAGTAGCTGGGACTACAGGCGCCTGCCACCATGCCCGGCTAACTTTTTTGTATTTTTAGCAGAGACAGGGTTTCACCGTGGTAACCAGGATGGTCTCCACCTCCTGACCTCGTGATCCGCCCGCCTCGGAGGCCTCCCAAAGTGCTGGGATTACAGGCGTGAGCCACCGTGACTGGCCCAACTCAAGAGTCTTGACTGGATAATAGGCACATTCTTCCCTTCCTCCAAGCTGCTTCTCTTTCGTATTTCATCTCAGACACCTTCATTTTCTAAGCCACTCAAGTCAGAAACCTGTGAGTCACTTTTATTTACCCTTGACCTCTTTTGACGAATTACTCACCAAGTTCAATCTCTTAAATACACTTTTCCCGACGAACTTTGTTAAGATTGGGTTCAAGGCTTCAGTATCTCCAACAACTGCCTGTAACTAGTCTTCCCCATCACTCCCTTGCCCAAATCTCCCTCTTCTATTCACAATGCACATGCCTTCTAGATTTAGTTTATAAAGAGCAATTCTAGATAATGCAAAAGTAGAATTAGAGTCTCTATGTCATACAGCCCTGGCCTCATTTCCTTCCTCTGTCACTTCTCCAGCTGAGTGACCTTGGCAAGTTGCTCAGGCTGTCTGTGCTAGAGTATCTTCGTTGTAAAATAATTTTTAATTAAAAAATATTTATTGCATTTGGCTGTAAATATAGGTGGATCACGCAACCTGGCATTTAGCAAGTTCTTAATATATGTTTATCATTGTTTTTGGTCAGTTATCTCCCTGCAAACCCTCACCATTTTATTATAAGCATTAGCTGATGTGTTAGAATTATTGTCTTTAACTTATTCTTCATTTTACTCCCAGGGCATAGCACAATATCTGAAACATAGTTGATACTTAATAAAACATAGTTGAATACAGAAAAGATATGAATTATCTATAAATGTAGACTTTCTTAGTTTTATTACTGTTCACATTTTTAAGCCATGTGTCTTAATTCTTGAAGATTCTACTAATTATCAGGCAAAAATATACTGTAATAGTTTAACATATATTACCTTAAAAGAATTAGTTTGTGAACATGTTGCCCTCAGTTGGCAAAATATCTCAGACCATTAGAAAAACACACGTTTCTTCTGACGTCCTAAAAGAGCAGCAGTTTTGACTTGCCTGTGGGTAAAATTGATGAACAGTGAGGAAATTCCCCAAAATTCCTAAAAGTATTCACAATATTCTGTGAATGTCACCTATGCATTTTTTTGGTGGTGGGGTTATGGGGAGGATCTATTTCTTTGATCAGATTCTCAAAAGAGGTCTGTGACCCAGACAAGCAGTAACCACTATCATAGAAGATGTCAGGGAACATAGGACCAGGTTCCAGATTGCCTAGGGAACATAGTACTATAATACCAGATTGTCAGGTTCCATGACAGACTCAATCAGATGTATTTTCCAGTGGGGAAGATTTTTAGAACATGCCAAATTACACAATAAAGGCAATTGTCCCAGACTTAGGATTGAACTTTTGAAACAAATTATCTGAAGTCCATGACCTTAAACCCAAGTACCTGACCCCTGTGCAAGAGCCAATAAATAACATCATTAACTCACAGTGCCGACTATATTCATGTTTCTTCCATGTCCCTTGGGTTTGTTGCCTGCACTGCTGTGGCTTACAACAGAGCCTGTGATGATCACAGCCCTGGGTTTAGTTTCTTTGGTGTAAATCTCCTGAATGTTTCTTTCATTTTTTTACATGTTCTCAATGTGGTGTCTTTTATTTTTTATTTTTAGAATAGAAATCCAAATGGCTCTAAAAACAGAACATCATGGTTCCTCTTTTTTAAAAAGCCCAAGCAGAGAAAAAAGCCATTCTTTGACCTTATGACATCTTTTGAAAACATGTTTATTACTAGAATTTTTTTATCATGCTCCTTTTGAACTTTAAATTGACTACACTGAGATTTTAACTAAAACTCAGTAAAATATTGGAAGATTCACTTGGATGAAATATAGTGTCTAAATATAAGATCACAGCCAGACAGTATAGGAATAGGTAAAGGAACAGGTAAAGAAAGAAAGTGAGAGAAATGCCAGAACTATCCAGAATAGAAGTTTTAACTGGCTTTTTTTGATCAGAAATTTCATATGTTATATTTGGAAGTACAAGACGATAATAGGGTCTGGGATCCAGTCCCCTCTTTATAGGCCACCAAACATCCCCAGCTGTCTGGGAAAATCTTATTTTACACCCATTGCCCAAGAATCTTACTAGTCCCTCTTTCACTCTCAGAAGTATCTGTTTGGGCAACAAATTATATGGACCTGCTTTTTGCCACTAACAATGTTATATGTGAGATACCTCTAGAATTAGGTACATACACAGTACTGGTTAAAATCAAAGAAGCAAAGTGAGCTATTCAGATGGCCAAGCATTATACTCTTTTATAGAAGGATAAACTCATAGCCTACGGGAAAAGTCCACATATTGTGTTGCTGGAAAGATTCAGGGCTGTATCTGCAAAGTGAAGCATGCCTGCATCGAATAATCTGACGTCATCATTCAGTATATTCTTGGTGGACAGCCCTTAGCTCAGTGTGTGTGCAAAGAATTATAATCAAGATCTTATCAGTAGAAAATGGATAAATGCCTCAAAAATACTATGGTCATTTTTTTCACCCTGTGATATTTTTTATTACTGCATGTGTGCGAGTTTGCCTAATTAACCCATAAGGGCTGAACCTCCGATAAGGGTGTGGGACCACAGATGACACCTGTGGGGCCATCTGATTGATAAGAAATGTGTTTTAATCTGAATTCCTGACTATTCATTTTTTACATTTTTAGTTTGTGCAATAAAAAGTAGAACTCTCTTTTTAAATGTATCAAAATAAAATATGCCTTTGAATAATGCTGTGAAAGAGGTTGATGAAAATAGCACCTTTGTATAGTTTGATACTCCCCTCTCTCCAACCCTTACTGGTCCTTAATGAATTCTGGTCCTTTCCCTTTTCTCCATTTATGGTTTCAAAGAGACACATGTTGGGCTTTTCTCTCTCTCAGTTGCTTACTTATTAAAATCTTCTGGTGTATGCATGACCTATATTTGTGAATGTCCTTAGATCATGTCTCACTCTGATGACACTCATCCTTCAGCCACACAAGTCAGGCATATGGGTGAGTAAGAAGGTTGTGGTTACTGCTTTGCTGGAAACACTTTCTTAGACTCACTTTATTTTTTGCCATGAAACTAGAAACAAAATTGATACATCATTTCAAAGAAACTCTACCTACCTCTCAGAAGTTTCACTGCAAGTTTTCTTTCTTTCTTCCTTTTATGAAGAGAGAAATATGTTCCCACTCTTCATGTTTTCTTTTTTTCCTTCACTGTCACTGGAGTTCATGTACATTGAAATTGAAGTTCTTTGCAATAATCTTAGTCACTGACTGTTTTCAGGAAGTTTTTGACACAGAGCTTCTAGTTATAGGAACAAGATTTTTAAAATAAATAACTTTAAAAATTGTTTGACTTAAATGTGTGTTTTGAACAGATTTCATACTGTTTTCATGATACTTTGTTTTCTTGAGCTATTCTGTCCATACTTCACATTCTATGAATAGCTAGAATATATTCCTTTCCTTTTCTCTACTTTTGCTCCACTTATTCATCTTAGTACGTAACGGCTATAAAACCTGTGATTTAGCATTTTTCATGTATCCAAAAGTGTTTCAGGAATAGAAGGAGTAGAAGAAATGAATAAATAAACGTGGGAAATATGGAGTGATACTAATTAACGTGTTGCCTAAATGAAGGGCTGGCTAATGCACATTGAGAAACTCTAAGAGGTGGGGGTTATTGCACAGTATTCCCTAGTATATTTGCTCGTGGGAATTGTGTCCACTGGACATTTCTTTGGCTTTAAATATTTCATGGGAACAACGGTCCGTGGAAGAGATTTCGGGAAGTGCTATTCTTGTCCCATTGAATGAAGACAGGTGGGGTTGCACATGTATGAGTACCTCTGCAAGTATCAATATGCGGCTATGTGTGTCCATGAATGTGTATATCTATCTGCGATTAAGGCCTGGCTGTGGGAGGCACTATTCTATCAACACTCTGTCTGTATGTATGGATTGATGCCTGCATGGGGGATGTGCCACTCCGTGGATGAGTGTGCAGGTATGTGTATATGAATATACTTTATGTCAGTAGTTCCTGTGTAAGACAAGGTGAGAATCAGTTTTCAGCATGATTGGTTTCAGGCCAGCATAAGGTGGTGATTGGCTTTAAGCCAAGATTACTATTTCCTTACCAAATTACATACACAGATCTGCTGGCATAAAGAACTTACGTTTTAAAAATTGTAAGAAAGTTAACTGTGAGCTTAAAGTAAAAATTGGAATTGCTGATGAAGGAACCATGCGTAATTGAGGTGCCAGGGGCTCCAATATCATGGGTAATTGTAGCTTCATTGCTTAATGTATGCAAAATTTGTGTAGAGTAGGACAGAATTATTTCTATTTGTGTATTCTCTTTTGCTTGTATTGGGCAATGACACACCAATTATCATCGTTCAAATCACTTAGTGCTCCAATTACCATTTACTCCAAAGTGTGTGCTTTTGATTTCAGCACCTAAGATCAGAGAGGATAACTCGGAAAATTATGTTTGGCTAATGGCTAAGAGCTCCCCGACCCTCTTTTGATAACAATGCCACCCACATGGTATGCTTTTGTCCATGAATAAAAATACGGAATTTCTTCTAAGAGGGAAGCAAGGAAGTTATTTGACATAAGGGCTTCCAATGCCTTATCCCTGGTGAAATCTCAGTGTCCACCTGTATTTATAATTCCTTCTGGTCTGTGACAGATTATATAATCACAACTGAATCTCAAGAGGACCACTTCTTAGATTATCACCGTTTTAAAAGCAGATTCGTGTCACAAAGGAAGCAGAGTTAAAGTGACCTGAGTGGAAGCTGACAGGTTGTGAAGGTGAATTAGCCACTCTGGTGTCAGTGGGTGCAAATCACTGCAGGGGGCGGTGACCGTGGCAGGAAAGGTCTCTTCTGGGTTAGCTGCTGGGTCAATTAGGTATTAATGGCAGCAGAGAACTATTCTTTTGGTGTCGAAAAGGCCCACTGAGATCAGTGTCAGTAGAACTGCAAAGATGAGCATTTTGTCATGATATGGAAACAATAGTTACTTTATACGTTTCTCCTTATACACCACACTACAAAAGCACACATAAGCTAGCCCTTTAGTGAAAGTTTTATTTTCCTAAATACTTTTGCCTTCATTGAATACAAAATATTTCAGCTTTTTGTTGTATCTTTATGTGTTTTCCTACTTTTATCATTAGTCTATTCTGTAACATGCAATTCAGACATGCCCGTGAACGACTGGCTTTATGGTAAGATTCCGGTTTTGAAGTATATTTTTCTACCGATCCACTCAGAAAATTGAAAATGCCTTCTTCTAGAAAATGAAGTGTGCTCAAATCATAAAGAAATAATATAAATGTGATTAAAATGTACCTAGTCCACTTAAAAATTGGGAAGATCAATTATTTTATTTTAGTAAATTAATGTCTTATGGCATTAGCCAAATAAAATAATTATGATAGCATAAACAAATTCCACAACAAAATACTGTATTTAAATTAAAACTTGTGATATTTGCCATTCAGTAACATCAGTTAGAAATCCTTGGAAGTTTGCTTCCAGGGACAGCACTGAGCAAGGGAGTAAATATTTTAATCTCTGATTTCCATCGAGTATCTTTTACTTTTGCATCATTTTGGCACTAAGTGTCCCACAAAAGGAATATGACAAGCATATTAATCTGACAAGGAGTAAGTAGATCAATGTATAAAACTGAGATTATTTTGAATGTTAAGTGGAACCAAAAGGAGGACGATGCTTAGGCCAGAGGAATGAATCAACACAAACACTATTGGGTAAATATATTCAATCTTTTTAGTAAGCTTGTTTAAAAGGCATCTCTAAATCTTTGAAATTAACCATCCATCAATATATGTACTCTCTTCTAATAAAACTCAATTATAGTAGTCCCAGGAAAACTCAAGCTATTAAAAACTGCATTATAAAAAATAATTATTTCAATGAGAAAAAGCGGGAAAGGGCTAAGTTCTATAACGTGACAATATGAAGGTATTGTTTTCTGTTAGAAATTTCAATAAATTTCTGAAGCGTCTTTAAATAGTTGTAAGTGCAAAGCTTTGAGACCTAAACATCAAGGAACAAATCCAGCTTTTGATCACATCAATTTCTGCTCAAGAGTTATAGGTAACTGCTATTCATTTTTAGTACCTGTATCACTCATTGTTGGGAGAAACAAAACATGTCACCTTAAATTCAGCAGCCCCACTGCAGCAGAACAATTTTTTAACTAGCCCCATTCTTAGTGGAATTGCATTCTAATATGTTGTGGTTAGCATAATGCAGAACATCCCTAATTAATATCTTCTGTTATAGTCAGTTCTTGTTAAGAAAGTTTAAGCTGACAGAGACATTATTAATATTTTTTAATGGAGAAGCATTCATGATAGACAACATGTGGTAAGTCAGATCATTCCAGAAGGTACATCAGGACTTGGCAAAGACCATCAAAGAAATTCCCAGTTTGGGCTCAGAAAACTGAAAATTTATGTGTCCTGGAAGTGGGGTCACGGTTTGTGTAAATTATACTATTATAATTCCTTTCACCTAGAAGCAGGAAAGGGAAAAACAAGCCTCCTTTTGTGTCTTCTAGCAAGTGTTCTGATTGTGTCTTGTGAACTCATCTTATTCATTTCTGCTCTGGTTTGATTTTTGCCTTTGAGAGGAGGGTATGTGAGCATGTCTACAGCTTGGTAAGAGGTGTCCACAGACTATGAAGAGAAACATGAAAGCAAATACAGGAGAACCATGACATTGAGAAGAGAAAAAGAGAAGAATAGGTCTGGAAAGAGAGAAAACAAAAACAAAACAGAACCAAGTTGTCATTTCCTTTGCATATTGTGGTGAAGAAATTGGGGAACTCTTGTGTTCAATTCATTACTTGCTATCTATGAATAACTATTCCTTTTTTTGTATGTTTGACAATTTTATCCTGATCTTTCTGATATATTTGTTGCTGGAGGCTCCCCAGCTCACTCTGCTGGTCAGCACACAGCCTGCTGCTTCTGTCACTTGCTTGTCATCTTCATACACAGTGCCATGAGCATTCACATCTTGTCAGTCATGTCATTACTCTATACCTGTCAGCATTAAAGGTGTCACCTTCTTGATAGACACTTTTAGAAATTGGTTAACATTTCACTTTTGCTTTAAACCAAATAAAAGCATCCCTTTGGACCAAGTAGAAAAATGTTAGTTGAGAGGAAACCGGGAGAATGAAGATGACTGGAAACAAAATTTTGCTATTACATGTTGAGCGTTATTGAAACCAAACTGGATAGATAAAAAGTGACCCCAATATAATGGACCCCAATTAAGTCTCTGAAAACGTATTCAATTACATTTCCATGAAAACTACCATCTTGTGTGTCTATATTCTACTCCATACAATCAGGTCATACGTTCCCTTCAAGACCATTTATATTTTTCATTTATCCAGAAGAAAAAGAATTAAGTATTAACCATGATTGCCTTGTGTTGGTAAAATTATGGGTAATTTTGTTGTTACTTTTATTTTCTTAAGTTTCTAATTTTCTACTCTATAAGCCTTAAAAGAGTACTGTTCTATGATTATAGAAGTAATGTTTGTAGTCATAGGAAATTTTACTAAGAAATGAAAGTGATAGAGCAGCATATATACAGTCCACTATCAATGTCACATTCTTGTCATCCACACACGCAGTACCTCGGGCATTCATGTCTCCTCAGCAATGTCGCTATCACTACTCTATGCTTTTGGCTGGGCTAGAGGGTGGGGCTATGGCAGCAGTAAACTGTTTTGCAAATGGCTTGAATCTTTTTGTCAAAGATCGTGCATTATCCATCTCCATAATATTTGTAGAAAACTATCAGTTTTTCCACCTACATAATTTGCTATTCACTGGACTGTGACCTTCAGGGCAATAATTATTTTATTTGTCTTTACTTTTAATACCCTCAGCGTCTCAGATATATGGAAAAATAGTTGTTAAATTATTGAATGAATGAATTTAACATGCTTGAATTACTTTGTAATTACAGTATAGGATTTTGGCAGTCTGGTGTACTTTTACAGAAAGAATCTGCATTCTTGAATTAATAGAATTCACAGATTTTATAATACTGCCACAAAATTTATCACCACCTGGATATTATATGCTTTTCTTACGTATTTGTTATCTCTTTCTCTTCTACCCTCACTAGAAGTCAACTTTTAAGAAGGCAGAAAGGTAATCTGTTTAGGTGTTAATTGCGCCTCAAATGACACCTAGCCCAGCGTAGGTACTCACTATATATATATATACACACACACACACATAAAAAATACATATATACATATATGCATATAAAAACATATATACATATATACACATATTAAAAATATATGCATATATACACATAAAAATATATGTGTATATATATTTTTGTATGTATATGTATGTGTGTGATGAATCATACATATGTATGTATGATTCATATGTATGTATATGTATATATGTATGATATATGTGTATATGTACATATATACATATATGTATATTTATGTACATATTTTATATATATATATATTTTGAGACAGAGTCTTGCTCTGTCACCTAGGCTGGAGTGCAGTGGTGTGATCATGGCTCACTGCAACCTCTGCCTCCCAGGCCCAAGCAATTTTCATGCCTCAGCCTCCTGAGTAGGACTATAGGCGCACGCTACCATGCCCAGCTAATTTTTTGTATTTTAGTAGAGATGGGGTTTCACCGTGTTGCCCAGGCTGGTCATGAACTCCTGAGCTCAGGCAATCCACCTGCCTCAGCCTCCCAAAGTGCTAGGATTACAGGCATGAGCCTAAATATTTGTCAGATGAATGAATACAGTATCTTTTTATAAATTTATAAATGTAAGAAATGTTTATGTGAAAATAATTAGCATATACAAATCACCTACAATTATTCAGAGATAATCATTGTTAAACATTTATTATATTTTCTTCCAAGATGTTCCCATGTGTGCAATACAAAAATGCAATTATATGTATTTTAATGTAAGCTAATTTTCCCCATTTTTGGTGTGAGAAGAACATTATCAGTTGTAATGGCTTCTTAATATTTTTCTATTCTTTTTTTCAAAAATTTGTGACATAAGCTTATACTTTGTGGAAAGAGCAGAGACTTTGGAATTAGCCTAGGTTTGAATTCTGACTCTTCTATTTATCACCTGTGTAATCTTGGATATGTCCCCAACACGTCTGTGCTTTTGAAGCAGCGTAGGGGAAGAGATGAGAAACGAATAGCAAAGAAACCAAGAAGGGAGAGAAGACAGAGTCCTAAAAAGGAGGCAGAATCCCCATGCCACTCGCTGGGTTCTGATGCTACGCTCAGCTCTCTCAGTGCAGAATGTCTTCCTCCTTTGCATTCAGCTGCCAAAGGTACGACACCATCACAAGGGAGATGGGAATGTTTTATCCTAAGTCTCAAAACCTTTTCTGCCCTCAGCTCTCGTGGCCAATAATAAACACGTCACAGATAAAAATTTAAGCACAATAATCTTCCTTGAAGGAGTGCTGTGTGCAGAGGCTTCGGCATCAATATCTCACTACACGAACCTCGTGCTGAGATGAAGTGTCAATGTCAGCCAAGAGTGATTTACAGTATCCCCCAAAATGCCATTTTGTTTTACACCAGTTTGTTTTCTGCCTTTATTATTCAGGTTTTTAAAGAACATCATAAGGTTATTATAAGTTATTTTCATTTGTCAAGGACTTAATCACTTCCTATATATCTTCTCTATTTCTCCTTTCTTTTATCATTTAGGACCCCGTGTGTTTTTAGAATCTATTTTTCTGGGGCATTTTTAGTAGGTCATTTATTAAGAAACTTGTACAAACTTCCTAGTAGGCATAGTTGATAGTGGTGACCTTCATGGTGTAATTTTTTTTTTTTTTGGAAGTTCAACCCTTCACCCCTGCCCATTTCCTAAAATATCATTCTTCTACCTCTGCCATTCTGATTTATAGTCCTCGCTGAATTTTCATTCTTTGGGATAAACATTATATTAATCAAATAAATATTTGCCATTACCTACTTGGTGCCAGTATATATTTTAAGGCTAATATGTGCATGATTCATCAGGAAACAGGTTATTAAAGTGGGGCCTCACTGAGGTTCTTTTGTGATTAAGGTGTTAGCTGATGACAGGTTCTCAAAATATTTTGTACAGAGAATTTTAGAGTAAAATCTCACTTGCCAATGTTTCTGAGAGATTGAAAGTTTTTTTTCCTTGAGAAAATCCTGGCTTTTCCAGGAGAGGCCAGGTGCTTAGGCCCGAAGAGATCACTGTTTTATTTGAGAGAAAAAAGATCCAACTCTCAGACTTTCACAATGGAAACTTTCTCTCTCAGCCTCTTTGTTTTGGTTTTATTCTCAGGAAGGAAAGCTTCTTCCCAAGAGATGGCCAAAAGGCAAATGGCCACAAGTAACTCATGGTTTATATCCTACCAGCTAGGTGATCTCAGTGGAGAGAAGACCTTTTCTCCAAAAGCTCTGAAAACAGTTTTGAACTTCAGTCCTTTTGGTCCAGCCTGAGTTACATTTCTATGACATGAGTGGTGTGATACACACGCGCACACACACACACGCACATGAACACACTTTCTCACACACAAACACACACACACACACACACACACACAGAGAGAGAGAGAGAGAGAGAGAGAGAGAGAGAGAGAGATTGATTTTCCCTGGTCAAAGAGAAGGCTCATGACTCAAACTGCGCCAACCAGTATCTTTCCTGGGAATTTATATCTTCTGTGGGGATACACAACACAAATGTGCAAAATGATAGAGGATGATTCATCCTGGATAATGGTACCCTAAAAATGGCCCTTTTGTTCCTGCGCTGCTAAAAGCCAAGGGCTGCTTGGTTACAGCCTTCTGCTATCCTCTGTGCAATTATACTAAGAGAAAACGGAGCATTTTCATTTTTGGATACCTGGTAGCCTTCCTTCATAACAAAATAATTTGGAAAAATCGAACGATAGTGCTTAAAGTAAGAGAGAAAAAGAGCTTCCTAAACTTCAGTAGACATGCTGACAGAATTTTTTCAAACCTGATTGCTTTTAGGACTTTGGACCCAGACAGGATGGTTTATTACTTTTCAGGGTTGGATTTAGAATATTTGTATCAAATTCAAACCAATATTATTTGATTAAAAATTATGTAATTATTAAGAATTGTGATAAAAAACTCTATACTGATAAATGTAAAACATTTTCTCTGAAACTGAATTAAACCAGTTATGTAAAAATAATGTGATAGTGGGATATAGTATAATTCATTGCAATATAATTGTATTTCTGAATCTCTCATATCAAACTGACTGATATGGAAGATAAATACAAACTCAGTTTGCTAGTATAATATTAATATATAACCAAACCCATCTGAGAGGTTCACTACAAAAAAGATGCATAAGAGAAAAATAGCCCTGAATGGGAGGTTGTTATATTCTCTGTTACAGAAGAACAGTATGACACAAAATACAAAGTAAAAGTCAAGACAACCAGTTCTCTTGCAAAGGAAATACCAAATTATTCTATGTCATTTCTAAATTTATTCTTCAGTCTGATTGCTTCTTTCTGGGTTATTCATGAACCATCAAACAGAACACAGAAATTACTACATATACTAACTCAGGTATCATATTCTATTATCAGCTAAGGAAGAGGGTTTGATATACTGTCTCCAATGGCACTGGAAGAGATGAAGCCAATCCATGATCTTTTTGCAGTCTCTTATGTCTGACACGCACGGATCTATTCAAACACTTTTACAAATTACTTCAATAACTTACAGCAAAATTTACATATATAATAATATATTTATTATTCTGCATATAAAGCAGGACTCTGTGTTTTATTTTTAGTTTAGTTTAACATTATTTGAGCATCTCCTATGGGCTAGGCATTGTGCTAAAAGCTGGGATGGCAAGATATAGAAGATGTCCCTGTAGTTTGGTTCATAGTCTGATAAGGAAGATAGACAAAGTAGGAGATAAATCTGGTGTAGTGGGATGAGGGTGGTAATGATAGTGGCAAAGTTTTTGAGTGCCTAGTGCCACAAAGCTGGTAGGTTATACAGCCAGGAGTCAAATGTGGTGTGACCAATTCTGCAGTCTATTCTCTTAACTACTGTGATAATCAAGCAGAGGAGGTGCTATGGATATGTATGGGAGAACAGAGGAGTGGCATCTACCCAGCCTATGGGGTCCGGGAAGACTTTTTTGTACAGTCCCCCAAACTTAGGATAATTAGGAATTAGCCAAGCACAAGTGAGAGAAGGGCTTTTTAAGGCAGAAGAAAGAGCCTATGGAGATAAAAACATACCACGTGTCTGGTGTGAAGCACCAGCAAAAATTTAGTAAATTAGAAACCTAATATGTAATGGCCCTGATTTCTGCAAAAACAAAAAGCAATTCTCCCAAAGCAAACCAAAACCCAAACTAAAATGTGTTGGAAACACTGTTACAGGTTAAGAGGAGTTATTGATAGTTTTAGAGCAAGGGAGTAATGCTTTCAGATACCTATTTTAGAAGGTGTAGTGAGACAAACGGGTTTGAGGTAAATTTGAGGCAAATAAACCATTTAGAAAATTCCTGCAGTAGTCTGGATAGGAAGTGACACATATTTAACTAAGATATAACAATGGTGATGAGGGAATGGAAGAAGGAATCAAGAGATATTTCAGAGTTCTAACTGATAAGCATTATAAAGATGTCATAAAATAGAGTCAGACAGGCTAGGTTTAAAAACTGATTCTGCCACTTGTTAGTAGCTGACCTTGGGCAAATTGCTTAACCTCTCTGGTTTTCAGTATCTTAACCTGTCAAATGGGGGTAATAACAGAACCTACCTCATTGGGTTGCTGTGAGGATTAAATGCAAATGTGTGGAAAATATTTAGAAGAATGTCTGCCATGTATTATTATTTCTGATTAGATGTGAGTGATACAGAGGTACTCATTGGAGATTTGGTGGATGGTGCTACAACCATTTAAAATAGAGAATACAGAAAAAGGAGCTGGCTGGGGAGGAAAATTTATGATTTCAGTTTTATATTTGTTGGATTTGATGTGCTTGACTTGTATTCTCAGGTTGAGATGTGTAGTAGGCAGTTGCAGGTATTAGTTGGGAACTCAGAAGTGGCTTGTGAGAAGCAGATGCAGATCTGGGAGTGGTTAGTATTTCTACATAGATGCCACTGGAAGCTATAGATATTGAAGAGATTGTCCATAGAGAGCACTGACGTCAGAAGAAAGGAGAATGAAGAGCAAGACCTAAGAAAATCAGTAATTAAACTGAAGGAAGAAAAGCTGATGGGAGAATGGAGGCAGGGCCAGGGAGAGATTGGTGTCTTCGTGTGTAACTAGAGACACCTGGTGATCCTTAGATCATCTAAATCTCACTTTTCCTTTAGAGGGAATGAAGAAAAAAACCCATACATCTCTGAGCATCTGTGGCTGATAGGACAGAAACGCTTCATTTTCAGAAAGTTCTACAGACATGAGGGTGAGCAAAATTCTCATTTTTTCATCTACCCCATGATTTAACCCCACTTTCTGTTTTTCATTCTCTGCCTTGCTTCTCTTCTTTCTGGTAGGTAGTCTCTACTTTCACCATGTACTTTTTTTCACAGCGGCATTAAGAACTAACACAACTATTTAGATATAGAGGAATCGCAGCTTTGTGTGAATAAAGATAATATTTTCTGTTTATTTCCAATGTTCAAGACTTTTTCAACCTCATTTAATGCAAGGACACACGGTCATTCTGATTCTGTAAGAATCTAGCTTTCTGCAGTGACTCATGATTCCTTTACTAGGAGGTAAAAAAAAGCTCCCAACTCTTTATTTTACATGCCCTTTGCAGCATAGATAAAAAACAAAAACAACAAACTTCTCCATTGCCTCTCAGGAGAAATTCTTTCTCTTGCAGAGCTTCCCTCCCTGGTTTAGGATTGCAAACTTTCTTATCTATTTGAAAAGTTTGAACAATGACCAGATAATTTCATTTTTATTTTTCATGTCTTGTGGATTACTTAGATAAATGAACAAATGAAAATGGTTTGGTTATGTACTCAATGGTCCAAATTATACATAAACCATATAATGGAATGGGACATGTTTCTATTAGTGAATACTTCGATAGAGTTTGAGTTCATTGTTTTATTTGTATCACTAAACTGAATCTTTTGACTTCAACTCAGAAACGTTTGATTTAGTTTCCATATTGATTCAAATACTATGAAAGCTGTCTGCAATCTCAGTGAAAAGAACGTTTTAATATAAGGTAATGTCATCTTTGTGTCTAAACTGTTTTTCTTCTTCGTTAGGTTTTATTTTTGAAAAGGAATAAGCCATAAA
The DNA here is from genome assembly GCF_008728515.1 of Papio anubis. Taxonomy (NCBI): domain Eukaryota; kingdom Metazoa; phylum Chordata; class Mammalia; order Primates; family Cercopithecidae; genus Papio; species Papio anubis. The sequence continues at coordinate 147,276,195 of NC_044981.1, forward strand.
ACAAGGAAGTATCCGGGAAAAACTGTTTAACGGCAATTTCAAAAAAAGGATTCTTTTCACGATATAAAAACATTTTTCTTTCTTTTGTGAGAACTATTGAATCCATGTGCTTTTCTCTTGATTATATATGCTTTCAACCTGTGATGTAAACTTCAAAATATAAGATTGTCAGATGCTCTTTCTTGTTTACCATCACTGAGCAACTACCACAAATACCGCTTGTCATCCTTGAGAGACTAGTGTGTGTACTTACGCTATAATTATTAAGATTTTGGCTCCTGCAGTTTTTCTACAATGATGGTTTGTTTTTCCACAGTGAGAAAAATGAGCCCATAACAAAAGACTAGAGACTGAGCAATATTAAAAGTAGCTTCAACTTGTAAATGCTGAAGTTGTCTAGAACTTCAGATTCCTGAATGTTATGAAAAATCCATTATCTCAAATATCCATTTTTACTTTATTTCTTTCACTTAATATAGTTCAATTCTATGCTTTACTTGATATTACAAATAAATGTTTAAAAGAATATAAATAAGAGCTTTTTCCCCATAGCTTTTTAAAATTCAGAGTTTAGATTTTTTTGGGCTTATTTGGATAATTTCTTTCTTTGACAAAACAAGTTTTTTGAGTTAGAAAAATAATTATAATACTGCCAAAGAAACCAGTTGGTAATCAAATGATATCATTATAGTCAAATTATCAATAAAAGAACCATTTATATGTTCACATATAAATAGAGAAAATTATTAAAAATTACATGCTTATTTCTAGTTCAATGATAAAAGCAGGCAGGGAGAGTGGAATACGTTTTCTTCAAAGACAATAAAAATCTTGCTACATCTTCTTTACATAAAGAAAAAGAAAAGAGTAGCTTATTAACCAAGTGCTAATTTAATTCTTTTGATAAATAAGATTCTTTAAATTTTGTGAGAAACAAAGTTTCTAAAAAAGAACGTTTTGTGGTCTGTTGAGTTTAAGGTAACTTTGGTGATACTTGTAAGTACAGTGAGTGCAAAGGGGCAAATAAAAGAGTTTCTGTCATTTTAAATCTTATTCTATCTGAGTATGCTGTTTATTGCAAAGCAAGAGTTTTGGTACTGCCATGTTTCGCCTGTAACAGTGAGTAAATAGATCATGCTGTAAATAAATTACCCATAGGATCCTTGGTCCAGGAACTGATCAAGATGCTAAAATATTGTGAAAATTAGGCATGCAGAAGACTGTGGCTGCCTTAACAAAAATCAAAGGTACCATCAATTCCAAACTTGAGTTCAATCGTATTATGCAAGTCTCATTAACCGCAACTGTAGTCCGATATTTCATCCAGGTTTCATCATCAAGTATACTACTATTAACTGTGGCATATTTCACATTAATATTACCATTACCTACTCTCACTATAGATGAAAAGTTATTCTTTCTTGAACATTCGTTTAATACTATGATTTACCAGTTTTACTATTCTAAATTCATTTTTAAATGGTTATTTCACAAGTATTTCTGTTGATTAAGGTCACTTTCCCCATGGATACATACTATACATCATAACTGGATAAGATCTGTAATATGGCCGGGCGTGGTGGCTCACGCCTGTAATCCCAGCACTTTGGGAGGCCGAGGCGGGTGGATCACAAGGTCAGGAGATCAAGACCACGGTGACACCCCGTCTCTACTAAAAATACAAAAGATAACCGGGCGCAGTGGCGGGCGCCTGTAGTCCCAGCTACTCGGGAGGCTGAGGCAGGAGAATGGCGTGAACCCGGGAGGCGGAGCTTATGAACTTCCCTCCACTTAACAGCTCTTCAAATTTATTGGCTAAATGTAATGACCATTTTTAGGGCTATAAAGTAATTTCAATTTAATGTTCCCCATCTTTCATCTTTGTGCACTATTTTCAGGGTTAGATGTTATAGAGTTGCTCAGGAAAGAGCACAAGTTTAGAAGACGTAAAAGAAATATATTTATATTTACCAATTCCTTCATCTGAATAGCTTGGCATTAAGATTTTTCCAAGATCTCACTGGTAACTGCTCAATAATCATCACTGATGAATTGGGTAGTAATTCCACCCCAGGGTCTAGTCTCATCAGCTGTCATAGGTTAAACAGAATGGAACTGGCCATAGTCAATAAGGCCGGCAAACACCCTCAAGGCCCTAACTAAAATGCTGTTATTGATTCTGTAGGTGGCTCATCTTTCTACAGTTCAATATCTTTAACTAGCATTCCAGTCTAATAGTTTTAGATAACACATCTTTTCTGGGCTATTTTACTCAAGGTAAAAAGACAACCTATTAACATTATAATTTAATATGGCTGCATTGGTACAATCCTAAAACAATTAGATGTAAAAGGAAATATCCTAACGGTTTGAGTATGTGCTGGTATGCTTGTTTGATTCCTTTCCTCTTTTCTATTTCCTTATAGTGTGACTATAACTGGCATGATTGTTTTCTTTTTGTTGACTTGACCATTTGATGGAATTCTCCTTCTCTTTGAATTTTGCCTGTACTTATGATCTCTAACATAAATGGAATTCTAGAGAAGGTGGGGAATTTTGAGTTCATTAAGTCCGCAACTTCACAGCCTAAGCAAGAATTCCCTCTGTAACATTTTGGAAAATGTTCTTTGGGCTCTGTTTAATGCTTTCAGTAAGGTGGTCTTCATTTCTTAACAGGGCAGCCAATTTTGTATGTATGCATTCTTTCTTATTATGAGCCAAGTTCCTCTCCTGTATTCTCCCCATCTCCCACTGCCAGCCTACTGCTCCTTGTTTGGTGCTCTACCACACATGCGAAATGTGGTTACTTTTTCTCCCATGTGACAGCTATTTCAGTGATTTGGGATTAGCTTTATTTAAGACTCTTTTATAGTCAAGACATCAACAATTCTTTTAACCATTCCTCTCACCTCCTGGTTATCAATATTTAAGAATCCAGGTTATTTTCAAAATGATTACAGGGTAGGTCTCATACTTATTAACGTTGTCCATAAACAGTTTTAAAACACTCTACTTTTTTTTTATTATTATACTTTAAGTTCTAGGGTACATGTGCATAATGTGCAGGTTTGTTACATATGTATACTTGTGCCATGTTGGCGTGCTGTACCCATCAACTCGTCAGCACCCATCAACTCGTCATTTACATCAGGTATAACTCCCAATGCAATCCACTCTACTTTTTAGTAAAGTTCTCAAGGGCAGTCTCCATGTCTTTCTTGAAATTTGTCTGAGAGTCTAGCACAGTTTGTGTCTTTTACATAGAAGTAAGTTCAAAATAAATAATTTTTTTTAAATGATGTAAACAATATTACTAAAATAGAATTGATAACTTTTCAAATCAATGAGTTGTCTAAAGTAGGGGTCCCCACCCCGCAGGCCATGGACCGGTTAAGAACCAGGCTGCACCTGCAAAGCTTCATGTGTATTTACAGCTGCTCCCCATCACTCACATTACCGCCTGAGTTCCACCTCCTGTCAGATCAGTGGCAGCATTAGATTCTCATTGGAGTACAAACCCTATTGTGAACTGTGCATGCAAGGGATCTAGGTGGCATGCTTCTTATGAGAATCTAATGCCTGATCATCGTTCACTATTTCCCATCACCCCAGATGGGACCATCTAGTTGCAGGAAAACAAGCTCAGGGCTCCCACTGATTCTACATTATGGTGAGTTGTGTAGTATTCATTATATGTTACAATGTAATAATATTAGAAATAAAGTGCACAGTCAATGTAATACACTTGAATCATCCCAAAACCACCACCACCACCCCAAGGAAAAATTGTCTTTCACAAAATCAGTCCCTGATGCGAGAAAGGATGGGGATGGCTGGTCTAAAGCAACTGGTTGTTTTGACATCTACTCTGATGTATTCTCATAGTATATTCATAGGCTTAGAGAGCTGGAAGAGAACTTGGAAATCTATGTGGTCCAGGTCTGTTATAACTGGAACCCGACACTGGCTGGAAGCCTTGTTTACATGGAGGGCCACTGAATCCCTATGGATTTAAGTGGATCTTTCTCTGCCCTTCTTCACTGGGTCTATAATTTTAGAAGGACAAGGATCTAATTGTATTGAAGTTGTTATGATTCCATGTCTTCTTACTGTTATTTTTATAGCTTGAAGTAATTTGTTTATATTATCATGCCTAATCCTCCTTTTCTGATGCAGAAACTGAGGCACATGCAGAGTTAGACTAAGTACCCAAGTTCAAACAACTATTAAGGGCAAAGATGGGTCACTCAGGATTTACGGTCTTTGCATTCCTAGCATGATATAGCACTTGTCTTTCAATATATGCTTGTTATCTCATAAGGTGGTCTCCCAATAATTGAAGAAAAAATATATTGTTTTTAAAATGAATTAAATTTGTAGTTATATTATAGTTATTTATATACAGAGCCTAAAGGCCAAATAGTTCTATAAAACATATAATGTAAAAGTAGTTTCTCACCTGTTCTTCTGTATCCTTAATCTATAATTTACAAGGACAACATGCTTATTTTGTTACATTTGAATTTTTGGTGTAACTTATTACAGAAGATAAGGATTTAGCTTTCTCACTTCCTTTTCACCACATATGGGTATTCACTTCCCCTCCCTCATCTCCCTTGTGTAGGTGTAGCACAACTTTTATTAATTAATTCTCAATGGAATTACATAATAAATTCATTACTGTATTATGGCAATGTTAACTTTTTTTTTTTTTTTAAATAACTGAGCCACATATTACGCTAGGGTTACATTTACTATCCTACACAACATTTTTGTTTTTCCAGGAGTCAGCAATTTCCTTCCACATAAGAAATGCTCAGCTTGGTTTTCTATGTATCACCATTTCATCCTCAAACTCTATGGTAGAACTGAAGGTCCCTACAAATACCTCCAATTATCCCGATGATCATTTCTGTTTTTTTCTAAGAAATATTCTGTCAGAGTCTTGTTTACTCTTGTTCCAGTTTGGACTGGTTTCTATCGAGGCTTGCAACACACATGCCATGTAGCAATGTCCCTCTTATCATGTGGGACTCTCATATCTTCTATCTTGTGTTGAAACTCCTGATTCTTGCATCCCATGTTTTATTTTTTATTAGTTCGCTCTTTCCTTTTGTTGGAGCAGTTCCTCCAAGAGATTCCTTAGGAAGGATGCATGGGGAAGTATATTTTTCAGATTGATTATTTGAAAATATTTTGTTCTCCCCTTTTCTACTTGATGATAGATTATATATTACATTTGAAATTGGAAGATATTTTAGAAATTAGATTTTTGAAGGTATTGCTCTATTGCTTATTAGCTTCTACAATTGCCATTGAGAAACACTATCCTTGTCTTGTAAACTAATTTCCTCCCCTTTAGAAGTATTTTGAAGTTTCTTTTTGTCCCCATTGCTATGAAATTTTATGAAATTGTATTTTAGTGTTATCTCATTTCATCCATTATACTGGGAATTTGATAGGCATAGTACTTAATTCAGTAAAGTTAATTTTTTTGGATTATTTTCTTTATTAAGTTTTCTTTCATCTTTGTTTCTTGAGCTCCTATTAATTGCATGTTTGAATTCTTAATTTAATCCTCTAGTTTCTTATGTTTGTTCTTTCTTCTGTGAGACTTCCATATCTTTATTTTGTATAATTCATTTTTAAAAATTGTTTTATTTTTAATTTTTAAGAGTTCTTTCGTGTTCTCTGAATGTTTATCTTTGATATACTTATGTTTTTGTTTTATGAATGAAATATTTTCTATTATCTCTCTGAGGATATTCTTACAGTTTTTTTTTTTGTTTGTTTGTTTGTTTGTTTGTTTGTTTGTTTTTGAGACGGAGTCTCGCTCTGTCGCCCAGGCTGGAGTGCAGTGGCCGGATCTCAGCTCACTGCAAGCTCCGCCTCCCGGGTTCCCGCCATTCTCCTGCCTCAGCCTCCCGAGTAGCTGGGACTACAGGCGCCCACAACCGCGCCCGGCTAATTTTTTGTATTTTTAGTAGAGACGAGGTTTCACCGTGGTCTCGATCTCCTGACCTTGTGATCCGCCCGTCTCGGCCTCCCAAAGTGCTGGGATTACAGGCGTGAGCCACCGCGTCCGGCCTTATTCTTACAGTTTTAAAAATAGTTTTATTTTCTTCCTTGGAATTTCTCCTATCTATGTCTTTGATTTTTTTTTTTTTTTTTTTTTGAGATGGAGTTTTGCTTTTGTTGCCCAGGCTCTGGAGTGCAATGGCATGATCTTGGCTCGCCGCAACCTCTGCCTCCCATGTTCAAGCGATTCTCCTGCCTCAGCCTCCCAAATAGCTGGGATTACAGGGATGCGCCACCACACCCGGCTAATTTTGCATTTTTAGTAGAGACGGGATTTCTCCTTGTTGGTCAGGTTGGTCTCGAACTCCCGACCTCAGGTGATCCACTTGCCTTGGCCTCCCAAAGTGCTGGGATTACAGGCATGAGCCACCACACCTAGCCCTTATGTGTTTTTTAAAACTTGTTCAACTTTAAGTTTATCCAAATTGCTGATGATCTTGACTATCCCTTTATTTTTAAGATTATAGTGCTGAGAAGCTGATTTGTACAATTATGTGGGTAGAGCTGCCCACTGATAGACTTTCCTGTAAGATGAGTGATCAAAATGAGACTTTTTTGGTGTGGTTTCCTAGATGATTGGAATTTGTGTGGCTTTTCTCCTGGGTTTGTTCTTTTCCTTAGAGAGAAATCCTTCATTCATCTGACAGGGTGTATGGTCTTCTCACTGTTTGATGTCTCACTTTCCTTAATCCGCCTGTGTTTAGTATAGCATCTTCAGTATAGCTGAGGATGGTACCTTTAACACAAAAATCTCTCTCCAGAGAGAAAATGCAAATCATCAGGAAGGGTAGAAAGAGAGGTAGTCACATAAACATGAAAAGTGGAGGATTCTTGTGGTCTATTTGCTTCTTATTGTAGACTTCCAGTCAATTTGGTCTAGAACCCATTTTGCAACCACTGTCTGAGGTAACTGCTGCTTTTCACTTTATCCCTTCTGGAGCTCTGTGGTATGAATCAAGTGGCCAGGTCACAAATGCTTTGAGTGAGGAAAAATGGGGAGGAGTCTGTCTGAAGAATGTTCTAGGCCCAGAGAATTGCTTCTGTAATACAACGTCAAATATTCTTTTTATGTATTTTATTGGCCTCATAATATTATATCTCTGTTATATCATTTAAGCAGACACTTGTTATTGAGTATTTACTTGGCTTCGAGTTTTTCTTCATTGTAAACACTACTGTAATAAACATCTTTTTACATATACCTTTGAGCATTGTTTGATGATTTTTTGCGCATAAGTTCCTAGAAGTAGAAAATCTAAGTTAATGGCTATGAAACATTTTAAAGCCTGTGGTAATGAAATGAATGGGATGAAGTGAGTTTTTCTTTCTTCTAGGTGCCCTTTCACTTCTTATCCTGAGCAGGGATCTGAGTTGTTCAGAGAGGAGAAAGTGAAGTAGGCAAAATTATATTCATAAATATTTTAAAGGGGACGTTTGGAAAATGGGAGCCTTCTTGCTGCATCATTTCTTATGTTCCTCTAGAGAAGCTTTCAGGTGAGGCAAGAGTGAATTCTACTGAGGAATTTTGATACAACTAACGATATCTTATTTTTTAATTGAAGTCTTTATTTGGAATTAGAAATTCTGATAAACTTACTTCTTTCCGATAACACAGATGAACCAGCACCAAACTTCTTATTTCTTTAAAATTACTTGCTGATTTCAACTGAAAGTAGATGATAATTCTTGTTTATTGTTACAATTGGTATTCTCAACTAAACCGACTTTTATGAAGTGAAATGTTATTTGAACAAATTTAATTCAAAAAACTATACGGAAAAATTGTCCTTAATTTAAAAATATTTTGTAGGTATCAGTACCTGGACAATTACTGTACCTGGCCAGGTAGTCTTGGCACTGTTTGTGGAGGTGTTTTCAAATGCTTAAGTCTTTGGTATACAGCCTACCTGGAGCTTCTGCCTAGATTCAGAAATCACTTATTTTCATGAAGGAATATTTCAAAAATTCCCTAGAGTCAAAGAGCTTAGATTTAAACTTGTGGTGAAAAAGAAAAAAATGAGTAGTTGCTGAGTTGGTAGAAATGGAGGTGTTTCATGTACATGAAAATATCATAACTGACTTCCTTGGTGAGGCTGAATTCTTGGAGACGTCTGGAAATTTACACCAAAAAAGATAACATGTGATAAAAAATACAATTAAATAAAACAATAAATGTGGATTTAGTGTGTGCTGTATCATATCTTGAAGTAATGCTGCAGCTTAAGCAAAGTGATTGTAGCAGCATCGTTTGCTTAGAATAAAGTTGTTTAAAAGTGCGTGTAGAGAATATGCTGGCATTTGTGATGCATAAATAGAATGTTCCCTACAACATCATAATATCACATATAAAAAATGTTCTTTCTCAGATGGCCTTCACTATTATAGACTTTGACTGTATTTTTCCCCCTTTTCATTCTAAATTGATTTTGACATTCTGCCTCTCAGGGACAACTCTGGGTAGCTGTCAAAGTAGACAATTCCTTCTATGATAACCAAATCTAAATAGAGACAAAAACAAACCCTTCAATATCCTGATGGATTAATGCTTCTTGGAGATGGTTCCTTCAATAATTGATTATTTGCTACAGTTTGACCATATGTGTTGTGGACAGCATGTCTGTTGCCATAACAAACTAATTGAGCAATTCAATTGACGTGGCTTCTGGTTCCTGCGGCGTGGTGAACTTCAGGCATGTCGGCTGAGCACAACTGTCCTCTTAGAACAATACGTCTGGGAATTTTGAGACTTTTCCAATTCCCTTCACCTGTGACCCACTTTATGGATTTTAGACTTGTGCGAATCTGATCCCAGAAGGGACAGCTCACTTCAGTACCCTGTCCCGTAGGCAAAGGGAGTAGACCATCCATTACCCTCTCCTTCTCATTCTTAGGTTAATGACTACATTAAATATTAAACGGGTTTCCGTCTCCAGAGTGCCCATGTAAGTGATTTTACATTAGCTCATCCACTTTTGGCACTGTCCCTTCTTTGATTTCTGTTAAAGCATGTTGCTTCTGTGTAACATAACTCAGAGGAAATCATGATTGATTTGACAACCATTAATGTGATGCTTAATATTAACCTTCATCTTTAGAAATGGAGTAGGATGGTGAAGGAGGAGGAGAGGGAAAAGAAAGAAGAGTTGGGGAGGGAAATGTGTCTTAGACTTTTTTAAGGCAACAGGGACCAAATGATCTCAATGACCTACTACAAAAGATTTAACACTTTTCCTATCTTTTTTTCCTCCTTTTATTTTCTTTGAATCATCTCAGGATTTCTGATTGCTTAGATACTGGTTCTAACTCCTCCCTACCACTGAGCAGGAAAGTTTCATTTGGAAGCAAAAATATCTTGGGAATAAAATCTGCTACAACTTTTCAAAAAGGGTTAGAGTTCCACCTTTAACTAGTGTATAGTTTAACATTTAAGGAGAACAGGTAATGTAGTGGAGGTTGCAAGAAGAGCAGAATTCAGGTATAATCTTTAGCCATTGAGATTGTTACCAGAGTGGCCAAACAGATAAGACCCACAGAAAGCAGGGAGCGCAGGTGGAGATAGCATCAAGGAAAGTGGTTCCCTATGTGACTGTAGCTGAGGGAGTCTAAGGTGTCTGTCAGCAGCTGTTTTCAGAGGCTACAGCCAGTAAAAGAAAGGTTTCTCTGAGACTTTTCTTCTGAGGGAAAGCTAATCTTAAAAAAAAAAAAAATCTAGCCTCTTTTTTTTATACGTATGGGAGCATAGTCACCTCTTTTGGCTATTCTTTTAGGTATAGGACTAGATTTATATTTATTTTTTATTTCCTCCCAGTGGACAGAGAAGAAACACCTGGGTAACTGCAGAAGTCTGTGTTTTTTTGCAGTTCATTCTCTGCAACGTGGCAAAAGTCCATTCTCACTCTAAGTTGTCAGAAAGACAGTAACAGTGATTTGGGGCTTTATGACAAATTTATCCTTTCTCACTTCTCAGAGACAATCTGATACATCTTTTAACAGGGTTGGGAAGATGAAGCATGGGTCCAACAAAGTTCCATGCTCTTTCTCTTTGTTAAGGCTTGATTATTCAATGAACTAGGTGTGGATATAAACTTTTCTTGCATTTGTATAAATATTACTCCCAAAACAGACAATATATTAAAATGTTACTTAAGTATTGAATATACATGTAATATACATATACATGTGTATATGTAACATACACATGTGTGTACAGGTAACACACATGTGTACATGTAACACACATGTGTATATGTAACAAATATCCGTGTGTATATGTAACATACACATACGTGTGTATATATAATTATATTAAGTTTTAAGACAGGAAAAGAGCTTTAACTAACTCAACTTCCCCACTTAGCCCAAGAGGAAAGTGATATCTTTATTGGTAAAGTCATCATCAAGGCCTTTCCAGCTGGTGGTAGATGGTTGAGGAGGATCCAACCTCAAGACCCCAGTTATTGCAACATCATCCTGGAGATGAACACAGATGATTTAACATAGCAGGGAAGAGAAAATGCAGTCAAGGGCCAGCTAGCCAGCTTCCAGCTTGCGAAGGAAAATGTTATAGATATTCTAGTAGAACATATAGAATCAAACTGCATTTTGTAAAAAAGTATATATCACCACCGACTCCACAGAAATACAAACTACCATCAGAGAATACTATAAACACCTCTACGTGAATCAACTAGAAAATCTTTAAGAAATGGATAATTTCCTGGACACTTACACTCTCCCAAGACTAAACCAGGAAGAAGTTGAATCCCTGAATAGACCAATAGCAGGCTCTGAAATTGAGGCAATAATTAATAGCCTACCAACCAAAAAAAGTCCAGGACCAGACGGATTCACAGCCGAATTCTACCAGAGGTACAAGGAGGAGCTAGTACCATTTGCTATTTATGACAAACTCACAGCCAATATCATACTGAATGGGCAAAAACTGGAAAAATTCCCTTTGAAAACTGGCACAAGACAGGGATGCCCTCTCTCACCACTCCTATTCAACATAGTGTTGGAAGTTCTGGCTAGGGCAATCAGGCAAGAGAGAGAAATCAAGGGTATTCAGTTAGGAAAAGCAGAAGTCAAATGGTCCCTGTTTGCAGATGACATGATTGTATATTTAGAAAACCCCATTGTCTCAGCCCAAAATCTCCTTAAGCTGATAAGAAACTTCAGCAAAGTCTCAGGATACAAAATTAATGTGCAAAAATCACAAGCATTTTTATACACCAGTAACAGACAGACAGAGAGCCAAATCATGAATGAACTTCCATTCACAATTGCTTCAAAGAGAATGAAATACCTAGGAATCCAACTTACAAAGGATGTAAAGGACCTCTTCAAGGAGAACTACAAACCACTGCTCAGTGAAATAAAAGAGGACACAAACAAATGGAAGAACATACCATGCTCATGGATGAGAAGAATCAATATCATGAAAATGGCCATACTGTCCAAGGTAATTTATAGATTCAATGCCATCCCCATCAAGCTACCAATGAGTTTCTTCACAGAATTGGAAAAAACTGCTTTAAAGTTCATATGGAACCAAAAAAGACCCCGCATTGCCAAGACAATCCTAAGTCAAAAGAACAAGGCTGGAGGGATCATGCTACCTGACTTGAAACTATACTACAAGGCTACAGTAACCAAAACAGCATGGTAGTGGTACCAAAACAGAGTTAAAGACCAATGGAACAGAACAGTGTCCTCAGAAATAATACCACACATCTACAGCCATCTGATCTTTGACAAAGCTGAGAAAAACAAGAAATGGGGAAAGGATTCCCTATTTAATAAATGGTGCTGGGAAAATTGGCTAGTCATAGGTGGAAAGCTGAAACTGGATCCTTTCCTTACTCCTTATACAAAAATTAATTCAAGATGGATTAGAGACTTAAATGTTAGACCTAATACCATAAAAACCCTAGAAGAAAACCTAGGTAATAGCATTCAGGACATAGGCATGGGCAAGGACTTCATGTCTAAAACACCAAAAGCAATGGCAACAAAAGCCAAAATTGACAAATGGGATCTAATTAAACTAAAGAGCTTCTGTACAGCAAAAGAAACTACCATCAGAGTGAACAGACAACCTACAGAATGGGAGAAAATTTTTGCAATCTGCTCATCTGACAAAGGGCTAATATCCAGAACCTACAAAGAACTCAAACAAATTTACAAGAAAAAAACAAACAACCCCATCAAAAAGTGGGCAAAGGATATGAACAGACATTTCTCAAAAGAAGACATGCATACAGCCAACAGACACATGAAAAAATGCTCGTCATCACTGGCCATCACAGAAATGCAAATCAAAACCACAATGAGATATCATCTCACACCAGTTAGAATGGCAATCATTGAAAAGTCAGGAAACAACAGGTGCTGGAGAGGATGTGGAGAAATAGGAACACTTTTACACTGTTGGTGGGATTGTAAACTAGTTCAACCATTATGGAAAGCAGTATGGCGATTCCTCAAGGATCTAGAACTAGAAGTACCATATGACCCAGCCATCCCATTACTGGGTATACACCCAAAGGAATATAAATCATGCTGCTATAAAGACACATGCACACGTATGTTTATTGCGGCACTATTCACAATAGCAAAGACTTGGAATCAACCCAAATGTCCATCAGTGACAGACTGGATTAAGAAAATGTGGCACATATACACCATGGAATACTATGCAACCATAAAAAAGGATGAGTTTGTGTCCTTTGTAGGGACATAGATGCAGCTGGAAACCATCATTCTCAGCAAACTATCGCAAGAACAGAAAACCAAACACCGCATATTCTCACTCATAGTTGGGAATTGAACAATGAGATCACTTGGACTCGGGAAGGGGAACATCACACACCAGGGCCTATTATGGGGAGGGGGGAGTGGGAAGGGATGGGGGAGTTATACCTGATGTAAATGACGAGTTGATGGGTGCTGACGAGTTGATGGGTGCAGCACGCCAACATGGCACAGGTATACATATGTAACGAACCTGCACGTTGTGCACATGTACCCTAGAACTTAAAGTGTAATAATAATAATAATAATAAACGAAAAATCTAGCATTTGGTGCACAGACTGGGAAAATCAAGCAGTAGGATTTAAAAAGAAATCATTTAACACAGAGCTCCCTGCCTGAAGTTTCAAGGTATCTAATTTACTTCTCTTCCCAGGAGTTTTAATTGTTTGCATATCAACAAATAAGTCTGTAGTGAAACTCAAGTTTATCCAAATGAATTAATGAGAATTGTGTAAAGAAATTAATGACTATGGGCAAGACCTTAACCATGTGATCACTATCAACAGCTTTAGATCTTAAGAAATCTTTCTGTGACCTGTAGTAGTTCAAAAGCTACAGAAAGCATCCAGCAGTGTGAAAATGTTGGGTTTTATATCATTAAATCAGTTTCTCAATAACAGTATTATTGACACTCTTGGCTGGATAATTCTTTACTTTATAGGAAGACTATCTTATGCATCTGTAGGGTGTTTAGCAGCAACCCTGGCCTCTACTCACTAGATGCCAGTAACACCTCCGTCTCTCTTGCAACAATAAAAAATAAATATCCCCACACATTGCCCCTAGAAGCAGGAGTGAGAAAAAATATCCCCCAGTTGAGAACAAACACAGTAGATAATAAATTCACTTCAGAATCAAACCGCATGATCTATTTGTTCTAGACCATAGAAATCTGTGTCTGTTTCTTTAAAACAGGAGATAGCACCTGGAGTGAAAGAGTATGTATGTATGCATGTGTGAAATAAGGCAAGCTAATCAGGCACTTTCTAAATCAATCAAATGAAAGACAAGAAGAAAAAGGGATAAAGAAGATCACTGGGCCAGTCAGGATCTAATTAGGAAATTAGAAACTGCAGAGGAGTAAGTGCAGGGAATTGCTACACTGGTGATGTGTTGAGCTGAGTTATATAAGAAACTTCAAGTAATCCCAGAAATTATTAACAACTGTTACTTATGCTAGAGTGACAAAGGAGGGGACACTATTACCTGGTACCCAAGGCCAAGATCACTCCAAAAGAGGCTGGGAGTAGGATGGACCTCTCTGGTGGGAATTAGAACCATGTAGGAGGCATAAACGTGCCCCAGGCAGAAGGAGGGGAAGAGATACCCTGGCTTCTCCCTTCAATCTGTTGTGGCATCTCTCCATTTCAAGAGCTAGTCTTCTAACCACCAAATGATGCATGGTATTGTGTGCACATGATTTATCTATGCATTGTTCCATTTCAACCAGCTCCATTCAGTGCCAGGCACTTTCCTAGGCCTTGAACCATGAAGATGACAATGACACAAGTGGGAAACTTATCATTCAGTTGAACTTATCATTTAGTGGAATGCTTACAAATGCATAAACAACTGATGATGATTTCATGTGACAGGTACTGTCAGATAAGGTCACCCTTGGAAAAAATGAAGACAGAAAGGAAGATTGGGAATTTTCTCTGCATGAGATGGAAAATGGCAGCTCCATAAACAAGAGCTCCATAAGAAAGCCAACTCATCAGATGTATTTTCACTGCAGAAGTTGTACACTTGTAAAGTAGGAGACAAGAAAGAAAGTGGAAATGGAAAGAATATTCATTGACTGGAGGGTGGGAGTCTAGCATACAGAGGAAAGAGGGCAGAATAGACAAGATCCAGATCAAGAAAGGTCTTACATGATCCAGTAGGGAGCTGGGAGACTTTCCTTTTAGAGTGCCTTTAAAATTCTTTACGGAATGTGCTGATTTATTCTACGTTCTCATCTTCTACCAGCTATTAAATTACATTCTCTGAAGTCTTTACACTGCACATTGCTGGAGAAAATGAATGAAGTCTTTCTCTGACCATACTTTGTTGTAGCTGTTTTGGAAGTGACATGTGAAAGCTCAGAGCACAGTCCAACTGGCACTTAGGAGACTCTGGTGACCTGAATTTGGAGCAGGCCTGACCTAAGGCAGTAAAAGCCCTTAAGGAAAGATTGCTGTGAGTGAGCTGCTGAAATGTCACTCTAGCCTCACTCCCTGCTTCATCGCTGTCCAGTTATTTCCCAAATGGCTTTCTCTGGTGGTTGGTTTCAGATTGAATATTCAGGCCCAATAGATAAAGTGGAAACCTAAAATTTGTGATTGAAATGCATCGTTGGAATTTTAGCCTGAAGATATCACAGTTTTCATTTTTAGAATATGCATAACATAGAAAGGTAATTAAATTTCCCCATCATGAATGCTGTGCTTGGCTCAGCATTTGAGGAGGAGCTGCCCTGGGCAATGTAGCCTCTGCCTTGTCCACTGGGCATTTCTGTGACTTCTCTAGCTTTCCAAGCCCTGTGGGGACTTGGATAGATGGGAAAGTGGGGGAGGCAACCTTGGCTTGAATGAGATTTTAACTGGATGTCATTGGCTCACTTTTGACAAGTAGAGCAATCTGATGAGCACTATTACTTCTTTCACAAACTGTAATGCTTTTGTTCCTTGGTGACTGATAATAATATAGTGAATTAGAGAGAAGTATTAGTATTTAAACAGTAGAGAGTACCAATGGAAGTCAGTCAGAAGATGGATTTGAGTATGTCAGCTCTCCTGCTTTTCTGTTGTATTACTACTGGAATATCATTTAATCTGTAAAATCTGTAAATTTTAGTTTTCTAATCTGTAAAATAATTCCTGTCTCCTGCCATTGGTTTGAGGAGTAAATGCTTTTATGCATATGACAATGATTTGTGAACTATGAAACATGTATTTCTATTAACAAATTGGCAAGGTCAATAGTCTGTTAGCACTATTTTCATCACATTGTGACTTGTAAGCATAATATTTTGAAAGTAGCAAATGCATCTGTTGGCAGTGTGTCCTTTTTCGTAAGAAAAATTTTTCTAATAGCCTGCCCTTTGTTCTTTTGTTTGTAACTATGGTCCAGAGTTGGCCAAATCGCAGAGAGTATAGAAACTGTTATTGAACTCCATTAATCTCACCCTGTCAGACAAATGATGTGGGAGTACCTTGTAAGACTCTGCATCTGCAAGAGGATAATATCTACTGCAGGGTAGTTTTTAAAATTAAGGAAATTAATTCTTGCAAAACCTTTAGCATAACATATGAAACAAAGTATTCAATTAATGTTAGCATCTATTTTTATTATCACTATTACAATGCCCACAATCTGCAGGCTAATATAAGAAATGTTTAATTTCTTCCTGGGCATAGTGGTAAACCACTAAGGGATTTTAAGGCATTTTTGAGTCAGTAGTTTGTATCTTGAAAATCACCTTTATTTTACGCAGCACAGGGTACAATTACTATCTGAACACCATGTCTCAAAAAACTGCTATACTTTGTTTTTTGTAGAAAATAACGTGACTTTGTAAATCTACTGTAAAAAATAACATCATGAAGATAATTCATATGTTAAATAATGAATGGAAGCTGATAATTTACAAGAGTCCTATGAGGAATTTTTAGAAGCTGTTCATAAATTTTTTTATAAATAATCTTCTGCCAACTTATTTGAGTATGTTGAAATTTTTTATTGCAAAATCAATCCATATTTAATATAGAAAGATTAGAAAGAAAAATTAGCAAGGAGAAGGAAATTAAAAATCTCTCATTATCTCACCATTCAGAGACAATCATTGTTGATATTTCAGTAAATAAAATTTTTTGGTTCAAATTTTCAAAATTGCACTTACATGAATTGGGCACATATCCTTAGCATTTAACTATGAGAAGATAAAAGGCATGCCATGAGAACTGTATTTCAATATCAAAAGAAATATGATTAGAATTTTAAAAATCCAAATTCAATCCAGAATTCCTTTTATAGCCCCATTTAAATATGTAATTCATATGAGAATGTTAGAAATCTTTTGTGGATTGCTTTTCAAACCTGGAATAACAACTTTTCTGTTTTACCTTCTTTGCATCATAAGCAATAAATCACAAATTGCCACCTCTCTATATAGGGCTTTCTAGATAAATTATCCTGAAGGGAGAGCTATTCAAAGAGTGATTTAAAAGAGGAGAGTATATACGAGTTAAAGACATTTCATAAAATGATTCACAGAACACATATTTGGTAATGCTTGAATATTATTTTGAATATATTTTGTCTCTATCTTGTTTGTTGGTTTTATCCCTGAACTCTTCCAAATTGCTGAGGATTAGTATTAACATGCCTGGTCTGATAACTTACTATTTGCTCTTTGTTTGATACTATAGACATTGGAAGAAAATGGGTTAGAGTATCCTAATTTACTGTTTGGGGAAATACAATTTAGGAATTATAGAAAATCACACAAATATGCTGTCTTGTAAATTAATGGTGTCATTCTCTTCCCCTAAACTGTAAAACCCAGTTAAAAGTAAATCAAACATGCTTTCATCAAGCACTCAGATATAATCAATTATTACGGCATTAGTGTAAGAAAGAGATAGTTATATTTATAGACAGATTCTACGAAAAATTAGAGGAGAGAAGTGGAATACAACTAATTCCTTCAGCAAAAATTACCATTTGTATTTTTGAAACCATTTTTTTCAATTGAATTTAATCTCCAGAAACAATAAGGTAGGGTTCCTTTTTTCCCATTTATCCTTTGCATATAGTCATAGGATCATAGAGGGGATGAACATTAACAACCTGTCATTCCAGTTTAACTCTCATCAAAGGATAACAGAGGATGACACATTAAAACTCTTCTCACTTAACTGGGCAGCAGCAGTGCACTGGCTTGCTCAGCTTGTCATGTCAAGAAAAAATTGCACTGGACAAGTGAAACAAGCAAGGAGGACTTTGTTTAAGACTATTACAATAGGATTCAAGACTTTCAGGAGGAAAGAGATTGAACTGAACTCCACTGAAACAAAAGTTCTGAGAGTTTCTAAGTGCTGAGGTGAGCTAGTGAAAAAGCACTGGAGGATACTACCAAAGAGGTTGGTCCATGTATTAGGCCGTTTGCTAATTGGTGCTTATTGAAGTTAGGTTTCTACCCTTTTATCAAGATTGGGAGATAGGAATACTATGTTTCTTGATGATTACATTTCAAAGGAAAGGCTGCCGGTCCTTGAGAAAGACTTTTCTGGGTTGCAAACTGGCAAGAGGCTGGGAGATTTTATCTCAAAGGAGCAGAAAAATAATTTACAATAGCAAGTTTTCTCAAGTACATGCTCTAAAAGGGAGTTCAGGGACATGCAGTTAGGAAGAAACCTGTATAAAGTTTAGTCAAGCTGAGGGAAAAATTTTAAGACCCCCTTGGCCATCATCAGAGCCACATATTCAGGGAGGTTGCCTAGCAGTCACCTTGTTGACTTCTCCTATGCTCCTAGCTCTTGTTGGATTTCATTGATAAGTATGACATGAGGTGGGTGTGGGTTTTCCAGAGGCGATGACTTACGTGTCTTGGATCTGTATACCTATACATATATGTGTATGTGTATTATATATACAAATAAATATACATATAGATTTTGTGCTTGTATATGTGTATGTATGTGTGCCTCTATTTCTGTCTTTATTTGTCCATAAGGAGTATTCCTGGACTAGAAGTCTGTCTTAGGAAAAGCCCACTTCCTAAGAGGGCTTTCTGCCCTGGTAGAAGAGCAACTCTGTGTAAATTAAATGCTAATTCTTATCTGAAACATTTAGTGTTGAAATATTTAATTTTCTGGTTTATTGTAATTGTTTCAAAGTCTACTTTTTAAAACTTTTAGGATGATAAATGATCTTACTCACAATAAATATATTTTAACAATAACTTTATTGAACACAAGACTTAATTGGAAAGAAGCAAGTGGTATAGCATGTAGACATTTTAAATTTTATTTATCAAGTAGTGTAATACAAGGCCTGGAAAACACATTTGAGAAGAGAAAGTGACAAAGCATTAGGAGCACACAGAAGGAGGAATGCTTAATTCTGATTGTGGATGAAGAGAAAGGCATTAAGGAGATGAAGAGGAGGGATGGGGTAGAAGATCTTGAAGAATGACAGGATTTTAAAAGTGTGAAAAAGGAAAAAGAGCCATCCAGGTAGAACTTGCTTATAGGCAAGAGTAAATGGAATAAATTTGAGTAATAGGGTATTCAAGGGATGGATTAAAACTGAGTTTGGCAGTGATACTTTTCAAGGCCTATTATAGACTGAATATTTTTGTCTGCCAAAATTCATAGGCGGAAACCTAGTCTCTGATGTAATGGTATTTGTATGGGGAGCTTTTGTGAGGGGGAGGTTACTAGGTCATGAGAACAGAGTTCTCATGAATGGGATTAGTATCTGTATTAGTCCATTCCCATGCTGCTATAAAGAACTGCCGGGCACTGGGTAATTTATAAAGGAAAGAGGTTTAATTGACTCACAGTTCAGCATGGCTGGGGAGGCCTCAGGAAACTTACAGTCATGGCAGAAGTCAAAGGAGAAGCAGGCATCTCCTTCACAGGGTGGCAGGCTGGAGTGAGTAAAAGCAGGGGAAACGCCAGACACTTATTAAACCATCAGATCTTGTGAGACTCACTCAGTATCATGAGGACAGCTTGGGGGAAACTGCCCCCATGATCTGATTATCTCCACCTGGTCCCTCCCTTGAAAATGGGGATTATGGGGATCACAATTCAAGATGAGATTTTGGGTGGGAACACAGCCAAGCCATATCAGTTTCTTTGTAAAAGAGGCTCCAAAGAGACCCCTTTCTCTTTCCACCATATGAGTCCACAGCTAGAAAGCACCATCTATGAATTAGGAAACAGGCACTCACCAGACACTGAATCGGCTGGCAACTTGATATTGGATTTTCCAGCCTGTAGAACATTGAGAAATAAATTTATATTGCTTATAAGCCAGGCAACTTACGGTATTCTGTTATAGGAGCTTAAATACAATAAGACAGGGTCAGATCAGAAATACCCTTATACGCTACTCTAAGGAATTCTAATTTCATCTCTTTAAAGAAAAAGAAATTCTTTTTTTCCTTTTTTTTTTTTTTTTTTTTTTTGTGGCAGAGTTTTGCTTTTGTTGCCCAGGCTGGAGTGCAATGGCGCAATCTTGGCTCTCTGCAACCTCTGCCTTCCGGTTTCAAGTGATCCTCCTGCCTCAGCCGCCTGAGTAGCTGGGCTTACAGGCATGTGCCACCAGGCCTGGCTCATTTTGTATTTTTAGTAGAGACGAGGTTTCTCCATGTTGGTCAGGCTGGTCTCGAAATCCCGACCTCAGGTAATCCACCCGCCTAAGAATCCCAAAGTGCTGGGATTACAGACATGAGCCACTGTGCCCAGCTTAAATGTTTTAAAAATTCAAAATAACAGCAGTCCATTTTCAAAAAATGATGGTTGGACTTGTGGATTCCCGGAAAGTGACTGGAGAGTTTTGACAATGGGGGCAATGAGGAAGCTATGAGTGTATTCACTGTAAGAGGTGTGGTCTAACCTAGGGAAAAGGATAGCACAGATCTCGGAAGATCTAGACATGATGATCAACAAGTATTGACCGAATGTAGGAATGCAAGAAAAATTAAACTGGGTATAGGAAATTAATAAAACAGAGAAGTGAGAAAAAATAGCTCAGGTGTGTTTTGCCAGAACTACTGAGGTGATGGTGATATAATCATTACACAAATTTAATCAAGAGTTTGTAACATGCTATGGAACGTTGCAGGAAGTAGCAACTCCCTCTGCCTGAGGGAATCAAGGAGGATTCAGTATGGAGGAGGGCACATGTGGCCAAGGCAAGTGAAGGAGTGGGCACAAAGGTAATAAAGCAGAATAAGAAGACAGGTGATAGGAGTACAGGGTTTGTTGTTAGGAGTGGTCAAAGATGGCCTGGAGCACAGCTGTATTTCCATGCAAAAGAGCTTTGTAACAAGTTGTTATTATTACTTACTATTTGCTTAACTGAATTAAGCCTATTAATTTACTAAATGTCCTTTAAAACTTCATAGTGAGGGAGAAATTCTCCAAATAGCTGTGTTAGCACATAATAATCAATGTTGCTACCTACTCTGCTACCCTGTAACTCCAGTTGACAAGAAAGTAATTGACTTTTTTTTTCTTTTTTTAAATTATACTTTAAGTTCTGGGATACACATGCAGAACGTGCAGGTTTGTTACATAGGTATACACGTGCCATGGCAGTTTGCTGCACCCATCAAGCCGTCATCTATATCAGGTATTTCTCCTAATGCTATCCCACCCCTAGCCTCCCACCCACCAACAGGCCCCAGTGTGTGATGTTCCCCTCCAGGTGTCCATGTGTTCTCATTGTGCAACTCCTACTTGTGGTTTTCTGTGAAGAAAGTCAATGATAGCTTAATGGGGATAGCATTGACTCTATAAATTACTTTGGGCAGTATGGTCATTTCTACAGTATTGATTCTTCCTATCCATGGGCATGGAATGTTTTTCCATTTGTTTGTGTCCTCTCTTATTTCCTTGAACAGTGGTTTGTAGTTCTCCCTGAAGAGATCCTTCACATCCCTTGTAAGGTGTATTCCTAGGCATTTTATTTTCTTTGTAGCAATTGTGAATGGGAGTTCACTCATTATTTGGCTCTCTGTTTGTCTATTATTGTTGTATAGGAATGCTTGTCAGTTTTGCCCATTGATTTTTTTATCCTGAGACTTTGCTGAAGTGGTTTATCAGATAAGGAGATTTTGGGCTGAGATGATGGGGTTTCCTAAGTATACAAAGATGTCATCTGCAAACAGAGACAATTTGACTTCCTCTCTTCCTATTTGAATATCCTTTATTTCTTTTTGTTGCCTGATTGCCCTGGCAAGAACTTCCAATACTGTTTTGAATACGAGTGGTGAGGTCATCTTTGTCTTGTGCCAGTTTTCAAAGGGAATGCTTCTAGCTTTTGCCCATTCAGT
Organism: Papio anubis; assembly: GCF_008728515.1. Classification (NCBI taxonomy): domain Eukaryota; kingdom Metazoa; phylum Chordata; class Mammalia; order Primates; family Cercopithecidae; genus Papio; species Papio anubis. The sequence goes on from NC_044981.1 coordinate 147,298,139, forward strand.
GTAATATTGGCTGTGGGTTTGTCATAAATAGCTCTTATTATTTTGAGATACATTCTATCAATACCTAGTTCGTTGAGAGTTTTTAGCACGAAGGGTTGTTGAATTGTATTGAAGGCCTGTTCAGCATCTATTGAGATAATCATGTGGTTTTTGTCGTTGGTTCTGTTTATGTGATGAATTATGTTTATTGATTTGCATATGTTGAATCAGCCTTGCATACCAAGGATGAAGCTGACTTGATCGTGGTGGATAAGATTTGATGTGCTGTTGGACTCAGTTTGGCAGTATTTTATTGAGGATTTTTGCATCGGAGTTCATCAGGGATATCGGCCTGAAATTTTCTTTTCTTGTTGTGTCTCTGCCAGGTTTTAGTATCAGGATGATGCTGGCCTCATAAAATGAGTTAGGGAGGAATCCCTCTTTTTCTATTGTTTGGAATAGTTTTGGATAGAATGGTACTAGCTCCTATTTGTACTTCTGGTAGAATTCAACTGTGAATGTGTCTGGCGCTAGACTGTTGTTTTGATTGGTAGGCTATTAATTACTACCTCAATTTCAGAACTTGTTATCGATCTCTTCAGGGATTCTTCTTCTTCCTGGTTTTGTCTTGGGAGTGTGTATGTATCTAGGGATTTATCCATTTCTTCTAGATTTCCTAGTTTATTTGCATAGAGGTGTTTATAGTATTCTCTGATGCTTGTTCATATTTCTGTGGGATCAGTTGTGATATCCCCTTTATCATTTTTTACTGTATCTCTCTGATTCTTCTCTCTTTTGTTCTTTATTAGTCTGGCTAGTAGTCTATTTTGCTAATCTTTTCAAAAAACCAGCTCCTGGATTCATTGATATTTTGAAGAGCTTTGTGTCTCTATCTCCTTCTCTTATGCTCTGATCTTAGTTATTTCTTGTCTTCTGCCAGCTTTTGAATTTGTTTGCTCTTAGTCCTCTAGTTTTTTTAATTGTGATGTTAGGGTGTTGATTTTAGATCTTTCCTGCTTTCTCCTGAGGGCATTCAGTTGTATAAATTTCCCTCTAAACACTACTTTAGCTGCGTCCCAGAGATTCTGGTACATTGTGTCTTTGTTCTCATTGGATTTAAAGAACTTATTTATTTCTGCCTTCATTTCGTTATTTACCCAGTAGTCATTCAGGAGCAGGTTGTTCAGTTTCCATGTCGTGGTGCGGTTTTGAGTGAGTTTCTTAATCCTGAGTTCTAATTTGGTTACACTGTGGTCTGAGAGACTGTTTGTTATGATTTCTGTTCTTTTGCACTTGCTGAGGAGTGTTTTACTTCCAATTATGTGGTCACTTTTAGAATAAGTGCTATGAGGTGTTGAGAAGAAAATATAATCTGTTGATTTGGTGTGGAGAGTTCTGTAGATGTCTATTAGGTCCACTTGGTGCAGAGCTGAGTTCAAGTCCTGAGTATCCTTGTTAATTTTCTTTGTCATTGATCTGTTTGATATTGACAGTGGGGTGTTAAAGTCTCCCACTATTATTGTGTGGGAGTCTAAGTCTTCTTGTAGTCTCTATGCATGACAATGGGGTGTTAAAGTCTCTCACTATTATTTTGTGGGAGTCTAAGCTCTTTGTAGTCTCTATGCACTTGCTTTATGAATCTTGGTGATCCTGTATTGGGTGCATATAAATTTAGGATAGTTAGCTCTTCTTTTTGTATTGATCCCTTTACCATTATATAATTCCCTTTTTTTATCTTTGTTGATTTAAAGTCTGTTTTATCAGAGACTGGGATTGCAACCATTGCTTTTATTTGCTTTCCATTTGCTTGGTAAATATTCCTCCATCCCTTTATTTTGAACCTATGTGTGCCTTTGCAAGTGAGATGGTCTCTTGAATACAGCACACTGATGGGTCCTGACTCTTTATCCAATTTGCCAGTCTATGTATTTTAATTGGGGTATTTAGCCCATTTACATTTAAGGTTAATATTTTGTGTGAATTTGATCCTGTCATTATGAATGCTAGCTGGTTATTTTGCCCATTAGTTGATGCAGTTTCTTCCTAGTGTCAATGGTCTTTGCAAGTTGGTATGTTTTTGCAGTGGCTGGTGCCCATTTTTCATTTCCATATTTAGTGTTTCCTTCAGGAGCTTTTGTAAGGCAGGCCTGGCCATGACAAAAATCTCTCAGCATTTGCTTGTCTGTAAAGGATTTTATTTCTCCTTCGCTTATGAATCTTAGTTTAGCTGGAGATGAAATTCTGTGTTGACAATTCTTTTCTTTAAGAATGTTGAATATTGGACCTCACGCTCTTCTGGCTTGTACAGTTTCTGCTGAGAGATCTGTTGTTAGTCTGATGGGCTTCCCTTTGTGGGTAACCCAACCTTTCTCTCTGGCTGCCCTTAACATTTTTTTCCTTCATTTCAACCTTTGTCAATCTGACGATTATGTGTCTTGGGGTTGCTCTTCTCAAGGAGTATCTTTTTGGTGTTCTCTGTATTTCCTGAATTTGAATGCTGGCCTGTCTTCCTAGGTTGGGGAAGTTCTCTTGGATAAACACTCTGAAGAGTGTTTTACAATGTGGTTCCATTCTCCTTATCACTTTCAGGTTCACTAATCAAATGTAGGTTTGGTCTTTTCACATAGTCCCATATTTCTTGGAGGCCTTTTTCCTTCATTTTCATTCTTTTTTTCTCTAATCTTGTCTTCACGCTTTATTTCATTAAGTTGGTCTTCAGTCTCTGATATCCTTTCTTCCCATTGATTGATTCAGCTATTGCTAATTGTGTGTGCTTCATGAAGTTCTTATGCTGTGTTTTTCAGCCCCATCAGGTCATTTATGTGCTTCTCTATATTGGTTATCCTAGTTAGCAATTCCTCTAATCTTTTTTACAAGGTTCTTAGCGTCCTTGCATCGTGTTAGAACTTGCTCCTGTACCTCAGAGGAGTTTGTTATTACTCACCTTCTGAAGCCTACTTCTGTCAATTCATCAAACTCATTTTTCTTCCAGTTTTTTTTCCTTGTTGGTGAAGAGTTGTGATCCTGTGGAGGTGAAGAGACATTCTGGTTTTTGGAATTTTCAGCCTTTTTGTGCTGGTTTTTCCTCATCTGTGTAGATTTATCTACCTTGGTCTTTGGTCTTTGATGTTGGTGACTTTCAGATGGGGTTTCTGTGTGGAAGTCCTTTTTGTTGATGTTGTTGCTATTCCTTTCTGTTAGTTTTCCTTCTAACTCTCATGACCCTCTGCTGCAGGTCTGCTGGAGTTTGCTGAAGGTCCACTCCAGACCTCGTTTGCCTGGGTATCACTGGCAGAAACTGCAGAACAGCAAAGACTGCTGCCTGTTCCTTCCTCTGGAAGCTTCGTCCCAGAGGGACACCCACCAGATGCCAGCTGAAGCTCTCCTGTATGAGGTGTCTGTCAAGCCCTGCTGGGAGGTGTCTACCAGTCAGGAGGCACAGGGGTCAGGGACCCACTTGAGGAGGCAGTCTGTCCATTAGCAGAGCTCAAGCACTATGCTAGGAGATCCGCTGCTCTCTTCAGAGCCTGCAGGCAGGAACGTTTAAGTCTGCTGAAGCTGTGCCCACAGCTGCCCCTTCCCCCAGGTGGTCTGTCCCAGGGAGATGGGAGTTTTATCTATAAGCCCCTGACTGGGGCTGCTGCCTTTCTTTCAGAGAAGCCCTGCCCAGAGAGGAGGAATCTAGAGAGGCATTCTGACTACAGTGGCTCTGCGGAGCCGGGGTGGGCTCCACCCAGTCTGAAGTTCCTGGAGGCTTTGTTTACATTGTCAGGGGAAAACTGCCTACTCAAGCCTCAGTAATGGTGGACGCCCCTCTCCCCACTAACCTTGAGCATCCCAGGTTGACTTCAGACTCCTGTGCTGGCAGGGAGAATTTCAAGCCAGTGAATCTTAGCTTGCTGGGCTCCATGGGAGTGGGATCCACTGAGCTAGACCACTTGGCTCCCTCACTTTAGCCCCCCTTCCAGCGGAGCGAATGGTTCTGTCTCACTGGCATTCCAGGCGCCACTGGGGTATGAAAAAAAAGTCCTGCAGGTAGCTCAGTATCTTCTCAAATGGCTGCCCAGTTTTGTCCTTGAAACCCAGGGCCCTGGTGGTGTAGGCACCTGAGGGAATCTCCTATTCTGTGGGTTGTGAAGACCATGGGAAAAGCATAGGAACTGGAATGCACAGTTCCTCATGGCAAGGTCCTTCAAGGCTTCCCTTGGCTGAGGGGAGTTCCCCGATCCCTTGTGCTTCCCTGTTGAGGTGACGCCCCACCCTGCTTTGAATCACCCTCTGTGGGCTGCACCTACTTTCTAACCAGTCCCAGTGAGATACGCCAGTTGGAAATGCAGAAATCACCTGCCTTCTGCATTGATCTCTCTGAGAGCTACATACCAGAGTTATTCCTCTTTGGCTATCTTGCCAGCTTCTGTTGAAACTTTCTGACTTTTTTTTTTTTAAGGCATCGTTGTGCATAGTTTTCATTGCAGAGTTATTGGCTATCTGTCAATCATTTGTGAACCTTATGATGCTGTCTCATTTGACATATGAATAATAACACTTTTTACTACGTTGGTTTCTCTAAACCATTTCTTCTACCCTCTTTCTAGAAACAAATGTCATGACTCTGAAGACAGCTTTGCAAAATTACTGTACTGATACTCTTACTGTATTTCTAGTATCATTTATGCAAGAAATGAGCACACTGAACTTCTCAATCTCCATAGAATCTTTTAGCATTGGCTAAACATGTCACATTATGAATTTAGAAAGAAACAGGTGGAACTTTTACACAAAAAGTGCTCTTCCAGTTGATTTTTTTGGGGTGTGTGAATGAACAGTAACTTTTGTCCGGGTAAAACTTCTTAAAGGGCCACATGGTAGGGGATTCACTATGAGGCTGTTAAAAGTATTTTGTGTTAGCCTGCCTCTAGAATAAAACTAATCAAATTGGTTTATGTTGCTCCACTAATTCAAAACTTGAATGTATTTGTTTTCAGGTGTTCTCCTCTCCTTAGTCATTTGTTTCTCAAGAAAAATAGAAAAATTGTCTAAATTTTAAATTATATGCCACATGTTATTTTGGACAGAGGTAAATGTAAAGTAAAAAGGCAGACCACATGAACCACAGGGAATCCTTATGGTCGCAGGGCTTGTATCCCATCTGGACATACCCTGGCTCCTTGGCAGGAGTCTCATGAGTACATGGACTCTGAAGGGGAAGGCCTCCTATAGTTGCGTGCACACCCTCCTAAGGAAGAATAAGAGGCTTTTACATGCGGTTTACATCTGCAAGTTAATTTTAACATGACTTCTTGCAACTTCAGGGCATCTTCACTAACCAGTATTATTAAATAATCTGTTTCTAAATCTAATGTTCAATCCAGGACTTACACCTTTGAAAACACTGAGACATTTCTGCCACTGCAATTGCTTGGTACCATCTAGCTTTTCAGTGTGACTGCTTCCTCATCACTCCTCCAAACCTACTCTCTTCTCTCTTCTCTGATATTCCAGACCTTCAAGATGATCTCAATAATCTTCACCTCATCCAGTCTTATTCTCTACAGCCACTAGTTCTTATGATTCTTTGTCATGGACTGACTCCTCATGTAATCCATTCTTTCATCAGATAACCTGATATAGAAATCCCATACATTCTGTAAGAAGAACTTTAGATAAATTACTTTTCTTCAACAATGATAGTATTAAAAAGCCAGCAATTATGAAATGATTTAACCTGGAGTCCTTGAAATCATATGATTGTATTTAACCGGATGCCGAGAATATTCTGGGACATACCTCCTAATGACTAATTCTTTTTCTTGGATGAGGGATTTAAAATCACCCATTTGCTATAGCTCTGACTTTTAAAAAAGAAATTTTGTCACTTTCAAAGCTTCTAATTACTTCTGATTCTTATGAAAATTTAGTATCACAGGAAACAAACATGGATACGCTTTTCTGATTGCAGATGATATAGGAGAAATAAGTTCTAAACTATACACCACATGTGATAAAATGTTTTTCTCCTGATCTTAATCTTGCTTCATAATTAATTCACACACACACACAGATGGAGCAATATCTAGATATCTACTTTGATGACACATGTATGGACACTTCTTTTTTTCTTCTTAAACTCTTATTTTAAGTTCAGGGGCACATGTGCATGATGTGCAGGTTTGTTACGTAGGTAAATGTGTGCTATGGTGGTTTACTACACAGATCATCCCATCACCTAGGTATTAAGCTTAGAACAATTAGCTATTCTTCCTGACACTCTCCCTCCCCCTGATAGGACCTGGTGTGTGCTGTTTCCCCCAGTGGGTCCATGTGTTCTCATCATTCAATACCTGCTTATAGATGAGAACATGCAATGTTTGGTTTTCTGTTTCTGTATTAGTTTGCTGAGGATAATGACTTCCAGCTCCATCCATGTCCCTGCAAAGGACATGATCTCATTCCTTTTGGACACTTTTAAAGTAGCTTAGTTTAATTTTTTTCTGTGATTTCTATATGAGATGTTCTATGGTTTTTCTGAATACTCAGACTTTGCAGACTTCTATTGAAATAAAAGATTTAATATTAATTCACCTTTATTTGGCAATATCTTCTTAGTAACCTGTCTTCTTCTATTGCTTTAGGTACAGTCATTGAAAATGGTTTATGCTAGTTTACATAGTTAAATGGTTTCAGAGTATGTAGACAAGCGCATATTCTCTGGGAATATGTGCAAATGCTTTATGCAAAGCAGCATTATTATCTAGTGTTAAAATTATGGCTTCATGAATTTTTAAGACTTTTAAACATCTTTTCACTATCTTATGTTTGTTCTCTTTTATTTTGTTCCATTAGTTTCCTCGCAGCAATTATTAATAAACTCCTAGAAAGAGAATATGTGCTCTTAGAACACAGGAAGAAAAACAGGCTTGGAAGAAGTCTCCCTCTTCCCAGCTCGTCTATTAATGGGGCAAAAAGAACTCTGAAACTCTGATAGTGGATTTGGTGTGCATAGCTTTAAAAGATGCAAAGAAGCAGGTTGGGCTCATAAGTGTGTCTTTCCACAGTGGCGGAACTAATTGACATTCCCACCACCACCAAGTGTCCCCTTTTCTCTGCAAACTCATCAGCATCTGTTATTTTTTGACTTTTTTTTTGTCTTTTTTGAGATGGAGTCTTGCTCTGTTGCCCAGGCTGGAGTGCAGTGGCACAATCTCAGCTCACTGCAACCTCCACCTCCCGGGTTCAAGCAATTCTCCTGCCTCAGCCTCCCAAGTAGCTGGGACTACAGGCACCCACCACCATGCCCAGCTAATTTCTTTCTTTTTTTTTTTTTTTGTATTTTTAGTAGATACCGGAGTTCACCGTGTTGCCCAGGCTGGCCTTGAACTCCCGACATCAGGTGATCCACCCACCTTGGCCTCCCAAAGTGCTGGGATTACAGGCGTGAGCCACCGTGCCTGACTTTTTTCTGACTTTTTAATAGTGGCCATTCTGACTGGTGTGAGATGGTATCTTCATTGTGGTTTTTATTTGCATTTTCCCAATGATTAATTACATTGAGCATTTTTTTGTATGCTTATTGGCTGCATGTATGTCTTCTTTTGAGAAGTGTCTGATCATGTACTTTGCCCACTTTGGGTGTTGTTTTTTGCTTGTTGATTTATTTACGTTCCTTATAGATGCTGGATATTAGACCTTAGTCTGATGAATAGATGGCAAACAATTTTTCCTGTTCTGTAGGTTGTGTCTTCACACTGATGAAAGTTTCTTTTGCTGTGCAGAAGCTGTTTAGTTTAATTAGGTCTCACTTGTCAATTTCTGGGTTTGTTGCAATCGCTTTTAGAGTTTTTATAGTTTTATACTTTACATTTCAGTCTTTAATTAATCTTGGTTGATTTTTGTATATGGTGAAAGTTAGGGGTCATGTTTCAGTCTTCTGCATATGGCTAGCCAGTTTTCCCAGCATCATTTATTGAATAGGGAGTCCTTTCCTCACTGCTTGTTATTGTTAGCTTAGACATCTTTTTTTTTTTTTCCCTGTGCATCAGGAAGACCCACAGGCAGCAAATAGAATATCATCCAAACATGAAACAGTACAAAACAAGAGTCTCCATGCAAATGGGAACAAAACATCTACCCAGGCCGGTAGAGATGTCCATTTGCAGGTGTCAGGTTTTAGCAGACTCTAGAGCAGCATTTGGATAGAACCGGCTGAGGAAGGCAGCACCATTACAAACACATTTAAATCTTCTTAGGATACAAGGAAGGTCACTATTACAAGTTTACAGGCACGAAGGATGATATACGGTTTAAATCCCTAAATTTGGCTTATGATACTTCACTTCTCAGAATTAGGCAGAAGGTGCAGTTAATCTGTGAGGGTTATCAGAGCAGAACCAAAATAGCTCTAGGTAGAACTGAAAGTGAATTTTAGATCTTTTCACATTCTCACACAAAGTGATGTTTCTTAGTTGCAGAATCTTAAGTTTTCCTAGGAGCTAAAAATGAATGTAAACTTGAAATTAGGGAAACATAATTTATCTTGATGAACATATAAGTCATTTCTTCAGACTTAATAGATGCTGGGTTTTTTTTCTCATTACACCCATAAACCTCTAATTCCATATAAGATTTTCCACTATTGAGAGTCCTGTCCACATCCTCCCAGCTATCTGCCTTCATTAGGCTGACTCAGAGGCAGGTCCTCCTCTGTTTTTCTCCTCTCTGCTCTCATGAAATATTCTGCTTTATGGGACTTTTTAATGCTATTTGACCACTTTCTAAAGTATACTCGCTGAAGCTGACATATTAATAGGTGCTATACAAAGAACATTTTTCATCAAATACACCTGGGGATTTGTAGGTTAATGATAGTTCCTTACTGCATATTGTTTCAGAAACTTTAATTTGCTATTGTCATCGTGAATCTCTAAGATACAGTATTGACCATTTTCAACTCTCATTCTCACGATGGGATCACATTTTATGGGCAGGAGTAATATCTGAGACACTGGTGTTCTCTAGAACAAACATTAAGAAATGTTCCATATTACAAGCATCTTTTATTTCCTTTAGTAGTTCATGTGAGTTATTTTGAAGATCAGGAGCATCTCTTACTCATTTTTCTTTTCCCCAAACTGAATACAAGTACTTAATTATAGAACAACTTAGTATTTTTTGATTAAATTATGGAAAATTAATTCACAGTTAAAGAGGATACCTGAGAGTGTGTCCAGAATTGGTGGGTTCTTGGTCTTGCTGACTTCAAGAATGAAGTCACGCACCCTTGCAGTGAGTGTTACAGCTCTTGAAGATGGTGTGTCCAGAATTTGTTCCTTCAGATGTTCAGATGTGTTCGCAGTTTCTTCCTTCTGGTGGGTTCATGGTCTCGCTGACTTCAGGAGAGAAGCTGCAGACCTTCGTGATGAGCGTTACAGCTCATCACCAAAAAGGCGGAATGGACCCAAAGAGTGAGCAGAAGCAAGATTTATTGTAAAGAGCAAAAGAATAACACTCCCACAGTGTGGAAGGGGACCCAAGCAGGTTGCCGCTAGCTGGCTCAGGCAGCCTGCTTTTATTCCCTTATCTGGCCCCACCCACATCCTGCTGATTGGTCCATTTTACAGAGAGCTGATTGGTCTATTTCACAGAGAGCTGATTGGTCCGTTTTGACAGAGTGCTGATTGGTGCATTTACAATCCCTGAGCTAGACACAGAGTGCTGATTGGTGCATTTACAATCCTTTAGCTAGACACAAAGTGCTAGACAGAAAAGTTTTCCAAGTCCCCACTAAGTTAGCTAGATAGAGTACTGATTGGTGAATTTACAAACCTTGAGCTAGACACAGAGTACTGATTGTTGTAACCCTGAGCTAGACACAGAGTGCTGACTGGTGCATTTACAATCCTTTAGCTAGACACAGAGTGCTAGACAGAAAAGTTCTCCAAGTCCCCACTAGGTTTACTAGATACAGAGCACCTATTAGTGCATTTACAAACCCTGAGCTAGACATGGAGTGTTGATTGGTGCATCTACAATCCTCCAGCTAGACATAAAAGTTCTCCAAGTCCCCACTAGACCCAGGAGCCCACCTGGCTTCACCTAGTGGATCCCACACCAGGGCTGCAGGTGGAGTTGCCTGTCAGTCCCTTGCCCTGTGCCCGCAGTCCTCAGCCCTTGGGCTGTCCATGGGATTGGGCCCCTGGTGCAGGGGGCTGCACTCCTCAAGGAGACTTGGGCAGTGCAGGAGTCTCCGGTGGGGACCTGGCGCACCCTCTGCAGCTGCGGCCCAAGTGCTAAGCCCCTCACTGCCTAGGCCAGTGGCATCAGCTGGCCACTCCAAGTGCGGGCTACGGAACCCACGCCCACCCGGAGCTCACGCTGGCCTACGAGCGCCATGTGCGGCCTGGGTTCCTGCCCGTGCATCTCTCTCCACACCTTCTCACAAGCAGAGGGAGCTGGCTCTGGCCTCCGCCAGCCCAGAGAGGGGCTCCCACAGTGCTGTGGCAGGCTGAAGGGCTCCTCAAGTGCCACCACAGTGGACACTGAGGCCGAGGAGGCACTGAGAGCGAGCGAGGTCCACCGGCACGTTGTTACCTCTCAAGAGGAACACTGGGGATGAAAAATATTAACACTTTAATTTGAAAAATATTTATTTATACATATGGTATAGTTACCTTCACTTCACTTTCTTTCATTTATGGACTCAGTGAACATTCATTAAGCCCTTCATAAGTTCCATGTATCTAGCTCAACCCTGATATTCAAAGATAAATAAGATAAAACATCTGTTTCTGAGGAATAGTTGCAAAGAGGAGTTTATTACTTTTCTAGAAAGGATATTTTCTTGCCAAAAATTAATAACAAACAAAAATTTCATTATTTGTTTAGAGATTTTTTTTAATTTGCAAAAATGAGCCTCTCAATCTCATATCTTTCATGAAGAGTAAGAAAGTTTTAAGTACATCAGTTCTCCTGTTGACCGTTGTTATATCACTTTATCTTTCTGTGAAGTCAATTAAAATCAAAGGAAGAATTTTTCTCCATTGATCTGATATGTACTGCTGATTCCACAGAAAGTATCTATGCTCTAAATCCTATGCTCTCGTATGGAATAATTTATACATTTATTTCAACTCCTATTCTAAATTATTGATAGATAATCTGTATGGATAGGAATAGTCTTCAATTTTAAGTGCAGCAAATGATTATTTTGTTCCAGTTTGTTGTGTTTTAAACACATATATAAATGTCTTGGTTGCATTTTAGATGAATTGGATCCATGCCCTTCGGCTAGGGAAAGTTGAAATAAAATAAGTTTGCTCTATAATGATTATATTATGTATGTGTTTGTTTTACAAGTGTTTATTGAGTAATTAATATTGCAACGTACTGCAGAAAAAATCACAGTTAAAAAATATATAATGTTCAAGCACCTCACATTTTATTGGGAGATAGCAACCAGTAAAATAAAATGATGTTACTTTAAAATACAAAGCAATAAAGGAGGTGTGGGCAGAGTGCGGTGAATGCACAAAGGAGGAATAATGAAGACTTTGTAAGGAAAAGACGACTTCATAGAGTTGTTAGCATTTAGTATTTTTAAAGATATGAAAACTTGCTATGTGGCCTATGCCGGTCTTGAACTCCTGGCCTCATGTAATCCTCTTGCCTTAGCCTTTAGAATTGTTGGGATTACAGGTGTGAGCCACTGTGCCAGCTTAGTTTTTAAATTAAAAGTAGCAATTTTCAGTGACAACGAAGTGTATGAAAAGGTGCTCAACATTACTGAGCATCAGAAAAATGCAAATTAAAACTACAATGAGATATCATCTTACCCTAGTTAAAGTGGCTTTTATCCAAAAATACAGGCAATAACAAATGCTGGTGAGAATGTGGAGAGAACAGAACCCTTGTAAACTGTTGGTGGGAATGTAAATTACTACAACCACTATGGAGAATGGTTTCCTTAAAAAATTAAAAATAGAACTACTGTGTGATCCAGCAATCCCACTGCAAGGTATATGCACAAAGAAAGGAAATCAGTATGTTGGAGAGATACTTACACTCCCATGTATATTGCAGCAGTATTCACAATAGCCAAGGATTTTAACCAATCTTACTGTCCATCAACAAAGGCATGGATAAAGAAAATGTGGCAAATATACAATATTTAGCCATAAAAAAGAATGAGATCCTTTCATTTGCAACAACATGTATGGAACTAGGAGTCATTATGGTAAGTGAACTAAGCCTGGAACAGAAAGACAAACTTCACATATTCTGTCTTTTTTTTTTTTGAGACATAGTCTCACTCTGTCGCCCAGGCTGGAGTGCAGTGGCGTGATCTCGGCTCACTGCAAGCTTGTTCTCCTGGGTTCACACCATTCTCCTGCCTCAGCCTCCTGAGTAGCTGGGACTACAGGCTCCCACCACCACGTCTGGCTAATTTTTTGTATGTTTAGTAGAGATGGGGTTTCATCGTGTTAGCCAGGATGGTCTTGATCTCCTGACCTTGTGATCTGCCCGCCTTGGCCTCCCAAAGTGCTAGGATTACAGGCATGAGCCACCATGCCCAGCCCACATGTTCTCATTTGTTTGTGGGAGCTAAAAAATTAAAACAATTGAGCTCATGGATATAGATAGTAGAATGATGATTATCAGAAGCTGAGATGGGTAGGTGGGGGGAACTGGTGGGGCAAAGTGGGGATGATTAATGGATGCAAAAATAGAATGAATAATATGTAGTATTTGATAGCACAACAGGGTGTCTACAGTCAACAATAATTCATTCTATATTTAAAAATAACTAAAATAGTAAAATTGGATTGTTTGTAACTCAAAGATAATTGCTTGAGGTGGTGGATACCCCATTCGCCCTTATGTGATTGTTGTGTATCACATACCTGTATCAAAATATCTCATGTACCCCATAAATACATACACCCACTATACACCCATGAAACTTTTTAATAAAAAGTAGAAATTTTCCTACAAAAGAAAGAAAAGGAAAGACATTTTAAATAGAGGGACTGGAATATGACCAAAGCTTGTTATATGGCTGGGAAAAGTGTACTATGAGATTGAAGAGGCATGTCAAAAACTGATTGTGAAAACTCATATGTAGCATGATAATGCATTTTGGACAGAGTAAAAAGAAATCAAAGAAGGACGATATGTAGGAAATTAACCAGATCATATTTATATTTAGAAAGATCTTCTGACGGTTGGGTCACAGTGTTGTTACCATAGTAAGAGATAGTAGAGATCTGAGTCAAGGCAATGAAAGTGAAAAGGAAAGAATAAGAAATTTTGAGATAGGACCTAAAGGTTGATTGAGTGTGATGGTTGTGGAAAGGTAAGAATAGAAGAAAACTAATGAATTTCTACTTTGGGCAAAGGTGATAACATTAACCCACATTTGTAAATGCAGAAATGAGAAGAAGGAACAGAATTTTTTTTCTTCGTGTCTTCATTAATTGGTTTTGAATGGGGGGGGTGGATTGAATAAAATTGATGTTGGTGAAGTGTATGAGATAACTAGAGTGATCATGGAAATTAAAAGTGAAGCAACAAAGTGTGGAAAACTGATGGTGAGAGTTTAAGATATGTGCAGAGAAATAGGAATCAAGAAGGAACTGAAACATGAATATTTGTGGAAGTAGGAAAAAGAAGACTATAATAGTATTCTAGGAGCCGAAAAAAGGAGAAAGTTTTAAAGATAACAGGAAGATGTAGTAGCAGATGTTGAATAATGTGAAGTCTGAAAATACATCATTGTAGTTTTTAGTCAAGTGATAATTGGGGATATTTGTGGGGAAATTTCAGTGAACTGGAGGAAATGAAAGATAAAATAGGATGGGGCATAAATGGAATTGAGAAGGTAGACACACTGAAGGAGCCTACCTCTTCAAGAGGGGTTTTAGTAAATAAAAAAGAAAGAAGGAAGTAAATTGAAGGAGATATTGGGGCATGGGTAGAGTTTGTTTTTTTCCCTCATATAGTGGAAAGTTTAGTTTGTTTCTGGGCACAGAAAAAGGATCATGAAAGAATTCAAAATCAAATCAATCTGTTGGCTTATCAGAGTTAGAAAGAAGAGCTCAACATCTTCTAAAAATTGCTTTTTACAGCTATCTTCTAGTATTCAAAAGGAAAATAATACATAAACCTATTCAGCATGTTAATATTTTCAGCAGTGTGGGTAAATATTCTGCTGTGCTCAGATTTGGAATAGTAAGCAGATGTTCATCAGGAAGAAAATATAAGCCCATTCATTGGTCTGGACTACAAGAGAAGGACCAGAGGAGCCTGGAAACTATGGAAACTGAGGTGTGACCGAACTTACTTCACAGGGACAAATAACTTCACTGTGGGGTGAGGAAGGATGTAGAGACTAGAACTGCAAAGCAAAACTGACCAGAATAAACTGGTTTACACACGTATTTATAAAACAGTAGACTACTCTTTAATGTGATTGACATCTAAAGATACAAGATACAAGTGTATTTTAATCAATAGCGCAGGATATCTGCCCTTTTAATAGATAGTTGAATCTTCAATTACCTGTTACTCAGCTCTTGTTGAAAGTGGGTTTGATACACTAGATATTTGAGAGAGAGAGCGTTAAGACAGGGCTTTCAACTGATGGTGATTTTGCCTGATAAGGGAAATTTGGCAATGTCTGGAGACAGTTTCAGTTGTCACACCTTGAGTAGGAGGCTGCTCTGGTATCAAGTTGGTAGAGGATAGGGATACTGCTAAATATACACAGGACAGCCTCTTTCACCCTGCTCCAAACAATGAATTATTAGGCCCAGAATGTCAATAGTGCTGAAATTGCTCACAGGTATTGTTCTTCTAGGTTCTCTAACTTTTTTTCTTGTATCAAGTTAGATTATGATAAAGTACTTACTCTAAGTAAGCTTAGCCATTAATGAGTTTTTTAAAATTAGTATACTTTTTTTAGGTTTACAGAAAAACTGAGTGGAAAGTACAGAGATTTCCCATATCTCTCCTCAATTCCCTCTATTTCTCACCCCCAACTAATTTCCCCTATGTTCAGCATTTGGCATTACTGTGGTCTATTTATTACAATTGATGAACCACAAACAATACACTATTATTAACTAAAGTCCACAGTTTACATTATAGTTCAATCTTTGTGTTGTACATTGTATTGGTTTTGACAAATGTATAATGACTTGTGTTCACGATTACAGTATCATACACAATAGTTTCACTGGCTTAAAAATCCCCTGTGCTCCACCTATTTATTCCTCCTCACTCCCACTTCCTTCGTGAAACCCTGATCTTTTTATTGTTTCCATAGTTTTGCTTTTCCCAGAAACTATAAACTAGCTTTTTAAGATGGGCTTTCTTTGCTTTATACTATACATGTAAGGTTCCTTGGTGTGTTTTTGTGGCTTGATAGCTAATTTATTTTTACTGATAAACGATATTCCTTCATATGAATGCACTACAGTTTATTCATTCACATAGATGTGTTGAAGGACATTTTGGTTGCTTCTAATTCTTGGCAATCATAAATAAAGCTGTTACAAACATTTGTGTTCATGCTCTTGTGTGGAAGTTCTCAGCTGATTTGGGTAAATATCAAAGGACATGATTGCTGGATCATACGATAACAGTATGTTTAGTTTTGTAAGAAATTACCAAACTGTTTTCCAAAGTGGCCATACCATTTTGCATTCCCACCAGCAATGAATGACAGTTCCTTTTGCTTTCCATCTTCATCAGCATTCGGCAGTATCAATGTTTTGAATTTTAGCCATTCTAACAGATGTGTAGTGGTATCACATTATTGTTTTAATTTGCAGTCTCCTGGTGTCATATGATGTTGAATATCTTTTCAAATGCTTATTTCCTATCTTTTACTATCCTATCCTATCCTATCCTATCCTATCCTATCCTATTCTATCCTATCCTATCCTATCCTATCCTATCCAACTTATTTCCTATATCTTCTTTGGTGAGGTGTCTATTCAGCTTTTTTGCCTATTTTAAAAACTGGGTTGTTCATTTCCTTATTGTTCAGTTTTAAGAGTTCTTTGTGTATTTAGATCTTACTTTTTTTTTTTTAATTAGTTTGTGTCTTGGAAATATTTTCTCTTCAGCGTGTGGCTTGTTTTTTCATTCTTTTAACAGAAGCTTGTAATTTTAATGAAGTCAAACTTTTTTTTTCTTTCATGGGCAGAGTAGAAGTTTGTAATTTTTTTCTTTCATGGGTAGAGCAGAAGTTTGTAATTTTAATGGAGTCAACATTTTTTTCTTTCATGAGTTGTGTTTTTGGTTTTTACCTAAGAAGTCACTGCCAAACCTGAGGTTTTTTAATCTAGTGGATTTTGTTGTCTTTTGTCAAGCCAATACATAGAATTAGCATTTGAAGTATGTTTCTTCAACTTCTGCAAACCAGGTGTTGAAACAATGTCTTAATATTTTATTCATTTTTAAAACTAAGAAATCACCCGGTAGATTCCTCTTATAATTTAATTCTGGGGAAATATTTGCTTCTCAGGTGTCTGTTTAGGCTTTCCTTTATTTATTAATGTCATTTAGGTTACCTATTACTGAGAAATTCTAAATCTATAACTTTTTGTTTTGACTTCCCAATGACAGTAATTATTTCATTCTTATTTTCATATACAACCTTTTCTTCATTTCTCTATATTTACTCTTGGCTTCTTTTTTTTTTCCATTGTTTTAATGTAGCGATCTATAAGAAATGTTTTCAAGTTATTTAAATTATTTCTGGAAGAATGGGAGCATAATATTACTTATACATAAATAGAATAGTATTAATAGCATAGCATCCCAAAATATAAAACTTACTATTTTTTTCTAACTATATGATGCCCTGGAAAGGACTGCATAAATCAGTTTAATTGTTTTGACCAGAATACCAAATTTTAGGTCAGAAAAAATGGTTGAACAATAGATTTTAAAACAGCGTAACTCTATTTTAATCAATAGCTTATTGCAGCTGTCTGACTGGAGACCTAGGTCATATTTGCCTGTCAGAATGTGTGATAGATGAGTGCTGTTGTGATGGATCTGAAGCCGGGAAATCCTAACCTGTGATGAAGGGATTTGAGACTCCTTTTGAGGACTCACTAAAGGAAGCAATTTATGTTATTCATCTGTTGTATGTGCTCCAAATAGAAAGTATTCTCTAAGAGCTTCAAAATATGTATGTTTTTGGTTAATATTTGGGCATATATATTTATTTCTTTCCCTTGCTCAGACAGCTCTGAATGGGGAAGATAGTGTTAGACAGAAAATAAGTGAGGAATTTTAACTAATATCCTAAGTTCTACAATAGGGCTAAGCAAGGATGCTAGCACACCTTTTGCTAGAAGCTTGAGATGTAAGAAAAGATCTATGAAAAGATCTAATCCCTATACAGAACTAACAATCTGTGGAGGAGATGGAAAATTATAATAAAATGTGAAGATCACTATTATGTAAGAAAGAGAAGAGGAAATGCTGAAAACCATAAAATAAAAGAGTACATGTGACTTCATAACAATGGGCTGAAAAGGAAGCATCAAGGCTTTAGGTTAAAGGCAAAAGAAAATTTCCTGAGAGTGAAAGCTGTTAACATTTCATGTGCATGGAGGGAGTTTGTTAAAGCATCCTGGCTGTAAAGTCTTCTAAAATCAGACGGATTGTCACATGTCTGAGAGGATAAGTGTGGACCTGCCTGCAAGCTGAGGGATGAATTGCATGACCTCTTAAGAGCCCTGCAGGGCCAAGAGTCTCTGATTCTATTAGAGAATTTAAAAGTGGAAGATTCATCTTGTGTATTAGAAGTTACATTAAAAATGTTAAATCTGTCACCAAGCGATAATCAGGGAAATATTTCATGCTCTGTGAGGCAAGAGCAACCTTGAGGCTCTTTGTGAGCCTGAAGACATGGAATGATAGCTTACTCAAGAGTCGGATGCACAGCTCCGGGGTCGTTCAGACTAGTTAGAGAGATAATAGTTTCTGCCTTGGAAGCTGAAAATTTGACATTCAAATGGCAATTTGCTATTTGTGCTGTTCTGGGTCATTCATCAACATCAGTGGCATTTATATTTCTGCATAATAGGCTTGCATGATATGGTATCACTGTGTCTTCCATGTTGATAGTTTTGTTTGGATCGTAGCTCGTGAGTTCCACATTGTCTTTTGATCTGGAGGCTAACTTAACAATGTACTGGATATGTGGCCTTTCACTTGTTTAGGTGTTTTTGCCCTGGAAAGTATGAATACTCAAATAGCAAAAAAGGTGTTAAAGTACTTTCATATTATGTCATCCCATTATGGGATACAGGCAACATTGGATAGGCAGGATATTTACCAGGGGCAAGGCAGGAACTCGGCCAGTCAATAAAGGCCTCTCAGGAACTCCATTCAAAGAACCAGAAGTTATAATCTGAAGAATGAGTAGGACTGGAACGTCGTGGCCACTACAGGCTCACATAGGTAGGTTTATTTTGAGGAAACCAGTCAAGGCAGGAGAGGTTGTAGGCAGGTAGTAGAGTAGTTGTCTGGAGAGTTCAGGCACAGGAAGGTAGCTGTCAGGAGTTAAGTCACAGAACAGCAAACTTTGAGGCAGGAACAAGGGCCACTTTCTCTCTCCTTGGCTGAGGCAACCCAGAGTTTAAACTTAGCAATAGAAAGATGGAGGCCAGAGCCTACAGGTGATTGAGGGAATATATGCTCTCAGGGTCAGGCTGTGATAATGAGAGACCACTGGGATCAGCAAACTTGGGCAAAAAGCCAGCTGTGTTGTTTGCTACTATGTGACCTCAGCCAAATAAATTGACCTCTTAGGCTTACAGTTTTCACATCTGCGAAGTAGGGAGAATACAACTCGCTTCATTTGGTTGCTGTGATAAAACAAAAGTATAGTGCATATCATATTCTAAGTGCCCAATGAGTGGTAACTGTACATATACACACAGACACATACACGCACATTTAATAACGTAGTACATCAGTAAAAGCATAAAATGTAAAGTCAATGAGTCATAGTTTGAGACCAATATATGGCATATCTTGTCCTGGCAGATTACTTTAGAATCTGAATTTCAGCTCTGTTTTATGTTAGAATGAGATAATGATTTAAATTGCAGAGTTGGCATAAGGATTAGGCCATAAGAGTAAAGGGACTGGTGTAGTGCCTGATAAGTAATAGGTGCTCAATAAAAGACACTGTTGCTTCTGGTGTTATTGTTATTATTGTTTAGTGACCATGAGAGGAACTGTTAGACTCTGTCCATTGGAATCACGCGGTTGACTGAGTGCCAGAGTTATCATTTTTGAATATGCAGTGTTGTAGCAAAGCAATGCTAAACTGCAGGCCTGATGAATTTGGTCAGAAAGAGTTTGTCCTGTGAGGCCACAGAAGCTTTATCTGTGTTATCACCACTTAGGAAAAGCAGGACACTTATGCCCAAAGTGGCTTTATAGCAAAGTCCCCTCAGAGCATGCAGCTATGGCAAATTGCACTGGTCTTTCTAGGCTTCTTCTAAGAGTTTTAATTAAAATGTTTTTTCTGGTGACATATATATATTTTCTAGTGGCATATACATATATATATATATTTATATATATGTAGCATGCTTGATAAAAAGTATAAAGAAATAATACATAATCTCCAGTCATCCCACACCAACAAAAAATTATCACCATTTAGATGCATGTATCCTCACCATTTTTTGAATCATATATACCAGAAATATGATAAAGTTCTATATTTTACATGATTTTCAACTTCTAATACATCATGAATATTTTCCATGTTAATAAATAATCTTTTATAATTTGTAATAATTGTACAATATTTCATTGTATGCTTATAATAGAATTTACTTAAATTCTTCATGGTTGGAATATTAGTATTTTCTAATTTTCACTTGTATCCTTTTTACAAATCTCTCGTTAGTACTGTAAAATACAGAATTATTCTGAAGTGAAATTCTATTTAATCATGTGCAGATAATCACTAGTAAAATATTTTTACCCTCTTTATTCACACACACGCACACTCACACACTGAAAAATATTGCGAGAAACGAACTTAGAAAAGCTCTGTAAGCAGAATGCCATTTGTTTGGTGCTCCCTGAATTCCATGCTGGGTGAGCAAGATTCCCTTGGATCACCTTGCACTGCAGAAATCAGAACACATCACAATGTTACAATTTGATGAATACAGCACATTCAAATTCTAAAAATGTAGATTCGTTCCGGCACAGTTTTTTTATTATTGTTCTCCAGTTGGAATAGACTGCATGTTAGACCTCACCTGCTGAAAAACAACAGACTCAGAAGTTGTGATTAGGGGCAGGCCATCCCCTGACTTATTCATGGTTGCCTTTGGCCAAAGAATCAGAGGTTTCCCCTACAAAGATTAGATACCCAGAATCCCTGTTTTTTAGAACCTTCTTTATCAGTTTTTATTGCTGCTGTCACAAATTACCATAAGCCTAGTGTCTAAAAATGATCCGTATTTATTATCTTACATTTCTGGAGGTCAGAAAACCAAAATCTGTCTCACTAGGCTAAAGCCAAGGTGTCAACCTGGCTGGTTCTTTCTGGGGGCCCTGGGGAGAATCCATTTTTCACCTTTGCTGCTTCTAGAGGTGGCCTGAATTCTTGGTTGTAGCCCTTTCTGCATTTTCAAAGACAGCAGCATGGCATCATCACATCTCCTTCCTCTGACACTCCTCTTTCCTTCTTACAAGGACCCTTATGGTTACACTGAGCCTACCTGAATAATCCAGGCTACTCACAAGAGCCTATCCTTAGCCATATTGGCACTGTTTCTTAACATATTCCCAGGTTCTGGGGATTTGAACCTGGACATCATTGAGGGGCCAGTACTCTGCCTAGCACCCCTCTTCTCCTTGGCACCCATTTTGTGACCACATGCTCAATAGACATTTACATTTTTCCAGCAAGGTGAGAACATCTTTAATTAAAGAACAAATAGAAATTATGTCATTAAAGCACAATTTAAACTGAGAGTCATTTTACCGTCTGTGATACTTCTTAAGTAAAACAGAACATGTTCTCATAGCTCTCCTGTCCTCTTAGGAATGGAGGTGCTTTCTGTCTGAGCCTGAAGTATATCCTTTGACTGTAGGCCAAAGTGATTTTTTTGCATGCAAATGAACCGCAACGCAGTAGCTTCTTTGTCATCTAAACATAGTAATTTCCAATCTTTGGGCTCCTCCCCTCTCACAGCTCCTGTGTTTGTGGACACTCAGATATCAACATCTCCTCTGCTTTAAGCTGCTGCTTCTTTTAAAACTCTGTCAACGTTCTGTGGCACACCAGCTATATTAAGTAACTGATTTCTTCTTGTTTCTTAATCTGAAATTGTCTCTAAAATCTTCTAGCATACCCAAAATGACCATAACTTTTCTACATTGCTGAGGATTTTGCTATCTGAGGTTTATTCATAGATTTATACATGGTTTTTGGTGAGAGCATTTCCAAGAAGTCTCCCAAATGCTGTAATGGCCACTATTGACAGAACACCTGCTCCGGGACAAGCAGTTTACATGTCTGTTAGGTGATGGAATTCTCGTCATCTCGTTGCAGGGGCAATAGCATTTTATAATGATATCATTTTATGAATAAGTCAACCGAGGCCCAGAGAGATTAACATGAGCTTGAAAGTCTTGAAGGTCACACAGACTATGTCAGGGGTGGGCTCGCTATGATTCTGAACTCCATGCTTTTTTCACTAAACCACAACTCTTCTGTTGTCCACACAGATGTTCGTCCCCTCCAAATCCTCCTTTTACTTCTAGGCTGTACCACATTTTGGCCCTTTGATCTCAAATGTGCATGTTATCTGTTCACTTTTCATTCTGTGTTAAACTGTAGGTCTGTGGTGGTCAGGAGCCTGTTGTATGCTTCTTTTGTACAGACTGTACTGGATGCTATACTAGAAAGACTATGTATTCCATAAACACTGAGTGGTTATTAAAACTGCAACTTCTGACAAAACTCCAACACTCTAGTAAATAAGCATTTTCCTGCTGTTGTGTATACTGTGGAGATATTTCAACATACATTAAAACTTGCAGGAGAAATTTATGCCAGCCCCCTCTTCCCTTTATGTGTTGACTGTACAGCCAAACCACACAGAGTAAACATTATCTTACTCAACCTTCACTTGGCTGCTGTGAGTGAGCAGATGTAGAAATTCGTTGTGAACTGTCAGTGCTCTCATAGCACACTCCATAAATGCTAGTGCTCAAGATAATAACAATGTCTTCTTATTAAAGAAGTTTGGGGAGAGTTAATTTTAAGAAACAACACAGAAGTGCAAAAAGGCCGCATTACAAATAAGAGGATCTTGGATAAGTCTCTCTCATTTCCCAAGAGATTTAAGGCGAGGCCTTTAGTCTTTCTAATTTCAGAGTGCTCATTTATAAAACAGATATTCTCTCTTTATTAAGGAGGTAAAAATAAGTAAGAATACCTGAAACTACATATAGGCTGCTTAGTAGAAAAGTGTTATAAATTTCAAAGTCTTATTATCATTATTAAAGTGATACTCAAAACTGCCATAATATGAGGAAAGTGTTAAACTTGATCTTATTTCTGGGAATGCTGCATTAAATCTTCCTAGAATTTGCAGGGAGTAGTTTAGGGAAGCTGATGGATAAGATGTAAAAGAAATGAACTGGATCCTCAGCCCAGACCCCCATCAACCCCGTGAGGTGTCTGCACCACAAATAGAGCTGTCACTAACAGGGTCCCACCATTAAATCTTTACAGCCTACAAATTTATAGCTCTGTCAGTGAGGTGCAGGCTTAGCCACATACACCAACTGAATATGGAAGGAAAATAATTGGTACTGTTGTCAGTCGTTGGCAGAAAATGTGAACGTGGCAAACAATTCTTTCTTAGGGTGACTAGGAAAGGCCTGCAGACTTGCTTCTATCTGCTGGTTTACTGTCAAATTGAAAATTCTAGCATAAAGTATCTTATATGAATGCGCAATGGTCATTTCAGAGCTTGAGTCTAGGTTTGTTGGCTTTAAAATCTACATCCGATTTTATAGTTCTTTTTGCAATTTTGAGCTGAATATTTGAGAAATCTAGTAAAATGATGCAAATATGTGCTTCCTGGTTTCTTCCATGACTTACATTGTTCCTATGCTTACACATACATGCGAATTTAACAGTTTCAGTGAAAACAAACATGTAAACAGATATTCCTGGGTTGTCAGCTTGCCAGGTAGAGTTTTAAAATCCCTTGGGTTCCGGTTATAAAGAAAAGTTTTAAAATCCTTTGGGTTCTGGTTATGAAGAAATTGTGCACTTGAAATTTTGGGATCTTACCTTTGATTGTTTCTATTCTAAGATTAGGCAAACTCCCAGCAGTCTCAGCAAATTGATCCTTATCAGAGTAATTGACAGACATTTTTAAGATTTGTTTTCTCTTTATAATTTTCAAATTGCTTAAGTTTATTAGTGGTAGCAGGTTGGATAAACTGGGTACATGAGATTTCTTATTAGGAAAAGTATTAGGTAGGGTTTGATGAAAGAGGCAAAACCACTCTGAGTGATATAGAAAAGAATTTATCATAGGGAGTAGACATTAAGCAATTGTGTGAGTAGGTTAAAACTTTCATGAAAGGAAGGCTATTGTCTCTGCATGTGATGTGGCCTAAAGTGGCTGTGGGCCTGCAGGGCTGGTGGTCACACTCAGCTTAGTGATTGTGAAGATTAGGAGGGCAAGGACATGCTGGAAGCCCATGAGGAGGGTAAGGACGGACTTGAACCTTAGTGATGCAGGTGACCACTAAGAAAAGTTGGCATCCTTCACCAGATACATAGAACCTGGAGAAGTGGATGAGATCTGGCAGGAGCTGGAGGGGCTGCCCCATACCATCAGGGCGAGCTATCAGATCATAACAATGTGATTGTGTTGCAGTGGGACCTCACACCCTCCACAAACTGCAGAACATAATGGCTATTGCTCCCCTCCTCACATTTCTCTTGTTACCAAGCTACGACACAAGGAGTGAGATTCTAGGTAATATAGCTCCAGCTTATCTCAGTTGACACAGTCAAAACCACCACAGGGAATTTCCAAGATATCATGGACTGATGACTAAGATCATCAAATAGTCAGAATGAGTTACATGCTAGACACCATATTAGGTCTCTCAGAGACAGCAGTGAACAAACAGACCTGTCCTCTGCCATTAGGGAACTGACAATCTTGTGGAGGAGACAGATAATGCACAAACCATAAGCAAAAACACCAAATGGTTATGTGCACCAAGGGAACTAAAAGAGTGCTGTGATAGAGAATAATAGAGGGGTGGTTATTCTGGAGAACAAATTAAGTGGGGCCAAGAGTCAAAATTTGGGGAACAGAAAGGAGGCTATTGCTGGGACTATGTCAGAAAAGGTGGTGACTTGGATTAAATCAGTGTCATTGAAAATAGGATGAAGTGGAAAGCTCTGTGTATATTTCAGAAGAAGAAACAACAGCATTTTCTATTGGACGCGGAAGGCAAGGGGAATAAAAATTCAAGGACGATCTCCAGGTCTTTGGCCTGAGGTTATTATGTGGGAAGTTCAGAAGAAGATTGGTTTGGAGAAGGTGGAATTAAGCATTAAGTTTTGTACATGATAGTTTAAAGACATTTAAGTGGAAATGTGATATATGATTATCTACAAATTCTGAAGCTCAGAGATAAAAATTTGGGAGTTAACCTTATAGAGGTAGCACTTAAGGCCCTGATAGTAAATAGGATTGTGTAGGAAGGCAGATATAGAAAAACAGATGATCTTGCCTAGAGCTCCAAGTAACGCTACAATTTAGAGAATTAACAAACAAGGAGGATCCAGTGTGAAAAAAAAAAAAAAAGAGGATTAGTGAAGCAGAAAGAAAATAAGTCGAGTGTAGTGTTCTAAAAGAAAAAAAAAAAAAACAAGGTGAGTTAGACCAGAGGTAAGTTTCCAGCCATTTTGAATTGAAGAATCTTTTACACTCCCAGACATTACGGAAATACTAAGAAGCCTTTGTTTATATGGGCTATATCTAATCAACATGTATCATATGAGAAATTAAAAGTGATAAAATTTTAAAATATGTATTCTTAGTTTAAAAATAGCAAAAATTTTATAACAACATAAAGACATACTTTTATAAAAATAACTTTATTCATCAACACAAAAATATTGAAAATAGTGACATTGTTTTATATTTTTGCAATCTCCTTAATTTCTTACTTAATAGAAGACGTCCAAATTCTCATGTCTTTCTGCATTCAATCTGGTGTGCTCCCTCGTTTTTGGTTGAAGCATAAGAAGAAAATATGGCAAGCCTCTTTAAAAACAAGGTTAGAAAAGAGAGTAATATTTCTGTAGCCTTTTAAAATAATTGTGGATATTCTTTTATACTGTATCCAAACTTGATAAGAGATAATTTCTTAACGATTAATTGCAATATGGTATCTAAACCTGAAACCATAGCCATAAACTTTTAATACACAAATACTAAAAATAGACTTTATTTCATGAACCCATAGAAAGGTTGTGAGTACCCCAGGAACTCCTGGACCACATTTTGAGATTAGCTGCTTAGACAGTGATAGAAAAATATTCACTGGATTTGGCAACTTGGTGGCTATTTGGTGATTTTGGTAAAAGCAGTATTAATGAAATGATAAAGACAAAATAAAGACTGGAATGAATGAAATGAGGTAAGGAAGTATAGATTTCATTAGAGATTATTGTCCAGAGATATCTATTTGTTAAAAGAAACAAAATATTAGGACATTAGCTCAAAAAGAGGTGTGACTAAAAATATTTGCTTTGCTGTGTTTTGTTTTTAAAATACAACCATGTATTTGCATGTTGATGGAAATGTTTGAGAAGACTGGAAGAGATAGCTGGTGTAGGAGAAAGAGATAATTCCAGAGACAAAGCCCTTATGAAGACATGAGGGGATCATATTTCATAACATGGATTTGCCTTTAATAAAAGGACCTAAGAAGAAGAGAGTGGGTTCAAACACAGGTAGCCTTGTGGTTGTGATTTTAGATGGCTTTTATTTTCTCAGTGAAGTATGAAGTGATAGTACCAGTAGAAATTTGGGCTAAGAGGAAAGGGGTTTGGAGATTTAAGAAAATATACAAAGTATGAAATGTTTTTCTTGAAGGAAGAACATGAGCTTATGAGAGAAACAATAAGATTGCTTGGTTATCTGGACAGGGAAGGATTGCGACCATAAGTTTGACGTGAAATCAAACTACTTGCTTGTGTGATTTTTGTCCAGTGGTGTTCAGCTATTTGGGTGCTGGCATACATAATGGGGTATTTGAAGATGGTGGAAAAACAGTGGAAGGAAAGTAACCTGAAGATATTTACAAATGGTTAATTATGATGATCTGTAATATAATCTAAACTGACCAATGAGGGAATTGAAGCTAGGAGGAGGTTGATAGAAAGTGATAAAAGAAGGAAGTCAGTGGATCAAATGTCACAATTGGAGGAGAGCCCTAGAAAAAGAATAGGAGAAACAGCAATGGTCAAAGACTAGGTTGTCTAAAATTTAAATTTAATTGATGTTGCAATTATTGATGGTGATGAGTTCTAAGGTATGATCATGAAAACTGTTCAGGAAGAAACTCCATAAAGAAACTGAGAATCCAATATATTTTATATAATCTATGTAGTTCAATGACGATGATAGTATTGGATGAGAAAGAAGACTGTGTGCCACGTTTTGGAACCAATGAAGGATTAAGCAAGATTGTGCTGAGACACCAGTCAAGAAGGAAATATTCAGAAACTAATGCAGAAAGCCAAGGAACTCAGCAGGTGAAGAACCAGGGACGGTTGACTAGAGATAAGAATTGGACAGCTTGTTTAGATGGGAGAAAAAGGGAAGCTATTGAGAACAGCTTGGCAGAGGTGACTCAGATAATCACAGTAGAGCTAGTTGGAGCCAACAAAAATAGCTGGTTTCATTGTAATGGTATCACCGGGAATTTCTAAATGAAAGTTATCCCTATAGACGAATCAACCTAATTTGTTCCCATCAGCTGGAACTTACCAACTAGATTTGCTTGTCTTC
Source organism: Papio anubis (assembly GCF_008728515.1). NCBI lineage: Eukaryota > Metazoa > Chordata > Mammalia > Primates > Cercopithecidae > Papio > Papio anubis. The sequence goes on from NC_044981.1 coordinate 147,325,231, forward strand.
CATGTCTTACTATTTGAAGCTTAATGCCTTAAATTAGTAATAAAGACAAAGAAAACAAATTCAGCTGGCAAATCACTTCACATTTCTGGTTTCCAATTTCCAAATCTTAAAAGGGTTAAAATAGATGATTTGAAGCTTTCAGTCAACTATTAAGTCATTGGAATTTAAGGAAAAAGCACTGGGAAAACATAGGGTGGAAGATCAAATTTAGAAAAAAATAGCTCAAAAACCATTTATCCTGCTTATGTATCACATTATAAAGATGTTTATAAATCGATAATATGCATGACTAGCAAGCTTACGCTGACATTTTGAATGTGCCACTGAGAATGGTTCAGTGCTTATGGAAATGTGTTAATAGCTATTAAAAACCCTAAAATTACTCACTATCTGGGACTCTGTTCTGGAAATTTATACCAAGAAAATAATTTTAAATATGGACAATGCATTATTCAGCACTGTGTTAGGATATATAGTGTACTATTTTGAAAAAATTAGAAACAGACTCAGTTAATTTCTGATGGAAACTATGGTAACCCTAGTAAACAGAAAGCAATGTCTGCAAACAATATTGTTTATTATAGTATTGCTCACGAAAATAAGACTGTTACAGAAAATATTTGAGATAGTAAATTGAAAAGGCAAGATGAAAAATTAGGCAATAAGATTTCAACCACATATAAAGCAAGACCAATGTATGCATAGAAAACAAAAGACCAAAAAACCCCTCAGAATATCCAGGGTGCTTATATTTGTTAAGGGAAGCTACAGATTATCTTTCTACTTTTCTGCACTTCTAAATTTTCTTTAATGAGATGATGGCTGTAAAAGCAAATATTAATTGGTATTTAAAACAAAAGAAAATGGAAGCTCTTTTAAAAAACCGTGTGTCTGTTCTGCAGTCAGAAGCCGAAGGTCTTCTAGGTAGGAAAAGTCCTTTATTCTTTGCCAGGGATTTAAGGTGACTCACTCTAGTTGACAGGTGGCAATTACATATTATTTCTCTTTGAGGGTTCAGATAAATACTCCTCCTTCCATTTAAAAGCAATTCATTGCAAACTCAATACGTCCTGTTTAATTGAGCAGGTATAATTAATAAAAAGCAGAGGGGACTTCGGAAATTGGAATGTGTGCTCCATTTAAAGACCTTCGAACAGATTTCCTTTTTTTTTTCCCCAAAACACAACAGAGTTCACATAAAATAAATCTGACATGCAAGCGGCTTTTGACTTGCCAGTTTGCAGTCATAGATCTAGAATTCCCGATTTCTGTTGTTGGCTATTTAAATGGTTCCAGGATCTTTTATCGAAGATGAAAACTCTGATAAGCCAACACAGTCAGCCCATGTATATGCAGGAAGGTTATTCAAATATTTCTATTCTTCTTTTGGATTGGAAGAAAAAAGTTAAACCCATATTTTATTGAGTTCCATGTTATGTCTCTCCATTGGAATTCAGATTGGGACCAAATAGAAAGGGCTAGCAACAGGATTATGATTCAAAATTGTGCTTTTCTTCAAGGAACCCAGGTTTTATGCTTGGGGAGTTAAATTTGCTTTATTATTTGGAGTCAAACGCTGCTCTGTGCCCCTGGGGTGGATAATTATTCTTTTAGAGAGAATTAGTCTTCTGATGACACATTAAGAGGTTCTTTTAGAAAAAAATACATTTTAAACATTGGACTAAGTCCCAGGATATTTGAAATTAGTGTAAGTAATGGTTGGAATGTCCCCAAATGATGGCTGTAAATGACACCCAGGGTGACAGACTCAATGGAGGCAGAGACTTAATGGGCACAGAGACTGATACCCTCTAGAAGCAGAATACCATGCTGAAGGATTAAACGACCAGTGTCTAACTGGCTGGATGCTACCATTTGAGATTTATTTTGGCTATTCTAAGATGATTTCCTCAACATCAACATTGGCATTTCAAAAAGTGCTTCCAGGGGATTGACTTACAATGATATTACACTCTGATTGACCAAAACATTTTAGATTAATGCTGGTTAGAAATACACTTACTTTATATTATTCCGTGTGTGTGTGTGTGTGTGTGTGTGTGTACATGTGTGTGTGTGTACTTTCTTCCCTGAGGGGTAGATGCTGTGATACTAAGTAAGCATTATTGCTAGATCTATGAACATGAGTTCTATATTAATGGAATCCTTGATAGGTTGCGAGAATGCTTGTGAGGAATGTAGATTAGAAAAGTCCTAAACTGTTCTTATGTTGAGGGGTGTTTTACAAACATTAGGAAGTGTTGTATTATTATATATATATATTTTTTAGCTTTTCATATGAAGTGCCATGTATTAACATGTGAGCTAGCAACTGATGACTGGGTAAAACCATGATAAATATATTCTGCTAAAAATATGATGTTAAAATGGGACCCCAAAGGAAGCAATAATTCATACAATCATTGTATAATCCCATTTATTCTTAGGTTTGCTGAAAAACTATCCTCTGTTCCTCAGAATAACTCCTTCCTTCCCATTTACTCATTGTGAATATTCATTCCCCAAGGCTTTAGCCATCATTCTGCTCTATTTCCTTCTCTGTCTATCTGCTCAGCTAATGCTGCTAACTTTCCATTACAAAAGGGTAAATAGTCATAACCTAATGTTTTGAGACTCTGGTGCCATACCTAAGGGAAAAATGGAGAGGTGATGGATTTTCTGTGAAAGTCATAACTTTTGTGCACTTGCTTATATTCTCTGAAAGATTTTTTTCTCTAATATGCATATAGTTCAAACAAATGCATAAATATATATTTATGAATTCCAAATGGATCTAAGGGTATGTATTAGGATATAGGGAAGGGACCTGAGAGATTGTTGATTCTAGATTTAGTTGAATCTCTTATGCTAGTCTTATAAATTTTTTGTAATAGTTCTCCATTTGTATTTATTTTATAGTATAATTTGGCTCAATAAATAATATTTACATCCAGCGAAAATTTAAATGGCCTTAGAGAGTCATATTTTCTACCTCTTCATGTCTTGGTGCTATATTGAGAATATTGTGAGTTTTAAGAAATGAAGGTGTAATTAATAAATCAATACTTCCTGAACACTTCACTAGGTTCTAACTGGGAGGAGTAAAAGGGAGAAAGACAGGAAAGAATGGCAATGATATCTGAGGTATCCTTTGAGTAATTCAAAGCTAAAAACTTACAGGTACAAAGTTGCATCTATGAATGCAGATGAATGTAAAATTGAGGGACCAGTGAGATCTTTTGGAGACGAAAATTTGATCATGTCATTCCCTTTGTAAAAATCACAGCAATATGTTCCCGTAAGTGATCAGGAATATCCCAATTTTTTATTTGACTTATAAGGTCCTTCATAATCAGCTATTTCCTTATGTATGCAGTCTAATTGTGTCATCCAATTCTTAATTTGCTCTAAGGTGAGTAAATTAAAAGCCATAGGAGAAATGAAAGTTATTGGCTCAACAGATCACAGAAGGCGTCCTCTTAGGTAGTATTTATTTATAACCTATTTCCTTTCCCCTCCCCTCCCCTCCCCTCCCCTCCCCTCCCCTGCCTTCCCTTCCCTTCCCTTCCCTTCCCTTCCCTTCCCTTCACAGGGTCTTGCTCTGTCACCTAGGGTGCAGTGCAGTGCTGTGATCATAACTCACGGGAGCCCTGACCTGCTGAGTTCAAGCTCATCCTCCTGCCTCAGCCTCCTGAGTAACTGGGACTATAGGCATGTGCCACCAGACTCAGCTAATTTTTAAATTTTTCTGTAGAGAAGAGTTCTCTCTATTTTGCCCAGGCTGGTCTCAAACACCTGGGATGAAGTGATCACTCTTCCAAAGTGTTGAGATTACAGGTGTGACCATGCCCAGCCTATTTATAACTTTTCCACTTAAAGGAAAAGCATACATACCCAATACGTTTTCTTAATGAAGGTATGACTTCAAAATTCAGTTACTAGAAGTAGATAAGGTCACACTTGGCATTTAAACACGCTTGCAATTTTAACTATACCAAACAATTCTCTCAGCTATCCAGGATCATAAAACAACATAATCCTACCCTGTCCTAAGGAGAACTGGGTTGCTAAGTTCGAATTGAGATAACGGATAAGCTTCTGTTAATAGGATCTTTGTCTGTGTCTGAGTCTGATTAAATTTCCAGGGTCGTTAGTCATCTGAGTCCTGGAGAGGGGATTGGAACTGGGGCAGAGGTATTTGAAAAAGGAGCTTCAAAAGGACTGATTGAGGCCTGACATGAATAGACCTGAGAAATTGCTGGAGAGAACATAGAGAACACCAGTAATGGGTTAGGTTTGTTTGTCTGCATAAACAGTCTAGACTTAGAGTCAGAAATTAAATTTTCTTCTGATAATATTAAAGCTTTTTCCACCTCAATCAGTAAATAAAATTTTAAAACTACATAAATACTTAACACTACATGCTACATAGCTTTTTACTTAATGCTTTCTAATAGTGATAATAATAATAGCTAATATTGAATGCTTACTATGTGTCAGGCCCTGTTCTACATTCTTTATGTGGATTAACACATTATACACCACAACTCTATGATGTGGTTATTATTCCACCTTTACAGTTGAAGAAACTTAGACAGGTGAAGTAACTTATTCAAGCAGCAAGGAGTGAAACAGGATTTCAACCCAGATGGGCTAGCCAAAGACTATACCCTTAGCTATGACACCAAACCCCCTTTAGTGCAACAAATGCTGTTTTTCATTATAAATCAGTATTCATTTACTTATTTATATTAGTAGAATTAGAGAGCATTTAGAATGGAAGTAAATTCAAAGAAAATCTAATTCAGTTCTTTATTTTACAGATGAGGAAACTGAAGTCTTGAGGATGGAAGGGTGTTTGTTTATTTGACATCACATTGAACTGGTAGAAGTGTGCTGGAGTTCACTACTTTAAGCCTTTGCTGTTTTACTATATCTGAACACTGTATGCTGAACATTGTTTTGCTAGGGTTAAAAGAAAAAATCTCTAAGTCCTGATTCTAGTGATTTTTAATTTTATTTTATGTATGTGTGTGTTTGCACATATATGTACAACTGACCCTTGAATAACAGATTTGAACTGTGTAGGTCAATTTATATGCATAGTTTCTTCTGCTTTGTCATCCCCAAGAGCAAGACCAATCCCTCTTTTTCCTCCTTCTCTTACTCAGCGTGACAGTGAAAGGATGAAGGCATTTATGATGATCCACTTTCACTTAGCAAATAGTAAGTATACTTTCTCTTCCCTGTGATTTTCATAACATTTTATTTTCTCTAATTCACTTTATTGTAAGAATACAGTGTATGATACATACAACATGAAATATGTGTTAATCTGGTGTTTATGTTATCTGTAAGGCCTCTGGTCAACAGTAGGCTATTAGTAGTTAAGTTTCTGGGGAGTCAAAAGTTATATGTAGATTTTTGGCTGTGTAGGGGTTTGGCCCAGCACTAACTCCCAAGTTGTTCAAGGGTCAACTGTATATGTACACACACATATGTGTATATGAAAAGTCATATATGCATGCACATGCAATAAATATTATATATTCGTTAAGACATGTAGATACACATACATTTAAAATATGGATTTTTTCCTAGAAGTCATTATACAAGAAAGATACTTGCACATGCATGTTTGTAGTATAACAATTCGCAATTGCAAAATGCCCATCAATCAACGAGTAAATAAAGAACATGTGGTATATATATACCATGGAATACTACTTAGCCATAAAAAGGAATGAAATAATGGCATTTGCAGCAATCTGGATGGAATTGAAGACAATTATTCTAAGTGAAGTAACTCAGGAATGGAGAACCAAACATTATATGTTCTCACTCGTAAGTGGGAGCTAAGCTATGAGGATACAAAGGCTTAAGAATGATACTATGGCTTTGGGGACTCAGGGGAAAGGGTGGGAAGAGGGTGAGGGATAAAAGACTACACATTGGGTACAGTGTACACTGCTTGGGTGATAGGTGCACTACAATCTCAGAAACCACCACCAAAGAACTCATTCAGGTAACCAAACACCACCTGTTCTCCAAAAACTTATTGAAATACAAAAAATTAATAAAATATATATATTTTTCTTAAGACACATGTTTTTAAGGTAGAAGAATGCTTTAACACTTTCTAATTCCTCCACCCAGCCCCCTCTCCAGAAGTCCAAGCATTCATTCTGTCATCAGGCTTCTGGGTGTCCTTGAAGACCATTCTGAGACTCTATATCTTCAGTGAAGGGACTCTATATCTTCAGTAGCCTCAGGGCTATTCAATCATCTGTATTTCCTTGGAACTGATGGAATTAAAAAACAGAATGACATTATTTTCATTTTATTTTAGTGGTTTGTACCCTGCTTTGCTGCCTAGCACATTTTTAGTCAAACACAAATGATCAATGAGTATATATAGGATTATCTGCTTTTAGATCTTTCTTTCACATATTAGAAGACAAAATAAAAACTTATTTTTTTTTTCATTCTGGCAAAGGAAAATCTATTTGTTTTTTTGGGCACTATTATTCTTTCTCCAGCCTACTGCAAACATCTTTACTTTTTTAATGATATATTTATATGATATCAGGTCCTCACTTCTCTCTGTATTTTAGGTTGTCAACCTCTTGAAAACTACTGTACTCCCTTGTCTCTCTTTCCTACTATCAGACTAGTTGAGTCAAACTTTGACCATGGTTAAACTCACTCACTAATCTGCAGCCAGGAGAAAGAACTACCAATTCTGCTGATTGTTTTTTATTTAAGATCATGAATGCGGCCGATTTAAGGCCTGTAATCCCAGCACTTTGGGAGGCCGAGGCGGGCAGATCACGAGGTCAGGAGATTGAGACCATCCTGGCTAACACAGTGAAACCCCGTCTCTACTAAAATACAAAAAAAAAAAAAAAAAAAAAAAAAAAAAAATTAGCCAGGCATGGTGACAGGCGCCTGTAGTCCCAGCTACTCGGGAGGCTGAGGCAGGAGAATGGCATGAACCCGGGAGGCGGAGCTTGCAGTGAGCCGAGATTGGGCCACTGCACTCCAGCCTGGGTGACTGAGCGAGACTCCGTCTCAAAACAAAACAAAACAAAACAAAACCAAAAACAAACAAAAAAAACCATGAATGCAAATCTCAAAGGGCACTGAAATTCACCTGCATTTGCAGTTTGCTTGCCTAACACACTTTGACTCTTCTACTCCTCACAAGGTCCACATTACACATCCATTCAAAGGTCTTATATGCCTTGTGTCTCACATCTGTGAAAAAATAGAGGCAATCAAACTTGAACAAACTTTCTCGTCTTTCCACCGCCAGATTTACCAATCAACCTGCACCTGAACCTTCAACTTCTGCCTTTTTATTATTACAATGCTCCCACCAAAGGCCAATCCCTTTGTGTTCTGCCTTCCCATTCTTTTTTATTTTATTTTTTATTTTTTCAAATTTCAATAGCTTTTGGGGTACAAGTGGTTTTTGGCTACATGGATAAATTATATTTTGGTGAATTCTGAGAGTTTAGTGTACCTGTTACCCAAGTAGTGTACATTGTACTTAATGTGTAGCTTCTTATCCGTGGCCCTTCTCCCACCCTTCTGCTTCTGAGTCTCTAAAGTTCATAATATCACTCTGTATGCTTTGTCTACTCACAGCCTACCTCCCACTTAGAAACGGGAATACAGCTTTTGGTTTTTCACTCCCGTGTTACTTAGAATAATGGCCTCCAGTCATTCAAGTTGCTGCAAAAGACATTATTTTGTTCCTTTTAATGGCTGAGTAGTATTCCATAGTGTATATAGACCACATTTTCTTTATCCACTCAGTAAATGGGCATTTAGATTGGTTTCCACATCTTTGCAATTGTGAATTGTGCTACTGTAAACATATGTGTGAAAGTGTCTTTTTCATATAATGACATCTTTTCCTTTGGGTAGGCACCTAGTAGTGGGATTTCTTGATGAAATGGTAGATCTACTTTTTGTGCTTTAAAATGTCACCATACTGTATAAAATAAAAATGAAGCAGGCTAAAAAAAGAAAAAAGAAATCTCCATATTGTTTTCCACAGGGGTTGTACTAATTTACATTTCACCAGTAGCCAATAAGTGTTCCCTTTTCCCCACATCCACATCAGTATGTATTTTTTTTTTGACTTTTTAATAATGGCCATTCTTGCAGGAGTAACGTGATATCTCATTGTGGTTTTAATTTGCATTTCTCTGATTAGTAATGATGCTGAGTATTTTTTCATAAGTTTGTTGGCCATTTGTATATCTTCTTTTGAGAAGTGCCTATTCACGTCCTTTGCCCACTTTGTAATGGGACTATTTGTTTTTTTCCTGGTAATTTGTTTGCATTTCTTATAGATTCTGGATACTAGTCCTTTGTCAGATGCATAGTTTGCAAATTTTTTTTTCCCATTCCGTGGGTTGTCTGTTTACTCTGTTGGTTGTTTATTTTTCTGTGCAGAAGTGTTTTAGTTTAATTAGGTCCCATTTATTTTTGTTTTTTACTCATGAATTCTTTGCCCAGGCTGATGTCTAGAAGAGTTTTTCCAATGTTATCTTCTAGAATTTGCATGGTTTCAGGTCTTAGATTTACATCTTTGATCCATCTTGAGTTGATTTTTGTATATGGTGAGCGATAGGGATCCAGTTTCATTCTTCCACATGTGGCTTGCCAGTTTTCCCAGCACCTTTTAATAAATAGGGTGTCCTTTCCCCAGTTTATGCTTTCGTATGCTTTGTCAAAGATCAGTTGGTTGTACGCATTTGACTTTATTTCTGGGTTCTCTATGTTCCATTGGTCTATGTGCCTACTATTATCATGCTGTTTTGGTAACTACAGCCTTCTACTATAATTCAAAGTTCGGTAATGTGATGCCTCCAGTTTGTACTTTTTGCTTAGGAATGCTTTGGCTATTCGGGCTGTTTTATGGTTCCATATAAATTTTAGGGTGGTTTTTCTAATTCCATGAAAAATGATATGTATTTTGATGGGAACTGCATTGAGTCTGTAGATTGCTTTGGGCAGTATGGTCATTTTCATGATATTCATTCTTCCAATCCAGGAGAATGGATGTATTTTCATTTGGTTGTGTCATCTATGATTTATTTCAGCAGTGTTTTGTAGCTCTTATGGAGATCTGTCTGCCTTCTCATTCGATGTCATCTAATCAAGGACTTTACTCCTATAATTATTGTATAGTTCTTTAGTATCATCAATTGCTAGATAATTCCCATTGGCTTGTGTACTAGTTAGCAGTTCTACAGGAAGAAGATGGCACATTTAATGTGCTAATTTGAGAAAAGTTTAATAAAGGAACTATTTACCCAGGGTGGATAAAGTGTAGTCGGGACGTCATGAGAAACAGTCCAGTGCCAGGGAAGAAAGACTCTTCCACCTGTCCATTTCCACTTTTTTTTTTTTTTTTTTTTTTTTAACCTCCTAAGCCTGAAAGGTGAAGGGAATGAGTGATTTCCTGCTGGAGTCAGGGATGTCTGTGTGGAGAAAGCTCCTGAAAGCAGTCCTGCCCTCTGGTTGAGGAGAGGGGCAAGCCAGCTCTCCGCAGCTTCATAGGGAGGGACTGAAGTAGGGAGATAAAAATCCTCTTTTTGCCTTCCCTCCAGGATCTCTTGCTCATGTTCCCCACTGGCTGAACTCAAGGAAAGAAAAGACAAGAAAACACATCAAGTAGGTGGAGGATGTGGGCAGAACATCAGGAGAGCCAATCAGTGTCAAAGCAAGAACTGTACTGTACAAAGTTAAACAGGCAAGGAAGACTTTACTCAATGCTGCTGCAACTGGGGAGTGAGGCCAGAATTCAGGGTCACCAAAACAAAGAGCAGTGGGATTTCTTTTTTCTTTTTTTTTTTTCTTTTCTTTTCTTTTTTTTTTGAGACGGAGTCTCATTCTGTTGCCCAGGCTGGAGTGCAGTGGTGCGATCTCAGTTCACTGTAAGCTCCGCCTCCCGGGTTCACGCCATTCTCCTGCCTCAGCCTCCCAAGTAGCTGGGACTACAGGCGCCCACCACCATGCCTGGCTAAGTTTTTGCATTTTTTAGTGGAGACGAGGTTTCACCGTGTTACCCAGGATGGTCTCGATCTCCTGACCTCGTGATTTGCCCACCTCAGCCTCCCAAAGTGCTGGGATTACAGGCATGAGCCACCGCACCTGGCCAGAGCAGTGGGATTTCCAAAGGCTGGGGTGAGCTAGTGGAAAAGTACTGGAGGATGTTAGGGGGAGGCTATAGGCCATTTGTGTTTGCTAATAAACTTCACTTATCTTCATGACAAGAGGTGGCTTTGCAACTTGGAGCAAGGGGCCTGCTGAAGCTCGGCTACCACCCCCACACTGAAACTGGGAGACAAGGGGCACTACCTTCCCTGATGATTACATTTTAAAGAGATGGCGTCTGGGTTCTTCAGAAAGACACTCCTGGGTTGTGAAAGTGGCAAGAGACCTTTAAAAAGATTTATGTTTCAAAACAACAGAGAAAGAATTTATAATTAAATGTTGTTTAAAATAAATGCTTTAAGAAAAGAAATGTTAGGGGTCTAGCGTCAGGAAGAAGCCTGAATAAATTTAATTAAGCTGAGGGCATTTAACATCTTGGTCACCAGGTAACATCAGCATGGCGTATGCTAAAACAAATAAAACAAAACAAAAATGTTTTTCCTGAAGCTACTCTTCTAACCTCTGCTTATCTTTAAAGCAAAACTGGTTGAATAAATTACCTCTCCTTCTGTCTCCAATCCTTTGCAATCATTACTCTACATCCAGTATTCTCCTATGACTGATCACAATGTTGCCAAATTCTAGTGGTCAATTTCCCTGTCCTTGTCTTACCTGATCTCAGCGGCATTCCACAGAATTAACCATTTCCTTCTTGAAACTCTATCCTTGGTTTCTGTTCCTTTTTTTTCTTTTTTCTTTTTTTGTCCGTGTCATTACATGCTCCTTCTCAGATGCTGATGGCTCCTCCTCCCTGATATCTAATATGGAGTGGCCCGGGGCTTGGTCTTGGCCCCTTTCCTTCTTATTTATTTATTTCTAATTAATTAATTAATTAATAATAATTTTTGAGACAGAATTTCTCCCTTGTTGTACAGGCTGGAGTGCAATGGCACGACCTTGGCTCACTGCAACCTCTGCCTCCCTGGTTCAAGCGATTCTCCTACCTCAGTCTCAGGAGTAGCTGGGATTACAGGTGCCTGCCACCACATCCAGGTAATTTTTTGTATTTTTAGTAGAGACAGGATTTCAGCATGTTGGCCAGGCTGGTCTCTAACTCCTGATCTCAGGTGATCCGCCCGCCTCAGCCTCCCAAAGTGCTGGGATTATAGGTATGAGCCACTGTGCCCGGCCTTCTTTTTTATTTTTAAACCACACATTTAAAAAAAAATCATCCTGCTCCATTATTTTACCATCCTTATACTAATGACTCCCATATTAATACCCTAGTTTTAACATCTTTCTACAAATACAGAATCCTATATTCAACTTCCTGCTTCTCATTGAATGTCCAAAAGACATTAGAAGGTAACTTGTCCTAAAACGGAACTCTATTTCCCTTCCCTTAACCCACACTCGTTTCTCCCCAATTCTTCCATCTCATTAAATAGCAGTATTACCTATCTAATTGCTCAAGTCAAAAATCTATGCAGTCTGTACTTCTTTTTCCCTTACTTCCCACATTCAAATTATTAGTATATAAAACTGATGCTGCCTGCAAAACGTATCCCCTCTACTTCTATCACATCATCCAACCCGTCATTACCCTTCCCTGCAATACTTAATTTCCGTTTGCATTTCTGCCTCCACATAATTCATTCTCCACAGAGTCAGCAGAGGGATCTTTTAAAAACAGATGTCACTATAATTAGAGTAAACACAAACTCCTTCATGCCCTGTAAAGCCCCACAGGGAACTGATCTCTGCCTGTCTTGGATTTCGTGTCTCAGGAACCTACCCTTGCCCACTGACCCTTGCCACATTGGCCTCCTCTCTGTTCTTGAAATTCTCTTTCTCTTGATCTTTTCATGGTTGTTGTTGTTGTTGTTTTTTTTTGGCAATTCCTTAGAGAAGATTTTCCTGGTCTCAATCTAACGTGGCCCCTGCAGCTCTATTACATGCCTCTAATTGTTTGCAGAACATTTGTTGTTCTCTAACACAGCCTTGTTTATTTTTTGATATCTGCCTCATTCTGCCAGAATAATAAAATGGGATCCTTCCCGTTTTCCACTGCACTTGGAACATGGGCTAGCTTGTAATAGTTACTATATAAAAATGTGTTTAATTAGTATAATTGAGTAGTGAAGGCTACACATTCAAGAAGACTCAATTTTCTGACAGTGTCTAGATTTGAGATTAAGTCTGTTTCTATAATCTGCCATCACTTTTTTTGATTGGCAGCAAATCAGCCTATGTTATGGTTAATTGTATGGGTCAGTCTGAATAGGTGAAAGGGTACACAGCTGGTAAAACATGATTTCTGGGCATATCTGTGAGGATGTTTTCAGAAGAGATTAGGACTTGCATTGGAAGACTAGGGAAGGAAGATCACCCTTACCAATTTGAGTAGGTATCATCTAATCCACTGAGGAACTGAATAGAACAAAAAAGCAGAAAAGGGGCAAATGTACTCTCTTCCTTGACCTAGATGTCCCCTGTTCCAGGACATCAGTGCTCCTGATTCACAGGCTTTTGGATTTGGAATGAGACTTAACACCATTAGCTTCCCTGGTTCTCTGACCTTCAGACTGAATTACACCATTGGCTTTCCTGGATCTTCAGTTTGCAGACTGCAGATCCTGGGACTTCCTAGCCTCCAAAATTACATGAGCCAATCCATCACAGCAAATTCTCTCTCTCTCTCTCTCTCTCTCTGTCCATTTGTCTAATCTATCTATCTATTTCCTACTAGTGTTGTTTCTCTAGAGAACCCAAATAGTAATACAGTGTATTTCAATCAAATCAGAGAAAAAAATTAAATGATTAACCAAAAATTGCCAGATTGATGGACTGTTTCATGTGACACAGAATTTCCTATTTGTAAGGTTTTATGGTGATGATCTTTTCTTTATGATACATTACATAGATTTAAATATGTATAAAGGGTTAGGCCATGAGATTTATGTACTATGTTAATTCATTATCTGTAGTATTTCAAACATAGAAATAAATAGTTAATAAAGCCACTGAATGGTAAACATCTATTTTAAGTGACTAGGATACAATAAGCTAATATTGGTAGGATTTTTTTTTTTTTTTTTCTTCTGAGACAGAGTCTCGCTCTGTCACCCAGGCTGGAGTGTAGTGGCATGATCTCGGCTCACTGTAAGCTCCACCTGGGTTCATGCCTCAGCCTCTCATGTTGCTGGGACTACAGGCGTCCGCCACCATACCCGGCTAATATTTTTGTATTTTTAGTAGAGATGGGATTTCACCATGTTAGCCAGGATGCTCTCGATCTCCTGATCTCATGATCTGTCCACCTTGGCCTCCCAAAGTGCTGGATTACAGGCGTGATCCACCGCGCCCGGCCTAATATTGGTAAGATTTAATTACGTTGAACAAATAATTAAAAATTATTTTACCTATTTTGAGATCATTGAGGAGGAATATCCCAGAGACTTATTTATTCTTTCTGACTTGATTCTTGATTACATAAAATTGTCTAGTAAATATTATCAATATGAGAGTGTTGTCATAATAACACATCCTCTTCCATATTGGTGAATAAAACTTTATATTTATTTTGTAACATTTTCTGATTACAAATATATGTTTCCAGTAGTAATATTAACCTTGATTCTTGATAAGCAACAGTAACTCACATAGTGATAAATATCAAAGTATTTTGCAACTATAAATTGACCATATGAACAGTTAGTTTCTACCAAGTAGAAGGCAGGGTTTGTGAAAATCTGAGTGGGCAAACAATTGTTATGGCAACAAGTGTAAGTGTACCGGAATAAAGTACATTTGAAATACTCAAGTCTAGCATTGATTAGAACAGTTCAGTCTAGAGGCTGCAAATGGGTATTCCATGAATTATACTACGTCAGCATACTTGTTTTTACTTGATTTATACAATACTTTCAAAACCTATAGATCTCAACTGAAAATCCTGATTTTTATCTTCTCTCAAAAACTGTCCTTCAGTGTGAGCCTTCACTGCTGTATGGCAATAATCAGCTGAACAGAGTCGTTTCTGGTTCACTCTCCAACACTCCCTAATGTTCAATACTTTCTCAGCTTTTTGCTTCACACGTTTATATTTCCTGCATGGGCCCTGTACATATTATATTGCCAAATCTGTCAGTTAGTTCCAGTTGATAGCCAGTCAAATAATACCTAATATGTATGGGAGATATATCAAATTGTTTTACCTGTCTTAATTTAATAAAAATTATATATGAAATGTACAGCTGGTGGATTAAATCAAAAGTTAACTAAAAATTTGAGGTACTTAACTGTAAAATAGTGTTATTAATTTTGTATTTTTTCTGGAATCAGCATATTTTTATATTAAATGGTATTCACTTAATGAATTCTTTTACATAAAGTTGTCTAGCAAATATTATCAATATGAGAGTATTATCATAGTAACATATCTTATTCCATATTGGTGAATAAAATTTTATACTTATTTTGTAACATTTTCTGATTGCAAATATATGTTTACAGTAGAAAAAAATTATATATAGAAAAATTACCCAAGAAAAATTTATCTATAACCCAATTATATTATGATCATCAGTGGTATGTGTGTGTGTATATGTACAGCCAAGTATGTACAAGAATTATGTATTTATATTGTATAGATTTTTAAAAGCAAAACTGAAATTTGAAATTTAGACTGAAAATTAATGTAAAACAAAATTTAAAGTTAACATTTTGAATAGTAATTTTTCTACTTTATAACATATTGTCAACAATTTTCCATGTCACTAAATTGCATGGACATTTCTGAGAGTGGAAATAGGCTTTTATTTATTTATTTATTTTATTTTTTTGAGATGCAGTTTTGCTCTTGTTACCCAGGCTGAAGTGCAGTGGCGTGATTTCATCTCATGGCAACCTCTGCCTCCAGGGTTCAAGTGATTCTCCTACCTCAGCCTCCTGAGTAGCTGGGATTACAGGTGTGCACCACCATGCCAGGTTAATTTTGTATTTTTAGTAGAGACGGGGTTTTACCATGTTGGTCAGACTGGTCTCCAACTCGTGACCTCAGATGATGTGCCCGCCTTGGCCTCCCAAAGTGCTGGGATTGCAGGTGTGAGCCACCACGCCCAGCCAGGTTTTCATTTTGATACAGATAAAAAATAAGGATTTTTCATTTAATTTAAAAACTAATCTGGTTAAAACCAACTAGTTTTGCTCAGTTAATTTGAAAGGGGAAAGATCTATAAACAAAGCAAAAAGTAAAAATTAATAAACAAATGTTTAAATATAAAATGAAAGATTTATTTTCTTCAGTTTTATATTCTTTACTAAGTTTCTGATTTGATTTGGCTTCATACTTCAGACTTAGATTTTTACCATATGAAAGGCAAGACATGCTATTCTAAGAAAACTGCTTCTAAGATCTGAAAAACCCTTACTTTTTAGTATTTTATTTTGATAAAAATAGAACAGTAATTGAAAATGAATAATTCAAAGAAATAATGTTATCTTTTGCTAAATGGGAATTTCTTTCTTCTTTCATTTGATTAAGCATAAGAACCAGTCAGTGGGATTTGAAGGAACATTTAATTATTTTGTGCATGTTTGGAACTAAATATGGGCCCATTTATATTTCATAGGACTGAAATTCACAGCTCTACTTTGTTTATCACGAATAATGGTGCCAACTATGAAATTAATGACTTTTATTCAGTATATCCAATAAAATCTATGTGAAATTCCATTTCTAACCAAACTTAATCAGCTTTTTATTTTTTATAATTTTACTTCACAGATGAGAAAACAGATTCAGAGAAGCAAATAACTTGACCCAGTATAGTAATATGATAAGTTAGCAAGAGGTTGAGGCTCAGAACTTACTGACATTTATTTTCCTTAACCACTGATTCATCATGTTCCCAGAAGCTCATCTTGCCTGCTTTACTAAACTCAAAGAATGGACAGACCATGTATTTTCCAAATTGGCATTCTTTGGGCTTTTTATTCTATTAAACTCTGTTTCATTTTTCCATTCATTTTCTTTAAGTGCTATGGTTTTGACCTGACTGTATATACCTGTAAAGCATGATATCATCAGAATCCAATATTTTGGATTATTTTCTTGGTTAACTATACAAAGATTGAGCTATTAAAAATAAAAATAAAGATAAAGGTATTTATATACTAAGAAACAGTCATCTATTTGAAAAGCAGAAAAATAACTTCTTAGCCTTGCTTCTTTTTTATTTTCTATTTTTAATGCAAATAATTTAAAAATATTGAATATTACAACTGACAACCTATTTAAAGCAAATAGGATGGAGAGCATACAACAATAATTTTTTCTTTGCAAATCAGTAGTTCTAGGGACATTATACTTAGGAAAAGTATTGTACAATAACAAGCATCAATTACCATCTCGATATATGATAATTGAAGTGCACATTTCAGTCTATTTACACCCCAAACAATATGTCAGGCAATGCAGACATTTCTCTATTTTAAAATGGTCATTTTTCGTGATCCTATCATTTGTTATCTGAGATCAGAGTAAAACATATTTTAATAGAATAGGTTAAGTTGCAGCCATCAGACTATTAGTGATTCTCTAGAAGTCATTCTTCACAGCTCCCTTTCCCTATTCCACATCCCCCTTTCCTGCTCTTGTCCCCATTTTCAGCAGCTAGTTATTTACTTGTTTATTATGTTTATATCAAAGTTCAGTGATCCCGATTGAGCATTAGAAAGTAAATCACAGCTGAGGTCCAGCAGGGCTACCTATAAAGTGCAAGGTACCATTTTAACTTTCCCATGTAATAGGTTATTTTGTCATTGGCATTACTGTGCTCCCAAGCCTTAGCAACAAAACTAAAATAACTCCATTTGTTTTAGCCACCTTCTGACTGTTGAACTGCAGAACAATTTTCCTTTTGTTTCCTTCTAACACTTAAAAAAAATAAAGTTATTTAAGTATAGCTCTGTGATTCTTCTTATCTCTAAAGGTCATCTGCTCTGGCCAGAAAGGTTTCTAGGCGATGAGAAATTGATTTACCCAGAAACAGGGAATCTCGTTTTTAACTTTTCCTAATGGCCTTCACGAGGGAATTAGAACATCCTCCTCAGAAAGGTTGACATGCTCTGGCATAGATGGGGGGCGAGCTGCACTATAAACATGTTAGTGTCTTGACTATGAATTGCTTGCCACCTAGATGAATGCTTGTCACACTGTCCGGGAGACACTTGTCACAGCCTTGTGAAGACCTGCTTATCATTCATGTGGTCACTTCCATTACATCTGCTCAGACTGTGCTGACCTGCTATTAGTGACTAATTTAATTTCCCTCACCGGTGTCATGGGTTATTTCTTCCATTACTTGAGAGATTTAATTTACAGGGTAAACTCCATCACATAAGAGAAGAAATTTTTCATGACGGTAGGAACAAGTACCTTTGAAGATTAAGATGATGCTGGTTATTTATCTTGGTCGTCTCAGTAGCTGGCAGTTGAAACTTCATCAAACGGTAATATATTCATATATTGATGGTGTCTTTGACAGGTATTAAGCATTGTATGTTTTACTGATTTTCTGGTGTCACTTTTTGGTGCTGTTCATTCAGAGAATCTTAACAGGTACAGTATGATTTCTGGAAACCAGAGAAAGAATAAAAGAATATTCTTTCCCTCTTATTCCCCTATCGACTTCAGAATTCAACTTCCCTAGATTTTATTAAGTTAGAATATTTTAAAAGAACAATAGTGGGAAAAATGTCTCAATTGTTGAAGATCAGACTAAAGGCTTAAAAGGTGTTGTTTTCCTGGTTCTTAGATTTGATTTCAAGAACTGTCTGACAAAGAAAGAGCTCCCTTTAAAGTACAAATGATGAAGGCAGAGCTGTGGCACAACGCTGTGGACTATGAAAAAATTAAAATGTATTTATTATTTGTTTTTCTGTTTTTGATCACTAATTGCCAGAATGTTTAAATATTTTCACTCACTTTTTCTTTTTTTTTTTGAGACGGAATCTTGCTCTGTCACCCAGGCTGGAGTGCAGTGGTATGATCTCCCTTTACTGCAAGCTCCGCCTTCCAGGTTCACACATTCTCCTACCTCAGCGTCCTATGTAGCTGGGACTACAGGCGCCCGCCACCATGCCTGGCTAATTTTTTGTATTTTTAGTGGAGATGGCGTTTCACCATGTTAGCCAGGGTGGTCTCGATCTCCTGACCTCGTGATTTGCCCACCTCAGCCTCCCAAAGTGCTGGGATTACAGGCGTGAGCCACGGCGCCCGGGCTTCACTCATTTCTTTCCTCAATTATCAATTTTAATATTTAATTATCAATTGAGACCTTGTCTAAATGATTTATTCTTTTCTCTAACTTGGGTTATAAACACTCAACAGTATTTACAAATGATCGTCACTGTCCTTGGTTTTAGTTTAGCCCCCAAATGGCTAATGCCCTGTGAACTTTAATAAAGAAAAAAAAAATCAAACAAGCCAATCTTCCTGCTTCTGTGAGTATAGATGTTGAGAGAGAAATGAATGTCTACACATCTAATTCTTCCCATTTTGGTTGTTGGCTTTGTTGTCCAGGCCCCAGACTTGGGCTTTTCCTCAACTTTTCTCTTTTGCTCAGACCGTAGATCTAATCCTTCAGGAAATACTCTGCCTTTAAAATGTATGCAGAATATGAGCACCTCTGTCAAACATGATTTCTCTAAGGGCCAGTGTGCTGGACCTCACGGTATAACAAGAGGTGAGTGTGGGGAGGGAGGCGATAAAAGGGGTGAGGTTGCTAAAGTCTGTTTTAGTAATTTTATTCTATTTTGACGGAGCTTCGTCGCTTCAGGCTGGAATGCAGTGGCCGGATCTCAGCCACTGCAAGCTTCACTTCTCCGGGCCACGCATTCTCCTGCCTCAGCCTCCCGAGTAGCTGGGACTACAGGCGCCCGCCACCCAGCCCGTTATTTTAGACGGAGCTCATCAGTTAACAGGATGGTCTGACTTGCCCGTGATCCGCTGCCTTCAGTGCTGGGATTACAGGCTTGAGCCACGCAGCGCCCGGGCAATTCTGGCCTTGGCGAGTGAGGGTGCCGGGCGTGGCTCGCCTGTAATCCCAGCACTTTGGGGAGGCCGAGACAGGCGGATTCACAGGTCAGGAGACTGGCACTTATCTCCGGCGCAACACGGTGGAAACCCCGGCTCTCTACTTCAAAAAATACAAAAAGAAAAACCGAAGCCGGCGAGGTGGCGTGCTTCAGTCCTGCCACTTCCGAGGCTGAGGCAGGCGCATCGGCGAAACCCGTGAGGCGAGCTTGCAGTGAGCGAGGTCCCGCCACTGCACTCCAGCTCGGCGACAGAGCCGGTGACCTCGGCCTCAAAAAAAAAAAAAAAAGAAAGGAGAAAGGAGGCCGTGGCTCAAAGCTCTTAAAATCCCAGCACTTTGGGAGGCTGAGGCGGGTGGATCACGAGGTCAGGAGATCGAGACTATCCTGGCTAATATGGTGGTCCCTGCCTCTACTAAAAATACAAAAACTAGGCCGGGCGTGGTGGTGGGCTCGGCCCCAGCCACTTGGGAGGCTGAGGCGGAGAATGGCGTGAACCCGGAGGCGGAGCTTGCAGTGAGCCGAGATCACGCCACTGCACTCCAGCCTGGGAGCACAGCGAGACTCCGTCTCAAAAAAAAAAAAAAAAAAAAAAAGAAAGGAGAAAGGAATTCCCTTTATGTCCTTTTATTTTTCAATCCTGATCTCAACTCTTCCATGTTCTCCTCTAAGGGATGAATAATGATTAGTTTAAATCGGTTATGATAATTTCAATCCCCCTTTTTAGTTGTTGCCGTAAGGTGACCATGAATCTTCATTCTGACCAATGAGACAAACAAACTGTGGTAGGGGAACATCATCCTCAAATTACAAAGAGAAAGCCTTCCCCTATCACTTCCTTGCTGCTTGAAACTAACATAGTATTTGAAGCTAGGAGCAACACATTGTGGCAAGGTAAAAGCACGGGAGGCCAAGCCAATATGAGAGAGGCAGAAAGAGCCTGAGTCTTGCTGATATTACTGAGTGACTGAATCCGCAGACTAGCTACTTCTGGAATCCTAGTTAAATAGATAATAAAAGAAGCCACAGTTCATTTGGTCTAGTCTGCTACCTGTTGCTAAAACCATTTCAAATTGATGTATGCCCGTGTAATTTTGCCATGGATTTCCTAGCATCATGCTCCACCCATAGGTAAATGAGTCCATTCTTTTTACTTGGAACCTCATGCACTCAATTTGTCTAAACCATGACTGAAAAGTGCATCATTGGTTACTGTGTCTTGTCCCCCAGATGAACTTAGACCAGATCTTTTAGACTTAGTGCTTTTCACTTTTCCTGAGTCACAGGTTAGGGTTTTGTTTAGTGTGTTACAAGACAAGGTCTTCAACTGTTTTCTGTCTCTGATTCACCAGCATGTACTGTTATGATCCGCCTGAATGTCCAAAGTAGTTCTTTGATTTAAAGTTATATTTTATTTCTCCTAAATGAGATAATATATGTGAATATTTTTAGTCAATTATTAAGAATTAAATGTATGTAGTACTACTATTGCTGTTGTTACTATCCTCATTTTTATTATTACTATTTGTTATTTTTTTTCTTCTTCTGCACAATGGCCTCTAAAACCAAGGACGCAGAATTCTGACTAGTGTTTTACTGTCCTGGTCAATGTGGGGATTCCAATGCGATGTTTCTCATATGTTAGAAATATGAAAAACATGGTTGCCTTCTGACAGTTTATTTGAAAAATTAATGCTAGATAGACCAGAACATGGAAGCATAAAGAATAACCAAGACTATGAGATATAAACTGACTGTATTATTAACATATATAAAGAAAAAGTTATCAATAGAAGTCATGAGAGGGCTTGCTCTGCCAAGGAAACACAGATACAACAGAGTTACAGAGTAAAACCTTGCCAGGGCTCTTTGGACCATCCAAGGAAGAGCAAATTAACTCTTAGACATTTAATATTCTAGCACATCAAACTTCTATGGATTCTGTAATTCCCTTTTCTTCAGGGAGTCCCCAAATCTCATAAAAGGATTTTCAAGCTACTTTGGCAAAGCCAGTTACTTTCTTAGGAGGCATTCTAAATGCGTTTTATGATTATACAGATCTTACTTCTTCTTGGTGGTTGAGTTGTTTCTTAGAGTATGATTTCTTAACAAATTTCAGGAACAATATACTTTTTATTCTTCTATTTGGGGAGAAAGAGAGTTGGTCTTTGGGATGATAGAGTGGACTGTACCTTGAGAGAACTGGATTTCACTCTGAAATTGGGCACATGGAGTCACTGACCTTCAAACATTTGAGAAATTGTGGAACTTCTGAATAGCAGCAATTTTAGGCAATTTTAATAAACCCATCACTTAGTTATACACCTATAGCTAGAATTTGTAGATGTTTAAGATGTTTAATATTGTTGCAACATGTAATTTTTGCTAATTCTTTTCTATTAATGTGTGTACAATATATTATTTAAAATGAATAATTCATTGTGGGTTTGTTTGATTAATTCTTCTGTGCACTCGTTTGTCCTTGGAAACCCAAAAGAGTAAAATATTACATCTGCTCTTGGGCTTGTCCATGAATGAGTAGATCTAAATGCCTAGCTGGGCAGTGATTAATCAGATCCAGCCTGCCTCGGAACAGCTGTGTCCAGGACATGTGCCCCTGGAGTTAGTCAGAAGTGTAATTTACCTCTAGGGATGGCATATGTCTCAATTTATTTTACAATTTAGCCCAGTGATTTTTTTAAAGCTTTCAAATGCAGGTGACATTTTGGTAAAAATCCAGACTTGTGGTCAAAGATCAAGGTTCTAGGTCTGTCTCGCCCCACTGATTAACAGACTGACCTTTGGGAAATCACTTGTTAGCCCCACATTATACTCTAGGGTACAGTTTAATACTTTCTTCCTTAATTATCTTGCCATGTTGTCAGGAACAGCAAATAAAACAGTGTGTGTGTGTGTGTGTGTGTGTGTGTATACACACACATACATATACATACATATATAGAAAGAGAGAGGAAGCTTTGAAATAGTTAAAATGTTTTACTTTTCTAATAATAAGATTCATTATCATCATATAAGCACTGGGCTATAATTTTCACAGTGTGTCCTCATGTAAAAATTATAAATTTTTGTTTTCCTATGCCTAAACAATTCTACTATGAGTTCTCATTTCATATGATGGAATAACACTTGACCTATGATTGCCTGAGGAAATTCCAACATTTTAAAATTTGTCTTAGTAATTTCTACTTTAACTCAGACAATTAGAATTTCTTCTTTCCTTTTTCCCTCCTTTAAACATTCTGCCATGCAAAACTGTGTTGATGGGTAAGGGCAGGACATCTGGTTTATGGGTACCCTTTGCCTGGTCATATACCAAGATATTTAATTATCTTATCTTATTCTTTTTCTAGTGGTTTGCACAGGGGCCCTGTACCTCTACCAGTGCTTACACTGACAGTTGACACCAAGTTCCACTGCAATGTCTCTTTGTACCTACTATGAGACCTTCGCTTTTGTCAGTGCTCAGTGTCACTTCTCTGCCATTCTTGGTCATGTAGGGGGCAGGACTGCTCCCTAGGTAGCCCTCTCTTTCCTTCAGTCCACACTGGGGACTCTGAGGAAATTGCCATCCTATAAGAAATTAAGATAGAAAGGAGAAAATTGTTTTTTTGTACTGTTGATTCCTCAAACTCACCCGAGGGGTCAGCTGCCTCCCTGTGCTTCCACCTCCACATTTTGTCCTGAGGGACCTGTCAAGGTACAGCTCTGTCCCTTCTCTTATTAACCAACTCCATTTAAAAAATCTTCTTTTCCTTCTGCTATTAATAAATATCTAGTAGAGTAACAAATTGGGAGGGGAAGTGGCTACTGATTATGTCAGATCATATACCATTCAAATCTTCCTATCTTAAGCCTGGACTATGGCACTTTGAGCTCAACGGTCAAGAATTTGTACTCTCCCTATGTTAGTTTTTCCACTGTGATTTCTCTATTAGTGCTGGGCAAGTTCGCACTTGGTAAAAGTGAAGAAACTCAATGAACAAGGTAAGCAGGGGTGCAAAACACACTCATTATAATCTGTCATGCAAATTCATGTTTTCCTAATTTCCTTCTGATAAAAAATCTCTTAACATTCCACAAAAATAATGATTTCCAAAAATGATGGAAGCTTTAATATGAACATTTGGCATTTGGGTCTCCAAAATACTTTAAAAATATTCCCAGAAGTATAAATTACACATATGACATACTCCATGGTAATTTAATTCTATCTTAATAGATTTTAATGAGCTGTATTTTTCTAGTATCCTTACAAAACTGTTTGTTTGGTGACCGCTATTCTTTAAGGAAGTATACATCCTTACAAAATAAAGTGGTATATCATTTAGTGGTGGACGAAAGTTCCCTGGAAAGTGCTTATGGACCTCATTGAGGTATTGTGGGTTTCAATTAATGACAATCACTTGCTTGCATACTAGGGGGGCTTAATGAACAGTAAATAATTACCTTTACTTATTTGGGGAACTATGAAATGGAGGTGAGGATGTAAATTAAATATAATTTTAAAAATTCTTAGAATTAATAGATTATGTTGTTACTTGATGCCATGTTTGTAGAAAAATAAAGATCTTGAAAATGAAAGATCTAAATTATTTCTTTGTCCCTTTGAAATGTGTGTAAATCTTCTTCCAGACTTTTGCCAGTTTTACAGCTAAGGGATGTCTTTCTCAAGGAGCTCGGAACCATCCCTTTGAGATATAAACATGGGAGGAGATAGCACCCCTTTCTACCAAGATCTTACTTGATACCATATTTGTAAAAAAAGAAAGATCTTGAGGAATAAGAAATAAAAAGAGGAAATAGGTCAAAAAGATTTCAAGAAATATTAAATATCAAACAATTTTTAGTTGGAACACCATTTTTATGATTTGGTCTTAACATATATATTTTTGTTCTTCAATTTTTATTTTAAGTTTGGGGGCAAATGTGCAGGATGTGCAGGTTTGTTACATAGGTAAACATGTGCCATGATGGTTTGCTGCAAAGATGGAACCATCACCTAGGTATTAAGCCAGCATCCATTAGCTATTCTTTCTGATGCTCTCCCTCCACCATTCCCACCCAAAGGCCCCAGTGTTTGTTTTCCCTCACCATCTGCCCACATGTTCTCATCATTCAGCTTCCACTTATAAGTGAGAACATGTGGTGTTTGGTTTTCTGTTCCTGCATTAGTTTACTGAAGATAATGGCTTCCAGCTCCATCTGTGTCCTTGCAAAGGACACAATCTCGTTTCTTTTTATGACTGCATAGTATTCCATAGTGTGTATGTACCACATTTTCTTTATCCAGGCAATCTTGATGAGCATTTAGGTTGATTCCATGTCTTTGCTGTTGTGAATAGTGCTGCAATGAATGTATCTTTATGATACAATAATTTATATTCCTTTGGGTATGTATTCTGTAACGGGATTGCTGGGTCAAATGGTATTTCTGCTTCTAGATCTTTGAGGAATCACCACGCTGTCTTCCACAAGGATCGAAATATTCCCACCATCAGTAAACTGTTTCTTTTTCTCTGCAACCTCGCCACCGGGTTCACGCCATTCTCCTGCCTCAGCCTCCCCAGAAGCTGGGACTACAGGCGCCTGCCACCACGCCCGGCTAATTTTTTTTTTGTATTTTTCATAGAGACGGGGTTTTACCGTGTTTGCCAGGATGGTCTCGATCTCCAGACGTCGTGATCTACCTGCCTCAGCCACCCAAAGTGCTGGGATTACAGGCGTGAGCCACTGCGCCCGGCGTTTCTTGACTTTTTAATAATGACCCTTCTGACTTGTGTGAGATGGTATCTCATTGTGGTTTTGATTTGCATTTCTCTAATGATCAGTGAGGTTAAGCTTTTTTTCATATATTTTTTGGCAGCATGAATGTCTTCTTTTGAGAAGTGACTGTTTAAGTCCTTTGCCCACTTTTTAATGAGTTTGTTTGTTTTTAGTTTCTTGTAAATTTGTTTAAGTTTTTTGTAGACTCTGGATATTAGACCTTTGTCAGATGGATGGATTGCAAAAATTTTCTCCCATTCTGTGGGTTGTCTGTTCACTCTGATGATAGTTTCTTTTGCTGTGCAGAAGCTCTTTAATTTAATTAGAACCCACTTGTCAAGTTTTGCTTTTGTTGTTATTGATTTTGGCATTTCTGTCATAAAATTTTCACCCTTGCCTGTTTACTCAATGGTATTGCCTAGCCTTTCTTCTAGGGTTTTTATAGTTTTGGGTTTTATGTTTAAGTCTTTAATCCATCTAGAGTTAATTTTTGTATAAGATGTAAGGAAGAGGTTCAGTTTCAGTTTTCCCCGTATGGCTAGCCAGTTCTCCCAGCACCATTTATTACATAGACAATTATTTCCCCATTGCTTGCAACAAACATATTTGGATTTTGTGTAGCAGTTATTTTGTGAATGAAACAGTGGCCTTGATCCTTGAAGTTAGTCTATTCAGAGCAGGAGGCAATAAATTAAAAGTAAATAAAAGAAAACAAAGAAAAACCCTCCCACAAAATATAATGGTGTAAGTGCTGTAATCAAATTATGACCATGTAGTATCAGAATTCTATAGGACTAACACTAAAATATCAATCTCTTTATGAAATTGCATTATATCCTTATTAATTTTTAGACTCCAGTAATAATATGAAAATATATCACAATGTCTTCACACTCACAAAATTTAACTCACTAAGACTTTGCAATTACCATCAACCAAACCCCCTTCAATTAAGAGCATCAAAGTTTCACATTATACTGTCAGCAATGTACCCTTGAGAGATGACGGTAGCATAATAACTCTTTAAAAATATTAGTTTATGTGTATACCATTTCTTAGAAGAAGAGTTCTGACAGGTAAGATGGGGTGTTACTTTGAAAAACAAAACAAAACTGCTCTGAAAAATTTAGCTGATGTAGCCCATCTGTCTATGTTGGCCTTTTCCCGTGATTAGTAGGTGACTAAATCAGAAGCTCAGAGGCCCAGCCCAGTATAATCCAGACTATGCTAGCCCAGGCTAGGTATTTTATGCAAATACCTATTAGCGTATTCAGCTTTAGACATTATTATCAGTTGCGTGCCCTGTTTTTCTTAGCTTTCTCCTAGTAGAAACACGGTTGGCTACTAGAAACATAATCATCTAGCAACATAACATAGCATCTCTCTGGTATCCCTTAGTCAGTTTTACTTGAGCTTCCTAAATCTCAGTCTTTGCCTTTCCTAAAGCTGAAGCTGCTGGTATTGCTTTTGCATCAACATGGATGGTATCCTTGGTAGGGGTCCCTGAATTTCTGTCCTTAAGGCAGGGTGAATGGTAAAGCAGCAGATGGACAATAAAACTCTGGTTTGTCAATACTTGACCCCAATATTTAACAAACTAAAAATCGACTGACACCCTTCTTAGGATGGTTTCTCTCTTAGTGATCACCGAAAACAAGGCTTCACCAATTCTTCACATAGCCTTCCTTCTCTGAGCAATAGTTTCCTTTCACAGCTCCTGCTTGTAAAACAATGATACGACGCTTGCCACATTCAGAACAACCCAGATTGTTGTATTCTGTGGCTGCCGTAGTTATAACTGCCATAAAACAAATGTATTATTTAAACAATAAGAAAATCAGATCCAGAGGCCCAGAACAAGAAAGAGCTGTTATTTTGTAATACATTTTAAATTTTAGATGGTCTCAGAATTACAGAATAATAGTGAAGGCTGTAGAAAGAGTTCCCATAACCCTATAGTCATTTCCTCTGTTGTTATCAGCTTATGTTAACCTACATTTGTTATAAATAATAAGCCAATCTTGATCAATCATTAATTAAAACGTGTACTTTATTCAGTAGATTTTACCCAAGTTTCTTGATATCCATTTTCTTAAATAATTTACTTCAGAAAACTTTCAATTGTAAATTATGTCTCTGTCCCTTTGAAATGTGTGTAAATCTTCCAGGCTTTTGCCAGTTTTATAGCTCAGGAATGTCTTTCTCAAGGAGCTGGGAACCATCTCTTTGAAATATAGACATGGGAGGAGATAGTACCCCTTTCTGCCAGTCTCCGTGGAAGGGTAGGAGCCTAGTTTCAGTGGGCTTCAATTAGTAAACACAGATGGCTTAATAACAGAGAAAAACATTTGCAAACTCAGAAAAGTCTCAACGTGCACAATTCATCCCAGTGATTAACCTCACCCTGATGTTTTCCATTACTCTTCCACTAGGTCATCCAGTGCTTAGAAACCCAACAGACATTTATTTCAATGGAGATAGGTTTAATCTTTCTCTCTTATTGCAATAGAGTTGAATACAGTTTTTCTTGCCTGTTTTAACTTCGTCCAAGGCAGTTTTCACTTTGAAAACATTTTCTCAGATGGATATTCCTCTTTTTGGATGCCCTTGAAACTTTTGAGAAGTTCTAGTCATAGTCAGGTATTTCATAGAATGTCTCTCAGTTGGGATTTGTCTGACTTTTTCTTATAACTCGGCTGTGTTGCAAATTTTTGGGAAAATATCATAGATGTCAAGTACCATTTTTATCACATCATATCAAAGGTAGATAATATCAACATGACTTATCACCAACGATGTTTAGTTGATTGCCGGGTTGAGGTCACTCTTTTCAGGTCTGCTGCCTCATTTTATACTGGACTCACTATCTGCAGCTCACACGTAGGGGGAGTAGTGTACCCCCCTTCTTTGGGAGTGCAGTATCTTCATACATTACATGGAGTCCTCCTGCATGAGAAAAATGCATTTTTTCTCTCCTCCATTTATTAACTTAGTCAATCCATATTATATTTGTATGGATATATGGATATTTCTTTTACATTTCGTGTTATCTAATGCTACTTTATCTATTTTGTTGTTCAGCCACTGGGAGTTTCTTCAGTTGGCTTCTGTGTCACTTTGAAATACCCCCATCTTTGTAATTTATTTACTTAGTTTTGAGTACTTACTTTCTGACAGAACAAGATGCTCTGGGCTCCTTGTATATATTTTTTGCCTCTGTCCTGGATTCAGCTATTTCTCTAAGGAACACTAATTCCTTTTATTTGAGAATGGTATCAGAAATAAATATCTGGGCATTTGGTGTGCTAGTTTCTATTGGAGTAGGCTTGGTTCCTCTCAACCCACAGGGTAATAAAATATATGTATATACTAACATTTGTATACACATATCTATAAATATTTTTATATGTAATCATCTATGCCTGTAATAAACTAAAAAAAAACTATCATAAACTAAATCAGTTCACACTGGTATCTCAAACTCTAATTGGTTAGCACATTGATTTTTCTAGCCTCCTCCTTCGGCTTATCTATAAATTCTCACTCCGACAGTGAAAAACCTGGCTCCAACCATTTGCTTTCTATTTACTTTGTTGTTCAATTTTAATATAGATGTATAGCAGTATGAGAACTTTTAGCTGTTAATTGCCAATTCCTATGGGAAATAAATTGATCGTCTAGAGTTCAGTGCTTATGCACACTTCCTTTTGTCTTTAGTTTTTCAGAACCCACTCATTTCCAAAGTTACTTAAGTCAGCACTCTCCTCCATTTGCTTTTCATTAAAGGTGTTTCAAACATTTGTAATATAGTCAGATTATTTTTATACATTATACATTCTATGCTGTAATTTCCTTGCCTCCTAAGTGATTATTTTTTTTAAATTGTATGCATTGTTTCACTCTTTGTGACTATTGATTTTAGATCTTTATCCTTTTTAAATATATGTATTTAATGCTATAAACTTCCATCTAAGCATTGCCTTTTTGCATTCCACTAATTTTGATAAATTGTGTTCTCATGTTAATTTAATTCAAAATATTTAACATTTTTTCTGGAGATTTCTTCTTTTACCCTTGGGTTATTTGAAAGTGTGTTGTTTAATTTCCTGATATATGAGAATTTCCTAGTTACATATCTGTTATTGATTTCTAGTTTAATTTCAGTGAGAATGAACATGCTTTATATAATTTCTATTCCTTTAAATTTGTTAAGGTGTGTTCTCTGGCCCAGAATCTGGTCTACCTTGATGAAAGCTCCATGTGAGCTTGAGAAGATGTGTATTCTACAGGTGTTGACGGAGTAGTATATAAATGTCAATTAAATCAAATTGATTGGTAGTACTGTTCAGGCCAACTGTACCCGTAGTGATCTTCTGTCTGCTAGATATATCAATTACTAAAAGACAGATGGTGAATTCTACAACAATAATAGTGTATTTGTCTATTTTTCCTTTTGAGTCTATCAGTTTTTGCCTCAGATTTATGATGCTCTGTTGTTAGGTGCATACACATTTAGGATTATTATGTTTTCTTAGAGACTTCACTCCTCTATCATTATCTTATGTGCCTCTTCATACCTTATAACTTTTCTTGTTCTGAAGTCTGCTTTATGTGAAATTAAAATAGCTACTTCAGCTTTTATTTGATTAGTGTCAGTATGGCATTTCTTTCTCTGTATCTTAACTTTTAACTTAACTGTCTCTCCCTATAGTGTGGGTTTCTTGTAAATAATAATGTTTGGTGTGTTTTTGTTAACCACTCTGGCACTCTCTGGCTTTTAGTTTGTTTCCTTAGATCATTCACATTTAAAGTGATTTACTGATATAGTTGGATTAATATTTACCATGTTTGTAACTTTTCTATTCATTGCATTTTTTCTTTCTTTTTCTTTCTCCTCTAGATTTAATTGAGAATTTTATGTGATTACTTTTTCTATCCTTTATTAACATATCTATTATATTTTTTATTTTTAGTAGTTGCCCTAGAATTTACAATATACATTGTTAAGTATTCTAAGTCCATCTTCAAATAACATTATACCACTTAATTAATAGTGTAGATGTCTTATAACAGATTATTCCAAACTCCTCTTTCCTATCTATATGAGATTGTTGTCATCACCCAATACATTGTTACTACTATTATTGTTAAATTGTCTTAATTTATTAAAATATTAAAAATGAGATAATTTTTACCTCTTTAATTCCTTTTCCAATGCTCTTCTTTTCCTTAAGTAGATAGATGTTTCTCATTTATATTATTTTTCTTCTGGCTGAAGAACTTCTTTAATATTTCTGACAGAACAAGTCTGTTGGCAATAAATTCTCAGTTTTTTTTTGTCTGATTGTTTCTTTGTTTCTTCTTCACTTTTGATGACTAATTTCTCTGGACATATCATTCTAGGTCAGTGGGGTTTTTTTTCCTCCTAGTTTTACACTTGTATAGTTCACTCGAATACCTTCTTACTTGCATGGTTTCTGAAAGAAAAAAAAAGTCCTACAAAATTTCTACTCTTGTTCCTCTATAAGTAAGACATTTTTCTCTTCTGACATTTTCCAAGATTTTTTGTGTTTGTTTTTCTGAACTCTGAAGATGACACCCCTATGTGCAGTTCTTTTTGGTATGTATACTACTTGTTTTTCTCTGAGTTTTCTGTATTTGTGGTTTGATATTTTTATTAACTTTAGAAATCTCTTGGCAGTTACCATCACAAATCTTTCTTCTGCTTTTTTCTCTTTTCTCATCTGGCATTC
Organism: Papio anubis; assembly: GCF_008728515.1. NCBI lineage: Eukaryota > Metazoa > Chordata > Mammalia > Primates > Cercopithecidae > Papio > Papio anubis. Next base: position 147,356,040 of record NC_044981.1, read on the forward strand.
CAATGATGCATATCTTATACCTTTTAAAATTATACCTCAGGTTTTAGATGTTTTGTTCTGTTTTGTATTATTTTTTCTTTACATTTCAGTTAAAGATGTTTCTGTGGATGTATCCTTAAGTTGACTGACTTTTTCCTGTGTTGAATCTACCAGTGAGTCCATTGAAGACATTGTTTTTGCATTTCTGTTACAGTAATACTGATTTCGTGTCTTTATTTTTATTTTTTCTGAGAATTTTCATCTCTCTGCTTATGTTATCCATCTATTTTTGCATGTTTTCTATTATGTTTCTTACTAGATTTTTAACATATTAATCACAGTTATTTTAAGTTCCCTGTTTAAGAATTATATTGCATTATATATCTGAGTTATGATTGCTTTGTCTCTTCAGTCTGTGTATTTTCCTGCTTTTTGGCATCCCTTGGAATTTTTTGTTGAATGCTGAATGTGTTGTATCAAGAATAAAAACTGCTATAAATAGTTCTTTAGTGTGAGGATTTATGCTAATCTGTTAGGAGTTGGGCTATTTTAAATATGTACTGAAGCTTAGGTGCCAAAGTCTTCAAATATCTTTTTTTTCTTTTTTTTTAAATTATACTTTATGTTCTAGGGTACATGTGCACAATGTGCAGGTTTGTTACATATGTATACATATGCCATGTTGGTGTGCTGCACCCATTAACTCGTCATTTACATTAGGTATATCTCCTAATGCTATCCCTCCTCCCTCTCCCTACCCCAAAATAGGCCCTGGTGTGTGATGTTCCCCTTCCTGTGTCCAAGTGATCTCATTGTTCAATTCCCAACTATGAGTGAGAACATGCGGTGTTTGGTTTTCTGTTCTTGCAATAGTTTGCTGAGAATGATGGTTTCCAGCTGCATCCATGTCCCTACAAAGGACACAAACTCATCCTTTTTTATGGCTGCATAGTATTCCATGGTGTATATGTGCCACATTTTCTTAATCCAGTCTGTCACTGATGGACATTTGGGTTGATTCCAAGTCTTTGCTATTGTGAATAGTGCCGCAATAAACATATGTGTGCATGTGTGTTTATAGCAACATGATTTATAATCTTTTGGATATATACCCAGTAATGGGATGGCTGGGTCAAATGGAATTCTACTTCTAGATCCTTGAGGAATCGCCACACTGTTTTCCACAATGGTTGAACTGGTTTACAGTCCCACCAACAGTGTAAAAGTGTTCCTATTTCTCCACATCCTCTCCAGCACCTGCTGTTTCCTGACTTTTTAATGATTGCCATTCTAACTGGTGTGAGATGGTATCTAATTGTGGTTTTGATTTGCATTTCTCTGATGGTAAGTGATGATGAGTATTTTTTCATGTGTCTGTTGGCTGCATAAATGTCTTCTTTTGAGAAGTGTCTGTTCATATCCTTTGCCCACTTTTTGATGGGGTTGTTTTTTTCTTGTAAATTTGTTTGAGTTATTTATAGGTTCTGGATATTAGCCCTTTGTCAGATGAGTAGATTGCAAAAATTTGAGTATTCTTTTCTCCCATTAGGTCAGACAAGAAAGAGAAGGCTGCAGTAGGAGATATGCCTTTCCCTAATATGGAATAAATCTCTGGTCAATTCTTTTCCCTTGAAGAGTAGGCCTTTGTTATGGAGAACACGCTGGGTGTGTTTCATCATGATTACTTTTTCATTCCTCCTGCTAGAGTTATGAGGTTGATTTTTTTGGATCTTTACTATAAGGACCTGTTGGAATTCTTGAAGGTAATAGCCATGAAAAGTATAGGGGTTTCCATTGAGACTGTGATATCCAGGAATTCAGCCTCCAGCAGTTGACCAAAATTACCATTTAAGTGTTTGGACCAGTTTATGGCTGCAGCAGTTTTGGCTCCATGTAACAGATCTCAGTGTGACTCTGTAGCTGTCCCCATTTCTACAGATTTTGGGGTGGCAATTGTTCTGCAGCCTTAATTCTCTAATGAGTCCAAGAAAAGTAATTGATTTTTAGTTTATCCAGCTGCTTCTTCTTGTAACCATGGGAGTGATGACTTCCAAACTCTTTACATTGCAGAACTAAAACTGGGAGTCCAAGGATTATTTTTGTGTAAATGTCTTGACCAGTGAAGTTCAAGGTGAGACAGATAACTTATTCTTTCAGATATTTCTTATATCTGTGGCTCTAAAAGTTTAAGTGGCATCTTTCTCCTTCTACACTTACTCTAAGAAGTAGAGTTAAGAAAAAAATGTCTTAACTCTGCAACAGGGAAGATTTTGGGAACAAAGAAGCTAAATCACTTGCCAAAGGTGATATAATATCACAGCAAACATAGGTTCAGTACTTAACAAATATGTCAGGTGTTCCTGTTTTTTGACCCAGTTTTGTGCTCTTTCTTTACTCCTACTAGAAGTGAAAAAAATAGCTCTATATTTCACTCTGTAAGTGAGAGGTAGGAACTTCTTGGCTAAGTGATCCTCCAGCACCTGTGATAACTTTAACACACATAGCACCACTCATTCTAGCAGATCATTTTGGCTCATATTGAAAGCACAATGACCCAGTGCTTCTCAACTACTCCAAAACAGCACAACAGTGAAATCTTTTAAAGCAAGGTCTTTATACATCAGGGATTTGATGAACATGTCTGTAAGAAAACAGAGCTAGAAGCTTTACAATATGTAGGCAGTAATACACTCTGTGCATCTTACACATCGTCTAATTTCTGGAGATAGCACTTACGCATTGATTTAGAAAATTAGGTGTACAAAGTGAAGGACAAGAACCAAGCAACTTGTTTGAGGGGCAGGACGTTGTGTCTGTAGCACTGTTTTGCCATCGAAAGAGGCCACGTCGGGGCAGTTTGCAGCTCACAAGCCAAACCTGGTTTCCTAAATCACACAGGGTTCTCCACTTAGCTAGGCTCAGCCCACTGGTCCCAAAAGTGAGATAGGGAATGTGATTTCTATTGTGATGCTGACCCAGCAGGGTGAAAGAGTGCTGACAGCACACAGTCTGGGAGCCTGCGGCAGAAGAGCAGCTTACTTGACAAGGTTCAGCAATCTTAAGTGATATGCAGGACTTGTCCTGTCTCAGCTGCTACCAGCCACAGTACAGAGTGTCAGCAAAAACAAAGGCAGATGAGTCTCTTTATTTTCTATTGCTATCTTGGAAGATCCCATTAACTGCAATCAGCTGTCGTGCTGTACTAATTCTTTTAAACAGTAAGTAAAGAATATCATTAACTTATTAAAAAACCATTCCCAATTGGCAAAAAGGTGAAACAGGAGTGTGACGAGTGACATCTTTTGGTTAAGAATGATTATCCAGGGAGAAAAAGGCCGTGAGTCATATATGTTATAAGTTTTGGAAAAAGATTTTTTCAAGGAAGGCTAAATTATTAAATAAAGAGCAAGTATATATGCAAAGAAAATAATCTACTGAGAAAAAGTCATAGAAGTTGAAAATCATAGAGTGCTTTTATATTGTATATGAGAAAAATCCGTGATATGGTGACTGAAATAAAAATATAGGAGAATGCCAGGGGTAAATAATTTAAAGTATAGAGAGAATACATGCACGCGTGCGCGCGCGCGCGCACACACACACACACACACACACACACATACAGTTAGAAAAATAAAGCTCATGCCCATCATTTGCTTGGTTTTTTTCCCCCCAGTATTCTCTGGGAAGGATGAATCTGAAGGATTCATTGCTCTTATAAAAACAATTATTGAATTCCTACTATGGAAAGGCACTGGGGAAAGAAGTTTTATGAGTTGGTGTAAAATATCCTCTCTGCCATAAAGATACTCCTGTCTACTTGGGATGCCATGGCTACCAAATCTGCAAATCAGAAAGCATTCAGGTTGAAATTTGTTGCCAGATGAGCAGCAGAGGCACGTGCAATAGGAAGCAGAAATTCGGTGGTGTGCAGGAAAAGATTTGACAAGTGGCTATTTTTTTTTTTTTTTAGATGGAGTCTCACTGTGTCACCCAGGCTGGAGTGCAATGGTACGATCTAGTAGGTTAGTCTTTATTTGTACTGTTTGCTTATTTCTGTGGTATAAATACTCCCACTGTGGCTAATTTCAAGCTGCTAATGTGATGTTGACTATAAAAATCCCCCAAAATCTGCAATCGGCTATGCAAATCTATACAGGATTACTCTAGCAGGCCACTGGATCAGACATTTGAGCAGTTCTAGCTAAGAAATGCATTTTAAAGAAAATGGAAATTAGGTTGTATGTTAAAGGGAAGATAATATAAAACTAGGTTTTGAGGTGGGGTGAAGGCCTACTAATTCCAGATAGAGAACTGGTCATGACTTGGAAATTAATGTGAGTGAACGGAACACAATGACAGGTCTGAAAAAAGGGATCTAATATAGGCGTACAGAGTGGGAAAGAAATCACCACACTCCAGATAGCGTCTTAAGTGATACAAGACAAAGATAGTGTTTTTGCACTATGTAATGGGAGACTATTGAAAGTTTTAGTTGGATCTAAGACAAGATTATAAGGTAGCAAATTATAAAGATTAGGCCAGAAGAGAGTTAACTGAAGGAGTGAATTGAGACCACAAGCAGGCTCCCCAGGAAGCATATTCTGAGACAGAGCATGCAGGTCACTTATTGGGAAGTGCTCTCAGAATCAACACCTGTTGGGAGAATGAAGAAAACAGGTTTGGGCAAGGACAGCAGTTGAACTGTAAGACAGTCATAACAAAGACCTCAGTCAATCCTCTGGGAATTTGAGCTGGGATGACCCTGTTACCAAATGTCTCAAATTGGGGTGAGGACAGTTGGTCTTTTTATTCTGACAGCAACAGGTTATTAGATGTGAGCTGCTCCCAGAAGGATGTGACCTTCAGAGGCATTGTTCTTTAGTCAAGTGCAAGTCCCAGAGAGGCACTAGCTGAGACCCACAGACTACCAACACCCCAGGCAGCTGGGGGAATTAATTCTGCAGTCTTGAAATAGGGGATCTGGGTTGCACATCCTAGCACTACATATCTTTTTCTTAAAATACAGGTAAATTAATAAGAAACTTCTACAAGGTAGAAATGGAATTGGAAAGAAAGATACACCAGTGAGATACATTTCTAGGGCAGATTTTTATTACAATATTAATTTTTCACTTTTACAAGTTCTATTTCATTCAAAGTAATTTTCACAGCCTCTTGGTTGCTCATTTTATGATTCTGCTTTTATTTCTATTCATTATATTTTTAAACATTATATTCCCTATCTGATATTTCAAATATCCAAAGTACTTAGTGCATAAATCTGTTGTTTATTGTTTTCCCATAGTCTCACTAATGATGAGTTATTTCACTGTGTGTTTGGTGATATTTGATGATGAGGCCATGTTTACCTGAATATAATCAGTGGGAGCCTGGGGGCTGTTACAGAGATACCTTCCTCAGAGAGGATTTGCAATTGATCTCATCTGGCAACCAGGTGCTCTCTGAATCTGAGGTTCTTTCCAGGAATCCAGATCAGTGCAGGTCTCTCAGGTTCAGCTACCTTTACTTGTACCTTTTGACAGTGCTAGTCTTCTGTTTTGTCCAGTGTTCATTGTTATCTGGTCTCCAATCTCTTCTATGATTTAGATTAGTGTGGTTTTGTTTTGCTTTGTTTCTTTTCTTTTCTTTTGAAGTGGGTAGGGATAGGAGTTTTGCTCACTTTTTGGGAATCCACTGATGCCCTAAAGAATGTACTGTATGGAGGAAGTACTTGTTCTAAACTATGACGGTATAATGAAATATCTAGTCTATCATACTCCTGGAAGCCAAAATGGTTGGAGAGATTGTCTGAGGAAGATAAAGCTTTGAAACAGGAGTTTCCAATTTCTGGAATAGAGTACTGAAATCATGATGAACTGAAATGGAAGTCAGGAGAGAAGATCTCTTTTGAATTGTTTCAGAGGAAGGTGATGAGCTCTAATGTCTTCCACTATATTCTATACATGCTATATAAAAGTTTAAATACTCCAGTGTGAATCAATGCTAAATGTATATGCAAAAATATTTCAAATAAAAGCTAGCACAGCTTTCAGGGTGATTTGGTAACCTACAAATAGTACAAATGTATTTAATTTTAGAGTTTTTAATCATTATTTGGGGTAAGATAACATTAAATTTAGTAAGAAACACTTGAAATTTGTGATATTTCAGTGCATTGGATATTAAAAATGTGATCAGCTGTGAATAGAAGTGGCTTATATTAGCCAACATTAGCTACTTACATGAAGAAACATATAAATGAAATTTCAAAATGAGACACATGTCACAAATATTTTGTATCTTACACAGGGTACTCCCAAGTAAAGCAAGTTGACTTAATTTACATGAGGTGAAAGTTTAATTTTATAAACCAATTGTTTGTTTAGTTATATATTAATTTGGGTCACTTTATAATATGTTTTAATATTTTGTAGGATAAAATCTCTTTTACCCTTTGATTTTATTTTCCAGATTGTTTTACTTGGCTATTATTTTTTAATTTCACATAAACTTTAGAATGAATTTGTTTAGGTTTTCCCCTCTGAAATCTTGTATTTTTGTTATTGTATTAAATTTATGAATTAACTTGAGTGGTTTATATCTTTATTATGTCTTCCTACCTGGGAACATGACATGACATGACATGAGTTCTTCATTGATTAAATATTTGTTTATGTGTTTCAGGAGGGCTTGCTTTTTTGTCGTTGTTGTATAATGGGTCTTCTTGCCAGTATAATGCTAAATTATTGTGATGGTAGTGGGCATCCTACTTTATTCCCAATTTTTCGATTTTTATGGGGAATTCATCTGAGGAACATAACTATTGTGATTGGGCTAGAATTTTTATATAGTTTCCTTAATACAAACTGTAAGTTATTTTGGCTGTGACATACCAACTCAGTAAAGTTATGTCCTTAGATGAAAATGATACATTTCCATAAGTTTATAAAAACATATATCTCTGTAAAATACTTTATACAATAACAATAGAAATAGTAAAATAATAAAAATAATTGAATGCAACTTAATATTTACCTGGGGTATTCAAATTGTCTTTATAAATTTTGTTGAGTCTAAGGTAAAAGACATTGCATTTTGTAATGGTCCTTATTTCTCCCAATTCACTTAACATGCCACTTGCATATTTTAGCCATAAATATCCCCATGATGTATATATAATAGAGATTTGACGAATGTGGCAGATCATATTTTCTAAAAGGTAACAATAAAATCTCCCTTTCTTATGCTATTACACAATGTACCCTCACCCCTCCTTCAATAAAAGGTGGCGAATTTGTTTCCTATTGAATCTGGGTGTGCTTGTATTTGCTTTGATCAATAGATACTGGAAAAGTAACACCCAGTGACTTCTGATGTTAGATCATAAAAGGCATTGCAGCTCCTGTCTTACTCATTTGAACACTTGTGCTTGGTGTCCCTAGCCACCATGTTAGGTGTCTGACTACTTTGAGGTTGCCATCATGTGAAGAAGTCAAGTCACACAGAAAGGCCATAGAGAGGTGCTCCACTTGGCAGTCATAGTCTTCAAGTCACCCGACCCAGGCACCAGACATCTTAAGATGATTGCAGGTCCCAACCACCAAGCTGTTTCTAGCCTTTGAATCTTTCTACCTAGGCCTCAGGGATCATGGAGCACAGACAAGCCATTCCCCACTGTGTCTTGCCCAAATTCCTGACCCATTGGAGTCCATGAACGTGGAGAATGTTGAACTTTACTGAGACCTGTTTTTCTGGAAAACGATGGCAAACAAATATTTCCACCCCTTTACGTTCTGAGAAATAGCTTACTGCAAATAACCATCCTTCCCCATGTGATGCAGGTATGACTTATGGATGCTTCTCTTGTTGACTTATGACCAGGCTGGACATAGCCTCCAAATTCCCGTTCTTTGTTTCATAAATGATCAACTGAACTGTTTTGTCGGTGTTAACTCAGGAATTAAACATTATAGGTGGGATTATTTCATCATAAAATTATCAAAAATGTCTTCACTCAGATGTTTACTGGATGCTATTTTGAATAAGGTCTTTTTAGAAATTCATTAGAGTAAGGGGAATATTTCATGTTATATTCAAAATTACTTAATTTTACTATAGTTGAACATGGTATTGATTAATTTTATCTAGGTTCATCTAAAGTGTTATCAATTAAATAAGGATAACATGAAATAAATTGTGTAATTAGTATGTAACAGAAACTTGACTTCTAACACATTGATACATATTAAGCTAAAGAAGAAATACACTAATTGAGCATCGATTGTGCACCAGGTCTTTCATATCCATTACCTCATTTAACCCACAAAGCAATCCTGAGAAAATGTTTTTAATTACATTTTTATAGGTGATAAGATGCTCTTTCTCATGCTAATTTAATTCATCCTTTGAAACTTTAATTCTCTGTAAAATAAAACCCAATCCTTCACATTATAGATGAAGACAAAATCAATACTATGGAAATGAGAAAACATTTCCTTAATGTTTTCATGGCAAAGATAAGACATGACTTGATCTCGTCTGCCTACTTTCCTCTGGGTAACAACTAAAATTTTAGGAATAAACAGGATTGTGGTACACATATACTTAGCTAGGTACGGAAGCAGCGATAAGGAGTTCTAATATGCTTTCTGCACTCATTAGCGTGATGGCCTTTGGCAAATTTTCTGTCCTCTTTGAATTTCAGTTAGGCTGGGGGCTACCAGTTGAGTATTTGTTCCCCACAAAACTAATGCTGAAATTTAATTCCCACTGTGGCAGTATTGAGACATGGGGCCTTTAAGAGGAGATTGGATCATGACATGATTGGTTTATCCATTCATGGATTAATGGGTTATCAGGGGAGGGGAGCTGGTGGCTTTATAGGAGGAAGAAAGACCTGAGCTAGCACCTTGGCACACTCAGCCTCCTTGCCACGTGATGCCCTGCACTCGTACCAGCAAGAAGTTTCTCACCAGTTGTGACCCCTTGACCTGGTACTTCTCAACCTCCATAAATACAAGAAATGAATTCCTTTTCTTTATAAATTACCCAGTTTCAGAGATTGTGTTATGAGTAATGGAAAACTAAGATATTGTGTCCAGCTATAAAATGGAAATATGAATTCCTGACTACATACAATTCCTGAATATTTTAAGGTTAAAATTAGACATGAACTAAGTAGTTCCTGGAAACTGAAGTTTCCAAGTGCTCTTTGAAAGCAATGCACTTAAAATTAGAACTTTGCAAAACCAATGCATGTAGAATCGGAACATGTTCATGTATATTATCTCACTTGACCCTCACTTCCAAACCAAATTTGCTGATATGATCCATATGCCTGCAATGTTTCTCAGTTATGAATACAAAAATCTTACCCAGACTTTAAGACACTTCAAATACCATTTAACCCAAACTTTCCCTGATCCTAATAATTGTGTGCAATTCTTCCTTCCTTAAACAAACAAACAAACAACCTTCCATGGCACTCTGCGCCTTTTGTTTATGACATTGTTAACATTTAGAGTTTTCTTTTCTACAAGTTCTTTCCCACTTCCAGGCTGCAGGCTCTTGGGTACTAAGGACTGTTTATTTACAGAAGCTCCTGCACCCTGTCCTGTGCAGAGAGTGGGAAGCTCAATATGTATTTTTTTGTCAATCGAATTCTGTAAAACTGTGTTAATATTAATAATCTTTCTCTGAGATGTGATAAAAACAACTTTTGATTTTGCACATAAAAATGTAGGGTAAATAATAAAATGAAGGTTAGTAAGCTTCAATGTCTGATTTATCACTGTTGTGAATAATCTCAATTAATTTGATTACGTCCATAGTCTTTGATATATTACAGTTTTTCATGTCCTTGTTAGTGAATTTTCATCTATGCAAAGTAATTTTAAGGGTACCCTATAATCTCAGGGTATATGAGTAATGTTACTCTTTAAAGAAGATCTAAATTAAATAGATTCCTTGATATCAGTAGTATATTTTGTGCAGTTTCTATATAATATCTTCAGGATTATTCCCATCAAAATAATTGGTTAAATTCTTTTTTTATCTTGGAGGGTCTTGACAGCCTTTGGTGCCACTGGTGGATACTCTGTGGTGTGTTCTCAAACAATGTTAATTTCTTCAGCATCCAGTCAGTATGAATTACCTGAGGACTGAATATACAACTTAGTTTTTTTTTTTTTTTTTTTTTTTGAGATGGAGTTTTGCTGTCACCAGGCTGGAGTGTAGTGGTGCGATCTCGGCTCACTGCAGCCTTTGCCTCCCAGGTTCTAGTTATTCTCGTGCCTCAACCTCCTGAGTAGCTGCAATCTAGATCTTTTGATATGACTCTCATTCTTTTTATCTTTTATTTTCAGATAGGAAACTTGGAAGAAAATTAAATACATTACAATTTTAGTTGCTCATTAGCTGCCAATAATAATATAGCCCCCCCTTTTTTTTATTATACTTTAAGTTCTAGGGTACATGTGCACAACGTGCAGGTTTGTTACATATGTATACCTGTGCCATATTGGGGTGCTGCACTCATCAACTCGTCAGCACCCATTAACTCGTCATTTACATCAGGTATAACTCCCAATGCCATCCCTTCCCCCTCCTCCCTCCCCATAATAGGCCCCGGTGTGTGATTTTCCCCTTCCCAAGTCCAGGTGATCTCATTGTTCAATTCCCAACTATGAGTGAGAACATGCGGTGTTTGGTTTTCTGTTCTTGCAATAGTTTGCTGAGAATGATGGTTTCCAGCTGCATCCATGTCCCTACAAAGGACACAAACTCATCCTTTTTTATGGCTGCATAGTATTCCATGGTGTATATGTGCCACATTTTCTTAATCCAGTCTGTCACTGATGGACATTTGGGTTGATTCCAAGTCTTTGCTATTGTGAATAGTGCTGCAATAAACATACGTGTGCATGTGTCTTTATAGCAGCATGATTTATAATCCTTTGGGTATATACCCAGTAATGGGATGGCTGGGTCGTATAGTATTTCTAGTTCTAGCTCCTTGAGGAATCGCCATACTGTTTTCCACAATGGTTGAACCAGTTTACAATCCCACCAACAGTGTAAAAGTGTTCCTATTTCTCCACATCCTCTCCAGCACCTGTTGTTTCCTGACTTTTTAATGATTGTCATTCTAACTGGTGTGAGATGGTATCTCATTGTGGTTTTGATTTGCATTTCTCTGATGGGCAGTGATGATGAGCATTTTTTCATGTGTCTATTGGCTGTATGAATGTCCTCTTTTGAGAAATGTCTATTCATATCCTTTGCCCACTTTTTGATGGGGTTGTTTGTTTTTTTCTTGTAAATTTGTTTGAGTGCTTTGTAGGTTCTGGATATTAGCCCTTTGTCAGATGAGGAGATTGCAAAAATGTTCTCCCATTCTGTAGGTTGCCTGTTCACTCTGATGGTAGTTTCTTTTGCTGTGCAGAAGCTCTTTAGTTTAATCAGATCCTATTTGTCAATTTTGGCTTTTGTTACTGTTGCTTTTGGTGTTTTAGACATGAAGTCCTTGCCCATGCCTATGTCCTGAATGGTATTCCCTAGGTTTTCTTCTACGGTTTTTACAGTATTAGGTCTAACACTTAAGTCTCTAATCCATCTTGAATTAATTTTTGTATAAGGAGTAAAGAAAGGATCCAGTTTCAGCTTTCTACCTATGGCTAGCCAATTTTCCCAGCACCATTTATTAAATAGGGAATCCTTTCCCCATTTCTTGTTTTTCTCAGGTTTGTCAAAGATCAGATGGCTTTAGATGTGTGGTATTATTTCTGAGGACTCTGTTCTGTTCCATTGGTCTATATCTCTGTTTTGGTACCAGTACCACGCTGTTTTGGTTACTGTAGCCTTGTAGCATAGTTTGATGTCAGGTAGCGTGATGCCTCCAGTTTTGTTCTGTTGACTTAGGATTGCTTCGAAATGCGGGGTCTTTTTTGGTTCCATATGAACTTTAAAGCAGTTTTTTCCAATTCTTTGGAGAAAATCATTGGTAGCTTGATGGAAATGGCATTGAATCTATAAATTACCTTGGGCAGTATGGCCATTTTCACGATATTGATTCTTCCTATCCATGAGCGTGGTATGTTCTTCCATTTGTTTGTGTCCTCTTTTATTTCACTGAGCAGTGGTTTGTAGTTGTCCTTGAAGAGGTCCTTTACATCCTTTGTAAGTTGGATTCCTAGGTATTTTATTCTCTTTGAAGCAATTGTGAATGGAAGTTCATTCATGATTTGGCTCTCTGTCTATTACTGGTGTATAAGAATACTTGTGATTTTTGCACATTAATTTTGTATCCTGAGACTTTGCTGAATTTGCTTATCAGCTTAAGGAGATTTTGGGCTGAGATGATGGGGTTATCTAAATATACGATCATGTCATCTGCAAACGAGGACAATTTGACTTCTTCTTTCCCTAACTGAATACCCTTGATTTCTTTCTCTTGCCTGATTGCCCTAGCCACAACTTCCAACACTATATTGAATAGGAGTGGTGAGAGAGGGCATCCCTGTCTTGTGCCAGTGTTCAAAGGGAATTTTTCCAGTTTTTGCCCTTTCAGTATGATATTGGCTGTGGGTTTGTCATAAATAGCTCTTATGATTTTGAGATACATTCCATCAATACCGAATTTATTGAGAGTTTTTAGCATGAAGAGCTGTTGAATTGTGTCAAAGGCCTTTTCTGCATCTATTGAGATAATCATGTGGTTTTTGTCTTTGGTTCTGTTTATATGCTGGATTATGTTTATTGATTTGTGTATGTTGAAGCAGCCTTGCATCCCAATGATGAAGGCCACTTGATCATGGTGGATAAGCTTTTTGATGTGCTGCTGGATTCGGTTTGCCAGTATTTTATTGAGGATTTTTGCATCGATGTTCATAAGGGATATTGGTCTAAAATTCTCTTTTTTTGTTGTGTCTCTGCCAGGCTTTGGTATCAGGATGATGTTGGCCTCATAAAATGAGTTAGGGAGGATTCCCTCTTTCTCTATTGATTGGAAGAGTTTCAGAGGAATGGTACCAGCTCCTCTTTGTATCTCTGGTAGAATTTGGCTGTGCATCCATCTGGTCCTGGACTTTTTTTGTTGATAGGCTATTAATTATTGCCTCAATTTCAGAGCCTGCTATTGGTCTATTCAGGGATTGGACTTCTTCCTGGTTTAGTCTTGGGAGAGTGTAAGTGTCCAGGAAATTATCCATTTCTTCTAGATTTTCTAGTTTATTTGCGTAGAGGTGTTTATAGTATTCTCTGATGGTAGTTTGTATTTCTGTGGAATCGGTGGTGATATCCCCTTTATCATTTTTTTATTGCGTCTATTTGATTCTTCTCTCTTTTCTTCTTTCTTAGTCTTGCTAGCGTTCTATCAATTTTGTTGATCCTTTCAAAAAACCAGCTCCTGGATTCATTGATTTTTTTGGAGGGTTTTTTGTGTCTCTTTCTCCTTCAGTTCTGCTCTGATCTTAGTTATTTCTTGCCTTCTGCTAGCTTTTGAATGTGTTTGCTCTTGCTTCACTAGTTCTTTTAACTGTGATGTTAGAGTGTCAATTTTAGATCTTTCCTGCTTTCCCTTGTGGGCATTTAGTGCTACAAATTTCCTTCTACACACTGCTTTAAATGTGTCCCAGAGATTCTGGTATGTTGTATCTTTGTTCTCATTGGTTTCAAAGAACTTCTTTATTTCTGCCTTCATTTCGTTATGTACTCAGTAGTCATTCAGGAGCAGGTTGTTCAGTTTCCATGTACTTGAGCGGTTTTGATTGAGTTTCTTAGTCCTGAGTTCTAGTTTGATTGTACTGTGGTCTGAGAGACAGTTTATTATAATTTCTGTTCTTGTACATTTGCTGAGGAGTGCTTTGCTTCCAACTATGTGGTCAATTTTGGAATAGGTACGATGTGGTGCTGAGAAGAATGTATATTCTGTTGATTTGGGGTGGAGAGTTCTGTAGATGACTATTAGGTCTGCTTGGTGCAGAGTTGAGTTCAATTCCTGGATATCCTTGTTAACTTTCTGTCCCGTTGATCTGTCTAATGTTGACAGTGGGGTGTTGAAGTCTTCCATTTTTATTGTGTGGGAGTCTAAGTCTCTTTGTAAGTCTCTAAGGACTTGCTTTATGAATCTGAGTGCTCCTGTATTGGGTGCATACATATTTAGGATAGTTAGTTCTTCCTGTTGAATTGATCCCTTTACCATTATGTAATGGCCTTGTCTCTTTTGATCTTTGATGGTTTAAAGTCTTTTTTATCAGAGACTAGGATTGCAACCCCTGCTTTTTTTTGTTCTCCATTTGCTAGGTAGATCTTCCTCCATCCCTTTATTTTGAGACTATGTGTGTCTCTGCATTTGAGGTGGGTCTCCTGAATACAGCAAACTGATGGGTCTTGACTCTTCATCCAATTTGCCAGTCTGTGTCTTTTAATTGGACCATTTAGTCCATTTACATTTAAGGTTAATATTGTTATGTGTGTACTTGATCCTGTCATTTTGATATTAGCTGGTTATTTTGCTCGTTAGTTGATGCAGTTTCTTCCTAGCCTCGATGGTCTTTACATTTTGGCATGTTTTTGCAATGGCTGGTACCGGTTGTTCCTTTCCATGTTTAGTGCTTCCTTCAGGATCCCTTGTAGGGCAGGCCTGTTGGTGACAAAATCTCTATGCATTTGCTTGTCTGTAAAGGATTTTATTTCTCCTTCACTTATGAAACTTAGTTTGGCTGGATATGAAATTCTGGGTTGAAAATTCTTTTCTTTATGAATGTTGAATATTGGCCCCCACTCTCTTCTGGCTTGTAGAGTTTCTGCCGAGAGATCTGCTGTTAGTCTGATGGGCTTCCCTTTGTGGGTAACCCGATCTTTCTCTCTGGCTGTCCTTTACATTTTTTCCTTTATTTCAACTTGTTGAATCTGACAATTACGTGTCTTGGAGTTGCTCTTCTCGAGGAGTATCTTTGTGACGTTCTTTGTATTTCCTGAATTTGAATGTTGGCCTGCCTTACTAGGTTGGGGAAGTTCTCCTAGATGATATCCTGAAGAGTGTTTTCCAACTTGGTTCCATTTTCCCCCTCACTTTCAGGCACACCAATCAGACGTAGATTTGGTCTTTTCACATAATCCCATATTTCTTGGAGGCTTTGTTCATTTCTTTTTCCTTTTTTTCCTCTAGACTTCTCTTCTCACTTCATTTCATTCATTTGATCTTCCATCATTGATACTCTTTCTTCCAGTTGATCGAGTCAGTTACTGAATCTTGTGCATTTGTCACGTATTTCTTGTGTCATGGTTTTTATCTCTGTCAGTTCGTTTATGACTTTCTCTGCATTGATTATTCTAGTTATCCATTCTTCCATTCTTTTTTCAAGATTTTTAGTTTCTTTGCGCTCAGTCCGTAGTTCCTCCTTTAGCTCTGAGAAGTCTGTTCAACTGAAGCCTTCTCCTCTCAACTCGTCAAAGTCATTCTCTGTTCAGCTTTGATCCGTTGCTGGCGATGAGCTGCGTTCCTTTGGAGGGAGAGATGCGCTCTGATTTTTTGAATTTCCAGCTTTTCTGCCCTGCTGTTTCCCCATCTTTGGGGTTTTATGTGCCTTTGGTCTTTGATGCTGGTGATATACTGATGGGGTTTTGGTGTGGGTGTCCTTCCTGTTTGATAGTTTTCCTTCTAACAGTCAGGACCCTCAGCTGTAGGTCTGTTGGAGATTGCTTGAGGTCCATGCCAGACCCTGTTTACCTGGGTATCAGCAGCAGAGGCTGCAGAATATGGAATATTGCTGAACAGTGAGTGCTGCTGTCTGATTCTTGCTCTGGAAGCTTTGTCTCAGGGGTGTACCCGGCCATGTGAGGTGTGAAGTGTCAGTCTGCACCTAGTGGAGGATGTCTCCCAGTTAGGCTACTCAGGGGTCAGGGACCCACTTGAGCAGGCAGACTCTCCATTCTCAGATCTCAGCCTCTGTGCTGGGAGATCCACTGCTCTCTTCAAAGCTTTCAGACAGCTGTCAGACTCCACCCAGAGGTGGAGGCTACAGAGACAGGCAGGCCTCCTTGAGCTGTGGTGGGCTCCACCCAGTTCGAGCTTCCCTGAGGCTTTGTTTACCTACTTAAGCGTCAGCAATGGCAGGTGCCCCTCCCCCAGCCTTGCTGCCGACCTGCAGTTAGATCTCAGACTGCTGTGCTAGCAATGAGGGAGGCTCTGTGGGCATGGGACCCTCCGGGCCAGGTGTGAGATATAATCTCCTGATGTGCTGTTTGCTAAGACCCTTGGTAAAGTGCAGTATTAGGGTGGGAGTTACCCGATTTTCCAGGTATTGTGTGTCTCAGTTTCCCTTGGCTAGAAAAGGGATTCCCTTC
This sequence comes from Papio anubis, assembly GCF_008728515.1. Lineage (NCBI taxonomy): Eukaryota > Metazoa > Chordata > Mammalia > Primates > Cercopithecidae > Papio > Papio anubis. Next base: position 147,372,369 of record NC_044981.1, read on the forward strand.
CCCCTTGTGCTTCCCAGGTGAGGGGATGCCTCGCCCTGCCTCAGCTCTTGCTGGTCGGGCTGCACCAGCTGACCAGCACCGATTGTCTGGCACTCCCCTGTGAGATGAACCCGGTACCTCAGTTGAAAATGCAGAAATCACCTGTCTTCTGTGTCACTCACGCTGGGAGCTGGAGGCTGGAGCTGTTCCTATTCGGCCATCTTGCTCCCCATCCCCTCCTTTTTTTTTTTTAAATGATTGAACCTTTTTCCTCCACTGATGGCTGAGGTCTGAGGTCTCTTAATCTGTATTTAACCTAACCAATTTGTGCAGGACATGACTTACTCATGGGCATAATGTGTCACATAACATTTTTTATGAAACTAATATAGCTATGGTCCATCAACCCTGTGGTATGTGATATTTATATATGACATTATATATGTTTTTATGATATTAGGAACTCAGAAGAAATTCAATATTAAATATATTTTTTTTTCCAAAAATTGTATGTATGGGAATTATCAGGTAAAAGGAATTATCAGGTAAAGAGGGGTTGGTTATTTTCTTATTCTATGTGAGTTCCTCTATGGCAATAAAAGTAGAAGTTATTTTGTAACCTGTGGAAGGATGCAAAAGTGCATATGTTGCAGAGTATAGTAACACCTTCTACTGTTAGGTAAGACAATTTAGATGTTTCATTTATCCAACAAATGTATGTTAAGTCTCCATCATGTTCCAAATACTGTGCAGTTTTCTGGGGACACAACACTGAACAAAACAGATGAAGTTCTTCCCCTCATGCAGCCTATAATGTAGTTGGGCATTAGTTTCTTTATGAAAGTGATAATTTTTGCAATTTGAGAAGAAATAAATTACAATCTTTCATCCCTTATGATAGTATATAAGTTCCATGATGGCAGAATCTTTGTTTTTTGATCACTGACTTATCCCAAGTGCCTAGAACAGTGTTTGACACACATTAGATTCTCAATAAATATTTTTTGAATGATAGATAAATAAGTACTCTCAACAAATGCTTCATTTGTTTAAATTTCTCTTATGTGTTCAGCATCTTATGGGACCATGCAGATGTCATTGGGTGAGGTGGGAGGTTGGTACAATTTTATCACAGGAACAGTAGGAAATTATATTTTCTTGACCTGAGCTCTCATCTGCATAAGCCAAACCTTCCAGTGTCCCTCAAAATTTTCCTCATCTTTTGGAAATTCCTCAGAGTATTCCTCAACATGGACAAGTGTACGATTACCACCCACATCTGGCTGATTTTTTCCTTCATGTCCCAGTTCTGCTCATCAGCATCCTCCAGCAATGAAGCTGATGGAGGTGCTCATCATTGACCTCACTGCTGGGCAGTGGGTCTCCATCAGGACAGTGATGTGGTTTGTGCCAAGCACACCATCTCTTTCTATTTCTGAAATGCATTTTCATTTTCCCCACTTTTTTTCATCCCAGGAACTCTGAAGTGATGCTGCTCATGCTCTGTGTCTCTGAACCCTCTTTTGAGAAGAACATTGTAAGCAGTGCTCTCTCTTCAGAGCTCTAACATAAGTTGCTAAGTCTGGGAAAAGGCACAGGTAGTCCTTGCTGCTCTCTCACTTTCTTTTTCTTCCTTATGCAGATGGATGCTCAGAAGTGGTGGACTCAGCATGGCCCAAGCTTAAGCTTCCACTATAGAACAAATTTGGTAGCAACATGAGATTCAAAGACTAAAGAAATTGTCCAGTATTGCAAAACTGGAACATGACAGGGGACTCTGTTGTTCCCATCATAAAGATAGCAGCTTCAACTCTAAATCCTGTTATTAGATCTGAACATCTCAAAGCAATTTTTTTTTTTCCTAACTGTAGAAAACTAAGCATTCATATCCTCAAATAAGCAAATGGCCTTCATGGATGAAGAGAATGTAAACAGGAGCATACATTTGTAGATTCTAGGTGCATGTTATTCTATTAAAAGTTAGGCTGAAAAAACTTGGTAAGAATTTATTAGGCATTTACTTGTGTCTGGTACTATTGATCATAAAGGTAGAAGATAAAGTTTTTGTTAATCTCAAAATTTTTTTTTTTTTGGAAAAGGGAGAACTCCCAATTTAAAGCAGATATTAGTAGATTGTACAGCTACATATGTCGTATGATTTTTTAGTTTTTAAGAAGATCCTCTGAACCTCTCAATTCCTTACTCTGTATGCTTATCCAGGAAACTGTATTAGGAGAGATGCACTTTTTATTTTTCAGTCAATTCAATGCAAGGAATGATCACATTCAACTTTTCCTTAAAGCAGGTTTTCATGGGTTTGTCACAAAGAGGGCTGGAGCAATTACCGTCAGCACATAGGTTTTCTGAAGAGATGAAGCGGGGGAGAAGGGTAAAGTTGAGTAGGTTGATGGCAAGCTGTGGTTACCACACAAATTCAGTAAAAATTATTTCAATGAGGATTATATCTAAACCGTATAAACATTAAATCAAGAATTAACATCATGCAATGGAAGCCCTACTGAACTAGAAATCAAAAGACCTTAGAATAAAAATATTTTATTTCTGACTTTGATCCTTTTTGGCTATGTCATCCTGGACAAGTCATTGAAACTCTGTGGGCTTTCTCATTCTTACGTGTAAAATGAGGAGGCCTCCTAGTCCAGTTCTAAATCACTGTGATTCAAACGGCTGGGTTGTGTGAACAGACTTGGAGAAAAAGCAGTGTTGGGTGGAACTGTAAGTTTTGTGGGTAAAATAAATCTAGAGTTGGACCATCAATTTAGTCAGGAACTAAATTGTTGGAAAGAGAAGGGGAAGGAATTCTAATAAGAAGGGCATGAAGGCTAGAACAAAATGCAAATTGTGGATTTCAAAAAAAATGAACTGACTGACAGGAGGTCAGATTGGTTGTAAGAAACTCATGTACTAAATTTCCTAGAATGATCTTCGTGGTTCCAATCACAATTAGTCTTCTGCAGTTGTGTCGTGAAATATTAAATCCCTGTTTTCTTTGCTATTGCTCCTATGTGCCAGCTCTTTAATTCCATTAAAATGCTCAGCCTACTTGTAAATTTATTTCAATTACAAATATCTTGATTATTATTGTTCTAGTTTCAGTGACTGAGGCATTCTTTCTCCTGTATAAAGGCAAGGATCTTTAATAGCTTCTCACTTTTTTGCAGCAAGGAATCTTAACTTGGGAAGGGACTTTGGGTCGTGTATTGTATTCTGTGCATGTGTATTTTTCTCCTCTTTCCTAGTCCAGGCTAGGTTTTTCTCATCTCTTCTCTCATAATATCCTTCCATACCTCTATTGTTTCACTGATATTTATATATCTACCTATGTGTCTTCTCACCAAACTCTTCAGTTTCTTCAGAACAGATTTGTTTATTTAAATCTGCAGATTTAATATAGTGAACAGCACATTGACACATGTGGGTGAATGAATAAGTTACCTATTGCTAAGCTATATGCCCCATGTTTGAATAGAAAATGTGATCTTGGTGTTGGGAATTGAAGGAACTTTTGAACCCAGGTATGTTTTAATACAATCCTGCCTTCTAGTTATTTCCTTAATATTCTTTGGAATCCAACTAAATCTCTTAGTGACTGAGAAAAATGTGAAGCTCTATTAGCAAAGAGAAAATATTCAGACCTAAAAGACCTCAAATAGAAGATCAATAGGCTATGAAGGCAATTATCTAATTCATCTGGGTCACCCTCACCTTTACTGCTAGAACTGGCTTTATTTCAATTCAGTCATAAAACCAGTGGGTTATTAGCAAGAAAACAGGCAAGCAGTTCTTCCACTATAGCTACAGTTAAGAACAATTATGGTATTAAATTCATGGATACCAAAGAGATTAATAGACTTTTCAAGGAGTTTTATGGACGATTATATATGAATGATAACTGCACTATGTGTTAAGGGAAAAGCCCATATATCTGCATTTCCTTAAATGTGAACAAATTTTGGAAGGAAAAGAAACCTTCTTGAATAAAGCTATTCTTCCTACTTAAAACTGCCAAAGTCCTAAAAAAGATTCGGTAAGGTCAGAATGCAGCCAGCTCCATTAATGCTTTGCATTAAAGGCTTCATTAATCTTTTATAGATTGTATGATAATAAGACTATTTTATCTCAAATGATCCTGGCCTGGATTTTGCTTGACACGTGTTTTATTAAGTGCTCTTATCTGCCATCTTAATAATACAGAGCTAGTATTTATTAAAATTTTTTGTTAAATCACATTTTTCCATGCAAGTCCCCATTTGCAGAATTTGAAAATGTTTTATCGTTTCTTTATTAATATGTGCTGTCTTTCTCTGCTGGAGATGTGTAGATAGTATTTATCTTTCTATTATCCTAGCTTGTCCTCCTACTGTGCATCATTTCTGCTTGTTTCTTCTCAAGGCAGTGTCTATAGAGGCAGGTTGAAGACTTCTTTTGTTGGGTGTGGGGAACTACTCAACACTGATTTCTCACCTCAAGAAAAATTAAGGGAATCATACAATCCACAGAGAATTGTCTAAAAATGAAATATGCTGTTACCCATTTTACAAAGTGATAAAAAATTTAAAATTTTTCATGTATGGGCTTTATGTTATTGAAAACAAATTGAACTTTTGTTTTGAAAGGAACATTTTGTAAAAGATAAATAGGATAAAAGTATTAATACAGTCCGTGGGGTGGTTTGAGTGGTTTTGAATGATTGTTGTATTTAAGAGTTCACCTTCCTATGAGGTAGAATCATCAGCTTTTAAGGGAGTGTTTAGGTCCCAAGGAACTGATTCACTTTTCACATTCAAAAGATTGATCTTATAAACCATTATGACTATTTATTAATTTGTAATATGTAGTATAACATTGCTGAGCAGAATATGAAGAGATATGTAATAATGCACATTGTCTAGAATGTTGCATGAAATAACATATATAAAACACCTTAGTAGAATCCTTGACATTTAAAGAGTACATAAGAAATGTTAGGTGCTTCTGAAATAACAAGGTGCCTAGGGAAAGGACTTTAATATCCTGAGGTTGTATTTGAAGGGATTACCTATTTTGAGGAACCCATGAAGGACCCTGTTCTAATTCAGGTCACAAATCACCACAATATGAAGAACAATTAAAAACTTTTGATACAGTGCCTTTAAAATTACAAAATATTTTCATGTATATTGACACTGTTCTGATGATAAGAATATTATGTAAATTAGCTACTCAATGTCTGTCTTTTGGGCGGTGTTATATAAACATCGATAAATTTTTTGTTCCCGATTCTCATCATTGCAACATACAAGGAAACATTTCTGTGTTTTTTCTTCTTTTTTATTTCTTATTTTCTTTGAAATTGTTAGAGTGTTGGAAATGTTATTCTCAGTAGTAAATTATTTTCAATTTCAAATAATATATTACTTTTGGGAACTTTTCTATTGATGGGCAAACATATTCATGGGCCATGCTTTCTTTTTTGCTTCAGTCATATGTAGAAACACCACCTAATTGCTTGAGCCCCTTTCCTTTCTCCCAGCCTTCTCTTTACATTGGGGATAAAAGTTTGCTTTTGGTTCAGAACTCTTTCATCATTCCTCCAGCAAAGACTTATTTACCCCCTATCTGCCTCTGGATAGCCCAGAAGCAACAAAAATAAAACATTTATACCTTACAGGTATAGCTATGTCCAATCTCTGCACCAGAGGAAAACAACAGTGCCTGATTTTCTATTAGGAGCTCCATCTTCATTAGCAAGGTGAATTTTGAAGAAGTCAGTTGTTGTATGTCACTACCCCTTGCTGTCTTCTGAAAATAGGTGTGATCTCCTTGTTTAGTCTTCCCCTCATATAACAGACTATCTACTTAGGCTTCTTATTCCATTAGGACATGAGGCTGTATACCGGCTCCCTTTCATCCAATTCCTGCTATCAGTTTTATTTCCTCTTTAAGGAAATGGGCCTGGAACTTTCCTCATTCATACATTAGACACCTGCCTGAAGCTGACAACTGACTCCAAAAGCTCCACTGCACAACCCTATTTCACATCAGATCCAGCAACCATTGGTGCCACCCCACATCGGGACAAGGTTCACGTAGCATTTTTAAAACTTATCAGTATGAACTGCCGCTCCTTTATAAAGAGGATCCATCCTATTCCATTTTCCTAAATCCTGTCTAACCTGGCCCATGCAAGCTTTAGATTCTACATTGCTAGGGCCCTGGGGAAGCTTTGTTCTATACAAGCAATGCTACCACCTGTCTGCTAACCTAGGACAATAGCACTCATGTTCTCTGAGTTTTTCTTTTCATTTATGCATAACTCTCTACCTCACTCTCACACAGAATCTGTGCTATCGACTAACTGGAAGACACCATATTTTCTTCAACATCAGCTTGCTTTCTTCTATTAACTAAATTTTTGGTGCTAGCTCTGCTAGCTCTGGTATGTGATTTTACTCTAAGAAATGAAATTTCAATTCAATCTGGTGTCATGTCTATTGTCATATTTTAAAGAGAGACTCTTACAAAATTTTCCCTTATACTACTTTCTCTAAGCAATGTGACAGAAGCATAGAGTTATAACCTCATGATAAAATTATGTTTCCTTACAAGTGCAAATAAAGCCTTTTCAAATTTTGAGATCTTTTCTGGTTAACCCTATTTAAGACTAGATGGTTTAAGGAAACTGCTGCATTATATATCTAAGTCTCAAATTTTAAGAAGGGATTAATTGCTCATTTAATCTGAAAGCTTCTAAGTGAAATAAAGCCCTTGGGTAGAACAAGCTAATCACACAATTCTAAAAAATTGTAAAATGTAGAGCATATAATAATTATCCAAGCTGCTTATTCATGAGCCAAATTCCAAGACCCAGCCTGGGATTCTGAGCCAGCAGCTCAGAGTGGGACCCTAGAGTCTGCCTATTTTACAAGTATCTCTGGAGACCTGATGCAGAAGGTTCTGGAAACTTCACTTATAGAAACTGTGCCCAAGAGTGTGTGGATGGTAGAGGAAGACAAAGCAAGACAGTCTTTGCTCTGGGATAGAGTGTTTGAGAGGGAGTGGAATGTTTTCAGAGGTCAGTTCTCTGGCCAGCTCTCACATTCTCTGGTCTGAGTCTCAGGGAAAGTGGAAATGAAAGACGCTTTCACATTCGGTACTTGGAGAAAATTTTGCCTTGCAGCTTAACATTTGGGATAATTGTGACAGAGTGTGGCATAAAGTCATTTGAAGGGTGAGGAGGGAGTGTTTCTCCCCTTATCAGTGGGCTAGCTTCCGTGTCTTAGGGCACTGGCACAGTGTGACATCAGCACCAGCAGCAGGAGGGCCAATGCAAAGTGACCTTACTGAGGCATGTTCTCTTTTTCTGATTGTTAGAGCAGAAAGAGTAGAAAGAGTCCAACACTATGTTGAGGATGGAAAGTATTTAATGACTTCCAGAACTTTTGTGCAGGTTTCCTTGACAAGGAAGGGACAAGCATGAGTTTGGGGCCCACAACTGGTTGAGTTAGAGTTGGACAAACGTTATGCACACCTTAGGCTATTGAGCATTGTGTTTTCTAAGACTATATATGTCACTTCCACAATGGCATGCTTTTACACTAACTCAAAATAAGGCAGCATGCATTTGAAGCTGTGAGAATGGGAACATTTTTAAGCAAATTTGTGTGAACAATTTCTATGTATGAAGTGATTTTCTCACCCAGCTTAGGTGATTTCTACAGATGCCTTATAATAGATGTGATGTAAATGTTAGGAAAATTCAAATCCTTTACACCTTTACCTAATTCATTCAGATATTTATATGATTGTAATACTGAATAAACTCAAAGCTATGTGTATTAGTCCATTTTCACGCTGCTAATAAAGACATACCTGAGACTGGGAAGAAAAAGAGGATTAATGGACTTAAAGTTCCACTTGGCTGGGGAGGACTCACAATCATGGCAGAAGACAAAAGGTACTTCTTATGTGGCAGTGGCAAAAGAAAGAATGAAATCCAAGTGAAACAGGATTCCCTTTATCAGATCTTGTGGAGACTTATTCACTACCACAAGAACAGTATGGGAGAAACTGCCCCCATGATTCAATTATCTCCCTCCGGGTCCTGCCCACAACATGTGGGAATTATGGGAATACAATTTGAGATGAGATTTGGGTGGGGCCACAGAGCGAAACCGTATCAGTGTGTGTATCGAGTTTGTTTTTTACAAATAACTGACTTAGGTCTATGTGTGGACATGGCTTCCTTGCCCTCTCTTGCCATTCTGTGGCTCTACTATGTCTCTTCTGCTAGCATGTGGTGGGGAAGGGGTTGTCATATCGTTTCCCTTTAATCTGTGCTTCTCAAAGTGCACTCTGTAGACCACCTCATCACAATTCCCAAGGAAGCTTCTTAAACATGTGAATTCCTGGGATCTATCACATTTCTGAATGACAAACTCTGGGAATAAGGGAGGGAATTTACACTTTTAATATTCTCTCAACTGAATCATGCATCCTAAAGCTGAGAAAAATGATCTCAAATGAAAATGAGGTGGAAATAAAATAATAATCTCTAATGCTTATATATCATCTTATGTTTCCTAAAGTCCTTTCACATGTACAAGTGCATTTAATCTTCGTGGTATACCAGTGTGGTGGGTGGTATCATCTCCATTTCACTGATGATGAAACTTATTAGTGATTGGTGGATTGCCTAGCCCAAAGTAGTAACCAAAATCTTTCTCACATTTTCTCTGAATCTTAGGGAAAAATAATTTCCTTATTTATTGTTTCATTATTTATTTTTAAATTCATCCATCCATTCATCCACTCACCCATCCATCCTTTCCTTTATTTATCTACCTATCCACTTCTTCAATAAGTATTCACTGAAGATGTACCATGTACCATGTGTCAGGTAATCTGTCATATGCTACAGATAGAAAGATAAATATGTTGTGTCTCTGCCAGGCTTTGGTATCAGGATGATGTTGGCCTCATAAAATGAGTTAGGGAGGATTCCCTCTTTTTCTATTGATTTCAGAAGGAATGGTACCAGCTCCTCCTTGTACCTCTGGTAGAATTCAGCTATGAATTCATCTGGTCCTGGAATTTTTTTGGTTGGTAGGCTATTAATTATTGCCTCAATTTCAGAGCCTGCTATTCGTCTATTCAGGGATTCAACTTCATCCTGGTTTAGTCTTGGGAGAGTGTAAGTGTCCAGGAAATTATCCATTTCTTCTAGATTTTCTAGTTGATTTGTGTAGAGGTGTTTATAGTATTCTCTGATGGTAGTTTGTATTTCTGTGGGGTCGGTGGTGATATCCCGTTAATCATTTTTTTATTGCATCTATTTGATTCTTCTCTCTTTTCTTCTTTATTAGTCTTGCTAGCGGTCTATCAATTTTGTTGATCTTTTCAAATCTTCAAGGAGTTTATAGTCTAGATAACAATGGAGTACAGTAATAAAGGTGGAGTTGAAAACAAATAAGGACAAAAAAAATAAAGTCTAATTGCTTACTTCATTGAGTGTGTTACTGGGGGACACTGTATGGTCTAATGGAGTCTGTTTTTCACTACTCACTCTTCTTGTCCCTGCCCCCATTGTGTGTAAGTGCTGGGATCTTCCCCTTTTGTATCACTGTAACCTCTTTAGATGTGGAAGGACATCCTTATTACAAGGACCTGAGGAGTGTATCCTGGGCTTCAATTTATCAGATGTGGCCAGATATAAATGAAGCTTACTATTGCTGGACAATCCTCAGGCAACTTGCTATTGGCTGCCCTTCCTGGATGACAATGACAAGAGAAGCAATCATTGCTTCTTAGCACAGGTGACATCTGGCTACTATATGTACTGCAGGTCCTGAATCAGCTATTGCATGATTCCCTGTTGCTAGTAGTAGCTAGTTTCACCAGGCAGAGAACCTGCAACCTCTCCATACCAACCCTTCTACCTCCTTCGTGTGCTCTCTGTTCTCTCTATTACCTGCATCTGGTGAAGTCAATTATTTCCTTTAGATGCAGGGCATCTTCTATTTTCCCCGGTCTATTAAACTAGGTCAGGCCATAGAGTCTTGCTGGCATTTGCAGATGGGCAAGAATATTGTCTTGTTCTTGAAGCAGCAAGGAAGCAAGCTGATTTTACATTTATAATTCAACCTTATTAGTTAAATTAAGAAAGTAAACTTTGTACTATTTATTTTTAACCTTAAAATATATACAAAACAAGTTCCCCTAGATTTTTTTTTTTTTGTCAAAAAGATACATCTTTTCTGAATGTGGCAGAAGTGCTAGACAGAATGATGATGATAGAAGTAGTTTCAAAGAAATTAAGACCACACAAATTTGTACTGTGTCTGTGTGAAAGTATAATCTTTCATATCGAATTTAGTTTGTAACTAAATTTGGTAGCAAAGTGATAAACACTAAGTATCATATGCGTAGTGGTACTGGCTGATGAAGAAATGAAACTTCCAGAACTGAAATGGCATTTACATATAAAATAAGTTGAAAAGCAGAATTCCTTGAAAAAGAAGAGATTGAATAAAAAGCCAATAGAATCAAATGTCACATGTAAACAGTTTCATATGTCACATGTAAGCAGTGATTTGTGGGCTTCTTTTAAAGTACACTCCTATATTTAGAAGAACACAAGACCAGTGAAGGATGTTTGCTTGCAGATGTTGGCACATCTATAGCAAAGAAGGTAGTTCAAGTACTACTTTCCAAGGACACCATGAATCAATATATTCAGGACCTTGCTAATGATATGGAAAACCAACACATAGAACAAATAAAGCTGTCAAATATGTTACCAAAACTTGATTATTTTCACAGGTATTGCTAACATGGCAATTCTTTTACTATATATGCAATGTAAACATTATGGTGATATGAAGAAATAATTCTTTTTTCTACTTATTGCTAATAAATAAACTAGCTCTGAAATGTATAAGACAAAGTTGAATTGCATTGTTAACAAATATATTTTGAAGCTCAAGTTTTATGGGGAAATGTATTCTGAGAGAAGAGCTGAAATGTCATGAAAACATCCTGGAGTAGTTACTCACACTAAAGAGCTTTGCTGGAGTATAAATCAATATGGTGCTTCCTTTATCAAGAAAGTCTTACTATAAATAAGAAAAAGTCTTTACTATAGCAAGATTGCCAGGTGCACCTATCCTCCCAGCACTTTGGGAGGCCAAGGTAGGTGGATGGCTTGAGCCCAGGAGTTTGAGACAAGCCTGGGCAATACAGGAAAGCCCCATCTCTACAAAATTTTAAAAATTAGCCATGTATGGTAGAGTGCACCTGAAGTCTCGCTACTTGGGAGGCTAAAGTGGGAGGATCACTTGAGCCTGGGAAGTGGAGGTTGCAGTGAGCTGAGGTTGTGTGACTGCACTCCAGCCTGGGCAACAGAGCCAGACCCTGTTTAAAATAAACAAAAACAAAAACAAAAAACCAACAGCTGAACTAAATAGTTTGCATAGTGACATAATAAAAAATGCACTAAATTAGATACTGTTTCTTTATTATGTGATAATATGAAAGTCAGTCATAGCTCACTGTTACTGAACGCTGAGGTGCTATGGTTATCAAGGGGAAAAGTTATTTCAAGAATGTATGACTACAAAGTAAACTTCTAGTGATTCTGCTAAGTTAAAAAACTCTGTTCTCAACTTTAAAATAATTTTAATTTGGCATTTGCACTTGCTTATTTTTCTGATGTATCTGGTAATTTTAATGATTTTGATACTTGTATGCAAGGAAAGAAGGCAACTTTTTAAAGTGGCAGATAAGTTGAGGAGCAAATATGAAAATTTAGAAACTAACAAGAACAATTTCTACAGATCATTATGACATATTCCAGCCTTCATTGGTATAACTAATTATCTTGATTTTGCACATCTGTGAAAAGTTAAAACTAAAATCCTTACAAATTTGATAAGACAATTTGAATGGTCTTTTCCTTTTTTCTATTGTTTTGAGATGGATTCTCACTCAGTATGTTGCCCAGGCTGGACTGCAGTGGCACAATCTTGGCTCACTGCAACCTCTGCCTCCTGGGTTCAAGTGGTTCTGCCTCAGCCTCCTGAGTAGCTGAGATTATAGGTGTGCACCAGCATGCCAGGTGGTGGCATGGTGTATTTTTAGTAGAGAAGGGTTTTACCATGTTGGTCAGGCTGGTCTCAATCTCCTGACCTCAATTGTTCTGCCCATCTTGGCCTCCCAAAGTGCTGGAATTACAGGAGTGAGCCACTGCACCTGGCCTGAATTTTATTTTTCATCAAAAGAAGAACCACACATAAAAATTACAAACCCAGAATCCAATTTTTTCACTAAAAAATAATTCAAATTAAACCTTAACTTTATAGGATAAATTATTGGAACTGGCTACAATGAAGGATTGATCATGAATTTTGTAAATACAATACTTCTTTCTTTTTAATAAGAGTTAAAAATAAAGACTTGCTTTAAAATCTCTTCCAAATATTTTCACTAATATTCCTCTATAATGCTGGTTTCTCTACTCTGAGAGATTTTTTTTTGTGCAACTTTTTTTGATTTTATTATTAATATTATTATTTTTTATTATACTTTAAGTTCTAGGGTACATGTGCATAACGTGCAGATTTGTTACATATGTATACCTGTGCCATGTTGGCGTGCTGCACCCATCAACTCATCAGCACCCATCAACTCGTCATTTACATCAGGTATAACTCCCAGTGCAATCCCTCCCCTCTCCCCGCTCCCCATAATAGGCCCCGGTGTGTGATGTTCCCCTTCCCGAGTCCAAGTGATCTCATTGTTCAGTTCCCACCTATGAGTGAGAACATGCGGTGTTTGGTTTTCTGTTCTTGCAATAGTTTGCTGAGAATGATGGTTTCCAGCTGCATCCATGTCCCTACAAAGGACACAAACTCATCCTTTTTTATGGCTGCATAGTATTCCATGGTGTATATGTGCCACATTTTCTTAATCCAGTCTGTCACTGATGGACATTTGGGTTGATTCCAAGTCTTTGCTATTGTGAATAGTGCTGCAATAAACATACATGTTCATGTGTCTTTATAGCAGCATGATTTATAATCCTTTGGGTATATACCCAGTAATGGGATGGCTGGGTCATATGGTACTTCTAGTTCTAGATCCTTGAGGAATCGCCATACTGTTTTCCATAATGGTTGAACTAGTTTACAATCCCACCAACAGTGTAAAAGTGTTCCTATTTCTCCACATCCTCTCCAGCACCTGTTGTTTCCTGACTTTTTAATGATTGTCATTCTAACTGGTGTGAGGTGGTATCTAATTGTGGTTTTGATTTGCATTTCTCTGATGGTAAGTGATGATGAGCATTTTTTCATGTGTCTGTTGGCTGTATGAATGTCTTCTTTTGAGAACTGTCTATTCATATCCTTTGCCCACTTTTCGATGGGGTTGTTTGTTTTTTCTCTTGTAAATTTGTTTGAGTTCTTTGTAGGTTCTGGATATTAGCCCTTTGTCAGATGAGTAGATTGCAAAAATTTTCTCCCATTCTGTAGGTTGCCTGTTCACTCTGATGGTAGTTTCTTTTGCTGTACAGAAGCTCTTTAGTTTAATTAGATCCCATTTGTCAATTTTGGCTTTTGTTGCCATTGCTTTTGGTGTTTTAGACATGAAGTCCTTGCCCATGCCTATGTCCTGAATGGTATTACCTAGGTTTTCTTCTAGGGTTTTTATGGTATTAGGTCTAACATTTAGGTCTCTAATCCATCTTGAATTAATTTTTGTATAAGGAGTAAGGAAAGGATCCAGTTTCAGCTTTCTACTTATGACTAGCCAATTTTCCCAGCACCATTTATTAAATAGGGAATCCTTTCCCCATTTCTTGTTTTTCTGAGGTTTGTCAAAGATCAGATGGCTGTAGATGTGTGGTATTATTTCTGAGGACTCTGTTCTGTTCCATTGGTCTATATCTCTGTTTTGGTACCAGTACCATGCTGTTTTGGTTACTGTAGCCTGGGAGACTTCAACACCCCACTGTCAACATTAGACAGATCAACGAGACAGAAAGTTAACAAGGATATCCAGGAATTGAACTCATCTCTGCAGTAAGCAGACCTAATAGACATATACAGAACTCTCCACCCCAAATCAACAGAACATACATTCTTCTCAGCACCACATCACACTTATTCCAAAATTGACCACATAATTGGAAGTAAAGCACTCCTCAGCAAATGTACAAGAACAGAAATCATAACAAACTGTCTCTCAGACCATAGGGCAATCAAACTAGAACTCAGGACTAAGAAACTCAATCAAAACCGCTCAACTACATGGAAACTGAATAACCTGCTCCTGAATGACTACTGGGTACATAACGAAATGAAGGCAGAAATAAAGAAGTTCTTTGAAACCAATGAGAACAAAGATACAACATACCAGAATCTCTGGGACACATTTAAAGCAGTGTGTAGAGGGAAATTTATAGCACTAAATGCACACAAGAGAAAGCTGGAAAGATCTAAAATTGACACTCTAACATCACAATTAAATGAACTAGAGAAGCAAGAACAAACACATTCAAAACTAGCAGAAGGCAAGAAATAACTAAGATCAGAGCAGAACTGAAAGAGATAGAGACACAAAAAACCCTCCAAAAAATCAATGAATCCAGGAGTTGTTTTTTGAAAAGATCAACAAAATTGATCGACCGCTAGCAAGACTAATAAAGAAGAAAAGAGAGAAGAATCAAATAGACGCAATAAAAAATGATAACGGGGATATCACCACTGACCCCACAGAAATACAAACTACCATCTGAGAGATATTAAAACAAATCATAGGAACCCTTTAGAAATACATTAGCACCTACAGTAGCACTGATGTTAATTCAACTTAGGTTAGGTAAACATTCAGGAATCAAACTCATTCACGTTTGAAACTTTAAAGATTAATTAGCAAAGTGTTTATTTGGATTCTGCATATAGGCATTTAATATGAGGAATCACTGTTTCACATGTGACTTTTTGCATAGTTACAACTGTGAGGTACAACATTTTCTGAGTGTGATAGTGAGCTACGTTATTGCCTATATGATTACTTTCAATCAATGCATCAGTTTTATTTTCTCTATGTTATGTTTCTTCTTATATTTATTGAAATGTAATGGCTGTTGAGTTTAATAATAAAAATACATTTGGATTTTGTTCTCTATATATTTTAAATTTTATTTTCGAATAAGTTCTGTATATTTATTTATAAAACTATTGCTATGTGACAGATTTTAAAACTCACTAGAGTGAGTTATTCACATCAGATAGTTGGAGAAGCACAGAGGGGGCAAAGAAAACTACCACAGAAAAGAACAATAGAAAAATGAGCAAATAGGCAATTTACAGAAACCGAAACCAAAATTCTAACCCACATAGAAAGAGATACTCCATCTCACTAATAATCGATGGAATGCAAATTAAAATAATGATGGAATATACTTTATACGTATTATAGTGGCAGAAGTCAGAAAGCTAAATTATACCAGTTGTTGGCAATGATATGAGGATACAGGAACCTTTATACACTGCCAGTGGAAATATGGACTGGGTACAGCTCTTCTAGAAAGCAATTTCATACCATTTAGTAAAGTCAAGTGTTTCCATACACATTGACTCAGCAGTTCTGTTCCTGAATAATAATCCCAAAGAAATTGCCACATTGACTTATAACGAAGACATTTCCTATGTTTTATCTGACATTCTATTGGCCTTATGGGTGTCCGGGGCCTCCGGTGCACCAACAACTTCCCTTGCAACTTATCCTATGTGGGATTTGTACCCATGACTGCAGTAAATGATCCTGCAGGCCTGCTCAGTTCAGCCATCAGAGGCCACCCACTACTGCGGGGCTCAAAGGGAGGTTCATTTCCAATTAACTGATTTAGTGGATTGGTTGCCTTTTACCCCAGTGCCTACTCTTTCCCCTTTCCCCATAGGCAACATTTCCCATGTGCTTAATATCCATTTATTGTCTGTGTTTATGTTCCTATACACTTCGTATTGTTTTAAGTATCTATAATTAAGTAGCAAATTACTAATCCAGGGACTCTCAAGACTCTGTCCTGAATCTCAGGAAGCTTCTTAGACTGTAATGGAAATCCTTCATCCTTCATCCTTTGATAAGTTATCTCCTCTATTTAGCCTCTAAAATTATTTTCCAGTCTCTGATCTTAATTAAGCAATTTAATCTTTGGTCATTTAATCCCCAGTTTTCCCTAATTTGTTAACATATTTCTGTTTCTTAACCTCTCCTTTCATGTTTATATGAACTTCTAAAACTATGTGTTGATACTGACAAACTACCATTCTTAAGGGTCTTTGTAACATGTAACATATATAAAATGCGCAGAAAGACAAATCCCACATGATCTCACTCATACATAGAATCTAAAAATTTGATCTCACAAAAGTCGAGAGTAGAAATGTGGTTATCGGAGTCTGGGGTAAGAAAGATGATATGGGGAGATTTTGGTCAAAGGATATATAACTACGGTTATATAGGAGGACTATTAAAACAAATGTTCAGAATAGGCAGAGGCAAAAGTAGAGAAGTGATTGCCTGGGGCCAGTGGAGGAAGGGAAGAATGCATGAGTTGAGAGTCATAGGGAATGACTACTAATGGTTATAAAGTTTCTTTTTTGGGTGATCAAGATGTTCTAAAGTCGATTGTCATGATGGACGCAGAACTCTGTGAATACCATTGGATTGTACATGGTAAATGTGTGTATTATATGATATGGGAATTATATCTCAATAAAGCTGTTAAAAATAATAATATAGTAAATACATTAGTAATTGACAACAAAAACTGAAAATTAAAAAAACCTAAAATTGAAAAAAAGTGGTTTCAAGTTCAATATACAAAAATCATCTGCCTTTCCATATACCAGCAAATAAAGAAAAATAGAAACGGAAAAATTTAAACAATATCTTTTTTTTTTTTTTTTAGACAAAGTCTTGCTCTGTCGCCCAGGCTGGAGTGCAGTGGTGTGGTCTTGGCTCACTGCAAGCTCCACCTCCCAGGTTCACGCCATTCTCCTGCCTCAGCCTCCCAAGTAGCTGGGACTACAGGTGCCCGCCACCATGCCCGGCTAATTTTTTTTTGTATTTTTTAGTAGAGATGGGGTTTCACCGTGTTAGCCAGGATGGTCTCGATCTCCTGACCTTGTGATCCACCCACCTCGGCGTCCCAAAGTGCTGGGATTACAGGCGTGAGTCACTGTGCCCAGTCAACAATATCATTTTGAAAAGCATTTAAAAAGACAAATAAATATGAATACATTTAACAGTCTATTCTCTGGGGGAATATATATTATACATAATATATATTTATTATTATTTATATTTATATATTTATTATTTATGCAGATGTAATGGCAATTTGCTCTATAGCAAAATAGTAGCATAGTTAATGCACATTTAACTGGAGAGAAGATTATGTTAAAACATTCTGTAATCAATATACATACATGAAATACTTAGAGCAATAACGTAACTGTAAAGGCAAAGCTCACTTTACTAGTTGTTCCAATTCTGCCATAGTAATTCAGCATCTTCTTAGCTTTTCCTTTCCTTCAGTGTCATCTGTGCTCTGTGCTACTCATCCTCTGGTCTTCTTATTTTTCATTGATATTTCTTCTTATATGGCTCAGAACACACAAAAGAGGATTACTGGCTTTTTAAGGTCCCTCTCTACCCTAAGATTCTATGAGTCTGTGATTGCTATGGTTCGGTGAATAACAACTGGAATAAAGTTAGTTTACAAGAAAAAACAACTCAGAAAAACACAACAGATTAAAAAAGCTTTTTCATGCTGAAATGACTCCAAGTCACCAGAGACTGTAGCAAATCATTTTGGGGAAAATGACTTAGAGAAAAAAGTCAAAGGAATTGTATTGTTCAGTTCAAAAAAAAAATTGTTCAGTTTTTTCAGTGTTTAGTTAGCAAAGTTGGTATGGGAACAAACATCAAGAGAAATTAGTATATGCCTTGTCCACTTCTCTGTTTTGAAAACTCTTTTTCTTTTTTTTCAGTGTGAATTTTTCTTTTTTATCAACAGACTCCATGAAATTATGTTGTAAATTTATGTAAATAGGTCTTATATCTAATGAAAAACATTCCAATGCTTTGTGCTAGTAGATTCTATCACAGAAAAACCACTAGCACCCAGGTTAAGTCATATTATGTGATGTGTTAAAATGGAAGTAAATGTCTTTCTCCAATACCTTGTTTCTCTGCTATTCTTTCCTTTTAATTTTTGTTTTTATTTTCAAAAAGCGTCTTTTCCCCAAATGGACTCTGATATCACATCAATGTGAAGAAATAGTGCATAGCCTGGTGATGGAAGGCTATTCTTATCCCAGTCTGTTGGGAAATACCCTCTGACCTGTCACTCTTCTCTGTAAAACTGAGACTAATTTAAAGATAAATTGTCCAGAGCTACTGTGAAGCAGAAGCAAAGATAAAGTTAATGGGAATGTGATTCGATTTATAAAAATCTGATTTACCCACAACTTTTCAGTAGCACATTTATAACATCAAATGAGGAACATCTGTACTAAAGGAAGCAACAAATTCCTTGAGCTTTCATTATGAAAAGAAATCAAATTGTGAGGAAAGACAAGATATATAGGCAATTACTCAATATCAACATGGCTGACATGTTCAACTATAGCTGGTTAGAAAAAAATAATTAAATTCCTTGAACCATAAGCTTGTTCTCTTTTTTTATCTCAAGACTGACTGAGGGAAATAGAATAGTGATTGGTATATTGTGAAGTAAGACAGGAACGTCATACATTTTAGAAGAGTTGTGATGGTGAGTGTTATACTTGACTATTTGATAACAGCTTCTTAAACAGAGACAGTTTATAAGCATCCTGTGCTCTCTTGAAATTTGCAGATCCCCTATAATTACTTTTATCATTTGACTTTCTTGCAAATAGGTTGGGATAGAAGCGACTTCTGGGCCAACACATTTACAAACAGGTGTAAGCTCCCTACTCTACCTTTCTCTGTCACAGTGGAATCTTTATCTGCCAGGATTGCTGAAAGAGTACATGGGACAGAAGCTTCACTGACCTGCACTAATGTGTAGATGAATCAGAAATAAACCCTTTTTTTGGTATTAAGTGACTTAAGTTTGGGGGTTAATTTGCTACCATAGCATAAACCAGTGTGTATTGATGAATATGACTCCATAGATGTTGCTAATCTAGTCTTCAGACTAATTTTATTGCTCTATCATCTTTTCAAGCATTTCATTTTACTCTTTGAAAGCAGAAATGTCTTAGGGAGGTAAAGCGAGTAGAAGACAAATTCTCATTGTCCCTAACTTTTCACTCCATTTTAAAGCTTTCGTTTTTGTTCTAGAAATGGTTTAATAGGATCATATTCAATACCACTAGATATAGGTAAAAATATGAAGGCTTGTGCCAGGGCACTACTTTTACCAGTAATTTCATCAGTTGACTATTTTATATCTATGGGTAGAAACATCTTTCAATCAAATCAGTCCATGTGCTCCAAGGTTGATATTAAATTTACAAAACAGATATATACACAAATGCTTAAAAATGATCTGACAGTTTATAAACAGGCACTAGGTTGTTAACTTTGAGTCAAGTAAGAGAATATATAGCCCTGCTAAGTTTTTTTTCAAATGTTCTAGGAGCATACATACTGTTCAAATGTGAATTTTTATTCTGCTCTTGATAGGTGCTAGAATTTAGGAAGTGATTTTAAACACAAAATCTATTATGAAAGGCAAATTTTTGCACAATAATTTCAAATGCAGATACAATGTGCTTGCATTTGCTAATGTTAGGTTGCAAATTGTGCATTTAATTCATTAATTAACATGTATTTAGTCAAATTATCAAGATTATTATTATTGCTGTTTGAAATTATCATTAAATTATTATCAGGGATTTATGTGCAATGATTCTTTCAGTTCCACAACAGCACTATGAGAGATTTACTATCATTATCTCTAATATCAAATGAACTTGAGAAGCAGTAGAAGGAGTAGTAACTTGCTTGAGGCCACATGGCTAGGGAGAGATGTAGTCAGGCTCTGAATCCAGGATACCTAGTTCCAGAGTCTTCCCTCTTACGCCCTACATTTTACTAAATCTATTATTACTTGTACTAAATCTATTACTACTTGTTAGTATTGTGTTAAGCACTTTATGGATGATATTTCAATTATATCACTCTAACTATAAGGTATGTATTAATATCCTAATTTTTAAAGGTAAGAATACAGGAAAGAAAAGTGTGGGATAACTGGACCAAAATCCCGCTGCAAATCAGTGGTGCTAGGAGTTGACTCCAGACCATACTTAAAGAGAAATCAGTTTGATTTCCAAATGATGGGGTAAACAAAACAATGGTTCTAAAAAGTATAGACGTGATACAGTACAAGATCCTGTACAAATGATAAATGTGGCAGAGCCTTCGTGGCCCTCTACTATACAACAGAATAGTCTTCATTCATATTTTAGAAGGGTTGTTAGATTTAGGAAACACAAACAAACACATATACACACACACACAGGACTCTCAGTTAAATCTGAATGTTGGATAAACAATTAATTTTTTAAATATTGATAGAGACAGGAGGCAGAGAAACTCTAGGCAGACGGGGGTGGGTCCCTGGCAAAATCTCACCTTCAAACTGGAAAGTCTGAAAACAGCGGCCCAAAGTGAAAAATTCTATACTTGTGTGCCTGCTGTCTCCTGATTAACTCTTTCTGAATGATGTAATTTTAGCAATTGAATGTTGCTTTTTCCAAAACTACCTATGACCCACCCCTCTCCCAACCTGTGTCTATAAAGACCCCAGACTCAGCGGTAGAAAGAAGTGGCTGGACATCAGGGAGAGGTGATTTGACTTCAGAGACAGCAGCTGGACATCGGAAAGTGGCAACGTGACTTTAGAAGAGAGAGACGGAAAGGTGGCTCAACTTCAGGAAAGAGTAGCCTGCCCTTTCTATCTCATCTCCAACTCTCCTCTCTGCTGAGAGCCACTTTCATTGCCCAGTAAAATTCTCCACATTCACCATCCTTCAATTCATCCATGTTACATCATTCCTCTTGGGCACTGGACAATAATTTGGGATGCACAAAGTGCAAGTACCCAGAACAGCTGTCACATGGCCCTTTGCCCTTTCTGGTGGAGGACAGCTGCACCACATCATGAGGAGGCAAAGGGCCCACTGAGCTGATAACACACGCTATGTGTGGATGGTGGAGCTAAGAGAGTATTGTAACACGCCCTCTGGGGTCATGGGGTTGCAGGCACCCCCATCGGGATGCTGCTGTGAGACCTGCACGGAGTTTGATCTGCTAGCCCTGAAGTGGCCAGCGGGTTCCTGTACTCACTCACTCAAGTTCCCATGCTTGTTTGCTTGCATGCTTCCTCTCATGAGGGGTTGAGCAGGGCAGGCTGAGTAAACTGGGCACCCCTGTCACAAGTTCCACGAAGGGGGTCAATAAAATGTCCTGCATCAGTATATTTATGTCCTATGCAATACTTGAGACATAATTACACTAAAAAATCATTGTTTATCTGAAATTTATTGTAACTGAGTCTACTGTATTTTATTTGGCAATCCTATTTACTAGATGATTCCTCAGGTGTACTTCTATTTCATACATATTTACCACACTCAAGGCACAACTCCTTTTTGTTGTATCTTTGGAGTAAAGGCAGCATAAAAATCTACAGTCCATTATAGCTATTTATTTACCTAGAATTGGCTGGGAATATGGGATGAGATAGTTTCTAATCCTTCTTCCAGCATATGGAATACATAAACATGGGCAGTCATAGAAATTGAAATTATTTTTTGCATCAATCTCTAGTAACAATGTGTCAGCTTCTCCTGCTTATAAATGTAGGCACATATGCTCATAGAGCAAAAAATCAAATATTTACCACTATTTCACACACATGAACTTGAAAGATAATATTAACCTTCTTAATGTCACACACATACTACCAATAGATATTGCTGGATTAGGCTTCTGATAATTGAATTGTTGATTTGTTAACATCACTCAAGAATTTATTTATATATTAGATTCTAAGAACATCTCTCAGGTTGAATATAAATTACTGTGTAAATCTCAACTGCGTCATCATATGTTCATCCCTTCATCTATAACAAATCACAAAGTAGTTTGAATATGAAAGTACTTCAAAGATTTGATTAAAAGTAGTACATTATCATTGTTTTATCATTTTTATCCATTTAAAAACTTTCTCTACTTATTCTCTATTTCTTCCTCTCTTGGGTTGGGGGCTATAGAGAGCAGTAATTGCTATGTAACAAACAATAACCTCTAGTGACAAGATGTCTGTTCTGGGGTGAAATGTCTGCTAAACGAACATTAAATACAATTAGAGACTTGTAGTTGCTTTGGAAAATTTTTCTAAGATGTACTTTACCCCTCTCTGTTGAGTATTAAAATCATCTGAATCACCCCAAGACTTAGTTCAGTCATTTCCAATTTTCATTCGTTCTGTCTCATCTTCTCTGAAGTTCCTTGTTAAAGTGTGAAAATAACTTGTAATGTTTTTCATCTTCAGTGGAATGAATAAACTCACATATATTGACACAAAATTTGTAAAAAGGAATACATGATACTGTAAATATGAATTTTATAATAATAACAATATATAAAGAAAAAAGGACCAAGCATTTTTTATTGCAGAAATAGGATAGGGAAGGACTGAAGTAATCATTTGATTGCAACAAATCATATCTCACTCTGTTCATCATTTTGGCTCCATCCAAGAGGTCTGAGGGCTGTGAGGGACTAATAATAGAGTTCCTACTTATCTGTACAATATCAAAAATTCATAAGTTTTAAGTCTTGTGATCTTTCCCCTAACTTTTTTTCTGGAGTTTTCTTGATGAATTATGAAATGGACTGAGTTGAAATCAGAACCATGGAAAGTTGATTATTTACTTATAAAAAATCTAAAAATAATATTTCTTTTAAAATAAAATGCAGAATAAAACATATCTAATGAAATACATTTTTGTTTAATTTGAATATCACAATGGTATACTTTGAGAATGTTTCCCAATGAAAAGGCAGAAATTCTTAGTAGATACAGTGTTTAGTCATCTTCAGTAGGAAAGTGTGTCCTACATTCCTCACTTTACTAATTCTAGGAAAGTTATCCTGGAAGGAGGTTAAATTGCATGGATATACATCTCCATCAATATCTTCATCATCTGTATATAGATTTTGCCATACTCATGTAGGTTTATGTAAAACTTTCAAACTCTGAAGGTATTCTTAACATTAAGGAAGAAGTGCAATAAGTCATCCTCATTATTACTTAGGAGATCTCCTTTTATACTTGTATGACCCAGTTAGTGGGCTTCGTTGTAGCACTCCAGAGAATGACAGAATTCAGGAAATTCAATTCCAGATGCATGGACTCAGAGTAATCTTTTCAAGTCAGAGTACATTGGTACCTGGGGAAACATTACATGAAATCATGTGCACTGGATAGCTTTTATGGAGTTCATTATCAAATGGGAACATTAGGCAGGAATCTGGCAGAGAAAATCTAATCAGGATTTATAATTAAGTGAGAACAGAATTTGCAAACTTGATTATAATTGTAGGGTTTCTAGGCCCTTTTCCAAATATCAACCACATGCATTGCAAATATAAAATAAGAATTTGTATACTAAGAATTATTTCTTATGATTTCAGTAGCAGTCCTGGAAGCTTTGACAGATTTAATCTCAGATTAAAAAAAAAAAGAAAGTTTAGTTAAAGGGTATTTCTGGTAGATCCAGTCTAGAAGTATTTAAAATAATTGACATAATTCAAAACAGCTACTGAAGCTGAAATTCATTGCTTTTTTTAAAAAATTGAAACTGTTAGTACTGCCATCTTTAGGTGAAAGAATCTTTGACAGATAGTCCCAGAGCAAAAGTTCACCTATTTTACAGGTACCTCTTTTCCTGGTAGAACTAAAAATAGTCTTTTCATGTCCTGTTTATTTGTATCACTGCTGATTCTCTTAGGAGTTTGCAAACAATACAGTTTTTGGAACTGGCAGCCAAGGGGCTGTAGGCATTTCAGCTGCTGAGAACAACAGATAAGTGTAGCAGTCACTACCTGCTGTAGAAGCAAAGTCTTGAAATTAGGGTGACTCATTGCTTAATGATGATAAAATATATATAACATCTAGCCAACAAGATGAAGGAGAGTATAATACATAATAGTTCAGAGTTGGGTTTTATACCTAGACTAATTTGGATGTATAACCTGGCTATGTTGCTTACTAACTATGAGAACATGGCATTATTATACTAAACCTAAGACTCAGAGTCCTCATGTATTAAAGGGGCCAATAGAGCCAAATTTTTATGAGGTTCAAAATTAATATGTAAAATATATTCCTGATACATAGTGGATGCTCAAATAATGTAACCTGTTTTAATTTTTTTTTTATTTTACTGAAAAGTTCTTAGCTCAGTTTTTAGTCATCTATATAACTGTGCATTCTTTTTTTTTTTTGAGACGGAGTCTCGCTCTGTCGCCCAGGCTGGAGTGCAGGGTCTCGGATCTCAGCTCACTGCAAGCTCCGGGCCCGTCGGGTTCATCACGCATTCTCCTGCCTCCCAGCCTCCAGAGTAGCTGGGACTACAGGGCGCCCACCTCGGCCTGCTAGTTTTTTGTATTTTTAGTAGAGATGGGGTTTCACTGGTTGGCCAGGATGGTCTCTCGGGACCTCCTGACCTTGTGGGATCCGGCCTGCCTCCCAAAGTGCTGGGATTACAGGCTTGAGCCACCGCGCCCGGCCAACCGTGCATTCTTTTAAAGGATATTACAATTCTTCTCTGACTGCACATAGTATATATGTGTACCTGCTTGCTAAGATATATAAGTAGGGACTAGGGTGTTATAATGGGGATAGAAAAATAAGTACAGATATTAATTATAGTGCTATTTTAAGGTTAAATATAAGAAACACTTCAAAGACTTGAGATCTCTGATTTTGGTTGTAAATAAAAATCAAAGTTATTGACCACCTCAAAGTACCCTGATTTCATGGGCCTTAAAATCTGTTGAGTGAGGCTGAAGGTACTTGCTCATGGAAAGCTGGGCCAGGAAAAGACTGATGGCCAGAAGGGTAACCCAGAGTGAGAGCTGCATGACCAAAGATGAAGCAACCTGGACTAGAGGAACCTGGAGGCAAACACACAGCAGCTGTGTGGTGAGCCTCCCTGAACTTAGGTCTCTTTTGGGAAATGTGGGTAATCATGTGGAAATCAGGCCTCACAGAGCTCTCACAGAGAACCACCGACCCACAACAGTGAACTAAGTAGGACATTCATTGTAGGAACAAATAATATAACTGATCATGAAAATCTAAATGAACGTAGTGGAGAATGAACAAAAACGGATCCGCCTTCCCTCCAAAAAGGAATGTGCAATTATTCCTTAAAAAAGATTCTTTAAGGCTTCTCTTGGTAATCTGAGAGAGTAATTTTTGAAAGAGAGTGCTGGCTGCTCCTATTGCAGCTGGCAGAGCAGAGCCAATAGGGATCCCTGTGCGGAGCTGCAGGAGCTGTGACCCCAGCAGGAAGACGCTGGCAGGGATAGTGCTGTGGGTTGTGCTATCTGTCACAGTTCACCAATAGGATTCTTTTTACCAAACAGATAAAATTTCATGGTGTATGAGTTTTTTGTTTGGTTTTGTACAGATCCTAGGAATTTAATGTTAAACATATAAAACACATTGTTGCATTTTGGGTTTTCCCTTCTTATACTTCTAGGGTTGTAATGATCTCTATCTATTATAATGGTAACACATACACACACATATATGGAAGAGACATAATAAGAATAATTTATTAGACAGATATGTGAATGTGAGGATGGCAGGAGTAATAAAAAAGAGCTGCTGAAGTTTTGTTTAATCTGTGTTGGAGCCTGAGGAATCTGTCCTTTGACTTCTTTCTGGAAAATACTGTCTTATTCAATGCTATATTTTGGCACCTAACATAGGCCTTGAAACATGGCAAGTACTCAATAACATAGCGACAATAATGAAAATACATTCTGACATGGTGAGCCACACATAAATGAATAATAAAATAATAATTAATGTTCACTAAATGCTGACTATAGGTTGGGTACTATTTCAAATAACGTGCATATATTATTTCATTTTATCCTGAGGAAACCTCTATAAGGTGATCAGATTTTGACCACACTTAAATTATTAAGTAACTGAGTCACAGAGTGGTTAATTAACTTGGTTCTAGAAATGTAATTAAGATGTGACAGAGGAAGATGGGAATTCAGCCGGATCTACCAGAAAGTCCTGGATTTAACTAGGCAAGCCTTGCCACTCTCAGAGAATAAAGTGATTGGATTAATGAATCTGTTGATGCTGAGAAGGGGCTTATTCCTATAGCTGTAATTCTCTAAACTAAATCCAGGTAAGAGTCCAAATATAAAAAGGATAATTTTAAAAATTATATACGTTTCTTTTATAAAACAGAGTTATGCTTACTATTGTTACTGAAGAGACAAACTTTGAAATATTTTGTTTAGCATCGGACAAAATACACTTCAATACACTATGTAGTCTATTTATTCTTTGAAATAAAATGCTTTTTACTTTAATCTGTCTGAAATTTGTGTTGTTCATGTTAATACTATTTTTTTCCTCAGTGTGTATATGGCATGAGTGTGAGTGTGAGTGAGTGTATTAGTGTATTTGTATTAATACCTTTTCTAAAAGAAATACAGAACCAAAGATTCCTCTTTAGATGGCATTAAAGTTGGAAGAACAATAAAATAGGAAAAGTGGAAGTAGGAATTTGTGCATGTTCTTCTGCTTTGGTTGCTAACTTTTAAATTGCCTCTTTAGAGATGTATAGTTATAGCATGATAGGCTTGTCATTATTCTTTTCTCTGTGTTTTTCGATGTAGACAGAAGTGAAATTACAAGACAGTCTATTTCAGGCTTCAAACAGAAGAACGAGTACAGCAGTAAAAGGTATATGATTCTTCCATTAATCAGATGAGTATGTATAGCATTTTCTCTTCCATGCAGTCCCACCGCTAAACTGGTCCAAGGCCAGTTTAATGACCACTCACCCTATGTGGCCCAGTGGCTTGAAATTGATGCCAGATTTTCTTTCTCCACTGGATTAGCATGACATCTTATTCATATTTTGTATGCCATGAAGTAATTCTACTCTGTGTGATACACACCCTGTGTTTCTTGCTTATTCCCTCTGCTTTTGCTCACTGTGCTTTCGTCACACTGGTCTTCTTTCTATTCCTTAAACATGCCAGGTCTGTGCCTGACTTAGGGCCTTTATTTTGCCTATTTCTTACACCTGGTATGCTATCACCCTTACCTTTGCTTGCTCAGCTTCTTCTTGTCATTCAGATGCCACCTTAAATGTAATTGGTTCTGAGAGGGCTTTCCTGACAACCTGTACTAGGGCACTCCAAAGAGACAGAACCAATAGAATATATAAATAGGTAGATATATGAGATGGGGTTTATTAGGGGAATTGGCTCATATGATTATGAAGGCTGAGAAGTCTCAAGGTAGGCCATCTACAAGCTGGAGAACCACAGAGGCCAGTAGTGTGACTCAGTCCAAGTCCAAAGGCCTCAGACAGGGAAGCCAAGGCTGAAAACTTACGACCTGGGAAAAGTCATGTAATCCAGAGGCTGAAGATCCTACAGTTCTGATATTCAAGAGCAAGAGAAGGATGTCCCAGATCCAGGAAAGAGAAAGTGAATTCACCTTTCCCCTGCTTTTTTGTTCCATCTGGACCCTTGCATAATTGGATCGTGATCACTCACATTGAAGGCAGATATTCCCTACTCAATCCACCAACTCACATGCCAATCTCCTGTGGACACAGTAAAAAATAATGCTTTACCAGCTATCTAGGTATCCCTTAATCTAATCACATTGACACTTAAAATTAACCAGAACACCATCCAAACTCAAGTATGCACCCACTAACTCCCACCTACTTGTTATTCATTAGTAATATTCGATATTTAGTAATTTATATTATTTATATGTGTATTTGTTCATTTATCCTTCATTGCCTCCACTAGAATGTAAATGAACAAATACTCATATAAACAATATAAATTTTCAAATATCAGAAAGTGTTACTTGTGAAGATAATTTAAACAAGGTAAAGTAAACCTTATCTATCTTGATCACCATAGTACCACAGGCCCAGCACATGTCACAGAGTTGACCCTTAATACCCACATATTAAATGTTGATAGAATGAAGAATGAATGTGTATTGAATTGAGTTCTTTCAGAAGGCATCCTTTGCAGCTCCAACCCTTTAAACTATGGATCTTGGTTTATAAAGGAATATGTAGATTTGGGTGCTTCTTTTGGCAAGTACTGATCATCCTACTGAGTGATGCCATAGCTGGAGGGTAATAGTTTGCCTTATGCCAGATTGAAGTGTTTCATATAATCCTCACCTGATCCACCCATAATTCTTGGCATGCAAAGAGTAGAGTGAGGACGTAATGATATCAGAATTTATATTTACCAACTACCATGCACTAGTATAATATTCTATGGAAATTATACTGATAAACAACCTGATCCAAAATTCTCTTAATCCACCTTTCTAGAAATATAAACTTAAGCAAGCGGTCAAGAAAAATAAAAACAACAAAAACATAAACCTCACTACCAAGTTCTTGATATTGAAAAGTCTATAGTCACAATTTTCTAGTCATCAATGTTATTCAATCAATAATGTGATCTAAAAGCTATTCTCAGTAAGAGTTGATTAAAGTGAAGCTCTGTCGCAGGTGGAATTTGAAGTAGACTTTGCCACTGCTATTAGTCCTGTGATTATGTTGCCTTACATACCAAAAGGGATTTTGCAGATATATAGTCAGTGGACCTTAAGAAAGAGGGATTATTGAGGTGGGCCTAATCTGATGATATGAGCCCTTTAATGGCATAGAAGTGTTAGCAGAAGTTAGGGAGATCCAAAGTGTATGTAGGACTTGCCCCGTTGTGGCTTTGACGATAAGTGCGTAAGAAGAAATTTTAGTGACCTCTGAAAAGAGAGAGCAGTCCTCAGCAAGAAAAGGGGATCTCAGTCCTATAGCCACAAGGAACTGGATGCGAATTATCTGTTCCTCATGTCATACTGATTGCAATTCCTTTGGATATATATCTGGTAATGGGATGGCTGGATAATATGACAGGTATAATTTTTGAGAACTTCCATACTGTGACACCACACAATGGCTGTACCAATTTAAATTCTTACCAACAATGTGTGAGTGTTCTCTTTTCTCTGTATCATTGCCAACACTTATTTTTTGTCTTTTTGATAATGTCATCCTAACAGCTGTGAGGTGATATCTCATGGTGGTTTTAATTTGCATTTTTCTGATAGTGATATTGAACAACTTTTCATATACCTGTTGATCATTTGCATGTCTTCTTTTGAGAAGTGATTATTCAGGTCCTTTGCCCATTTTAAATTGGATTATTTGTTTTTTTGTTATTGAGTTGCTTTTGTTCCTGATATATGTATGATAATAACCCCTTATCAGATGTATGGTTTGCAGCTTTTTCTCCCATTCTGTAGGTTGTCTCTTCAGTTTTCTGGCTATACAAAAGCTTTTTAGAGGGACACATTCTCACTTCCCTGTTTTTGCTTTTTTTGCTTATGGTTTGGGGTTCATATAAAAAATAAAATCATTTCCTAGACCATTGCCATAGGCTTTTCCCCTTCATTTTGTTCCAGTAGTTTTATAGTTCCTGCTCTCATGTTTAAGTCCTCAATCCATTTTGATTTGGTTAATTTTTGGTGTGAGATAAGGGATTAATTTTATTTTTCTTCATGTAGATATCCAGTTTCTCCAACATCATTTATTGAAAAGGAAATTCTTTGTCATTGTATGTTCTTGGCATTTCTGTCAAAAATCAGTTGACTGTAAATGCATAGTTTATTTCTGGATTCTCTATTCTGTTCCATTGGTGTATGTGTGTAAGCCAGGCACAGAAAGATAATCATCAGCCATGCTGTTTTGAATATTATATGTCTGTAGTATATTTTTTAGTCAGGTAGTTTGTTCTTTTTGCTCACTATCACTTTGACTTTTTGAGCTCATTTGTAGGTTCATACAAATTTTAAGATTGTTTTTCTATCTTTGTGAAAAATTTTTCTGGAATTTTGATAAGGATTGCATTGAATCTGTAGATTGCTTTGGCCAGTATGGACACTTTAACTATATGAATTCTTTCAATATATAACATGGAATATCTTTCCATTGATTTGTGTCTTCTTCAATTTCTTTCATCAATGTTTTGTAATTTTCAGTGTACAGGTTTTTCACCTCTTTGGTTAAGTTTATTCCTAAGAATTTTATACATTTTTTGTAGCTATTGTTAATGGAATTTTAAAAATTTATTTTTTGAGTAATTTCTTGTTAGTATATAGAAATGCTACTGTTTTTTGTGTGTTGATTTGGTATCCTGCAACTTTACTGAATTTCTTTTATTAGTCCTGACAGTTTTTTTGGTGAACTCTCTCCATAAGATTTGGATTTTCTCTCCATAAGATTATGTCATCTGCAAGCAGGGACAATTTAACATTTCTCTTTGGAATTCATAAACCTTTTATTTCTTTCTATTGCCTGGGTTCTCTGCCTGGTACTTTCAGTGCTATGTTGAATAGAAATGGTGAGAGTGGGTATCCTTGTCTTGTTTCTTAACTTAGAGGAAAATCTTTCCATTTTTCACTGTTGAGTATGATGCTAGCTGTGAGTTTGCTACATATGACCTTTACTATGTTGAGAGCCAGTCCTACTTTACCTAATTTGTTAAGGTTTTTCTTTTAGTCATGGAAGGATGGTAAATTTTGTCAAATGCATTTTTTCCTGCATCTATTGAGATAATCATATAGTTTTTATTGTTTATTCTGTTAATGTGGTATATCACATTTATAGATTGACATATGTTAATTCATCCTTTCATTCTGGGATAAATCCCACTTGATCATGATAAATGATCTCCCAGTAACAATTTTTACAACATCCCTTTTCTCTTGTTCTATCTGTTGCCCATGTCTACTTCTTCTACTTCCAATCTCTCCTCAAAGTGTCCTAGCACTTTATCAATGTTTACCTCATGTTCTCCTTTCCTCTGTCTTTCTTCCTGATTCTCCATTCAAGCAACAGATAACCTTAGTGGAGGATGGGAAGGGACAAGAGACTTGAAGCAGAGCAAATCAGAATTTTCTTTAGTAGTAGAAGTTTACTGTAAGGCTGGGAAATCTTATTTGTTCTTAATTTTTAATTCCATCACAGTTGTTTACCAATAGTACCAAATCCAATAAAGGAAAACCACAAAGTAACTTTCAGACTCTTTGTGTAAAATTTTAGAGCAAAGAGGCATAATATTTCTAAAACTGTGGCCACAAGTAGTATTTCTTGGGAGTAGGACGTTTATTAAAGATGGCTATGTGGCTCTGAAAATGAGGAAGAGGAAGAAGAATTGGCTAGGGAGAAGTTGTACCACGATCACTCCCTATAATTGCATTAGTTGACCCTATGAGGAGCTCTGGAGCTGACCGTGATGGTCTTTTAGAGCTTTCTGTAGGGCTAAAGGAGCAGGATTTTAGCATTCCTACATTGATGTGTGAATGTCAGCCATTGCTGGAAGAAGGTGTAACTTTGAGCAAGGCAGCTTTCTTCAGCCAAGGCAATCTTTAAAGATAACTGATGATTGAATATCATCTTCTGTTAGCATTCCCAGTAGCTGGGGGAATAAGTTCTTATTTCCTAAAGAGGGATCTAGGCTGTGCATCAGTGCATCCACTACATACTATGTCATTTGTCTGCCAGAGATGTACTCAGAAAATATGTTATTAACTGCCACTTGCAGGGAATCTCAACAGAGCTTTATTATGGGATACTCTTGAGAACTCAGACTGTCAAGGGAAATTTGTAGGACAGCTTACCTCTGCTGATATAGAGAGGCTACTTGAAGGTCAGAATGGGGAAATTAGCAAGTTAGGGATGTAAATAAATGTGGCCTGGGTCTGAAGTTCAGGGACTTAAAAGCCATTAAGGAGTACTACTTCTGCAGCTGGAAAGGTCACAGAAGATAGAGGGGAATGGCCCTAATATTGGAGAATGTTCTTTCTTTCATGGCTTCTCAGGTGATTCCTGTGTTTTCACTGCAATTTCCCATTAAAATAAGCAAGGATTTGTGTTCAGGTGAGGTTTCTATTTGTCATCACCATTAGCTGGAGTAGTGGGTGCTGAATAATAAATATATCCTCCTCTGCTTTATCCCACTTCCCTGAAAGATTTGTTTAGAACATCGAATGACTTTCATTGTTTGAAAAATTGTGTGTGCCTTAGAATATTGAGTGAAAGAGGTCTAAATATTTTCTCACAGAACTATCAGAACACACGCCATAATTAATGGTTCTGTTAACTGATTTACTTGTTCAATTATGAGCTGCATTGGGGCAGAGAGCAGGCCTCTGTTATTTTCCATCTGTACTGACCACCATTCCAAGCAGAAAATAGATTCTTGCCAATGTTTGTTGAATGATTGCATGAGTTAATGAGTGAATAAACAGATATTCTGTAGTGTTGCTATGATCTAATTGTATTTTTTTCATGAGAATTTAAAATTATTTCACTAACTGAATCCTAGCTTCCTGCACAGCAGACACAACTATATTAGAGCTTAATACCATAACAGACCATGTCTGTTGTGTATATAATTTAGTTGGGAGTGGAGTATCTTTCCTTAAAGACCATCTGCATATTTTAAGAGCAGGGGTAGCTTGTGTAGTTTAAGCCTCCAGATTCTAATTCAATTAGGTACCAGCATGAAAGGTGCTGTAATGGGAATCTAATCAGGCCATCAATATTGGTAAAAGTGGTAATCAGTCAGCACAGCCACATCAGCCTGAGGAACAGAAAGTGCGTGTGTTTGACATTTATTTAACAGGAAGGCAATCATGTTGCAGTAGCACATGAGGGCTGTAGCTCTGGGGACCACAGTAAAAAAGGAAGATTTGAATGTGAAAATGGAAAGACCAAATTCTTCAGGAAAGGACTGGCAGCAAAAATAAACTAGACCAAAATGAATAACCATATGTAAGTAGCATTGGAATTCTTGGGACTAGAGTGATGGTAGTGTGGTGGCTCTGTAACCTCTTGAGAAAAGATTGATAGCTCTTTAGAAAAGGTTGTAGACACATGACCATAACACACAGAGAAGTTCCCTCTACTGAGAAGGTGGTCCTTTCTTTAGAAACTATTTTCCAAGGAATATAAAATATGTTAGATGCTTATGTCTTTCCCTCCCACTTTATAGTACACTGATGAGATGCTGTTTGTATTTGTCTATATATTTCTACATAACATGCTTATTGTATTAGCCCATTTTCACACTGCAGTAAAGAACTACCTGAGACTGGGTAATTTATGAAGAAAAGAGATTTAATTGAGTTACAGTTCTACATGGCTGGGGAGGCCTCATAAAACTTAACATTAATGGCAGAAGGTGAAGAGGAAGCAAGGAATGTCTTACATGGCAGCAGTAGAGAGAGAAAGAGAGCCGGGGGGGAACTGCCAAACAATTTTAAACCATCAGATCTCGTGAGAACTCACTCACTATCATGAGAACAGCATGATGGAAACAGCCCCATGATCCAATCACCTCCCACCAGGTCCCTTTCTCGACACATGGGGATTATATTTTGAGATGAGATGTGGGTGGGGATACAGAGCCAAACCATATCACTTATATTCCTCCCCTGTGGCCCCCCACCCACTGTTAAAGTTTTAATTCCTATCTACTTACTTTCAGCTATAGAAGATGAGGAGTTAAACCCTTTTTCACTTTTCTGGCCCATCACACACAAGCATACATGTATACACACTTATTGTAATTTTGGTTAGAATAATACACAATGTTTATGTTATTTCAATTATGTTACAAAATTCACAATTAAGCCAAAAGTAACTACTCAATGGCAAAAACCGTAATTGCTTTTGCACCAACCTAATAGTACACTATGATAACTTTTTATTTCCTGCCTATATTATGGCCCCACCATCTCCTCACCATGATAATATTTGTTGAGTTTTTCTTTCATCTACCAGTTTTCTTTGCAACTGTTGAAATCTCCTGCCAACATATTCAAACACATTAAATATCCTATCAATTTCATTTTCTTGGAAGTATTTTCACCTGGGACTTGTGACCTGCTGCAAATTGGCCAATTGATTCCCAGTCTGCTGAAGAGTTATCTTGCAATTTTTCTTAATATTTTCCCTTCCTTCTTGGCTTAATCTCCATTTCCTGGATTCCATGTCTTACTCTTCCTAGGTTCACTTCCTCATTTTGATAGATCATATCCTCTAGTAACTTCCTAAGAACAGATATATGGGAGATGAATTTTTGGAGAACTAGAATATTTGAAAATGTCTTTATTTTAACCTTAGTGTTAATTGTTGATTTCGTTGGATTTGTATATTGGAAATAATTATCATTCAGATTGCTGTTGAAAAGTCTGATAATAATCTGATTTTTCATTCTTTGCATAAGATCTGTTTTACTTTCTCTAGAAGCATATGTCATCTGATCTTTTCCCTAAAGTTATGAAATATCATGATGATGTGCATTGGTATAAATTTATTTTTGTTTTTTAGACAGGGTCTTGCTCTGTTGTTCAGACTGGCGTGCAGTGCACAATCTTGGCTCACTGCAGCCTCGACCTCCTGGGCTCAAGTGATCCTCCCACCTCTGCCTCCCAAGTAGCAGGGAATACAGGTGTGTGCCACAGCACCTGGCAAAGGTTTTTTTTTTTTTTTTTTTTTTTAGTTTTTAGTTTTTGTAGAGACAGGGTCTTGCTATGTTGCCCAGGCTGGTCTTGAACTCTTGGGCTCTAGTGATCCACCCACTTAGGCCTCCCAAAGTGCTAGGATTAAAGGTGTGAGCCATTGCACCTGGCCTGAATCCATTTTTAATCATGGTGCTGGGCTCTTGGCAGGCCTTTCCACTAAGGCAACTTGGATCCTCATTTCTGAGAAAATTTCTTGAAATGGTTATTTGATGACTTCCTTCCCTACATTTTCTTTGTTCTTTCCTTTTGGCACTCTTTGTATCTGGATATTGGTCTTCCTGAAGTGATCCATTAATTTTATTGTGTTTTCTCTATTTCTATATTTTTGTTATGCATTCTTTATCTTCTAAATGTTCTGTTAAAATTTTATTTTCATTTTTGCTGTCATATTTTGCATTTCTAAAAGCTTTTTTTGTTCTCTAAATACCCTTCCCCCTTTCTAAAATAGCTTTCACTTCTTTCTTCACAAGTGTAATACCTTCTCTTATTCCTTTCTAGCTAATATGGATAATATTTTCAAACATTTAAAAAAATCTGTATAGTTTCTGTTTCCTTCATGTTGCTGTGTCTGTTCTTTAATTCTTTTGGTTATCATCATTCATATTAGATGTTTCCTCATATATCTGGTGGTTTCTGCTTCATATTTAAAAATCAGACAATAACAAGTGGATTGAAGCCCTGTGCATGTGAGTGGGCCTTCTTAATTGTGGTCCTCACTTTATCGTGATCAGGCTGACCCTTGCCTCAAGTAACTCAGCAACCCAAATGTCAATTTCTTTCAGTGTTTTCTCTTAGACTTCTCAGATTTCCAAAACAAGTCTTTTCCAGCTTCTTGACTGGAAAGTTTATATCTGGTTACAGCATTCTGAGAGCCTAGAGGTGGGAGAAAGCTGGGGGTCTGAACACTGATATATGAACACTGTACACTCCCTTAGACAGAACCTTCCTCCTTCCCCAAATTGAACTATATCTATCGTTGGTATTTGGCCAAACTGAGACTTTCTTTTACCTTACCAGAAAATACAACTCTGGGCCAGGGGCGGTGGCTCATGCCTGTAATCCCAGCACATTGGGAGGCCGAGGCAAGTGGATCACCTGAGGTCAGGAGTTCAAGACCAGCCTGACCAACATGGAGAAACCCCGTCTCTACTAAAAATACAAAAAATTAGCTGGGCGTGGTGGCACATGCCTGTAATCCCAGCTACTCGGGAGGCTGAGACAGGAGAATTGCTTTCACCTGGGAGGTGGAGGTTGTGGTGAGCTGAGATCGTGCCACTGCACTCCAGCTTGGGCAACAAGAGCAAAACTCCATCTCAGAAAAAAAAAAAAAAAAAAAAAAAAAAAAAAAATACAGCTCCAATCTTCTGCCAGGGTTAGAGAGTGACAGTGACTTGCATTTGTCTGGAGTCTTGTTTTTCAGACATTCAACCAGAACTTGTTTTAGCTTCATCTTTATTTTCTCATCCCAGGTTACCTGGAACCACCCATTACTAAGACTTCATGGATTCTGAAATAGTTTTTCTCCTTAGCTTTTCTGACTGGTAACTTGGGATTTTTTTTTAACCTCAGGTTTTCAATGCCAGTTACCACTCATCCATCTGCTTTTCAGTTTTCAAAACTCTTCTGCTTTTATATCTTCTTCCTTTCTCTTTGCCCTAGTGGGTTTATGCCTTTTAAGATATTCACTTGCAGTAATTTTAGAGCTAAATCACTGTGGTCAATACACATATTTAGCAATAAGTTTTCAGCTATTTTACTACATCTTGTTGTAAGTTATTTGTACAACTACAACTAAGGTAACTTGTGAACAAAATTTATAATCCATGATGATGTTAGAGATCACTGAGGAAATAAATGAATTCCTCTTTGTTTTTATTACTCTACAGACAAGGGAAAGAGAATAAAAATGACTTTATATTTCTCCTATGATGCACCATACTTGTATTTCTGTTGCTTATATATTAATTCTTTTTTTAGTGAAATAAAATATTTAAGTCTCACCTCCTATCCACATTAGAACCAAGACTATCTTGGGTGGGGTCCATGTCAGGGGAGTTGGTGCTTGGAATTGAGTCTTAGAGGCTGCAAATTAAGGTAAAGTATTTTAATTTAGGTAACTGGCATCAAAGGAAAATAAGAGAAAAGGCGAACATGGGAGCTAAAATTCTTATTAAACATTAAGGGTCAAAGTCAGATAAGCTAAAGGCTAACTTTGAGTCCATGGGTAGAAAACTAGTCTAGGAATACATCAAAAATGCTTTAAGTCATATTATAAAGTTTAAACTTTAAATATAGACAAAGGGTGCATTTAAAAAATAGGGTCAGTTGTTAATGACATTTAGCATATGAAACTAAATTTCCAAGGGTCATTCAGAAAACCCTGGCCATAAAGCTTAGTATTTGGAACCAGGCAGATCTCAAGCCTTATAGAAACAAAAAGATTGTTGTGGATGAATTTACAGAGTTTGAGATTCTCTTAGTATTGGCTATTGGATGCACAGGAGGGTTTGCTTTAAAAGCATACAGGAAGACATATTATCACTTCTCAGATGCTTCTCAATGCTTATCTGAATGAGAACACGTTCATGATGTCTCTTTAGGGCACTCTTGAACATAAAATGTGTTTAGACCTTAGCATCACAGCTGGTAGAAATAGAAAAGGAACACAAGGCTGGTAGAACAAGGGCAGGAGAAACCTATCCTGGCTCTGAAGGGTAGCCTTTGAGGGACTGTTGAACTATACCCTGCATACTTCATTTATTTACTTACTCACTAATTCTTTCAGTGAATACTTATTTATTCATCTCTACCTGCCAGACACTATACTAGATACTGGAGATGCAGTCGTGAGCAAGATACACTCTTCTTTCTTTGAAGACCTTATACTCTTTCAAAAATCTCAGACACAGATCAAGCAAGGATTACATTGGAGATTCAATCAGCAGATAGGAAAGTAATAAACAAAGTCCAGGGAAGAAGTGATATTTGAAATGACACAAGCTGGTGGCAGCATCATGAACTAGGAGATCATTCCATTCACATCAGAATGGATGCTCAGAGAGTAGGCTCATTCACTCATTTCTTCATCCCTTCACATGTACTTACTGAACATCTTACCATGTGCCAGGCACTATGCTAGGGATCAGCGTATCCAAGATAGGCTGTTAAGTAAGATATACATGAGATAACATGGTTCTGCCCCCAAAGAGCACGCAGGAACATAAATAAACAATTATAATATAGTGTGAGAAGTGCTCCAATAGAGTTAGTACAGGCTGCATGTGAATATTTAGGAGTGACACTGAAACTAAACCTTGGAAGTCGGGGAAGATTTCTTGAAGGAAATGGCATTTATGCTGATACCTGAATGATGCAAAGTTCTGAAGAATGTTTCTCTCCACCCAAGATGGGGTGCTACCAGAGTCAGAAGGGAATACAAATTCTGGCCAGAAAATGGTAGGTGTTCATGTGCAGTTTCAATTGTGGTGAAAACTGAGGTTAATGTAGGAAAATTGACGCAAATAGGTGACATCAAGCATGTTACTTTTCCCTTCTGTGCCCCACTTTCCTCATTTACCAAATGAGAACTATAATAGAATCTCTTTTATGTGGTTGTTGTGAGGATCAAAGAAATGATATATGTAAAACAGAACAGTAGCGGGGGGTCTTATAACTAAATTTTAGTTAATAATAATTATTATCACTAGTAATATCAACTGGCTCCAAAACATGTGAGGTGAGGACAACCTATGCCTCAAAGATTCTGTGGATGCCCAGAGCTTGTTCCTGGAATGCTGGGTGCCACAGCCAGGCTGGTAAGAGTAATATTAGATCTTCTAAGGTTTCAAACTAACATGACTCATATTTTGTTTCCTTCAGGATTGGCTTAGAACAGACAATGGAGGCTCAATATGACAACATTAACCAAGAATAACATACCACTGTGTCTTTGTCAGCTCAGGATACTATAACAAAATATTATGAGAACAGTGTAGGGGAACCATCCCTATAATTCAATTATCTCCACCTGACCCCTCCCTTGACACGTGGGGATTATTACAATTAAGGTAAGATTTGGGTGGATACATAGCCACACTGTATGAGCAGAGTTTGTCCCTGGTGAGGGTCCTCTTTTGGCTTGCAAACAGTCACCTTCTTGCTGTGACCTCGCCTGGTGTCTCTTCTTATAGGGGCATTAATCTTCTCTTGGGGGTTCCACTCTAATGATGTCATCTAAAAACCTAATTACATTTCAAAGGCTCCACCACCTAATACCATCATATTGAGAGTCTGAACTTCAATATATGAATTTGGGGTGACAAAAATATTTAGCCCATAACAGAATACCATTGTGGGCCAGGTACCATTTTTGTTGTTGGGATACATTGAAAAAAAAAAAAAAGATGTGCAGAGCTATCCCTAAGAAAGCCAAATTATATTTCCAGGTCAGGGCATGGGGCTGATGAAATACTCATTGACAAATAAATATATAAAAGGGAACATAGGTATCTTAATGTGGAGAAATTGGAAAGGGAGCTCTGCTCAGCTAGAGTGCTGTATGCCAGAGAGAAAGAGCATTGCAGACGGAAGAAAGAATGACTGTGCCAAAGATCTTCAGATGGTTAGTTGTTATTCCTGATGATCAGAGGCAAGGAAGGAAGACACAGGCCTCAGAAATTTAGTTTTTGTAGTGTTGTTCAAAGGTTGACTGGATGTCCCTTTGAGAAGGTAAATTAAATGCTTATGTAGACTACCTTTGCAAACCATGACACATGCTCTGCTCTACTGGGACTCCACAGAATACACCTGTCTCATGCCTCAGAACTTTGACAAGTGGTGCTCTCTCTGGGATACGCCTTTCTTGTCTGCCATATAGTTTGATATTTTGTCCAATACTTAATTCATGTATTTCTTGACAATTTTTTACCTAGACCTATACTAGATCGTTTAGGATGGTAAGAATACAAATAACACCAATTCTCTGCTTCCAAAAGCATACAATCTAGTTAGAGAACAATATAGGGCACATTACTGAAAAGAGCAATGGAAGTTTGGGCAAGAGGATTCTGAAATTTCCCTTCTTCTGCTCCTTTTCCCAACAGTAATATAGTCATTTGGTTAATGTGACCCTGGCAATGTAGTATAGTTCCTGGAAAGAAAATAAAACCGATGTTACCCAATATACTTTTTAATTTACACCTCTCAAACTTTTGTAAACAGAACATGAGACTTTCTAGATTTCTTAGGCAGTACAGTGCAAATAAATCTGTTATATGCTACAGCATTTCAATATAATGACTAAAAGACCAGGTCCAGCCAGGAGTGCTGGCTTATCCCTATAATCCCAGCACTTTGGGACACCAAGGTAGGAGGAACACTTGAGTCCAGGAATTCAAGACCAGCCTGGGCAATGCAACAAGTCTCCATCTCTGTAAAAAGAAAATTTTAAAAAGTAAAATAAGAGACTAGGTCCAGAAAAGGTAACATTGAATAAGTGCACTTTGTGAAAATTCTAAGTGTTTAAACAGGCATTTGATGAGACTTTTGGAAAACAACTACAACAAAGGAAAATTCTATGTAAATGATGCTAGCCTGGCCTGTTTGAAAACCATAAAAACAAGTCTGGTCTATATCAAAGTGATGTCAAAGGAGTTCTTGGGGGACTTTGATAAACTCTGCTTTCCCTGTAACCTTAATCCTAACCCTAACACAATTCTCAAATATACATGTGCAGTAATGTGCTTATTAAAGTCCCGCTTCAAATCAAATCCCCAGCTTCCAACTAAATAGCTGTCCATAAACTTTTTATATAGAAATTCTGGAGCTGACACTGAGTCTGCACAACATAAAACTTATGAAAGGATTTGTCTCAGCAGAAAACTCTGCAGTGTTTCCTGATGGCGAGGATTCAAAAACCAACTTACCTACCAAAGCAGGTTTTGATGGATAAATCTAGTTTGGTTTGGAAACAAGTGTCTTCTACAAAGTCTGCTTACTGCTTGAAAGTTGTATTTATTGCCATTTTATTGTTTTTTTGTTAACCCCATACTTCATGTAAGATCTTTGTTTTGCCAAACAAGTTGTGCTGACCGTGGTGCTTTTTAGTC
Organism: Papio anubis; assembly: GCF_008728515.1. Taxonomy (NCBI): domain Eukaryota; kingdom Metazoa; phylum Chordata; class Mammalia; order Primates; family Cercopithecidae; genus Papio; species Papio anubis. The sequence continues at coordinate 147,413,424 of NC_044981.1, forward strand.
ATATATTGTAACTTTGACAATAGAGGAACAATTACTAAATTTCCAACTTTGTCCAGATAATTTGGGAAGTAGGTAGGGACAGATTTACAAGTATAGAGTAGCCATTTAGAACAGCTTGTGCATAATTAATATGGCAGTTGACCCCCAGCCCTCTTCTTTGAGTCTTACTCAATAATTCTATCCTTTTGTCAAAGTATTAGTAAACAATATAGAATAATTTAAAATGGAGGACAAAGAGGAAGTGAGTTTACCTTGTACCCAACACAGCAAATAATTTGAAAAAATGTCTTAGACATTTTGGTTTTCATGAAGAACCTCTGAAGCTGCGTGACTCACTAGGGATTCTCCCTCTTAATCACTGACCACCCTCTCATCTCTCCCACACCCCTCAGCGTTCAGTACAGTTCTTTCTCCGTTTTCTTGCTTATGGATTAAGTCTTCTATCCTAGGAAATCCAGGCAAATCCTGGAGTGGCAGGCACTTATCCTACCTTCATAGTGTGACATCTCCCCTGCCTGGTTACCTAATGGTGTATGGTAGCTGCTTGAACTCTGACAGCCTCGTGGTGAGTCAAGGCCATGGTGCCCAACCAGGGAACACATGTGCCTTTGACATGACTTTGATATAGACCATGCTTCTTTTTATAGTTTTCAACAGGCCAGGCTAACATCATTTACATAGCTCCCAGAGACTATGAAACTATCAAGGGAAACAATCCCATGGCACCCACACAGTACACAAAGAGCCAGATAATTAGCTCAAAAGCAGCCTTGAGATGGGAGACAGCCTGGATCTCTAGAGTCATTCTGCTGCCACCCAGGAGTGCCCCCATATGTAAGTCTTAATAAAGTCATCCACTTATCCAGCTGGACTTGTCTGAGTTATTATTCTGACTCTTGGAAACTTCCTATTTTGGTTGTTGGGAAGGATATTACAGTCCCAAGTTTTTCTTGTTACAACCTGGAGTGCAGGAAATTTTTTCCATAAAGCTCTTCTCTTTGCAACGAAATTAAGTCAAACCAGATGCTAGGATGGTTACTGATGAACTGTTCATAGGGAGAAGTTGAACTAGAAAGAAATCTAGAGAAAAGTTGGAACTTTAATCAGATAGGCAAGCAGTGTGTTTGCAAATCTTACTTTGGTGTCTTTATAGAACACCAGAGCAATGGAGACTATCTGATCTTAGTGAAAATCCCTATTTATTACTGTAGCCCATCTTTATAGTCTTTTTTTGCATGCTTTTGGTTTTGTATTTTAGTAAAACTGTTCATATGAACTTTTGAGCTGAATGCAGTTTTCCTAGGGAATGAAGTGAGCATTTCTTCGCCCCATTAGGAGTATCAAGTTTGAGCCCAGTATAGAACATCAGAAAATTGAAGCTGAAGAAAATAACCGAAGGAGCACATAGGGGGGTGAATTTTATCTCTTTTCCATTGTGATCCAACATCTCATATCCAAAAGAGTGGACATTTTAAATAATATTTCAAGTAACAAAATAAGGCTCACTCTTAAAGATTCTAAATTTGGCTTTTTTTTCCCCACAAGACTTTCCCTTTTGATTGTCCTGCTTTGATTATTATTTATTGAAAATTACTTTTAGCAATTTCCATTTATCTACTCTCTGTGCTTTTTTTGGTGCATTACTTAAATAGCTCTGAAACTATAATATATTGTGCTGAAAGAAAATGGCAGTTTACATTTGCCCACAAAATGACCATAAATTCCAAGGACAATAAATCGCTGTAATTATCTGAAATTCAGGAATGTAGATGTTCAACAACAGAGACTTTTCTGTAACATAGATAGTTTTTTTATTATATAGATATCCTTAATGCTAACATCAATTTGGAGATGAAGCTATCTATGAGAATATGTGTTTGCATGCTTTTACTATCTTTAAGCCTATGGCATTAATTTACAAGAAGATGGAGAGTTTCATCTGCTTAACGAATGGGCAAGGAAGGAAATACTAATAAGTAGCATGAGTCATTTTACTAATTTCATATTATCTTTATTAGTTTTGTGTTTAAGAAGTTTTACCTAATGACATTTTAGAATTCAAAATTATTGAAGAAACTTTATCTGACCTTTCTTTTTTTATGTCAACATTAGCAGTTCAATAAAAGAAATCAACATAGGCCAGGGTTCTGGCAATATTACCATTTTCCTATTTCATTTTCTTTATTGTTACAAATACCTAACAAGTTTTTGTTACTTTTGACCTTGAAATAGTTTTAAGTGCAGCACTTGGAATCCACAGGCTATCAGCTAGAATCTATGAAAGTGTATTGCTTTGTTGCTTCTTCAATTTCCATTTTCTAATAAAGTATATGTGCTTATGTAAGTGTCTACTCTGCAAAGGACAAGTAGTCACTCTAACATTTGGAAATTGAAGCATTTTCCACATGTTCACAGAGAGTGTTAACTGGTTAGATATCATAAGTGAAGTGGTGATCAAATTATGGCTCAGAGGTAAAAACAAAAAGCAAAAACCAAAAAAGAAATCCTCATTACTTTGTGTGTTTGACCTTGACAGGCTATTTTTACTCCATGATCTATGACAATAATAACAGTATTTGACTTATGTTTCCTCAGATTCTCACAGCGAGGTTAGTGGAAATTTTAAACAATTTGAAGTCAGCAGATACAGTTTACACTACTGACAGCAAACTTTTAAAAATGATCATTAAATAGATGAACCACAGTGATTTCATTTTTAGATCAGAAATAAAACATGGAAATCCTTGCAGAGCTTTAGTGAAAATCTAAGGCCATAGAAATATTTTAAATCTCCAGAGTATTATAATACACAAAGGGTGCTTGATATGGTTTGGCTCTGTGTCCCCTGTTCCCACCCAAATCTCACCCTGAATTGTAATACTCCCCAGGTGTCAAGGGTGGGACCAAGTGGAGGTAATTGGATCATGGGAGTTTCCCCCATGCTGTTCTTGTGATAATGAGTAAATCTCAAAAGATCTGATTATTGTATAAGCATCTGGCATTTCCCCTGTTGACATTTCTCCTTCCTGCCACCTTGTGAAGAAGGTGCCTTGCTTCTCCTTCGCCTTCCACCATGATTATAAGCTTCCTGAGGCCTCCCAAGCCATGCTGAACTGTGAGTCAATCAAACCTGTTTCCTTTATAAACTATCCATTCTTGGACAGTTGTTTATAGTAGCATGAAAAAGGATTAATACATTGCTACTCTGTATATTTACTGTCCGTAAATATTTCTATTAACCATTTTACTCTATTCAAACAAATCATTAAATTTTAAAGTATAATAAAGCGCTATCATTTCTAGAACATAAAAGGCACTATACTAGGCACATGGCATGCAAGATTTGTCTTTAAAATAATATGACTATACATATTACAATTAAAAATCAAAAGACAAAAGTATGTTGAGAGATAACTAGAAGTTCTTTGTTACAAAATATTTTTGTGATAAACTCTAATGTATTTTTTTTTTTTTTTTTTTTTGAGATAGAGTCTTGCTTTGTCACCCAGGCTGGAGTGCAATGCCGTGATCTTGGCTCACTGAAACCTCAGCCTCCCGGGTTGAAGCAATTCTCCCACCTCAGCCTCCCAAGTAGCTGGGACTAAGGCATGCACCACCATGCCTGGCTAATTTTTGTTTTGTTAGTAGAGACAGGGTTTCACCACGTTGGCCAGACTGCTCTTGAACTCCCGCCCTCAAGTGATCCGCCCATCTCGGCCTCCCAACATGCTGGGATTACAGTCATGAGCTACCACACCCAACCACTAATGTATTTTTTAATTGAGGTAAAATAAATATTGTAAAGTGCATAAATCAGTGTATAACTTGAAATTGTACCTATATACATATACCATGTAAACACCAAAAATCACTTTTCAGAATGATGCCTTATATTTTTCCTGAGTTCCTGTTCTCACCTCCTTCTGCAATATCCAATACAGTGACTCCTTCACCACTGATTTGTTTTGCTTATTTTTGACTCACAAACATGATATGAACTCCATTGTATCCGACTTCTTAAACTCACCATTGTCAGTGAGATTATTCATGTCATTACATTCAACATTAGTTTATGTTTTTTTAAATGCTATATAGTATACCATTTTATAAAGACACCAGGATTTGTTTATATTCTCTCTTGTTTATGGATTTCTAGATTGTTCCCAGGTTTTGGTTGTTATGAATAAAGCTTCTATAAACATCCTAGTGTTCGCATTTTGATGGATGTATGCATTCATTTTTCTAGAGAATTATGCTTTTTAATCTAAATAAATTTTAGAAAATTCTATCTTAAATTCTATTTAATATTATTGCCTTGCCTATTTCTTATCCTACTCGTTTTCTTCTTCAGTCACGTTGGAATTCTGCCTTTATCCCCCTATCCTTTTCTTTTTCTCTTATGTTTTTCATTTATTTGTCCTTCTGCATAGCTTTTCTGAGAGAATTCCCTGATTTACATTTTCAGATCTCTAATTAAATCTTCAACTTTGTAAAATCTACTGTTCAGCCTATATCTATTAAATTCTTATATCAGTACTTACGTTCTAAGTTTTTAAGTACTCTTCTATTTTTTTTCAATGCAGCTTTTTCGTCTGTTTTTTTCAATGATTGTACCATCTTCTTAAATACCTCTGAAACTGTTTTTCTGGTCTTAATATTTCCTTTTTTTCTGTATTAATATTTTGCTTATGATTTCATTTTTCTACTTAAGATTTATTTGTCTCTTTCATGTTACATATCTTCAAATGTATTGATTCTTGATTATTTGCATTTATAGATGAGGATCCTTGCTGATCAAAATTATTGGCCAGGATGCATTTTCTCTATCCAAGTGAACAATTGTTTCTCTTGGCAGTAAATACGAATATAGAATTGGATTATAGTAGCTGTAGCTCAAGTAGTTGAATGTGTGGGGTGTGTGTGTGTGTGTGCGCGTGTGTGTGTGTGTATGTATTGGGGAAAGAAGGGGGCACATGACCAGATTATGAAACTTTTTTGACTTCTGAGCAGGCGGTCCTTGTCTCTGGGGATAATTACAAGCTACCTGGGAGCACTTTCATTTCTTTCTGGCACCACTGCCTACTTTACTAATATTCAATTGCAGAATTTCCAGTTTGAAACCTATTGCATGATTATATCCTCAGGGTAGAACCAATAGTGAACTGCTCTGTTCTTCAACTAATTACCTGGCAAGAGGCCCATTGACCATTCCTTTTCATAATCACTCTGCTTTAATCATGCTGGAGGTTATTCTTGGGTTCTGTTATTAGGATTCATTTGTAAAAGGTCCTGTTCTTTTACTGTATGACTTTGCTATTTTCTTGCCTCACTTGGATTTTCTTGTCCTGCTGTCATTTGCTTTATATTTTCTACAAAGTTGACTATTCTGATCAACTGGTGACACCCTCCCAGACATTCAGCATTGCCATAAATTTATTTGCATTTGTGTTGTACCATTTGAATGGAATTTGAGATTGAGGAGACATACTTGACCCTACTTACTTATTTTGAACCAGATAGCTCTTGTAGGTTATTTCCAATATTTTCACCCATCATACAACCTCAGAAATATTAAATAACATACCAAAATTTATGTAGCTGTTATATACAGAAGTCTGATTAATTTTAAAATCCAAGTTATTTTCAGTACCTCCACCTTATTTTAAACTAGAAAAACAAATGCCCAAAGGATCAGGTCAGTGTGCTATTAATTTAGGATTTTAAGTATTATTTATCTCTTCATTTCAGTACCTTTCAGTTTAATGCTGGACTTATTAAAATAAAAAATAATTACAGATAATGGATCTGACAGCATGAATGGATTAGTGTATTCAATAGTGGTTTGATCATTAGAGGGAAAATACTAATTTAAAGCTCTACATTCTATTCTTTAAGCCCATTTTTCATTTTTGTAATAATATAAAGTTTATTTCCTATTACATGTAATTTAAAGATTTAATTCTATCTTTGGATAGAGGAAGGAAGGAGAGAGCAATATTATTGTGCTAATAGTTTTTCATGAAGTTTTCCATTTAAAATTGTAATGTTAGAATATTGAAAATAGGACTCATTAATGATTAAGTATAAGAAGAAATTAGTTGTTTATCTAAAATAGCACTGCTTTTGACTAAATTATTTTTTTAAAAAATTACAGTTTTTGGAATGCTAATTGGTAGTTTAATTTAAGCTTTGAATATTCCTCACATTTTTCTTTGAGCAGAAGACCCTACAGTTGAAAGAACTACTCACATCAAATATAAATTTATTTTAGTATAGTTATTCAAATAATAAAATTTTGATTTTAAGTTAGAATATTAAAGTTATATTAGACTTATATTACCTGGTGCACTGATATTGCAATAAAATTGTAACATTGGTTAACTTAATTTAACTTGAGAAAAGAACAAAGAAGCAAATGGGCTTTACATTAAGAAAGCTAAACTCTGGCTTTTCAAAGGACATGGATTACAAGAGGATAATGTTACTGTAGTGGATTGGAGCTTCCTTTATAAAGTAATACTGTTCACAATGTCAGTTTCTGGTGATCACCAGTGGTGGCAGTAATTACAGTGAGGGGTATTACTGACAATGAGACAAAGATGTGTAAGACTACAGCTTTTTTTTTTTCTAAACCTGGATTCTGAGAGAAATCTTTTTTTCTCCCTCCTGAATTTGATATGATGACATTATTGAACAGGACATTTTTCCATGACAATTTGAGCTGTTATTAATAAAACATCTCCTGTTACATAATAATTGAATCCATTTAATTAAAGTTGATGCAATGAAAATAATAGAAAAAGGTAAGACTTTCCCCTGATGAGTCATTAATGAGTGATGGTAATCAGCATGGATTAAGCCAAAAAGAAAATAATTCCAGGAGATGAGCTTGATGGCCCTTCTTCAGTATGTCTTGGTTTCCTTATAATAAAATTTTAGTAGGAAATGCTAAATTATGCGTCTTTCTCTTAATAACCACTGACATCAACTCAGTATGTCATAATCTTCTCCATTGTCTGACACATCTTGATGCAGATTAGCATATCTCTGACCACCTTTCGTCTCTCTATTGGCTCTACTAGAAAAATTCTAAAATATGTCTTTCTGCATCTGAAACAACCAACTATGGACTCTCAAGTCCCCCACCTTTTAATCTCCACAGTTAATATATCTACAAGGGATTATTTTCACTCAAAGGTCAAGAAAGTATATATGGAACAATTAATGAGTACATATTATTAAATTATCTCTTCCTAATGATTATTCTATTAGCTGGAAAATGATTGTGGTAATTATAAGCAGAGCAGATATATGAGCTCATAACAATTGTGTAGATTTAAATTTTCACTCATGGTCTCTCTCATAAAAAATTCCAAATGATGATTGAGTATATTTCATTTTCTATGTTATTAGCATTTAGCAACTGTTTTGCATAGATATTGAGAAATCAAAATTGACTCACAGTTCAGGAAGGCTGAATTCTCCAAAGCATACAATGATGACCCATATAATGAGTTCTTGGAGATTTGATGTTAAACGGACATTGCTATTAACTCCAAAGCAAAGAGAATGAACTTAGAATAAAAGGAAAATCCTGTGTCAGGAGATAAATAAAAAGGCAAGGAATTAGTCCACATTTTAAATGATATTTTAAATATTATAAAATGATTTACATATAACTTTCTTTCTTACTTTTTTCCTATCATGCACACACATGACAAGCTACTATGGAATCCACTATAGAACTCTACTGGATGTAAGCAGAAACTAGGGTGTTACACTGTTACTCCTTGTATACTCTTGAGGGACATGATCATTAAAATAATTAAACAGCACCATTTCATGAGACTAAAACCAGGCTCTACTAGTGAATAAAGCTTGGGTCACTCCACCAGGTAAAGAACCATGACCAACTGAGGTACTTACTGAAGACAAAGGGTATACAAAATGGAATCACAGAAGAAGGCAGTTGTAAATACCAGTTACCACCATGTGGCCATTTACAGAAACAAGGACTATAACTTATTTCTTCTTTATTTTATTATGAATATTGTGTGTGCATGAGTGTGTATGCATATAGCAAATTGCTTTGTTTTCTTCTTCCTCTTATTCTGTTATCATGTAACATAAAATGTATTGACTTGATATCATAGTATCTAAGTATTGTTAATTTTACATCATAGTATTTAAGTTACAGAATATCAAGGAGAAGAGTAAACATCATTTAAGAACTTCACCTCCTCTTCTGGGAAGAAATTAGTGTATTTCTGGTTGTACGTAGAATAGTTCTATTATGTTAGGTTGAATTATTATCTTGTTACTGTCCTTTTTTGGAGATTAAGTATGATTTAAGGAAATGTGTGAGTGCCAATTTGACAAGGGGTGGTAAATTTATGATGTGTCAATTTGACTGGGGTACAGGGTGACCAGATATCTAGTTAAATGCTATTCTGGGTGTGTCTATTAGGGTGTTCCTGGATAGCATTAAAACCTGACTCAGTAGACTGAGTAAGGCAGATTGCCCTTATCAATATGGGTGGGTCTTACCCAAGCCATTGGAGGCCCAAATAGAACAAAAGATGGAGTAAGAGAGAATATTCTGTCTACTGACTTTTCTTTTAAGCTAGGACATCCATCTTCTCCTATACTTGGGCTGAACTTACACCATTGGTTCTCAAGGTCTCAGTCTCAAACTTGAACTATACCCTTGGCTCTTCCAGGACTTCTCGGCCTTTATAACTTTCAATATTGCTCCTCTAGGCTTGTGTGAGCCAAATCCTTAAAATAAATCTCATGTGTGTGTGTGTGTTTATGTGTGTGTGTGTGTCTTCTATTCCTTTTGTTTATTTGGATAAACCAGACTGATAGTGGGTGAAAAAAAATTGATTTGTCTCTTGATTATGCTAGCCAGAGAACAGTTATGATTTATTTCATTTCATAGCTTTTATTTTTTAAAGGAATATAGTCTTCAAATATATTAAACAATACCAATTGGATGGGAGATGCTTCTAATATTTTGTGGTTGGTAAGTCTATTTTTTTGTGCTTTCCATGGCAATATCACATTTGTCTACTTGTACCTTGCATGACTTAGATATCAAATGGCCAATTGCAGCAGTTCCACTTTGGCCCATCATGATAAATATTAGCAAAGAACAATTTGGTGGTATAAATGTGTGAAGTGCAGCACGGATATGTGTATTAGTCTGTTCTCATGCTGCTATAAAGAAATACCTGAGACTAGGTAATTTATAACGGAAAGAGGTTTAGTTGACTAACAGTTCCACATGGCTGGGTAGGCCACAGAAAACTTACAATCATAGTGGAAGGCAAAAGAAAAGCAGGCACCTTCTACATAGAGTGGCAGGACAGAGTGAGTGCAAGCAGCGGAAATGCCAGACATTTATAAAACTAGATCTCATGAGACTCATTCACTATTATGAGAACAGCATGGGGAAAACTGCCTCATGATCCAATTACCTCCCTCTGGTCCCACCCTTGACACATGGGGATTATGGGGATTATAGTTCAAGAAGAGATTTTGGATGGGGTCACAGTCAAACCATATCATTCTACCCCTGGCCCCTCCCAAATCTCATGCCCCTTTCACATTTCAAAACCAATCATACCTTTCCAACAGTGTCCCAAAGTCTTCACTCATTCCAGCATTAAAGTACAAGTCCAAAGTCTCACCTGAGCCAGGGGAAGTCCCTTCTGATTATAAGCCTGTAAAATCAGAAGCAAGTTAGTTACTTCTTAGATACAATGGGGGTACAGGAGTCGTGTAAATGCACCCATTCCAAATGGGAGAAATTGGCCAAAAGGAAGGGGTTACAGGACCCATGTAAGCCTGAAATCCAGCAAGGCAGTCAGCTCTTAAAGCTGTAAAATGGCCTGTAACTCCATGTCTCACATCTGGGTCACACTGATGTAAGACATGGGCTCCAACAGCCCTGGGCTGCTCTAGCCCTGTGGCTTCACAGGATACAGTCCCCCTCCTGGCTGTTTTCATGGGCTGGCATTGAGTGTCTGTAGCTTTTTCAAGCTCATGTTGCAAGCTGCAGTAGATCTACCATTGTGGGGTCTGGAGAACGTAGATCCTCTTTGCACAGTTCCACTAGGCAGTGCCACAGTGGGGACTCTGTGTAGAGCTCCAGCCCCACATCTCCCTTCCACACTGCACTAGCAGAAGTTCTCCATGAGGTCTCCACCCCTGCGGCAAACTTCTGCCTGGACATCCAGGCAGAATCATACATACATATATCCAGGCAAATGCATACATATGCATTTCCATACCTCCTCTGATATCTAGGCAGAGGTTCCAAAACCTCAGTCCTTGACCTCTGTGCACCCACAGCCTCAACACCACATGGAAGCTGCCAAGGCTTGAAGCTTGCATACTCTGAAGCCATGGCCTGAGCTGTACCTTGGCCCATTTTAGCCATGGCTGGAGCTGGAGCAGCTGGGGTACAGGGCACCATGTCCCCAGGCTGCACAGAGCAGAAAGGCCCTGGACACCGCCCATGAAACCATTTTTCCCTCCTAGGCCTCTGGGCCTGTGATGAGAAGGGCTGCCCTGAAGGTCTGTGACATGCCTTGAAGACATTTTCCCCATTGTCTTAGTGATTAACATTTGGTTCCTTGTTACGTATGGAAATTTTTGTAGTTGGCTTAAATTTCTCTTCAGAAAAGTGGGTTTTTCTTTTCTATCACATTGTTAGTCTGCAAATTTTTAAAACTTTTATATTCTGGTTTCTCTTGAATGCTTTGTTATTTAAACATTTCTTCCACCAGATACCCTAAATCATCTCTTTTAATTTCAATGTTCCACACATCTCTAGGGCAGGGGCAAAATGCTGCCAGTCTCTTTGCTAAAACATAGCAAGAGTCACCTTTGCTCCAGTTCCCAAGAAGTTTCTTATCTCCATCTGAGACCACTGCAGCCAGGACTTCATTGTCCATTACTATCAGCATTTTGATCAAAACCATTCAACAAGTCTCTTGGAAGTTCCAAACTTTCTCACATCATTCTGTCTTCTTCTGAGCCCTCCAAACTGTTCCAACCTCTTTCTGTTACCCAGTTCCAAAGTTGCTTCCACGTTTTCAGGTATCTTTACAGCAGTCCCCCAACTACCTAGGTATCAATTTACTGTATTAGCTCATTCTCACACTGCTATGAAGAAATACCAAAGACTGGGTAATTTATAAAGGAAAGAGGTTTAATTGACTCAGAGCTCCACATGGCTGGAGAGACCTCAGCAAACTTACAATCATGGCAGAAGGCAAAGGAGAAGCAGGCACCTTCTTCACAGGTGACGGGAGAGAGTAAGTACAAGCAAAGGAGATGCCAGATGCTTATAAAACCATAATATCTCATGAGAGTCACTCACTATCACAAGAACAGCATGGGAAAACTGCCTCCATGATTCAACTACCTCCACCTGGTCCCACCCTTGACATGTGGAGATTATGGGAATTATAACTCATTATGAGATTTTGGGCAGGGACACAGTCAAACCATATCAATATGTTAATATCCACAATAATGTTTGGGTTGTCTTAGTGAAGTCTGAATGAGATATTAACATATATTGCTTCATTATAAACTCAGCAGGATTGATTCAATTTGTTTAACATGAAAAGATAAGTTGAAGGTTAGTCTGGCTGACTGTACAAAGAGCTGGACTGAAAAGATCTGGATTCACCATCTGGCTTTGTCTATTACTGTTCTAGCCTCTTCTTTTTTCTTTGCCCAAATACTTAACTCCTGAAGTTCAGTTTAATCCTCTTAGATGTCTCATTCTCAAATTTGTTTGGCACATTTATGGTCATATTTTATAGTATAAACTGACTCATGTATAAGATAATAAAAATAATCATCATCATCATTATAATACCTACATAAATTTAGAAAATTTTCACAATACTTTCTCCAAAAACAAGCCCCTATGTTTCAGGGGCTTCTGAATAGCCCTTTCATCTGCTCTACCACAATCCTCCACCTGTGCTGACACAGTAGGAAGGACTGGTGTCAGGCTCTTTCCCTTCTCCTTCAGTGTCTTGTTCTGCTACTACTTAGATTAGGCACCACTGACAAATTGAGATCACCTGAGATAACACTGAATCACTGTCGGTAGAACATAACTATAATTATTGCAGTAGTGGTTTGATATAAAATCAGAAAGCCTTTAAATTTTGAAACATAGTCAATAAATTTCTGTTCAGTATAGTTCTTGATTAAAGTTTCACATCCTCTTTCCAAAAGGAACATAAAAAATTTGGTGAGTTATGGTGAGTTGCCTAGAAATTTATGAATCTTTCAAATATTTTCTGAATAAAAATAAATTCTAGTTTTTTCCTGTTATGTTCCTGCAAGAAACAGATTCTAGCGAATGCTTTGATGGGACCAATTCTGCAAAGAACAATGGGTTCATTGGTTATGATATGGCAATAGCTACTTTCTAGAAGAACAATAAGATTTTACTTATTTTTCTATTAGCTAATGTTGATAGCTTGTGATCAGTATGAAACCCTTAGTCACTCACTGTCTTCTGTTATCAGCTATCTACCATAAGGTGCAAGTCACTTTGATTTGATCAACCAGAGATCCTGATCAGGGAGATCTTGTAACATCAACTTCTAATGGAAAGAGTACAGCATAATATGGAATCTGCAATAACAGATGGTCCAAGGCATCAGCTTTCAACATTGCTCTTCTAGGCTTGTAGATAATCATGTGGTTGAGTGCACTGAACTAATCAAGACCCAAGAGCAGCATATGTGCTGTCATAATTAACTGGTAAAAGGTTAGACATTATTTCAGACCTTTGCGCATGCTATAAAGCTTTGCTTCTCATAGTGTGGTCCTCAGATCAGCAGTATGCAACCCCGAAGAGCTTGCTGAGAATGCTGACTCTTAGGCCTGACCCCAGATGCTAAACCAAAATCTACATTTTATCAAGATCCCCAAGTAATTTGTATAATCACTAAAGTTTGAAAACACTGTTCTAAATTTGTGGCAGATGGTGCCATCAAAATAGGATTTTTAGCCTTTCTGGTGTGTCATTTTAATTTATTGTTCTGTTTTCTTCTCTAGCTTGATTTTTGTTTCAATAATGATGGATCTGCAGACATTCCCCCCCAATATATAGATGTCTTAATTTATTTGACGTTAAAGCTTCCTTCCTAAAAACCTTTCTTACGAAGATTTTCACCACACTTAAGTCATATTGTGGTAGGGTCTAAACCAGCTCTTAACAGAATCTTTTGTCTTTAGAAAAGTCAGAGTAACTAGAACACGTTGATGCCATCATTCTAATAATCCACTTCAACATTTGGCATTGACGTCTGCAACTTAGACAAATTGGGGACTCTTGTGTGGAGCTTTACATAGGTTCTGCACACCTGAGAAGATGTACTAACTGGGACAAGTTCCCACCTATGTCACACGTTATACTTTTTATAATGGCAATGTGCAGTTAAGTGGTATCTGCCCAAACTATATATCTGCTGTGTGTACTAATGTATACAGTCAAATATAAGCCAGGAAATCCAGAAGAACTTCCTAATATATTTTCACTTACAGGTTGTATGTGGAGGGAAGGGGAGGATGTGAAATAGCAGTTTTGACATGGGTGACTTCAGGAACTGTGGGGTGGGGGTGGAGATTGCATTTTTTATTCTTGAATAGACTCTGGGCTGCCTGAAAGGGGAGCAGCACCATACAGATAGAGTTCTATGGCCTTGGGGGAAGGAATTTTGGAGCATCACCCTGTCATAGATCAATGACTTAATGCATCAGGATGGATGACTGTTAACTAATGGACTGTAGCTCAGTCATTGCTGATTGTGGTGGTTTGAAGAAATTTGCCATAATTGCAATATTTGTATATTTCTAAAGGCTGAAGAGAATTATTGAAGTCTGAAGACAATGTGATATTCCAAGTTGAAGGTGTCTTTCTACCTGTTGGGTAGAAAACCAGTGATTCTCTGTTTCATTTAATGTATTTCTATTCAGAGAGGGAAAAGGAAGAACAAATCTCCTTTAAGATTAATTTTTCCATTTGGAGGTGCTTCCACATATCACTGATGTCCCCACCCACTATCCCCCATCAGGAAGCATAAACTGTTTGCAAGTACTGGCCAATTTGGATGAGGTAATTAACTGTAGATGGCAGTTGTGTGTTGAAAAATCTTCTAAAAACATGAAAACTCTTAATTACCTCGAAGGGTAATGTCTATGCTCTCACTGGTCAAATGTTTTTTCTAATGTTCTTAAAGGGGATGAAACAAAATATCACTGAACAAGGTGTGGACACAAATCTAGTAAAGATTTGTTATCCCCTGTATTAATTCCCTGTGGCTGCTGTAAGAAATCATAAAAACTTAGTGCCTTAAAACAACAGAAATTTATTATCTCATAGTTCTGGAGGCCAGAGTCTGAAGTCAAGGTTTTGGCAAGACTGTGCTACCTCCAAGGTTCTAGGAGAGAATTGGCTCCTTTTCTCTTCCAGTGTCTGATGGCTGCCTCAGCATTCCTGAACTATGGCCTCATCACTCTAATCTCTGCCTCCATGGTCACATTGCTTCCTGCTCTTCTCTGTCAAAACTTCCCCCATCTGTCTTTTATGAAGATACATGTGATTGCACTTAAGTCCTACTTATATACTTCAGGATAGATGATACCTCCTCTCAAAATCCATACCTTAAGTTCATCTTTTGCCTTAGGAGCTAATATTCACTCTTTTGCTATTTATGGTAATATGTAAAGATTCCATGGTTATGGCATGGATATATCTTTTTCAGGGCCATTATTTAACCCCATACATCCCACTCCTAGTTCTGCTTAGAAACCTTAGATAATTACAAACTTTTTTTTTTTTTTTTTTGGAGGCAGAGGAGGGGGAGTGCATCAGTTTCCATAAGTAGAGAATAAACAATCAGACTTATATCACCAAACCTCTCACTTTTTCAACTTAAAATTTATGTCCTGGCACCAAGATCCTTTGACAGACAAGAAATCACTAGGAACAGCCTCTAGCTTAGGAAGACAGAAGTTGCACTGACCTATTGACCTGGGAGAAGTCATCATTCAGGGAAACCTAATATCCCAACAAGTTATTCCACAGCATGTTGATACCCATGTGAGGCTATATTAGGAATTTTCTGAGGAAACAAGTGTAGCCACCAGTTATAGCCTGCTTGATAATGTAGTTTGATATTTTACTTATAAACTTAATATTCACCACTGAAGTGCTATATTATTCATAAGTTAAAGGACTTTGTCTAGAGGTTTTCTTGCAGGTGAGGTCTGATATGCCCTTCCCAAAGGTCTTTGGCTAATTTGGATATTATGAGTTAGGGTGAGTGACTTTCTTAGTGGATTATATTTTATATATATATATTTTATATAGTATCCCATATGGATCCCAGATGGGTGAAGTGTTAGAGGTGTGCATGCTCTGTCCAACAGACCACCCCTATGTGCACTGAAATTGTAGCTGGTGGAGAGATATATGCCCTCTGGGGTAGCAAAAGGGCTACCTATGGGAGGGAGAAAGTGTGGCTAGGAGTTTTGAGCCATCTCTTGAGTTGTCATCAAAATGCTACTGACTCATGTTTCCTTACTGCTTTTGTCATTGCTCCGTATGTTGAAGGAGACAATGGAGAGTGGGTGTTGGAGAACACTGTGGGATAATTCACAGCTGCATGGTAGGAATACATCATAAGAGATGCCTCCAACATCAGGAGAACTCTGAATTCTAAATGCATGAAATTATCACAATTTGAAAGTGAATGACATGTGGTAGTGCTGTGGAATGCTTTTGCCTTAGGAAAAACATGCGGTGGGAACTGTATTAGATTTTGAACTTTTGAAGAAGGAACAGAAGTCAGAGTAAATGAGAGATACATTTTCCTCTGACCCAAGAAGGTGAAGCAGGTTCAAGCAAAATATATTGCCTGTACCTAATGCATTCAGCCACATTATTAGCCCCAAAGCAGAATCCTTAGAAATGACTCACCCAAATTTCATTTCTTTCTCTTAAAGTAGACATTCATATTATGAGTATCATTAGTAAGAGGTCACTTTACGTTACATTAGAGCATTTTCCATCCAGAACAGAAAGCACCACTATAGGTGTTCTGGGGAAACTCCTCATTTTTGAACAACTTGCTCACATCCAGATTTACAAAATTTTCTCTTCAAGTCTATACTAAACAAAGAATGAAATTGGAGAGTATGTTGTTACAGTAAATTATTTCATTTAACAAAAATTACTACAAAAACACCTGAGAGACTTGCCAGAAGATGAACTAAGTTATATGCATGTGCTATTAGCCATGTGGAAATACCAAAGTAATTTTTGGAAAAAAATCATATCTTATATTTGAAAAGGGCCAAAATAATAATAAAAATAAGATTGAATTGAAATATATAGTGTATTTATCACTTTTATTTTGACTTATAAATGGGTATTCCCATAATATTTGTAGAACTTAGGTCCTTTTCTGGACACTATGTTCAAGTCAAGATGCAGTTGAGAATGGGCTATGATGGGGGTGTCTTGAGTCATGCCTACAGTACTACTAGACTATATTACTACTTCCCTTTTTGTTTATTGATCTTCAAGATGGATCCAAAGATACTCATTGGCCAATAGAAGAAAGTTAGAATGGATAGTTTTAACAGTTATTTAGTTAAAATAAGATGCAAGGTAAAAATGATGGATAGGAGGCAGGACTAACTTGCAGCTCCTACTTGGACGCACAGAGCAATAAGTAGAGACCCCTACTCTGAACTTTTGCTCCAAGAACTACTGCAGGAAAATACCAGGAAAGCCAAGAGAATCCACAGACCCTCTGAAGCAGATAGATTGCCGCTCCAGGCTCCATGGGACAGTGAAGAATTGTGAGTCAGTTTGCTCTTTCAGTTGGGAGGCTGGTAGCCTGGGGCAAGTTCTCAGCCCTGCTCACCAGCTGCCTGGAAATAAACTCGGTGCTGTTGGTGGGGCATGGTGGTAGTGGCTGTGGGATGGCATGGGGGTTGGGTGAGGTCTGTGGCTGCTGGCTTTCTCCAGTAGGCTTTTTCCCTGGTGACCTGGGTGACACAGCAGAGGCAGCCATAATCCCCCTGGGAACATAGCTCCATTGGCCTGGGAACCACCCTCCCATCCCCCACAGTAGCCACAGCAAGCCCCGCCCAAAGAGAGTCTGAACTCAGACATCTCTAATCCTGCCCCTACTTGATGGTCTTCATCTACCCTCCCTGGTAGCCAAAGACAAAGCCCACCTACCACCTGATCCTCCCTATGCTACTGCAGGTGATGCAGTCTTGAAGGTGCCACCTCCTGGCTGGAGGCCAACCAACACAACACTAGTGCACTTAACAGAAATACAGCCAAGTGAAACAATAAAAGTTCCTTGTCCCCCTCGCAGGGTATGTGGCAGGTGAAGTGGCTCGCTTCTTCAGTGTCCTGCTGCTCAAACCTCTAGGGGACCATACAGACGGGCAGGTTGTGGGGCTCTGTACCCACGGCAGTTTCTAGGGGTGGATGTTTACAACTTCTGAAGCCTCAGTGGGCATGTGTTATAGGGTGCCCTTTGAGTTTTGCTGTCTATAGGCAGCTTGTGTTAACCAGCTCAATTAGACCCTCCACCTTGTCGCAAGGACAGAGGGCTTTCTATATCCCAGGTTCTTGCCTTGGTGTATCACAAGAATTGGATCACACCTGGGCTTGGAGAATGAGTCCAAGGTTTTACTGAGCGGAGGTAGCTCTTAGCAGATGGGGGAAGCCAAAAGGGAGATGGAGTGGGAAGGTTTTCCCCTGGAGTCAGGCTGCTCAGCAGGCTGGGCTCTCCTCCAACTGCTCCAGCCAACCTCTGCATCGTTCTGCCAGTCTGTGGCCTGCCGGTGTGCCAGTTCCTGCTGATGTGCTTCTCTGGATGTGTCCAGCCACCCATGTGTTCCTTCACTGACATGCTCCTCTTGATGTCCAGCTGCTTCTGTTTCTGCCTTGCTAGGGTCTTGGGTATTTATAGGCACAGGATGGGAGCATGGAAGGCCAGAATAATCTTGGGAAATGCAACATTTGAGCAGGAAATGCCTGTCCTCACCTAGGTCCGTGGGGATAGAGCCCTAGCCAGGGACCATGCCCTCCTTTACCCAGCCCTTCTCTTCCCCATTTCCGTATAATTTAAAGGGACCACACTCTTCCCTTCCCAGCACTTCCATATCACAAGGACCCTCACAGAGTCCACTTCTTTCTCTTGCTATCTCCACCAGAGAAGGTGCTGATATTCACTGCTGAGAGATCTGAAGATGGATCACGTCACAGGACTCTTGGCAGACACTCCCCAGTAACAGCCTAGAGCTTGGTACCTTCACTGGGTGGCTATATCCAGAAGAGAAATAACAATCACTGCAGTTCAGCTCTCAGGAAGCCCCATCCCTAAGGGAAAGGGGAGAGCACTACATCATGGGAGTACCCTGTGGGACAAAATAATCTGAACAGCAGCCCTTGAGTTCTGGATCTTCCCTCTGACGTAGTCTACCCAAATGAGAAGGAAACAGAAAAACAATTCTGGTAATATGACAAAACAGCGTTCTTTAAAACCCCCAAAATATCATGCTAGCTCATCAGCAATGGATCTAAACCAAGAAAAAGTCTCTGAATTGCCAGACAAAGAATTCAGAAGTTCAATTATTAAGCCAATCATGGAGGTACCAGAGAAAGGTGAAGTCCAACTTAAAGAAATCAAACAAATGATACAGGATATGAATGGAAAAATCTCCAGTGAAATAGATATCATAAATAAAAACAATTACAACTTCTGGAAATCAAGGACACACTTAGAGAATTGCAAAATGCACTGGAAAGTCTCAGCAATAGAATCAAGTTGAAGTAAGTAGAAGAAAGGACTTCAGAGCTCAATGATAAGACTTTCAAATTAATCCAATTCTCACAAAGACAAAGAAAAAAATTTTTAAAAATGAACCAAGTCTCCAAGAAGTTTGGGATTACATTTAACAACCAAACCTAAGAATAATTGGTGTTCCCAAGGAAGAAGAAAAATAAAAAAGTTTGGAAAACCTATTTGAGAAAATAATTGAAGAAAACTTCCCTGGCCTTGCTAATGATCTAGACGTCCAAATATGAAAAGTTCAAAGAACACCTAGGAAATTCATCACAAAAAGATCACCACCTAGGCACATAGTCATCAGATTATCTAAAGACCAGATGAAGGGAAGAATCTTAAGAACTGTGAGACAAAAGCATCGGGTCATCTATAAAGGAAAACCTATCAGATTAACAGCAGATTTCTCAGCAGAAAACCTACAAGCTAGAAGGAATTGGGGTCCTATCTTTAGCCTCCTTAAACAAAACAATTATCTGTCAGGAATTTTGTATCCAGTGAAAATAAGCTTCATAAATGAAGGAAAGATACAGTTGTTTTTCAGGCAAACAAATGCTGAAAGAATTCACCACCACCAAGCCAGCACTACAAGAACTGCTAAAAGGAGCTCTAAATTTTGAAACAAATCCTTGATACACCAAAATAGAATCTCCTTAAAACATAACCTCACAGGACCTATAAAAAAGCAAGATGATAAAAAAAAATCCCAAGGTATTCAGACAACAAATAGGATGATGAATAAAATAGTACCTCACATTTCAATACTAACATTGAATGTAAATGGCCTAAATGCTCCACTTAAAAGATACAGAATTTGCAGAATGGTTAAGAATTCACCAACCAAGTTCTGCTGTCTTCAGGAGACTCGCCTTACACATAAGGACTCACATAAACTTAAGGTAAAGGGGTGGAAAAAGATATCCCATGCAACTGGAAACCAAAAGTGAGCAGGAGTAGCTATTCTTATATCAGACGAAACAAACTTTAAAGAAATAGCTGTTAAAAAAGACAAAGAGAAACATTGTATAATGATAAAAGGACTAGTCCAACAGGAAAATATCACAATCCTAAATATATATGTATCTAATACTGGAACTCCCAAATTTATAAAGTAATTACTACTAGACCTAAGAAATGAGACAGCAACACAATAATAGTGGGGAAACTTCAATATTACACTGACAGAACTAGACAGGTCACCAAGATGGAAAGTCAACAAAGAAAAAATGGACTTAAACTATACCCTAGAAAAAATGGACTTAATAAATATTTACAAAGCATTCTACTCCTTAACTGCAGAATACACATTCTATTCAACAGCACATAGAACACTCTCCAAAATAGACCATATGATAGGCCACAAAGCAAGCCTTAACAAATTTGAGAAAATCAAATTTATATCAAGTACTTTCTAAGACCACAGTGGAATAAAATTGGAAATCAATTCCAAAAGGAACCCTCAAAACCATGGATATGGAAATTAAATAACCTGCTCCTGAATAATTGTTGTATCAACAATGACATCAACATGGAAATTAAAAAATTCTTTGAACTGAGTGATAGTAGTGACACAACCTATGAAAACCTCTGGGATATAGCAAAGACGGTGCTAAAAGGAAAGTTCATAGCATTAAATGCCTACATCAAAAAGTCTGGAAGAGCACAAATAGACAATCTAAGGTCACACCTCAAAGAGCTAGAGAAACAAGAACAAACCACACCCAAACCCAGTGGATGAAAATAAATAATCAAGATCAGAGAAGAACGAAATGAAATTGAAACAAACAAACAAAAAATACAAAAGATAAAACAAATCTGGATTTTTGAAAAGATAAAAAAATTGATAGACCATTAGTAAAATTAACCAGGAAAAGAAGAGAGAAGATCCAAATAAGCTCAATTAGAAGCAAAATGGGAGATATTACAACCAACACTACAGAAATACAAAAGATCATTCAAGGCTAATATGAACACCTTTATGCACATAAACTAGAAAACCTAGAGTAGAGGGATAAATTCCTGGAAGTATACAACCCTCCTAGATTAAAGCAGGAAGAAACAGAGGCTCTGAGCAGACCAATAACAGGCAGTGAGATTGAAATGGTAATTTAAAAGTTACACACAAAAAAGTCAAGGACTAGGCACATTCACAGATTAATTCTATCAGATATTCAAAGAATAATTGATATGAATCTTATTGACATTATTCCAAAAGATAGAGAAAGAGTGAATCCTCCCCAAATCATTCTATGAAACCAGTATCACCCTAATGTGAAAACCAGGAAAGGACATAACGGAAAAAGAAAACTACAGACCAATATCCCTGATGAAAATAGATGCAAAAATCCTCAACAAAATATTACCTAACTGAACCCAACAGAATATCAAAAAAGATGATCCATCATGATCAAGTGGGTTTTATGCCAGGGATGCAGAGATGGTTTAACATCCACAAGTCAATAAATGTGATATACCACATAAACAGAATTAAAAACAAAAATCACATAATTGTCTCAATAGATGCAGAGAAAGCATGTGACAAAATCCAGCATCACTATATGATTAAAAACCCCATCAAACTCAGCATAGAAGGGACATAACTTAAGGTAATAAAAGCCATCTATGACAAACCCACGACCAACATCATACTGGATGGGGAAAAGGTAAACGTATTCCCCCGACAACTGGAACAAGACATAAATGCCCACTTTCACCACTTCTATTCAACATAATACTGGAAGTCCTAGCCTGAGCAGTCAGACAAGAGAAAGAAATAAAGGGCATCCAAATCAGTGAAGAGGAAATCAAACTGTCACTGTTTGCAGATGACATAATCGTATACCTAGAAAACCCTAAATACTCATTCAAAAAGCTCCTAGAATTGGTAAATGAATTCAACAAAGTTTCAGGATACAAAATTAATGTACACAAATCAGTAGCCCTGCTACACACCAACAGCAACCAAGTTGAGAATCAAATCAAGAACTCAACTCCTTTTACAACAGCTGCATAAAATAAATTAAAATAAAATAAAATAAAATAACATACATAGGAATATACTTAACCTAAGAGGTGAAAGACCTCTACAAGGAAAACTACAAAACACTGCTGAAAGAAATCATAAATGATACAGATAAATGGAAACATCACATGCTCATGAATGGGTATAAACAATATTGTGAAAATGATCATGCTGCCAAAAGTAATCTGCAAATTCGATGCAATTCCCATCAAAATTCCACCATCATTCTTCACAGAACTGGAAAAAACAACCCTAAAATTCATATGGAACCAAAAAAGAGCCTGCATAGCCAAAGCAAAACTAAGCAAAAAGAACAAATCGAAGTCTTTACATTACCTGACTTCAAACTATATTATGAGGCCATAGTCACCAAAACAGCATGGTAGTAGTAAAACAAAACAAAACAAAATAAAACAAAACCCACAAGCATATAGACCAATGGAACGGAGTAGAGAACCCAGAAATAATGCTGAATACTTTCAGTCAACTTATCTTCAACAATGCAAACAAAAGCATAAAGTGGGGAAAGAATACCTATCCAACAAATTATGCTGGGATAATTGGTAAGCCACTTATCAATTGGAAGAATGAAACTGGATCCTGATCTCTTGCCTTATACAAAAATCAACTCAAGATGGATCAAAGACTTAAATCTAAGACCTGAAACCATAAAAATTCTAGAAGATAACGTTGAAAAAATGCTTCTAGACATTGGCTTAGACAAAGAGTTTATGACCAGGAACCCAAAAGCAAACACAACAAAAGCAAAGATAAATAGATGAGACTCAATTAAACTGAAAAGCTTCTGCACAGCAAAAGAAATAATCAACAGAGTAAACAGACAACCCACAAAGTGGGAGAAAATCTTGCAATCTATACATCCAATAAAGGACTAATATCAAGAATCTATAAGGAAGTCAAACAAATTAGTGAGAAAATAAAAAAGAATCACATCAAAAAGTGGACTAAGGACACGAATGGACAATTCTCAAAAGAAGACATACAAATGGCCAACAAACATAAGAAAAAATGTTCAGGCAAATGCAAATCAAAACCACAATGTGATACCACTTCACTCTTGCAAGAAAGGTCATAATCACAAAATAAAAAGTGAAAAAAAATTAATGTTGAGGCGAATGTGGTGAAAAGGGAACACTTTTGTACTGTTGGTGGAAGTGTAAATGAGTACAATGCCACTGTGTAAAACAGTGTGGAGATTCATTATAGAATTAAAAGTAGACTACCATTAGATCCAGCAATCCCACTCCTAGGTATCTACCCAGAGGAAAAGAAATCACTATATGAAAAAGATATGTCCACATATATGTTTACAGCAGCACAAATTGCAATTGCAAAAATATGGAACCAGTCCAAATGCCCATCTATCAAAAAGTGGATAAAGAAATTGTGCTACACACACACACACACACACACACACGTACATCATAGAATGTTACTCAGCCATAAAAAGAAATGAAATAATGGCATTTGCAGCAACCTGGATACAACTGGAGAACATTTCTAAGAGAAGTAACTCAGGAATGGAAAACCAAACAAAATACTCTCACTCATAAGTGAGAGCTAAGCTATGAGGATGCAAAGGCCTACGAATGATTCAGTGAACTTTGGGGACTCGGGGGAAAGAGTGAGAGGGGGTGAGGGATAAAAAACTACACATTGAGTACAGTGTACATCAGGTAGTGGGTGCACCAGTATCTCAGAAATCACTACTACATAACTTATTCATGTAACCAAACACAACCTGTTTCCCAAAAACCTATTGAAACAAACAAAAACAATTTAAATACATGTTGTAGCAGAGCAGTCTGTAGACGTAATTTTTAAATCTGGAAGATTTGAGAATTGGGGTATGATAAACAGTGTTTTACAGATTCAATTTCCCCCAAATAGTCTTTTCAAAAGTGACTAACTTTTGGACTAACCCAATTATTAAAGGCTAACAAACCCTGATGATGTTAGAAGTTTGGAACAGGGCGTGCACTGGTGCAGCCTAGAGGTAAGCAAAGGACAGTCAGACTCCATGTGCTTGGCTAATACGTTAACTAGAGAAAGCAGCCCTATTGTTTCAAGTGCCATTATGTCTCAGCCAGTAATAAACAAATAAAACTAAAAACAGTCACTCAATACCTTTGGATACTTAGCACAGAAAGGTCAGCCTAATGCTATCTATGTACCAGCAAAGGCACCTTAACTCCAGTAACAGACAAGGAGCTGTAGCTCAGAGATGAGTGCTTAGTGCAAAATTGGGATTTTTTTGGTAGATATAAACTAGTGGACCAGAGTAGAGGACTCTAGTGGTGAAATAGTTAAGATCCTTACTAGTTAATAATGTGAAGTAGGTTTCCAGAACTGAAGCTGCTGAGGTAACGGATCTGAAACACTGTTCATAAATTAGGGAGCTGGTGGTGGTGGTGGTCGTGAGGGTGGAGGTAACCATGGGAGCAGTAGTCCTCTGTCTCGGCTGATGCATTGTTGCCTCCTCATAGTGACAGCCATGACTGGATGAGCTGCCACACATAATGGAGAATGTTAGGAGTGATTGTTATCTGGAGGAGGTAGCAAGGTCTAACCATGAACACAATGCGGTGGAGAGCCAATAATGCTATAATTTTGAATAGTTTACAAAGCGGGATGAATGTTTCTTTAAAAAGGAGCACATTTATTGTCAAAGATGGTACAAAAGGGGCAACTCTCCCCAAAGGATGCAAGGAATTCCACCCATTATTAAGGCTGACAACATGCCAGAGAAGATGCTTTCCATGTAGTTAATACTTCCCAGGGTGTGAATTGCTGTAGTACTCTTCAGGGTGGGCAGTCTTAATTGAGAATGGGTCCAGGGTAATTGTATAAAAAGGACTGCTTTTCATGAAAAGCTGAGATAAGTGTTGAGTAATGTGTCAGTGAGAGTTCTCTAGCAGCAAGTAACAAAAAAACAACCCTTGTTTTACTGTTAGAGGAATTAATTTTATTAAAAATACCTTCCATTTCTGAAGGAAAAGCTTAAAATCCAGGCTAGAGAAGGATCAGGAATCAGGAAGCTCTGGAGAACTAGGGAGAAGAAACTGATGAACAGTCTTGTTAGGGTTCTTCCAGTAAAAATGAATGAAGTTCAGCTGGTTTCCAGCTGTGTGACGTTATATGACAAATGCTCAAAGTATTCCATGTCTGATTGCTCCACCTGGGGCATATGTGTTCTGTTTGTCTAGGAGAGGGAAGGGCGCTCCACCTCTCTGTTTTTTCTGTTTGTCTAGTTGTGTGGAATGATGATGAACCTCGGGTGAAAGCAATTTTATATTTGGTACCAAAACTTCTACACACCAGTTAAACTTTGAGTAACTGGCATGGAAAGAAAAACAAATGTGAGGGTTATTATGTAACAACTTGAAAAGGGTCTTTTCCACCTCTTCGCCTTGCTTCCTAGCCCCATACAACCTGGTTATGAGACAAACAGCACCATTTATTGGTCACAGATTCACACATTATCCTAAGAGTCTTCCTACTGGCCTCATTGCTATAGCTCACGGTAATAGTACTAATAAATTAAAAAAGCAACAACAGGGAATTACTGGAGGAATGAACTAATTGCCTTAATTTTTATTATAAATAAGTTTCTTGGTTAAAGGCCATGATATAAGGGTTTAATATAAGGGTTTGCAAGGTATTGAGGAAGCCCACAGATGAGAAGTCAAGAGTACAAGTTCCATTGTTCCATTACAGAATATGTATGTTCCAATGAAGACAAATTGCTACTCTTTTAATTACAGAAAAGTACACTATAATATGTCAATGGACATTGTGTGGACTTCTCAAAATATACTATGTGGAGGCTGGCTCATGGCCACTTACTGCTCCTAGAATATTGTTTGTCAGAAGTAAAGTCATGTCAGCCTCAGTAAAGTCATTGGATAAAAATATATCAAACTATGGGTCCATGGTAAGAGACTCACCTATAAATTCCTTCTTCAGGTATTATCATCAACCTTCCAATCATGCTGCTTTGTCCGCTGATTTTCAAAGCATCTCCAGAGTGAGAAATTTACCCCACCAAACTGAACTTCTGCTTGGTTCCAGCATTTTGTTGAGTCACCTTTCCCTGTTATCTCCTGTAGAGTGCCCTCCCTGAGGCCACATCTGTTGTTAAGGGGAATGAAAGTGTGTCTGGAGTACAGTTGCTAAGAGTGGGAACCACTTGCTCATCCATTTTGTTAGGCCTTCAGAGCCTCCTCAGTCCTGCCTCATATATATCTGGACTTGCACAACTGAATGACAAGGCAGAACTGATAGCACTTAGTTTATGGACAGCTCAAATGCATGATCACCCAGCAATCCATGGTGGCCTGTGTTCAGTACCCATTGGACTCTAGGGAAAGTCAAGAACTGTTTTCCAGAAGAAATAGATATTTGTCAAGGGGGACATTGTTTCATTCTAAAACCCAAGATGCCTATGCTGTAATTCTTTTCTCAGAGCTTAATATAAGTGCCATAAATAATTCCATTCTACACAGACATTTTAAGCACCATAATACTTGCTATGTCAAAAAAGGTGGCAGTATAGACAAATAGGCGGTGTTTCCACACAGGGTGTAAACGGGTCATAACAGAACTTCCAAATGTGATTTACATTCCTTTCAAATTCTGAATGAGCATGGTGTTCTGATTTATTATTTATTTGTTTCGAGTAGGAAGTGAATGGTGAGTGGTGCTGGGACTTGTTTTTATTTTAAAGACATTCTTCTGGAACTGATTGTATTCATTTTCTATTGCAGCTATAATACGTTAACACACATTTAATGGTTTAAAACAACACAAATATATTATTTTATAGTTGTGTAGGTCAGAAATCCAACACAGGTCTCACTGAGCTAAAACCAAGGTATCAGCAGGGCTGTATTCCTTTCTGGAGACTCTAGGTGAGAATTTTCTTCCTTGCCCATTCTCGCTTCTAAAGGCTGCCCGCATTTCTTGGCTCTTGACCCACTTCTTCATCTTCAAAGCCAATAACATCAAATCCCTTGGAAGCTTTTCTATCATCATATCTCTCACTTTCTAACACAGCCAGAAAAGTTCACTCCTTTTAAGGACTCTTGTGATTACATGGGATCTGCTAAGATATCCTGGAGTATCTTTCTATCTAAAGGTTCATACTCTAAATGACATCTGCAAAATTTCTTTTGCCATAGAAAATAACATATTCACAGGTTCCAAGAATTAGAATATAGCTATTCTGAGGGGTTGGGAATATTATTCTGCTATGTTATTAATTAATCCTGACAGTGAGGCCTTGAAGAGATAACCCATAACATCCAGAAGTCAGATACCTAGAAACTGGTTCCTGTTTATTTGAAAGCTAATGTTCAGCTATTCCTTCAGTTTTTTTGAGTTACCATCCAGCGTTCAATAAATTTTTTACAAATTAAATTAGTAAGACTTAGTTTTGCTTGCCTAGCCGATATGGTTTGGCTCTGTGTCCCCGCCCAAATCTCATCTTGAATTGTAATCCCCACGTGTCAAGGGAGGGAGGTGATTGAATCATGGAGGTGGTTTCCCCATGCCGTTCTTGTGAGAATGAGTGAGTTCTCATGAGATCTGATGATTTTATAAGTGTTTAGAAGTTCCTCCTTTGTTCTTCTTTTTCTCCTGCTGGCTTGTGAAGAAGGTGCCTGCTTCCCTTTTCACCATGATTGTAAGTTTCCTGAGGCTTCCCCAGCCATGCAAAACAGTGAGTCAATTAAACCTCTTTCCTTTATAAATTACCCAGTCTTAGGCATTTCTTTATAGCAGTGTGAAAATGGGGTAATACACTACCTAAGAAATTTATGTCATGAATTGGAAAGGGATGATGCACTTAAAGAAAGGGCAGCTCTCCATTGAGACAAGTTGGCAAAGTTTATAAAGCAGGCCAGAGCAGATGAGGAGCTGGGATTCACGATAGTTGTTGACATGTAACAAACAGAGCGAGACTGAATTACGTGCTAATGGGAGTTAATGACCTTTGACTTAGCTGGGAGGTAGCTATAACCAGAGACTGACTCAAAGCAGGAGTACAGCAGTTGCAGTTTGGTATACACGGGGAATTGAGAATCAAGACAGCAGCTTCTGGAAGAGTAAGCTTTATGGCAGCTTTAAAGATGTAAAAATGGAGGTTATAGATTTGTCTGATGCAAAAATAAAGTTGTTCAGAAATTCCTGTCAAAGACAAGGGGCAGAGCAAGACCTCCACGTAAATGAGAGCTAACATAAAGCAAATAAGGACCAGTTGTCAGGTCAGGGTATAGGGATCAACAACGTTCTACACTTTGACTACAGAGGGCAGAATTGCCCCACCGGGCATAGCAGTGACTAGTAGAACATCTCATTACTCTACACATATACACAGAAGTGTATACAGTCCCTGAGACAAAAGCTTCAACTTTAGGCTGAAAATTTGTATATCATTTCAAAATATGCTGCTATTTGGATGGACCCAGTGGCTCATGCCCCTAGTCTCAGGACTTTGGGAGGCCGAGGTGGATGGATCACTTGAGGTAAGGAATTTGAGACCAGCCTGACCAATATGGTGAAACCCCATCTCTGCTGAAAATACAAAAATTAGCTGGGCATAGTGGTGGGTGCCTGTAATTCCATCTACTCAGAAGACTGAGGCAGAAAATCACTTGAACCTGGAAAGCAATTGCAGCGAGCTGAGACTGCAACACTGCACTCCAGCCTGGGCGACAGAGTGAGACTCCATCTCAACAACAACAACAACAACAACAACAACAGCAGCAGCAACAAAATCAAATATCTAGGGGAAAGATTCTTATCAAATTGACCTGATATTTTCTCATGCACTGCAGGAGAGGATTGTGTGGATGGCTTGCAAATAAATGGGCTCTTATTAGGAATACATTAAGGATAAGTAAGATAGGTTAGAGAGGAGACAAAGGCTGTCTTCTGGAAGATATCACTTTCCCCTAGCACTCTGCTTTTTACCAAAAGTAGTTAATGAGAATGATATCTATAAGTACTTGATTTATTTGAGTAGCATCTTTCACTACATAGCTGCATAATTTTAGCTGGCAGAGCAGTTCAATCTGTACACAACAAAATGACATGCTGCAGATATTCTTTTTTCTATGTTGGTGATTTTATCATGTTTTAGCTTCTAGATTAGTCTGCCTCTGCTCTTAACTATCTGTTTGATCAGAGGCAGGTCTCATAGCTTTTTGGGGTCTTATTCTTTACATCTGTAAACATAAATAGCTATTAAATGTGCTCAGCAAATCATTTCCTCAGTAGATATTTATCTAGCATCATGGTTAGAGATGCAAAGACAAAAACACTTTCCCCACCCCCATGATTCAGACAAATAAGAATTTAGTTTAAAAAGTCTGATGAATTTCCATATAAAGCCATATGAAGGGAGCTACGGAGGTATGGGTAGAGGATGGAGGAGTGAAAAGGATGGAAAAGATGGGCTGTCCCTGGAGGTCTTCAGCATGTGTGGCACCATATGAGTCCATTGGATGCAGGAGTGAGTAGGGTAGAGTTGGCAACATATTGGGAAGCCTAGGGGCTGGCAAGAGCTTGGTGCCGTCTGGGAAGAGAAAGTGCTCCGGTGCGGGTGCAGCCTAACCATGAGAAAGTGAGAGTTGCTGCTAGATGAGAACTTGAAAACTAGCCTAGAAAAGCTGTTTGGTTAACCATCCCCCCTTACCCAAAATGCTCAGCATAAACATACACAAGTTCTAACCTCTGGAAGGCAACAAACCCCACAAATCTATACAGAGATGTCTCCGTGGCTTCACCTACTTGGTTCTGTTCAAAGGTTCACTCTTCATGGAGGCCTACATCGCCTTTGCATGTAATTAAATTATTTATCTAATTGATAATCAAAACTGTCATCTTGCCTTCCTGACATTATCAATTCCTCTTATTCACCTCTATTTCTTTTCTTTTCCCCCCATAGTACCTGTCATATTCTAAAATTGCCATAGAATTTACTTCTTTATCATGTACCCTGTTTGCTCAGTCTCTCCCCAGCTGGAATAAAAAACTCTGTAAAGACATGATCTCTTTCTTCTGATTTTCTCTATAGCAGTACCAGGCACATGGCAGGTGCTCAATAAATATTTAGTAAATGAACGAACCACACAGGAGTTCAAACTTAAAGGCCATGAAGTATTTATAGAACCGATAGATAAGAACAGCAGGATGAGAGATGTGGAAGTAGAGAAACACACACTGAATCTGGAACTGTGAGTGAGCAAGGAAACGTAGAAGAATAGTGGGAGATGGAAAGGGTTCGGTACCTAAAAATTGGGACTTCACCTAAGTCCTTGTGGTTATGGGTAAGAAAGAATCTAAGTAAACATTTAAAATTAGGCTTCCAGTAAAAAAAATTATGTAACTGTGTACTTAATCTGAATTATCAGGTAGCAACACCAATGGTGAGACCCTTCCAGAATGCTGGATATAATATAATTTTCTTGCAATGTTAGAGCAAAAGAGAAGAGACATACATGAGATGATAAAAATGTGACCCAGTTGATGCTAGAAAAACAAAATGGGGTATTTTGGAGGAAAGAAGATCTAGACATATAAAATCATCTTAGGAAAAAAGTAAGAAAAATGCCAAAAAAAAAAAAAAAAAGAGAACATAATTGAACAAAGAAGAAAAAGGTTTTAGGGAATGCACATTGATGGACAGTGTAATGGTACATGAGAAATCTAAGGAAAAGGTTGGAAAATGTTTGACATTCACAGTATGACAAAACCTCTGAGGCAAATTTGATTAAAATATTTTGAAGGCCATTTTATTATCTTTTGTCCATATTTTTTCTACTACACTCACTAGAAAAAAAATCACTTTCTTTGATCTGTATGTTGTTGGAATTATAAAACCCTGGGGTGACAAAACTCATTACCCCCAACCCTTTCACTTGTTCAGCACAACACAAGCTTAACATTGGCAACATGCACAGAAGATTCCCTTACTAATTATAACTACACTGTGAGTTGGAAAGAGCTGGGATGATAATCCAGTAGATTGGTGATTAACCCAGAATTCATAAACTAAATGGAACAATGACCTTCTAAAATGTTGTGGAACATTTTGTGAATGTGTATTTTTCTGAAGGGAGGGTCCACATTCTCCATTACTGTCTTAAGAATTCATGACACCCAATACGTCAGTCACTTCTAGAATGACCAACTGTCCTTGCTTTCCTGGGACTGAGGGGTTTCCTCAGAGGCTGACTTTCAATTTTAAAACTGGGAACGTCCTGGGCAGACCAGGACAAGTTGGTCATCCTAATCACTGTTGTAATCCTTTTATATATGTGGAAACTTAAACCCAGAGGGTTAGCACAAATGCCCAAGCATTCAAAAGTTATTGAAAAAAGCCGAGGACTGATTTCAGAGTTCTTCTCTTTTCCATATAAATAGATAATTCACAGGTTATAATCTTTGCCTCTCAATAGCTATGTCATTTCTTCCTCTAAACTGTCGAATGTGAAGCAGTTACCATTGAAAACAATAGAAGTTCTAGTTTTCTTTATTTATTTATTTACTTTTTTGTGACGGAGTCTCGCTCTGTCGCCCAGGCTGGAGTGCAGTGGTGCAATCTCCGCTCACTACAAGCTCCGCCTCCTGGGTTCACGCCATTCTCCTGCCTCAACCCGAGTAGCTGGGACTACAGGCGCCCGCCACCACGGCCGGCTAATTTTTCATATTTTTAGTAGAGACGGGATTTCACCATGTTGGCCAGGATGGTCTTGATCTCCTGACCTCGTGATCCGCCTGCCTTGGCCTCCCAAAGTGCTGGGATTACAGGTGTGAGCCACCGCACCCGGTCAAGTTCTACTTTTCTTTATGTAATTTCTCTCTATAAGAACATATATGTGCTCTATATGCTCTCTATATAAATACAGAACTACAGGTATGTAAGGAGAAAACTGATATAAATTGATAGATATGGGGAAATACAGTCTGAAAAGAAAGGTTTAGCAAGGTTCTGACATGTTTGCTCTTTCAAATTCAGCTGCCTAAATGCTGGTTTATTGCAATGTTAGTTACAGATGAACTAGGAAATGGATCCTGCGCTTTGCTATTCAAACAGGGTTAAATGCCTACTTTGACTAGATTTTTTTGCAGAAATGTCCTTTCAACTATCATGTAAGTTTTAGAGCAAGTTTGAGCACTGTGTAATTTATTGCTATTGATGGACTCATCTACAATGGCATCCTCTAAATCATACTTAATGGGATATAGTCTACGTTTTTCAACATGTGGGTTTTTTTTTATTCATAGAGAGGCTGTATCATGATAAATATTATCTTAGAGTAGTAGTTTGGTTGTTAGGCTGACGTGCATGTGACAGTACTGAGGTTTCAATTATCCACTTGCATCAATCAATCTTTTAGTTTTCAGCACTGTTGCCTGCAGTAATGTCACAGCTTTTCTGTCAGACAGAAGAACTTTGCGGGAAATGTTATTCATTACAGCTGCAAAGCTGTCACTGTGCCTGGCATGGCTTGTTAATGACAACATTTATTTCAAAAGAACCATGTTTCGTTTTGTTGCAGGAGAGTTGACTTTGAGATCGTAAAGTATAATGAAATGCCAAGAAGATGAAGTGAACAAAGTTTTCCAAAAATATACTAAACTGATCCAAATCTGTTTTAAAAAAGAAGAATATATTTGCATTCCTATTTTTATGCCCTTACTTGCGTTTGCAAATGAGCACCCTTGGAAACTGAAGAGCTGTGTTTGGGTGGTTACAGAGAGATCCAAAGATTTTTCTTCACCTCTCTTGAAATCAGATTCCAGGTGTACAACAAATTAATTGACCAGTCTTGGATGAAACACAGAAAATGTTTAGTAACATGTTTTCTTCTGAAAACCTTTGTGAAAGCTGAGCAGTGATTAATAGCAGTGCATAATGATTCATGAAAACAAAGATTCTTACTAATTTTTGTGTGCTATTTTTAAAAAGTATGTGAGAAAAGGGATATGAATAGCTATGTGAGGTACAGAAAAAAGTAGAGGGATATAACTCTGTTTAAACTAAGAAACTTAATTTTTAGTTTTGTCAATGGATAGATTGACAAATAAGTTGCTTAGAAGTAAAAACGGCACTGCTGATCATAAAGCTTCTGTTTGGCAGGCAGATTGAAAAAAAATCATAGTTCTTTGTATCTCCTCCTATCCAGGGATGGGAGGTGAAGGCTATTTCTCCAGCCCTTGAATCTGAGCTGGTCTTGTCACTTGTTTGACCAATGGAATAGGAGAAGCAAGGTTGCACTGATTTCAAGTCTGGGACCCAGAAGGCCTTGCAAATTTCCTCTGGCTTCCATGAAGCCCAGCCACAAACCTAAGGGCTGACCTGCTGGAGATGCCATGTGTATTTGAGATGAGCTATAGTGCCAGCTGATGGTCTTAGACCCACAGCCCCATCATCCTGATACCTGACCATAGAGGCATGAGTGAACCAGCCTAGATCAACATTCAGAGCAGAACTGCCAACCCACAAATTCATGAGTTAAACAAATGCTGATTGTTGAAAGCCACTAAATTTTGGAATGGTTTGTTATTTTAGCTTCTTTATTTGGGAGATGAGTGTATTAAAACAAATGATCTTTCAGTTTGCTTCAAGATCTTTCATCAATCACGTGAATCAAGGTGAAAGACTATAAAAGATGATCAAGTATGACCTAAACATTCATTACATTTTCGTAAAAAGTTAAAATATCAATATGCATATAAGTGCTATTGTCTATCCCATCTATTTTTCCTGATTTTTCTATGTATACTTCTCTGTCATACCTAGTTTCTGAAAACCTTTATTGGCTTCTCTATACTTATAGCATAAATTCTAAGCTCTTCAGCAGGACATATTTGGATCCACCAGAATACTAGTTTCTTTCTGAACAGGCCAAAGTTTGCCATTTCTTATTGGCTTCGTATGCTTTCACTTTGTTTTTAGGTATGCCTTTTTCCTCTTCTTTACCTGGTGAACAGCTCCTCATTCTTTAAAGCTCACTTGAAATGTCTTGTTCTCCGTGAAGTCCCTCCTAACTGTCCCAGTTGGAGATATTGTAACATTTAACATTTTTATTATAACTTCTACTGCATCGGATCATAATTTTTTTATTAATATGGTTGTGTTTTCTCTTAGAACATGAGATCTTAGGAACCTCGAAATACTAGAGAAAACAGATAATAAACAACCATACTATCCTAGCATGAAGATACACATCTTAATCACATGGGAAAAAAGAAGGAGTAATTGATTTCTATGCTCAGTATAGACAAAATTCATTCACCAGTTTTTTTTCCCAATGATCTCACTGGTCTGCCTTAAGTACATTACTAAAGCTAAACGATAGGAAAAAAATAACAATATCTTAAAGAAGCAGCTCATCCAGCATAAATAGGTGATTCCCCAGGTTCTTAAACACCAGATATTCTTCCCATTAATAGAAAAATACAAAAGACTAAAGGAAATTTAAGGTAGCAGCCTCATTGGTAGTGATGACTTTGTACCTGCACATAGGCTACCTTGAAGCTGTTAAAAGTCAGAAAACTTGTCATCTTCCGAAGGCTTGAGCTACTGAAACTCTGGAAGCTTCCCTTGCAAAAAAATGGACAAGCTGCATAATTGTTGTTTGCTAATTTTCCTGGGAGAAAAACATGAATTCACTTTGTCTAGACATGCTGATTATAATCCATCAAGCAATGATTAAAGAGTAATACTCTTCTTCATTATACAGAATGTTAAAGAGACCCTTGAATAACAATCAGAATTCTTGAAACACAACATAAAGGGTCACAGCCCATAATATAGTTTCTGTGAAACAAAGGCTTTATAAACACATCTAGGCAGAACAGTGATGAGAAATTCTCCATTCTTGAGAAAAAGATAATGAAGCAACAATCATGAACAATCACGTAAGAAACTGGTTCCAAAAATTTAAAATTGGATAACATACAATCCAATCTTGAGAATAATTTAAATGTAATTATTTCAAGTAAAACCTCAATGTATAAAGTATAACCTTACCTGGATTAACCCTGACATTAAGTCCAGCACTGATACTATGGGTTCCATATTAACATACAGATTTTTATGTAATCATTATTTCATCTTTGATTCTATTTGTATGTCTTTTACATATCTATTTCTTTGCTCTTTTCTGTGGAGTTTTACTCTCTTTAAAGGACAGAGTATTTCTTCTTGGCCTTTCATTGTTACCACAGCTGAGTAAATGTCTGTTCAATTCTAGTCAATACTTTATTGATTGATGAAGGAATGTTGGAGAATGTAAATGATCAGTTTCTATTAGTCCCCACTCATATAATTTATCATTTCATGAAGTTATTCTGCCCCCTAAAACTTGCTCAAATAATTTCTCTCCTATAAAAATCTTCGCACATATCCTGCCATATTGATCAAACTCAGTCTTCTCAACTCATAACTTTAACCCTTTATGAGTCTTCTTTGGCCAATCATTTTGTGCCAAAGATCATGTATTCCCATATTTATTGTATTTTCTTTCACCATTAACTTTCTGAGTGTTTATCTCTTCTTTCTTTTCATAGTTTGGGAACTTTTGGAGTGTAGGGAATGTTTTATTTATTTATCATTTATAGTGCCTTCCTCAAGTTCTCTGTAAGTTGTGCTAAAAAATTTATTGATTCTTAAAATAATTACTAATAACTGATGTATCAATTTATTGAACTTGGCCATGTATACCTCTGCCAACCCCTTCAGAAGTGTCACCCTCTCCTCATCTTTGTGAGAGTAGGTTTAAAATGAATATTATAGGATGAAATATGCACTCTCCCCCCTACATTAGCTGGTATATGCTTAGGAGACCTAAAAAAGGTCAAAGTAATGAACATATGGGTTAAATTATTAATAGAAAGCAGGATTTTCAAAATATTTAACATATTTTAGTGAATGACACATCAGACTAACACTCTCAGTGATATCAGGAGTAACACTCAGGTTAAATGATCTGTTCATTATCTCTGGATACATCCAAGAGTCTGTTGGCCAATTCCATTGCCTCAGTTTTGAGCTTGTCTCATTGTAGGACAAGGGATGCAGTCAGGGTCTGACTAAATGAGAGTTATCAACTGTCACCAGACCATTTGAAAGTGAAGTACACTTTCTGCCAACTGTCAGTGCCAGACGCAATGGAAAATCATTTTAAAGATTGCTCACAAATTGCATTACTACAGCTACCGAAGAGCTTCAATAAGTTACACTAATTGGGTGGGGGCCAGTCTAAAAAGTCAGACACCTAAGGCCCTTAGGAATTCTTCATAAGAAATGTAATTTCTTAACTTTTAGGTTTCTAGAGTTGCACAAACTTGATTAAAGAAAGGTTTTAGCAGGCATCAGCTGTGATGAGAAAATGAATGATTTATTAGAATTTTCATTGTGTGTTTATAAACAAATGGAGAAATGAAGCTGGAGGAATGACCAATATGATAGAATCAGAAATTTAAATGATCTTCAATAGGCTGAAATAGTGAGTTAGTGTAGTAAAATAAAATTATTTCAGGTAAATCTGTAGTTCTCTAACCTTCTTGAAAAAGGCCCCAGATAATTGACATGTAGAGGTTGGGTAAGTCACAACTGAACAGTAATACTATTAAAAAATAAATAGAAACACAGACCAAAGACAGAAGAAAAGATAATACACGTACACCTTAAGGGTTTTTAATAAACTGGAAACTTAATATGAATGAATAATATCCTTCAAAATAAAATAATAAATTGTGTTAACAGAATACTGTCTTCTTTAATGCAGAAGTAATAGACTTCTCGGCACTGGTAAGACCTTGAAACTACAGTATTGTCTCAAGTTTGAATAGCACAGAGTAGAAAAGATATTGGCAGATGAGTTTGGGCCCAGAGGAAATGAATGGACAGGGAGAAAGCCAGCAACCATGGCTTACGATGTGGAAAATGGAGACATTTTAGTCAAGGTCAGGATAAATTTAGGACTGACTTTAATATCTTGAACTCTCACATTAAAGAGTTGATCAGATAGCTTATCTTTGTCTCCATAGAACAGTACAAATGAGTAAAGGAAGTGAGAGCCAGATAACAGTGCAATATAAATAACTTTCTAACACTTTGTGCCATTTGAAATTGCAATAGAATGCCTTGGGGTGTGGGTGATAGGTAGTGAATTGTCAGTGACTGGAGTAATTATATAGCATGAATGCGCAAAATAATATAGAAGGCTTTTAGCTATGAACTTGGATCTTTTCCAACCATGAGTTGCAGTTATTATCACATTCCCTTAATTTTTATTTATTAATAAAACCATATTTATCTATCAGACACCTCTCCATCATTGTATGTTTACACCGATCTTAAAAAAAGAACTTCCATCTTTCCCTTCTTACTCTGTCCTGATTTGCCTGCTTGCAGGCTTTCTGCATCTTCACTCCCTCCTGGCCTGAGGGTGAGCCCTGTAAGCCGTGTAGAATAGGCCTTACTAAAAGCACCTCTTTCTGAGTATGATGCAGGTTAATTTACCAAAGAGTAGAAAGCCCATTTCAGACTTCAGTAGCAAGTTGTTTTTCAATCCAGCTTTACTCATAATCTCCTTATTTCATTATTCAGCTACTATTGAGTAGGAGAATGGCAGAATGATTAAGTGCAGATCTAGAATGGCTGGATTTAAACTCCTGTGACCTTGGGCAAGTGACTCAACATCTGTATACTTCTGGTTTTATTTTTGTTCTTTTCGCCTGTAAACTGGGCATAATAGAAGTACTTCTCTCACAAGCTGTGATTATAAAATGACTTAATTTATGTAAATTGTATTGAATCATCTTGTCACATGCTAAGTGTTAACTATTATTAGTATTATTTTGAACTCGAAAATTGAGATTTCAGTAGGAGAAACAGTTACAGATAGAAATAAAAGAGCTGTAGCTCTGTTTTGGGTGTGGTGTGGGAGGCCAGAGTTAGTTCACAGAGAAGGTAATACATTTTAAATCCCGAGTAGGAGTTTTTCAGACAGATAAAGTGGGGTTAGGGAATGTGCATTCCTCCTACATAGGGTGGAAAGTATGGGCAAAGGCTTGGAATGCAAAAGAATAGGACAAGCTCAAGGTAAGAGCACAGAGCAGGAG
The DNA here is from genome assembly GCF_008728515.1 of Papio anubis. Lineage (NCBI taxonomy): Eukaryota > Metazoa > Chordata > Mammalia > Primates > Cercopithecidae > Papio > Papio anubis. The sequence goes on from NC_044981.1 coordinate 147,451,521, forward strand.
TTGACAGGGGCAGGAGATGACACTACAGGCCCAACAATGCCAAGCCCTGGAGGGCTTGCTGTACTTGCTTTTAGGGAAATTGGTCCCCGACTGCCCCAGTGGTGCAGAGCAAAGTAAGATAGAACAGAAGTTGGCAAGCTTTTTCTGTAAAAAAACAAAAGCAAAAAAACAAAAACAAAAACAAAAAAACCGATCGTATTATTTTAGGCTGTTCAGACCCCTTAGGGCTTTTCTGTGAATTTTTAAGAAATCCATTAAAATGTAAAAATTCTTCTTAGTTCAAAGGCTACACATAAAAAGGTAGTGGGGAGCAAGAGGATTGCTTGAGTCCATAAGTCTGAGTCCAACCTGGGCAACGTATTGTTGAGACCCTGTATCTTTTCTTTTTTTTTTTTTTTGGCAGTGGACCAGATTTACTGACCCCTGATCTAGACCTTAGATTCTACATAACGTCTCCACCTTTAAAAACCTCGGCTGGAGCAAAATGTGCATGTTAGGAAATGCCTTGAACTGGACCACACGTCAGGCAATATTGATACTAGCAGTCAAGTCACTGAAGGATTTCATGCAGGGAGAACAATGCTGTAGTTCTGTTTGAGAAAGAACACTCCGATTGCAGCATCAAAGATGGACTAGATGACAAATGACTAAAGTGGCCAATTAAAGGCTTTGGATGATGCCACCAAGCAGTTGAAGAGAGTCAGTACTCCCAGCATTTTATTGAATGAGGACCAGGAGGTAGGAGGAGCTATGCAGATAAATTCTCTTTCTTCTGCGTATTACTCTGAGGAAAATTTTTAATGTGTCTGTAGAGAAAACTGCTGTCTGTCTTCTCTGCTAATAACACCTTCTGTTTTTTAATTTAGTAGTACTTTAATCCTTGCATCATCTCTGCTATCTAAAAAGCCCAGGGTATGGCACTAGTGGATGAAGAATCTGTAATGAAGTGTGAGAAAACAGGTCAGCAGGAAAGGAGGAAAAGTAAGAGAACATGTATGGGAGTCATAAGAGAGAATTTCAGTGTGGGAGTGATCAGTGGTGACAAGAGCCACAGAGCTCTTGTCAGGTAGTCGGGCCTTGGGAGGCCAGTGATAATCTTGCTGGAGCAGTTTCCTTGGTGAGATGGGGATAATCACATTGCAGAGATTCTAAAAGGGAATGGGAAGTGAGGAAATAGACATGGACTATATGTGGATTTGTATTTATAAAACCTGACATTGAAGGAAAGGAGAGACAATATGCCATAAGCTCAAGGAAATGGAGCTTAGAGATAGGGTTTTCTTTGGAGTTTTTAATGTAGAAGAGTAAATTGTGTTTATATATAAGGAGCAAAACTAGGGAAATCATCCAACCATTTTTTTAACCTATCAGTGATCATTGTATCTCAAAATATAACATTTGGTTCTCACTCTGCCCCTGAGTTTTGGCATTTCTTATCACCTTTAACTTGTTTTATTTTTCACTGTTTTATATTCAGTCTACATATTTGCAAGCGTATTATTTATTTCACATCCCTTACCTCTCAAATGTAAGGTACCTTGGGGCAAGGACTCTTACTTGTTTGTCTATTTTGTTTATTCTTAACACCTGGAAGAGTACCTGGCTCAGAAGAGTACACAATATTATTTTTGTGGAGTGAGTAAATCTGACACATGTAAGATGTACTATTCTGGCACTTTTACTGACTTTCAAAAAAGTTTAAAATGTTAAAAAAGATATAAGGTAAACCAATTCTATGTTTTAGATAGAAATAACTAGGAACAAAGGCTAAGATTTTAAATAGATATAAGATTTTTTCAGCTAACTCTGATCCTCAGAATTATCAAAAAAGAATAAAAAATGAAGGCCAGGTTGTACTGACATCAGCAAAATGGCAGAATAGGACTTTCCAGTGCTGGTCCCCTCACAGAACCATTAATTTTAACAACTGTCCATGCACAAAAATACCTTCACAAGAGCTGAGGCATCCAGGTGAGAGATTGTAGCACTTAGGTGTATTATAGAAATTTTTTAAAAGATATATTGAAGGATGGAAAGGGTAGTTTCACATTGTGCAAAGGGCAGTTTCACATTGCTCCTCCCCCAAACCCATTTAGCACAAGAGAGAGAGAGACAGACACTCTGAGTAGGGGAGGGAGAGCGAAGTGAGCGTCTGACTTTGCTGTGGACACCAGAACCAGGCCTACCCCTTGAAACCTGGTGCCAGACTGGCCCCCACCACTCCAGGCTCCAGACTGGCACCTTCAGATTAAACCTCCAGGCCTGTTCTGATACGACATCTCATGGTGGGCCCTGCATACTTCAAGCCTGCCCCTGGCTCGAGGCAGGCCCTGCAGTCTGAGTCCCCAGTTGGGCACCCTTGGCTCCAGGCTCCAGATCAGCTTCAGCACCAGGTAAGCCCCTCCAGTACCAAGATCTAATCTGACCCCCACAAAGACCTAGGCTCTAGCCGAGCTTGTCCAACCAGCCTTACTTTGTTGTTGTTGTTCTGTTATGTTTTGTTTTAAGCTCTTAGCAGCATGAAGCCACGGTTTTTAGTTTTTCTCTAGTGATAAACAGAAAAGAGGCATGAGGAAAGGGCTTTGCTGGCCTAACCAGTAACAGAAACTAAGAACCTATGACTATATACTCTCCCTTGGTCACCCCTACTAGGCCTTCCCCTGCAGACCCAGTAGAAAGCTACACCCCCCAAACCCCTGGAGTTTGAGGTTTCAACTCAGGATCCAAGAATTTGGGATTCTGGAGTTTGGACCCAGGATTCAGGCTCACCCAAGGCTCCAGACTGAACCCAGAATCCAGGACAGCCTCTGTGACAACAGACTCTGACTCTACCCTAACACCAGCCCAGAGCCCAGCCCCAGCTGCCGAAGTCTTCAGGCCCACCTCAGGCTCCAGACCAGCTCAACACCATGTCAGTTCCTCTAGCCCCAAACTCTAGCTGTAATCTGGCCCCTATGGATACACACTCTAGGCTGACCTAGTGCTAGGTTGGCACCTGTAGCCCTAGGCTCCAGGCAAGTTCCTGTGGTTCCATGCTCCAGCAGATGCCTGTTTCAGGCCTGTACCAATATACCCTGGCATTGTGCCGGCCCCTAAAAACCCAGACTCCAGTATCACCCCCATGCTCCTGAGCTCCAGGTTAACATTTACACAGCCAGCCTCTAGTCTGGCCTTCATGAATTCAGGATCAAGGCCTACTCCAGTGCTGGTTTGGCCCCTATGGATCTGGGCTCTAAGACCATCCCTGCAGACCCAGTGGACAGATCCACACCAGTGGACTCTGAATCCAGGGTGGCTCCTGTGGAGAGAGAATCCAGGGCCATCTTGGTAGACTCAAACTCCAAGACTCCAGGAGTGTCCAGTGGAAATAGGCTATAGGCCCAACCCTGAAGACGCAGGCATCAAGCAAGACCCAGTGGACTCAGGCACTAGGCCCACCCATTTCCTGATTCAGACACCAAGTCAACCTACCCAAGGACTCCAGCAGCAAGCCTGTCTGCAGGTTCTGCCAGATTGTCCACCCAGAATCTCTGGATATGCTGACTTTTCATGCTGAAGCAAGTCTGTAAAGACTTGAATAGGCATCTATATCAAATGTGCAGACATCAACACATGACTATAAGGATCATTAAAAATCGGGAAAACATGACATCACCAAAGGAACAAAATAAAGCACAGATAACTATATTAGGCCATTCTGCCAATGCCATAGAGAAATAACAAAGACTGGGTAATTTATAAAGAAAAGAAGCTTAATTGACTGATGGTTCTACAGGCTGCATAGGAAGCATAGTGGCTTCTCAATGGCTAAACTGAAACATTCCATTCAGAGCTTCAACAACAGGCTCAATCAAGGAAAAATAAAAAGAATCAAAGAACTTGAAGAGAGATTATTTGAATTTTTTCAATTACAGGAGCATAAAAAAATAAAAGGGTGAAGAAAGCTTATTGGACTTATGGGACACCATCAAGCAACCAATAGACACATTATGGGAGCCACTGAGGGAGCAAAGAGAAAAATAAAAATAAGGTAATATTTTTGTCATTAAATAAATAATGACAGAAAAATTTTCACATCTGAAGAGGGAAAAGAATACCAATGTTCCTGAATCCCAACGATCCCAGAAAGATTAAATATATAAAGAGATCTTTTCTGAGACACATTATAATGGAATTCTTTAAAATCAAAGACAACAAGAGAATTTTGAAAGCAGCAAGAGAACAGCAACTCACCACATACAAGGGAATCATCATAAGATTCTATAAATGGATTTCCCAGCAGAATTTTTTTTGCAGGCCAGGAGAGTGTAGTATGATGACTTTCAAGTACTAAAGAAAAAAACCTGTCAACTCGTAAGTGGGAGCTAAATACATGTATATGTAGATATAGAGGGTGGAATGATAGACAATGGAGACTTGGAAAGGTTACAAAGTAGGATGAAGACTCATGATAAGAGGTTACTTAATGGGTACTATGTACATTAACAAAATTGCACTGATATTTCATAAATTTATATATATTTTAAAAAGCAAAAAAAACCCCTGCTACTCAAGAATACTATGCCCAGCAAGACTGTCTTTCAGAAATGAAGGAATGATAAAGACTTTTCCAGACTGAAAGAACCTATGAAAATTCATCACCACTGTACCTGCTTTACAAGAAATGCTAAAGGGAGTTCTTCAAGTTTAAATGAAAGGATGATAACTAACAACATGAAAATAAATGAAAGTGAAAAACTCATTTTAAAAATAAATAGTCAAAATCACAACACTATACAACTGTTTTGGTGGTGCATAAACCATTTTTAACTCTGGTAAGAATGTTAAGATATTAAATATAATTTTAACTATAGTAATTTGTTAATGGATATGCTTAATATATAAAGACATAAATTGTGACAGCTATAAGAAAAAATAAGGGAGAAATAGACTTTAAAGTGTACAGTTTTTGTATGTGGTTGAAGTTAAAATGTTACCAGCTTAAAATAGACTGTCATAAACTATAAGATCTTTAATGTAAGTCCCTAACCACAAAGAAAAAATCTGTGGTGGATATATAAAAGATTAAGAGAAAGAAATCAAAACACACAATTACAAAAAATTACCTGTAGAGACTAACAAAAGAATTTAGCAAAATTGTAGGATACAAAATCGATATACCAAATCAGTAGTGTTTGAATACATTAACAATAACCTATTTGAAAAAGAAATAAAGAGAATCATCCAATTTATAATACTATAAAAACAGTTAAGAATAAATTTAAGGAGATGAAAGATTTGTTCACTGAACTATAAGATATTGATAAAAAAATTAAAGACGACTCATTAAATGAAAGATATCCCATGTTCATTGATTGGAAAAATTAATATTGTTAAAATGTCCATACCACCCAAAGTGATCTGCAGATTCAATGCACTTCCTATCAAAATTACAAGAACATTTTACACAGAAATAGAAAAAAAATCTAAAATTAGTATGGGACTACAAAAGACCCCAAATAGCTAAAGCAATCTTAAGCAAAAAGAACAAAGGTGGAGGCATCACACTATATGATTCAAATATACTACAGAGATATAATAGTCAACATAACATGGAACTGGTATAAAAACAGACATATAGATCATTAGAACCAAATAGAGACCCTGGAAATACATTCATGCATTTTTGTTCTATCGATCTTCAACAAAGGAGCCAAGAATGCACAATGAGTAAATAAGTCTTTTAAATAAATGGTGTTAGAAAACCAGATATTCACAGGCAGAAGAATGAAATCTATCTAAGAATAAAATCAAAATGGATTAAAGATTTAAATTTAAGTCTTACATAGTAAGTAAACTAGAAGAAAACATAGGAGAACATGTTCTTGATTCTGGTCTGGACAATGACTATTTTTGGAGATGACCTTGAAGCACAGCAACAAAAGTAAAAATAGAGAAATGAGATTACATCAAACTAAAATGCTTCTACATAGCAAAGGTAACAATCAACAAAGTAATGAGAAAACCTTCAAAAGGGGAACATACATTTCTAAACCATATATTTGATAAGGGGTTAATATTCATGCTATATGGGAACAAAAACAACCCAGTAACAAGAAAACAACCTGATTTAAAAATGGATAAAGGACTTGAATCAACACTTTTTAAAAGAAGACATACAGATGGCCAACAATCATATGAAAAGAATACTCAACATCACTAATCATCAGTGAAATGCAAATGAAAACCACAGTGAAATATCACCTCACACCTTTCAGAATGGCTGCCAAAACGACGATAATAAAGGTTGATAAGGATGTAGAGAAAAGCGAATTCTTGTACACTGTTGATGGGAATGTAAATTAGTACAACCATTATGAAAAACATATGGAGTTTGGTTAGAAAATTTAAAATAGAATTACCATATGATTCAGGAATTCCACTTCTGTATATTTTTATGAAGAAAATGAAACCACTATGTCCAAAAGATATTTGTAATCCTATGTTCGTTGCAGCATTATTCACAATTGCCAAGATATGGAATCAACCTGTTTTCATCAACAGATAAAATGGATAAAGAAAATGTGACATATATACACAATGAAATACTATTTAGCTTTATAAAACAAGGAAATCCTGTCACTTGCTAAAAATGGATGAAGCTGGAGGACATTATGCTAAGTTAAATAAGTTTGGCACAGAGAGACAAATACTGCTATGATCTCACTTACATGTGGAATGTAAAAAAGTTGAACTCATAGAATAATAGAACAGAATGGTGGTATCGAGGTGCTGGGAAGGGGTGGGTGATGGTAATGAAATAGGGAGAAGGTGATCAAAGTGTACAGAGTTTCAGTTAGACAGGATGTGTAAGTTTGGGAGATCTGTTGTACAGCATGTGGCTACAGTTAATAATAATACATGCACATCTCAGAGGTATTGTGGGTTTGGTTCTAGACCACTGCAATAAAGCAAATAGCACAAGTGAGCCCCACAAATTCTGGTTTCACAGTGCATATAAAAATTATATTTAAACTATAGTCTATTATGTGTGCAATAGCATTATGTTTAAAAAGCTATGTACATACCTTAATTAAAACAAACTTTATTGCTAAAAAATGCTAACTATCATCTTATCCTCAGCAAATCATAATTGTTTTTTGCTGGTGGAGGGTCTTGCCTCAATGTTGATGGCTACCAACTGATCAGGGTGGTGGCTGTTGAAGGTTGGTGTAGTTGTGGCAATTCCTTAAAATAAGACAACAATGAAGTTTGCCACATCAATTGACTCTTCCCTTTCACAAAAGATTTCTCCATAGCGTTTTATGAAGTTGGATACCATTTTCTCCACAGTGGAACTTCTTTTAAAACTGGAGTCAACCCTCTCAAACCCTGACACTACTTTATCAACTAAATTTATGTAATGTCCTAATTGCTTTGTTATCATTTCAACAATGTTCACAGTATCTTCACCAAGAGTAGATTCCATCCCAAGAAACCACTTTCTTTGCTCATCCATAAGAAGAAGCTCTCTCATCTGTTTAAGTTTGATCATGAGATTGCAGCAATTCAGGCATATCTTCAGGCTCCACTTCTAATTCTGTTTATCTTGCTATTTCCAACACATCTGTAGTGACTTCCTCCACTGAAGCCTTGAACCCCTCAAAGCCATCTGTGAGGATTAAAATCACCTTCTAAACTTACTTTAATGTCGATATTTTGATATCCTCCCATGAATCACAAATGTTCTTAATGGTTTCTAGAATGGCAGCTGCTTTTCAAAAAGTTTTCAATTTACTTTGCCCAGATCCATCAGAGTAATCACTCTCTATGGTAGCTATAGCCTTATGAAATACATTTCTTAAATAATAAGGCTTGAAAGTTGAAATTATGCCTGTATTCATAGGCTGCAGAATGAATGCTGTGTTAGCAGGCAAGAAAACAATATTAATCTTCTTGCGTATCTCTATTGGAGCCCTTGAGTGGCTATATGCATTGTCAATGAAATGAATAGTAATATTTTGAAAGAATTTTTTTTTTTTTTCTAAGAAGTAGGTTTCAACAGCAGGCCTAAAATATTCAATAAACCATTTTGTAAACAGATGTGCTATCATCCAGGCCTTGTTGTTCCATTTAATAGAGCACAGGCAGAATAGATTTAGCATAATTCTTTATTAAATTTTGATTTGTTTATTATACTTCAAGTTCTGGCATACATGTGCAGAACATTCAGGTTTGTTACATAGCTATACACACGCCATGGTGGTTTGCTGCTCTCATTAACCCATCATCTACATTAGGTATTTCTCCTAATGCTATCCCTACCCTAGCCCCCGACCCCTAACAGGCCCCGGTGTGTGATATTCCCCTTCCTGTGTCCATGTGTTCTCATTGTTCAACCCCAACTTATGAGTTGAACATGCAGAGTTTGGTTTTCTATTCCTGTGTTAGTTTGCGGAGAATGATGGTTTCCAGCTTTATCGATGTCCCTGCAAAGGACATGAACTCATACATTTTGTGGTTGCATAGTATTTCATGGTGTATATGTGCCACATTTTCTCTATCCAGTCTATCATTGATGGGCATTTGGGTTCCTTCCAAATCTTTGCTATTGTGAACAGTGTTGCTATAAACATACATGTGCACGTGTCTTTAGAGTGGAATGATTTATAATCCTTTGGGTATATACCCAGTAATAGGTTTGCTAGGTCAAATAGTATTTCTGGTTCTAGATCCTTGAGGGATCACCACACTGTCTTCCACAATGGTTGAACTAATTTACACTCCCACCAACAGTGTACAAGGGTTCCTATTTCTCCACATCCTCTTCAGCATCTGTTGTTTCCTGACTTTTTAATGATTGCGATTCTAACTGGTGTGAGATTGTATCACATTGTGGTTTTGATTTGCATTTCTCTAATTACCAGTGATGATGAGCTATTTTTAATGTATTTGTTGGCTGCATAAATGTCTTCTTTTGAGAATTGTCCATTCATATCTTTCCCCCCACCCCATTTTTGATGGGATTTTTTTTTTCTTGTAAATTTGTTTCAGTTCCTTGTAGATTCTGGATATTAGCTCTTTGTCAGATGGACTGATTGCAAAATTTATCTACCATTCTGTAGGTTGCCTGTTCACTCTGATGATAGTTTCTTTTGCTGTGCAGAAGGTCTTTAGTTTAATTAGATCCCATTTGTCAATTTTGGCTTTTGTTGCCATTGCTTTTGGTGTTTTAGTCATGAAGTCTTTGCCTATGCCTATGTCCTGAATGGTATTGCCGAGGTTTTCTTCTAGGGTTTTTATGATTTTAGGTTTTATGTATAAGTCTTTAATCCATCTTGAGTTAATTTTTCTATCAGGTGTAAGGAAGGGATCCGGTTTCAGTTTTCTGCATATGGCTAGTCACTTTTCCCAACACCATTTATTAAATAGGGAATCCTCTCCTCGTTGCTTGTTTTTGTCAGGTTTGTCAAAGATCAGATGGTTGTAGATGTGTGGTGTTATTTTCTGAGGCCTCTGTTCAGTTCCATTTGTGTATATATCTGTTTTGGTACCAGTACCATGTTGTTTTGAGTACTGTAGACTTGTAGTATACTTTGAAGTCAGGTAGCATGATGCCTCTAGCCTTGTTCTTTTTGCTTAGGACTGTCTTGGTTATACGGGCTCTTTTTTGGTTACATATGAAATTTAAAGTAGTTTTTCCTAATTCTGTGAAGAAAGTCAATGGTAGCTTGATTGGGATAGCATTAAATTTATAAATTACTTTGGGCAGTATGACCATTTTCACAATATTGATTCTTCCTATCCATGAGCATGGAATGGTTTTCCATTTGTTTGTGTCCTCTCTGATTTCTTTGAGCAGTAGTTTATAGTTCTCCTTGAAGAGGTCCTTCACATCCCTTGTAAGTTGGATTCCTAGGTATTGTATTCTCTTTGTAGCAATTGTGAATGGGAGTTCACTCATTATTTGGCTCTCTGTTTGTCTATTGTTTGTGTATAGGAATGGTTGTGATTTTTGCACATTGATTTTGTGTCTGGAGAGTATGCTGAATTTGCTTATCAGCTTAAGGAGATTTTGGGCTGAGACGAAGGGGTTTTCTAAATATAGGGCCCTAGGATTTTTGGAATGGTAAGTAAGCATTGGTTTCAACTTAAAATCACCAGCTGCATTAGCTCCTAGTAATAAAGTCAGCTTGTCTATTGAAGTTTTGAATTCAAGCACTTACTTCTCTCTAGCTATGAAAGTACATTGAAAATCTATTTAGTCCAGCCACCTTCTTTAATGATCTTAGCTAAATCATCTGGATGATTTCTACAGCATCTACATCAGCATTTACTGCTTTACCTTGCACTATTATGTTATGGAGAAAGCTTTCTTCCTTAAACCCCATGAATCAACCTTTGCTCACTTCCAACTTTTCTTCTGCAGCTCCCTCACCTCTTTAAAGAGGGTTAGGGCTTTACTCTGGATTAGGCTTTGGCTCAGGGAATAGTGTGGCTGGTTTGAGCTTCTATTCCAACCATTCAAACTGTCTCCATATCAGCAATAAGATGTTTTGCTTTCTTATCATTTGTGTGTTCACTGGAGTAGCACTGTCAAATTTCTTTCAAGAACCTTTTCCTTGCATTTGCAGCTTGGTTAACTCTTTGGCACAAGAGGCTTAGCTTTTGGCCTATCTCAGTTTTCAAAATGACTTTCTTATTTAGCTTAATAATTTTTAGCTTTTGATTTAAAATGAGAGATGTGTGGCCCTTCCTTTCACTGGAACACTTAAAAGCCATTATAGGGCTATTAATGTGCATAATATCAATTTTTGTTGTGTCTCAGGGAACAGGAAGACCCATAGAAAGGAAGAGAGAAGGGGAAGTGGCAGGTTGGTAGAGTATTCAGAACCCACATAAAATGTATTGATTAAGTTTTCTGTTTTATATGTGCATGGTTTGTGGTGCCACCCATAACAGATGTAATAATAATGAAAATATTTGAAATATGTGAGAATTACCAAAATGTGACACAGAGAACTGAAATGAGCACATGTTGTTGAAAAAATGGTGCTGATAGATTTGCTTAATGCAAGGTTGCCACAAGCCTTCAATTTGTAAATTTGCAATATCTGCAAAGTACAATAAAGTTAAGTGCAACAAAATAAGGTGTGCTTTTATATTTTATACTTGAAAATTGCTAAAAGAGTAGATCTTAAATGTCTCACAACAAAAACTGGTAAGTATATTAAGTGATGGATATATCAATTAGCTTATTTTAATCATTTGACAATGAATGTGTGTGTATGACAATATCACATTGTATACTATAAATACATACAATTTTTATTTGTCAGTTATAGCTTAATAAAGCAGAGAAAACTGGAGGTCATTTTGCTAAGAATATTCTTATAACCACATTTCAGTGACAATAAATGTCACTCATTTGTAGTCTATTATAACCTATTTTTCTTGCCCAAATATGCATACTATTCTGGTATCTTTCCATAAAATCTTTAAAATGCAAAAGCCTATATGCCTAACTTCTATCTAAAAAAATGAGGAATTTCTGGAAATGCTCTATACCTGGGACAAAGGGTCAAGAAGCATTTATGCATATGTATTGTGTTTTCAAAATTATTTTGCAGACTCTGCATTAAAAACTCTATTAAACATTGGTAAACTCCATGCTTCAGGTGCCAGGTGGCAGTTATTGTTGCTGTAAAATAAAGGATTAATGTTAAGAAATTGAAGGTTGGGGGGAAGTGGGTACATAAAATAAGAACAGATGCACAATCCCTAATTCCACAACTTCAAATTAAATGATCAGGCAGACATTAGTCAATGAGGAGAGAAAAATCAATGAGGTATAGTCTTCCTCAGAAACTGAGTGAGGCAAAATGGACTATTTTTCCTCTATTTTGGTGCTGTTGGAGTCCTGTTGATCTGCTGATGGTAATTTTATCAACTTTCAACATAGATTGATTTATTTAATCAGAGTCCGTGTTTTTCACATGCCTGAGGATATTGTCCAGTGCATAAAATAGGCAAGAAGCATGAATGATCTTGATCAGAGGAAAAACATATGTATTATAATAGGAGTTATTGATATTTATATTAATTAATGTTTTGGCAAATGCACTTCTAGATGGTTCCGTAGGTGGTGATACAAACTAGGAGATATACTGTTTTAAATTTTATATTTTGTTGTGAGAACCGGAAGGGGTTGAATCAGTAGAGTCAAAGAAAACATAAATTACTCATTAAGAAGAGTTTATTTTTGGTTATCAAACTGGAAACATAGATATGGTAAAGGAGGACAGAACGGGCAGACTTGAAATTCTTGAGACTATAAGAGGGAGAGGAATTAGAGGACAGTCTGTGCAGAAGATAATGACTAAGGTCCTGTAGGGAAGAATTTAGTTTGAAGGTGTCAGGCTGGTGACATTCAGAGCATTGATATGCTTACTGTTTCCACCTGGCGTTTTCACTGAGCATAAAGCAAACATTTCCTTACCTGTCCTTCCTATTGACCTATCTGGAGGAAATCCAGGAGTGGGAGATGGTAGAGGTCACATTATATTGCACTTTATCGTATAAATCTTTTAATATTATCATTTTATGTCATAAACATTTTTGTTTTAAATGGTTGCAAAGAATATCATTATAAGATGATACCTTGTTTATTAAGTCAGGCCATTGTTGATAGTCTAAAAGGCCTGTAGTGGACAGAATAATGGCTTTAAAAGGTATCTGTCCTAATCCCAAGGAAGCTGTGAATATGTTAGGCTACATTGCAAAGGGAACTAAGGCTGAAGATGAAATTAAGGTTGTTAATCATCTGACCTTAAAGTAGAGAGATTACCATGTATTATCTGGGAGGGCCTAATGTAATCACAAGGGTTATTACACATGAAAGAGAATCAGAGAAGTAGTAGGGACCTTGATGGCTTCAAAGATGGAGGAAGGGGACCACGATCCAAGGGAAACAGGCAGCCTCTATGGAACAGAAACATTCAAGAAATTGTTCTTTCCTAGAGCTTCCAGAGCAAAATCCCATAACTTCATCTTAGACCATTGAGATCTGTGTTTGATGTTGAACTGTGAAGTTTTAAATCTGTTATTTAAGCACTAAATTTTGCCTAATTTGTCACAGAAACAATAGAGAACTCATACAAAGTATCTTTTTAGCTAATATAGAGGCTTCCCAGATTTCAATCTAGAACTAATCTAATTTTCCCGGTACAGTAGCATTGTAAAGTGTAAATCATTTCACTTCACAGCTCTTAAAACACTTAAGTGGCTGAAAATTGCATTTCAGGATAAAATTTAAACCCTTTATAAGGCATATAAGGCAATGCAATATCTAGTGTCTGCTTACCTACTCTGTAAGGCCCCTCAAGCCATTCTTTTCTTCACTCTCTTATTCCATACTACTCTTCTTTAAGTTCCTTAAACAAGTTGAGTCCTTCATATCCATAGGTAGCAGGCTTAGTGGTTAAGCACACAGACTCTAGAACCAAAGTGCTGGAGTCTGAATCTTTGCTCTCCTGCTTACTAGCTGTGTGACCTTGGACAAGTCACTTCACTTCAACATCTCTTTCCTTATCTATAAAATGCTATTAAATATATATCTATATTTAGAGAATGTAGAATAGCTCCTGGCACACAAGCACTATATAAGTATTGATATTGGCCAGGCATAGTGACTCACGCCTGTAATCCGAGCACTTTGGGAGGCCAAAGCGGGTGGATCACCTGAGGTCAGAAGTTTGAGACCAGCCTGGCCAACATGGTGAAACCCTGTCTCTCCTAAAAATAGAAAAATTAGCCAGGTGTGGTGGTGAGCGCCTGTAATCTCAGCTACTCAGGAGGCTGAGGCAAGAGAATCGCTTGAACCGGGGACACGGTGGTTGTAGTGAGCCGAGATCATGCCATTCACTCTAGCCTGGGTGGCAAGAGTGAAACTCCATCTAAAAAAAATAGTATTGATATTATAACATAAAAAGGTGTATTCTTGGAGGACTCTGCTCTCTGCCCTTTGCATAGCTAGCTCTTCCTCATCCATCAAGTCTCGTCTTGAAAGTCTCCCCAGATAGCTGTGTGTGTATATTCCTTCCGCTCTGCTGTTCATTATCAAGTGCACTGTTACTTTCTTTCAAGGCACTTGTCACCATTTGAATTGTTTCTGCATTAAAAAAAACTGTGTTACTTATTTATTTACTTATTTATACCATTATTATTTGCCTGTATTTGTGCTTCCTCCTTTATATCATACTTCCTGTAAGGGTAAGGATTCTATCTGCTTTTTTAACTTTCATATCCATAGTACTAAGCATGTAACTGTTTTATAGTGGGTGCTCTTAGTTGTTCTGCCCTTCTTGGACATAAGCTGCCTATCTTTACCAAACCTCTTGAAGTTAGAAAAGGCATGGTCTAGCCGATAGCAGAAATGACACTTATTTTCCAGGGTGAGGCTCTTCAGGGCTGTCTTCCCATAAGAGAAAGTGGAAAATCTTAAAGTAGTGTGTTGGCATGGAGGTGCCGCAAAACAGATGTATCCTAAAATGCTGAGTCACTGCATGGAGGACAGCTGCCTCACAGTTCTGGAGACTAGAAGTCTGAGATGAAGGTGTGGGTAAGCTTGGTTCCTTCTGATGGTCGTAAGGGAAGAATCTGTTTCAGGCCTCTCTCCTTGGCTTGTGGACAGCCATCTTCTCCCTGTGTATGTGTTTCTTCACCTAATTTTCCCTTCATGCTTGTCTGTCTCCAAATTTCTCCTTTGTAAAAGGATACTAGTCATATTGGATTAGAAACCCACCCCATTCCATTATGATCTTATCTTAATTAATTACATCTAAAACAATCCTATTTCTGAATAAAGTCACATTCTGAGGTACCAGGGGTTAGGAGTTTAAAATACGGGTTTTGGGAACCACAACTTAACCTATAATGGTAATGACTATATACACACATTGAAGGGATAAATAGGTAAGGATTTTTTTTTTAAAAAAAGATCTTTGTAACTCTTTGCCTAGTATCTTTTACTGCATATTCTCCCTCATAACTGAACTTTCCAAAGAACTGAAGTGTGCCTCTTCAGGAGTCAAAAACAAAACCGAAAACATTTATGAGAGAAGCCTGCCCAGCATCTAGGATTTCTTGTCTCTAAAGACTTTGTTCTTAACCATTATGTTTACCACCCTCTGCATTTCTATGACTAATGTTTAGTTGTTATCTCTTCCTCCATGTTTAATTATTGTTAACTTACTGAATCTGAACTCAAGATGAGGACTTTGAATTCATTTACTAAGACTTTGGGCAAGTTTACTGTGATATTTACTAACTATGGGCAGGTAATTTATCTTCTGGAATCTCAGGTTTTACATCTATAACAATGTAAAGACAGTAATATTCACATCATAGGATTTCTGTAAGGGTTTAAAAAAAGATAGCAAATCTAACATGTCTAGCACAGAGGCAGACACATGATGGATGCCAGAATGTTGGCTATTAATATTAACGACTAAAATTTATTGAGTACTTATTATGTGCCAGGAACTACACTAAATGCTTAATAAATATTAGCTGATTTAATCTTTACAACTAGCATGATGATGTTGGCACCTTTATTTCTCCTAAATCTAAACATTTATCTGAGGCACAGAACGTTTGAGGAATCAATCCAATGGCACACAAATAGTAAGTGGCACAGCCAGGATTTGAACTCATATGGTGTTTCTCTAAAGAACAACAACAAAAAAAAACCCATAAACTTATTAAAAACAATATTTTCTAAAACCTAGAAATAACCAACAAAAACATAAAGAACTCCTGAAACAGCTGCAGAAACCTTGGGAGGGGAAACACGTTTAGAATGCCAAGGTTTTGGCCTTAGAGGAACTTTTTGTTTTTATCCAAGTAGAGTTCTATGCTTTTGAAGTTAGAAATAACCTACGCTCTGACCTCAAGGAACATGGACTTTTACTCTCTGCCTTTCTATTACAATTTTAAATCCAGGTCCTATCTTCCAGGTAACTGCAGAAAGAGAGAAGAGAGAATAAATGGAGAGGCATTAAAATAAAATCACAGGAATTAACCATCTGTGAAAGGTCTCACTGTGGCAGGGCTAGCCTCAGGCAAAACTTTGAGGAGGAGATACCTACTGGTGGGTCCTGAAGGTCAGGGTTGTGAGGTTCTTTCCTACAGCTCCTGAGCACAGCCCAGAGCCTGGGTTGCACTTGGTGAATGTTTATTGAACTGATTTAAGCTGAAGTTTGTCTCTGTGTCTCTGTGACCTTCAGGCAGTCCTCTCCGTGCTGACATTTCTCATCTTCACCAAATTAACCTAGACCCAATTTTTCCTCGTGATATGGGTTTAAATCCCTGTTCCTGGATAAAGTGTATCACCTCCTAAGAAATATGAACATCTTCACAAGGCAATCAGTGATTCTCAACATCAGACAGTGTTGTCCCTAGGGGACATTTGGCAATATCTGAAGACACTTTTAGCTTTCACTACTGGGTATGGTGGTGTGCTCTATTTAGTGGATACAGGATAGGGGTGCTGCTTAATATCCTACCATACACAGCACAACTTCTCCCACCTCACACCCCAGCAAAGTAAGAGTTAAATGTCAAAGAGTAGGACTGATATTTTAAAGATAAGTGACTTTTGAAGACAGTGCCATAATAATCAGTTTCTTTTTTTGTTAAATCAGACTCCAGACAAGAGAAAGAATATGAGGTCCTCTGCGACCCCCCATTAATTTGATCCATGTGTCTATCGTGATCGAACTGAATAACTGACAAACCTAGTGTGGTTGTAACAGAATAGGAGACAGTAGTAAGAATAGTTAAGAATTTATGCTTTTTAAGTAACATGTTGTGTGTTCAAATCCCTGCTCAACTTATCCTAAGTTGTGTAATTTTGATTAATGTGTTTAGCGTTTCTGGGCTTCAGTCATTTCATTAATAAAATACAGATAAGTCTACCTCATCTGATAGTAGCAAGAATTAAATGTGCTAACATGTATGGAAGGTTTAGCTCTCTGCTAGACACATTTTAGAACTAAAAGAATATTAACTATATTAGTAATAATAATCGTAATAATAGCTAATATTAACAGCATGGTATATCAGGAAGAACACAACACCCACAATTAGAAAATTTCAGTTTTCTCATCTGTAGTACTGGCATAATAATCTTATATGGGAGTATAAAAACAGCTAATATTAACAGCAGCAATAATATTATCATGCATAATACTTACATAATAATACTGGCTGTACTAAGCAGTGTTCCAGGAATTTTACAAGTTTTAACTGACTTAATTTAATTGCAACTCTATTGTGTAGGCAACATTATCATCACTGTTTTGCAGAAGAGGAAGGGTAAATGCATTCTAAGCTGTAAAAATCTCACAGAAATGTTGATTGCTATTACTATTCATGCATTTCAAAGTTTTCTCCCAACATTATGTCATTATTTCCATGTGACATCTCATGACACTCTTAGGGGCTATTTGATGTCCCTACTTCAAAGGTATTTACATCATTCCTACAATATCTTTGTCCACTGAAAAATACGCATAGTAATTATTTAATGAGAGCAGAAATACTGCCAAATATTTCTCGCCATTAACTTTCTTCCTAATGTCAGAACCAGATCCAGCTCCTTACTATGTTACCCCATGTCCAGGTCCGGGCTCAGCCTGAGACTTCAGACCCAAAGGAGTCTTCCTAAGAGGAAGCACATAGAGGCCTCAAGTGATCCTTGCCAAATCAGGGATTGTGAAGAAAGGAGTGTGGATAACCTGGGATTTTGTGATGCTTTTGTTATTGCAGTCAGAAGGGTCAGCACCCACCAGAGCCCCACTTCCAACTTGATTTCAGTTCTAAGATTTTTGGAGGAGGTGGGGAAAATAAATCTACCTCACTCTACTCAGATGATGTCTTCCAAGGTGACTCTCTTATGTTGTGGGTGGCTACCTGACAGAGATAATTAATGACCAGAACCCAGGTTCCTTGGTTTTCATGCTGGTGACATATTACACAGCTGTCAGACCACAGCTTTTTATTTTTTTTAATTTTGTTTTAGAAATGGGGTCTTGCTGTTGCCCAGGTTGGAGTGCAGTGACACCATGATAGCTCACTGTAGTCTTGAACTACGAAACTCAAGTTATTTTCCTGCCTCAGCCTCCTGAGTAGCTGTGACTACAGGCATGAGCCATGGAGCCTGGCCCATAACTTCTGATTTGACACATTGATGCACTGATTTTTCTGGAAGTTGTTTTGTGGGTGAATTCTGTGACTTGGCAAGAAACTATCTGCCAGATCTGAGCAAATGTAGCCTAGCTCTTGGTGGAAGTGGAAATAGTTTTCTTTTTTTTTTCACTCTGTAGGTCCAGGAGAAAGTGTTGCTTATACTTCCTTTGAAAGCTGAGAGGAAAGTTGTACTGATGTTATTTAAAAGTATTGTGAATAAAGTGAGTGATGCTTGACTCAAGACAGAGAGAAAATTTTACTACGCCAACTTTTAACATTCTTTGCACACTCTCATTTGATATTTCCTTAATTGCTTAATGTGGCAATAATGCATTTTCCTCTCTCATTTTCTTATTCAAGAAGCAGTCATAGATTAGAAGACAATTCTGGGAATCTAGCTTCGTTACCATATATTGTCTCTGATTGTAGTTGATATTTTTAGCAGGATTTCTATTAGGAAAGAAAATATATTGAGATGAAAAGAAAATATAAAGTCATATAATTCTAAATCTAGAAAGGTATATATGTTTTATTCTTCTAGTAACATCTATGTTTTTGCTCTTCCTCTGACATAGATTATTACACATTTTTCTGATGTATATTCTAATGCTGAATCTCTTCTTTTGTTTTAATCTGGAATGATGCTGTCTTCACAAGCAAGGTCAGAAATATTGCTAAAGGGTCATACTTAATTTTAAATAAATATAAAGACTTCGGGAAGATTTTCCTTGTAATTGGCTTTCCTTCAATTTCAGAAAATATATTGATTTTCCAAATATAATGTACAATTTTGCGTCAATGTTTAAATAAGAGAGTTGAATATTTTTTTCTTCTGAATGAATAGTGTCTAATGTCAGTTTAGGATTTGTTGGTTTAATGGTAATTTTCAAATTCTACTTTTGGTGTATGGCTATTGTACAAAAAATTGTTTTGCCTGTAATTTGTACCAGATAATAATCCCTGATATCACACCAGGAAACTTCTGTGTAATGTAAATTTCAATGTTAAATTATTTATTGCGTATAAATTTTCTATCTGAAGGGGATCAACACACTGAGTGCACTAATGCTAGTTTAATAGAAAGTTAATGGCTTATTCCGACTGATTTTGCAGGAACAAAGGGACATGCTAACCTTGATGACAGTGTTCAATTAGCCAAATGCCTAGGGAATAGATTTTCTATAGTCCACATTAAGTCTACAGAACTACAAAGGTGACAACTTCTTCCTAAACCATATTTCTTATTGGATTTTCACCATTAAACCTGCGGAGATATGGAGCTGAAATAAGTAACACACTTAAGTGAATAGTGGTCTTCTGAGACAGGTTGTCTATTCAGAAGTGAATGCCTAATACTAGCATGTTGTTCAGGCTCAGGAAGTGTACACAGTACAATGCCTTAGAGAAATCGTTGCTCTACTTTTTTAGTTTGAAAAGTAACTCTGAGAGGGAAGTGTGGTGCCTAGTGATGCAGATTCAAGTTTCAGCAATGACTCCCCTACATTTTGGTAAATCAAAAAGCAAACAACTACCCAGCCAGGCAAAATTTCCACATAGCTTCTTCCAGTGTTTTGGGCTTGCATGACTCACTCTATAAAATCTTTAAAAAACCCTGCCTACTAAAAGATACCTGTTATGAGAATACTCAGTGTAGAAAGCTGAAACTGGATCCTTTCTCCTTTTACTCCTATATAAAATTAATCTTAAGATGGATTAGAGATTTAAAATGTTGTGGACCTATCACTTCATAAAAATCCTAGAGGAAACTCTAGGTAGTACTCTATCTGGTGATATAGGCATGTAAAAGACTTCCATGTCTAAAAACACTCAAAAGCAATGGCAGCAAAAGCCTAAAATCTGGGATAAAATGGATCAACTTAAACTAAAGAGCCCCAAGTACAGCAAAAGAAACTACCATCAGAGTGGAATATAAGCAACCTACAGAATGGGAGAAAATCTTTGCAATCTACTCATCCGACAAAGGGCCACATCCAGGAACTACAAAAGAACTCACAATCTCCATAAGAAAAAAAACAACAACCCCACTCAAAAAAGTGGGCAAAGGATATGAACAGATATTTCCCCAAAAGAGGACATCTATATACCAATAATAGATATATGAAAAATGCCTACTCATCACTGGCCACCAGAGGAAATGCAACCAAAACTACAATGAGATACCTATCCAAGCACCAGCTAGAATGGCGCATCATTAAAGTGCTTCTCAGGAAAATAACAGGTGCTGGAGGATGAGGAAGAGGAACACTTTTACACTGTTGGGTGGATCTGTAAACTAGTTCCTAACCATTATGGAAAAAACAGTATGCATGATTCCTCAAGGATCTAGAACTAGATGTACCCATATGGACTCTGTTTCATCCCACTACTGGGGGATATACCCAAAGGATTATAAATTATGCTGCTCTAAAGACACATGCACACGTGATGTCGACATTGGCAGCACTCATTCATAACAGCAAAGACTTGGACCAACCTAAATGTCCATCAGTGACAGATTGGATTAAGAAAATGTAAGGCCATATACACCATGGAATACAAGTGCAGCCATAAAAGGATGAGTCTAAGCCCTTTAGCAGGGACATGGATGCAGCTGGAAACCACTATTCTAGTAAAACTATCAAGAATAGAAAACTAACACTGACAATTCTTACCTATAGGTGGAAACTGAATAAACGAGGATCACTGACCTGAAGGAACACCATCACACACCGGGGCCCATCAGGAGGGAGGGGGGAGGGATTGTAATTGGGAGTTATAATCTGATGTAAAATGGGATGAGCTGGATGGGTGCAGCAGACTAACATGGCATAAGTGAGCATATATGTAATAAAACCTGCATGTTAAGTGCATATGTACTCCTAAGAACTTTAAAGTATAATAATAAATAAATAAATTAAAAAAAAAGAAAAAAGAGGAATTAAAAAGTATAAATAAGATTTTACCCAGCATCTTTGTAACTACCTTATTCCATTAAAAAGACTTATCTGAAATATATAAAGAACTCCCAAACTCAATAAGAAATAAAAATAATAAAAAAGGGAGAAAAATATTTGAAGAGATTCTTCACCAAAAATTTATGGATGGAAATACGTACATGAAAAGACATCCAACATCATTAGTTAGCAGGAAAATGCAAATTAAAACCATGAGATACCACCATATACCTATCATGTGTACCATTCAGGAAACTGATCACACGAAGTTTTGTGAGGATGTGGAGCAACTGGAACTGTCACAAGTTGTGATTGGAAATGTAAAATGAGATGACTATTTTAATAAACTGTTTCTTAAATATTTAATTATACAAATATATAATACATATTTATGCACACATATGTGTGTAAACACATATAAATACACACATGTGTGTACACATACACATGTTTTGTATACATACATGTGTATGTATATACGTATATGTATATACTAACATTCATTCTACTTTTGAGTTTTTTATGCAAAAGAAATGAAAGCATATATCCACACATGACTTACATACAGTTGTTCATAGAAACTTGATTAGTAATAGCTAAAATTGGAAACAGCCTAAATATCCTCCAACAGGTAAATGTAAATCAATTGTGATGTAGCCATATAATGTAATACTACTCAGTAATAAAAAGGAATGAATTATTAATATGGGTAACAACAGTAGTAATTTTAAAAATAATTATGCTGTGTGAGAAAAGCCAGACAAAAAAGTACATGCTGTATGATTCCATTCATACAACATTCCAGAAAATGCAGACTAATCCAGAGTTATGGAAAAGACATCAGTGATTGCCTGGAGACTAGAACCCAGGGAAGAACAGGAAGAGGAAATTACAAAGGGTCACAAGGACAATTATTTGAGATAATGAATATCTTGATTATCACTGTGGCTTCGTTGGTATACACAGATGTCAAAACTTATTAAATTGTACATGTCAAACATGTGCAGTTTATTATATGTCAATTATACCTCAATATGAATATTATAAACAATAAAGAAAGATCTTTAAGAAATCCCCATCCAGGAGCTGAGGGGAGGGGATATTGGGAAGTTTGTTGCTCAATGGGTATCAAGTTTCAATTATGCAAACAAAATAAGATGTAGAGATCTGCAGATCAACACAGTACGTATCAACAATACTATACTGTTGGTATTATAGTAATAGGGATTATACACTTAAAATTTTGAGAGAATATCTTGATATTAACTGTTTCTCTCTCGCTCTCTCTCACACACACACACACAAACACAGGGAACTTGGAGGTGATGGATGTATTTATTACCTTGACTGAGGTGATGGTATCATGGGTGCATGCATAAGTTCAAAGTTCATCAAATGGTTTATATTAAACATATATATTTTTAAAATCAGGTATACATCAATCAAGCTGTATAAAAATAACTCATTACCCTTTTTTTTTTTTTTTTTTTTTAAATTATTTTTTTGAGACGGAGTCTCGCTCTGTCACCCAGGCTGGAGTGCAGTGGCCGGATCTCAACTCACTGTAAGCTCCGCCTCCCGGGTTTAGGCCATTCTCCTGCCTCAGCCTCCCGAGTAGCTGGGACTACAGGCGCCCGCCACCTCGCCCGGCTAGATTTTTGTATTTTTTCAGTAGCGACGGGGTTTCACCGTGTTAGCCAGGATGGTCTCGATCTCCTGACCTTGTGATCCGCCCGTCTCGGCCTCCCAAAGTGCTGGGATTACAGGCTTGAGCCACCGTGCCCGGCCTCATTACCCTTTTTAAAGACACAATTTAACAATGTGAGATTCTGAAAAAAAGAAATCTTTCCACTCCCTTACCAATTAGACATATAGCCATCTTTCTGGTTTCTTACCTTATCTCTCTTGCATGCCTCCTTATTATTTTCTTAGTTTCTCACTGTTTTTTTCTTTTTTTCAAGACAGAGTCTCACTCTGTCACCCAGGGTGGAGTGCAATGGCACAGTCATAGCTCACTGCAGCCTTGACCTCCCAAGCTCAAGCGATTCTCCCACCTGAGCCTCCCAAGTATCTGGGACTACGTGCGTGCCACCATACCCATTTTTTTTTTCTTTTTTACTTTTAGTAGAGATGAGGTCTCACTACACTGCCCAGTCTAGGCTTGAACTCGTGACCTTAAGTGATAGTCATGCCTCGGCCTCTCAAAGTGCTGGACTACAGGTGTGAGCCACCTTCTACTCTCTTTTATTGGTATTCATTTGTTTAGTCATTCTATACATAATTATTGAGCACATTCTCTGTGCCAGGCACTGTTGGAACTTCTGGAGATTCATTGGTGAACAAAATACAGTGACCTCCCCGATGAAGCTAATGTTCTTGAAGAAGATAGGTATTGATTCATTATACAACAAATTACTTGGAGGCGTCTTTACAAAGTTATATAAAAGAGAAGAACAGGGTGCTGTAAGGAGAGTTACAAGAACCTAATCTGGCCTGCAGGGTATTGAAGTCTTGCTTGAGGAAATGACACTTGATATAAACTTCTTGAGAGGACATATGAGTTCCATTACTGAGTCAAAGCCCATCTCGAGGTAGTTGCCTGATATATGTGCTTTTGGTTTGTTTGTTTGTTATCAAGTGTTTTCTTTTTTAGTTGACACATAAAATGTGTATATATTTGTGGGATACAGAGTGATATCTTGACACATGCATAAAATATTTTGAACACTGGCACAAGACGAGGATGCCCTCTCACCACTCCTATTCAACATAGTATTTGGAAGTTCTGGCTAGAGCAATTAGGCAAGAGAAAGAAATCAAAATTATTCAGTTAGGAAAAGAAGAAGTCAAATTGTCCCTGTTTGGATGACATGATTGTATATTTAGAAAACATTGTCTCGGCCAAAATCTCCTTAAGCTGATAAAGCAACTTCAGCAAAGTCTCAGGATACAAAATTAATGCAAAAATCACAAGCATTCTTATACACCAGTAACAGACAAACAGAGAGCCAAATCATGAATGAACTTCCATTCACAATTGCTTCAAAGAGAATCAAATACCTAGGAATCAACTTACAAGGGATGTAAAAGGACCTCTTCAAGGAGAACTACAAACCACTGCTCACTGAAATAAAGAGGACACAAACAAATGGAAGAACATACCATGCTCATGGATAGGAAGAATCAATATGCATTGAAAATGGCCATACTGCTGCCCAAGGTAATTTATAAGATTCAATGCATCCCCATCAAGCTACCAATATGAGTTTCTTCACAAATTGGAAAAAACACTTTAAAGTTCATGGAACAAAAAAGAGCCATATCTCAAGACAATCTAAGTCAAAGAACAAAGCTGGAGGCATCAGCTAGCAATACGTAACATCAAGTGTTTTCTTTTTTAGTTGACACATAAAATGTGTATATATTTGTGGGATACAGAGTGATATCTTGACACATGCATAAAATGTGTAAATGATCAAATCAGGGTAATTAGAATATCCATCACCTTGAAGACAGAGCGAAGTTTGAATGCTTATATATGTATTTTTTAGTTAAACAGACCATTTCCTTGTACTAAATGAGTTAAATATTTTGTTAGTAGTTTGTTTCCCACTTTTCAAGTTAACCTTTGAATTCTTAAAGCACTATTTAACAACAGCAACAACAAAACCAGTCTAGTAAGATTAAAGTCACTTTTTTTTTTTACATTTTATCTTGCCTTTAAAAAGAAAATCTACCATAAACCCATAACAAAAGGTACTAATTGAAGAAAGATAATTGTACAAGAAATGTTCACCCTATTTTAAAAGAAGAGTGCTTAAATTGCTTGTTCACTTCTGATGGTTGCATTAATTGATTATTATTTTTCTTTGTGGATTGATATTTTCATTTAACATAAACTATTTCCCACTAGACCTCCAGAAAGGTGGTACTTGAGAATCAAAGTGATCATAGTAGCTTAGACTCTCTGAATACAGTGAATCTTCTCAAACTCAAGCTTTTTTGACCAGTTGGCCATCTTCCTTGAGCCAATGCTCTTGCATTTGGAGGCTTGATGAAGCAGTTCCTGGATATATTTTTTCCTCATTTAATCTGCTTGGATCCATGTCAGATGTTTTTCAAATAAATTTCAATTAATATTTACTTGGGATCAGTGCTCTATATTTGAAATGCCTGTTTAAAAATCAGAGCTAAAGCTATTTTAGATATGACAACATAATACATGTAATAATGTATTTTTAGAATTGCCTCTAAAATATTATTTTTCTTTTTTTTT
This sequence comes from Papio anubis, assembly GCF_008728515.1. NCBI lineage: Eukaryota > Metazoa > Chordata > Mammalia > Primates > Cercopithecidae > Papio > Papio anubis. Next base: position 147,476,979 of record NC_044981.1, read on the forward strand.
TAGCATTCTTAGATACACACTTTCAAGTTGTAATTCGTCAGAACGATAAGGTTACAGAACACTTTTGCTTTGTAAGTTCTGCAACAAATTTTGGCCAAAAGCAATAAAACCAGACTTGATCTGAAGATGGACATCAAAGAAAGCAAGGACCCTTATTTAATACAGAATGATGTCATGTGGAATTAGACGTTACTTCTGTATTACCAAGGAGAAATAAAAAATCTTGATAAAAGTCTGTGACCATCAAGGGGGTTGGAGATGAGAAATAGCTGCAGAGATTTTTCAACCCACACAAGTTTTCTTAACTTTTCCCTCCTAATGAGATTCTGATATGCTTTCCTAGAAGATATCTACTTCATTGCCCTTATGAAGTACTCCCTTGCCCCCTTAAATGCTTTAATGAGCCTCTGTTACTAAAAGAGGTAACTTTCTTAGTACCCAATCACGTTGGATGGTGAAAAAAGGGATGTGAACAGATGAACTAGGGCGTGAACATAGAGGGATGACCAAGGCGCAATTTAGCAATCGCAGCTCTGGCAGCATAGTTCTTCACTTGGGGAGCTTTGAAATGTTGTAATGCCTATTCTGAGCCCCTGAAATTCTGATTTAAGTGGCCTGGAGTGGGCCCAGGTATTGGTAATTTAAGAAGTTCCCTTTTGATTTCCACTGTGCAGTCAGGGTTGATAATCAATGTTATAAATTAATCATTATCCTATTGTTCAGATTTTAAATGGAGGTTTTCCTAGTTTTTGTGTTCAACCGTTTCCAAACAAGACATTCTTCTAAGTATCCTTCCCTTTCAGTTCTCAAGTATAAAATCCTTCCTAGACCAAAGGAAAGAACTTCGTAAACCTCTTGCCATCACTATGGACACTGGCACAAGTACCCTGTTGGTAACTGCCATGAGGTTGAACAAATGCTAAGTCCACACACCCCTTAAGGGCTGCAGTTTGAGTAATGCCAAGCAGAGTGGCCCAGCCAAAGACGTTTTTCTGAATGGCTAGTCTTTATCAAGGACCTTTGTTTATTGAAGACAGATGGAATTTCTTTTGTCACAGCCTTAAGATGCTTAGAAATTTGGGGGTGGGCCGGGCGCGGTGGCTCAAGCCTGTGATCCCAGCACTTCGGGAGGCCGAGACGGGTGGATCACGAGGTCAGGAGATCGAGACCATCCTGGCTAACACGGTGAAACCCCGTCTCTACTAAAAAATACAAAAAAAAAAAACCTAGCCGGGTGAGGTGGCGGGCGCCTGTAGTCCCAGCTACTCGGGAGGCTGAGGCAGGAGAATGGCATAAACCCGGGAGGCGGAGCTTGCAGTGAGCTGAGATCCGGCCACTGCACTCCAGCCTGGGTGACAGAGCAAGACTCTGTCTCAAAAAAAAAAAAAAAAAAAGAAATTTGGGGGTGAAGATGTCTATGAGTTTACCTTATAAAGCTATAGCTTTGGATGCTGATGGAACATTAGTGGGAAAGAAATATCATCAATTTTATGCACATTTATAAGTTAGGAGTCCAAGAAACCAAGCTAAGTGCAGCATGATGGAGAGAGTTATGGCCACCAGCTCAGAAGGATCACAGCGCAGTGAGTGTACAGAGCATGGCTGAGAAAAATGAGACCGGGGTTTCATTGTGACTGTGCCATAAAAAGACTCATTACCTTGAAAAGTTCCTTCAACTTTTGGTACTTTCTTTTCCTTCACCGAAAGGGTTGTGGGATGGGATTAGATGATACCTAAGGCTTTTATATCTCTAATATTATATAACCCTTCAAAAGCTGCTGGTGGATATTTATTGTAAATATATGAAAGACATTGGAAGAAACAGGAATTTTTTATTTGTTTAAAATGGTCATAAAATGTTAGAGCTATAATTTAGTCAGTCACACATTTAGTAACTGTGAACAAAGGGCTACATGAAGGTTGGAGGTTGAGGATCAAAAGAAATCAATTATGATCTTTGCCTTTCCCATGCTGGCACACCATGAAAGGGCAGAGAAAATCATACTAATGACTGATAAAATAATTCAAAAGAATAATTTAATAGAGGTGTGAGGCTCAACAGGAAAATCGGAGGGAGAGGAAAAAATAATTCAGATCATTTTAACATCATTACTAAGAATGGGTTTACAAAATCTGGTTTTCTTCTTTGGACTTGTTGAGAAGACACTTTGGTTGTGGTGGTAGACTTTTATGTCTTCTTCGGTTGTAAGCCCTGTGGTGTTAGCTGGGCACCTGTACTGGCTGGTTACACAGTACATGCTGCATTTGACAAATTGTAGAATAGAAGTTATTGTTGGTATTGTTTTCAAATGCACTCCATCCAAGAGCAGCATTAGCAATGGCCTGATGCCCGCTGTATAGATTTGTCATCTTATTATGAGGAGCAAAGCCATTTGGCTGTGCCTCACTCTAGGGCTCTTCGCTGCTCTGCACTGTATTCTCAAATTAGGAGTGCATAATCCTGCCAACGTGTTCAGATGGCACTTTCACAAGTTGCTCGGGCTGTAATCGGGATGTGGTGATAATCAGACTGCCGTCTGGATGGACATCCTGCTGCACTTCATACAGCTCCTCTCTCATGGTGACAGCCACGGAACACTGGGGCAATGAGCTCCATCACTGGGGCATGATGACAGTGCCAGGAAGGATAACAAACAGACTATACCCACAGAAGCTGGTGGTGCTTGTGAATGCCAAGAGGAACAGATTGTACTACAGAGGGTGTTTAGGAAGGCCATTAGGGCAACTTAAGTTATCAGAAGATTGTGACAGGAGACTTGTGATGCACAACAGTGATAGGCTTAGGTAGTGAAAAGACAAAGAAGTGAAGTTGGCCACAAAGTCAAGATGAAGATAGCAAAGGACACATTCTGTATTTGAGCTTTGTGTCAATGTTAAGAACTCATAGAAATGATACACATTGCTGAAAAGCACTCTGAGGCAAGAAGGAATATAATGTCTGTATAGGAAGTCCCTTCTCCTGGCAGGGCTACTCAGGGTTATTCCAGCTAATGAGGATAGCTAGGTGTGGCATGCAGGAGCAAACATCGCACACAGGGAAGTGGTTATGACACAAGTTTGTGATAAATAAGAAACTGTCAAAGGCCTTATCCAGAGCTTGTGGTTGTAACCAGCTGAGACCCAGTGTATGCTCACTTCTCAGCGGATGCCTGAGGCTCAGACATGAGAGCAGAATGTCCATAGACTTGTATGGTATTAGCTCCAAAAGGCTGGAATCTGAACCTTGTTGAGATTATAAGACAGAAGATGCAAATGAATTCTGGAGGAATCAGAATTAGTACTCCTTCTTCATAAGGCTTTAGTTCATCTCTTAGCTCTGGATCTGAGACACCCTCTGTGTGCTTCAGAGAGTGAACTCTGAGCAGATGACTTCACAGCCAAGATACTGATCCAGGTAACTATGTGAGTATTTTTATTAAGAGATGACAGAATTTACCATGATGCTAACTTTGAAATTAAGGAATCATAGAATGTTAGAGTTGGAGGTTAATCAGACACACATTCAGTGAACAGTTATTGTGAGCAAAGGGCTGTGTGAAGGGTGGGAGTTGAACATAAAAATGACCCAAATCTGGTCCCTGCCTCTTGATGATGGAAAAACTGTGACTGGAAACCAAGATTTTTTCAGGGGAGTCTGTGAACATGACCATCACATGGCCACTAATTGGACATTATGGACTTTCAGAAGTCATAGTCATTCACTATATTATACCTTAAGTTTGTATTGAATGCAGTCATTTTATTTTATTATTTTATTTTGTGAGACAGAGTCTCACTGTCACCCAGGATGGAGTACAGTGGTGCGATCTCAGCTCACTGCAAACTCCACCTCCCAAGTTCAAGTGGTTCTCCTGCCTCAGCCTCTTGAGTAGCTGGGATTATAGGCACATGCCACCACGCCTGGCTAACTTTTGTATTTTTAGTTGAGATGGGGTTTCACTATGTTGGCCAGGCTAGTCTCAAACTCCTGACCTCAAGTGATCCGCCTGCCTGAACCTCTCAAAGTGTTGGAATTAGAGGCATGAGCCACCAAGCCCGGCCTCAATGCAGTTATTTTAAATGGAATTATTTTGTAAGCTCAGATATCCTTATTGAGTCACCATCTGGATGATGCAAAAGAAAACGAAGCTGTATTAGGTGTTATACTATATTTTTCAGTGTAAGGACCACCCTAGCTTGTCTATATCCGAGGCTTATTTCCTCACTTGTTAGGAACCCTATTTGAACAGGTTACTCTTCATGTTAGTTAGAGCCTTGCTGTTAAAAGTATCATCCCTGGACAAGGAACATTGGTGTCACTAGAGAGATAGTAAGAAAGGTGAAAGCTTTTGTCTCAACACAGATCTACTAAATCACAATTTGCATTTTAACAAGATTCCCTCATGGTTTCTATGCCCAGGAAAGTCTCAGAAGCTCTCCCTGAGAGTCCCCCCTAACTGTAGATTTGTAGTTCCGGATACCAACTTTATACATCTGGATAAATCATAGGCACCTCAAACTTATCCCACTGGAAATGGAATTTATAATCGTTCACCTAAATGACTCTTTCTTTCTATGGATATTTTTCTCAGACCATTCTCCAAAATAATCTTCCTATATTTTGAACTCAGCTGATGGCATCACTCCTCTACCTAAGCCTAAGCTCCAAACACCAGGGTCATTCAACTCTGTCCTTTCTTTGCACTTTCCACATCCAGCAAATTCAATGGGATTGAGTCTGTCTCAGAAATACCTCTCTAGCATGCCTGGAACTCCATTCTCACCTTATTCTTTTGGTTCAGCAACAGTCTTGTTTTTCAATGTTTCCACTATTCTCTCCCTCCATTTCCAACCCATTCAATATCTCTTTGAAAAATATTTTCATTTTTTCCAACTGTGAGTAATTAGCCAAAACTGCTATAGATGTTTTGTGAAATAAAGTCAGTATGTGTTTTTTTTTTTTTCCTTGCAGAGCCTACCTTTATACACTTTCCACCACCCCAACTCCCTTCCACATATACACACACCTTTTCATCTGTTTAAGATTCAAGTTAGAGTAGAAAAGCAATTGCCAAGTCAGTTACACTGGAAATTGCAAATTTGTCTCTTTTGCTCTAAAACAATCAGAATATTTCAATCATGGTTGTACCATTACATTAATAGAAATAAGTTTGGTTTACCTCTGAACGTAGAAGTTTTAATAAAACAGAATGATATTTTCTGACCAAAAGAATACCCCAAATAGTAACTTTTCTGTGTCCTCATTTTGGAAGAGAGGTTATTGAAAAATCACCCAGGCCTAATAACATTTTAAAAATGTAGTTATTCATTTAATAAATTTTAATATGTGAATGATGAGCTGTTACTGAGGGCAATACATTTAGAATTTTTTTCTGAAGAAGTTGCATAATGTGTTACATGTATGTCGTTGATTTTAATTTTAAAGCGATTTTTCAAATTCTTATAAGGCAAAAATAACAATATAGTGCTCCCTGGGATATCTTGAGGGGGTTCTTACATAAATTATGCTACTTCTTTAGCTGTGATTTACCTACAGTTTTCAGCTGAACCTCCTTTTTGTATGAAGCATGTACTGGAGGAATTATGTTTATTGCATTACAGGCTTCAGAGGAGAAAAAGGCAGAAATGGTTTTCTTTACTTGGCATGTCAAGGATTTTATCCACTCCATCTGACCTTTTCACCTTCTCCATATAAGTCATGTCTATAATTCTTACCTGTAATGACAACATTGGTTTATTTTCTTTGCTATATCATATCTGATTTTAAATGGTTCTTTTCTTGCTCCAGTTTGGTGCCTATTTATTTATCTAATGAAAAACTGCACCCTTTATTGTGGCATTCACATATTAATGTTTAATGCAGTGAACATGAAAAATATATCAAAGGTATTGCTTGCGATAAAACCTGAATCAGAGCCTGATCTGCTCAATATGGACACTAATGACTCCACGGTGGTTTTGTGAGGCCAGAGTGCTTGCTCCACAAGATTTTTAGCCTCAAGCTGAAAACCTTGGCCAAATGAGTTCAGCACATCCCTCAGGATTTATTATATTAGGCTGGCTGACAACGAGTAAGGGACAGATTTGTTCAGACCAAGAAGGGCACACTGTTCCAATGCAGTTAAAAGTAGCCAAACGCTCCCTACTTCAAATCTCTATTTCCACTTGGCAGGCCTTTTTTCTGCTTTAAACCTAAGTGAAATTCCAATTTCCGTCATACATTTATCATTTTCTAACTGAGAAAATACTTTTGTGTTCTTTCCCTATAATAATGCCTTTTATTTGCATAGCAATTTGCCATCTGCACAGTTTTCACTTCCGTTATTCTGTTTAACCCTCATAATAACCCTGGTAATTATTATCTTATTGTTCTCATTTTTATAGATAATGGAGTTGAGGCTCCGAGAGCATAAGTGATTGTCCAAGGTCACACAGGTGGTACTTAAAGTCAGAACTCAAACCCAGGTTTTTTGACTCCAAGTATAGCTAAGGGCTCTTTTGACTATAGACCATTTTACAATAGTGTGAGATGTCTTCACCATACAAATTGTAAAAGGTTTTCAGAATTTCTTTAGAAAGTGGATTGAAACATAGGAACATATTTGTCATGAGTGTTCTTCTTTCAACTAGACCCAACAGTGAGTTGTTTCACTGTTTTCCCTCACAGCATTCTCATTTTTCATTCTATATACACGATGCAGTGTTCATTACACTTGACAGTATTTTGGGAAAACTTGTTTTTAATATTAAATATTGCACTAGTGAATATCCAAGGGGCTTATGCCTGGCTTTGTTGATAGCCTGCTGTGTGACCTTGATAAGGTTACTTAACCTTTTTTATGTCTTTGTAAATTTAGGGTAAAATCTTTCTCTTACTTGGCAATGTTAATGCATAATTAATTAGTGCTACTAGAATGAAATCAAAGGCTTTGCCATTAAAAGCAAGGGAAATACACCACAAAATATTACCCCAGATAATCACTGAGGCTCATTGCCCCAAGCCCATGACTACAAATTTGGAGGTGAGATCCATTTGCTGTCGTTGATGACAGTAGGTAGCACAATGAGGAACCAGAACTATTTTTACCATCTTGTGCCCCTCCCGATACATCCCAACACATAAAAACACTCCAAGAGTGAATCTAAGAGTTTTCTTTGTGCTCAGTCTATCTTTCAATCTTTTCTATAAGTTGGTATTTTATATATGGTATACATGTTGAAAAATGTCAGTCTCCTCAGAGGGACATAATTACAGTTTTTGCTATTGTTATTTCTTCGTTTTTGGTCAGGTAATTGATGGTTTTATAGAGGTGTTGTTGGTAGTATTATTTATTGTTAGTGAAATACCTTAATTAAAGAGTTCTCAGCAGACAGAGCCTGTTCCAACCTGGAAATCGTTTGGAAATACCTTTTCCCAAAGTGCTGTTCTAGCTTCTTGTTGGGTAGGAAGATATTGCAGAAATTGTAGTAATGAAGTTAGGGACTGAGATCATATGAATTATTGTCTTGATTTTAACTGATAAAGAAACTAAGGTTAAAGAATATTTTTACATATACAGAGATAATAAATGTCAGCATCAGAATTTAAATTGAGTTTTGTCTGATGACAAAGCCCTTTCGAAAGATAAAACAGAATAAAAACAAAGCAAAACAAAAAATAGAGATAGTCACAGGTTTTATGGAAGGTCAGTGGGCAGGGTGGCTTATCTGTGTACATTGCTGGCAGATGTTCACAGTATGTCACATTTTTATCTAAGCTGAGTCTAAAATGATGAGTAAGCATTGAATAGGCCATGAGAAGAGCAAACATTTGGCATTGTCTGTCTTTTCATTTTGGCCATTTTGGTTGGTGTACAGTGGCATCACATTGTTGCTTTAATTTGCATTTATTGGAGGAAAAGATTGATTGCAATTTTGTATGTTTATTTGGCTCTTTTGTGAAATGTCTAATGTCTTTTGTCCATTTTTTCAATTGAGTTGTCTTTGTCTTATGGCTTTGTAGGTATTTTTCATATATTCAGTATACGAATTCTTTGTTGATTATGTTAGATTGCAAATATCTTCTGCATTCTCAGTTGCTTTCACTCTCTTAGCAGTGTCTTTGGATGAATAGGCATTCTTCATTTTAATACAGATCAATTTATCTTTTGTTTCTCTTTGGCTACTGATTTTTGTGTTCTGTTTAAGAAAATATAGCTTACTTTAAGGGCATAATGATGTCTTCCTCAGCAAATGTTACTGTTTTAGCATTTACACTTATATATGTGATCCTTCTGAAAATAAATGTGTGTGGTGGCAAGTTGTAATATAGATACATTTTGGATATATATTATGTGTACAGATACACAACTAGATCCAACACCGTTTATTGAAAAGATAGTTCTTTCCACATTTTCACTGCACTACCAGTTTTAAATAAAGCAGACAACTGTGCGCAATTGTGTTTTTGGACTCTACTCTGTTTTATTTGTTAGTTTATCTATCATTGCTCCAGACCATATTCTGTATTAACTAGTACTTCTTAATACATGTTGTTACCATGCAGTTTTATTCTTCCTTAAGTTTGCTTTGTCTTTCTAAATTACTTTCATTTCCATATGAATTGTTACAACTTCTACTTACACACACAAACCTTTATAGACTCACATACAGAGATTTGCTGGTATTTTGACTGGAATTAGTTTGAACTTTTAGCTTAGTTTTGAGGGAATTGATGTCCTTACAATACTGAATCTTCCAATGAATGTTCATGGCATATCCCTCCATTTATATAGATCTTCAATATGTCTTAATTTATAGTTTTCAGTATTTTTTTGCACTTTTTTTGGTTAAATTACCTCTTATGTGCAGTCTTATGCCACTTTCTTTTGATTCCCCTTTACTTGTGCTCTGATCTGCAAACTGTCTAAATATTTTCCTACTTAGAGTGGGCTCTCTTTTTCTGGGGGTTATTTTATGTGTATTCTTCTATGCTCCACCCCTTCTCTCTTTTGTGTTCTGTGAAGTCTCCGCCCTTCTCTGAATTACCTTGGTTTCTGAAGCTGACTCTGCTTATTAGATGTTAACTACCATACTTAGATGTAAGTTGAAGTCTGTAGTATTCTCTTTATCCTAGAAACTCTGTAGTTATGCATTGTGGGTGGTTTCATTTGCTCTCTTTTTTTGGTCTGTAGAGTGTTTTGGAGGAAGTATTGAAATACAGATGTTTGCATTCACTATTACCCTATTGAAAACCAGTGTCTCCGTTCCATTTCTTCTCTCTTTGCAAACATCCAATACTTCCTCTAACCTCTTTTCTCTCAAATAGTAATCCTTAATGTTTCATCATTAACAAAATGTAATTCATCAGAAGAGAGTTACTACATATTTCTCCACCAGTCTTCTCGTTGGTACTGACATACTCTCATTTCCTTCCTGTTACAAAGGATGAACAGTTCCTGCTTCCGTCTAAGAGCAAACCATACAATTATGCATTTCACCCACTTTCTAGTCAATTAGTTTGCAAAATCTCTTAGCTAATCCTTCTTGTCTTCAGTGTCATTTTCTTTTATTTATTGGAAATTAACTTTTAGAATACAAACATGCTTCTCTTTTATAAATAAACAACAAAAAAGAAACAAAACAAGAAAAAACTCTTTTGCTCTCACTTTCCTCTACACTTACTGCCTCTTTATCTTTATTGCTAAACTCTGAATATTCTTTTATTCTATTTCTTCTCTCAATCTATCTTAAACTCACTCGGCATAAGATTTTTATTTTCATCACCCCTCCAAAATTGCTTTCTTCATAGCCTCAACTGCCATCCAGTTGCAAAATCCAATGGATATTGTCTCAGTACTCATCTCACCCAACCAATCAGCAGGATTCAGCACAGCTGATCACTTCCCACTTCTTGAAGCAAGTTCAATTGCTTTTTAGAACCACTGTCTCTTGGTTCTCCCTCTACTTCAATGCATGCACCATCAGAATCTCATTTTTTTTTCTTTTTCCTTTTTATCTTTTTAAATTCTAATAAATGGAATGTCATAGGGCTCAGTGCTTTGGGCCTTCTTTTATTTTATATCAACATTTATTGCTTAGTTTCTCATCTACTCCCATGGTTTCAAATGACACATAAATGCTACAACTCTCAGAGTTATGAACTCATGAAGGCTAGACTCATATAAACAATTATCTTCTGACCTCTACCCATGGAGATTTAATAAGAATTTCAAACTTAAGATGTCCAAGATAAATTTTTCATCTGCCCCAGATCCTACTGTAATCTTCCTTGATTTAGAAAGTAGCAACTCCAGTCTACTTGGTGGTGCTCAGGTCAAGACTCTGGAGGCTTTTCTGACACCTGCATTCAATCCATCAGCAACTTCTGTTTGTTCCACCTTTGAAACACATCCATATTTACTATTTCCACCACTACCACACTATTCCAAGCAACTGCTATTTTGCTTTGAAATTATTGTAGTAGTCTCTAACTGACCTGCCTTCTTCACTTTTGCCTCCTACAATCTATTATCCTCACAGTAGCCTGATGGATATTTTAATATAAAAGTTATACTATGTAACTCCTCAGTTCAAGATCCTCTAAAGGCTTTTCATTCTATTTATTATAAAATTCAAGATCATCCCACAGCCTTCCCATTTTGGCTCCTGCTGTCTCTATGAATTCATCTTCGACCTCATTTCCCCTTGATCACTGAGCTCCAGGCACACTGGCCTTCATTCTGCCCTTCAGTCACACCAGGCATACTTGGCTTCAGAACCTTTGCGTCTTATATTCTTTTGGTTTATCATGCTTTTCTAGAGACATCATCATGAATCATAACTTCACTTCATTCTGGTCCCTGATCTAATGTCTCATCAGAGAAGTTGAAGAGGCCTTCCTTGACCATCTGCATCTACCTAATTAACGCTCCTTACAACTGTTCCTATCTATGCTTTTACATGCATATAATTTATTGCCACTTGGTGTGCATGTGTGCGAGTGCTGTGTGTGTCTGTGTATCTGTGTGTGTGTGTGTGTATAAAAGCAAGAACAGTGCTGTCAAAGAGTAAGAACTTAGTAAATATTTGTTGGATGAATAAAATTGCTTCATTGAAATGTATATATTTTCATTAAATTTTAAAATGTTGTAATTTGAAAATGCACATTTACCAATCTATGTGTGGTGTTTTATGGGCTAGATTCATTTTTATTTGGGCTGGACTGAGTAAAACCACTAAGATCCAATAGAAACTGCATTTGTTTCCTCAGAACACAGTTCATCTCTTATACAGATGCCACATTAGGTTAATATGAAAACCTGGGTCTCTACTGAGAAAGCTAATCTTACTCCTTAAATAGGAATACCTAGGAGCATTGTGCTCACTCCAGTAGTAATGACAAGATTTTCAAAACAGCAGCTTGCTCTGAGAAAATACTATTTATATTAAGAGACTGTCAATGTTGAATTTAAGATAACAAGTGGAATCAGATTCTTCTTAATAACTATTCTTTAGTTTGGATATTACAGAGATCCTATGCTTTGGAAATATATTTAACTTTTGCCTTTCTTTTCAATAAAACATTATAGTTCATTTTTCCTTTAACTTCATTTTCTGTAGCTTTTCTATTTCCTTAATTTGAAGTTCTTTTTGTTCATCCTACATTATGATTGTTGACCTTGTAAATATCGATGAGAATTGTTATACATTTTGCAGGAATGCTGATAGTAAGTCAGGCTGATTGCAGTCTGAGTCATATACATGAAAATTCTGCATAAGTCAAAACATGCTATATCAGTATTGTTAAGCTTGTTATGATGACAAATATTATTGCTATTATGGATATGAATTTTACTCAGTAAACTCAAGAGTGCAAGAAATAATATTTCTTGTTTAAAAAATCAATTTAAACTTAACTCAGAGGTCCCATCTTGCTTAGCTAGCAGAAAATTCAATTTTGTCATTGTTATTCAACCCCTTCCCTTACCCAGACTCGTGCGAAAGTTCTCAGATCTTCTACAGCATCAGCACATTGAGCTGCACCCTCTGGTCAAGGGCAGTTAACAAAAAAAACTAAAAACAAAACGCAAAACAAAACAAAACAAAACAAAACACCGTTGGTTAGTGATCGAATGCTTGTCCCAGTCCGCAGACTGTATTTTCTGTTTTGGTTGCTTTTCTGCTTCCATGCCATTCTTGGAGGAGGGTACTGTTTAGTGAGGCTGGGACTGCAACATTTCCATCTTGCAAAACATAAGAAAATTCCATCCCTCTGAGATTCTGGTTTTTGGTATCAGGTAGGGTTCAGATTTTCTTGAGCAGAAGTGACTGTAGCAAGTTTTAGCAAAATGGGCAACTTACATGGAAATAAGTAGCTTATAAAATTTCCAGAGCAGTCAGGAAAACAAATTTGGATGCTTTGCAACTGGATAAATGCTCAACCACCTCATGAGATCATTCTAGAATAACAGGAAAGAATAACACTACCAGGCCATAGAAATTGATCTTTTGTTTTACTGTTTCCTGGTGGCACAATAACGCTTTAGGACACAGGCATCTGTTGGTTTAACAGGGAAATTTTCAATAGTTTATTTTGTATTTTTGAGCAGAATTGAGGCTCTCATCCTTCTGGTTTTCAGGGTACCCTCATCCACACCATCATAGGTTTCTACCTATTTGGGAGGGGAATAGAAAAATCTCTGAGAAATATAGTCATGTTAGGTTTACTTAGTAATTTGCTTCAAGTCAAGCAGACTAAAACCTTTACTGTTGCCTTTAGTGATAGGAACATAATCATTATTTTATGCAGATGCTCTTTATCACTTACATGGGCGATTGCGAATAACTCCATTTCATGGTTCAGTTCATAGTGTCATCTGAGGGAGCATTTTGGAGCTAGTGTGATCTTGGTTGGTCAATCAGCATAAAGTCTGCTCAAGAACAAATGTGCCATACTAAGGCCTTCTAAAGGTTGAAGCCACTGATTTGTAGCTACTGTCTTCAGGAATTCCCAGACTAAATGTTTTTCTCTGTGCTAATCTGTGGCCTTCATGGTGCACATTTTCATATTTTTAAGCAGACCTAAAGCTGCTTCCTTGGGAAGTCTTGCCTTATCTTCAGGTAATGCTATAGTTTTCAGCCAGTGAAGGTAAACTGGAAAGATTTTTTTAGCCAGTTAGTTTTTTATGAGAAAATACCAGCTTTTGCTACTGAGTACTTACCAGTATAATTTAAATCTCTTTTTAAATACACAAAGTATTTATGTTTCAGACATTTGTCATTCAGCTATAATTACAATTATTTTATTTTGTTTTCTTGGTATTTTTATTTCTGTATAACATTTTAAACAAATTTGAATTAGCCACTAAAACTTAAGCATTGAGACATTTTACAAGAAAATCTAGACTTGAGTTTTCTCTTGAAAAATGGAAACTTTGGCAACAGCACCAAAGCCACACTGAAACATTGAAAATAGAAGACAGGAACTGAGTAGCTGCTGAACAGCTTCTCTGCTTAGATGCAGTTCTGGTCCAGCTCTTCTCAGGCCTCCCACCTTCTCATCATATTCCTCCCAGCGCACTTCACTCTGTTATCTGCCTGGTCTCCTAAGTAGTTGAGTTTGCAGCCTCTGGTCTTGGAATGTATTCTCTTTAATCAGGAATTTTGAGGAGTTTTTCAATGTTTGTGATTTTTTTTTTTTTTAAACCTTGTATGTCTAAATGTTCAGTCTGTATTTTTTTTTTTTTTTTTGATGTGGAGAAGATTCATAGCTTTTATTAAACTGTCATAGAAGCTTAAAAACTATCCTTTTGGGTGAGTCTCTATTCTAAATCTTTATTCCCCCTAAATGTTAATAGGCTATGTATGTGTTTTAATGTACTGTAAATGTTTTGGAATCAGGTGTAATATAAATAATGTAAGAGAATTAATGTTAATAATCAATAATGAATAAAAGAATACTGTCTAGCAGCTAGCTTGATCTTAAAGCATGTTCCAGTCTTGTTCCACTTCTGTAAGTTACATAGGTCTTGGATTGCTCTAGGACAGTGGTAAAGAATTGCAGAACCGGAAGTTTAGCAATATCAGATTGTGCTCACAGTGACCTGGGGAGTTCCTAATAGTTTAGCATTTTTACCTAAGTAAGTGTCACCATAACAGATTGTCAGAGAATTGATTGCTGAAGAGAGAAACATACTCTCATGGAGTGGCCTATCTGCAGCTGACTAGCCAGGAATAAAGCAGGCACTTAAGAATAGAGATTTGGGGTGTATAACAATGAATACACCTTTCACAGAACACCTGGCAGGAGAACCCTATAGGAAATCAAAGTCTGGTGAAGAATACCACCACCCATTGTCTCCGACAGCACTTGTGATTTGTCTTTCTCAGGCATTCCATTATCTTCATCAGTTTTCCTTTTCAGAACACTTTAGTGGGCAATAAGCATTCTTCATTTAGAATTTCTAAGAGGAAAACAAATTAGAGCATTGTAAATTAACTGCTTGTTATCACTGTATATCATTGTAAATTCATGATATACAAAACCTTGAAAATAGTTTCAGAAAAGGGCATTGGTATATCTAGAGAAAAAACACTGGGAGTTGCTCTCTGCCCTATGGGTATATTAGAAGCATTAGAATCACTTATTTTTTCACTTGAATGAACACTTGGGGTCTGTGGTAAATGATCTGGAATTTTTCCAAACTCCTGATATGAATGTAGCCCTGATACACCACCATGACAGCTTTTAGTATTGTGCTTATGGACTGGAAATCTATACAGTTGTACAAAGAATGAGTGATCTGGTAAGATGCCCTCTGGTTTATTTTTGATTTAAAAAAAAAAAAAGCTACCTTAGAAAAAAAGAATTTTGGGAAATTGCTTCAAAGGAAAGAGCAGGAATAAGAAAAAGGACGATATATTGTTCTTTTTCCATAAATCATCATGTAAGTTCGATAGTTTTTAGTTTTGTAGTTTTGTTGAATGCTGTTTTATTTTTGTGAGGCAATGTTATAAATACAGTGATAACTGGGGCAGTAATAAGCACCTGTAAATGGTGTTTCCTCAGTGATGGTTTATACCTGAAGGCGTCATTCTGCTTCAAATTCTACCGCACCCTGTGAACAGACTTGGCTCGGGCAGGGAGGGAATGGTTAGGCACGTCATAAGCAGAGGGTTTTGCTATTCAGCATGGATGAAGGGCAGTTGGGCAGGGTAGTGAGGCAAGCACTCTGGGATGAACAGAGGGGCTGCTGCAGGCTGAGGTGGGGGCAAATGGGGCTCCCAGTAGGGAGCCTGGCTCTAACTTTGTGTGGAGTTGGATATCTTAGCGGATGCATTCCTTCCCATCTCCTCTATCACTGCTGCTTCCTTACCTGGCCCTGTGCCTGGTACCGGGGAGCAGGAGGAAAAGCCCTTTTCCTCATCTGTGAAAGCAGCTGAGCACCTGCTCTCAAACTCCAGATTAATTCTAGGGTATAATGCAATGTTCTGGACTAGGTTCAATGTATAATGCAATGTTCTGGACTAGGTTCAATATTACTTAGTGACAGGTCTCACATTTAGATAAGCATAAACTTTCTCTTGCCATCTTGAAAAATATCTGTTGTTACAGAATTTAAAAAGGATTCATATAAGATGGCCTTCTTTTACTCTGTTTTATAATAAGCAGGATATAAATGCATATATATAATATAAAAATGAAGCATAGGGCATGGAAAGAAACTAAACTGGAAACTATATTTGCTTTTAGTCTTACTTAGCTACTAAGTTACCATACTATTAGGCCTTTTCAATCATTAATGTGCACACAAATGCCCTGGGGATATTATGAAAATGCAGATTCTGATTCAGGAGTTCTGGGGTAGGGCCTGAAATTCTGTATCTCTAACAAGTTCCTGTTTGATGCTTCTGTCCATGGTCCCCAGACCACATTTACAGTTAGCAAGGCTCTCTATGAGCTACGTGAAACACTTGACTGATCTCTGTTACTTTCCACTTCACATCCTTCAGGTTTCATGTCAAATGTCACCTTCTCCTTTTGGTCTTGACTATGTTAGCTAAAATGGCAATTCCCACTGTCCCTCTATCCCCTTAACTGGCCTCATTTTCTTCATTGCGTTTATACCATAAATTATAACGTAAATACTTATGTATCTGTAGTTTGTTTCTTCCTAGTAGAATGTAGGCTTCATGTGGAAAATGGGTTTATTTACCTATTTATTTTGTTTTAGTATTGTGCCCTCAGTATATAGGGGAATATGTGATATATAGAGGAGAATAGTATTGAATGAATGAATGGATGGATGGGTGGATGGATGAATATATGAATTTTCTTTTCCATCATGGAACGTGTGACATTTTCTCTGGAGGCAAGGGTCTTTTGAGAGACAGAGCAATCCTAGCTTCAGACTGAGTATGGGCAAGAGCAGTGTGGGTAATATGTAGATTCAACTTGTCACAGACTTGGATGTAGGCTAAAGGGAGTTTGGAACTTTTTAACTGGTCTGGCTCTTGGTATTTTGCAATTTCCATATCTTTGCAATAAAAACAACCAGAGTAAAATCTTGCCCAGAGAAATGAGGCATTCTTAATTTTTCTAGGCTTTGAAAGATATAGTTACTCAGGATTACATGGGTAATTAAAGCTACTTCAGGGATTCTTCTTCCAAATTATTTCAGCTATTACCTGGAAACCCTTCTGCTCTCTTCCTGCTTATATTTACCTTGTCTCAACACAGAAGACATATCGTGGGGACAAACTGAGTTTCAGTTCTAAATGAGGAAAGCACCTGAGGACACACTCATAACCGCAGCTCCCAGGAGTGGAAGCCATAGGAAGCAGAGGTCAATTCCAATTGTAAGGTGTGATTTGTAAAACACCAGCACAGGCAATGCAATTGTAATAGCAAATCAAGAAAGTATTGTTTTATTCTGGGTAGAAAGGAGGCAGAGGGCACTATGGGAGTCTCTTCTGCTACATCACATTGAACAATAGTAACTTGCATCAAAATTGTCATTTTTACATTTTATTTATGTATAAAATAATGTATGTGAATAAAATATTAAAATAAAAATTTCATTTTCATGACTAAACCTCATATTTTAAAGCAACTCCTCAATAAATGTTCTGTCTTCTATGTGTATCACAGAACAGCAGGCCATATATGCACAAAAGCCATAGATCACCAAGAGACTGTTTCCCTAATTGAAGCTTCCTGCAATGTTTTAACCCCAAATTTAAAATGAATTATTTCAATTAAGTTAACTAAGTTGCAGACCGTTAAGAAAGGAAAAATGTGATTTCAATTGGTCTTTGTTCTTATGTCTTGTCAAGGGTAAAAATGTGAGTAACTAATGTTGATTCAGCTAAAAACTGATTTAGGTAAATTAGTAAAACAATACTTTGAGGCAAAAGCTTTGTTTTCTCTCTTTAATTTTATAACCTACCTGCTAATTTTCTCACTTGTGGTGAAGCAAATCATAAGATTTGTGGATGATTGTTTCTATAACAGAAGACCGTAAACCATTTTGACAAGAAGCTCCCCCTCATTTCCAATTATTTCAGGAACACTGCAGGGAAGTAAAAAGAGCATCACAATGAGATAGCATGCTGACGATAGGACTGCTGGGGAGGGAGGACTTTCCGTTGAGAGTCTCTTTGTTTTTATTTTATTTTATTTATATTTTATTTTTTTTAAATTTTCTTATTATACTTTAAGTTCTAGGGTACATGTGCACAATGTGCAGGTTTGTTATATACGTATACATGTGCCATGTTGGTGTGCTGCACCCATTAACTCGTCATTTACACTAGGTATATCTCCTAATGCTAAATGCTATCCCTCCCCCTCCCTGCCCCCCACAATAGGCCCCAGTGTGTGATGTTCCCCTTCCTGTGTCCAAGTGATCTCATTGTTCAGTTCCCACCTATGAGTGAGAACATGCGGTGTTTGGTTTTCTGTTCTTGCGATAGTTTGCTGAGAATGATGGTTTCCAGCTGCATCCATGTCCCTACAAAGGACACGAGAGTCTCTTTAAACCACAAGGTCTAGAGAGCTCTATCAGGCAACCTCAGGATTTACTTGCTGTGGAAGCCTAGTCTATCTGCCAGATTGAAAAATTCCCATACATAGAGCTTTGTTGCCTACAAATCCGAGTTAGAGATGACATAGTACTGACATTTTCTTTGGATATGCATTTGCTGAGAAATAGAGAAATAGATATTGGATTCTCATAAAATGACCACCAACCATAGTCATTTTTCACATCTGTGAAGCATGTAATTAATGGGAGAAATTAAATATGTCAAAATAATAAAGCGATTAATAAATTAATAAGTCTTCCCACTGTGAAAGCCATCAGCATTATAGATTTGTGTGAGGTGAGTCCTCTTCAGTGAATGAGGTGTAAAATTAAGACCAAGGCATGGTCAATGGAGAAGAAAGTGATGTTGCCTACATACATACATATAGACACGCCAAAGCATTTTTCATGATTAATAATGGCAACTTTCTTTTTTCTGATTGATTTAGTTTACGGAAAACTATTTTCTTAGATTCAAAGTATTAATGTAAGAACATAGCTGTTGGGCTTTACCAGGGGTTACACCTTTCACCATACAATAAATATTACAGAAAATAAAATAAAGAACTTACAAAAATATTTAAGGCTCATTTATCTATCTTTCTAGCTCACTTCATGAAGTTAATGAAACTTGACAAGAATATTGATTTCCTTGAGATATTTGGTTAATAAAGCTTTCCTCCAGTAGTGGTGGTTATATAATCTTATGCCATTGGCATAAATCTTACTGTGCATACCAGGAATAAATAACTTTTGGAATTTTAAAGGTAAGGTGCTAGGTCATTATCATATCACTTACATTTATAGGTCACAAAGAAGGAATTCTATCGGCAAAACAAATAATTTCACAATAATGGAATAACTATTAGCTAATGGATAACCACTAGTCAGCAATAGTGCAAAATATTATTGTGTAATTTAGTTTTTGCCATTAACTGAAATGACTATGCTATTTCATTTTGTTTTTTAATATCAACTTTTATTTTAGATACAGAGGGTACATGTGCAGGTTTATTACAGGGGATACATTGTGCGATGCTGAAGTTTGGGGTATGGACCCCATCACTCAGGTAGTGAGCATAGTACCCAACAAGTAGTTGCTCCGTCCACAACCCTCTCCTTCTCTTCCTTCTCTGCTAGCCTGCAGTGTCTGTTATTCCCATATTTATGTCCATGTGTGCTCAGTGTTTTGTTCAGAATGTGAGCAGTTTGTTCTCAACAATAGTGCCCTCACAGAGCAGAACAAAGATGGTTAAATGTTTTTCAATATGGCAACAATGTTACTGGATTAATATGCTATCTTGCACTGAGTATACAAAAAACATGGCCAATATTTGGGCATATGGAATGGTAAAATGAATAAAATTCCCTTTTAATCAAATGGGAAGATACTCTGGTAGATTCTTTTTATTAAATGGTCAAAATCAAATGTTATATCTGCCTATTGTTCAGTCGCTTTCCAGTCAGGGTTCTTAAGTGATTCCATAGTGTTATGAAATGCATGTTGAGTGAGGTCCTTTCCACTCTGCTGTGGCCTCTCCTCTCGAACTGACATTAAACAGTGCACATCACTGTCACTGTCACAGCATGAGCTGCATATTTTGGGCAAAACTGATTTCACATGGATGTCAGATACTACAGCCAGTGCTACATGTTCAGAATTTAGAGCTCCTATTTTAGAAATAACATTTTTCACTTGCTTGTATTGTTTCTTTAGGTTGTGATATTAGACCATCTTCAGTGGGCCCTATTATTGACCCTTGCAGAAATTTAATATAAATATTTGCGTTTATAGCAAATGAACTAATGATGGCTTGGCTGAGGAAAAGGCATTATTTTAACATCTTCATTTATACACTGTGTGTGTTTACATACATACATATGTATACATATGTATATATATTTTTGACCGCCATTTTCTACATAAGCATCTACATAACCATCTTTCTACATAAGCTTACAAAGATGCTTGTTTATAGAGCAAATACCACTTTTATGCTGTTACCTTGTACACAGACTAGAAAAATATCAGATACCTATGAGATATCTAATCAGCTGTATATAATCAATTAGATACATTGAGAATAATTTTTACCATCTATCTGTTAATGTTCTGCCCCACAAGTAATAGGACTCAGAAATTTTTGTAAATATGTTGACTGGATTTTTCTGCCAGTTCTGATATTTTAGCACACAAATCAGTCTTAGGCGTAAGGAAAAATATTCCATTGTTAACATTAACTAGCAGTATGTGACCTTGAAAAAGTCATTTGAATTCTTTGAGCTTTTCTTTTTCCACATTTATAAAAGGTTGGCTTTGGGAAAGTTGAAGGTAATATTTTGAAAAATAAGCATTAACTATTATTTAGACCAATTATGAAACAAATTAAAGGAAGAAAAAAGTTAACTGGGGTTTCTGACTTTTTATTTAGATTCAGAATAGAATTTTGTTCTGGGTAGAATTTCCTTCTATGAAGAAAATGACTAAATGAGAGATAGTTATTTCCCCCACCCAAACTGCCCCGAAAAAGATGGACTAACAGAGGCTGTCACAAACAAAAATGGCTTATAATCCAGGAGAAGCCATGCTGGAGTGGTGAGTTTGTTGATGCATGATATCTTGAAACATAAGTGGTGAGTAGCAGAGGGAAGTGTGGACAAACAGTGGTTATTAATGATGTCCATCTTTGTGTGTCCATGATAGAAAGATGCTCCACAAGGCATATGAAGCAGTTTCTAAGATGAGGCCATGTTCTGTAATGTAGACAGGGTGACACAACATGAGTATAAGAAAAGTTACTCAGTAGGCATTAGGGATGAATATGTAGCAATATGATAGGTTCTAGACTGTGGTGACAGAAATATATCACACAGAATTGCAGACTTGGAGCTGGTACAACCTAGGCAGATTATGAAAGTTGCAACAGAGGAAGGGAAAAATAAAATCCTCTTCACAATTCTGGGAACTTCTTTGTGACACAGATTAGTCCATGAATGTCATCCTTGGATCCATGGCTCCTACTCCAGTGCCTGACACACAGTAAATGCCTAAAAAACACTTGTCATTATAATAAACATCAAGTTATGGATTAAAATGAGTGGTGTAAATTTTATCTTCATAAATAAGAGTTATAGAGGTAGGCCAGTTTTTGTGTTCTAATGTTTTTGTTGGATTTACAAAAGCAGTCAAATGAAAAAAATATGTATTTTAATATAAAAATAAATATGAATATTATTTATTAGATAGGAAAATATTAAAACTTTAAATACTTTGTTTTTGACTTGTACTACCTAAGACGAAGTTTTATATTGTGTTTATAGCAATTTGTGAGTTTGTTGCAATTAAGTGCTGGTTTTGATGCTTGGCACAATGTAACTACATAATAAATGTTGATAAAATTTAAAAATGCAATTTATAATAAGCTTTTTTGTAAACATCAATTTAATTTATAAATATGTGAAATAATTATATTAATGGAATCGTTGTGGAAGAGATGGGACACATAATTGACAATGTCTGAAGAAAATACACTATTATCTTAATTACAGGGTCAATAACATACTTTGAAAATCATTTTGTTCATGTCATCAATTTTAGGCAAAGCTTAGATGTTTATGGCTTCTTTTTAAGAAGGTATGGAACTTTTTATAGTGTAATTTTTGTAAGTGGTACTCATAAGTTTTGGTCAAACATAACAGATTTTAAGTAAAATTATATCCTCAAAAAATATGGGGTATAAAACAAATTTTTCTGTTAAATTTGGCCTCTGAATATAATAAATATTTATAGATAACATGAAACAATACACTAAGAATGGAAAATTTAAGGATAAAAATATTTTCTAATAGAATATAGATAATAATGGGCACAAAGTTCAAATATTTTATTGACATTAGAATACTGTAGATGAAGTTTGTATTTCTTTGGGCCTGAGTCCTTGGAAGAAAGATATGTGATCTATGTGTTGTCTGATTCTATTTTGTGTCTCTTTTATTCAGGGCACTTAAAACTTTTTGCCCTTTCTTCTAATTGGGTTTGTTTATCTGGTATGACATATTTTCATGGTTTATTTAGTAGTTTTTATGTAGCCTGGTAGAGGTTTTTGATTTGTTTGTGTAGCATACTTTTTGGAAGAGAAAAGCAGCTATATTCCAACATAGAACACTGGTACCATTAAAAGGACAGTTACTGCAATATATTTTTTTCTTAAAATATGGGTTTTCATTTAGTAACTTTGCTTTTTAAAAAGCATAACTATAAAATTAGAGGATAAGGAAACTTTTATCTATAAATTTCTATTTTTAATGTTGTCTAATATGAATCGAGCATACTAGGCACAGGGATTAGAAATTTTGCTCTCCTGCCTTTTCTTATATTTGCAGCATGGTTACATTAATCTCTTTAGTGCACAGATACCAAAATCAACTGACTAATTAATATTTCTGATTACTTCGTGCAATATAACACAGCAATATACTAGTCACGGGAGGAGTAGTACAAGACTATAGTCTGAATTAAAGATATCGATAAAACCCAAAGATGTTTGAATGGGTCTATTTGGCTGTGGTTAACTCATTTGCATATTATTTCTTTTTCACATATTCTTTTCCTTTCCATTTTCTCCTTAAGTATAATTTTCTAATCTGTAAAAGTTTGAGTTTAATATAGAGTTCTAGTTTCTAGCTAGAACTTTCTGCAATTCCATAAATCCGAGATTTCAATGCGTTTTCTCTTCATTGACTTAAATTTTTAAATTATTATTATTATTATTATTATTATTATTATGTTACTGAGGGTTTTGCCATTCTCTATTATTTATGCTACCCCAGGTTGTTTCTTCCACAAGAAAGCAGAGGTGATATTGACCCCTTCAAGGTAACCAGGCTCAATCTTGTTCAACTTGTCACTCAAAAAGCACATACCAAATAACTACTGATATATAGCTTTGTATTCCATCCTGGGTAGGGTATAAAGCAGCAAGAGTTTATACTGCCATTCCAGTCCTGTGAATTCCATCCTTTTAAAGATGAGAATCCCTTTACTTTAAGGTTATGTGAGTTCTTGTGTGTTAGGTGAGTCTCCTGAAGGCAGCAGAGTTGGTTGGTAAGTTCTTATCCATTCTCTAGTTCTGTATCTTTTAAATGGAGCATGTAGGCTATTTATATTCAATATTAATATTGAGGTGTGAGGTACCATTGCATTCATCATGCTATTTGTTGCCTGTGTACCTTGTTTTGTTTTGTTTTTTTTGCTTTTTACCTTGTATTTTTGTTTTCATAAGTCCTGTGTAATTTATACTTTAAAGTGGTTCTGTTTTAATGTATTTCCAGGATTTGTTTCAAAATTTAGAGCACCTTTTAGCAGTTCTTGTAGTGGTGGCTTGGCAGGAAAAAGGCATTTCATGCAAATAGACACCAAAGGTAGCTATTCTTATATCAGGCAAAACAAACTTTAAAGCAACAGCTGCTAAAAGAGACAAAGGTGGACATTATATTAATGGTAAAAGGCCTTGTCCAACAGGAAAATGTCACAGACCTAAACATGTATGCACCTAACACTGGAGCTCCCAAATTTATAAAACAATTACTAATAGAACTAAGAAATGAGATAGACAGCAGCACAATAATAATGGGAGACTTCAATACTCCACTGAAAGCATTAGACAGGTCATCAAGACAGAAAGTTAACAACGAAATGACGGATTTAAACTATATCTTGGAACAAATGGACTTAACTGATATATACAGAACATTTCATCCACCAACCCCAGAAAACACATTCTATTCAACAGCACATGGAACTTTCTCCAAGATGGACCATACGATAGGCCACAAAACAAGCCTCAATAAATTTAAGAAAATTGAAATTATATCAAACACTCTCTCAGACCACAGTGGAAGAAAACTGGAAATCAACTCCAAAAGGAACCTTCAAAACCATACAAATACACGGAAAGTAAATAACCTGCTCCTCTATGAGCACTAGGTCAAAAACTAAATCAAGATGGAAATTAAAAAATTCTTCAAACTGAACGACAATAATGGCACAACCTATCAGAACTTCGGGGATACAGCAAAGGCGGTACTAAGGAGAAAGTTCTTAGCCCTAAATGCCTACATCAAAGAGGTTGAAAGAGAAAATACTGACATTCTAAAGTCACAACTCAAGGAACTAGTGAAACAAGAACAAATGAAACCCAAGCCCAAACCCAACAGAGGAAAAGAAATAAACAAGATAAGAGCAGAACTAAATGAAATTGAAACAAAAAAATGCAAAAGATAAATGAAACAAAAAGCTGTTTCTTTGAAAAGATAAATAAAATTGATAGACCATTGGCAAGATTAACCAAGAAAAGAAGAGAGAAAATCCAAATAATCTCATTAAGAAACAAAGCAGAAGATATTACAACTGACACTACTGAAATACAAAAGATCATTCAAGTCTAGTATGAACACCTTTATGCACATAAACTAGAAGACATGGATAGATTCCTGAAAAAATACAACCCTCCTAGCTTAAATTAGGAATAATTATATACCCTGAACAGACCAATAACAAGCAGTGAGATTGAAATGGTAATTTAAAAATTACCAGAAAAAAAAAAATGTCCAGGACCAGAAGGTGTCACAGCAGAATTCTACCAGACATTCAAAGAACAATTAGTATCAATCCTTTTGACATTATTCCATAGGATAGAGAAAGGAGGAACCCTCTCTAATTTATTCTATTAAGTCAGGACCTACCTATTACCCAAATCAGGAGTTTTGGTATTAAGAAAAAAAAAAAGAAAGAAAGAAAAAAACAAACCAGACAGATATCCTTGATGAACATAGATGCTAAAATCCTTAACAAAATACTAGCTAATCGAATACAACAACATATCAAAAATATAATTGACCATGATCAAGTGGGTTTTATACCAGGAATACAGGGATGATTTAACATTTGCAAGTCAATAAATGTGATAACCACATAAACAGAATTAAAAGCAAAAACCACATGATCATCTTAATAGATGCAGAAAAAACATTAGACAAAAATCCAGGATCCCTTTATGATTAAAATTCTCAGCAAAGTCGGTGTAAAAAAGACATACTCAATGTAATAAAAGCCATCTATGACAAACCCACAGTCAACATAATACTGAATGGGGAAAAGTTGAAAGCATTCCCTCTGAGAACTAGAACAAGACAAGGATGCCCACTCTCACCACTCCTCTTCAGCAAAGTACTGGAAGTCCTAGCCAGAGCGATCAGACAAGAAAAGAAATAATGGCATTCAAATTGGTAAAGAGGAAGTCAAACTGTCACTGTTTGCTGACGATATGGTCATTTACCTTGAAAACCCTAAAAACTCCTCCAGAAAGCTCCTAGAACTAATAAAAGAATTCAGCAAAGTTTATGGATACACGATTAATGTACACAAATCACTAGCTCTTCTATACATCAATGGCGACCAAGCGGGGAAGCAAATGAAGAACTCAACGACTTTTACAATACCTGCAAAAAAATTAAAATAATTAGGAATATACCTAACCAAGGAGGCTAAAGACCTTTACAAAGAAAACTACAAAACACTGCTGAAAGAAATCGTAGATGACACAAACAAATGGAAACACATCCTATGCCCATGGGTGGGTAGAATCAATATTGTGAAAATGACCATACTGCCAAAAGCAATCTACAAATTCATTGCAATTCCAATCAAAATACCAGCATCATTCTTTACAGAATTAGAAAAAAAGCAATTCTAAAATTCATATGGAACCAAAAAAGAGCCCGCATAGCCAAAGCAAGACTAAGCAAAAATAAAAAATCTGGAGGCATCACACTACCTGATTTCAAGCTATGCTATAAAGCCATAGTCACCAAAACAGCATGGTACTGGTATGAAAATAGGCACATAGACCAATGGAAATGAATAGAGAACCCAGAAATAAACCCAAATACTTACAGTCAACTGATTTTTGACAAAGTAAACAAAAACATAAAGTGGGAAAATGGCACCCTTTTCAACAAATGATGCTGGGAAAATTTGCTAGCCACATGTAGGAGAATGAAACTGGATCCTCATCTCTCATCTTATACAAAAATCTACTCAAGATTGATTAAGGATTTAAATCTAAGACCTGAAACTATAAAAATTCTAGAAAAGAACATTGGAAAAACCTTTCTAGACGTTGGCTTAAGCAAGGATTTCATGACCAAGAACCCAAAAGCAAACACAATAAAAACAAAGATAAATAGTTGGGACCTAATTAAACTAAAGAGCTTTTGCATGGCCAAAGGAACTGTCAGTAGAGTAAACAGACAACCCACAGAGTGGGAGAAAATCTTCACAATCTAAACAACTGACAAAGGACTAATATCCAGAATCTGCAGCAAACTCAAATCGGTAAGAAAAACAAAACAAAACAAAACACAATCCCATCAAAAAGTAGGCTAAGGACATGGATAGACAATTCTCAGAAGAAGATATACAAATAGCCAAAAATGTATGAAAAAATGCTCAACATCACTAATGATCAGGAAAATGCAAATCAAAACTACAATGCGATACCACCTTACTCCTACAAGAATGACCATAATCAAAAAATCAAAAACGGTAGATGTTGGCGTGGATGCCGTGATTGGGGAACACTTCCACACCACTCATGGGAATGTAAACTAGTATAGCCACTATGGAAAACAACATGGAGATTCCTTAAAGAGCTAAAAGTGAAACTACTATTTGATCCAGCAATCCCACTACTGGGTATCTATCCAGAGGGAAAGAAGTCATTATACGAAAATGATACTTGCACACACATATGTATAGCTGCACAACTTGCAGTTGCAAAATTGTGGAACCAGCCCAAATGTCCATCAGTCAAGGAGAGGATAAAGAAACTGTGGTATACAGATATACAATGGAATACTATTCAGCCTTAAAAAAGGAATGAATTTACGGCATTTGCAGTGACCTGGATAAGACTGGAGACGATTATTCCAAGTGAAGTAATACAGGAATGGAAAAGCAAACATCATATGTTCTCACTGATATGTGGGAGCTAAGCTGTGAGGGTACAAAGGCATAAGAATGATACAATGGACTTTGGGGACTTGGGGGAAAGGGTGGGAGGGAGGCAAGGGATAAAAGACCACAAATAAGGTGCAGTGTATACTGCTCAGGTGATGGGTGCATCAAAATCTCACAAATCATCACTAAAGAACTTACGCATGTAACCAAATACCACTTGTACTCCAATAACTTATGGAAAAATAAAAAATTAAAATAAAGAAATAAAGATGAGAATTCTTCTTTTTCCCCTTTGAAAGCAACCCGGTGTTAGTTGAGTACATGACACATGCCAGATATGTGCATTATCTCCATACTAAGTGCTCAATATGCATTTTTTTCCTGCTATTTTTGACCGATAGCCCCTTTATCATCCCTGCCCATGGTATGGCCTTTTCTTGTAAAATTCTGATAAAATACATATAAAATTTGCCATTTTAACCATTTTTCAGTGTACTACTCAGTGGAATTACATTCTCAATGTTTTAAAAACATCACCATTCTCTACCAATATTTTTCATTAACTCAAACAGAAACTCTGTACTCATTAACCAGTTACTTCTCATTCTTTCCTCCACAAAGTTCCTGTGAACCTCTAATTTGCTTTCTGTCTCTGTACATTTGCCTGTTTTATACAGTTCAGATAAGCAGAATCATATAATATTTTTCCTTCTATATCTGGCTTATTTCATTTAACATAATCTTTTTAAGGTTTTTCCTTGTTTGTAGCATATATCGGAACTTTATTCCTTTTTATGTCTGAATAATTTTTCATTGTATGCATACACCACATTATGTTGATTTATTCATCTGATGATGGAAAGTTGGTTTGTTTCCACTCTCTTCTAAGTTTGTCAAGATTCTAGCTTTTGTAATCATAGATCTGACTGGTGTCTTGATTTCTTATCTATTTCTAGTGCTAAATGCTAAAATTAAAGCATGCTCCCTCCATGTTTCCTTGGTCTTTATTCAATTCAGAATTAGTTTTTAAATGCCCCATTTCATTCCTTAGTTTATTTTCTCTTTCCACTAATGACTATCTTAGCATATGTGTGACTAATTTTTTCAGAAGGTATAATTTCCTTGTGCCAATGTGTTTATATAGGAGCCTAAATTATTACATAATAAGGACATATCAACACCACTACTAATGTTCATTTGAGTTAAATTTCTCCTAGTAACACTGTAGTGAAAATGAGTCTTTTTTTTCATTTCATTGATGTTTCATGACTTCACCCTAAAATAATAAAGGGAAATTTAATTATTTTGTTTAGCAAAACACTGGCATCAACCCTCAAACAGTTATTTAATCTCATTACTAATTTAATTTTATTATAGATATATTTTTAAATTTTTATAAGGTTATTTATTGTATCTTAATACAATGTACAGTTGACTCAATTGGGGGCCAGAAGCCCTAATCCTTGTGCAGTTGAAAATTCATGTATAATTTTTGACCTTCAAAAAATTCAACTATTAATAGCCCACTGTTGACCAGAAGCCTTACCAATAACAGTCAGTTAACATATATTTTGTATATTATATGTATTATTTGCTGTATTATTACAATAAAGTAAGGTAGGGAAAAGAAAATGTTATTGAGAAAATCATAAAGAAGAGAAAATATATATTTACTGGTTCATTAAATAGAAGTAGATTATCCCAGAGGTCTTCATTCTCATCATCTTTAAGAAGGTTGAGGAGGAGGAGGAAGAGGAGAGGTTGGTCTTGCTGTCTTGGGGTGGCAGAGGCAGAAGAGGTGGAAGGTGAGGCTGGAGAGATTTACTGGAAATTATCCATGTATAAGTGGACTCATGCAGTTCAAATCCATTTGTTCGAGGTCAACTGTACTTACAAAAGTCAAATTGAAGCAGAAACTACTAAGGCCGTGCCCATGTACAAAATTGTTCCATCGTTGCTGAACTTCATATAAACACTTTCTACCTAACTAAATTAATTTTTTTTTATTGGTCAGATATTAGTAAATAGGAATTAGAAAATAAGTAATCTATGTACTTTATTCTTAGGATAAAAAAAATAGTTTGGACCAGGCACATCAATGAATTAAATTTAACAAGAAAGTTTGTGGCAATTATGATGGAGTGTAAATGTCTCTAGAATGCCACATGCTAACTATTTTTCACGCCCTTTAATTTACACACGAAGGCTTAAAGAGCTGTGGGCAAACTGCTTCAAAGAAAAGAACATCACTGCTGAACCAAAGCTAATGCAAAATTATTTGAAAACTAAAGAGTATGTTTAAAACACAATAATGGAAGAATGCAGAGCTTTTATGTAACAAAATATAAGCCTTCACGAAAAGGATTTTTCCTTCTTTACTGTTCATATCAAGCACACCCTATTCATTTTTTATTCAGTCTTCAATTTTTTAAGGCTGCATGGATGAGTTGGTCATGTGAGGATTTGGATAGAAAAAAATTAAAAACAACTTTATGTTAACATAGACAGGCTGAATTTAGTTTAACACTTCTCATATTTCCATTTATTTTAGTTAACAACATGCATGGAAATGCATACAAATGGTATATTTAACAATCTTTGGATGAAAAAAATAAGGAAAAAAGGAGAGTTTATGCTACTCTAAATTATAGTTGGAAATCTGATGACTGAGATTTTCCAGATGTGGTAGGAAAGACGGCACAAAGAGTTCATCCTTCAGTTCATCCTTTTGATTGTCTTCACAATCAATACTGATTTCTGTGGTTTCATTGATCTGGCCACAATCCACATTGAGTCTTAGCTTGGAAAGACCCAGCATTTTATCTCTGTCTCTCTCTAGCTGACTGCCTTGAATCAAGGAGATGCTCCCTAATTGTTGTGAGAGAAAAAAGTGAATGAAGGCCTTATTACCCAGTATTTCCCAGAAAAAAATATGGCCAAATAGCACTTTACAGTCCGATGCCATTTGGACTTAAATATTCCTTTTACTTCTTTAGAAAAAAATGCAATAAAGCACAAAACAATATAATAATACTTCCGCACTCGTCTGTCTCATATTCTGAGGATGCTCAGCAGATATCAAACTAAAACTAGAAACATTGTGTGTTTATAAGTTTAATTCAACTTTTTAATGTACTGTTCATGATAAAATGTGTAGTGCAGGAGTTATTAATTGGGGCTTATTGACCCCAGGAATATATGGGGAAATGGGAGTTTTTTGGTGTCTGTGAAAATTCTAACACTATATACACATTTTTTGAGTGCATTTTTCTCAGATGATATTAGTTCATAATAAACAAACAGGTCCTATTTGTTTGGAACTGTTCAAAGAGTTTTTACTCATTTGATCATCATGGCAAACTAGAATGTAAATATTCACAGTATCCTTGTATTACAGTGAATAAAAAGACATGTATTATACAAATATTGTATGTTATTGGCCTAGGGCATCACAACCACCAAGGGGTCAAGCCAGCACTTTCTTTTCTTTTCTTTCTTTTTTTTGAGATGATGTTTTACTCTATCAACCAGACTGGAGTGCAATGATGCGATCTCAACTCACTGCAACCTCCGCCTCCTGGATTCAAGTGATTCTCCTGCCTCAGCCTCCCTAGTAGCTGGGATTACAGGCGCCCACCACCATGCCTAATTTTTGTATTTTTTTTTTTTTAGTAGAGACGGGGTTTCACCATGTTGGCCAGGCTGGTCTCGAACTCCTGACCTCGTGATCCACCCACGTCGGCCTCCCAAAGTGCTAGGATTACAGGGGCGAGCCTCCGCACCCTGCCTTGTACTCTTAATCAGCACAAACACTGTGCTGTCTTTTGATAGAAAATAGGTTTAATAACTTTTTTTTTCTCAAATTTTAGAGGAATTTGTGACCAAAAGACAATAAATATCTACTGGAGTCAACTACACCACAGACATGTAGTTTTTGTTAGATATGCTATTGCTTAAAGCGATACATCTCTTCCACATCTCAGAAAAGTCCGATGAAACCACCTGTGGTCACGTTATCAAGCAAAAGAGGCTTGCCGCCCCGTGCGATAGAAACCAATACTATGATGCTGGGTTTTTGAGAAAAGAAAACATTGTACTGCAAATTGACGCACAAGGAAATGGTAGTCCACCTCAAATCTGTCTTCCTGTGCTGGCCTTAAGGTAGTCATTTTATTAGAAAACATTTAGGAAGTGGATTCTGGGATTGGTAGGTGATCGGTGGAAGGAAAGAAAAGAGCTGGAAAGTGTTTGGGAATGGGCAGTTATCCATTCATGCTACCTCATGGGTCCCAAGTGCAACTTCGGGGAGTGAACATGAAAAGTATGGGTGCTGACGAGTTGATGGGTGCAGCACACCAACATGGCACAAGTATACATATGTAACAAACCTGCACGTTGTGCACATGTACCCTAGAACTTAAAGTATAAAAAAAAAAAAAAGTATGGTGGAAATGTGAAGTCAGCAAGCTCATTCTGTACAAACTCCAATCGGCCATATTGGTTCCAATGGCTTTCAGCCAGTTTTGTTATCTTACAAACCTGGGAAAAGGGAGTTTCAGCATTTCAGCAAGTTGTTTTTCTGCAAGCTCAAGAATTTCTGTTAGTCATGTTTCTTTAACTGTTTGGGGCATAGTTTCAGCCACTTGTATGTTAGATGTTTTTCAGGTTTGCTTTATTCATATAATCTGGCCATACAGGGTGTCATATTGCGTACAGCACACAAGAAAATGGATAAAAGATAAGAATCAAGCTTCTGGCAAAGCAAGTAAATGAATTGATCAAAATCGAAGAGAAAGTTAAAATTTAAGTGTTTTGTAAAACGCAGTTATTTAAGTCGATCTTAGGGTTCCTGGTGGCCAAAGCAAAATGTGAAACATTATTTACATGATTTGCACTATTTAAAAACCTATCACTCCATAAAGAGAACAATAAATTGTTTAGTTCGAAGGCAGTAGTACATCTCTTTCCATGATTATATGGTGAACACTTTTTAAAGTAACATATCCTTAGTAAATGTAATAGCAGTCTTATGGACTTAATTGTGTTCTCCCCCAGTTCCAAATTCGTATGTTGAAGTCCTAACCCCCAGTAACTCAGAATATGACTGTATTTAGAGATAGGGTCTTTAAAGTGGTAATTAAGGTAAATGAGGATGTATGGGTGAGCCCTCATCCAATAGGACTGCTGTCTTTATAAAAAGAGGAGGTTAGGACACAGACCTGTGTGTGTGTGTGTGTGTGTGTGTGTTTGTGTGTGTACACAAAGGAGAAACCATGTGAAAATACAAGAAAGTGATGAATTGCAGGCCAAGGACAGATGCCTCTGGAGAAAGCAAGTATACTGACACCTGGACCATGGACTTCTAGCCTCCAGAACTTGAGGAAATAAATTTCTATTGTTCAGGCCACCCAGTCTGTGGTATTTTGTTATGTTATATCTAGTGAACTCATATAAACAGCTTCCTTGTAATACTTTACCATCATTTATGCTATGGCATCCTTTTACAATATCCATCATGATAGCTGAGGAAGCAGGGCAAGTTGATTGAGGACACCTCACCGCAATTCTGAGGACCCCAAAACAATGTAATTAAAACACAGCACCTTCTCTCTCTGGGCAGCTTTATTCAGAGATGAGATATAGGCTCTTCAGAAGTATGGATGGAGTGTGTGTGTGTGTGTGTGTGTGTGTGTGTTTGGGCTGTTCATAAAAACCTTTGCTGCAGAGGGCACGTAAACTTCATGGTAAAGCATGAAATAAACTATTGTTTCTGTGTTACTAATTAAGGATTAAAAACAGACTATTGGGCAAAAGACTTGATGACCTCTGATGATAGAGAAAAGGCCCCACCAAGAGTTGGGTCCTTCTAGTTCTTGATCATCATAGTTCCACACAAGAGAAATCTTGTTCAGGAGCAAGAATGTTACTAGAGGGAATAATGGCTTAAATATGACATGTGAAAAAAATGAATGGCATGATGTTAAAGCTGCACATCATAGACTTGTACAGAGTATTTTCAAAGCATACCTAGACAGAATCCCACTATAACCAAAGAAAATCTCATTAACATAGGCATATAAATGCAAATTTACAAAACAATTAAACTTAATAGTAATTAGCTGTACAAAATGATTCACTATGAAAGTCTCATCGTAATTTATGAAAAATACAAAGAATTAAACTTTTTGAACCTTTTTTGTAACATATGTCACCAGGATTATAATTATTTGTTGAATTGGTTGTGTTCTCACTACTCAGTCACATCTTTGAGATCATGAACTCACTTAATTTCTTATTATCAGTGAGGCTTAAGTGTGTGTTGAGTGATAAAGGAAATAAATGAATAAGTAAAAAATGAACACAAAAACATTTGAATTTGTATAGCAATTGTATTATCAAACTTTGCAAACATTATGCCCTTTAAAAAATTTTTTTGTATTATACTTTAAGTTCTGGGATACATGTGCAGAACGTTCAGATTTGCTACATGGATATACATGTGCCATGGTGGTTTGCTGCACCCATCAACCTGTCATCTACATTAGGTATTTCTCCTAATATTATACTTCCCCTAGTCCCCCACCCCGCCAGGCCCCGGTATGTGATGTTCCTCTCCCTGTGTCCATGTGTTCTCATTGTTCAACTCACACTTATGAGTGAGAACATGCGGTGTTTGGTTTTCTGTTCTTGTGTTAGTTTGCTGAGAATGATGGTTTCCAGCTTCATCCATGTCCCTGCAAAGGACATGAAATCATCCTTTTGTATGGCAGCACAGTATTCCATGGTATATATGTGCCACATTTTCTTTATCCAGTCTATCATTGATGGGTGTTTGGGTTGATTCCAAGTCTTTGCTATTGTGAATAGTGCTGCAATAAACATACATGTGCATGTGTCTTTGTAGTAGAATGATTCATAATCCTCTGGGTATATACCCAGTGATGGGATTGCTGGGTCAAATGGTATTTCTGGTTCTAGATCCTTGAGGAGTTGCCACATTGTCTTCCACAATGGTTGAACTAATTTACACTCCCACCAGCAGTGTAAAAGCATTCCTATGTCTCCACATCCTCTTCAGCATCTGTTGTTTCCTGATTTTTTAATGATCAACATTCTTTTGTTTTTGTTGTTAAGATGGAGTCTCACTCTGTCACCCAGGCTGTGCAGTGGCACGATCTCAGCTCCCTGCAAGTTCCGCCTCCTGGGTTCATGCCATTCTCCTGCCTCAGCCTCCCAAGGAGCTGGGACTACAGGTGCCCACCACCACGCCCAGCTAATTTTTTTGTTTTTAGTAGAGACGGGGTTTCACCAGGTTAGTCAGGGTGGTCTTGATCTCCTGACATCATGATCCGCCCACCTCAGCCTCCCAAAGTGCTGGAATTACAGGCATGAGCCACCACGCCCAGCCAATGATCGCCATTCTATCTGGCTTGAGATGGTATCTCTTTGTGGTTTTGATTTGCATTTCTGTAGTTACCAGTGATTATCAGCTTTTTTTCATATGTTTCTTGGCTGCATATAGATGTCTTCTTTTAAGAAGTCTCTGTTGATATCCTTTGCCCACTTTTTGAGGGTTTTTTTTTTTTCTTGTAAATATGTTTAAGTTCTTTGCAAATTCTGGATATTAGCCCTTTGTCAGGTGGATAGATTGCAAAAATTTTCTCCCATTCTGTAGGCTGCCTGTTCACTCTGATGATAGTTTCTTCTGCTGTGCGGAAGCTCTTTGGTTTAATTGGATCCCATTTGTCAATTTTGGCTTTTGTTACCATTGCTTTTGGTATTTTAGTCATGAAGTCTTTGCCCATGCCTATGTCCTGAATGGTATTGCTTAGGTTTTCTTCTAGGGTTTTCATGGTTTTAGGTCTTAAATTTAAGTTTTTAATCCATCTTGAGTTAATTTTTGTGTAAGGTGTAAGGAAGGGACTCATTTTCAGTTTTCTATACATGGCTAGCCATATACAGTTTTCCCAACACCATTTGTTAAACAGTGAATCCTTTCCCCTTTGCTTGTTTTGGTCAGGTTCGTCAAAAATCAGATGGTTGAAGATGTGTGGTGTTATTTCTGAGGCCTCTGTTCTGTTCCATTGGTTTATATGTCTGTTTTGGTACCAGTACCATGCTGTTTTGGCTATTGTAGCTTTGTAGTATAATATGAAGTTAGTTAGCATGATGCCTCCAGCTTTGTTCTTTTTGCTTAGGATTGTCATGGCTATGTGGGCTCTTTTTTGGTTCCATATGAAATTTAAAGTAGTTCTTTAAAAATTCTGTGAAGAAAATCAGTGGTAGCTTGATGGGGATAGTATTGAATCTATAAATTTCTTTCAGCAGTGTGGCCATTTTCATGATATTGATTCTTCCTATCCATGAGCATGGAATGTTTTCCCATTTGTTTGTATCCTCTGATTTCCTTGAGCAGTGGTTTGCAGTTCTCCTTGAAGAGGTCCTTCACATCCCTTGTAAGTTGGATTCCTAGGTATTGTATTCTCTTTGTAGCAATTGTGAATGGGAGTTCACGCATGATTTGACTCTCTGTGTGTCTATTATTGGTGTATAGGAATGTTTATAATTTTTGCACATTGATTTTGTATCTTGAGACTTTGCTGAAGTTGTTTATCAGCATAAGGATATTTGGGGCTGAGGCAATGGGGTTTTCTAAATATACAATCAAGTCAATGCAGAGACAGTTTGACTTCCTCTCTTCCTATTTGAATACATTTTATTTATTTCTCTTGCCTGATTGCCCTGGCCAGAACTTTCAATGCTGTGTTGAATAGGAGTGGTGAGAGAGGGTATCCTTTCCTTGTGCCCATTTTCAAAGAGAATGCTTCCAGTTTTTACCCATTCAGTATAATATTCACTGTGGGTTTGTCATAAATAGCTCTTATTATTTTGACATACCTAGTTTATTGAGAGTTTTTAGTATGAAGGGCTGTTGAATTATGTTGAAGGCCTTTTCTGCATCTATTGAGATAATCATGTCATTTTGTCATTTGTTCTGTTTATATAATGGATAACATTTATTGCTTTGTGTATGTTGAACCATCCTTGCATCCCAGGGATGAAGCTGACTTGATTGTGGTGGATAGGCTTTTTGATTTGAGGCTGGATTCGCTTTGCCAGTATTTTACTGAATATTTTTGCATTGATGTTCATCAGGGATATTGGCTTGAAATTTTCTTTTTTTGTTGTGTCACTGCCAGGTTTTGGTATCTGGATGATCCTGACCACATAAGATGACTTAGGGAGGAGCCCCTCTTTTTCTATTGTTTTGAATAGTTTCAGAAGGTATGGTACCAGCTTTTCTTTGTACCTCTGGAAGAATTTGACTGTGAATCCATCTGGTCCTTGACTTTTTTGGTTGATAGGCTATTAATTTCTGCCTCGGTTTCAGAACTTGTTATTGGTCTATTCAGGGATTGGGCTTCTTCTTAGTTTAGACTTGAGAGGGTGCCTGTGTCCAGGAATTTATCCACTTCTTCTAGACTTTGTAGTTTATTTGCATAGAGGTGTTTATAGTATTCTCTGATGGTAGTTTGTATTTCTGTGGGACCAGTGGTGATATCCTCTTTATCATCTTTTATTGTGTCTATTGATTCTTCTCTCTTTTCTTCTTTTTAGTCTGGCTAGTGTTGTATCTGTTTTTATGATCTTTACAAAAAGCTAGCTCCTGGATTCCTGGATTCATTGATTTTTTGAAGTGTTTTTCATGTCCTGCCTTCAGTTCTGCTCACATCTTAGTTCTCTCTTGTCTTCTGTTAGCTTTTTGATTTGTTTGCTCTTGCCTCTCTATTAGACATTAGGATGTCTATTTTACATCTTTCTTGCTTTCTCTTGTGGGCATTTAATGTTATAAATTTCCCTCTAAACACTGCTTTAGCTATGTCCCAGAGATTCTGATATGTTATGTCTTTGTTCTCACTGGTTTCACAGAACTTATTTATTTCTCCCTTAATTTCATTATTTTTTTGTAAGTAAAATAAATGGTGCTTGTTTAATTTGAAAATACAGATGAAAACTTAAAAATTTAATATGAGGAAAAATTATAGTATTTAAGTAATTATTTTATTTCTTTTATTTTTTATATTATATTTTATTTTATTATACTTTAAGTTCTCGGGTACATGTGCACAACAGGCAGGTTTGTTACATATGTATACATGTACCATGTTGGTGTGCTGCACCCATTAACTTGTCATTTACATTGGGTGTATCTCCTAATGCTATCCCTCCCCCCTCCCCCCACCCCACAACAGACCCCAGTGTGTGATGTTCCCCTTCCTGTGTCCAAGTGTTCTCGTTGTTCAATTCCCACCTGTGAGTGAGAACATGGCATGTTTGTTTTTTTGTCCTTGCGATAGTTTGCTGAGAATGATGGTTTCCAAATTCATCCATGTCCCTGCAAAGGACATGAACTCATCCTTTTTTATGGCTGCATAATATTTCATGATGTATATGTTCCACATTTTCTTAATCCAGTCTATTATTGATGGACATTTGGTTTGGTTCCAAGTCTTCACTATTGTGAATAGTGCCACAATAAACA
This sequence comes from Papio anubis, assembly GCF_008728515.1. Taxonomy (NCBI): domain Eukaryota; kingdom Metazoa; phylum Chordata; class Mammalia; order Primates; family Cercopithecidae; genus Papio; species Papio anubis. The sequence continues at coordinate 147,514,627 of NC_044981.1, forward strand.
TACATGTGCACGTGTCTTTATAGCAGCATAATTTATAAACCTTTGGGTATATACCCAGTAATGGAATGGCTGGGTCAAATGGTATTTCTAGTTCTAGATCCTTGAGGAATCGCCACACTGTTTTCCGCAATGGTTGAACTAGTTTACAGTCCCACCAACAGTGTAAAAGTGTTCCTATTTCTCCATATCCTCTCCAGCACCTGTTGTTTCCTGACTTTTCAATGATCACCATTCTAACTGCTGTGAGATAGTATCTCATTGTGATTTTGATTTGCATTTCTCTGATGGGCAGTGATGATAAGCATTTTTTCATATGTCTCTTGGTTGCATAAATGTCTTCTTTTGAGAAGTTTCCATATCCTTCACCCACTTTTTCATGGGGTTGTTTGTTTCTTTTCTTGTAAGTTTGTTTGAGTTCTTTGTAGATTCTGGATATTAGCCCTTTGTTATATGAGTAGATTGCAAAAATTTTCTCCTATTCTGTAGGTTGTCTGTTCACTCTGATGGTAGTTTCTTTTGTTGTGCAGAAGCTCTTTAGTTTAATTAGATCCCATTTGTCAATTTTGGCTTTTGTTGCCATTGCTTTTGATATTTTGGACATGAAGTTCTTGCCCATGCCTATGTCCTGAATGGTATTGCCTAGGTTTTCTTCTAGGGTTTTTATGGGTTTAGGTCTATCATTGAAGTCTCTAATCCATCTTGAATTAATTTTTGTATAAGGTGTAAGGAAGGTATCCAGTTTCAGCTTTCTACATATGGCTAACCAGTTTTCCCAGCATCATTTATTAAATAGGGAATCCTTTCCCCATTTCTTGTTTTTCTCAGGTTTGTCAAAGATCAGATGGATGTAGATGTGTGGTACTATTTTTGAGGGCTCTGTTCTGTTCCACTGGTCTATATCTCTGCTTTGGTACCAGTACCATGCTGTTTTGGTTACTGTAGCATTGTAGTATAGTTTGAAGTCAGGTAGTGTGATGCCTCCAGCTTTGTTCTTTTGGCTTAGGATTGTCTTGGCAGTGCGGGGTCTTTTTTGGTTCCATATGAACTTTGAAGTAGTTTTTTCCAATTCTGTGAAGAAGATCATTGGTAGCTTGATGGGGATTGTATTGAATCTATAAGTTACCTTAGGCAGTATGGCTATTTTCAGGATATTGATTCTTCCTATCCATGAGCACGGAATATTCTTCCATTTGTTTCTGTCCTCTTTTATTTCGTTGAGGAGTGATTTGCAGTTCTCCTTGAAGAGGTCCTTCACATCCCTTGTAAGTTGGATTCCTAGGTATTGTATTCTCTTTGTAGCAATTGTGAATGAGAGTTCACTCATGATTAGGCTCTCTGTGTTATTGGTATATAGGAATGCTTGTGATTTTTGCACATTGATTTTGTGTCCGGGGACTTTGCTGAAATTGCTTATCAGCTTAAGGAGATTTTGGGCTGAGATGATGAGGTTTTCTAAATATGCAATCATGTCTTCTGCAAACTGGGACAATTTGACTTCCTCTTTTCCTAATTGAATACCCTTTATTTCTTTCTCCTGCCTGATTGCCCTGGCTAGAACTTCCAACACTATGTTAAATAGGGGTGGTGAGAGAAGGCATCCCTGTCTTGTGCCACTTTTCAAAGGGAATGCTTCCATTTTTTTGCCCATTCATTATGATATTCACTCTGGGTTTGTCATAAATAGCTCTCATTATTTTGAGATATGTCCCATCAATACCTAATTTATTTAGAGTTTTTAGCATGAAGCACTGTTGAATTTTGTCAAAGGCCTTTTCTGCATCTATTGAGATAATCATGTGGTTTTTGTCTTTGGTTCTGTTTATATGCTGGATTACATTTATTGATTTATGTATGTTGAACCAGCCTTGCATCCCAGGGATGAAGCCCACTTGATCATGGTGGATAAGCTTTTTGATGTGCTACTAGATTCGGTTTGCCAGTATTTTATTGATTGAGGATTTTTGCATCAATGTTCATCAGGGATACTGGTCTAAAATTCTCTTTTGTTGCTGTGTCTCTGCCAGGCTTTGGTATCAGGATGATGCTGGCCTCATAAAATGAGTTAGAGTGGATTTCCTCTTTTTCTATTGATTGGGATAGTTTCGGAAGGAATGGTACCAACTCTTCCTTGTACCTCTGGTAGAATTTGGCTGTGAATCCGTCTGGTCCTGGACTTTTTTGGTTGGTAGGCTATTAATTATTGCCTCAATTTCAGAGCCTGTTTTTGGTCTATTCAGGGATTCAACTTATTCCTGGTTTAGTCTTGGGAGGGTGTATGTGTCCATGAATTTATCCATTTCTTCTAGATTTTCTAGTTTATTTGCATAGAAGTGTTTATGGTATTCTCAGATGGTAGTTTTTATTTCTGTGAGTTTGGTGGTATTATCTGCTTTATCATTTTTTATTGCATCTATTTGATTCTTCTCTCTTTTCTTCTTTATTAGTCTTGCTAGCAGTCTATCAATTTTGTTGATCTTTTTAAAAAACCAGCTACTGGATTCATTGATTTTTTGAAGGGTTTTCTGTGTCTCTATCTCCTTCAGTTCTGCTCTGATCTTCATTATTTCTTGCCTTCTGCTAGCTTTTGAATGTATTTGCTCTTGCTTCTCTAGTTCTTTTAATTGTGATGTTAGGATGTCAGTTTTAGATCTTTCCTGCTTTCTCTGGTGGCATTTAGTGCTATAAATTTGCCTCTACACACTGCTTTAAATGTGTCCCAGAGATTCTGGTGTAATGTATCTTTCTTCTCATCAGTCTCAAAGAACATCTTTATTTCTGCCTTCATTTCGTTATGTACCCAGTAGTGATTCAGGAGCAGGTTGTTCAGTTTCCATGTAGTTGAGCAGTTTTGAGTGAGTTTCTTAATGCTGATTTCTACTTTGATTGCACTGTGGTCTGAGAGACAGTTTGTTATAATTTCTGTTCTTTTCCATTTGCTGAGGAGTGCTTTACTTCCAACTATGTGGTCAATTTTGGAATAAGTGGATGTGGTGCTGAGAAGAATGTATATTCTGTTGATTTGGGGTGGAGAGTTCTGTAGATGTCTATTAGGTCTGCTTGGTGCAGAGTTGAGTTCAATTCCTGGATATCCTCGTTAACTTTCTGTCTTGTTGATCTGTCTAATGTTGACAGTGGGGTGTTAAAGTCTCCCATTTTTATTGTGTGGGAGTCTAAGTCTCTTTGCAGGTCTCTAGGGACTTGCTTTATGAATCTGAGTGCTCCTGTATTGGGTGCATACATATTTAGGATAGTTAGCTCTTCTTGTTGCATTGATCCCTTTACCATTATGTAATGTCTTCTTTGTCTCTTTTGATCCTTGTTGGTTTAAAGTCTGTTTTATCAAAGACTAGGATTGCAACCCCTGCCTTTTTTTGTTTTCCATTTGCTCGGTAGGTCCTCCTCCATCCACAGACAGGTCCTTTATTTTGAGCCTGTGTGTGTCTCTGCACGTTAGATGGGTCTCCTGAATACAGCACACTGATGGATCTTGACTCTGTATCCAACTTGACAGTCTGTGTCTTTTAATTGAAGGATTTAGCCTATTTACATTTAAGATTCATATTGTTATGTGTGATATTGATCCCGTCGTTATGATGTTAGCTGATTATTTTGCTCATTAGTTGATGCAGTTTCTTCCCTGCATTGATGGTCTTTACAGTTTGGCATGTTTTTGCCGTGGCTAGTACCAGTTGCTCCTTTCCATGTTTAGTGCTTCCTTCAGGAGCTCTTGTAGGGCAGGCCTAGTGGTGACAAAATCTGTCAGCATTTGCTTGTCTATAAAGGATTTTATTTCTCCTTCACTTATGAAGCTTAATTTGGTTGGATATGAAATTCTGGGCTGAAAATTCTTTTGTTTAAGAATGCTGAATATTGGCCCCCACTCTCTTCTGGTTTGTAGAGTTTCTGCCAAGAGATCCACTGTTAGTCTGATGGACTTCTCTTTGTGGGTAACCTGACCTTTCTCTCTGGCTGCCCTTATCATTTTTTCCTTCATTTCAACTTTGGTGAATCTGACATTTGTGTGTCTTGGAGTTGCCATTCTCGAGGAGTATCTTTGTGACTTTCTCTGTATTTCCTGAATTTGAATGTTGGCTTGCCTTGCTTAGTTGAGGAAGTTCTCCTGGATAATATCCTGCAGAGTGTTTTCTAACTTGGTTCCATTCTCCCTGTCACTTTCAGGTATACGAATCAGACGTAGATTTGGTCTTTTCACGTAGTCCCATATTTCTTGGAGGCTTTGTTCATTTCTTTTTACTCTTTTTTCTCTATACTTCTTTTCTCACTTCATTTCATTCATTTGATCTTCAATCACTGATACCCTTTCTTCCAGTTGACCGAATCAGCTACTGAAGCTTGTGCATTCATCATGTAGTTCTCATGCCATGGTTTTCAGCTTCATCATGTCATTTAAGGACTTCTCTACACTGATTATTCTAGTTAGCCATTCATCTAATCTTTTTTCAAGGTTTTTAGCTTCTTTGCGATGGGTTTGAACTTCCTCCTTTAGCTCAGAGAAGTTTGATCATCTGAAGCCTTCTTCTCTCAACTTGTCAAAGTCATTTTCAGTCCAGCTTTGTTCCGTTGCTGGCGAGGAGCTGCATTCCTTTGTAGGGGGAGAGGTGCGTTGGCTTTTGGAATTTTCAGCTTTTCTGCTCTGTTTTTTTCCCACTTTTTTGGTTTTATCTACCTTTGGTCTTTGATGATGGTGGTATACAGATGGGGTTTGGGTGTGGATGTCTGCTCTGTTTGTTAGTTTTCCTTCTAACAGTCAGCACCCTCAGCTGCAGGTCTGTTGGAGTTTGCTGGAGGTTCACTCCAGATGCTGTTTGCCTGACTATCAGCAGCAGAGGCTGAAGAACAGCGAATATTGCAGAGCAGCAAATGTTGCTGCCTGATCATTTGTCTGGAAGCTTCCTCCCAGAGGAGTACCCAGCCATGTAGTGTGTCAGTCTGCCCCTACTGGTGGGTGCCTCCCAGTTAGTTTACTTGGGTATCAGGGACCCACTTGAGGAGGCAGTCTGTCTGTTCTCATATCTCAGACTCTGTGCTGGGAGAACCACTACTCTCTTCAAAGCTGTCAGACAGGGACATTTAAGTCTGCAGAGGTTTCTGCTGCCTTTTGTTCTGCTATGCCCTGCCACCAGAGGTGGAGTCTACAGAGGAGAGCAAGCCTCCTTGAGCTGCAGTGGGCTCCACCCAGTTCAAGCTTCCTGGCCGCTTTGTTTACCTACTCAAGCCTCAGCAGAGACAGGCGCCCCTCGCCCAGCCTTGCTGCTGCCTTGCAGTTGGATCTCAGACTGCTGTGCTAGCAATGAGTGAGGCTCAGTGGGCATGGGACCTTCCAAGCCAGGCTTGGGATATAATCTCCTCATGTGCCGTTTACTAAGACCATTGGAAAAGCACAGTATTAGGGTGGGAGTGACCCGATTTTCCAGGTGCCGTCTGTCACAGCTCCCCTTGGCTAGGGAAGGGAATTCCCTGACCCTTTGTGCTTCCCGGGTGAGGCAATGCCTTGCCCTGCTTCAGCTCATGCTCAGTGGGTTGCACCCACTGTCCTGCCCCTACTGTCTGACAAGCCCCAATGAGATGAACCCAGTACCTCAGCTGGAAATGCAGAAATCACCTGCCTTCTGCGTTGCTCACGCTGGGGGCTGTAGACTGGAGCTGTTCCTATTCAACCATCTTGGAATCTCATTATTTACGCAGTAGTCACTCAGGGGCAGATTGTTCTGTTTCCATGTAGTTGTGCAGTTTTGAGTGTGTTTCTTAATCCTGAGTTCTATTTGATTGCACTGTGTTCTGAGAGGCTGTTTATGATTTCTGTTCTTTTGCATTTGTTTAGGAGTGTTTTATTTCCAATGATGTGGTCAATTTTAGAGTAAGTGTGATGTGGTCCTGAGAAGAATGTATATTCTGTGATTTGGGGTGGAGAGTTCTGTAGATGTCTATTAGTTCCACTTAGTCCAGATGTGAGTTCAAATCCTGAATATCCTTGTTAATTTTCTGTTTGGTGTATCTGTCTAATGTTGACAGTGGGGTGTTAAAGTCTCCCACTATTATTATGTGTGAGTCTAAGTCTCATGTAGGTCTCTAAGAATTTACTTTATGAATCTGGGTTCTCCTGTATTGGGTGCATATATATTTAGGATAGTTAGCTCTGCTTGTTGCATTGATCCCTTTACCATCATGTAATGGCCTTCTTTGTCTCTTTTGATCTTCATTGGTTTAAAGTCTGTTTAACCAGAGACTAGGATTACAACCCCTGCTTTTTTTTTCTTTCCATTTGCTTGGTAAATATTTCTCCATCTCTTTATTTTGAGCCTATGTGTGTCTTCGCACTTGAGATGGGTCTTCTGAATACAGCACACCAATGGGTCTTGACTCTTCATCCAATTTGCCAGTCTGTGTCTTTTAATTGGGGGCATTTAGCCTGTTTACATTTAAGGTTAATATTGTTATGTGTAAGTTTGATCCTGTCATTTTGATGCTAGCTGGTTAGTTTGCCCATTAGTTGAGGCAGTTTCTTCATAATGTTGATGGTCTTTACAATTGGTTATGTTTTTGCAGTGGCTGGTACTGGTTGTTCCTTTCCATGTTTAGTGCTTCTTTCAGGAGGTCTTGTAAGGTAGACCTGGTGGTGACAGAATCTCTCAGCATTTACTTGTCTGTAAAGGATTTTATTTCTCCTTCACTTACGAAGCTTAGTTTGACTGGATATGAAATTCTGGGTTGAAAATTCTTCTTTTTAAGAATGTTGAATATTGGCCCCCACTCTCTTCTGCCTTGTAGGGTTTCTGCCAAGAGATCTACTATTAGTCTGATGGGCTTCCCTTTGTGGGTAACCCGGCCTTTCTCTCTGGTTGCCCTTAACACTTTTTTCTTCATTTCAACCTTGTTGAATCTGATGATTATGTGCCTTGGGGTTGTTCTTCTCGAGGATTATCTTTGTGGTGTTTTCTGTATTTCCTGAATTTGAATATTGGCTTGTCTTGCTAGCTTGGGGAAGTTCTCCTGAATAATACCCTGAAGGGTGTTTTCCAGCTTGGTTCCATTCTCCCCATCACTTTCAGGTATACCAATTAAATGTAGGTTTGGTCTTTTCACATAGTCCCATATTTCTTGGAGGCTTTGTTGTTTCCTTTTCATTCTTTTTCCTCTAATCTTGTCTTCACACTTTATTTCATTAAGTTGATCTTCAAGCTCTGATATCGTTTCTTCTGCTTGATGGGTTTGGCTATTGACACTTGTGTATGTTTCATGAAGTTCTTGTGCTGTGTTTTTCAGCTCCATCAGGTCATGTATGTTCTTCCCTAAACTGGTTATTCTAATTAGCAATTCTTCTAACCTTTTTTCAAGGTTCTTAGCTTTCTTGCATTGGGTTAGAACATGCTCCTTTAGCTCAGAGGAATTTGTTCTTAGCTTTCTTGCATTGGGTTAGAACATGCTCCTTTAGCTCAGAGGAATTTGTTATTACCCACCTTCTGAAGCCTAACTTCTGCCAATTTGTCAAAGTCATTCTCTGTCTAGTTTTGTTCCCTTGCTGGTGAGGAGTTGTGACCCTTTGGAGGAGAAGAGGTGCTCTGGTTTTTGCAAGTTTTAGCCTTTTTGCTCTGGTTTGTCCCCATATTTGTGGATTTATCTATGAAGATTTATCAAAGACCAAAGTCTTTTATTTTAGTGACCTTCGATTGGGGTTTTGGTGTAGAAGTCCTTTTTGTTGATGTTGACACTATTCCTTTCTGTTTGTTAGTTTTCCCTCTAACAATCAGGTCCCTCTGCTGCGGGTCTGTTGGAGTTTTCTGGAGGTCTACTCCAGACCCGGTTTGCCTGGCTATCACCAGCAGAGGCTGCAGAACAGCAAAGATTGCTGCCTGTTCCTTCCTCTGGCACTTCATCCCAGGGGCCAGCTGGAGCTCTCCTGTGTGAAGTGTCTGTCAACCCCTCCTGGGAGGTGTCTCCCAGTCAGGAGGCACAGGGATGGGGGACCCACTTGAGGAGGCAGTCTATCCCTTAGCAGAGCTTGAGCGCTGTGCTTGGAGATCCACTGCTCCCTACAGAGCTGGCAGGCAGGAATGTTTTAATTTGCTGAAGCTGCACCCATAGCTACCCCTTCCCCCAGGTGCTCTGTCCCAGGGAGATGGGAGTTTTATCTATAACCCCCCGACTGGGGCTGCTACCTTTCTTTAAGAGATGTTCTGCCCAGAGGGGAGGAGTCTAGAGAAGCAGTCTGGCTACAGTGGTTTTGTCAAGCTGTGGTGGGCTCCGCCCAGTTTGAACTTCTTGGCGACTTTGTTTATGCTGTGAGGGGAAAACCACCTACTCAAGCCTCAGTAATGGTGGACACTCCTCCCCCCACCAAGCTGGAGCATCCCAGGTCAACTTCATACTATTGTGTTGGTAGCAAGAATGTCAAGCCAGTGGATCTTAGCTTGCTAGGCTCCGTGGGGCTGGAATCCACTGAGCTAGACCACTTGGCTTCCTAGCTTCAGCCCCTTCTCCAGGGGAGTAAAGGGTTCTGTCTCTCTGGTGTTGTGGGAGTCACTGGGGTATGAAAAGAAACTCCTGCAGCTAGGTCAGTGTCTGCCCAAATGGCATACACTTTTGTGCTTGAAACCCAGGGCTCTGGTGGCATAGGCACCGGAGGGAATCTCCTGGTCTGCGGGTTATGTAGACCGTGGGAAAAGTGTAGTATCTGGGTCAGAGTGCACCATTCCTCATGGCACAGTCCCTCATGGCTTCCCTTGGCTAGGGGAGGGAGTTCCCTGACCCTTTGCACTTCCCAGGTGAGGTGACACCCCACTCTGCTTCTGCTCACCCTCCATGGGCTGTGCCACTGCCTAACCAGTCACATTGAGATGAACCACGTGCCTCAGTTGGAAACGCAGAAATCACCCACCTTCTGCATTGATTTCACTGGGAGCTGCAGACCAGAGCTATTCCTACTCTGCCACCTTCCCAGCTGCCAACATATACCTTTTAATAATAATTAACAATTACATTTTTGTACACTAGTTCTTTTTCCATAAGATGAAATTTGATAATACTAATTTTTTTAACATTACATTTTGGAAGATGAGTTAAAGATAAGAAAATGCTCTCAGTAGGTGTTAAATGCAGGATAAAATTATGCATATGTGATAATTGTTTATGTATAAAACGCACTCACTCAAAGTGCTTTTTCCTATTCTCTCAAGACAACAATTATCAACACAGAAGACTTCTGAGACCAAATGTAGGCAGGGGGTTTTCCCCATCACCAAGTAAGCAATGAATTCTGTAGTGAACACCAACTGAGTATTCTCCAATTCAACTCCAACACTACCTGGAGATAGAGCCAGGTCCCAGAGCTTGGGGACTCAGTTCCCCAAGTTTCCCCATGCCCACTCCTCCAGACACCTTTTGCATGTTCAGGCCATCCTGAAGTTCTGATCAACTGGCTTCAAGTTGGGGTTCTCACAATCCTCTCTTTGGGTTTGATTAATTTGCTGGAGTGGCTCACAGAGCTCATGAAAACACAATTACCATTTTATTATAAGGGGTATTAAAAAGAAGACGATGAAGAAATGCATAGGGCAAGGCATATACAAAGGAACATGGAGCTTTCATGTCCTCTCTGGGTGTAACACCCCCTCACCGAACCTCCACATGTTGAGCTATCTGGAAGCTCTCCAAACCCTGTTCTCTTGGGCCTTTTAAGAGGGACTTTATTGGAGAGGCAGGGTTGAAGCATGGACAACCATATTGAAGTGTGATTGGACAGAAAGGATGTGATATCAATTCAGTAAGGCCTCTCTGTTCAGATTCTTCTTGTCCTCTGTGCAGCATTCTTTACTCCATGGTAGGGAGCAGGACTCTTTCTGAAATGATTGTTTTATGACTCACAATCAGATTAGAATCCTGCCATGGTCAGTTGAAAGAGGAGCAGGAGAAGTTCAGAGAGAGAGAGAGAGAAAGAGAGAGAGGGGGAGATTGATTCTGTTTACTATAACAAGGGCTTTGGGAATTATCAGCCAGGAACTGTAGACCAAAACCTGTATGTATGTGTGTATGTTTTATGCACACACACCCCACACACAGAATCACACAGATATATATGCAGATACATATATATACACACACACATATGTATGCACGTGTGTTTGTATGTGTGTATCACAGTAGCGCACACACATATAGAAATAAAAGAAAGTAAACTTAAATGTTAGCTATGGTTATGACCTGGGTGAAGAAATTCATTCTGGAATTATTCCCAGTCAAGTTTATTGAAAAAAATTAAATATATAAAATGTATCCTTTTAGTGTATAGTTCTGAGTTTTGACAAAGGCATGCCTTCCTATAAGTTTTTGGTGGACATGTAATCACAACAATCAAAATAAAAAGCAGTTCCATCATCTCAAAAAGTTTCTACATGCTCCATTGTACTCCTTCCTCCCTGGTCACACACCCAACACACCCAGCCCCTGGAAAACAATTTTTCTTTCTTTATAAATTCTCTCATCCAAAATACCATATTTGAGAATCACACAGTATGTAATTTTTGAATCTGGCTTCTTTCATTTAGCATAATACTTTTGACATACAACTATGTTGTTACATGTACCAGTATGCATTTTTCCAGGTTTTGGTAATAAGTATAAAGCTGCAATAAACATTTGCATGCAGGTTTTTCTGTGAACATATGTTTGTTTTCTTTAGTACAAATATTGAGTGGAAATACTGGTTTTCATGGTTAGTGTATATTTAATTAAAAAAGAAACTGTTAAACCTTTTCCAAAGTGACTGTAGCATATTGCATCCCAACTGGCAATATATGAGACTTCCAGTTGTTTAGTCTTGTCAGCACATGGTATTGTCAAGTTTTTGTAGTCTTAGCCACAATAATGGGTATGTAGTGCTATCTTATTTTGGTTTTAATTTGTATATCATTAATGACTACAGATGTTGAGCACTTTTTGATGTGCTTAATTGCCATTTAGATATCATCCTCAATTAAAATATCAGTTTTTTTCTAATTTAAAAATGAGATATCGGCTGGGCGCGGTGGCTCAAGCCTGTAATCCCAGCACTTTGGGAGGCCGAGACGGGCGGATCACGAGGTCAGCAGATCCAGACCATCCTGGCTAATACGGTGAAACCTCGTCTCTACTAAAAAATACAAAAAACTAGCCAGGCGAGATGGCAGGCGCCTGTAGTCCCAGCTACTCGGGAGGCTGAGGAAGGAGAATGGCGTAAACCCGGGAGGCAGAGCTTGCAGTGAGCTGAGATCTGGCCTCTGCACTCCAGCCTGGGTGACAGAGCAAGACTCCCGTCTCAAAAAAAAAAAAAAAAAAAAAGAGATTGCTTGGTTTCTTATCATTAAGACCTTTTATATCATATCAGATATGTGTTCTTCAAGTATTTTATTCCAATCTGTGGCTTGTCTTTTTATTTTAAGTTTTATTTGAAAAGTAGAGATTTTAATTTTGAGGAAGTCCAGTTTTCCAATTTTTACTTTCCAAGATTATGTTTTTTGTGTCATATTTAAATTTCTTTTTGCCTAACCCGAGGTAACAGAGATTTTCTTCTATATTTTCTTTTAGCAGTCCTTGTGGTAGGAGGAAGGGTATTTAAAGAGGTAATTAAGGTTGAATGACTCATAAAAGTTGGGCCCTAATCCAATAAGACTGGTATCCTTAAGAAAAAGAGACACCAGGCCGGGGGCTGGCTCATGCCTGTAATCCCAGAACTTTGGGAGGCTGAGGTCAGATCGAGGTCAGATCGAGGTCAGATCGAGACCATCCTGGCTGAGATGGTGAAACCCTATCTCTACTAAAAATACAGAAAAAAAGAAATATTAGCTGGGCGTGGTGGCGCGCACCTGTAGACCCAGCTACTCAGGAAGCTGAGGCAGGAGAATGGCATGAACCCAGGAGGTGGCGCTTGCAGTGAGCAAAGATCGCACCACTGCACTCCAGCCTGGGCAACAGAGCGAGACTCCATCTCAAAAAATAAAAATAAAAATAAATAAAAATTTAAAAAAGAAAAAGAAAAGAAAAGACAAGAAAAAGAGACACCAGAAACTAGAAGTGCTCTCACACACAGAAAAAGTAATGTGAGGCTGCAGCTCGCTAAAAATGACTATTTACAAGCCAAGGAGAGAGGCATCAGGAAATACCAACATGCTAGCCCCTTGATCTTGAACTTCCGTCCTCCAGAACTGTGAGAAAATAAATTTCTGTTGCTTATGTCACCCAATATGTAGTATTTTGTTATGGCAGTCCAAGTTGACTACCATGAGCAGTATAAGTCCTTCAACTTTGTTCTATCTTTTCAAAATTGTTTGAGCTATTCTGTTCCGTTGCTTTCCCACTCCTCCCACCCTACCAAATTAGAATTTGAAGGCAAATTTCCACAAAAAAATTTGCTGACATTTTTGTTGTAACTGTATTGACTCTATAGATCTATTAGGGTGGAACTGACATCTTAATATATTGAGTCTTCTGATCCATGAACCTAAAATATATTTTAATTTATTTAGGTCCTCTTTTATTTCCTTTATAAGTGTAGTCTTTAGTATATAAATCTTGAGTTGTACTTTATCATATTTATATCTAAGTAGTTAATGTTTCTGATGTTATAAAAAATACTCTATTTGTTTCAATAGTCTGTTTATTCCAGTTTCCCATTGTTCATTGTTAGCATGTAAAAATACAATGAATATTTGTATATGCAGTTGGTATTCAGTAAAATTGTTAAATTTATTTATTAGTTATACTAGCTTCTTTGTAGATTGTTGAGATTTTGTATATAGATAATCATGTTTTTCTTTCAAAACTGTATGTCTTTAAATTTTTTTGTTTTTATTTATTACACTGAATAAGACCTCCAATAAAATGTTAAATAGAGGTGATAAGAATGGATATTTTGCCTGTTCCTGATCACAGGAGAAAAATACTAAGTCTGTCATTAAGAATGGCATTATTTGAAGGCTTTTAGTGGATAGCTTATGTCAGGTTGAGGAACTTTTCTTCTATTTGTTTGCTTATGTTAACATTAATACATATTGAATTTCATAAAGGCATATATTGAAATCATCATATGATTTCTCTTCTTGTGATAGGGTGAATTATACTGATTAATTTTCACTTATTGAACCAAACCTGCCTTCCAAGTATAAAATCTATTTGGTCATGATGTATTAGCTTTCGCATATGATGCTAAATTTGATTTGCCAGTATTTTCCTCAGGATTGTTCATCGGTGTTTATAAAAAATGTCAGTCTGTAGTTTTCTTGCTGTCTTTTACTAGTTTTGGTATCAGTGTAATCTTGGCCTTGTAAAATGTCTTGGAATGCATTTCTTTCTCCTCTATTCTCTGGAAATGATTTTTAAAAATTGGTATTATATGTTGCTTGAATTGTTGATCACATTTGCTAGTAAGCCCACTAGGACATAGGCCGACATTTTAATTTAACAAAAATTATTCTTGGAAGTTTTCCAATTATGAATTAAAATTCTTTATTATTATAGAATAAATTATCTATTCCTTTTGAACATGCTTAAGTAGTTTGCTTCTTAAAGTTGTTTAATTTTATGTAAACTGTCAAATTCATAAGCATATAACTTTTAGAGTATTCCATTATTATTCTTATAGTGTTTGAAGAATTATCAATGAAATCTTTTCTTTTTAATATTGAGTTTTTAGTCTTCTATTTTTTACCCTGAAGAATCTGATTAAAAGTTCATCATTTTTATTGTTATTTTCAGTCATCTTTAAAAAATTTTTTTGCTCTTTCAGAATTTTCTTATTTCTGCATGCTTTGGATTTAATTTATTCTTACATTCTTTGTTTCCTCAAGAGGATACTTAGATAATTTTTTTGAAATCTTCCTTATTTAATAATTAAAATATTTAATGATATACCTTGCTTTGTAAGCAGTTTTTTATTTGCCTATAACAAATTTTGATACCTTGTGTTTTCATTTTCATTCAATGAAAAATGATTTCTTAATTTTATTTTGACTTTTTTCTAGGGTCATAGGTTATGTGGAAGTATGGTGTATAATTTACAAATATTTAAAGATTTTCCTGGACAACTTTCTCTAATTTATTTCTAGTTTAATTCCATTGTGTTGAGAAATTGTATCATTTCATTTCTTTTAAGTGTGTTGTGTTTTTGCTAAAATTATTCCTAGGTATTTTATTTTAAAATGTTTTTTATAGCTCTTGTACATGAAATTGCCATTTTAAAAATTTGTTTTAGATTGTTTTCTGTTGGCATTTGCAAATGTTACTGATTTTTGTATGTTGATTTTGTATCCTTCAAGTTTACCAAACGTGTGTATCAGTTCTAAGTTTTTGTTGAGTCTTCAGGTTTTCCTAAATATCGTATCATGTTGTCTGTAAACAAGGATAATTTGACTTCTTCCTTTCCAATTTGCATACCTTTAATTTTTTCTCTTGCCTAATTGCTATCTCTAGGACTTCCATTGCTATATGGAATAAAAGTAGTGAAAATAGGCATCCTTGTCTTGATTCAGATTTTAGTGGAAATACTTTAAATTTTTCCCCATTCAGTATGATATTAGCTATGGGTTTGTCATATATGGCCTTTATTGTTTTGGGTTGTGTTACTTCTATCCCCAGTTTGTTGAACATTTGTATCATGAAAGGTTATTGAATTGTATCAGCATCTATTGAAATGATATGGTTTTTGTCCTTGATTCTGTTGATGTGATGTATTATGTTTACTGATTTGCATAGGTTGAACCATTCTTGCATCCCTGAGATGAATCCCACTTGATCATGGATTAATTTTTTAATGTGTTGTTGGATTCATTTTGTTAGATTTTTTTTTTTTCTTTTTTTGAGACAGAGTTTCATTCTTCTCGCTCAGGCTGGAGTGTCATGGCACGATATCGGCTCACTGTACCGTCTGCCTCCTGGGTTCAAGCAATTCTCCTGCCTCAGCCTCCCAAGTAGCTGTGATTAATAGGCACCAGCCACCAAGCCCAACTAATTTTTGTAGTTTTTATTTTAGTACAGACAGGGTTTTACCATGGTGGCCAGGCTGATCTTGAACTCCTGACCTCAGGTGATCCACCCATCTCAGCCTTCCAAAGTGCTGGGGTTATAGGCGTGAGCCACGCACCCGGCCTGTTAGTATTTTTTGAGGATTTTTGTATCTATGATTATCAGGGATATTGGCCTGCAGTTTCTTTTCTGTGTGTGTCCTTATCTGGTTTTGGTATCAGAACAATGCTGGACTCATAGAAAGCATTTGGAAGAACTCCTTCCTCTTCAATTGTCTGAAATAGTTTGAGAAGAATTGATATTAGTTCTTCTTTGAATGTTTGGTAGACTTCAGTAGCAAAGCAATCAGGTCCTGGACTATTATTTGATGAAAAACTTTTAATTACCGATTCAATCTTATTACTTGTAGCTCTTAGGTGGGGGTTTCTTCCCCTCTGAGGCGGGAGGAGATTCCTCATTATATTGATACAGAATCCTTCACCCGGGATTATTTTCTGTTCCCCTTTGGGGATATTTTTAAATTTTTATTCTTCCTTCTACTTTAATGGGTTTTCACTATACCCTGCCGCCCTAAGTGATGTCAGGATTTTTTTTTTTTTTTTTCTATAGGGAAAAACATGTGGGTAGAACTTTGTTCCTTTCCTGCAGCTCTGGCTGCTTCTCTTCAGAATCACAAAATAATGGGACTTTCTCTAGTCTCCTGTTTCATCCCTAATCTTCTCATGAGTACCCATTAGATGTCTGTGGAAAAAAGCTGAAGAATGAGTACAAACTCTTCTTAAATCTACAGTTTCAATGGATTGTAAACTTTTACACTACTTGGCCTTTCTAAATTTGATAAAAAAATTTTTTTTAAATTATACTTTAAGTTCTAGGGTACATGTCCATAATGTGCAGGTTTGTTACATATGTATACCTGTGCCATGTTGGTGTGCTGCACCCATCAACTCGTCAGCACCGATCAACTCGTCATTTAAATAAGGTATAACTCCCAATGCAATCCCTCCCCCCTCCCCCTCCCCATAGTAGGCCCCGGTGTGTGATGTTCCCCTTCCCGAGTCCAAGTGATCTCACTGTTCAGTTCCCACCCATGAGTGAGAACCTGCGGTGTTTGATTTTCTGTTCTTTCGACAGTTTGCTGACAATGATGGTCTCCAGCTGCATCCATGTCCCTACAAAGGACACAAACTCATCCTTTTTTATGGCTGTATAGTATTCCATGGTGTATATGTGCCACATTTTCTTAATCCAGTCTGTCACTGATGGACATTTGGGTTGGTTCCAAGTCTTTGCTATTGTGAATAGTGCTGCAATAAACATATGTGTGCATGTATCTTTATAGCAGCATGATTTATAATCCTTTGGGTATATACCCAGTAATGGGATGGCTGGGTCATATGGTATTTCTAGTTCTAGATCCTTGAGGAATTGCCACACTGTTTTCCACAATGGTTGAACTACTTTACAATCCCACCAACAGTGTAAAAGTGTTCCTATTTCTCCACATCCTCTCCAGCACCTGTTGTTTCCTGACTTTTTAATGATTGCCATTCTAACTGGTGTGAGATGGTATCTCATTGTGGTTTTGATTTGCATTTCTCTGATGGCCAGTGATGATGAGCATTTTTTCATGTGTCTGTTGGCTGTATGAATGTCCTCTTTTGAGAACTATCTGTTCATATCCTTTGCCCACTTTTTGATGGGGTGGTTTGATTTTTTCTTGTAAATTTGTTGGAGTTCTTTGTAGGTTCTGGATATTAGCCCTTTGTCTGATGAGCAGATTGCAAAAATTTTCTCCCATTCTGTAGGTTGCCTGTTCACTCTGATGGTAGTTTCTTTTGCTGTGCAGAAGCTCTTTAGTTTAATTAGATCCCATTTGTCAATTTTGGCTTTTGTTGCCATTGCTTTTGGTGTTTTAGACATGAAGTCCTTGCCCATGCCTATGTCCTGAATGGTATTACCTAGGTTTTCTTCTAGAGTTTTTATGATATTAGGTCTAACATTTAAGTCTCTAATCCATCTTGAATTAATTTTCGTATAAGGAGTAAGGAAAGGATCCAGTTTCAGCTTTCTACCTATGGCTAGCCAATTATCCCAGCACCATTTATTAAATAGGGAATCCTTTCCCCATTTCTTGTTTTTTTCAGGTTTCTCAAAGATCAGATGGCTGTAGATGTGTGGTATTATTTCTGAGGACTCTGTTCTGTTCCATTGGTCTATATCTCTGTTTTGGTACCAGTACCATGCTGTTTTGGTGACTGTAGCCTTGTAGTATAGTTTGAAGTCAGGTAGCGTGATGCCTCTAGCTTTGTTCTTTTGACTTAAGATTATCTTGGAGATGCGGGCTCTTTTTTGGTTCCATATGAACTTTAAAGCAGTTTTTTCCAATTCTGTGAAGAAACTCATTGGTAGCTTGATGGGGATGGCATTGAATCTATAAATTACCTTGGGCAGTATGACCATTTTCACGATATTGATTCTTCCTATCCATGAGTATGGTATGTTCTTCCATTTGTTTGTGTCCTCTTTGATTTCACTGAGCAGTGGTTTGTAGTTTTCCTTGAAGAGGTCCTTTACATGCCTTGTAAGTTGGATTCCTAGGTATTTGATTCTCTTTGAAGCAATTGTGAATGGAAGTTCATTCATGATTTGGCTCTCTGTTTGTCTGGTATTGGTGTATAAGAATGCTTGTGATTTTTGCAATTAATTTTGTATCCTGAGACTTTGCTGAAGTTGCTTATCAGCTTAAGGAGATTTTGGGCTGAGACAATGGGGTTTTCTAAATATACAATCATGTCGTCTGCAAACAGGGACAATTTGACTTCTTCTTTTCCTAACTGAATACCCTTGATTTCTTTCTCTTGCCTGATTGCCCTAGCCAGAACTTCCAACACTATGTTGAATAGGAGTGGTGAGAGAGGGCATCCCTGTCTTGTGTCAGTTTTCAAAGGGAATTTTTCCAGTTTTTGCCCATTCAGTATGATATTGGCTGTAGGTTTGTCATAAATAGCTCTTATGATTTTGAGATGCGTTCCATCAATACCGAATTTATTGAGAGTTTTTAGTATGAAGGGCTGTTGAATTTTGTCAAAGGCCTTTTCCGTCTCTATTGAGATAATCATGTGGTTTTTGTCTTTGGTTCTGTTTATATGCTGGGTTACATTTATTGATTTGTGTATGTTGAACCAGCCTTGCATCCCAGGGATGAAGCCCACTTGATCATGGTGGATAAGCTTTTTGATGTGCTGCTGGATCCGGTTTGCCAGTATTTTACTGAGGATTTTTGCATCAATGTTGATCATGGATATTGGTCTATAATTCTCTTTTTTTGTTGTGTCTCTGCCAGGCTTTGGTATCAGGATGATGTTGGCCTCATAAAATGAGTTAGAGAGGATTCCCTCTTTTTCTATTGATTGGAATAGTTTCAGAAGGAATGGTACCAGCTCCTCCTTGTACCTCTGGTGGAATTCAGCTGTGAATCCATCTGGTCCTGGACTTTTTTTGGTTGGTAGGCTATTAATTATTGCCTCAATTTCAGAGCCTGCTATTGGTCTATTCAGGGATTCAGCTTCTTCCTGGTTTAGTCTTGGGAGAGTGTAAGTGTCCAGGAAATTATCCATTTCTTCTAGATTTTCTAGTTTATTAGCGTAGAGGTGTTTATAGTATTCTCTGATGGTAGTTTGTATTTCTGTGGGGTTGGTGGTGATATCCCCTTTATCATTTTTTATTGTGTCTATTTGATTCTTCTCTCTTCTCTTCTTTATTAGTCTTGCTAGCAGTCTATCAATTTTGTTGGTCTTTTCAAAAAACCAACTCCTGGATTCACGGATTTTTGGATGGTTTTTTATGTCTCTATCTCTTTCAGTTCTGCTCTGATCTTAGTTATTTCTTGCCTTCTGCTAGCTTTTGAATGTGTTTGCTCTTGCTTCTCTAGTTCTTTTAATTGTGATGTTAGAGTGTCAATTTTAGATCTTTCCTGCTTTCTCTTGTGGGCATTTAGTGCTATAAATTTCCCTCTACACACTGCTTTAAATGTGTCCCAGAGATTCTGGTATGTTTTATCTTTGTTCTCATTGGTTTCAAAGAACATCTTTATTTCTGCCTTCATTTCGTTATGTACCCAGTAGTCATTCAGGAGCAGGTTATTCAGTTTCCATGTAGTTGAGCGGTTTTGATTGAGTTTCTTAGTCCTGAGTTCTAGTTTGATTGTACTGTGGTCTGAGAGACAGTTTGTTATAATTTCTGTTCTTTTCCATTTGCTGAGGAGTGCTTTACTTCCAACTATGTGGTCAATTTTGGAATAAATGTGATGTGGTGCTGAGAAGAATGTATATTCTGTTGATTTGGAGTGGAGAGTTCTGTAGATGTCTATTAGGTCTACTTGCTGCAGAGCTGAGTTCAATTCCTGGATATCCTTGTTAACTTTCTGTCTCGTTGATCTGTCTAATGTTGACAGTGGGGTGTTGAAGTCTCCCATTATTATTGTATGGGAGTCTAAGTCTCTTTGTAAGTATCTAAGGACTTGCTTTATGAATCTGGGTGCTCCTGTATTGGGTGCATATATATTTAGGATAGTTAGCTCTTCTTGTTGAATTGATCCCTTTATCATTATGTAATGGCCTTCTTTGTGTCTTTTGATCTTTGATGGTTTAAAGTCTGTTTTATCAGAGACTAGGATTGCAACCCCTGCTTCTTTTTGTTCTACATTTGCTTGGTAGATCTTCCTCCATCCCTTTATTTTGAGCCTATGTATGTCTCTGCATGTGAGATGGGTCTCCTGAATACAGCAGACTGATGGGTTTTGACTCTTTATCCAGTTTGCCAGTCTGTGTCTTTTAATTGGAGCATTTAGTCCATTTACATTTAAGGTTAATATTGTTGTGTGTGAACTTGATCTTGCCATTATGATATTAACTGGTTATTTTGCTCGTTAGTTGATGCAGTTTCTTCCTAGCCTCGATGGTCTTTACATTTTGGCATGTTTTTGCAATGGCTGGTACCCGTTGTTCCTTTCCATGTTTAGTGCTTCCTTCAGGGTCTCTTGTAAGGCAGGCCTGGTGGTGACAAAATCTCTAAGCATTTGCTTATCTGTAAAGGATTTTATTTCTCCTTCACTTATGGAACTTAGTTTGGCTGGATATGAAATCCTAGGTTGAAAATTCTTTTCTTTATGAATGTTGAATATTGGCCCCCACTCTCTTCTGGCTTGTAGAGTTTCTGCCAAGAGATCTGCTGTTGGTCTGATGGGCTTCCCTTTGTGGGTAACCCGACCTTTCTCTCTGGCTGCCCTTAAGATTTTTTCCTTCATTTCAACTTTGGTGAATCTGGCAATTGTATGTCTTGGAGTTGCTCTTCTCGAGGAGTATCTTTGTGACATTCTCTGTATTTCCTGAATTTGAATGTTGGCCTGCGCTACTAGGTTGGGGCAGTTCTCCTGGATGATATCCTGAAGAGTGTTTTCCAACTTGGTTCCATTTTCCGCCTCACTTTCAGGCACCCCAATCAGACGTAGATTTGGTCTTTTTACATAATCCCATACTTCTTGCAGGCTTTGTTCATTTCTTTTTCTTCTTTTTTCTTTAGATTTCTCTTCTCGCTTCATTTCATTCATTTGATCCTCAATCGCTGATACTCTTTCTTCCAGTTGATCGAGTCGGTTACTGAAGCTTGTGCATTTGTCACGTATTTCTCGTGTCATGGTTTTCATCTCTGTCCATTTGTTTATGGCCTTCTCTGCATTAATTATTCTGGTTATCAATTCTTCCACTCTTTTTTCAAAATTTTTAGTTTCTTTGCACTGGGTATGTAATTCCTCCTTTATCTCTGAGAAGTTTGATGGACTGAAGCCTTCTTCTCTCATCTCATCAAAGTCATCCTCCATCCAGCTTTATTCGTTGCTGGCGATGAGCTGCGTTCCTTTGCAGGGCGCGATGCGCTCTTATTTTTTGAATTTCCAGCTTTTCTGCCCTGCTTTTTCCCCATCTTTGTGGTTTTATCTGCCTCTGGTCTTTGATGATGGTGACATACTGATGGGGTTTTGGTGTGAGTGTCCTTCCTGTTTGTTAGTTTTCCTTCTAACAGTCAGGACCCTCAGCTGTAGGTCTGTTGGAGATTGCTTGAGGTCCACTCCAGACCCTGTTTGCCTGGGTGTCAGCAGCAGAGGCTGCAGAAGATAGAATACTGCTGAGCAGTGAGTGTACCTGTCTGATTCTTGCTTTGGAAGTTTCCTCTCAGGGGTGTACTCCACCGTGTGAGGTGTAGGGTGTCGGTCTGTCCCTAGTGAAGGATGTCTCCCAGTTAGGCTACTCAGGGATCAGGGACCCACTTGAGCAGGCAGTCTGTCCTTTATCAGATCTCAACCTCCATGTTGGGAGATCCACCGCTCTCTTCAAAGCTGTCAGACAGAGTTGCTTGCATCTGCAGATATTTCTGCTGCTTTTTTTGTTGTTGTTGTTGTTGTTGTTTAGCTGTGCCCTGTCCCCAGAGGTGGAGTCTACAGAGACTGGCAGGCCTCCTTGAGCTGCTGTGAGGTCCACCCAGTTCCATCTTCCCAGGGCTTTGTTTACCTACTTAAGCCTCACCAATGGCGGGCGCCCCTCCCCCAGCCTCGCTGCTGCCTTGCAGTTAGATCGCAGACTGCTGTGCTAGCAATGAGGAAGGCTCTGTGGGCGTGGGACCCTCCCGGCCAGGTGTGGGATATAATCTCCTGGTGTACCCATTTGCTTAAAGCGCAGTATTGGGGTGGGAGTTACCTGATTTTCCAGGTGTTGTGTGTATCTGTTTCCCTGGCTAGGAAAAGGGATTCCCTTCCCCCTTGCGCTTCCCAGGTGAGGCGATGCCTCGCCCTGCTTCAGCTCTCCCTGGTCGGGGTGCAACAGCTGACCAGCACCTATTGTCCGGCACTCCCCAGTGAGATGCACCCAGTACCTCAGTTGATAATGCAGAAATCACCTGTCTTCTGTGTCGTTTGCGCTGGGAGCTGGAGACTGGAGCTGTTCCTATTCGGCCGTCTTGCTCCGCCCCCTCATAAAATTTTTAAATGCATTGTTTTTATTTACATCTATGATGACTTGTGTCTTTTACTCCTGGGCACTGCTTTACGTGAACCAGTGCTTTTGTCCTATCTGTTCTTGCAGACATCTGTTTTCCTTCGATTTTGAGCTATGTAGTTGCTCTGGGTCCTCAGCTCTTTGATAGGGTCAAGAAAAGGTTTGTATGGGTTGTGTCTATACAAAAATAAATTAGAAAATAATTTGCTTGTCTTATGTTAGGCAAAACCCAACTGTTTAGTGATTGACTGGTGTCTAGAAATTTATAAATCAAGAGTCATCTTGTGTCAAATAAAATAGAAAGTTTTTTTTCACTTTTGGTATTTTTTAATATATAATCTGTTTCATCTTGCTCTTTAGTCACACAGTAAATATGTTCTTGTTACTGATTTAAATTTTGAGCAACACAGAAAACATTCTTTGATGCTACTCTTTCCATGTTTGGAAAGGAAAGAAATCAAATATTCATTAAACAAAAATTTTAAATTCATAATATTAGTTCAAGAAATACTATGTACTCTTAGCTAATTAGCAGAAAAGTACACATAGCTCTTTTTTTCCCACCAGAGGCATTAAGATCTGTAGGTTTATTAATGGAAATATTTATTTGGAAAATAGAACTCAGATTTTTTTTCAAATGCTAAGACAGAAAAGTTACGCTGACCATGGGTGATTTTGTTTCTTGCCTAAGTGCCATCATTCATTATATAATGTTCTTCAGGTTTATTGCCATCTACCTTAAATACCATTATTTTATTTCTTAAATATTTCATTTGAAATATAATATTCAAGTATTTGGATAAAAATTATATTTTTACTTGATATTTCTGGCAACTTCATAGTTTCTTGCAGTTTTGGTGGGATTAATCTGTCATTGTTTCATGATACTTCAAGTTACAGTCAGTCATACAGTAATTTCTTAATGATGAGAAATATGCGTCTTCAGTTTATCTTTATGTTATATCTTTTCTGGGGGGATTTTGGAAATGTCTTTCTGTTGGACAGTGTAATTAAGCAATATCTTTTTAAAAATCTTTTGCGATGACTTAGACTTTCTTATTAATCAGATAAATCAGCAAATCTTCAGTTGAATAGTGAAAATAAAGATGAGAGTAATATAAAATACTGATTTAAGTTATTTTGTTAATGCAGAGGATTTCTTCAGATGCAAATACTATAATTCTGAACCTTTACGTATTTTAGGAATTTTTCAGTTTAGACCATCACTTGGGAGGCGGGAATTTGATATTTAAGAAAATTATTATCAGTTCACTACATTTGGCATTGTAGCACTGTTCCCTTTTACATAAATGTGGTTCATGGTCCCCTATGTGGTTAATGACCAGTCAACAACCAATGGACTCCTGCACATTGGGCTTGGCTATCTCTCAACTATGCCACAGGTGATATAAAAACACAAATGTGTGCCAGAAAATTTAAAAAGACTCCATTCCAGCAGGAAAGAATATTGAGTCACCTATGGAAATGAGAAATGTGGGTTAGATACAATATCTAATTAAGAAAAATGTTGGTTAAATGGATGTTCACATTCAGTAATTAATTCAAGTATAATAGACAAACCATGTTCTTTTTGAGTTGATATTATATCTGAAATATATATATAAAGCATACATATATATTATGCTTCATATATATATATAAATTAAAGAAATACTGTGTACTCTTAGCTAATTAGCAGAAAAGTACACATAGCTCTTTTTTTCTTAGGTGTTTCAGATATATATATCTGAAGCATATATATATCAGAAGCAAATATATATATGCTTCATATATATGGTTCATTTATGTGTATATATAAATATGCTAGTTCTCTACTCTGGCTTGTCTCTTGAGAAGCAGGCCTTGGGCAGCAGAAGACTTTAGGCAGAGGGAGAAAAGAGAGGTTTCTTTGGGTAACTGGCATGGTGTGGGAAGAATAAAAAAGAGAATGTGGAAGACAGCACATGTGACCTCAGATAATTGTCACTTGTCCCTGGTCCAACACACTAGATCTGTGTCTGAGATCAGAGAGACACAGGCCATATTAGAGGATCCATAGGTCATCAGGTACATGGAAAGGTGCTGGTAGGGCTGACACTGCATTTCTAATCAATTGGTATATAACATTTATAGAATCAAATGTTCTCTCAGAAAGATCTGCTTGAGGAGTTGCCTCTCTCAAGGTTTTATTCTCTGGCAAGGATGTCAGTGCAGCTTGTCAGAGCAGAAAACAGGAATTCATAAATAACTCAGTTAAGACACTACTGGGAGTTCTAGAAATGACTCAGTGAAACTTTAGGGTAGTACAGACTAGAGGATCTCCATTATTCCACTGAGGGTTATAGCAAGTGAAATTGGAGTTATTAGTGTGAATGAACCTCGGTGGGACAAGAAAGCCTACTTATCCATCAGATTTGATCTCAAATGTAATTTCCTCGTAGGAGACTTCTCAGAATTCCCAGTACAGATAGGATATCCTATGTACATTTTCAATGTCATTTTGTTTCTTGGTGCTTGTAAGAATTTCATTTATGCTTTATTTCTTTGGTTAATATTATTCTCTCCATCAGGCTATAAGCTCCAAGAGGGAGAGGACCACAGAAATGGAGCATAATAAGTGCTCAATAATTTTTATATAAATACATAAGCAAATGGATGAATGAATGATATGTGTGATAGAGCAGTCTCAAGTAAAATTCATTACTTCTTTTACTAAATATTAATTGGTCTTTGAGGAACCTGCCAGAAACTTCTTTGGTCATTTCTTCTCTGATAAATTTTGTGTTGGTTTTTGGGCTCATACTTATGATGGGGAGAAGCTTCAGCCAGATGCCACTGAAGAAACTATAGTTTGACTACAATATATCAAAGCAACTGTTGGAAACAGTGAAAAATTTAATCAATAGATTAATTTGAATAACTGATGGCAGATAGCTAGTTGGTTTGGTTTTTATCCCTTATTGAAGTGACTTAACAGCTTGTTTTCATGCTGTGAAACCATCCCGATGCCTATTGACACACAATACTATCATTTATTGTTAGCAAATAATCTCCCTTAAGAACTGGAATTTGACTGCTGTATTACTCTGTGTACTTCTGATTAGAATTTCTTTTTTTCTAATAGTATGACTTAATGATTTTGCTCTTGTTGTATACCAAAAGTTTATCAGTTTAAACATATATTGGACATAGAATATTTTGTTTTAAAATTTTAACATATATGCAATTTTAAAACATGCATATTTTAAAACGAACTTTAGTAATTCTGGATATCGCAAAAATTTATAAGTGGGCAGCAATATGTTGTGAAGAATTCTTAGTTCTGATATCTTTATAAAACTTGATGCAATTTTATAGACTACTAATGTCTATGAAATGATACTGGGTGATAAAATTACTTATCTTGATATAACTTTGCTGTTTTTTATGCTTCTTTAAAAAAAATTTTTTAGTACTAATACTTGAGAATAACTTCACTACCCTTATATAGGTTTTACTTCCCAAGAAATTATAATAATAGACTAGAGTCATGTTGTTTATCTTCTGATAATGCTTTTGAATTTTTTTTAATGTTATTCATTTGTAAGCTTATGGTGTTTTAAATTAACATAGACCATGAGTTTTGTATCATAAGTTAGTATGAGGCAGTATAGCAGGACTGCATATTATGCAAATTGACATGTTTCTGCCTCTAGTGGAAGCAAGTGACCTAAATGAAGGCAGCCAGCTAAGTGTGGCAAACAGGAGAATCTTTGCCTTTCTAAGTAAAGTGCTATTACTCAATTCCAGCAGGAATGCAAGATGCAAAGGCTTTCAGATTTTCTGATTCTTGTTTCTCTTCCCAACTATAAAAATTGGGTAAGTTTAAAAAAATCCTCCTCCTTAAAATTAGACAGACAAATGTAAAAATTCTGGCTCTTTCACTTAAACCATTTATTGCAAAGTCCATTACTTTCTAAGCATTCAGTAAATAACAGCTATTATATTACAACTAGAAAAACTCTAAGTTGAATTGCCCTCCAGTTTCCTCATTTCTTAAAACGAAATGTTTCAATAGCATACTCTGGCCTAACCGTGGGCATACATGTGTGCACATGTATGTTAGAAAATAAGAAAGAAGTTACTGTAATTTCTGCGCAAATATAGGTAGAAATACACATGTTAGAAAATAAGAAAGACATTACTAGAATTTCTGGTTAAATATAGGTAGAAATAGTCAAAACCAGAAAGATCAATGACACAGAAGTATATTTTCTGCCAATTCTATAAACTTCATTTCTCAGAGATGAAATGCTTCATTCCTATTTGTTTTCTTAGATATAGATTATCTATTTACTACCCCATCAAAATTCATTTGTTATTTACCCATGCTTGGTTCTCTCAAGGGTCTTTCTAAGTGATTGAGACTAATCTGATGAATTAAGGTTCCAATCGCATGTAATTGCTTAATGTCTTATCTTTTCCTGATAGCTTTTGCATTTTAACACAGGTCTTCAGTGCCTCAGCCCAGTGGGGTTTGTAATAAGATAAGAATGACCAGACCATGCAGGCCTTTGCAACTAAAGGATGCAGAAGTTAGTATTTGTGGATAGGCTTGATAATTCCAGCTACTGACAAGATCAGGTCAAAATATTTTTGGGAAGAAAGATGTTTCAGTCTCCCTCAAGACTATGTTGGGATAAGATTTAATAGTTGGAAAACTCTCTATTCTGGGTTGCATATATCAAAAGTAATTAATAATTTGACTTATTTGAAAATGGTTTTAACCAGTCATGTTGGAATTATATAAGCAGATCATTAGAAGGCAAAAAGGGGATGAACGGGAAAATCTCTCTTTTTTAAGCTCCATTTGTGCTGACAAATTGTGCTTGTTCTAAACACATTATCCTATTTAATTAACTTTGAAAAGCAGCATTTTGGTATCAATGTCAATTCCTATAGAGCCTCCCACCTTTTTTCAGAGTTCTTAGGAAATGCCACATATGTACTCACAAATTAGTTTTATGAGACTTACACATTTCTGTTCTCTTCTGCTCCAGGTTTATTTCTGCTGTCAAGGTCTAAAACAGCCATGAAGTTGTGTCTTGCTATTTCTTCCAGTGGCCTGCAATCCACTGGGAACTATTTCCTCTATTGTCCAGCAAGCAGTTTAATTGAGTACTGCAGTCACCTCATGCCCCAACCTTGCCTCTCCTGTGCATCACTATCTTTGACAGGCACAGCTAGCATTTTTGCCCATGAATTGAAGTTTCTGAGATTCTAGTGTTTCCATGCACTTTAGAGTCTTTGGACTTCCAATGCCAGGTCACATTCTCAGCAAAACATGTAGACCACTTCTCCTCTCTTGTCTGGTTTACTTTGTGGTCCAACTTTTTGTAGGGTTTTAGATGAAATAATTCCTTCAATATTAATTATAGACTCTTCTTGTGGCAATACAAGCATAAGTTGAGGAATAAACTCAACTAAGGTGTCATGTCCTGTTTAGAAGAAACAATCATTTTAACAGTAAAGAGTTTGTTTTGACTACTCCTGGGTACATGACTTCACTTCTTTTAGATAAGCTTCCCTTACTGGAGACTATATGTCATAATTGGTCCCCTGGATTCCACTCTGCTGACTGTCATATACAACCACACTCCTGTAGGGACACAACTTATAGTGCCATAGGGCTGATAAACATCTTCAACTGTGACTTTTCTTGGGACCAGAATTCAGTCTCTGTACTTAGATTTTCCAATTTATATTTGTTTAAGCTTAGAGAATTTGTTTTGAGAATATAGCTCTAAAAAGTGTAGGCTTTTTTTAAAATTCCATTTATCAGATCTATAGTAATACATTTCCCTGCAGATTTTCAGATGGATAAATTACCAGCAAAATAAAATTATCTGCTTAAAGTCTGTGCAGCCTAAGACCAGGCATAGAACTTTAATGGAGAGGTCAAAAGACCCAAAGGGTAGCTATGGGGTCATTTTTAATGATTCTACACATGAACCAAAATAAAATCTGAAACATTTTAAATATATCATACTTTAACCAATTAAACCAAAACAAGGAAAATATCGGTATTGTTTGTGTGGCATAGTATTGATTGATTACACAACAGGCCATTCTGTCTTCATCTATGTATCATAACTGCCATCTTTTTCAATGGCAATGAGATCAGCCCCAAAGAATAAACTGCTTTCATTTAATTATGCAAACTCCATTCACTTTTGGCAATGATTGGCCTAGGAGTAGGCATATGACCAGAACTGACTGAGATAAAAGGAGAAGTACAAGAATCTTCTGTGAAGTTTTTTGGTTTTTTTCTCCTTATCAAAGAAGGGAAGCATGTGAGGAAGCTCATTCTCATTGCCCTGAAAACACTCACGCTTCTTGTTTAGAAGTAGACCAAGTATTTGGAGCTATAGCTGCCATCTTGGAATTATGTGAAGTAGGCCTAGAGTAGCAGAAGGAATAAGACCCACTCCTTAAACTCTTAAAGTTGTTGAATCAACCCTGACTGCCAGCCTCTAAATTTCGCTTTGAATAAACAGTATATGTCCTTGTGGATTAAATCATGGGGTGACAAACAACAATCTGCAGGCCAAATCCAACCTACCACCCATTTTTGTTAATAAAGTTTTATTGGAGCACAGTCACCACATTTATTTATGTATTGCATGATAGCTCCTTGCACTACAATAACAGAGTTGATAGTTATGAATGGCATAATTGAGTAGTTGTGACAGATACGGTAGTTATGGATTGCAAAGCTTATATTTACTCTCTGGCTCTTTGCAGGAGAAGTATGCCAACTTCTACATTAAGCCAGCATAGTAGTCCCCCCTTATCCACAGTTTCACTTTCCACTTCTCTGTGGTCAACCATAGTCCAAAAATATTAAATAAAAAATTTCAAAAATAAATAATTTATGTTTTACATTGCATGCCATTCTGAGACAACCCTCTCTTTGTCTAGCATATCCATGTTGTATATGCGAACCCTGCCCATGAGTGCTTAGTAGCCATCTTAGTTATCAGATTGATTGCTATAGTACAGCAGTACTTATGTTCAAGGTCAATAGTAACCTAACACTACGTTATAATGCTTACATCATTCACCTCACTTCATCTCATAGAAATTTTATCATTTCACATTATCACAAGAAACAGGGTGAGTACAGTACAATAATATATTTTGAGAGAGAGTACATTCACAAAACTCATTACAATATATTGCTGTAATTGCTCTATTTTATATGTTATTTTTGTTAATCTCTTACTGTGCCTAATTCATAAATTATACTTTATTATACGTATGGATGTACAAGAAAAAAATAACGCATATAGGGTTTGGTAATATTCTCAGTTTCAGGCATTCCCCAGGAGTCTTGAGACATATTCCCTTGCAAATGAAGGGTGATTACTGTTAGAATTTTCTATTATTGCCATATTAGTGCATCTGAAGTGATAAAATTCTAACTCTAAACATCAACATTTGTTGGCATAACAACCACATTTTACACACGATATGCCTGTTAAACCTTGATAAATTCTTTTCCAAACAAAAAACAGATTTTAAAAAGAGATGGAAGTATTGAGAAACTCATGTCTATGTTTTAATTTACCCCTAAACTCCAGCCAATATTTTGCACTGAGAAGAAATCATCATCTTAATTGTAGCCTAGTAAGATTTAAAATAACTTGACTTTTTTTCTTTTAGAATGAGATGTTTAATGGAAATGCTTTAAAGGCCTAAGCTAGTGAGTGAAGCACTATTGTTACAGCTATTTCAAAATGACATTTATGCAGACTGTGTAAAATGTTCAGAGTCATTAAGTAGCATTCTGTGGCCAGCCATTTATCCTTCCTCAATCATGTAATAAAAGAACTAATCATGATCAAGTCCCAGCTTTTAAAAAAAATGCATTTTTTTGCATACTGCCCTGAAGCTTAAATAAGTCAAAAAGGATTTAACAGCAATTGCAGTACCTGTGAGCTAAATAGTTGTAAAGTGGAATGAGCGTGTGATGTTTCCTGGGAGTATTCTTTCATATGAAGATTATTAACTGGGGCTTAATGTCTCCGTCTTGTTTCCTAATATATATGACACAGAGATATACATTTAAGATTAGCATTATTAACGTGTTCGTCTACTACAGAGCTGGGATTTAGCCTTTCCTCTGCTAATCATAGAATGGTGAAATTGAGACAGCAGAGAGGGCCACCTCCTTCCATACACAGGCTTCCTCTGCTGATCTCACTTCCATCCTACATGATTAAACTGCATTGAAAAATTTCTTTCATGATTCAAGAAGGTGGTTTTTTAAAGATTTGTTTTAATATGAAAGAAGGATATACTCATTCATCATCGGAAATGTTGTTAAAACAGCACTTCTGATCAACCGCTAATGATGAATGGGAGGATCTTTTCTTCATACAGGGGAGAAAGTTACACAAATCTTCTTGAGACTTGCCACAAATCTCTCTTAATAAAATTCAGCTCATCAGTTTTAGAAGATGAAGAGGTTTCCAGTCATAAAAGGGAGAGTGACAATGGAAGATTGTTCAAAGGCCTTTTTATACTATGTTTATGCTTATGAGTAGATACAGGCATAGCTGATATTATACTTGTTTTCAAAAGAAAAATCTAGGCTAATAACATTTATTACGAGAGGAAAATCTGTCATATTGTCATATAGTCTTTGATATTTAATTACTATCAATTGAATGTGGGAATAGTACTAGACATTGTGAGACATTACAATGAAAAGGAAACCAATAAACAACATTCGTTTAGGAACTAGAATAAACATGTATTAAATGAAAGATAGGGCTATGCCCATTAAAATGACTATATTCATGCAGTCCTTCAGTAGTTACTGAGAACTTGCTATCTGTCAGGCTTGAGAGGCCCAGTAGTACATCTGTGCACAGAGTAATGCTCCTGTTGTCATGGAGCTAACGTTTAACTTGTCCCAGGGGTCTTCCATTTGCCACCTGAATTCTAGTCAGTAAACTGGATCATATTTTCAAGCATTCAACAATTCTTTATAGCTTGGCAGAAAGTATGCCTTATCATTTCTATTAAATGTGTCATTATTTTATCTTCAGGATAAAGTGATGAGCAAATTTGAATCAGATACTACAGTTTAAGCAGTTTCATTGGCTGCTAGGTCATCATAAAAGAAAGATCTAGAAAATGTGTCTTGGGCCTTAGAAGCATTACTGTCTCATGAATCAATTCGGTGTCAGAATTTTTGAATGTATCAGTAGATCAATTTTGCATCATTCATTCCATTGATCTCCCATTGCCATTATTATGCAGGTCAGCCATGCAGCTGGCAGACATGCATTGCAAAGTGAAGTTTATCCACGGTGCAGATAGAGAATAAGTAAGCGCAGTCATCACAGAACTGAGCTACACATGATCTTTGGTCACCAACACTGGCCTCCAAAAGACTGCATATCAGTTCATTTATCAGAGTTCAGGGTTACAGACTGAAAACTCAGAAACTTTTTTCCTGCCAGCTAAGCATATGTGCTTGAAAGCATAAAAGATGGAATATTTGAATGTTGTTGCACTTACTGAGGAAATTTAGGTAGATATAATTGCCTTTAAATTCAAAGTACAAAATGTCTCTGATGCCTTGGATCATCATGAATTCTCCATCGTAAGAATTCATTGTGTTCTACCTGTGTCTCTAATACCTCCAGTGCCATTTAATTGAATCTGGATGTTACCTAAATCTCCAGGTCTCCATGGATATAGCATTTTGTCTTAAAATCTACCTTTATAACAAGGAAATAATAAAGGCTTAAACCAAAGATTGCAATGAAACATTTAGTGTGGCAGGAGTCTAACTGGATACACTATCAAATTCTTTCCCTTGAGCTAAACAATTTGCAATGGAAAGGGGCACCTTGGCCAGAAAATAGCACAAAATCTACTGAATATAAATGATGAAATGAACATGATTTTAAAAAGTGTATAATTAACTTTGAATTGTGATTGACATTCATGTTTAAAACTCACAGAGCATTTGTGAGGGATCTCTATTTACAGAAATGGGATCTATTTACCTTGCATTGTCAATGATAAATGGAAGTTCTTTTGGACCAAAAAACATACAAAAAAAGCATACAAAAACGTGTGAAGTAATATGAATCAGAATATGTAATGTGTAACCATAGCTTACTACTTAATAATATGTAACCATAGCTTACTACTTAAAATTTAAATACATATCATAGTTAAATCATCCAGATATAAATATTGGTAAATATCCATAAATCATTCTAGTTAATTCTGGCTTTCTTAAACCTAGCACTTTTGTTCTGGGCAACATAATCCTTTGTGGTAAGGGGCTATCCTGCATATTATAGGCTGCTTAGCAGCATCTCTGGCTTCTACCCACCAGACATCAGTTGTACAGTCTCTGGGATGACAATTGAAAATGTCCCTGGATATTGCCAAATTGGGGGAACTACTTGTGGTTGAAAACTACTAAGTTAACTACACCTTTTTTATCCTACATTATTAATCAACATAGCAAGTTGCTATGCATTAGTATGTTAACATCTTAAACATAAAAGACAAGAGGCGTTGTGAATGGACGAAATGATCAACCATTTGCATTTATAAAAAATAACTACTATCTGAAGTATGTTAGCGATTTTAAGAATAACAGTACAACAAACTGTAGTCTAACATTAAAACTAACAAGAGCATAATTAAGTCTTATTTCTATCCTTGGGAAGGCATTTTAGGTTCTTGCAGACTTTGGAGACATTATTAGTGATATTATCATCATACTGTAGATATTCAGGAATAAAGTAAATACAATTATAGAATTTTGTCCCAAAATAATAAAGATAAAGGTTTCACTGTCTTCAGCACTGATCAGAAGATATATAGTCTGTTGTGTAAGATTCTAGAAATTCAATTTATAGGAAACATTGGCAAGTATACAGAGATTTCAGGGGAGAGCACCAAGTTAAAAAAATTAATAAAAAAACATTTTGGAGACATCAGATTGAAGAAGGAGTAGGCCATGGCACAACTATTTACATTAAAAAATTAAAAGTTGGAATATAATAATTTCTGTCAATAATTTGAAAGTTGTCATGTAAAAGTGAAAGTTTACCTATGCTCTTTTTCTCCAGAAGGTAAACAGTTTGACAGATGGCATTTTAATGATGGTGCATAAATTCGTTCCACTCAAGCTGACTGGTTCCTCACCCTTCAGGTCTCGGTTGCAGTGTCATTTTAAAATCAAGTCCTTCCTTAACCCCTTTATTTAAATTAAATCTCCATTATTGCACCCTTTTACTTCATAGTGCTTATCACAAAGTACAATTAATAATTTATTTGTATGTTTAACCTTGGTTGAGCCACTTGAGTAAGTTCTAAGAAGAGGTGTGCTGTCTCATTTGCTCACTATTACATCATTGGCACTTAGGTTGGGGTCTGGAACTCAGCATTCACTGGTTTATGAGATACATGTTCAGTTAGTAACTGAGGAACATGAGTAATATATTTAAAACAAGGTTTTCAAAAATAAAATAGTAACGCTAGCACAAGGGTGATTTCATACTCATTGTAACAATTTTGTTTTGTCCTCCAGACCTGAGATGTGTTTGATCTGGCTTACATTGGCTCATGAGAGCAAACTGTGCAAATTTCTTCCAAACTACAAATTCAGTAAAACCATGAAAGTGGCTTCAAGTTAATTATGATGGGAGATTTATGCCACGAAAAAAGGAAATACAGATGTTTAGCTGGTTGTTGACCATTAACCAACACATCTCTAATGTTCAATATATTTCTATACTGGTAAGAAAGTTGAAAATGAGGCCTCTAATTACACTTTCTACTCTGAGTCTTCACCTCCATGTAAGAGGCAGTGCGAGAATAAAACTACAGAAAGTGGAGGACTGGGTTGTTTGAAACAACTTTTCTGCTGAGAACAATCCTAAAAGCTGGACATGACATTTAAAGAAATAGTTTTTAATAGTAACAGAATGCTACCAAGGCGGTGAGAATTTGTGAAAACAAGACCTGAAAGAGCAAGGAAGCCATGAATAGTGAGTTGACATTTGGTGCTGATTTTCTTCTTGAGGTTGTTACCAATTCCAAACTTTTAGCTGAGGAGTTGCAAAGCTGAGCAGAGCACTGGAGGTATGGAAATTAAAGTCAAAACCTACCAAACAGAAGGATCTCTTGTTCTTGTTAAATGCAAGATTTATAGTTGACAAATAGGAAAAGATGAACCTGAAATAAAGCAACCTTAACAAAAATTGAAACTCACTTTTGAATCAGCTTAATCATTGATTCAACTAAGGTGATCTGCCCTTAACTTATCTGCCTGCTAAAAGCAAAAGTTAATCCCTGTGGGAGCTTCAAATTATTTGTACACTTTTTATACACAGTGCCAAGTACTTAAACAAAAATGTCTTCCTAAGCTTATAGGAAGACAACATTTGACTAAAATAAAATTTAAAAAAAAAGACAGTAGAAATAGACTTACAAGGTGTATTGGTTTTCTATGGATATATGCATGTGGTAACAAATTATCATAAATTTAGTGACAGTGTGAACTTAGGAACTACAATCCTTGAGGTCAGAAGTCTGAAATGAGTCTCGCTGGGCTAAACTCGGTATCAGCAGGATTGTGTTGTTTCTAGAGACTCTAGAAGAGAACACATGTCTTTTCCTTTTCCAGATGGTGGAGACTATCTGAATTTCATAGCTAATGACTCCATTCCTCCATGTTTTACAGCCAGCAACCTCAGGCAGAATATTTCTCACATTGCAAATCTCTGGTTCTCCTTCTTCTATTTCCTTTTTAACTAATAATGACATTTATGATTATTTTAAACCCTTCAGGGTAATCCAGAATAATATTTTCAGCTTAAAATTAGCTTATTCATAAACTAAATTCCACCTGAATCTTAATTCCCATTTTTTTTGTAACCTATCATATACACAGGTTTCAAGTCAGATGTGGACATCTTTGGGGATTCATCATTATACCTAACACACAGGTTATCCAGAAAATTAAGTTATATGGCACACTTCAAAATGACTATGTGGTTGTGCAATTCAAAGACAAGATGGAGAATTTTAGCAGATAGATGGAAACTATGAAAAATAATAAATGAAAACAATAGAAATTTGAAGAAATAATGGTAGAGAATTTAAAAAACTGAAGAAATATATTGAGCTATGGTTTTGAGAAGGTCTAAAACTCTAAGCATGGTAAATATAAAAGAAATCACATGTAGGCACATTGTAGAAAAACTGCTGAGAGCAAAAGACAAAGACATTCATATTAAAGAATCAGAATAAAAAGACACATTAAATCTCAAAAAGGAATAATACGAATGACAGCTGATATGATAAACAATGGAAACTAGAAGATGATAGAATGGTATCTTGAAAGCACTGAAAGAAAATTATTTCCAAACTATAATTTTATATTCAGTGGAAATATATTTTAGAAATTCAATTTTTTTTCACAAAATTATTCAAATAAATTATCTATATCAGTGCTACACCAAAAGAAACACTTGAGAATGTTCTATAGACAAAAGGAAAATGATCACAGATTTGTCTGGAGATTCAGTAATTATATTTGTAAATATAAATAAATATTCACTATACAAAACAATAATAATGTGTTTTAGGTTTCAAATATATTTAGAATTAAAATACACAACAAATATAACACATAAATCAGGAGGAGGATAAAGAGAGTAATTGTGTTCTAAGGTCTGTGTATTGCCTGAAAAGTAGTAAACATGTGGGGTGACTGTAAGTTCTGGTTTGCATTAGGCCTCTTATCAGACAAAATTAATGATAGGGTGCTGTTTCACTATTTCACTCTCAGAGTGTCTTGTGTTGTATGATAAATTACATTTTCATTCTTTAACAGTATTACTTTTTATTAGAGTTTAATAAATCAAGACGTCACATTCTAATTTTATGAGTAAACACTAAAAGAATAGTAATATAATTTAAATAATCTAATAGATGAGAAATAAAATTAAAATGACAAAGAAATATTTTTAAAGGGAAGAAAGGAGAGAGAAAGGAACATAGAATGTGTACAAATATAAACCAAATAAAAATATGGTGAATTTAAGCCAATATTTATTGGTATTTTGATTAAATGTAAATAAACTACATACTCCGATTTTAAAAGACAAAGCTTGTCAGACTGAATAAAAATGTCAAATAACTTCTACATAGAAGTTGCTTATAAATGATATACTATAATTAGATATACAGATATATTATATTAGACATACATCCCTCAAAATAAAGAGATGCAGGAGAAAGTAGATGAAGCTACAATAATATATAACAAAGTAGATTTTAAGTTAAAAACATTACTAGAAACAGAAAGGCACATTGGATAATGATAAAATGTTTTATTCACCAGGAAAATATCATCATTCTAAATATATATGCTCTTAATAAAATATAGAATAAAAGTATAAGGTAAAGATGATAGAACTAAGAGAATTATAGAAATGCACAATTATAATGGAAGATGTTAACACACTTCTTTCAGTAAGAGATAAGAAAAAAGATGTAAAATTAATAAATTTATAAAAGTTTTAAACAATACAAAGATTAAATTTTGCCTAACTGACCTAGTGAATAT
Source organism: Papio anubis (assembly GCF_008728515.1). Classification (NCBI taxonomy): domain Eukaryota; kingdom Metazoa; phylum Chordata; class Mammalia; order Primates; family Cercopithecidae; genus Papio; species Papio anubis. The sequence continues at coordinate 147,551,341 of NC_044981.1, forward strand.
CACATACAATAATAAAATAATACATATTGTTTTCAAGCATATGTAAAACATTTTTTAAAAAATTGACTATGTTGGGCTACGAAACAAATCATTTCAAATCGCAAACAACATAAAATATGCAGAACATTTTCTCTGACTATAGTGGAATTAACTTATAAATTAATTACAAAATGATAATTGGAAATCCCCATATGTTTAGAAATTAGGCAATGCATTTCTTTTTCCTTTATTCTTATTTGTTTTTATTTTCATAGGTTCAGGGGGGTACATGGGCAAGTTCGTTACATGGATATGTTGCGTAATGGTGAAGTTTGGGCTTTTAGCATACTCAGCTCCCAAATAATGAACATTGTACCCAATAGGTAATTTTTCAACCCTCATCCCCCCTACTTCTCCCTCCTTTTGGAGTCCCTAGTGTCTATTATTTCTCACTGTATGTGCATATGTACCCATTGTTTACCTCCTGCTTTTATGAGTGAGAACCTGTATTTGATTTTCTATTTTTGAGTTATTTCACTTAGAATAATGCCCTTGAGCTCACCCGTGTTGCTGCAAAAGTCATGATTTCATTCTTTTTTATGGCTATGTAGTAGTATTCTGAGAGGTGGATATGACACATTTTCTTTATCCAGTCATCAGTTGATGGACACTTAGGTTGAGTCCATGACCTTGCTATCGTGAATAGTGCTGTGATAACCATACGAGTGAAGGTGTCTTTTTGACACAATGATTCCTTCTCCTTTGGGTAGGTACCTCGTAGTGGGATTGCTAGGTTGAATGGTAGTTCTATTTTCAGTTCTTTGAGGAATCTTCATACTCTTTTTCTTAGGGATTGTACTAATTTACATTCCCACAAACAGTGTGTAAGTGTTCAGTTTTCTCCACATTCTCACCAACATCTGTTATTCTTTGACTTTTTAATAGTAGTCATTTTGACTGGTGTGAGACGGCATCTCATTGTGATTTTAAATTGCATTTCCCTGATAATTAGTGATGTTGAGAATTTTTTGATTTCTTCGTTTGGCATTTGTATGTTATCTTTTGAAAAATGTCTTTTCGGCCCGCTTTTTAATGGAGTTGCTTGTTTTTTCTTGATTTCTTGATTTGTTTGAGTTCCTCATAGATTCTGAATATTAGTCTTTTGTTGGATACGCAGCTTGCAGATATTTTCTGCCATTCTGTAGTTTGCCTGTTTACTCTGTTTATTGTTTCTTTTGCTGTACAGAAGCTCTTTAGTTTAATTAAGTCCCAATTGTCAATTTCTGTCTGTGTTTGATTACTTTTGAGGTCTTAGTCATAAATTATTTCCCTAGGCCAACATCCAGAAGAGTTTTCCCTAGGTGTTCTTTTTTTCCCCCATAATTTATAGGTTTATTAGTCCATTAATTGATTGATTAATCTGACAAATATTTATGAAACATGTAGTATGTCCAAGGTGTATATATACACATATATGTGTGTGTGTGTGTATATATATACATATATATATATATTTTTTTTTTTTGGAGACGGAGTCTCGCTCTGTAGCCGCCGCTGGAGTGCAGAGGCGCGATCTCCGCTCACTGCAAGCTCCGCCTTCCGGGTTCCCGCCATTCTCCTGCCTCAGCCTCCCGAGTAGCTGGGACTACAGGCGCCCGCCACGGCGCCTGGCTAAGTTTTTGTATTTTTAATAGAGACGGAGTTTCACCGTGTTAGCCAGGATGTTCTCCATCTCCTGACCTCGTGATCCGCCCGTCTCGGCCTTCCAAAGTACTGGGATTACAGGCGTGAGCCACCGCGCCCGGCCGTCCAAGGTATATTTTGTTTCAAAAATTCCTAACCAGTAACCAGTCAAATAGGGGAAGAGAGAAAAGCCAATATTTAGGGAATAATACACAGTTTAATTAAATCATGTATTCTTTCATTCCAAAGCTATTTCCTGAATTCCTATGACATGACTCACATATATTTAGCAAAAGAGGATTAGATTTTACAAAGAGGGAACTCATGGAGAATGTATTGAAAGAAGTGAGAATATAGGAAGAGAAACCAATTTGAGAAGCTGAAGGGTGCCTATACCTTTTGTGGGGACTTAGGTTTATCTAATTGAGAGGGAGAACTGTTTACGAAAAAAAAAAAAAAAAAAAAAAAAAAAAGCCAAATTTTGTCCATAAGTAAATAGCTATTTTCACGTAGGGAAAAATCACAATAAATTATTCCCTAGGTGTTCTTATAGTGTATTTAGAGTTTCAAGACTTACATTTGTCTTTAATCTGTTTTTTCTAAATTAATGAAAAACAACATCGGTAATTTCACAGACTTGTGCTGAATATGTAGACTGCATTGGGCAGTATGGTCATTTTAGCAATATTCATTCTTCCAATCCATGAGCTTGAGATATTTTTCCATTTGTTTGTGTCATCTATGATATCTTTCATCAGTATTTTGTAGTTCATCTTGTAGAGATCCTTCACCTCCTTGGTTAAATGTAGCCCTAGGTATTTTATTTTGTGTGTGTGGCTATTGTAAATGTGATTGAGTTCTTGACTTGGTTCCCAGCTTGAATGTTGTTGGCACATAGAAATGAAGCTGATTTTTTTTACATTAATTTTGTCTCCTGAAACTTTATTGAAGCCATTTATCAAGTTTAGGAGTCTTTTGGAAAAATCAGAGTTTTTCTAAATATAAAATTATGTTTTGAGCAAACAGAAATAATTTCTCTTCCCCTTTTCCAGTTTGAATACCTTTTATTTTTTTCTCTTGCCTGATTGCTCTGGCTAGGATTTTCAGCAGTATGTTGAATAGGAGTGGTGGGAGTGAACATATTTGTCTTCTTCTAGTTCTTAAGGGGAATGCCTTCAACTTTTGCCCATTCAGCATGATATTAGCTGTTGGTTTGTTTTAGATGGCTCTTATTATTTTGAGATATGTTCCTTCAATGCCTAGTTTTGTGAGGGTTTTTATCATGAGGGAATGATGGATTTTATTGCATGCTTTTTCTGCATCTATTGAGATATTCATATAGTTTTTCTTTTTAATTCTGTTTATGTGGTGAATCACATTTATTGATATTCATATGTTCAACCATTCTTGCATCCCTGGGATAAAACTCATTTGATTGTGATGGATTGTAGTTTTGATGTACCATTGGTTTTTTTTTTGCTAGTATTTTGTTGAAGATTTTTGCATCTATGTTCATCAGGGATACCGGCCCATAGTTTTTTTTGTTGTTGTTGTTGTTGTGTCCTTGCCAGATTTTGATGTCATGATGATACTGGTTTCATAGAATGAGTTAGGGAGGAATCCCTCTAGTCATTATTTTGGAATAGTTTTAGTAAAATTGGTACCAGTTCTTCTTAGACCATGCACTTCTAAGTAATCTATGGGTCAAATTAGAAAACACAAAATATAATTTGAAATAAAAAATAATAAAATATTGCATATAATAATTTTAAGATGCAACTAAAGTTATGCTTAGTTGGAAGATTATGTCCTTGTTTAAGTATTATAATTAAAAAGTGGCAAAAAAATGGATGAACTGTACTTCCAATTTGAGAAGCTAAATCAAAAATCAATTAAGCAAAAAGAAAGTTGAGGATGGACATAATAAACTAAGAACATAAATTACAGATAGTTATAACAGAAAAACATAGAAAGTGTCAACAAAGCCAAACATTGTTTTAATAAAAATGCCACATCCTAATGATACTAAGCATAAATCAAAATGAGAGAATGCACAAAAAATTAATATGGATGATTTAAAAAGTGACATTATTACAGATAGTACAGACATAACAAAGATAAAAGGAGAAATTACTTGCAAACTCAAGCTCTGAGGAAGCATAACATATACCCGCAAAAAGCTGACAAGTAGATTTACAAGAGGGAAAATTAAATGCCAATATTTTTCATAAACAGGTTCACAAAAACCCCAAACAAAATATTAGTAAACCAAATAGGTTAATGTATAAAAGGGAAAGTAAACAGATTTGTGTCTATTTTAGAAATGCAAGATTAGCTTAACACTTGGAAATCAATGAAAATTACCACATTAATAGAATAAGTGAGAGAAGATAATCATAATAAAGTGAATTTTAATAGTTAACAACAACAAGTAGCTTAAATGTTCACTAAAAATAGAATGAAGAAATAGATTGAACTATAGTCATACAATGTGAAATTACACAGTGAGAAAATTAGTAAATTACTTCCACAAAAAATCACATGGGATAATCTCAACACTGTAATATCAGTCAAAAGAAACCAGACACTTATCTTCCATTTATACAATGTGCAACAGCAGACAAAACTATAGTATTTTAAATGATACTGATAAGTGACTTCTGTGGTGTTTCTTTTTTTTTTTATTTTCTTGGGATGTGGCTATATGTAGGTGTGTAATTTTGTGATTAGAATAAGAATACATTCATCTATAAATGTTACACTTCCGTAAAATCGTCTATTTTTTTTAAATGGCAGTCTCATAGACTAGTTTACTTCTCATTTGTTTTTGACAGAAACGGCCCTTTGACTGATAGTTTTTTAACCGGTTAATCTTCTGTTATTGAATTACTCTAATCATATCTATGAAAATGATTAAACTGGTTAATTTAGGTAGGTATGGCCTTAGGGGTGATATTCCGTCTTTTCCGATCAGCTAAGAGTTTTATAAACATAAGATATGGCAATGAGAGCAGTAGATAGGGAGATTCATATACCATATAGATATACAAAATTATTCAGTAAATGAAATGAATAATAGGACAAGTACCAATTTTAGGAAGGACATTTGTTATTGAAAGGTACTTATCCATCCCTAAATAACTTCTGTGTTATTTTGGATGACCCTCAAACAAAATAAACATAATAGAATATTTGTGAATTCAGTGTTGATTTCTGACAATGGGGTCCATTCACTATTTCTCAGGAAGTGTTCCAGTTTCTGGACATGAACACTGATCAGCAAGTTAGCCTTTGCAAATTGGTGCAGCTACTACTATTAGTACTTCAGCCACCATTAAGAAAATGTTGTGTGTTCTTGTAATAGCAGCACATATAGACATCTTTATTCAAAGGTCTATGTGCTATAACATGCTTTCTATTGAAGTGTTTTCTGTTATGTGCCTTTTTTTAGCCTGTTTTTTTTTGTGTGTGTGTGTGTGTGTGATATTAGGGCTACGGACTAAATAGATTGATGGTTAAAAACAGCAGGAATAATAGAAATCAAGTATTTGTTCCTTCAAGTAATATTGAATAAATCCTTCTTCTTTTTTTAAAAATGACTTTTTTTTCCTTTTTGTGGCAAAATGAATGCTAATCTTATTTTAGCAGAGAAGAGCAGGTATTGCTTCAGAATTTCAAACTTCTTTATTTATTGTACCAAAGGGCAATTGTTGAGAGCTATTCAGCAGATTGAGCTCAGTTCACACCTCCAAATATGAAATGACATCCCTCCAAAGCAATTTCAGTGACACAGAGTCTTTCTACCCACCAAAGGGAAGTATTTTCTAGGTCACAAGCAGAGACAGGCGTTTATTAGTTTGGGCTTTCAGATAATCTTCCCACTGCCCGGAAATCCCATTAAAGAGCTCAGTAGTCCTTTCAGCTTTATGACTGAGGCAAAGATGTACCTGTCTGGAAAGTAGCCTGTTTTCAAGATGTCAGTATGCTTGATTTTGTGAGAGATGATGACTGAAGGAAAGGCAAGCATTCTTCACAGAGGGAAGAAAGCACCTTGAACTTTTTAAGCAATAGCCTTCTTCAAACCATTGAGCATTGCTGACAATTATTTCCCATTTGCCAGAGTACTACAATCATAGTTTATGATATTTTGAAAGTATAAAGCCAGGATCAGAACCTTTGAGGTGGAAACTTCAGCCTGCATCCGCAAGGTGCATGTTATAATTTACTCCATTTTTCATGACAGTGGTTCTGGAAACAGGCACCAGAGGAAGCTTTGACACTGGGTAACATAACTGAGGCCTCTCCTCTGAAGCTCACATCTTTTAAAGATCTATAATGTTTTGAATAGCAATCCAACATCATTTTCATCTAAAGAAATTTATAGCAAACAAAGAAAGTTCCTCTAATGAGAAGATGTTGAGGTGTAACCTATGGACTAGTATTTTTACAAATGTCATTTTTCATTATCGTTTAATGACCTAATCCAGACATGGGTTTGTATCTTGGTTCTTCATTTGGTGGCCTTTTCTTAGAAGTGAATGCCCATGTCTTGTGGCTTGGGATTAAGTAAGATCATGTTTAAAAAATATCTGCCACACAGTGGGTGCATAGTAAATATCAGTTGCTGCTTGTGGTAGCTAGAAAGATTTCCTTAAGTTGGAAAAAGCTATCAACAATGCATTTGTGGATTGGGCACGGTGGCTCACTCCTGTAATCCCAGCACTTTGGGAGGCCGAGGCAGGCGGATCATGAGGTCACGAGATCGAGACCATCCTGGCTAACGCAGTGAAACCCTGTCTCTACTAAAAATACAAAAATGAGCCGCCAGGCGTGGTGGTGGGCACCTGTAGTCCCAGTTCCTCAGGAGGCTGAGGCAGGAGAATGACATGAACCCGGGAGGTGGAGCTTGCAGTGAGACGAAATCGTGCCACTGCACTCCAGCCTGAGCGACAGTGCGAGACTCTGTCTCAAAACAACAACAACAACAACAAACAATGCATTTGTACATGTGAATGAATGTATCCCAAACACCTGAATTTAGACAGAACTCCAAAATGAGGAAGATCCATTCCCATGGTTTGTGTAAGATTTAAGAAGTTGAAGGTATAAAAGACGTATTTCTAATTATGCCACTGGCCTTTGTCACAGTAGAGAAGCAGCTAAAAACTTCAGAACAGAAGAGGGAAGGGAAAGGTGTATAGTCTGTGTCAGGCCTCTGAGCCCAAGCCAAGCCATTGCATCCCTGTGACTTGCACGTCCGCATCCCCTGTGACTTGCATGTGTAGGCCCAGATGGCCTGAAGTAACTGAAGAAACACAAAAGAAGTGAAAAAGGCACTGCCCCGCCTTAACTGATGACATTCCACCACAAAAGAAGTGAAAATGGCTGGTCCTTGCCTTAAGTGATGACATTACCTTGGGAAAGTCCTTTTCCTGGTTCATCCTGGCTCAAAAAGCTCCCCCACTGAACACCTTGTGACCCCCACTTCTGCCCGCCAGAGAACAACCCCCCTTTGACTCTAATTTTTCTTTACCTACCCAAATCCTATAAAACGGCACCACCCTTATCTCCCTTCACTGACTCTCTTTTTGGACTCAGCCTGCCTGCACCCAGGTGATTAAAAAGCTTTATTGCTCACACAAGGTCTGTTTGGTGGTCTCTTCACATGGACGTGCATGACATTTTGGTGCTGTGACTCGGATCAGGGCACCTCCCTGGGGAGATCAATCCCCTGTCCTCCTGCTCTTTGCTCCGTGAGAAAGATCCACCTATGACCTCTGGTCCTCAGACCAACCAGCCCAAGGAACATCTTACCAATTTTAAATCGGGTAAGCGGCCCCTTTTTTACTCTCTTCTCCAACCTCTCTCACTATCCCTCAACCTCTTTCTCCTTTCAATCTTGACACCACCCTTCAATCTCTCCCTTCTCTTAATTTCAATTCCTTTCATTTTCTGGTAGAGACAAAGGAGACATGTTTTATCCATGGACCCAAAACACTGGCGCTGGTCATGGACTTGGGAAGGCAGCCTTCCCTTGGTGTTTAATCATTGCAGGGACACCTCTCTGATTACTCACCCACGTTTCAGAGGTGTCTGACCATGCTGCAGGGACGCCTGCCTTGATCCTTCACCTTTAGCGGCAAACCCCGCTTTTCTCGGGGAGGGGCAAGCACCCCGAACCCTTCTCTCCCTGTCTCTACCCCTTCTCTGCTTTTCTGGAGGAGGGGCAAGAACCCTGACCCCTTCTCTCCCTGTTTCTACCCTTCCTCTGCTTTTCTGGGGGAGGGTCAAGAACCCCGACCTCTTATTTTTGTGCCCCAACCTCTTATTTTTGTGCCCCAATCCCTTATTTCTGTGCCCCGATCTCCTTTCCCGCTTTTCTGGAGGGCAAGAAACCCGAACTCCTCTCTGTGTCTCTACTCTCTCTTTTCTCTGGGCTTGCCTCCTTCACTATGGGCAACCTTCCACCCTCCATTCCTCCTTCTTCTCCCTTAGCCTGTGTTCTCAAGAACTTAAAACCTCTTCAACTCACACCTGACCTAAAACCTAAATGCCTTGTCTTCTTCTGCAACACCACTTGGCCCCAATGCAAACTTGACAATGGCTCTAAATGGCTAGAAAATGGCACTTTCGATTTCTCCATCATACAAGATCTAAATAATTCTTGTCGTAAAATGGGCAAATGGTCTGAGGTGCCTGACGTCCAGGCATTCTTTTACGCATTGGTCCCTCCCTAGTCTCTGTTCCCATTGCAACTCCTCCCAGATCTTCCTTCTGTCCCCCCACCTGTCCCCTCAGTCCCAACCCCAAGCGTCCCTGAGTCTTTCTAATCTTCCTTTTCTACAGACCCATCTGACCTCTCCCCTCCTCGCCAGGCCAAACTAGGTCCCAATTTTTCCTCAGTCTCTGCTCCCCCACCCTATAATCCTTTTATCACCTCCCCTCCTCACACCCGGTCTGGCTCACAGTTTTGTTCCTTGACTATCCCTCCTCCACCTGCCCAGAAATTTCCTCTTAAAAAAGTGGCTAGAGCTAAAGGCATAGTCAAGGTTAATGCTACTTTTTCTTTATCTGACCTCTCCCAAATCAGTTAGTGTTTAGGCTCTTTTTCATCAAATATGAAAAACCCAGCCCAGGTCATGGCTTGCTTGGCAGCAACCCTGAGATGCTTTACAGCCCTAGACCCGAAAAGATCAGAAGGCCGTCTTATTCTTAATATGTATTTTATTTTATTACCAGTCTGCTCCCAACATTAAATAAAACCCCCAAAATTAAATTCCAGCCCTCAAACCCCACAACAGGACTTAATGAACCTCGCCTTCAAGGTGTACAATGATAGAGTAGAGGCAGCCAAGTAGCAATTTAATTCCTTGCCTCCACTGTGAGACAAACCCCAGCCACATCTCCAGCACACAACTCCAAACACCTGAACCGCAGCTGCCAGAGGTTCCTCCAGAACCTCCTCCCCCAGAAGCTTGCTACAAGTGCCGGAAATCTGGCCACTGGGCCAAGGAATGCCCGCAGCCTGGGATTCCTCCTAAGCTGTGTCCCATCTGTGCAGGACCCCACTGGAAATTGGACTGTCCAACTCGCCTGGCAGCCACTCCCAGAGCCCCTGGAGCTCTGGCCCAAAACTCTCTGACTCCTTCCCAGATCTTTTCGGCTTAGCGGCTAAAGACTGATGCTGCCCCATCGCCTTGGAAGCCTCCTGGACCATCACAGATGCTTTGGGTAACTCTTACAGTGGAGGGTAAGTCCGTCCCCTTCTTAATCAATATGGAGGCTGCTCACTCCACATTACCTTCTTTTCAAGGGCCTGTTTCCCTTGCCTCCATAACTGTTGTGGGTATTGATGGCCAGGCTTCTAAACCCCTTAAAACTCCCCTACTCTGGTGCCAACTTGGACAACATTCTTTTATACACTCCTTTTTAGTTATCCCCACCTGCCCAGTTCCCTTATTAGTCCTAGATATTTTAACCAAATTATCTGCTTCCCTGACTATTCCTAGGCTACAGCCACACCTCATTGCCACCTTTTCCCCCAATTCAAAGCCTCCTTCGCATCTTCCCCTTGTATCCACCCACCTTAACCCACAATTATAAGATACCTCTACTCCCTCCTTGGCAACTGATCATGCACCCCTTACCATCTCATTAAAACCTAATCACCCTTACCCCACTCAACACCAATATCCCATCCCGCAACATGCTTTAAAAGGATTAAAGCCTGTTATCACTCGCCTGCTACAGTATGGCCTTTTAAAGCCTGTAAACTCCCCTTACAATTCCCCCTTTTTACCTGTCCTAAAATCAGACAAGGCCTACAGGTTAGTTCAAGATCTGCACCTTATCAACCAAATTGTCTTGCCTGTCCACCCCATAGTGCCAAAGCCATATACTCTCCTATCCTCAATACCTCCCTCCACAACCCATTATTCTGTTCTGGATCTCAAACGTACTTTCTTTACTATTCCTTTACACCCTTCATCCCAGCCTCTCTTCGCTTTCACTTGGACTGACCCTGACACCCATCAGTCTCAGCAAATTACCTAGGCTGTACTGCTGCAAGGCCTCATGGACAGCGCGATTACTTCAGTCAAGCCCAAATTTCTTCCTCATCTGTTACCTATCTCGGCATAATTCTCGTATAAAAACACACATGCTCTCCCTGCTGATCATGTCCAGCTAATCTCCCAAACCCCAATCCCTTCTACAAAACAATAACTCCTTTCCTTCCTAGGCATGGTTAATGTGGTCAGAATTCTTACACAAGAGCTGAGACTGTGTCCTGTAGCCTTTCTGTCCAAACCACTTGACCTTACTGTTTTAGCCTAGCCCTCATGTCTGTGCACAGCAGCTGCCACTGCTTTAATACTGTTAGAGGCCCAAAAAATCACAAACTATGCTCAACTCTCTGCAGTTCTCGTAACTTCCAAAATCTATTTTCTTCCCCCAACCATCGCTCAAGACAACGCTTATGCTGATAAGGTAGCTGAAAAAGCAGCCATCAAAAGGCATCAGATCCCATCACTCAGGACAATGCTTATGCTGATAAGTTAGCTAAAAAAGCAGCTAGTGATGTTCCCCTTCCTGAGTCCAAGTGATCTCATTGTTCAGTTCCCACCTATGAGTGAGAACATGCGGTGTTTGGTTTTCTGTTCTTGTGATAGTTTGCTGAGAATGATGGTTTCCAGCTGCATCCATGTCCCTACAAAGGACACAAACTCATCCTTTTTTATGGCTGCATAGTATTCCATGGTGTATATGTGCCACATTTTCTTAATCCAATCTGTCACTGATGGACATTTGGGTTGATTCCAAGTCTTTGCTATTGTGGGCCTATCATGGGGAGGGGGGAGGGGGGAGGGATTGCATTGGGAGTTATACCTGATGTAAATGACGAGTTGATGGGTGCAGCACACCAACATGGCACAAGTATACATATGTAACAAACCTGAACGTTATGCACATGTACCCTACAACTTAAAGTATAATAATAACAAATAAATTTAAAAAAATAAAATAAAAAATAAAAATAAAAATAGAAAAAAAAAAAAAAAAAGCAGCTAGTGTTCCAACTTATATCCCTCACGGTGGTTTTCCTCCTTCACATCGGCCACTCCCATCTACTCTCCCGCTGAAACTTCCATCTATCAATCTCTTCCCACACAAGGCAAATAGTTCTTAGACCAAGGAAATTATCTCCTTCCAGCCTCACAGGCCCATTCTATTCCGTCGTCATTTCATAACCTCTTCCATGTAGGTTACAAACCGCTAGCCTATCTCTTAGAACCTCTCATTTCCTTTCCATCCTAGAAATCTATCCTCAAGGAGATCACTTCTCAGTGTTCCATCTTCTATTCTCCTACCCCTCAGGGATTGTGCAGGCCCCCTCCCTTCTCTGCACATCAAGCTCAGGGATTTGCCCCTGCCTAGGACTGGCAAATTGACTTTACTCACATGTCAGAAAATTAAAACACCTCTTGGTCTAGGTAGACACTTTCACTGGATGAGTAGAGGCCTTTCCCACAGGGTCTGAGAAGGCCACCGTGGTCATTTCTTCCCTTCTGTCAGGCATAATTCCTCAGGTTGGCCTTCACACCTCTATACAGTCTGATAACGGACCAGCCTTCACTAGTCAAATCACCCAAACGATTTCTCAGGCTCTTGGTATTCAGTGAAACCTTTATATCCTTTACTGTCCTCAATCTTCAGGAAAGGTAGAATGGATTAATGGTCTTTTAAAAACACACCTCACCAAGCTCAGTCACCAACTTAAAAAGGACTAGACAATACTTTTACCACTTTCCCTTCTCAGAATTCTGGCCTGTCCTTGGAATGCTACAGGTTCTAGCCCATTTGAGCTCCTGGATGGACACTCCTTTTTAAGAAGTCCCAGTCTCATTCCAGGCACCAGCCCAACTTAGACTGCACCCCAAAAACTTACAGCCTAAAAACTCACCAACCAAGCAAGTAATTATGCTGAACCCCCTTAAGCTTTCTCTAATTAGATGTCCTAGGTCCTCCCAATTCTTAGTCCTTTAATACCTGTTTTTTCTCCTTCTCTTATACAGATCTTGTGTCTTCCGTTTAGTGTTTCATTTCATACATAACCGCATTCAGGCCATCACCAATCATTCTATGCGACAAATACTCCTTCTAACAGTGCCACAATATTGCCTCTTACCACAGGATCTCCCTTCAGCTTAATCTCTCCCACTCTATGTTCCCACACCACCCCTAATCCCGCTTGAAGCAGTCCTGAGAAACATTGCCCATTCTCTCTCCATACCGTCCCCCCAAAATTTTCGCTGCCCCAACACTATTTTGTTTAATTTTTCTTATTAATATAAGAAGGCAGGAATGTCAGGCCTCTGAGCCCAAGCCAAGTCATCGCATCCCCTGTGACTTGCACGTGTAGGCCCAGATGGCCTGAAGTAACTGAAGAATCACAAAAGAAGTGAAAAAGGCACTGCCCCGCCTTAACTGATGACATTCCACCACAAAAGAAGTGAAAATGGCTGGTCCTTGCCTTAAGTGATGACATTACCTTGGGAAAGTCCTTTTCCTGGTTCATCCTGGCTCAAAAAGCTCCCCCACTGAACACCTTGTGACCCCCACTTCTGCCCGCCAGAGAACTACCCCACTTTGAGTCTAATTTTTCTTTACCTACCCAAATCCTATAAAATGGCACCACCCTTATCTCCCTTCACTGACTCTCTTTTTGGACTCAGCCTGCCTGCACCCAGGTGATTAAAAAGCTTTATTGCTCACACAAAGCCTGTTTGGTGATCTCTTCACATGGGCACGCATGATAGTCTGGAGCTTGTGTCAGGAGAACTGGGCTGAATTCTTGGCTTTCCTGCATAGTGGTTGAATGATTTTGGTAAATCACATAAATCTGTGTGAACCTTCTTTGCTTTGTGTCTTAAAAGTGGATGATGACATCTCCTCTGGCTTTCTCACAGGAATGTTGTAAACAGAAAATTGGATAGTATAGGTCTGCATGCACATTGTGGTTTGCTTGCAAGCTGCAGTGGAAACTTTCACGCTGACCACAGCGTGGTGACAGTGAGGGGGTTCCTCTCCTTTCACTGAACTGAATTGCAGAGCCCTCTTCTCTACTAAAATCTGCTCAGAGAACCAAATTTTCTGTAGGAAGACCACTATCTCCCTCACCCCCACCCCTAGGTTTCAGGTTTGAGGAAGCAAGCTTTGAGAGGAGAACTCCAGATAGGGAGACAGAGAATCAACTCTAGAGTAGCAAGTTCTGCCTTTGATTTATATTTATTGACCATCTGTTATCCCGTGTTCCTCTATTAATGATATAGCACCCAAATCAACAAATTCTTTTGTTGGCTTCCCTTAGCATAGCTGGAAAAAAAAAAAAAAAACCTGCAATTTTCAAAAGAAACTTTAATAAATATATTTTGAACACAGAAACAAAATCACTTAAAAAATATCAATGAAACCAAAACTTTTTTCCTGAAAATCTGTATTAACTCTACAGGGTTGATTGACCTTGTTTATGTATGCTGGAAAATGCCACAGACAAATACTGAAGAGGAGCTGTGTACTTTTTTTAAATCACAATATCACAACCCCTTCATAAAAAAATGTTTATTAATTTATAAATAATTGCTCATGTGTGGTAAAAGGGAGCACGTTCTCTTATAAACCTGTTGTTCCTTAAAATTACTGCCCCTTTTCTTCCTTCTACATTTGTCAGAAATCCAGCTCACCTTTACTAATTCACTTTGTCACCACACTTTTGTCCTTAACCTTGACCTCTATTTTCTATTGCCAACAATTTTCTGATTCCAGTTTCCTTCAGGTTACCTACAAGCTACAAGTTATAAAATCTTGCAGCTTCTTCTCATTCCTTTAAGTAATCTCTCCTTTAGTCAGGATTCTTAGTTGTTTGTGGCAAAAACCTTACTGTGAAGAGATAGAACAAGGTTGAAAAAAAAAAAAAAAGACAGGAGGGGTCATTTATTACAGTGATTCTAGGGAATTGTACAAATTAAAAGAAAGTAGTAGTAAAAAATCAGTCATAGGAGAGCAAGAATCAATGCAGAAATAGGACTCTGGGATTTGAACTGTCAGAAATCTCTCTTCCAATCTCTCTTTACTTCTTTCTGAATATGCTACTGAGAACTAGATTTTCCAAATTGTGGAGGAAAAAACCATTAGTCACCACCAGTCACACGTTTCAAGCTCATATTTTTACAACTTTGTCAACCTTAAGGAGAATTCTTCCTTATCCCTTCCTTCCATGTATAGGGGAAGGATTCAAATAAATTACACTTTAATTCTATGAGGCTCAGGAGTTGTGGTCAGGGGTTGAAGTACCATGTTTGGCCACATTTGGGACTCTCAGTATACTTGTGTCTCAGGCGAGGGTGGGAATAGTATTAAAAGGGATGGCCCCAATTGGAACCACAATTGGTATTGAGAAGCAGGTGTTCTCTAATTGCAAGGAGAGGGGAAAAAGTGCTGTTATCTGAGGACAGGAATGTGGGCAACCCAAAACAATGCATATCCACTATAGTCTTCTGAATTTGAATACATTGTTGGCAATCTCCACTTCTTTGGTTTATTTTTTCTAATATTTTGAGACAGGGTCTCACTATGTTTTATAGGCTGGTCTTGAATTCCTGGGCTTAAGGAATTTTCCCTTCTCAGCCTACCAAGTAACTGAGACTATAGGTATGCAACACCATGCCCAACTCCACTTTCTTGGTTTCTGTGAGATCACACTTCTGGTTAATCTCCTACCACTCTAATATTCTTTCTGTGTCTCTCTTCCTGGCTTGATTTCCTCTAAATGTAGGCATTCCCTTATAGTCTATTCTTAGGCCAGTTCTCTTTTCTGTCTAAATACTTCTCTCTTGGAATCCTCATTTACTTTTGTAGCTAAGCAATCCTCCCTACTTAGAGAATTCCAAAATATATATATCTGTTTTCTTTCTAAGTCATAGACCCATATTTGGACTATACTCTTAATAGCTAAATATGGATGAATTCAAAATCAGATTTATCTTCCCACTCTTTTATAGTTCATCATCTGTCTTGCTTTCATTTTTACCTATTGCCTTCAGAAAGAAAGCCAGGAATAGGGGATTGCTGAGAAGTCTGAAGTTTTGATCCATATTCTCAGAGGAAGGAATGTGAGGAGACAGCCATTAATATTACAAAAGTTTACTAAAAGTTTAGAAACTAGCAAATAATAGGCAAAAATCTTTGATCCAATGCTGAAAATTTAGAGCATGTAATCAAGGTAATGGGACACAGGACTGAAGAAAGCATTGTGATTAATATTCTTTTCCAGTGTGGTTTTGGGTTTTTGGGCTGCCTTTGGGTGTGCCTTTCTATGCCCTACAACTTTTTTAAGGTTCCACATAATATGTTATTTATATCATACTGGTCATCCTGGCTCAAAGTTTCCTCCCTCCCCTTTTTAACCTTCTACATAAACTTAACCATCAGATTCCTTCAGTTTTAGTTCTACAACACCTCATTCCTGTTTTTTGTTTCTTTTAAAAATTACTGTTGCTATTCCTGTAGTTCAGACCATTTTTAGTTTTCTAAACTACTGCAATAGCTTCTGAATTGGGCTCATTTTTCTGGTCTTTTCCTGGTTCAATCCAACCAACTTACTGATGACGCAGAAATCTGCTTAAAGCATAGCACTAATGATGGCACTTATTAGGGAGAAGGAACTGGAATGGGAAGATAAAGGGATATGTGAAGTTGATGGATTATCAGATATAGACTTTTTGAAATCTGTTTTTTTGGAGATTTAAAGATTACTTAAAGTAAATATTCTTAAGAATTTTGGTTAGATGTTCGTGTTTGTGTGGATGGGAAGGTAAAATGTTTGGCTAATAGAACATCTCAGATGATGTTAACACAGATCTAGTTACTGCCATGTAATTCATCATCTGGAGAATATTGATGAAATGCATTTATTCCTTGTTATGCTAATCTAATTTTGTTAATAAAGCTGCTCAATGAAGAAAAGAGTGGTGATGAAGAGTACAGATTCTAGAGTCAGAAGACTCTATTGCAATCTTGGCTTTCTAACCCAGTAGGTGTGCAACCTTGTAAAATTATCTAATGTCTTTGAGTATCAATTACCTCTGCTATAAAATAAGGATCGTTGTGAGGAGTTATTTATTGAATAGTTAATATTAAATTATTTTGTTAATTTATTTTGTGGATAATATCAGATAATATATAAAGAGCACACCAAACAATAAGTAGTACATTAAAGTAATGCTAATAACTAACATTTATTGAGTGATTACTATGTATCAGGTGCTGTTCTAAGCACTACTCATCAGTAGTACTTAAGATGGTATTAAATCCTAATAAGATGTTTTATATAACATGCCATTATTATTCCTTTTCTTAATACATGAGGAAAATGATGTGCAGAGATGTAATAGCTTGCCCAAAGTCATACAGCTAATATGTAACAGAATTAGAATTCTAAGTGATA
Organism: Papio anubis; assembly: GCF_008728515.1. NCBI lineage: Eukaryota > Metazoa > Chordata > Mammalia > Primates > Cercopithecidae > Papio > Papio anubis. Next base: position 147,568,007 of record NC_044981.1, read on the forward strand.
GTCACACTTAGTCTGGGATTTTATACATGATGCCACACTACCTCCGTGACCATGGTAACCATTTCATACTTTTCACATCTCAAGCATGCAATCATTTTGCATCTCTAGAATGTACTGAGGTTGGAGGTAGGAATAAGCAAGTCTCATTCTCATAATTCTTCAATGGTCTTCCATTGCCTGTAGAATAAAAAACCCAATACTTATATAAAGCCTTTGATTATCTTATTTCATTGACCCTTTTCAGCTTTACTTTTTACTGTTTACCAATGACAACATTTTGCTACACTTAATCCCCTCAATTCTGTAAGAGAATCAAGAGTCCACTTTTATGCCATAGCCATTTCTCTAGAGCTAACATGTGTTGGAATACTGAAGCAATACTGAAAAGTCTTACATTTTTGTTAATTATTTTTACAGCAAGATGGACCAAAGCAAAACTGTGATCTATTGAGAAATAGTTGTGCCTAAAACATCTGCTTACTTCTTAGAAAGCATATTAGATTTAACAGCTCAGTTTTGAAATTTGTTGGAAAGAATCCCAGCATGGAGTTTTAAAGGATCGACCAGCTGACTAATGCGACAGTAATTTGGGGGAAATTAGAGAACTCACCTTTTAGAAGATTGGGTAGAAAATACTTTTAATTCATCCTGAGGGAACTGTACATGAGGAGTTAATTAGGGTAAATACTTTGGTGGTGATTGTGGTCCACCACTTAAGAAAAGATTCCAACATTTCTGGTAAAAAGAGATTTTCTCTTGGGTCCCTGTTTAGCTTTGAGCTATTGATCAGATGTTTTAGTGCTGCTGTAGTTATTGAACTACAGATGGGTAGATCCTGCAATCTCAAAAATGCATAGAAATTATCTTTAGAGTTATGTGAAATCACTGGTTCAGTTACTGATAAATATGTAGGCTCTTAATTTATCTTATTGAAACTGCACAGTTGAAAACACCTCAGGTCTGCGCCAGTCATTGCCATTCATATAAAACTCAGAACCAGCTGTTGTTACATATCAGCATTTGAGTTTTGCTTTTGAGTGGATGATTTGCTTATAAAAGGACTGTATTTAAAATATTATTAGATATTTTCAGATAGAAGTTTTCAAAGAGAATATCTCATTATGTCCCCTTGAACAGACTGGTCCTCCTGAATTAGGGAGATCTGTTTGTCTTGTCAAAATACAGTGCTTTGGAAGAAACACAGGTTTAGATACAAGTAAGGGGATTTCTGTAGCACTTACCAGGGAAGCAGAATCGACTTTGTTGATGAATGGAACCATGGTTGTTCCAGCTGTTTCTGATCTCCTCTGGCATCCCATGCTATATGTTTATCACTTGAAATAGCTAGGTGTTCTTTCTCAGGTTTATTTAGCTATCTCTCTTTTTTCATTGAGCTAAGAGAATGACCAAAATTTTGATTGTCTAAGTGTCATGAGACTATAAATAATCTATGGGTATTAAGAAGAAAAACATGCTTAAAAGTAAGAGTAGATGAATGCTATAAATTTGATAGATTTTTAGAAAGTCACCTATAGAATGAGATGACAAATAGAACTAACAACTTGGCTTTGTATTTGTCCGTAATTTTGCATTCTATATAGATATCTGATTAGATACAGGGACAACAATGTTAGAATACGTTTATACTTAGCCCTCTCTAAAATGGAATTAAGAAAAAAAGTTCCAGTAATTAGACATTTTCTAAAATTGTTTTCTAAATAATTTTCCTCTAGAATAATATGTAATTTAATATGACTCTTCCTGTGTCTGTGTTACTAGGTACTTTTGAGGCCACATGGAGAATGGGAGTGCTTTTTGAAACCCTTGAACTATTGCTCAAGATGTTGCAAAAGGTCTCCTTCCATCAGCATTTCTTAGGACACTAAATAAAACTGCACATTTCTAAAACCCAACTCAGACACACAGACTCAGAATTAAAAAGGTGAATCTGGGAAATAAGCATTTTTAACAAGTTTATTGAGAGAGTCTTGTTCTGAAAGCTTGAAACACAACAGAAACACAATATTTTTTAGTTGAAGAGCAATGAAATGAATCTCTTTTGGATTGAGAATCTTAATTATGCTTTTGGCAAACTTACAAATAGAAAAGGTAACCCCAAGAGGCCAAGAGAGGAAAATATAAGTGATATTGCTTGTGCTGAGCTTCAAGAGAATTCTCTTATTGTGAGGCAGGATTTAGAAGAGAAACTAGCATAGTTTTGAAGTAGCAACTATTCTATTGCCCCTGAATAAATAAAACTCTGTGCTAGGTACTAGAGATACAAAGATGACTATAATATCTATTCTCAAAGCGTTTACATTATTTTGGCAGATTGATCTGAAAACAAATAATGACTACAACAGAGTTAGTCACAAGGGCAGTCACAAAGGAGTCAGGGAACAGGGAAGGATCTATTAAATGAATTCTTGAAGGAAGAGTTGAAATTTTCAGGTTATTGGTAATGGGAGAGTGTAGGCAAAAATACTGACTTTTAGACCAAATGATGATGTGTATAAAATCATAGACATCTGGATCAATAATGTATTTGCTGAACTATAAATGAATTGATGTGATCGAAGTGTTTAGACCTGTACATTTTATATAGAGGTTTCAAATTCTAGCCATACAATGATTATAATTCAGAGTAGGTTCTGTAAGCATTGTCTAAAGTAAATAGGCCTAAAAGAAGGCTTAATTATGATCTTCCCCTTTATTTTTTTTATAACTATTGCTGTAACTATTTTGTAACCATTACTGTAACTATTCCCCTGTAACTATTTTGACCTCTTTTGTTTATCTACTTACTTTCCCTAAATGACCATATCCTGTCCTATGTCTTTAAATACCAATTCTGCTGAGGACTTCTAATGCATATTGTTAGCATAAACTTCAGATTTGTATCTTATTTCTTATTGATTTGGCATCTTAATGCCATTTGCATCTTAATGACAACACATTTAAGATTTAATTCTTGATTTAACCATTACAAGCTTATGCCTTTCTCAGTTTTCTCCATCTCAGTCAACAAGTTCCTAAAACCAAAGTCCTAAGTCTCTTGCTTAATTTTTCTCCCCCATCCACTCATCCATTAGTTTTTATCTGCAAAATTTTCAGGAATATAGACTATTCCACAGTTGTCTACCTCTTGCCATTGCTCTTTATCACAAGGCCATCATTATGGGTACTCCCTTGCTTTTTCCTTACAATCTGATAATCTGTATTCTTGCATTAGGAGTTATCTTTATGACATGTAAATCAGAGCACTCACTTAGGCCTTGAAATGTTTACTATTTCTCTAGAATAAAAGCAGCTGTTCCCTATGATCTCTAAAGCCCTGACCTAACTTCAGTTTACTTCTTTTATCTCATTCTTCTTTTCCATCCTTTATTGAGTTAAAGTGATGCTGGCCTTTCCACTTCCCTAACATGCCACACTAAGTTCTGCTTCAGCATTTGTCCTTGCTCTTCCCTTTTTCCTGGGATTCTTTTCTTTGGCTGTGAACAGAAGTGGCTTTTTCTCATCATTGAGGTCTCAATTAAAATGTCCTTGTTCCAAAGAGCACTCACCTGATAACGCTATCTAACATAGCATGTTTAACACCCAGCTTGTTACTACTCTTCACATTACTGTCTTGTTTTCCTTTATTATATTTATGCTATTTCTAATTATTTTGTTTATTTTCCCCCCACTAGAATGTAAGTTTTGTATGAATGGAGCTATTTCCCTTTTAGTCTCAAATGTATTCCTTCTACCTGGAACTGTGTCTGGCACGGAATACACTCCATTTATAAAGGAAGGTTCCCTTATAAATATCTGTTGAACAAACAAAAAAGGGAAGATAATATTTTTAACTTAAAAAATGATGAACATAGTTTCTTGAATTATGCACTGTCCAAAAGACCAGCCACCAGACATATGTGGCTATTTATGTTCACTTTAAAATTAAACTTGAAATTCTAAATTCCGTTTCTCGGTTGCATTAGCCACAAGTTTTCAATAGCCACATGTGACTAGTAACTACTATATTAGAGTAAGATAGAACGCACCATTTTCACAGAAAGTTCTATTAGCTAGCACTCTATTCTATATAATGAATGTGTAAGCCCCATAATAAGAGAGTAGATGTTAAAGGAAGAAAGCTTCTAACCAAGACAGATTATATATATTAAGGAGTAAGCAGAAAGAAAGTCATGGGATTTTCATTTTTAGAGCTCTTTTAAATAGGCTAAATTCTCATCTACAGAGAAGGCTTTGCAGCCACATAGCCTGAAGGTGGGTCTTTGAACTTTTGACCTCCCAAAGTCCCTTCTGAATGTACACATAATTATTCTTGCGATTATAATTAAACTTGTATTGTGCTAGCCAAATGCTAACCCTTTCACAGAATTCACAGTAGACATGGTCTTTGATCTGAAGTAATTTTTTCAAGACTCTTTTCAAACTCTATGTAAGAATATATCACATTTTGTAAGAGCTTTAATGAAAGAATTCATGATGATTGATGATTCTGAGAAAATGTGAGTGACAGAGCCTGGGATTTCAAAGCATTTATGTGTCCTATTTAATTTACAAATTAGAAAAAAATTGACTTGTTCTATTTAATTTGCAAAACTTCAGAAACTCACCAGTTTAAACTACTAACAATTGTAGCCATGTTTTATTTGATCGTTACCTAAGAGCTTGTCAGAATTCTAGCAGGCTTGTATATCTTCTACCTCATTCCCAGATTACATTAAGTCAGCCTCCCATGTTAAGGTAACCAGTCAGAACTCTTCAGAATAGTCCCTGAGACAATATTATAAAGGAGTGTTTTACTGAGTCTGAATACAAATGTATCTGTGGGGCTTGTTTGGTTTCAATTCAAGTCAAGTGACAAGAGAGGACATTGCTTGTCTGAGAAAAATGCGATCATGGTTCAGAGATTTTTTCTGTTCCATATGCCGTGAGCATGCTGAGAGTGGAGCAAGAAGAACAGACAGATAGAAAACTCTTGGGCTTGGAAACCCAGCTCCAGCCTAACTTTACAGAATGGTGAACCTGCATGTGGCTCCCACCTGGAGAAAGGCAGCTTACTTGATATTCAGAGGAGTGAAATAGCATCAGAAAAAGTTTTCTCGAGCTGTTTTCATCTTTGTTGGCTTGCAATGTCATCATGTATTTTGGGCAAACAGAGTTTGCATCAGTTCAGTTGACAGGACTTCATGAATTTTAATATACTAACTCCATATTCATGTTAGTATTGATGTATCCTTGCTCCTTTTTTCTTTCTTTCTTTTTTTTTTTTTTTTTAAGTAAAAAACTGGATTTCTGACAAATACAGAGCACTGTCACTCTGTAAAGAGTTGAAACTATTAATGCAGGTTAAGTGAAAAATTGCATGAGTTTGTGAAATTTGCACCAACAATTCATAAACTATAGCTCAGGTTTAATGTGATGAGTAAAATATAACATGCATATCATCATTCTGCTTCTAGGCTTGTGAATTTGTTTAAATGTGGATTCAACAAAATCTTTTGAAAACCTTCAGTCTTAGGTTTAGACAACCTAGGAGCCAGTCAGGTCGCATGAGAGTGTTTAAACTTTGTATGCTTGCAGAAAAACTCTTACTGCATTTTAAAGATTATGTTCACACATAAAAGTTGAATACAAAATTGTAGAACTACTACACAGTTATTTATTGTCCAAGAAGACTGAGTTTGACACTTTGGAATGATGCATTCACATGAGTAACTATGGTTCTCCCAATTTACATATTCAGAGTTGGTATTTGGTCACCTTCATGTCCAGTTACCAAAGAGGGAACACACAAATTGTAATCTGAGGTGCAGAGAAACATAGCACAAAAGGGAAAACTTATGCTAGCAGACAAAGATACACAAATTTACAGTTGCATGAATAAACAGTTCAATCAGCATATTTGTTTTTTCCCAATTCTGCAGCATATTACTGTGGGAAGACAAGATTTGTTTCTTGAATAGGCAAAGCCAGAACAAATCCCTATTCTTGCTACATAATAGATGTTATTTAGAGACACAGAAGTATATAAATAGCTGAAAAGTTGCAGTTCTAGATACAATAATTCAGAAGACATGAACACAGGTGTATCACTGCTCTGCTTGGTATTGTTACATTGTTATCATGTCAAATTCAAGTCCATCCTAGAAAATCCAGACAGAGCTTATATCAGCTTTCACTGAATTCAGCTAGTTGTTAGATTTCCTGTGGATTGCACCCCCTTAAAAGTTAGCTCACCACCTCAGTGTTGCTCTTTTAAAACGTGTTGCTTAAACAACATTAACAGTGAGAATATAAAGCTTCACTTTTTGAATTTTTATTTAGAAAGAATCAGAAGAATTTCTGATCTGGGGGCAAGAGAATTAAGTTCAAGTATTTAACCACATATTAGAGAATATATAAACTTAAATCCTGACTTTCTTTCAAAGAATTGGAATTTTATTTTATTAAATTTTATTAAGTAAAATATATAATTATATTTTTCCTTAATTTTATTAAATAAAATATTTTTGGCAATGACTTCAGGCATTTGTTTCAAGTGGTCACCTCAATCCCAATGTCGAGGAAAAATAATATTTCTAAGATCACAGATAACATATTTATGTTGAATAAAGAAAAGCTGAAGAAGCATCTTTCCTTTAGCTCATTACTTCAGGAATGAGAATAGCTTTTATTTGAGACAATGATTCCACATTTATAAGAGTTTAAGCCCATAGAGAGGGAAGGTAGTTAGCAAAGGGCAAGGTCAGGTTGCTAAATAATGGAATAAGGTAAGAGTAACCATAGGACTTTAAAGTTGAGTGGGGCTTTAACAATCATTTATCTAGTTAAATGTAAGCCCATGATGGTGGGGGCTATTTTACTTACTATTTTGTTTCCCTTGTAGCTTAGCACAGTGTTAGCAAGAAACAGGAGATTAATAAACATTCGTTGAATAAATAAATACAGCAGTGAGTTATATGGTAGATCCAGTATTCAAATCGAGGCCTTTTGACTTCCAATCTGATTCTTGTTGATTAATCTGTTACTTTTTTCATTTTCACAAGCAAACTCTTAGTTACTTGAACATAGTGAAATCAGTCAATGATCTTTACAAGCAGCACCATTTTTAGCGGGTGTTACTATTTGAATATGTCTCCCAAATGTCATGTGGTAGAAATGGAATCCTCTAATTTATATGTTGATAGGAGGTGGGGCCTTTGGGAGATACTTGGAATTAGATAAGTTAATCAGGATGAGTCTCCTATGATGGGACTGCAAGCTTTATAGCGAAGGGAAAAGAGACCTGAGCTGACACACATGCTCTTTCTCTCTGGTCAGATGATGTCCTTCACCATGTGGTGACGCAGTATGAAAGCCCTTGCGAGAAGCTGTCACCATGCCCTTGAACTTCCAGGTCTCTAGAGCTGTAAGCAATTCATTTCTTTTCCTTATAAATTGCCCAGTTTGTGATATCTGTTTTAACAATAGAAAATGAACAAAGACAGTAGGATAAATGCTTTCCTGGAAAAGATGAACTCTTGTCACAATAAATCTAACTCATTTTTTAGTAAATTTATGGGAAAACAAAAAGTCATCCTTTAATATTCATTCATGAAAGTCTAAGATCTAGGATCACCATTTGCTTTCAGTTTGTCTGGGGCTTTACTAGCTTTAGCACTGAAAGTCCCGTGTCCCTTGAACCTTCTCAGTCCTAGGCAAATCTGAATGGTTGATCACCCTAACCAGATCTGAAAAGGGTATTCTAGGACTGGGAAGGAATCCTGAAGATATAAGAAACTCATAGGAGAAACGTGATGCACATTTTTTTCAGCTGACCAATCTCATGGTAATATTTTGAGAAATAATATCATTTATATATTTACAGATAAACACAAAATGTCAAAGAAATATTCAAAATATACCATAGAAATTTCTGAGGGCCTCTGGCATGTACAAATTACTTTGGTTGAAAGGTATGAGAAAGTCTGACACCTTGGTTAGGACGGAGGCATATAGGTAGATACAACGTCTATACAAGGTTATAGAGTTGAAAACTCCCACAGGACTCACTAAGGTCTGCTCCTATAGGGCTTTAATAAACATAAAGTGTGTGGTATAGCAAGAGAAAAAAAGTACATGCAGTTACTGAAGGGTCCAAGACTTCCCAGTACAACTCTCCAGGGTCTTTTTTCAACAGGTAGAAAGGATATGCTTTATCTGGATCATGTACCACAAATGTATGTGGGAAGTATTTTGGTTTCAAGAGTGATCAGGCACAAATGTATTGAATATGGGGGCAGGGTGGGGTGTGCTCTGCTGGTGACAGCTAAAAGTGGGCTGAGTGGCCAATGGAGGCCGATTTTTGATCCATCAGGTCTATATCCTAAACCTTGTCAATAAGCCAATGAAACCAGGTACGACCATCCAAGGTCTATGTCACAAACCTGCCTTGACCATTCAATAGATGGTACTTACGAGTTTCAAACTTTGGAGAAATGGTGTACTATGCCTAAAATATCTCACAGTAGACTATTTGAAGTGCACTATGAGATACTGATCATCCTCAGAGATATGCGTAGAGCTACTCAAGTCGAGATATCCAGCTGTAAGGTATCTTAAAACATACATAGTGGATAGTTACTGGAGGTTATTCCTTAGTGTTTTCATAATAAGATGAGTTTAAAATGGAGTTATGATCAACCTCCATAAAATAATGAAATTAATTGGCTTGGAGGTTGAATCTCAATGTCTAAAACTTGGAGATAATTTTTAATATCTTAATGTTAATTTAGAATCAATAAAATAAAGTATTACCTTGTTATTTAGGTAGGAAACCTATGAAACTTAATTTTCTATGAGAAGATTTGAGAGGACTATATCAATGGCTTCAAACGTGTTTCAGTGACTTGTGTTGACCTGAACATGATGAGCTTTTTAAGGAAATGAGGTTTGCAGATATCCTAGAACTTTCAGATTGATATATACAAGGCTGAGACATCTCTTCACCATAATTCCAGAGATGCCCTGATAATTAGCTTTCTGCTCAGGGATCACACATGTTACTCAGGGTGACATTTCTCATGTTCTTAGTTGAGTCATTCTATCAAGGCTCAAGATTTGAGAGATGGCAGCTAGAAAATTTGGTAAGCTAGTCTGTGCTAGTGGGTCAGGTCCCATGATCAGGCCCTGCTTATTAATTTTGTCACATTCTCCACTGTTCTCCATTATCCTGCATCCCATATACCTATCCCCTATTTGTCCACGCTGAACTAGTTACTGTTTTCTGATCTTTCAGATTCTTTCACGGTAGCATTCCCTCAACGTGTCCTTGCCTTTAATGGTTGGGTTCCCTCTACTTGGAAAACTGACAATATTCAGGCATTTGTTGTCTTTCTCTTAATTTTTGCATTTTTTCTTTTTGTGGGTCAAAATCACATACCAATGTGTCTATTGTAGATGCTCATAAATATTTGCTAAATAAATGATGGAGTGTTAATGCATTTACCTCCTGATATACATATATGTATTTCAGTGGAATAATGCCTTTACACATATGAATGGTCCAAATATATTGTTTAATTAAGAAGGAGAAAAATATTTCTCTTTAGATGTAGCCTCACACTAAGCTTCAAATTGTACCCTTATGGGAGATTTGCTACACACAGTTGTCCTACCCACTTCCCATATTGATGTTTAGGAGAATCTGGTGGTCTTGAGTCACACCCAGCTCTAGATGTACCCACATCTAGCATCATGGAAAGTGTGTAAAAAAGAGATAGAAATAGACTTCAGTACCTAATAAGTATAATTTAACAATCTAGAAAGTAGTAGTGAAAAACAGTCATTTCTGAAGAGTGTTATATGTGCATGTATATATATGTACATGTTATTTTCCAAACTCAGGTGAAAATATAATAAAATAGAACCATAAAATTATAAATTTAAGTACTTAAAATATAAAACGAGGTAAGTATAAAAATAAAGAGTAAAATACTATTTCAGTTTTAATTTAAAATTTGTTTTTGATCCTAAGTATCATTTATAGTTTTTTCTTTCAAAAAATCTCATAAGAATATATTCATTTCAATTAAATAATATATTAGTTTATTAATGGCTATATATAAGCAAAGAAGTAGGACACATTTTATAAAAACAAAACAACACAAAACAAAAACACTGCATTTTCTCCCTTATAATCATATTAGTTCATCCACATAGAAACTTCTGTGCAGCAACTGATTTAAAAAAAAAAAAAAAAAGCTTTTTATCCAGATGTAGTACACACTGGACTGGACATTTTAAAAGGATATGCAGGTTATTTTCAGTTCAGTCCAATTAATTTTTTAAATGAATTTATTCAGGTATTCTCTCATTTTTTTTATTTTTGCAGATAACTTACCTTTGAGCATAAGCTATGTGGACATCTTTTTGCAATGATGAAACATCCCGCCAGCATTTGAAGTTAATTATACTAATATAACTTCAGCTTGGTTTTAGTTTTGTTTCTTACTAATTCATTGTTTTGGAGGGGAAGGTGGGGAACTCGGCAAATTCTTTTGGTTATTTTATAGGCCTGTTTCCTAAACCATAGTGAGTGTTACAACCCTTGAAAAATCAGTGATTCTTTCATTGCTTGCCCCCATGGCTAAATTCTGCCAGGATCCTCTCAGTAGACACAATCCTTTGAATTTAAATTTGGACTCGTTGTCACCTATTATGCTTATAGCTCTTCTTAGTCCCCTCTCTCTCCACATAACTATAGACAACAGTTATGAATCAATCATAATCAATTAAGTTTTTTGTTTCTCTCCTAGTTCATCACAAAGAAAGTCATGAGTCCTACAAAGCTTTAATCTCTGCGAATTATGGGAAGGAGAGCAATTGGGTACAGGGGAGGGCTTCTGACATGTTGGTGTATCAAACAGAAGCCTGATGTTGAAGCAAGAAAAATCCTGCATGGCCTAAATTGGTGCAATGAGAAAACAAAAACAAAAAGAAATGTTTATTATTTTTCTGAGCAGAAAAGTAACATATCATCATCACTGAACATTCAAAAAATAGAAGAGAATAGTAAGAATATAAAATCATCATCTTGCAAAGAATGTTTTTAAAAAGATCTTTAGGTATTATAAAATCGAAACCATGTTATATTTAGTTTACTTCTTTTTTTTTTTCCTATTATAGCATCCTAATAATTATTAGTGTGATTTTGAATAGCTATATGTTCCATTGTGTCTGTGGTCTGTAATAACCTGGAATAACCTTGATGGGAAATTTGGAGACCACGTCCACTCTTCGAATTTAATTTTCTATCTTGCTGAATTTATATTTGTTTATTTTTTTCTGTGAATTTTAATTCCTTCAATTGCAAAGGAGACACGGTGCACAAGCAGTGGCCACTGAGCTGTTCAGTACAGTGTAGTTCACAGGATACCTATGGAAGCATTGATCCAGAAGGAGTGTGACAACTTCCTAGAAAAGAGCTCCAGCAACTTGTCAGAGGTCACTCAGTAGATGCTGGAGTCAGACTTTTGAAATAGCAGTTCTTGATCCTACAACTTTTACTCTCTACACGATGCCACATTGTAAATCAAAGAATAAACCTGGCAGCTCGAAGCATATACAAGGGGCAAGGGGGGAAAACAAAAGAAATTAGAAATGTGTAATTGAGAAACTAATGATTTGGTGTTTTGTAAGACATTCCATGGTTTTTATTTTTCCCTTCAAACGGAGGATTTGATCAGAGAATCCATCAAGAAAAAGATCAGCCTTTATTAGAGCCATTTGCATATACCTAGTCTCAAGTTTCCCTCACTAACACCAGGTTGGCTAGATATGCTAGTTGCGTGAAAAACGAAACAAATTAGTGGCTACATCAGTACAGCACTTGCCTTAGACAATGAATGTTTTTTTTTTAAGCACGATTCCTCTTACATTAAGTTTCTCTGTTGTTTTTCCTACAAATTCTTTTGTGCCATATTTGTCTTTCAAAATTTATTTGATTGATCATTAGGAAAACTGGGAAACTTGTTAAAATTCAGATTCCTGTCCTTATCTCGGACTGTTTGAACTGTAGGAGTAAGGGAACATGATTCTTCAGTTTTAAAAAGTTCTGCAGGAGTCTGTAATGATCAGTCTAAAACATAAGACAAAAAAACTGTTTGATCACACTGAGGGAAAGTGCTTTATTATAATTACAATTAATAATAGTTACTTCTTTATGAGTACTTAAATAAGCCAAATGTATTTTATCTATATAATCTTGTGCATCAGAAATATAGATTAAAACAATACTACATCTCTACAGATAAGAAAATTGATAATCAGATAATTTAAATAAGATTAAAATTTAAAAATTAAAATAATGACACATACATATAAACACACAATACAAAGAAGGTGGAAGGCAGATGTAGGGTTCTAATTAGCGTGTGAGTAATTTTAAAGCGCACTACACATAATCTTGGCCAGAACAGTCAGACAGAATTCTGAAACTGTTTTTTGTTGTTGTTTTATCTTGACAATGAACTCCCAAGAAATATTTTGAATTTCCAAGGTTAATTTTGACCGAAAATTTTATCACAAATAGTCTAGAATTTTTGGCTTTCATGCACAAAACCACACCCAAAATGACTTGGATAAGATGAAAATGCTATAAAACGGAAAATATGTTAAAGGAACTCTCACGTATTATTATTCCAAGAATCACACCAATCTTTTCTGTGCATTGCAGATAGACCATAAGCACAATTAAAACTTGGCAATCTGTGATTGCTAAATTTGCCACTATTACCCACACCAGAGCTGTGTCCTTTGTGGATAAGTGTAATGACACTGGCATTCATCATCTCTGATGTTTCTACTCATGGCACTTAGTCACTGTAAAAGGTATTTCAAGGGTATGCTGAAAAAAAGGACTTCATATCAAATGTGGTAACTCACATGAGTTTCTGAGTCTCAGTTTGGTTTGGACTGCTCTTCCGAAGCAATTTCTGAACAGGGCAGTGTTTTAATGCCATGAAATCCTCCAGAGACAAGAAACAATGCATTACAAATCTGCATGAAAAGGTAGCTAGATGAGAGCTGAATGTAATTCTTTTGTAGAAGGCAGGGCAAATTATAGCAAGGTGCCACTGCAGCAAGTTTTTGAACAAATCCATAAAAAAAAAAAAAAAAAAAAAAAAAAAAAGCTCAACTGAAGATAACATTGCAGCTGAGACTTGGCCAAAGGCCGTATTTTTCGAAGCCCAGGAAAAGCCATATATTTCTCACCTTCAAACACAGCAGTTTAATTGATGATCTCCCTTTGTTTCTTTCTGTTTTCATACTCCTTACCCCTACCATTACTCACATTATATGCCTTAGATGATAAATTGTCTGTGTTTACAAATTTTCTTATATGATCCAAATTTCATTACTTGACCCACAGCCTAAATCACCTTTATTCAGTATAGTCCTTGATCATTCTCCTTAAATTCATAGTTGGTTGGCACAGCCCTGGAAATGATTTCCAGAAATTACACACCTCCCTTCCTACTCTCATCCACAAATCTACTCCACCCACACCCACACATCCGGGCACATACATTTGTAAATGTTTCAAAAGTTGCACTTCTCTCTCAGCTTCTTAGTATTTTTATGTCACCCACTCCCCTTACCACTCTCAACTCTTTCTCATCTCAGAGAGCTAAGAGGCCACAAACCCAGAGACAGCAAATCATGTCAGACACTGCCTAGGTCTGATATTCAGGAAAACTACTTTATCTGGCTGCATCCACTCTCAACTAGGGGTGTAAAATTGGGCAGCTTGTGTTATTTTCGCAACATCTTTTTTTTTTTTTTCCCAAAAAGAAACAACAAAAAAGCGTATATCTGAAATCCTAGATACAAATGACTTCATAGGTAATAACATATTTTTAATGACTAAAATAACGAAAACAACCTGGTGTAAGAAATCAGCAAGTCCTGGGAACTGCAGAAGAGTTGAAAATTGTATGCCCAGTATAAAAACATAAAAAAATGTGTGGCCCAAATTAAACAAGGAAACAATACCACAGTATCTGCTTCCTGGAACAGCAGTGCGCAACCACTGTGAGATAGTCTCTCGTTCTTTCTCTCTATTTTCCACTGCTAGAATTATATGACCTTCCAGTGTGAAAATCCTCTACAGAAATAATTTCCAACAATAGCCGAAGATAAAGAAGAAAGAGAAACAATGGCATTAAATTATTTTTAGGCTTCCTAATTCAGACCTCATATTCTGAACCTAATGACAGCCCAATAATAAGGCACGATGGTATTAATGAAAGGCACAGGCTTGAGAGCCAGACGTAGTTCACACTCAGGAAGAATAAGCTTTGTTAACATCATGTTAGAGATAATGAATTCATTGACTTTTGAAGAAAAAAACAGGCTATGTTCAGGGCAAACTATATGTACACTCTATAATGAGAATCATATACCACTGGTTGTTTAACATAAATCATTTACAAAAACTAGCAAATAACATGCAAAAGATGATCACTTATAAAATCGGTGAAAACCTTTAGCTAAGAAGGATAAGGTAAATGTTTCTGGCCCATCCCAGTCCTCTCAGCTGTTCTTCTGGAGCCAGCTAAGTTTTTTTCAGTGAACCACAATATTTTATGTCACTCCAGCAAATGTGGAGGTTTTGCTTCCTTGTTTAATTTTGTCTTGGTTTTTGCCCATGTTTTTCAAAGTTCAGAGTAAGAAATACGTCTTCATAATTGTGTTTGAAGGAAGTTGCTTCTCCCTGCTAAGTGCTGAAAATATTGGCTTCCCACTTGTTTCCCCTTAAATAAATGTTTAGATCTGAATGCAAGGTGTTCTGACTCACAGAACAGCATTCTTCTTGCGTTACTTTTGACTGCTTTAGAAAATAAATTTAACTTTCAGATTGGAGTCTAACCTTCAGTTCAGTCTCCACATATTTTGTGCCAAGAATGAATACAGAAGTAGGAATTAAATATAGAAAGAAAAATGAACACATTCTTACTCTTGAGGGAGTATATTCATTTGCAGAATGTAGACATATATAATAGATAATTTCAGTACAAGGTGATAAGTACAATAATACACATCTCCAAGGTGACTTAAAGGTTCAGAGTAGAAAAAACTCACCCAAACTGGATTTGGGAGTTAGAGGAAGTACAAATTTTCTGAATGTTAAGTATTTTGATTGTCTTACAGAGTGATAAGCAATGAGCTGGAAGTGGAGATATTCAAAAGCTAAGTGTGTTCAGAAAATTTCAAGTATTCTATATTTCTTTTGTGTAGTATATGATTCAGAGAATACTGAAATAAGAGCTTGGGAAGAAAACGTTGGTAACAAAGGGACTTGTACACTATACTAAAAAATTTAGACTTTGACCACTAGACCAAGGGGAACCATTAAATGTTGTAATCTGTCATTCTGATAGATCTGAGTGGCATAACATGGAACTGGGAAAGGAATTAAGAGGCTACTGTAGTACAAAATAGAGAAGAGATATTTAAAAACCAAAAAAAAAAAAAAAAAAAAAAAAGAAGAATAGTTAAGACCTAGTTGGGATTAAATAAGACAGCCTAAGTGATTGATTGGATCTTGGGAGTAAAATAAACAGTTGAGGCTAAATTTTAGATATTCATTTTGTAATATTGAGTTGATGATAATATCAAGTAGGATTAGAAAATCATATAAGGAATATGCTTTGGCAAGGAAGAAAATAAAGAAACAATAGATTCTGTACACATTGGGGCTGTGATACACGTAGGACAGCTAGGCAGAGAGTATAGCAGGGAGTAGGATTTAGATTCACAACTTGTGGAAGAAAAAAGCCTAGAACTATAATGTGAAGAATCATTGTCATGGAGGTGGTAATGAAAACCATGAATACAAATGAGACAATCCAAGAAGATCATACTGTTAGAGTCATGAGTACAATGGGGGAAAAAATGGAAACGAGGACTGGGAAAGACATAAAGGTAACAGGAAATCAAAGGAAAGTATTAACTGTTCAATTATGGTTGAACAAAAAAAGGATAATTTGTGATGAACAGGTGGTGTTTATACCAGAAATGCGAAGTTGGTTTTACTTTTGAAAATCAATGTGATTCACCATGTTTACATCATAAAACTATCTTATGATCTTTGCAATGAATACAGAATATTTAGCAAGATGTGGCATCAATTGATGACAAAAACTCTCAGCAAATTACGGAGAGAAGGGAACCTCCTCAAACTAATAAAAGACATTCTGAAAAATCTATAATTATTATCAAACTTAGTTTCAAAAGACTGACTAATTCTCCCCTAAAATCAGGTACAAAGTAAGGATGTCTACTCTTACCGTTTCTAGTTAATATTGTATTGGAAGTCCTAACCAGTGCAGTAAGACAAGAAAAATAAATAACATTATGCAAATTGGAAAGGCAGGAATGAAATCGTCTTTATTTGCAGATGACATGAGCACATATATAGGAACTCATAAGAAATATACACAAGATACTAGAACTAATAAGTCAATGTAGCAGTGTTACAAGTCATAAGGTCAATATACAAAAAATCCTTATATTTTTATATAGAAAATAACTGAAATTGAGATTTTAAAAGTTCCATTTACAAAAATACCAAAATTCATTAAATATATAGAGATTAGTTTATAAAACGTGCACTACCTATATAAACATTTTAAGGTAATTTAAATATTTAAGAAATAGAGAGATATACCATGTTATTGAATTGAAAGATTTGGTATTTGATGCAAGTAAGATATTAGCTCCTGCCAAATTAGTCTATAGATTTCATGTAGTCCCATTAAAATTTTCACTTAAATGACTCAGCAATTCGGTCCCTAGGTATAATAAAAATTTAATGCATATTCTAAAAAATTTTATAGAAATTAAAAAAAAAACCTAAAATAATCAAAACAGTTTTGAAAGAGGAAGAACAAAGTTGGAGGACATACACTACCTGATTTTGAGACTTATTGTATAACTACAGTTATCCAGTTGATGTTCCATTATCTATATATTAAAATTAAACGGAATATAGGGTCTAGAAATAGGCTCATTATAAACGGTTGATTTATTTTTGTTCTGCCATTCAAAGGACACTATTAAGATAAATATTTACACCTAGTACTGGGAAAATATATTCACAATGTGTATATATAAAAATGACTTTGTAAGAAATACATTAAGACAAAATATACTTCGATAATAAGACAAGATGTACCTCAATAATAAGACAAAATGTACCTCAAGAAAAAATATGCATAAATAATAGGACAAAAATTAATTTTAAGGTGAAAAAATATTTATATTAATGCTTCACAAAAGACAATACAAAAATAGTCAATAAGTAGGCAAAAGGAGATGGAAAAATGGCCAATAAAAAGATGTTGAGCATTGTTAATCATCAGGAAAATGAAAATTAAAATCATAGTGAGATAGTAGTACACATCTATTTAAAAGACTGGCAATACCAAGAGTTGGAGAGGATTTGAGGCAACTGGAGCTCTCATATATTGTTGGTTTGAATGTAACATGGTACAACTGCTTGGGATCATTTTGGAAATTTCTTTTTTTTTTTTTTTTTGACTTAAACAGTAGAAATTTATTTCTTATGATTCTGGAGGCTGGGAAGTCCAAGTGCTGTCAGGTTTAATTTTAGTCGGAAGCCTCTTCTCTTGCTTTAGAGGTGACCACTGTCTTATTGTGTGCTCACATGGCCTCTTCTTTGTGCATACAGAGAAAGCAAAAGAGAGAGAGAGCAAAAGAGCTTTCTTGTGTCTCTTCTTATATGGGCCCAATCCCACTAGACCAGGCCCCACCATCATGACCTCACTTAACCCTAATTACCTCCCAAAGACCCATCTTCAAATACCATCAGTTTGAGGGGTTACAGCTTCAACATGTAAATTTTGTGAATGCACAAATATTCAGCCCATAACAAGCGGTATAATTTTTCCTCAATATAAAGTTTTTTCTTTTAAGTAACACATTTATGGCAGCCAGCTTCAACCACAGTTAAGGAGAAAGCAAGGGAAGAATTTTGCTTGATTAGTTGGTGTTGGTTTGAAGTGGGAATAACTCTCTTAGTCTCACTCAGTCCTCTCATGTCTCAATGTGGCACATCCTGGTGGCTTTAGTCTTTCTATTATTAATTGTTCCTAAATTTAATTCCCTCTGCCTCATCAACATCTGGTATATGATTTCTTAACATCAATAATTGGTTTTCTTCTTTAATTTTTTTTTTTTTTTTTTTTTTTTTTTTAGGGACTGATCCACTTTATTATTTATGTCACTTCCCAAATCAATAAGCCAATTTTTTTTTAAATTTATTTATTATTATTATACTTTAAGTTGTAGGGTACATGTGCATAACGTGCAGGTTTGTTACATATGTATACTTGTGCCATGTTGGTGTGCTGCACCCATCAACTCGTCATTTACATCAGGTATAACTCCCAATGCAATCCCTCCCCCCTCCCCCCTCCCCATGGTAGGCCCCGGTGTGTGATGTTCCCCTTCCTGAGTCCAAGTGATCTCATTGTTCAGTTCCCACCTATGAGTGAGAACATGCGGTGTTTGGTTTTCTGTTCTTGTGATAGTTTGCTAAGAATGATGGTTTCCAGCTGCATCCATGTCCCTACAAAGTACACAAACTCATCCTTTTTTATGGCTGCATAGTATTCCATGGTGTATATGTGCCACATTTTCTTAATCCAATCTGTCACTGATGGACATTTGGGTTGATTCCAAGTCTTTGCTATTGTGAATAGTGCTGCAATAAACATACGTGTGCATGTGGCTAGGGCAATTAGGCAAGAGAAAGAAATCAAGGGTATTCAGTTAGGAAAAGAAGAAATCAAATTGTCCCTCTTTGCAGATGACATGATTGTATATTTAGAAAACCCCATTGTCTCAGCCCAAAATCTCCTTAAGCTGATAAGCAACTTCAACAAAGTCTCAGGATACAAAATTAATGTGCAAAAATCACAAGCATTCTTATACACTAGTAACAGACAAACAGAGAGCCAAATCAGGAATGAACTTCCATTCACAATTCCTTCAAAGGGAATAAAATACCTAGGAATCTAACTGACAAGGGATGTATAGGACCTCTTCAAGGAGAACTACAAACCACTGCTCAGGGAAATTTCTTAAAACATCTGTTCACTGAGATAACTGAGCAATCCAGTTCCTAGGTATTTAGTCAAGAAAAATAAAAGCATAGATCCACACAAAGACTTATATTTAAATATTCATAGCAAATATATTCATAATAGCTAATAATTGGAAGTAGCCAAAATATCAATTGATAAGGAAAGACACATTATAGTATATCAATGTAATGAAATACTACTCATCAATTAAAAAAGAACTAACTATAAACATATACAACATGAACACATCTCAAAAATATTATGTTGAGCAAAAGAAGCCATGCACAGCACATGTAATGTGAAATTTTTAGAATAGGCGAAATGAATTTATAGTGACAGAAAGCAAATTGGTGGCTGCTGAGAGGTTCTGTGGATTAGTGACTGCAAAAGGACATAAGAAAACTTTTCGTATTGATGGAAATTTTCCATATCTTGACTGTTAAATGCATCACTCTTCACACTTGAAATGTATACATTTTATTGTACCTCATACAATTTGTTAGAAAAAATAAAAGGTATGTATTATTAATGTAGAGATAGAAGAGTTTGAAATGTTTAAAATCTGTTGTCAAAACACCAATGGAAAGAAAAAATTGAAGATCCTGGAGGAGATGGATTAAGTAGATTAATGGAGCGGTGCCTTCCATTGAAAACTGATTTTTACACTGGTCAAAGACTTTCTTGTGGAATTTTAATGTTAGAAACTAATACCTTGAATTGGAAACCATTAAGTATCAAATTTCAGTTCCACAATTGACTTCAATTTCTCTTCCCTTTAGGGTATTTATTTAGATCTCTGTTAAGTCTTGGCTTAATGAATCTCTTTACTTAGAAAAGAATGTATGAAATAACTCAGATTATTGGCCAGGCGCGGTGGCTCAAGCCTGTAATCCCAGCACTTTGGGAGGCCGAGATGGGTGGATCACGAGGTCAAGAGATCGAGACCATCCTGGCTAACACGGTGAAACCCCGTCTCTACTAAAAAAAAAAAAATACAAAAAACTAGCCGGGCGAGGTGGCGGGCGCCTGTAGTCCCAGCTACTGGGGAGGCTGAGGCAGGAGAATGGCGTAAACCCGGGAGGTGGAGCTTGCAGTGAGCTGAGATCCGGCCACTGCACTCCAGCCTGGGCGACAGAGCGAGACTCCGTCTCAAAAAAAAAAAAAAAAAAAAAAAGAAAGAAATAACTCAGATTATTGAAGAAGTATCATGAACATTATTAAATATTTAAATTTTAAAAATCATAATAGAAATATCAAATTAGACTTTGTAAAACATTTAAAATTGTGAAGTGTATGAAAATCTAAAAGGGACAATTTTATTTCAAGGTTTTTAATAATAAAATATATGCTAAAAACTAGCTTATTATTTAACTAACAACAAATATCTTCACACTTTCTGTTTTCTTGGCTTCATGAAATAATGTGTAATCTAGAAACATATATCTTTCTTTTTGAGTATAAAAAATTTTTGTCAAAATGATTTTCTTTTAAAAAATAGGTGTGTTTCCACCTTCAGGCTGTTTAAGTGGAAATTCATTTTGAAACAGAACTTTAGAACATCAAATTCAGACATTACAAGAGAAAATAAAGTTATATAATAAAAATACTGCAATTAAATCTGCCTAATTTCAAATTCCAAGGTCATAAAGATGTTCTTTTAATTAAAAGCCTTAGCCAAAAATGCCAAAAAAGAACACCCATTAAGTGGTGCTGTAAATAGAAATTGAGATATGAGGAATCTGAGAAGTCTAATATTAAAGGCAGGGCCTCAGATTTTAAGCCACAGCTGGTGTAATCAATAAATAAATGAAGCAACAGTCATTAAAGAGAGTGCCAAATGATAATACTGTAAAACAGCCTCAATGTCACATTTATGTAATAGGGATTCATCTTCTAGAGGCCTTCTAATGACTATTTGTATGCTGTCCAAGGAGATAACCTTATACAAACGTAATGCAGTGGCTATTATAAAAAAAATTGCAACACATGCTGGGAAAATAGGTTCAAATGTCATATTCTCTAACACACAATAGAAAACATGCAAAAAAACACAAGATATAAATTTATCAGAACTGATTCACATATAGGTAGGACAACAATTTTTTAAAAAATGGATTAGGTATGGACTCTAGCTTGCAAGTTGCAGACACCCAGCTTGAACTAGCTTAAGCAATAGGATGAAACTTTTAAAAAGGATTCTAGCATCTCAGATAATCTAAGGGAAAAGTTGAACAATAAAGATATAGAAAAGGAAGTGATGGATCTTGGCCTCTGAACTAATAGGATCAGAACTTGGAGATTATTAGAGCTTATCTATTTGTCTTTTGTCTGCCTCTTTTCTTTGTTTTTTCAATGTTTTCTCTTGCTGAAGACTGACTTTCAATGGAAAATATGACTACAATATTTTCTGTAACTTCTCAGCCTCATATGGTAAAGACTGTACCTTCTCTTAGTTCTGTACCCAAAAATCTATGGCTGAGGGGTGCATTATTTGGCTCTGCTTAGGTCAGATGCCTACCTCTGGACCAAGAACTTAAACCAAGTGAGAAGGATTGCATTGTACCATGGCTGCTCATGCAGCATGTCTGGAGATAGATTAGACAAAGGGAAAAAGATTTCAACTGTGCAGAGAGTTCCTTAGGTGACCATGCACTTCCCTTCTTTCTTCAAGGTAGTATGAGAAAGGTTTTAACGAAAAATATTCATACTAAGAAACTAACAGAGTTCAAGTAGCAATCTGTAAAACTAGGTATAACTGAACCAATTTAAATTATTTTGTTTAGATTCCAGGAATACATAGGGCTGTTGCATTAGTCTTATAGAGGGTGCTTAATTTTCCAGATTTGTGGTCTTAGAAAAATAATTTGAATTATGTTTTCTATTTGAAAATGTAAGTTAATAATTTCTTTTAAAAATTTTAGTCTTGTGAGAATTAATAAATGCATTTGTGATGTCCTAGAATTTCAGTCTCTAAGGCCAGTTGGTTGGGAGAATAATGTTATCTTTTAGTCAAGGGAATGCACAACTCAGGTTCAGTGAGGTCTCTAGTAAGAGAGTTTGTGAGCAGTAATATATGGAAAAAGAATATACATATACACATTTGCCAAGCACTTCAATATGTGTCACTGCTTATCAGTCATAAGTGATCAGTCATCAGTGATAAGCAGTCATAAGACTGCTTATCAAAGATGAACATACTGTCCCAAAATATGGCATAATCAATATAGGAAAGGAAACACATGCAATTAATTATAGTTCAATGTTATATAATGTATACCAATTTCTCTGGTTTTTCTTCCTCTCTGTCATCTTTTGTGGGATCCTGTCCTGCAAATTAGTTATTAAAAAGAGAAATTATCAACTTATTTAGAACACATATAGCTTTTTAAACATTAAACAAAATTCTAATGCTAAACTCTAGAAATTCTTATTAAATGATGTGACTTTGTCCTAGGAATCTGTATTTTTATAAATCTCTCCCAGATATTTCTGATATGCATACGTAATTAGAAACCAATGATATTGATCCTGAGACTCTGCCAGTGTCATTGTTTTCTTCAATTCTGCATATTTTCCCTATATAATCTCATAGAATCCCATGTTTTTATCTGTTTTCTCATGATGAAGCAGCATAAATTTATATTTCCATCACACACCTGGTATTCAGACAAGCACATTCAGCTGCCAACTAGACGGCTCTACTTGCAAGTTCCACAAGCATTTCACAGTCAACCAGTCCAAAATTAAATTCCTTCACTTCACTCAGCTCTCCCAACTAGTTCTTTCCATTTTGCTGTCCTGGTTCCACCACCATTTGCCTACAATTGCATGTCAAAAAGCTGGCATGCTTTTTGACTCCTCTTTCTTCTTCATCTGTCTCTCTCCTTCTTCACTCTTCCCCTCAGTTCAGATGCTCATCATACCTATAATAATGCAGCTGTCTATTAAGTGGCCCTGCCCACAGCCTAAACCAGAAGAATGCCAGAGTGACCTTTCTAAATGGAAACAGACTCACACAACACCCTTGCTGAAAACTCTTCACTGGGTCCTCATATCTTCAGTAGGAAATTACAGTATAATACACAGGGGTCCTTCTTCATTTTATATACAGTTTTTGTTTATTATTTGTTTCTTTCTTTAGAATATAGGTTTCTTTAAGGCATCAACGTAGCCTGCCTTGTTGATTATTTAATGCCCTAATCCTGAAATAAGCTTGGAATATTGAAGTTGCCAGCTACACATTTGCTTAATGGATGAGTGTGTGAATGAAAGAATGAATGAATCTAATCTCTACATACCATTTTGGCTTCATCCTTTGCTGTACTCATACTGAGTTATTGCAATTGCATAGACAGACTGTGATGCCACATAACAACCTGCTTCCCAAACTGCTTTCTCATCTTTTGCAAATTCTTCCTATCCAATATTTTTTCTTCACTCCCTCCCCACAGTGTAAACACACACACACACACACGTGCCCACATGTATGTTCATGCATATATTCTCATATCTACACCCACTTTTCCTAATTCCAGCACTTTCAAGCAGTCTCTTATCATCAGTTTTTTGAGGAAATATTTTCTGGCATCTTTCTCACGGCGTCTCTTATCACTTGCAAAGATCATCAGGTGTACTGTCTTTATTTCTACAGCAGACTGTCCCATTTCTAAAAGAGTATTTACCGCATGATGTCGTAATTGATTTTCTTTGTTGTTGTTTATCTTCTTTAACAAATACAATGTTTGAAAACTAGAGCCATGTCTTCATTTTATGAATCCTATTGTCTGGCACACTGTTTAACATATACTAGGTGATAAATGCAGATGAATGGATGTATGAATAAATGAAGTACCAAGGAAACAAAACAGGATGAGTGACAAACACTATAAGAATGTTAATAAAAACTATGATGTAAAAGGATGAGTGATATTAAAAATTCATTAAGCAAAAGAATTTCACACTATTAATCCAGAATGAGACACAAACCATCTGTTGAGTAATTTAATTATACATTCTAGTTGACACCACGTATCTGTAAAACTGTAAATGATAAGATCCTATAACCATTCTCCTAGATTTTAGACTCCTTCAATGTTGGTGTCTGTTAGTTATACTGCTGTTTCTGCAGAAGATAATAATGGAAATAATAGAAGACACAAAGTTAAGAAATTACATATAATGAAAGCACTAATAAAGTCATTGAATTAAAGATTTCTCAAACATTTAAACAGACATGCAAAAGGCATGTAGATTAACAGGAGTGTGAGAATCTTTCTTATGTACAATACATTTTAAAAATATTAAGAAGTAAAATGATGAAAGGTAATAATGATAACATAAGGATATTAGTAATACTCCATATTTCTTTATTGAGAGCTTATGATGTGCCAAAAACTGTGCTTAGAAAAGTTTTTAGACTTTGTTAGAAATAAAATGAAAATGGATTGTGGTTTTTGTTGCCAATTGAATTATGTATTATTTATTAAAGCATAAGATTAGTAGAGTGGATTCTGGAATTGGTTCATTTGGCCTCAATTCTGGGCTCACCATTCATTCAATGGGTGAATTCGAGCAAATTATTTAACATCTCAGAACCTCAGTTTGTTTCCTCATTTTGAGACAAAAGGAGTATCAGAGAGATATGAGGATTCCATGCATTAATGTAAATAAAACCACGAGGAGAGTGCCTTTACATGTAAAAGCTTAGTAAATATTGTTAATATTATTGCTATGTCTTCCACCAGCAGAGTAACATACTTTCTCATGGTATTTGTGCACTATAAAATATAATGACTGACTTAGCAGCCAGCTTTCATCATAGTCAAGTGGAAGAGCAAGGCAAGATATCAATAAAGAACATCACAAAGGTTAGTTAATAACATCAAAAATTGAGAGCAGATATCAGATTCTACTGGCTTATTTTGAAACACAAGTTCTCTGCTTAAAGTACATAATAAAAATAATGCATAAATGCCTATTTTTTCTGATTGTAAAATTACATGCTTATTACAGAAAACATGAACAATATTATGTATAAAGGAAAGTTACTCATATTTGACTATACAGTGTTAACCACTCGGAATCTTTGTGCAGTATTCTCTGTTACATTATCTGCCTCTAATAATTTATATGTTTAAAAGCTCTCACATCCATAATTTTAGTTATTCAGTGAGTCTCAGAACATATGCTGTAAATTTGTGTGTTTGTGTATGTGCATGTGTGAAGGAAGATGGTTGGGAGAAATGAAGTTCTTAATAGAGATTCATGTTACTTTTTCATTTGTAGGTAGTGGTGGCTTGGATAGCTTGAAAAAGACCACCAAATATTTTAATCTTTAGAAAAAAATTCTCTTATCTAAATAAGTTATGTAGGAGAAATCTATATTAGTATATATCTTTCCATCTAATCATATTATCTTATATAACTGGGATCAAACTCTCTTTCAATTTTGTTTCCCTGTTTTCTCCTCTAACATTTCCTTAAGTATTTCCTTCTTTTCAATTAAAAAAAACAAACAAAAAAACAAACAAAAAAATTCCTTATAAGCATAACTTTAAATAGCTTCACTAAAGACCATACTGTGCTGGGAAATTAAACATATAGGCTCTATGAGTCTAGAGCCCTTAATCTGTGATATCTGATATGCTCAACCTTCAAAAACCTCATATGTCTGTGTGACTTAGTCCTACAAAAATCTACCACTTCCTCAATGGTGGGATCTCAACAGAAGGTAATATTAATGAATTTAGTAATAATCATTTTAGGGCCACCAGGTATGAAAAATAGAGAAAAGGATGAATTTTCTCACACCTTTGTCTATACCAGATAAATTCTCAACAAATGCATCTGGCTTGTAGTATTTAATCAGGTAGAATGACTGTGCTGATTATCTCAGTGATACTATTTGTGATGGTTAATATTGAGTGTCAACTTGATTGGATTGAAGAATGCAAACTATTGTTCCTGGGTGTGTTTGTGAAGGTGTTGACAAGGGGGATTAACATTTGAGACAGTGGACTTGGAGAGAAAGACCCACCCTCAAGCTGCCTGGGCACCATCTAATCAGCTGCCAGCGTGGCTAGGATAAAAGCAGACAAAAGAATGTGGGAGGACTGGACCGGCCTGAGTCTTCTGGCCTCCATCTTTCTCCCATGCTGGATGATTCTTGCCTTCAAAATGTTGGACTCCACATGTAACCACCAGGGATTCACCTTTCCTGCTGCCTAGACAGAGTCAATTTATCAAGGCAGGGGAATTGCAATAAAGAAAGGGTAATTCATGCAAAGCCAACTGTTTAGGAGACCGGAGTTTTATTATTACTCAAATCATTCTCCCTGAGCGTTCCGAGAGCAGAGTTTTTAAGGACAACTTGGTGGATGGGGGGAAGCCAGTGAGCCAGGAGTGCTGATTAGTCAGGGATGAAATCATAAGGAATAGAGCTGTCTTCTTGCCATAGAGTTAGTTTCTGCGTCGGACCCACAAGATTGGATGAGCCAGTTTATCAATCTGGGTGGCGCCAGCTGATCCATCAAGTGCAGGGTCTGAAAAATATCTCAAACACTGATCTTAGGAGTAGCTTGAGGGGTGGAGGTCAGAATCTCGTAGCCTCCAGCTGCATGACTCCTAAATCATAATTTCTAATCTTGTGGCTAATGTTAGTTCTATAAAAGCAATCTAGTCCCCATGCAAGAAGGAGGTCTGATTTGGGAAAGGGCTGTTACCATCTTTGTTTTAAACTATAAACTATAAACTAAGTTTCTCCCAAAGTTAGTTCAGCTTACTACCAGAAGCAAGATGGAGTTGGTTAAGTTAGATCTCTTTCACTGTTTCAGTCATAATTTGCAAAGGCAGTTTCACAAGTTCTTCAGCTTTTGAACTCTTGGACCTAAATAGTGGTTTGCCAGGGACTCTCAGGCCTTCGGTCACAGACTGAAGACTGTACTGTCAGCTTCCCTACTTTTGAGGTTTTGGGACTCAGACTGGCTTTCTTGCTCCTCAGCTTGCAGACGGCCTATTGTGGGACTTCACCTGTGATTGTGAGTCAGTACTCCTTAGCAAACTCCCTTTCATATATACATCTTTCCTATTAGTCCTGTCCCTCTAGAGAACTCTGACTAATACAGTATTTTACTTAGTTCTCTGACTTTGTAGAGCAGGGGTGGGAAGAGAGAGGGGTGAGTTATCTAATTAAATGTAGTGCTGGGAAACATGAAGGCTACCTTACTCATTTCTTTCAACTCTTCTGTACTTTAAAAATCATTAAAGCTGAGAAGACCACATGAAGACTTGATGTACTGATGCCTACAATGAAACAATAAGAACAGCAAGAAGAAATAACTAAAGTAGCAGTAAAAAATGCAGCCAGTCTGCTTTGGAGAGATTCTTCATGTACACTGTGTGGCTATGGAATAACTTATGTTTTCGATATTTTATTATTATTATTATTATTATTATTATACTTTAAGTTCTAGGTACATGTGCATAACGCAGGTTTGTTACTACATATGTATACTTCTTGTTATGTTGTTGTGCTGCACCTATCAACTCGTCAGCACCCATCAACTCGTCATTTACAATTGTATAACTCCCAATGCAACCCTTCCCCTTCCTCCCCTCCCATGATAGGCCCCAGTGTGATGATCCTTCCCAAGTCCAAGTGATCTCATTGTTCAGTTCCCCACCCATGGCAGAACATGTGTTTGGTTTTCTGTTCCTTTTGTGATAGTTTGCTAAGAATGATGGTTTCCAGCTGCATCCATGTCCCACAAAGGACACACAAACTCATCCCTTTTTATGGCTGCATAGTATTCCATGGTGTATATGTGCTACATTTTCTTAATCCAGTCTGTCACTGATGGACATTTGGGTTGATTCAAGCCCTTTGCCATTAGAATAGTGCTGCAATAAACACATGCATGTGTCCTTATAGCAGCATGGATTTATAACTTTGGGTATATACTCCAGTAATGGGATGGTTGGTCATATGGTACATCTAGTTCTAGGATCCCTTGAGGAATCGCCATGATTTCGTTTTCCATAATGGTTGAACTAGTTTACATAATCCCACCAACAGTGTAAAAGTGTTCCTGTTTCTCCACATCCTCTCCAGCACCTGTTGCTTCCTGACTTTCAATGACGCCATTCTAACTGGTGTGAGATGATATCTCATTGTGGTTTTGATTTGCATTTCTCTGATGGCCAGTGTGATGATGAGCATTTTTCAAGGTGTCTGTTGTCTGTATGAATGTCTCTTTGAGAAAATGTCTGTTCATATCCTGTGTCCACTTTTTGATGGGGCTGTTTGTTTTTTTCTTGTAAATTTGTTTTGAGTTCTTGTAGGTTCTGGATATTAGCCCTTTTGTCAGATGAGTAGATTGCAAAAATTTTCTCCCATTCTGTAGGTTGCCTGTTCACTCTGATGGTAGTTTCTTTTGCTGTGCAGAAGCTCTTTTTAGCCGCACTTTAGATCCCATTTGTCAATTTTGGCTTTGCTGCCATTGCTTTTGGTGTTTTAGACATGAAGCTCCTTTGGCTCCTTTTGCATGCCTATGTCCTGAAATTGCCCACCTAGGTTTTCCTCTGTGGATTTTTATGGTATTAGGGTCTAACATTTAAGTCTCTAATCCATCTTGAATTAAATTTTCGTATATGAGTAAGGAAAGGATCCAGTTTCAGCTTTCTACTTATGGCTATACAGCTAATTTTCCTAGCACTATTTATTAAATAGGGAATCCTTTTTCCCCATTTCTTGTTTCTCTTCCTCTAGGTTTGTCAAAGATCAGATGGCTGTAGATGTGTGGCATTATTTCTGAGGACTTGTTTTGTCCCATTGTCTATATCTCTGTTTTGGTACCCAGTATCCATGCCGCTTTTAAGCCATACTATAGCCTTGTAGTAAGGTTTGAAGTCAGGTAGCTTGGATGCCTCCAGCTTCTTGTTCTCCTTTGACTTGCACGCTCTTTTTGGTTCCATATGAACTTTAAAGCAGTTTTTCCAATTCTGTGAAAACTCATTGGTAGTTTGATGGGATGGCATTGAATCTATAAATTACCTTGGGCAGTATGGCCATTTTCACAATATTGATTCTTTCCATCCATGATAGCTTTGTATGTTCTTCCATTTGTTTGTGTCCTCTTTTATTTCACTTCCTGGAGCAGTGGTTTGTAGTTTTCCTGAAGAGGTCCTTTTTACATGCCTTGTAAGCTGGATTCTAGGTATTTGATTCTCTTTGAAGCACTAGAATGGAAGTTCATTCCTGATTTGGCTCTGTTTGTCTGTTACTGGTGTATAAGAATGCTTATGATTTTGCACACTTTTCAATTTTGTATCCTGAGATTTAAGGAAGCGTTTATCAGCTTAAGGGAGATTTTGTGGCTGAGACAATGGGATTTTCTAAATATACAATCATGTCATCTGCAAGAGGGACAATTTGACTTCTTTTCCTAACTGAATACTCTTTATTTCTCTTGCCTGATTGCCCTAGCCAGAACTTCCAACACTATGTTGAATAGGAGTGGTGAGAGAGGGCATCCCTGTCTTGTGCCAATTTTCAAAGAGAATTTTTCCAGTTTTTGCCCATTTATGATATTGGCCGGGCTTGTCATAGATAGCTCTTATTATTTTGAGGTAATGCCCATCAATACCGTAATTTATTGAGCTGCCAGCATGAAGGGCTGTTGAATTTGCCAAAAGCCTTTCTGCATCTATTGAGATAATCATGTGGTTCTTGTCTTTGGTTCTGTTTATGCTGGTTTATGTTTATTGATTTTGCGAATGTTGAACCAGCCTCCTTGCATCCCAGGGATGAAACCCACTTTGATCATGGTGGATAAGCTTTACGTTGCTGGAATCCGGTTTACATATTTTATTGAGACTTTTGCATCGATGTTCATCAGGGATATTGGTCTAAAATTCTCTTTTTTGTTGTGTCTCTGCCAGGCTTCTTGGTATCAGGATGATGTTGGCTCCTATAAAATGTGTTAGGAGGATTCTCTTTTCTATTGATTGGAATAGTTTCAGAAGGAATGGTACCAACTCCTCCTTGTACCTCAGGTAGAATTCAGCTGTGAATCCATCTGGTCCTGACTTTTGGTTGTAATATTAATTATTGCCTCACCCCAGAGCCTGGTATTGGTCTATTCAGGGATTCAACTTCTTCCTGGTTTAGTCTTCTTGGAAGAGTGTAAGTGTCCAGGAAATTCATCCATTTCTTCAGATTTTCCAGTTTATTTGCTAGAGGTGTTTATAGTATTCTTGATGGTAGTTTGTATTTCTGTGGTGTCGGTAGATATCCCCTTTATCATTTTTTATTAAGGCTGATTTGATTCTTCTCTTTTTCTTCTTATTAGTCTTGCTTAGCGGTCTGTCACCTTTGTTGATCTTTTTTCTAAAACCAACTCCTGGATTCATTGATTTCGGAGGGTTTGTGTCTTATCTCCTTCATAGTTCTTGCTCTGATCTCATTATTTCTTGCCTTCTGCTGCTTTCTGAATGTCTTTGTTTTGCTTCTCTAGTTTTGACTAAGTGTATGTTAGAGGTCAATTTTGTGATGTTTCGCTTCCTAGGCATTTAGTGCTATAAATTTCTACACACTGCTTTCAAATGTGTCCCAGAGATTCTAGTATGTTGTATCTTGTTCATTGCTCCTGAAGAATATCTTTATTTGCCTCTTACCTGTTATGTAACCAGTAGTCATTCAGGACAGGTTGTTCAGTTTCCATGTAGCTGAGCGGTTTTACTTTGCTTCTTAGTCCTGAGTTCTAGTTTGATTGCACTGTGGTCTGGAGAGACAGTTTGTTATAATTTCTTGCTCTTGGTATTACTGCTTTAGGTGCTTACTTCCAAATATGTGGTTAATTTTGGGAATAAGTACATGTGGTGCTGAGAAGAATGTATATTCTGTTGATTTGTGTGGAGAGTTCTATAGATGTTCATTAGGTCTGCTTGCTGCAGATGAGTTCAATTCCTGGATATCCTTGTTAACTTCTCTTGTCTCTGCTGGATCTGTCTAATGTTGACAGTGGGTGTTGAAGTCTCCATTATTATTGTATGGGAGTCTAAGTCTCTTTGTAAGTCTCTAAGACTTCCTGCTTTATGAATCTGCCCTGTATTGGGTGCATATATATTTAGGATAGTTAGCTCTTCCTGTTGAATTGATCCCTTGACCATTATGTAATGGTCTCTTTGTCTCTTTTGACTTTGATGGTTTCAGAAGTCTGTTTCGACGAGACTAGTATTGCAACTCCCCTGCTGTTCTCCATTTGCTTTGCAATCTTCCTCCATCCCTTTTATTTTGAGCCTATGTATGTCTCTGCATGTGAGATGGGTCTGAATACAGTAGGATCATTTGGTCTTGACTCTTTATCCAGTTTGCTGTCTGTGTCTTTTAATGGGCCATTTAGTCCATTTACATTTAAGGTTAATATTGTGCTATGTGTGAACTTGATCCTTCCATTATGATATTTAACTGGTTATTTCTGCCTATTATTGATGCAGTTTCTTCCTAGTCTCGATGGACTTTTACATTTTGGCCTGTTTTTTACAATGGCTGGCACTGCTGTTCCTTTCCCATGCTGAGTGCTTCCTTCAGGGTCTCTTTGTAAGGCAGGCCTAGTGGTGACAAAATCTCTAAGCATTTGCCAATCTGTAAAGGATTTTATTTCTCCTTCACTTATGAAACTTAGTTTGGCTGGATATGAAATTTGGCTTCTAAAAATTTTCTTTAAGAATGCTTTGAATATTGCCCCACTCTTCTGGCTTTGTAGAGTTTCTGCCGAGAGATCTGCTGCAGTCTCCATGGCTTCCCTTTGTAAGACCTGACCTTTCCTCTGGCTGCCTCTGCATTTTTTTCCTCTTCATTTCAACTCTTTGTGAATCTGGCAATTATGTGTCTGTTGCTCTCTCGAGGAGTATCTTTGTATGCTCTCTGTATTTCCTGAATTTGAATGTTGGCCTCGTCTTACTAGGTTGGGAAGTTCTCCTGGATGATATCCTGAAGAGTGTTTTCCAACTTGGTTCCATTTTCCCCTCACTTTCTGGCACTTAACTAGACGTAGATTTATCTTTATAATCCCATACTTTGGTGGCTTTTGTCTTATTTTTTCTTTTTTCTTTTTGGTTTCTTCTTCGCTTCATTTCCTTATCTTACATTTGATCCTCAATCGCTGATACTCTTCCAGTTGATCGAAGTCGTTACTTTGCTTGTATTTGTCACGTATTTCTCTATGTTATGGTTTCTTTTATCTCTTTCATTTCGTTTATGACCTTCTCTACTAATTAATTTGTATTTCATCAATTTTCCACTTTTTTCAAGATTTTAGTTTCTTTATGCCTCGTACGTAATTCCTCCTTAATTTTGAGAAGTTTTATTTGACTGAAGCCTTTCTTCTTCCTCATCTCATCAAGCCATTCTCATCTTAACTTTGATCCTTGCTTATCAAGTATGAGCTGCGCCTCCTCCTTTCTCCGAGACAAGCCCTTTATTTTTGAATTTCCAGCTTTTCTGCCCTGCTTTTTCCCCATCTGTGTTTTATCTTCCTCTGGTCTTGATGATGGTGACGTGATTGGATAGTTTTGTGTGTGTGTCCTTTCTCATTGATAGTTTTCCTTCTAACAGTCAGGACTCCTGGGCTGTAGGTCTGTTGAGATTGCTTGAGGTCCACTCCAGACCCTGTTTGCCTGCATCAGCAGCAGAGGCTGCAGAAGATAGAATATTTCTGAACAGCGAAAAGCCCTGCCCTGATTCTCTGCTTTTGGAAGCTTCAGGGGTACTCACCTCAGGGAGGTGTGGGGTGTCAGACTGCCCTCATGGGGATGGGGTCCCTCCCCAGTTAGGCTACTTTAGGGGTCAGGGACCCACTTGAGCAGGCAGTCTGTCCTTCTCAGATCTCAACCTCCGTGGGCATGGGAGATCCACTGTTTCTAAAGCTGCTTCTGCCAGACAGAGTCGTTTATGCCTTGGCAGAGGTTTCTGCTGATGCGTTTGTTATTGTTTACTGTGCCTTTAACTCTCTAGAGGTGGAGTCTACAGAGACAGCAGGTTTCTGAGCTGCTGTGAGGCCTCCCTCCCCAGTTCGAGCTTCCCAGCCAGCTTTGTTTACCTACCTACTTAAGCTCATAATGGCGGGCTCTCCCCCAGCCTCGCTGCTGCCTTGCCGGTAGATCACACTGCTGGGCTAGCAAATGAGAGAGAGGCTCCATGGCATGAGGACCCTCCCAAGCTAGGGTGTGGGATATAATCTCCCTGGTGTGCCCGCTTCTTAAAGCGCAGTATTGGGGTGGAGTTACCCGGATTTTCCAGGTGTTGTGTGTCTCAGTTCTGGCTGAAAAGGATTCCCCTTCCCTCTGACCTGCTTCAGCTCTCGCTGGTCGGGCTGCAGCAGCTGGGACCAGCACCGGTTTGTCTGGCACTCCCTAGTGAGATGAACTCTGGTACTCAGTTGAAAATGCAGAAATCACAGGTCTTCCTGTGTCAGCTGCTGGGAGTTTGAGACTGAGCTGTTCCTATTCAGCCATCTTGCTCTGCCTCCTGTTTCAATTCTTAAATAGTAGGATAAATGGGTTATTTAAAATGTTTCTTCATTAAAAATAATGATGTGATGAGTCTTTTATTGCTCAAATTTTTGTTTGAATTATAAGTCATCTCTTAGAAGTGAATACACTAAGAAAATCTTAGCATATGTTGAAAAATGATGCTCCAGAGTATTTGTGCCATTTTTTGCTCCTCCACAAAATTAGGAGAGTGTATTAGTCCATTTTCATGCTGCTAATAAATATATAGCCAAGATTGGGAGGGGGGGGGGAAAGAGGTTTATTTGGACTTACAGTTCCATATGGCTGGGGAGGCCTTGGAATCATGGCAGGAGGCAAAAGGCACTTCTAACATGGCAGTGACAAGAGAAAAAGAGAAAGAAGCAAAAACAGAAACCCCTGATAAACACATCAGATCTTATGAGCCTTATTCACTACCATGAGTACAGTATGGAGGAAGCTATCCCCATGATTAAAATTATCTCCCACCAGGTTCCTCTCACAGCACATGAGAATTATGAGAATACAATTAAAAATGAGATTTGGGTGGGGACACAGAGCCAAACTATAAGATTCTGCCCCTGGCCTCCCAACCTCATATCCGACATTTCAAAGCCAATCATGCCTTCCAAACAGTCCCCAAAGTCTTAACTCATTTCACCATTAATCCAAAAGGTCACAGTCCGAAGTCTCATCTGAGACGATGCTACTCCCTTCCACCTATGAGCCTGTAAAACTGGGTGCCAGTTAGTTACTTCCTAGATACAATGGGCTTACATGTATTGGGTAAATACAGCCATTCCAAATGGGAGAAATTGGCCAAAACGAACTGGTTACAGGGCCCATGAAAGTCCAAAGATCCAGTGAGGCAGTCAGATTTTAAAGCTCCAAAATGATCTTCTTTGACTCCAAGTCTACATCTGGGTCATGCTGATGTAAGAGGTGGGTTACCATGGCCTTGGGCAGCTGTGAACCTGGAGCTTTACAGGGTATAGCCTCTCTCCCAGCTGCTTTCATGGGCCAGCATTGAGTGTCTGCAACTTTTCCAGACACACGGTGCAAGCTGTCAGTGGATCTACCATTCTGGAGTCTGGAAGATGATGGCCCTCTTCTCACAGCTCCACGAGGCAGTGCCCCAGTAGGGACTCTGTGTGGGCGCTCCCACTTGACATTTCCCTTCTGCACTGCCCTTGCAGAGATTCTCCATGAGGGCCCCGTCCCTGCAGCAACTTTTGCCTGGGCATCCAGGCATTTCTATGTATCTTCTGAAATCTAGGCAGAGGTCCCCAAACCTCAATTCTTGACTTCTTTGCACCTGCAGGCTCAACACTACATGGAAACTGCAAAGACTTGGGGCTCTCACCCTCTGAAGTCACAGCCTGAGCTCTACATTGGCCCCTTTCAGCGATGACCTGTGCGGCTGGGACACAGGACACCAAATCCCTAGGCAGCACACAGCACGGTGACCCTGGGCTAAGGCCCACGAAACCACTTTTCTTTTTCCTGTGCCTCCAGACTTGTGATGGGATGGGCTGCCATGAAGGCCTCTGACATGGCCTGGTGACATTTTCCCCATAGTCTTGAGGATTAACATTAGGCTCCTTGCCACTTATGCAAATTTTTGCAACCAGCTTGAATTTTTCCTCAGAAAATGGGTCTTTCTTTTCTACTGCATTGGCAGACTGCAAATTTTCTGAACTTTTTTGTTCTGTTTCCCTTTAAAAATGGAATGCTTTTAACAGCATCCAAGTCGGCTTTTGAATGCTTTGCTGCTTAGAAATTTATTCCGCCAGATACCCTAAATGATCTCTCTCAAGTTCAAAATTTCACAAATTGGTAAAATACTGCCAATCTCTTTGCTGAAACATAACAAGAATCACATTTGCTCCAGTTCCCACAAGCCTCATCTCCGTCTGAGACCACCTCATTCTGGACCTTGTTGTTCATATCACTATCATCATTATTGTCAAAGCCATTCAGCAAGATTCTAGGAGGTTCCAAACTTTCCCACATTTTTCTGTCTTCTTCTGAGCCCTCCAAACTGCTCCAACCTCTGCCTGTTACCCAGTTCCAAAATGGCTTCCACATTTTCATGTACCTTTTCAGCAATGCCCCACTCTACTGGTACCAATTTACTGTATTAGTCAATTTTCACACTGGTGATACAGACATACCCTAGACTGGTGGAAAAAAGAGTTTTAAATGTATTTATAGTTCCACTTGGCTGTGGAGGCCTCAGAATCATGGCGGGAGGCAAAAAGCACTTCTATCATGGCAGAGGCAAGAGAAAATAAGAAAGAAGCAAAAGTGGAGACCCCAGATAAACCCATCAGATCTTGTGAGACTTACTCACTACCATGAGGACAGTATGGAGGAAACCGCTTGCAAGATTAAAATTATCTCCCACCAGGTTCCTCCCACAGCACATAGGAATTATGGGAATACAATTCAAAATGAGATTTGGGTGGGGACACAGAGCCAAACCGTATCAGAGAGTGTCTATTTCCTCATGCCTCAAAGAGAGATGGGGCATGGAGAACAGGGCCACCACCCTCCGGACCACATAATGGTAGATCCATGGACAGCTTGCAGTGTGTGCCTAGAAAAGCTGCAAACACTCAACACCAGCCCATGAAAGCAGCCAAGAGGGAGGCTGCACCCTTCAAAGTCACAGGGGCAGAGCAGCCCGAGGCCGTGAGAACCCACCTCTTAAATCAGCATGACCTGGATGTAGACCTGGAGTCAAAGGGGATCATTTTGGATCTTTAAAATTTGACTGCCTCGCTGGAAACTTTTCTGTTTTTGAAAAACAGAATTTAAGTCATATATGAAGGAATTAAACATTAAGATAGAAAAGTAGTAAACATTTCACACACAAATATCAGAGTACGTTTTTACAAATTAATAGACTTAAATAGGATATTAATGATTTTAACAGCAGAGGGAACAAGAAGAAGGTACAAAAATTTTTTGGAATGTTTACTTAATGAAGTGTTCCTTAAAACTAATGCAAAATTCCAATTTATGAGTAACTGAAAGACTTGAAAAGAAAAAAGAAATGAATAGCTTCCTGAGGGTAAAAGGGCCCTGGATTGGCAGAAATGCATGTATTGATAAATGATGAGGGAGTTAGGAAAACAAGCCAGAAAGATAACTCATTATTTAAAAAAAGAAGAGGAAGATAATAGGCAAAGGAAGAAGATATTTTAAAGTACTAAATTCATTAGCAATTGATAAGGAATGTGTGGAGATTTTGCTGGTGTTGGTAATGTGAAAAATCTTTAATAACACATGAAAAAAATTCTTAAGATCCAAAATGATAGTGGATATGAAAACACTCCAAAAACTATAAAGCATCATAGCAATGCAATATATGATTATTATGTTATGAATCCCACTATTAGATCGCAAGTTATTTGAGAGATAATCTGTTAGTATACATCTGTGACAGAAAAATAATCATAATGGAAGATGTCATTTTACTGGTTGCCCAGTTTGTATTATGAAGGGATTTGTTATTAACTGAGTAGTTTTCCAAGTAGTTCTGCATGCCAGTGAGGAATAATTACTACTATCATTTTTTAGACTAAATAAAAACTAGTAAATTTTATCATATGTTAATGAGATTGGACAAAAGCAGTACTCAGGAGCTGAGCAGTTAAAACAGCTTCTAAAAAATAAGCACTGCAGTAGATAATAAATTTGATAATATTGTCCCATCTACTTACTATAAACATGTGTGGCGCAGGCTCTAAGTTTATGAATAATGATTTCATTTTGAAGTAATTAGGATTCAATGCCATTAACAGCAGGATGCCTGGATAATTATATTTTAGAATGAAATCTCTAAGAAAAGGCCTTTCTGTTCTTATGACAATTATGTGTGTGATTAATGGTATAAATGACAATATCCAATATACATACAGAACAGCAAAAATTAACTGTATCTATCATGAATGACAGTATGAAAATTAGATGAAATCAATAATCACAAGTAAGGG
This sequence comes from Papio anubis, assembly GCF_008728515.1. NCBI lineage: Eukaryota > Metazoa > Chordata > Mammalia > Primates > Cercopithecidae > Papio > Papio anubis. The sequence goes on from NC_044981.1 coordinate 147,605,703, forward strand.
ATGGCTTTGTTAATATTGTTGTGTTCTCCAAGGCAGGGCCAACTGAGGTAGCGGTGGGAGGGGGTGGGGGTGTATATAGATGGGACTTTTGCCATTCTATCTAGAGTCTCAGTGAAGATAAATCAGTATATATCAATTATGTGCATTGTCTAAATGTTCCACAATCTCAAGGATGCTTGAGTGCCAAAGGAACATCTGAGGATCCAATTGTGAAAATTGCCATAAGCAACCCTTTCAGCAGGAAGATTCAGTTTTAGGATTTTTCGTATTTTTAGAGTAATGTACCCAGGGACATCTCTCTGTGAAATGAGACAGTGCAACTGTTCTTAGGCAAAGCACACAGCCTCAGGCTTCTGCCTCAGGGATCAGGACATTTACCTCTGTAGTGAGAAACCTACAGGACTCCAAAGCCAATGAAATGCACTCAGTTTTTCTTTTTTTCCTTTTTGACATATTTGGCTCTTCTTCACCCCTGTCCTTCACGAATACACGTGTGCACACACAGGCACATAGAAATACTTGAGAGTTTTTCTGTTGTTGTTTAGTCTTACTTATTATAAGACGTTTTCAAGACTTCCATAAACTCTATTTTCATTTTTAAAAAAACTTTCCTTAGAAGTGTCTTGTAGCTATTTATTCTGCCTTGCAAGCCTCACATATATATCTCACTAAATCTAGACACTAGACACCTATTCATGTCGTTACACTAAGTACTTTTTCCGTTCTTATTTCTTTACCATGTTATGATTATTATTATTTCCCAGGGTCTTTAAAAATGGCTTAATGTTAAAAAATGTAAAATACAGATAGAGAATAGTATATTACCGTATTCTTTTTCTTTTTTTTTTTTTTTTTTTACTTTAAGTTCTAGGGTACATGTGTACAATGTGCAGGTTTGTTATATATGTATACATGTGCCATGTTGTGTGCTGCACCCATCAACTCGTCATTTACATCAGGTATAACTCCCAATGCCATCCCTCCCCACTCCCCCCACCGCAAAATAGGTCCTGGTGTGTGATGTTCCCCATCCTATCTCCAAGTGTTCTCATTGTTCAATTCCCACCTATGAGTGAGAACATGTGGTGTTTGGTTTTCTGTTCTTGTGATAGTTTGCTGAGAATGATGGTTTCCAGCTGCATCCATGTCCCTACAAAGGACACGAACTCATCCTTTTTATGGCTGTATAGTATTCCATGGTGTTTATGTGCCACATTTCTTAATCCAGTCTGTCACTGATGGACATTTGGGTTGATTCCAAGTCTTCGATATTGTAAATAGTGCTGCAATAAACATACATGTGCATGTGTCTTTATAGCAGCATGACTTACAATCCTTTGGGTATATACCCAGTAATAGGATGGCTGAGTCAAATGGTATTTCTAGTTCTAGATCCTTGAGGAATCACCACACTGTTTTCCACAATGGTTGAACTAGTTTACCGTCCCACCAACAGTGTAAAAGTGTTCCTATTTCTCCACATCCTCTCCAGCACCTGTTGTTTCCTGATGTTTTAATGATTGCCATTCTAGCTGGTGTGAGATGGTATCTTGTTGTGGTTTTGATTTGCATTTCTCTGAAGGTGAGTGATGATGAGCATTTTTTCATGTGTCTGTTGGCTGTATGAATGTCTTCTTTTGAGAAGTGTCTGTTCATATCCTTTGCCCACTTTTTGATGGGTGGTTTGTTTTTTTCTTGCAAATTTGATTGAGTTCTTTGTAGGTTCTGGGTATTAGCCCATTGTCAGATGAGTAGATTGCAAAAATTTTCTCCCATTCTGTAGGTTGCCTGTTCACTCTGATGGTAGTTTCTTTTGCTGTGCAGAAGCTCTTTAGTTTAATTAGATCCCATTTGTCAATTTTGGCTTTTGTTGCCATTGCTTTTGGTGTTTTAGACATGAAGTCCTTGCCCATGCCTATGTCCTGAATGGTATTACCTAGGTTTTCTCTCTCTAGGTCTTTATGGTTTTAGGTCTAACATTTATTGTCTCTAATCCATCTTGAATTAATTTTCACATAAGGAGTAAGAAAGGATCCAGCTCTCAGCTTTCATTTCTATGGCTAGCCAATTTTCCTAGCACTATTTATTAAATAGGGAATCCATTCCCATTTCTTACTTTGTCATTTTGTCAAAGATCAGATGGCTGTAGATGTGTGGTATTATTTCTGAGGACTCTGTTCTGTTCCATTGGTCTGTATCTGTTTTGGTACCAGTACCATGCTGTTCTTGGTGACTGTAGCCTTGTAGTATAGTTTGGAAGTCAGGTAGCATGATGCCTCTAGCTTTGATCTTTGGCTTAGGATGGCAATGCTGGTCTTTTGTTCCATATGAACTTTAAAGCAGTTTCTTTTCCTGTTCATCATGGATATTGGTCTAAAATTTTTTTGTTGTATCTCTGCTAGCCAGGCTTTGATATCAGGATGATGCTGATCTCATAATGTGAGTTAGGAGGATTCTCTTTTCTATTGATTGAATAGTTTCCAGAAAGGAATGGTATCAACTCCTCCTTGTACCTCTGGTAGAATTCGGCTGTGAATCCATCTGGTCCTGGACTTTTTTAGGTTGGTAGGCTGTTAATTATTGCCTCAATTTCAGAGTCTGCTATTAGTCTATTCAGGGATTCAACTTCTTCCTGGTTTAGTCTTGGGAGAGTGAAAGTGTCCAGGAAATTATCCATTTCTTCTAGATTTTCTAGTTTATTTGCGTAGAAGTGTTTATAGTATTCTCTGATGGTAGTTTGTATTTCTGTTGGGTCAATAGTGATATCCCCTTTATCATTTTTTATTGCATCTATTTGATTCTTCTCTCTTTTCTTCTTTATTAGTCTTGCTAGCAGTTTATCAATTTTGTTGATGTTTTTGAAAAACCAGCTCCTGGATTCACTGACTTTTTTGGAGGGTTTTTTATGTCTCTATCTCCTTCAGTTCTCCTCTGATCTTACTTATTTCTTGCCTTCTGCTAGCTTTTGAATGTGTTTGCTCTTGCTTCACTAGTTCTTTTAATTGTGATGTTAGAGTGTCAATTTTAGATCTTTCCTGCTTTCTCTTGTGGGCATTTAGTGCTATAAATTTCCCTCTACACACTGCTTTAAATATGTCCCAGAGATTCTGGTATGTTTTATCTTTGTTCTCATTGGTTTCAAAGAACATCTTTATTTCTGCCTTCATTTCGTTATGTACCCAGTAGTCATTCAGGAGCAGGTTGTTCAGTTTCCATGTAGTTGAGCGGTTTTGATTGAATTTCTTAGTCCTGTGTTCTAGTTTGATTACACTGTGGTCTGAGAGACAGTTTGTTATAATTTCTGTTCTTGTACATTTGCTGAGGAGTGCTTTACTTCCAAATATGTGGTTAATTTTGGAATAAGTGCGATGTGGTGCTGAGAAGAATGTATATTCTGTTGATTTGGGGTGGAGAGTTCTGTAGATGTCTATTAGGTCTGCTTGCTGCAGAGTTGAGTTGAATTCCTGGATATCCTTGTTAACTTTCTGTCTCGTTGATCTGTCTAATGTTGACAGTGGGGTGTTAAAGTCTCCCATTATTATTGTATGGGAGTCTAAGTCTCTTTGTAAGTCTCTAAGGACATGCTTTATGAATCTGGGTGCCCCTATATTGGGTGCATATATATTTAGGATAGTTAGCTCTTCCTGATGAATTGATGCCTTTACCATTATGTAATGGCCTTCTTTGTCTCTTTTGATCTTTGATGGTTTAAAGTCTGTTTTATCAAAGACTAGGATTGCAAACCCTGCTTTTTTTTGTTTTCCATTTGCTTGGTAGATCTTCCTCCATCCCTTTATTTTGAACCTATGTGTGTCTCTGCATGTGAGATGGGTCTCCTGAATACAGCATACTGATGAGTCTTGACTCTTTATCCAACTTGCCAGTCTGTGTCTTTTAATTGAACCATTTAGTTCGGTTACATTTAAGGTTAATATTGTTATGTGTGAACTTGGTGCTGTCATTGTGATATTAGCTGGTTTTTTTGCTCGTTAGTTGATGCAGTTTCTTCCTGGCATCAATGGACTTTACATTTTGGCATGTTTTTGCAATGGCTGGTACCTGTTGTTCCTTTCCATGTTTAGTGCTTCCTTCAGGATCTCTTGTAGGGCAGGCCTGGTGGTGACAAAATCTCAGCATTTGCTTATCTGTAAAGGATTTTATTTCTCCTTCACTGATGAAACTTAGTTTGGCTGGATATGAAATTCTGGGTTTAAAATTCTTTTCTTAAACAATGCTGAATATTGGCCCCCACTCTCTTCTGGCTTGGAGAGTTTCTGCCGAGAGATCTGCTGTTAGTCTGATGGGCTTCCCTTTGTGGGAAACTCGACCTTTCTCTCTGGCTGTGCTTAACATTTTTTCCTTCATTTCAACTTTGGTGAATCTGACAATTATGTGTCTTGGAGTTGCTCTTCTCAAGGAGTATCTTTGTGGCATTCTCTGTATTTCCTGAATTTGAATGTTGGCCTGCCTTACTAGGTTGGGGAAGTTCTCCTGGATGATATCCTGCAGAGTGTTTTCCAACTTGGTTCCATTTTCCCCATCACTTTCAGGCACACCAATCAGACGTAGATTTGGTCTTTTCACATAATCCCATATTTCTTGAAGGCTTTGTTCATTTCTTTTTACTCTTTTTTCTCTATACTTCTCTTCTCGCTTCATTGCATTCATTTGATCTTCAATCGCTGATACTCTTTCTCCCAGTTGATTTAGTCGGTTACTGAAGCTTGTGCATTTGTCAAGTAGTTTTCGTATTATGGTTTTCATATCTATTAGGTCTTTTAAGAACATCTCTACTTTGGCTATTCTAGTTAGCCATTTATTAAATCTTTTTTCAAGATCTTTAGTTTCTTTGCACTGGTTATGTAGTTCCCCCGTTAGCTCTGAGAAGTTTGATGGACTGAAGCCTTCTTCTCTCAACTCGTCAAACTCATTCTCTGTTCAGCTTTGTTCTGTTCTTGGCGACGAACTGTGTTCCTTTGGAGGGGGAAATGCACTCTGATTTTTTCAATTTCCAGCTTTTCTGCCCTACTTTTTCCCCATCTTTGTGGGTTTATCTGCCTTTGGTCTTTGATGATGGTGACGTACTCATGGGGTTTTGGAGTGGGTGTCCTTTCTGTTTGTTAGTTTTCCTTCTAACAGCCAGGACGCTTGGCTGCAGGTCTGTTGGAGATTGCTTGAGGTCCACTGCAGACCCTGTTTGCCTGGGTATCAGCAGCGGAGGCTACAGAAGATAGAATATTGCTGAACAGCGAGTGTTGCTGTCTGATTCTTTCTCTGGAAGCTTCATCTCAGGGGTGTACCCAGCCGTGTGAGATGTGAGGTGTCAGTCTGCACCTAGTGGGGGACGTCTCCCAGTTAGGCTACTCAGGATTCAGGGACTCACTTGAGCAGGCAGTCTGTCCGTTCTCAGATCTCAGCCTCCCTGCTGGGAGATCCACTGCTCTCTTCAAAGCTGTCAAACAGGGACATTTACCTCTGCTGAGGTTTCTGCTGCTTTTTGTTTAGCTATGCCCTGTCCCCGGAGGTGGAGTCTACAGAGGCAGGTAGGCCTCCTTGAGCTGTGGTGGTTACACCCAATTCGAGCTTCCCGGTGGCTTTGTTTACCTACTTAAGCCTCAACAATGGTGGGTACCCCTCCCCCAGCCTCGCTGCTGCCTTGCAGTTAGATCTCAGACTGCTATGCTAGCAATGAGGGAGGCTCTGTGGGTGTGGGACCCTCTGGGCCAGGTGTGGGATATAATCTCCTGGTGTGTCATTTGCTAAGACCCTTGGTAAAGCGCATATTAGGGTGGGAGTAACCTGATTTTCTAGGTGTTGTGTGTCTCAATTTCCTTTGGCTAGGAAAAGGAATTCCCTTCCCCCTTGCACTTCCCAGGTGAGGCAATGCCTTGCCCTGCTTCAGCTCTCGCTGGTCAAGCTGCACCTGTGGACCAGCACCAACTGTCTGACACAACCCAGTGAGATGAACCTGGTACCTCGGTTGAAAATACAGAAATCATCCATCTTCTGTGTCATTCACGCTGGGAGCTAGAGGCTGGAACTATTCCTATTTGGCCATCTTGGGCACGCCAATTCTATTACCATATTCTTATTCTTCAGCTTAAATTACTCTGAATTCATTACCTTCCCTATTAACCTTCTTCTGGATTATTTTGATGTCAAATCTAGGCTTTATATAATTTTACCCCTAAATGTAGTAGCATGTATCTTTAAAATATAAGAATCGTCATTTAAAACATCGTCATGGTATAATTATCTCACATATTCTGTCCAGTCAATCCCTGAATTTTCCATTCTGTTCTTAAACCAAATTTGCTGCCTCATAGTTCTAACTGCATCATTAAACAAATAAACATATTTTTGCCCTCATCCTATTGTCCTTAAAATAAAATCCTTTTCTTAAAGGATCACCTGTTTTGACTATTTGTTACTTAAACTTATGTTTTTGATAATCTCAAATTCTTCACTTTTCTTTGGGAAGCATCATTTTATTTTGCTGTAGAAAATAATGTAGAAAATGGCTAGAGAGAAGGAAAGTTGCACTTCACAAAACGGAAGTAGCAGGAGCAAAGAAACAGAAGCATAGAAAGTGCATTTTGAGTTCAATTAAGTCCAGTAATTTTCATATGTCCAGAGCCCAGGGAGGCTGGTAGATATTAACAGAGGGTAAGGATGTAAAAGAAAGCAGAATTCCAACCTGTGTGTCATGCATGCATGCTTCAGCTCTTTCTAAAAGGTTATAAAACTGAGGGATTTTTCCTGGAAGGTAACCTGATAAAAATAGAATTTTACCAAGACTCGTAAAAGACAATGTGGAAAATACATTTGCAACTGCACAAGTCAGCAGCCTATCCCAAGTCAGCAGCCTATCCCAACATTTAAAGTGAGAGACACTAGGGACTTGGCAATACCGTAGGGCATCCTAAGGTAATGACAATGAACAGGGGCAGATTTCAGATAGACGACACTGAAAGAAATTGATGGAATAAAAGAGGAGAAATCTTTGATGACTTTAGATTTGGTTTTTACCTCAAGATTGAACTAACTGAATAGATTTTGATGCAATTCAGTGTATGGAATATAGGAAAACAGATTAAGGTAGGGGTATTGGGAAAGGAGGCAAAGAAAGTTTGGGACTTTAGCTTGGGACATATTGAGGTGGGAGATCCTGTAGCATGTATTTAAGATGAAATATGTAGTAGGCAGTTAAACTAATCCAGCATGGGATTGAAATCTGTACTGAGGAATTAGACCCAAGTTAATGTTTAGTTGATGTGGAAGCCTTGAGAATGCACCTGAAAGAACAGTAGGATGTCAGAACAGTAGAGATTTGAAGTCCATTGACCAGGCTGAGGCCGTATCCACCAGGGAGGCTCCCTGCCAATGACCGAGTGCAAGGGTGCAGCAAGAACCAGATGGCAGACCTGCTTCTGCCAGCTCTGGAACTCCTTTGTTGGACAAAGGACTCCCTTAAGGGCTTTGTCAAAACCTTCATCCCTGAGGATATGTCAGTTTGGGAAGCTTGCATCCAAGGTTCTCTCCCAGCCTTCTCTGCTTTCTTATTACATGTTCCAACTCTTCCTGCACCCTCACATTTCCCCTAAAAAATCTTTACTTATTTAAACCCATCTTGCTGGCATCTGTTTCTCAGAGGACTCTGACTAATGCAGTGGGTGATTGAACTTATAATGGTGTTGTAGAGCTTGTTAAAAAAACATTGACCATTCCTTGTTTAGAGTTGGTCAATGTTTTTGAGGGATCAGCAGAAGAGGAACATTGTATTGAGGTTCTGAAATATGTAAGACCTAAAAGGAAAGCCTTTAGTCTAGGCATTGCTTAACATAGACATAGAAGACCAAATCTTTGGCTTCGGATGATCCCACATCCTTGTATGGTCCCTTGGATGCGTGGCTAGTCCCATCATGTCTCTCACTTTAATTACCATTTTCCAGAAGTCAAAATACAAGCCATAAGAGGTATCTTTTCCTAAAATGCTTTTATTTTAATATAAACCACCAATTCTTCCCCCACCCACTAAATGATTTCAGCTGGACCCTCTGGAACGACTACTGTTGGTTAAGTCAATCCCCTTATATGTTCATCTTGTTTGTCGAATGTTCCCTTTTGCTTTCTTCCTTAATGGAAAAATCTCAAAGGAAAGACATCATAGCTCTTTAAGGTTAACATTTCTAATAAATACCACTGGCTATTATTGGTTAAAGACCATTTATTCTGTGCTAGGTATTGTTACTTGTTTGGTATACTTTATTTTATATATTGATCTTTCAATAATCCAGTAAGATAATTAATGCATCCAACTTTAACAGATGGGTAAAACTTTCTAAAACCTCTTGAATGGAAAGCAACAGAGTCAAATGCAAATAAGCTGATTCAGGGCCACGGATCTCTGAGCCCTTCACTGCTCTTTCCATGTTCTCCAGCATTCCACATGCCACGGAGTCTGCAGAAGGGATTGGTATTGTGATGGTTCCGTGATTCTTCCTTCCTCTTGAGATTCCTTCTTTGAGATTCATCCCTCCTGTACCAAACTTGGTTGAGAAATTTGGTTTCTTGTCCATGGTATCTGTGTCTCCTCATGTCGTACCAATTTTCTAGGGACAATGTGGCTTATTATTCACAACCTTGGTCTCAAGTTTTTGTGGCTTCTTGGAGCCAAACAATATTGAATTCAAATACCCCTTGGCAAAGAGTTCTAACAGACACACTCTGGATCTTTCCCTCACCTTAACTGCACTTGCTTTGGAAAAGTAAACCATATTCATTAATCATAATTATTGGTATCTCTTATTTTCTCATTCCTAACATGCCTTCTGTTTGCATTCCTCAAGACCTTTAGAACATGGTTCATTCCATTCTTCCAGTCTAAGGCTGCTCTATTAGTTTTCCTCTCGTTTCCAAGTAGATGTTTAGCTATTCTTCCTTTATACAACCGCTCTTTAAGATGTTCATCTGTGTATAAAGTCTACCTGACTTAAAGGGCTAAGTCAAAATATCACCAACAGACATTGTTATTATTATTTTCTACAATCTGTTATTAGTGTCCTAGGAGAAGAGAGTGATATGAAACAAATGGTGTATCAAGAGTCACATTATCTGGTCAAACAACACTTCTTAATTTAACTATTCAAGGCAGTGAAGGGAAGAGGGAAAATAAATTAATATATTCTAAATAGTTTCTAACACATTATTATTTTTAAATACAGTGAAATAATAATGACCAGGATTTCAACAGACTCACCAGGTTTTTATAAATTATAAAAGTTTTACCAGTAAAAATATGTTCCTATATACATGCTATATACATATGTATGTGGTCCCGTGCCTATATACTATATTAGCTTATCTAATCTACAATCAGTTTGCCATGGATTAAGGTAATTATAATAGGTTACGAAGATATTCAGGTAAAAGCTCTGTGTTGAGAACCACTGGTTGTCATTAAGAAAAGCTAACTTGGCTTTTTTGCTAAGAGACTTTACATTTTACAACTGGTATGTTTGCCATGGTCCAGGGTCTGGCCTTCATTTGTGTGTGTCAGTAAGTCTGACCTTTCAGCTTTTAGAGTATATCCATTTCACTGATAGATGCCCATTAACTAAGTTCATAGAGTTGATGCATAAAAGTCACTTTATTAATTAAAAATAGCATAATTGTAGTAAGTGAACAAGCCAGTTATAATCATAATATTATATTCCATATTGCTAAACATAGAATGAAATGAAAAAGGATATTAGTGAAAGGATTTATTTAATAGCATCTGTTTATTGTATCTTAATGCATCTGCCTCCACAAAGGGCATCAGGAACTGAGTTGTTTGGTTCTTAGCCAAGACACTCTCTTCCCTGCAGTGTCTGAATGAGTACTATTAACGTTTCCCTCTGTGAATTCCTGGCTTCTACATTTTTATTGCTGTTCAAACCTATCTCTTTCCCATCAAAGGAATTTTTCTTTAAACATGGTAATATAACATAAATGTCAGTCACAGAATCCCTGCCCATGGAGATCTAGGTAAAACTGCCTTTTAAATTCCTAATTATAGAATTTCTTGAAATCCATAGCCTTTCCCAAGATTTCTGTATGTTCTCAGAGGATAGTTATTATTTTAGTTATTCTTCTGTCATTACGTTCCTGCTGCTTCTCCTTCATGCATTTATTCAGATGTGATAGTCTGTCCTTTATACATTTTTACATACATATACACATCCCTACTAACAGAAAACATTAATGATTACAGTAGGCAGATTTTGCCGATGCATTGTGTGTCAAAGGGAGGCTTCATACTAGTATGTTTGTTATGTGCTCCTTAAATAAATCTCTAGGCTGGGCACAGTGGCTGACTTATGAACCACCACTTCCCAGCACTTTGGGATGCTGGGGAGAGTGGATCGCCTTATCCCAGGAGTTCAAGACCAGAGTGGGCAACATGGTGAAACTCCATCTCTACAAAAAATACAAAAATCAGTCAGGCTTGGTAGCTCATTCTTGTAGTCTCAACTACTTGGGATGCTGAGGTGGAAGAATCACTTGAACTTGGGAGGTGGAGGTTACAGTGAGCTGAGATCTGGCGCCACTACATTCCAACCTGGGTGACAGAGTGAGACTCCATCTCATAAGTAAATAAATAAATAAATAAATAAATCTCTATTAGACACTCCTGTCTCCCAGAATTACTTTTAGTCACACTGCCATTATGATTTTCTCTCTTGATCTTCCTCTGTAGGCAGGTCGACCTCATATCCCTCTAGTACTCCTCTTTCTTCCTTCTTTATGTCCTGTTACTCACCTCTCTTTTTCTACACTGTTCTCCATCTTTCACGTTCTTCTTTCTTTTTCCCATAGAGAATAAATCTTGTATTTCATTTTTCTAAACTTGAGCTCTCCAAACTTCCAGGAAGCCTGAAATATGAAAGTGTTCTTTATTTACAGGATTTCTCCTAATGAAACGATTGTATATTTTAAATGACAATTTAAATAGTTACTTCTTATAGTGTCAAATCTTGAGGAACTGGGAACTTTTTGATTTTCAAGATGACATCATACCTCTGTTATGCATTAACCTTTTCAATTTACTTTCAGAGAGAAATATTTTACCCAAGTTTTTGTTACACATTTTCCATTTACATCTGTGTATCACCCACAGTTTGAATCCTATTATCAAAACATAAAAAAAATTGTCATCATTTTGACATCTGGAATTTTAAGCTATATTTATCCATTTGTATAACTATTTGGCCTCTATGGATGGGAAGGTTGAATCTAATCAGAATAATTTAAAAATTCTAACTGTAGTATAAAGAATTTTAAAGTGCAGAAAACTTTATCCAAATCAATCAAAAGTCTTTTGAAGTTTCAATGCTTCAAATTTTCGTTTTTTTTTTTTTTAATTTGTAATGGTCTGAAAAAAAATTCAAATAAATATACCCAGAGAGTCATCTTTTTTTTTCTTCTTCTTCTTTTTATTATTATTAAAGTTCTAGGGTACATGTGCATAACGTGCAGGTTTGTTACATATGTATACTTGTGCCATGTTGCTGTGCTGCACCCATCAACTCGTCAGCACCCATCAATTCGTCATTTATATCAGGTATAACTCCCAATGCAATCCCTCCCCCTCCTCCCTCCCCATGATAGGTCCCGGTGTATGATGTTCCCCTTCCCAAGTCCAAGTGATCTCATTGTTCAGTTCCCACCTATAAGTGAGAAAATGCAGTGTTTGGTTTTCTGTTCTTGCGATAGTTTGCTGAGAATGATGGTTTCCAGCTGCATCCATGTCCCTACAAAGGACACAAACTCATCCTTTTTTATGGCTGCATAGTATTCCATGGTGTATATGTGCCACATTTTCTTAATCCAGTCTGTCACTGATGGACATTTGGGTTGATTCCAAGTCTTTGCTATTGTGAATAGTGCTGCAATAAAAATACGTGTGCATATGTCTTTATAGCAGCATGATTTATGATCTTTGGGTATATACGCAGTAATGGGATGGCTGGGTCATGTGGTACTTCTAGTTCTAGATCCTTGAGGAATCGCCATACTGTTTTCCGTAATGGTTGAAGTAGTTTACAATTCCACCAACAGTGTAAAAGTGTTCCTATTTCTCCACATCCTCTCCAGCACCTGTTGTTTCCTGACTTTTTAATGATTGCCATTCTAACTGGAGAGAGATGGTATCACATTGTGGTTTTCATTTGCATTTTTCTGATGGCCAGTGATGATGAGCATTTTTTCATGTGTCTGTTGTCTGTATGAATGTCTTCTTTTGAGAACTGTCTGTTCATATCCTTTGCCCACTTTTTGATGGGGTTGTTTGTTTTTTTCTTGTAAATTTGTTTGAGTTCTTTGTAGGTTCTGGATATTAGCCCTTTGTCAGATGAGTAGATTGCAAAAATTTTCTCCCATTCTGTAGGTTGTCTGTTCACTCTGATGGTAGTTTCTTTTGCTGTGCAGAAGCTCTTTAGTTTAATGAGATCCCATTTGTCAATTTTGGCTTTTGCTGCCGTTGCTTTTGGTGTTTCAGACATGAAGTCCTTGCCCATGCCTGTGTCCTGAATGGTATTACCTAGGTTTTCTTCTAGGGTTTTTATGATATTAGGTCTAACATTTAAGTCTCTAATCCATCTTGAATTAATTTTCGTATAAGGAGTAAGGAAAGGATCCAGTTTCAGCTTTCTACTTATGGCTAGCCAATTTTCCCAGCACCATTTATTAAATAGGGAATCCTTTCCTCATTTCTTGTTTTTGTCAGGTTTGTCAAAGATCAGATGGCTGTAGATGTGTGGTATTATTTCTGAGGACTCTGTTCTGTTCCATTGGTCTATATCTCTGTTTTGGTACCAGTACCATGCTGTTTTGGTGACTGTAGCCTTGTAATATAGTTTGAAGTCAGGTAGCATGATGCCTCCAGCTTTGTTCTTTTGACTTAGGATTGTCTTGGAGATGTGGGCTTTTTTTTTTTTTTCCATATGAACTTTAAAGTAGTTTTTTCCAATTCTGTGAAGAAACTCATTGGTAGCTTGATGGGGATGGCATTGAATGCATAAATTACCTTAGGCAGTATGATCATTTTCACGATATTGATTCTTCCTATCCATGAGTATGGTATGTTCTTCCATTTGTTTGTGTCCTCTTTTATTTCACTGAGCAGTGGTTTGTAGTTCTCCTTGAAGAGGTCCTTTACATCCCTTGTAAGTTGGATTCCTAGGTATTTGATTCTCTTTGAAGCAATTGTGAATGGAAGTTCATTCATGATTTGGCTCTCTGTTTGTCTGTTACTGGTGTATAAGAATGCTTGTGATTTTTGCACATTAATTTTGTATTCTGAGACTTTGCTGAAGTTGCTTATCAGCTTAAGGAGATTTTGGGCTGAGACAATGGGGTTTTCTAAATATACAATCATGTCATCTGCAAAGAGGGACAATTTGACTTCTTCTTTTCCTAACTGAATACCCTTGATTTCTTTCTCTTGCCTGATTGCCCTAGCTAGAACTTCCAACACTGCGTTGAATAGGAGTGGTGAGAGAGGGCATCCCTGTCTTGTGCCAGTTTTCAAAGGGAATGCTTCCAGTTTTTGCCATTCAGTATGATATTGGCTGTAGGTTTGTCATAAATAGCTCTTATTATTTTGAGATATGTTCCATCAAACCGAATTTATTGAGCGTTTTTAGCATGAAGGGCTGTTGAATTTTGTCAAAGGCCTTTTCTGCATCTATTGAGATAATCATGTGGTTTTTGTCTGTGGTTCTGTTTATATGCTAGATTACATTTATTGATTTGCATATGTTGAACCAGCCTTGCATCCCAGGGATGAAGCCCACTTGATCATGGTGGATAAGCTTTTTGATGTGCTGCTGGATCCGGTTTGCCAGTATTTTATTGAGGATTTTTGCATCGATATTCATCAGGGATATTGGTCTAAAATTCTCTTTTTTGTGTGTGTGTCTCTGCCAGGCTTTGGTATCAGGATGATGTTGGCCTTATAAAATGAGTTAGGGAGGATTCCCTCTTTTTCTATTGATTGGAATAGTTTCAGAAGGAATGGTACCAGCTCCTCCTTGTACCTCTGGTAGAATTCATCTGTGAATGCATCTGGTCCTGGACTTTTTTTGGTTGATAGGCTATTAATTATTGCCTCAATTTCAGAGCCTGCTATTGGTCTGTTCAGGGATTCAGCTTCTTCCTTGTTTAGTCTTGGGATAGTGTAAGTGTCCAGGAAATTATCCATTTCTTCTAGATTTTCTAGTTTATTTGCGTAGAGGTGTTTATAGTATTCTCTGATGGTAGTTTGTATTTCTGTGGGGTCGGTGGTGATATCCCTTTTATCATTTTTTATTGCGTCTATTTGATTCTTCTGTCTTTTCTTCTTTATTAGTCTTGCCAGCGGTCTATCAGTTTTGTTGATCTTTTCAAAAAACCAACTCCTGGATTCATTGATTTTTTGGAGGGTTTTTCATGTCTCTATCTCCTTCAGTTCTGCTCTGATCTTACTTATTTCTTGCCTTCTGCTAGCTTTTGAATGTGTTTGCTCTTGCTTCTCTAGTTCTTTTAATTGTGATATTAGAGTGTCAATTTTAGATCTTTCCAGCTTTCTCTTGTGGGCATTTAGTGCTATAAATTTCCCTCTACACACTGCTTTAAATGTGTCCCGGAGATTCTGGTATGTTGTATCTTTGTTCTCATTGGTTTCAAAGAACATCATTATTTCTGCCTTCATTTCGTTATGTACCCAGTAGTTATTCAGGAGCAGGTTATTCAGTTTCCATGTAGTTGAGCGGTTTTGATTGAGTTTCTTAGTCCTGAGTTCTAGTTTGATTGCACTGTGGTCTGAGAGACAGTTTGTTATAATTTCCGTTCTTGTACATTTGGAATAAGTGCGATGTGGTGCTGAGAAGAATGTGTATTCTGTTGATTTGGGGTGGAGAGTTCTATAGATGTCTATTAGGTCTACTTGCTGCAGAGATGAGTTCAATTCCTGGATATCCTTGTTAACTTTCTGTCTTGTTGGTCTGTGTAATGTTGACAGTGGGGTGTTGAAGTCTCCCATTATTATTGTATGGGAGTCTAAGTCTCTTTGTAAGTCTCTAAGGACTTGCTTTATGAATCTGAGTGCTCCTGTATTGGGTGCATATATATTTAGGATAGTTAGCTCTTCCTGTTGAATTGATCCCTTTACCATTATGTAATGGCCTTCTTTGTCTCTTTTGATCTTTGATGGTTTAAAGTCTGTTTTATCAGAGACTAGTATTGTAACCCCTGCTTTTTTTTGTTTTTCATTTGCTTGGTATATCTTCCTCCATCCCTTTATTTTGAGCCTATGTATGTCTCTGCATGTGAGATGGGTCTCCTGAATATAGCAAACTGATGGGTCTTGACTCTTTATCCAGTTTGCCAGTCTGTGTCTTTTAATTGGATCATTTAGTCCTTTTACATTTAAAGTTAATATTGTTGTGTGTGAACTTGATCCTGCCATTATGATATTAACTGGTTATTTTGCTCGTTAGTTGATGCAGTTTCTTCCTAGCCTCGATGGTCTTTACATTTTGGCATGTTTTTGCAATGGCTGGTACCGGTTGTTCCTTTCCATGTTTAGAGCTTCCTTCAGGGTCTCTTGTAAGGCAGGCCTGGTGGTGACAAAATCTCTAAGCATTTGCTTATCTGTAAAGGATTTTATTTCTCCTTCACTTATGGAACTTAGTTTGGCTGGATATGAAATTCTGGGTTGAAAATTCCTTTCTTTAAGAATGTTGAATATTGGCCCCCACTCTCTTCTGGTTTGTAGAGTTTCTGCCGAGAGATCTGCTGTTAGTCTGATGGGCTTCCCTTTCTGGGTAACCCAACCTTTTTCTCTGGCTGCCCTTAGGATTTTTTCCTTCATTTCAACCTTGGTGAATCTGGCATTTACGTGTCTTGTAGTTGCTCTTCTCAAGGATTATCTTTGTGTTGTTCTCTGTATTTCCTGAATTTGAATGTTGGCTTGCCTTACTAGGTTGGGGAAGTTCTCCTGGATGATATCTTGAAGACTGTTTTCCAACTTGGTTCCATTTTCCCCCTCACTTTCAGGCACCCCAATCAGACATAGATTTGGTCTTTATTCATAATCCCATACTTCTTGAAGGCTTTGTTCATTTCTTTTTCTTCTTTTTTCTTTAGATTTCTCTTCTCGCTTCATTTCATTCATTTGATCCTCAATCGCTGATACTCTTTCTTCCAGTTGATCCAGTCGGTTACTGAAGCTTGTGCATTTGTTACGTATTTTTCATGTCATGGTTTTCATCTCTGTCAGTTCGTTTATGGCCTTCTCTGCATTAATTATTCTAGTTATCAATTCTTCCACTATTTTTTCAAGATTTTTAGTTTCTTTGTGCTGGGTATGTAATTCCTCCTTTATCTCTGAGAAGTCTGATGGACTGAAGCCTTCTTCTCTCATCTCGTCAAAGTCATTCTCCATCCAGCTTTGATCCGTTGCTGGTGATCAGCTGCATTCCTTTGCAGGGGGAGATACGCTCTTATTTTTTTGAATTTCCAGCTTTTCTGCCCTGCTTTTTCCCCATCTTTGTGGTTTTATCTGCCTCTGGTCTTGGTGATGGTGACATACTGATGGGGTTTTGGTGTGGGTGTCCTTTCTGTTTGTTAGTTTTCCTTCTAACAGTCAGGACCCTCAGCTGTAGGTCTGTTGGAGATTGCTTGAGGTCCACTCCAGACCCTGTTTTCCTGGGTGTCAGCAGCAGAGGCTGCAGAAGATAGAATACTGCTGAACAGCGAGTGTACCTGTCTGATTCTTGCTTTGGAAGCTTCCTCTCAGGGGTGTACTCCACCGTGTGAGGTGTGAGGTGTCGGTCTGCCCCTAGTGGGGGATGTCTCCCAGTTAGGCTACTCAGGGGTCAGGGACCCACTTGAGCAGGCAGTCTGTCTGTTCTCAGATCTCAACCTCCGTGTTGGGAGATCCACTGCTCTCTTCAAAGCTGTCAGACAGAGTCGTTTGAGTCTGCAGAGGTTTCTGCTGCTTTTGTTGTTGTTGTTGTTGTTTAGCTGTGCCCTGTCCCCAGAGGTGGAGTCTACAGAGACTGGCAGGCCTCCTTGAGCTGCTCTGAGCTCCACTGAGTTCGAGCTTCCCAGCGGCTTTGTTTACCTACTTAAGCCTCAGCAATGGTGGTCGCCCCTCCCCCAGGCTCGCTGCTGCCTTGCAGTTAGATTGCAGACTGCTCTGCTAGCAATGAGGGAGGCTCCGTGTGCCTGGAACCCTCCTGGCAGGTGTGGGATATAATCTCCTTGTGTGCCCGTTTGCTAAGTCCCTTGGTAAAGCGCAGTATTGGGGTGGGAGTTACCTGATTTTCCAGGGGTTGTGTGTCTCAGTTCCCCTGACTATGAAAAGGGATTCCCTTCCCCCTTGTGCTTCCCAGGTGAGGCAATGCCTCGCTCTGCTTCAGTTCTCGCTGGTCGGACTGCAGCAGCTGACCAGCACCGATTGTCTGGCAATCCCTAGTGAGATGAACCCATTACCGCAGTTGAAAATGCAGAAATCACCTGTCTTCTGTGTCGCTCACGCTGGGAGCTGGAGACTGGAGCTGTTCCTATTTGGCTATCTTGCTCCACCCCCCTAAGAGTCATCTTTAGTTAATTGATTTACAATTTAATGACTTCTAAAGGGTCATATTGCTTTACTCACAGCAACAGTTTTACTTTCACTTAGTTGCATAATTTTTTCTTAGTTGCTAGCTGTTACCCAAGCTTTAAAATTATGATAATACTACTGCATAGAACATCTATTTAAATAATAGAAATGTAGAAGTTTCAAGAAGCCCTAAAGAGGTTTTCTTACCACAACATTATCCGGACAGGTCAGTGTCTTAACTTCTTTTTGTTTTATTATTGTTTTCCTGAAGGTATCTTGGGCTAGAAGCTATGAAACACTTAGGAATTCAGAGTTCTTAGTCTCAATCCTCTGACACTTGCTACCAAAACCCCACCAGCTAAAATCAATGTGTGTGTCTTGGTCCCTTTTTCATACTTGAAAGCCATGGTGGAATCTAAAACCACAGAGAAGAAGCAATGACATAGTGCAATCAATTTGTAAGTTATTAGAGAAAATTTTTTAATAATTCAGTGTTTTTTGCTATAAATCCATAGACCATGTCTAGAGTAGGGACTATGTCATATGTTACTGGCTCAAGTCAGTCTTCCTGGGTTCAAATCCTACATTTGCTGTTTACCAACTGTTCAAATTGAGTTAACTAAGCAAAATCTTTTGTGTCTTAGTTTTTGCCCCTAAAATAGAGATAATTCTGATAACTACTTCATAAATTTGTGATGAAGATGGAATGATCTAATGTATATAAAGAACTTAGCAAAGTGCCCAGCATGTAGTAAGCACTATACATATAGTAGCTATTATTTGTTATTCAGTTGTTAATATAATAGGTGCTTATTGATGTCTGTTGCATGCATACTTTTAAAAATTACACACCTAAAAGATCTGAATACTCCATAGGGCACATTTCCACAATTCAGTAGAAGGAATTTTACAGTTACGCAATAAACCAAACCAGGGAAGCCTGACTATACCTCAATATAATAATCAATAATGCCTAAAAGAAAGTTGCCAATAATTCAGGATTCCTGGTTATCCTTATTTTCTATTATGATAAAAAATGAAGTAACCAAGAAAGCTAGGTCATTCTTTAGGAAGCAGTTCAGTAGAACATGCTATTAGCATAGGATTTAGCACCAGAAAGTACAAATAGAGTATATACATATTATTGTGGTATTGAAATAGGAGTTACTTATACATAGGGTGATAATATAATTTATTATTAGAAATGTGACAATTTGAATGAGTGACCCAGTACATTTCATTATGTACTTATTGATCAAGGTCTTGGACACTGTCAAACATTCATCCACCATATTTTTCCAGTATTATTTATAATAACAAGTTGGGTTCATAGGAAGGCATAATACTTCTATTTGTGTAAGTACAGGGAATTATCTGGGCACGAGAGGATAATGTATTCATTTTTCCACTATGAGATACTAACTATAGGTGCTCTGAAAAGAGATGATGTATTTCCAAAGGAAGCCTACCACTCTTAGGCCTTGAGAATGGTAAGTAATGTTATTATGCAAAACTTAGAATTTACACCTGATGTCTCAGAGCTGCAAACCCAGTATATATACCACCTGGTTAAATGGAATAATGGCACCTCAAACTGTGCAGGCAAATGATTTTCTCAAAACCTCATTCTTGGGGGCTGTGGTTGTGGAACTTGATTTGGTTTGAGCAATTCACAGTCACTGTCTCCATAATTGACAGCCCAAACTGCTTATCAAAAGACAGGTTTTATGAGGAGACCATGGTGATAAGCAACCCATGAATTTTGCTACAGGCTTTTGGGGATTCTGGTTTTGGCTTATTCTCCAGTAAAAGAATGCATAGAAGAGAGAAGACAATCATTGTACTTTAATAATTAAAGAAAAATGACATCTAGAGATATTCATTAATTCATTCATATAGAGGTTATTGAAAAGATAACATTTTCCTTTTGAAATTGTATTTTATATATATATACGTATGCATATATCTATGTTTATACTTTACTGAAATATTTATAATTATATTATTTGTGTATAGTTACTAGTCTAGTAATTGGAATTTTATAGAAAATATAATCTAGTAATCTGTTACTATAAGAGAATAGGAAGCTCTTTGAGGGTAGGGGCTAGATAAATATATAAAAATAATCTTTTGTCCTAAGCATGGTGCTTATTTCATAGTAGGTGGTGAATATGTCTATTGATTAAATGAACAGATTTTACTAGCATCGTTTTAGTAGTATGGGCTTATGAAATATGTACACTTCTCTGAAGGTATCCTGTGCTATGAACAAATTAGCTGTGGCATGCTTAGAGAGAAAGCAGTGATGGAGTGCAGGCTTCTTTGATCCCAGGTTTGTAAGGGTTATGAAGCAGGGATGCAGTGTGGGGAACACTGATGCCCTTCTAACAGCAGGCTGTGATGTATCTGAAAAGTTCATATTCTCACTCAATACGTTAGTCCAGGAAGTAAGACTTTTCTTACTCGTGAATTAGTTCTTCCTGTCATATTTTACTCTGTGCTCCAAAGTTTCCTAAATGTTTCTCTATGAGCCCTCAAAAATCATTACACCTCCCATAGCATGGTCTTCTTCTAGACTATAAACCCATTTTTAAGATATCTTCTTTCCTGATAAATTAACTTATAAGGTTTAACTTCTATGATTAGGCTAGAAAGACTTCTTAGAGGTAAGCTATTTTTAAAAACACAAACAAATAATACCATTTTACTGAACACCAAAATAATTCCAGGCGGTTATTTTCTGTACCTAAATTAACAGACAAGTGGAAGTTTATTCATCAAAATATCAAGTGAATCATTAGAGGCCAAACACATCTATATTTAAAACTATTGAACTCAGTATAATAACAAAGAACTCTCTAAGTCAAGTCATACTGAACACATACCTCATTTGGTCCAAGCTCCTAATAATTAGTGGAACTTAAATCTTCCTGGCATACTTCAGAATGTTTAATCACAAGCATCCAGTATTTATAACACTTATTTTCATTCAGCCTCCGCCTCTTTGGTTTCATTAGCATGCATTACTCTCCAGGAGATTTGGGCTGAGTTTATAGGAGCATTGCCAAATGAGTTAGGATCAAAATATTTAATACATTCAATTACTGTTGCTTATACAGTCAGGTCACATGGTTGGGTCCTGGAAACACCTTTTCTTTAACATGCTGTGGTGACATGGCTGTCCTGGAATTTTCTAAATTCATGCTGGATTGTGAAGTGATATTAAAAAGGGAAATATACTTAGCATGGAGAATAAAACTTAAAAGACAATTAGTAAATAATAGCTTAAGTTATATAGATGAATAAAATGAAGACCTAAATATTTAATAAAAAGAAATAAATATAAACACATGTATCTAGAGTTCACTGTCTTTATGTTGCACCATCTAGAGTTGCACCATCTAGAGTTACGCAGGGAAGGACTGAACTCAGATGGCCCAGGCAAAGTCAGAGAGTAACTGAATGGCATACTTTCCTCTCTCAGTTGACTTCTCCTTCACTCAGCACAAGTTCTCTGCCTTTCAATGCTTCTTTTTCGGGGTTCTGGCTATCTCAAAATATAGACTGAGCATCCTGAATCCAAAAAAAATGAAGTTTGTAATGCTTCAAAATTCTAACCTTTTGAGCACCAACCTGTCCCTCAAAGGAAATGCTCATTGAAGCATTCCCAATTTTAGATTTTCAGCTTAGGGATGTTGAACTGGTAAGTAACATGCTAATATTACAAAATCTGAAAAAATTAGGAATCCAGAGTACTGTTGGTTCTAAGCATTTTGGATAAGGAATATTCCCTCATTTTCCTCTACAGTTATCCTAGACCTTTCTCATCAATAATTACTTTTCTGGTCTCTTTTTAAATTTCAAGATCTGTTCATGTTAATTAACAAATTCATGGTCATGCATTTAATGTCATTCATTGATTCATACATTTGTCATTTCAGGCAACATAAATGCATAATAATAACAGCCATCAGAGGGTCAAAGTATTTTAAACCCAATGAGACACTCTCAGTGGATATTGCTGGCAACAATGTAAATATAGGTAAGGTTTTTGGGAGGCAAACTTTTAGGAAGCTGAGAAATAATGTTCTAAATGCATATTTCTACTTGTAAATATCATAAGGCTGGCCGGGTGTGGTGGCTCATGCCTGTAATCCCAGCACTTTGGGAGGCCGAGGCGGGTGGATCACCTGAGGGCAGGAGTTTGAGACTAGCCTGGCCAACATGGTGAAACCCCGTCTCTACTAAAAATACAAAAATTAGCTGGGCATGGTGGTAGGTACCTGTAATTCCAGCTGCTTGGGAGGTTGAGGCAGGAGAATCGCTTGAACCTGGGAGGTGGAGGCTGCCGTGAGCTGAGATCACGCCATTGCACTCCAGCCTGGGCAACAAGGGCAAAACTCCGTCTCAAAACAAACAAACAAACAAACATAAGGCTTCCCCATTATAAAAGAGGAAAAATTGTAATCAATTATTACATATACTCAAAGGAAAATTATTAAAATATAAAGAAGAAAAACCCAAAACTCTCAGAAAACTAGGAATCGAGGAGAGTATCCTCAATTTGTTAAAATATGTCTATTTTTAAAAAAACACTATAGCCAACATTATACTTAATGGTGAAATACTGAGTGATTTGTCCTTGAGACAAGGAACAAGGCAAATATTTTTATTCTCAACATTGCTATTTAGCATAGCACTGAAATTTAGATACTAAGTTTTAGGGGAATCAATTCCAACAGTCTCTTGGTGCATGGGGACACTCAGGTTTTTTATGAAACCTTGTAGAGTGTTACGTCTTGGTTGTTAAGCCCATGGGATGTCTATTAGGAGCTTTAATCTGGTTTGCATGGGAGGAGACTGAAATTGAAGATGATAGAATTCAGTTCCCAGGTACACAGTTGAGGTGAGCCATGGGTAACGTGCATTCCCTGAGCATGAAATCTCCAAGAATTCCCTCTTGATCAACTTTCCCCATTCCCGCTGGGTGAGTAGAAATCGTAGCTTGAAAGTTTACATAATGAGATGGTGTAGCTTGATAGCTTATGTAATGAGATGGTGTACATGGCTTCTTCTTCCACCTTGCCTCTCTTTTGGTTTGGATTGATGCTGGCAGGGTAGGAAAACCTGAGCATTTACCTAAGGATCCCAGGGAAGGGCACATATAGTAGCTGAGAAATAGGTATCTTGTTTCTATCAGAGCCACTTAGGTGCAATAATGTCATTCCTGTGTGTATATTAAAGTCTTAGGCCCCACCCCACAAAGCGATTCTAATTGTATTATCTTGGGTGGGGTCAGGAAATCATTTTTAGAAATGCCTCTGGTGATGAAAATCTAAAGCCAAGTTTGAGAACTATTGCCCAAGAGCTACTGTAAGGTAGATGCCCTAATACCCAGGACTTAACAAAATTTGGCAAGGGGAAGTGTGCAGTTGAAGTTCACAGCCTTTAGACAACTGGCTTTGACAGTGCCAAGAATGGACCAGGAGTTGTCACAGCTGTGAATCCAGCAAAGACAGAGACTAGCATGTACAGGCCAAACTGCAGGAGGCACCTCATGGGTCAAGAGGATTGGAAGTCTTTTCTCCACTGCTCCCAAATTAAGGAAGATTCCTTCACATCCATTGCAATCCAGGAGGATGAGGAAATAAAAATACAGGAAAACAGATAATTTGTTCTATAGAATTTGAATTACATCCATCAGGACATAGTCAAAAAAAATGGTAATAACTGTTTAATCTGTTTTTTTCTTAAAATGCTGGTTTTATCCAGTTTTGAAAGCCTCACTGGAGGCTGGTCAGTTCCCCTTCTACGATGGCTGATTTTAAGTTCATACTCCAACCACTTCCCTTATGAACTCTCACACTCAGAGTCCATTATGCAAAACCCTAATTGCCTAGGTTCAGGTACCAGACAACTAGTGGCAGCCTCTGTGCTTTGGAGCTGGAAGATTAAAATTAGCCAGTCAATAGGCATCCCCAAGAAACCTAACCACAACCCACTTGCCATACATAAGTTGCCACTGTCGTCTCTGCTTGCTGTTACCCTGTCCCTGGATGCAAAATTCTGTGGCCTAATGTAGCAGACTTCTCTCCTTCGGAGTTCTAAATAACAAGGAGTTCTGCTTTGTGTGTGTGTGTGTGTGTGACATTGTGTTGTATCCTGCCATTTAAAAAATTTAAATTTTATAAAACATTATGTTATGTTTAATGGACCCAATTAAGCATTCATCACTTCCCCGTTTTCCTACTCTTCCCGCACTTCAATTTTCACAGGGAAAGTTATGAGCAAAGATGCATTAAGTCACAAATAAAATGACTTCTTTTCATGTTTAGGTGTGCACTGGTTTTTTAAATGAAGAAATCTATCATAATATTGTGACGAATTAAGCAAGGTCTGATCCTCTACTGTTTAGCAGCATCTTTTAAATCAATACTTTATTTCTGGAAAACTTTACTCACTCATTTGTCACAGAGGAATCTTTTTGGGCAGAGGGTTTCAGAGGCAATAGGAAGGAGGGAGAAGACTCTGTTAGTTGGAGTTTGGATAGAATAAAAGCCTGAATGTTCTCTATAATAAACACATTCCTTCTAAGGCCGAGGAATATGACTGTCTCTTGTATGTGAATGCTGAGCACATCCTTCCAGCTGTTCTTTTGTGACTTATTTTCTCCTTTATTTTCTCTTTGAAGTGTATACAGGAGGAAGTGAGGAGGGGAGAGCAGAAGAAAAGTGAAAAAAGCAGAGGCTAAAAACAGCACACAATCAAACATAAAAAGGGGTACCAGAAACCCTATACTTTTTCTTTCTAAAACTTCACTCAGTCTTTTATCACGCCTTCAAATATTATAATACAGTGAAGACTGTTTTTGAAAAGAACGTGTTGTTCACTAAAGGAAAATGTATCAATAATTAAAGAGGATATCAATTCAAACTTCCAACTTAGGTTATTAAAGAGACATGAATGAAAGACCATACAAATATGTAAAACTTCTAGGTTGTACTAAAACATATAACATTGTACAAAAACAAGAACTAGAAATACCATTTGACCCAGCAATCCCATTACTGGGTATATACCCAAAGGATTATAAATCATGCTCCTATAAAGACACATGCACACATATGTTTGTTGCGGCACTATTAACAACGGCAAAACCTTGGAACCAACCCAAATGTCCATTAATGATAGACTGGATTAAGAAAATGATAGACATATGCCACATGGTGGCATATGTACACCATGGAATACTATGCAGCCATAGAAAAGGATGAGTCCATGTCCTTTGTAGTGACATGGATGAAGCTGGAAACCATCATTCTGAGCAAACTATCGTAAGGATAGAAAGCCAAACACCGCATGTTCTCACTCATAGGTGGGAATTGAACAATGAGAATACTCGACACAGGGCAGGGAATATCACACACCAGGGCATGTCATGGGGTGGGGGGATAGGGGAGGGATAGCATTAGGAGAAATACCTAATGTAAATGACGAGTTAATGGGTGCAGCAAACCAACACGGCACATGTATACATATGTAACAAATCTGCATGTTGTGCACATGTACCCTAGAACTTAAAGTATAATAAAAGTATAATAATGAAAAAAAAAGTAACATTATAAATTTTGTGCTCTGTATGCCTGGTATATTTGTTTTAGGTATGTCAAATTTATAAAGTTGTTAGCTTGTATATTAACAAGCAGATTGTGCTCTCTAGAATAGGGAGGCCCCCCTGAAGGTAAAATGTGTTACAGATTTCTTAAGATAGTGCAATCTAATGGAAAGGATCAGGTAGAATAAGTTTAATAATGATGACAACAATAATCAAAAGTATCAGTGTGGTCTGAGTTTATATCAGCTATAAAAGAATGCATAATGAACCATCCCCAATACTTGTAACTTAAACAATCATTGAATATTACCCTCAATATTGTGGATAGCATGTGCTCAGCATAGTGGTTCTTCTGCTGGTCTTATCTGGGCTCAGTTGAACGGCTAACACAGGACTATCCAAAATAGCTGAATTCATATACTGATATTGAGAGATCTTGTTTTCCGCATTCAGGCTAGACTAGTTGTCTTACACCATGGCAGCTGAGCCCCAACACAACATAAATGAATGCTTCGAAGTCTCTTAAAGCTTAGATCTATATGGCACACAGCAATACTGCCACCACATTCTCTTGGTCAAGACAATTTACAGGGAAGTCAATATCCAAGGGAAAGAAAAATGCACTCTGTTTCTTGATAAGAGTGGCAAGTTGCAAAAGCGTATGTAAGGATGGATGGTATAATTAAGATTATCTTTTGAAATAATCTAACCACAGAGTTTAGTTTTCTCAATATAAAATATGGATTTGGATCAGTTATATTTATAACCTTGCAACTAAAATTTTATGATTAAAAAAAAAACTTTTACAATTAAAACAATTATATTTTTTTCCTTCATTTTTATTTTAGGTTCAAGGGGTGCATGTGTAGGTTTGCTACATCAGTAAATTACATGTCACTGAGGCTTGATGTATGATGATCCTGTCACCCAGGCAGTGAGCATAGTACCTGATAGGTAGCCTTTCAACCGACACCCCTCTCCCACCCTCCCCACCCAGAACAGTCCCCAGTGTCTACTCTTCCCATCTTTGTGTCCATGTGTATTTAATGTTTAGTCCCACTAATAAGTAAGAACATATGATATTTTGTTTTCTGTTTCTGCATTAATTCATTTAGGATGATGGCCTCCAGCTATATCCATGTTGCTTCAAAGGACATGATTTCATTTTTTTTTATGGCTTCATAGTATTCCACAGTTTATGTGAATCACATTTTCTTTATCCAGTCCACCATCGATGGGCATCTTAGTTGACTGCATGTTTTTGCTATTGTGAATAGTGCTATGATGAACATATGTGTGCATATATCTTTTTGGTAGAATGATTTATTTTTCTCTGGGTTCATGCCTAGTAGTGGGTTTTTGGAGTGAATGTTAGTTCTGTTTTAAATTCTTTGAAAAATCTCTATGCTGCCTTCCACAGAGGCTTAACTAATTTACCTTCCCACCAGGAACCTATAAGTGTCCTTTCTCTGCAACCTCACCAGCATCTGTTGTTTCTGACATTTTAATAATCATCATTCTGACCGGTGTGAGATGGTATCTCATTGTGGTTTTGATTTCCATTTCTCTAATGGTTAGTAATAATAAACATTTAAAAATATATTTGTTGGCCACATATATGTCTTCTTTTGAGAAGTGTCTATTTATGTCCTTTTCTCATTTTTAATGGGGTTGTTTGTTTTTTATTTGATGAACTGTTTTAAGTTCTGGATAGATTCTGGATATTAAACCTTTGTTGGATGCATAGTTTGTGAATATTTTCTCCTATTCTGTTGATTGTTTCTTAGGCTGTGCAAAAACTCTTTAGTTGAATTAGGTCCCACTTGTCAATTTGGTTTTTGTTGCAATTGCTTTTGAGATCTTAGTCATAAATTCTTTGCCAAGGCTGATGTCCAGAACAGTATTTTGTAGGTTTTCTTCCAGAGTTTTCATTGTTGTAGGTCTTACACTTAAGTCTTTAATTCATCTTGAGTTAATTTATGAGTATGGTGTAAGAAAGTAGTCTAGTTTCAGTCTTCTGCATATGGCTAGCCAGTTATCCCAGCACCATTAATTGAATAAGGAGTCCTTTCCCCATTGTTATTGTCAACTTTGTCAAAGATCCAGTGGTTGTGGATGTGTAGCTTTATTTCTTGGTTCTCTATTAGGTTCTGTTGGTCTATGTGTCTGTTATGGTATCATTAGGTCTGTTTTGTATCTGTTTTTGTATACTGTTTTGGTTAATGCAGCCTTGTTGTATAGTTTGAAGTTGGGCAGTGTGATGCCTCTGGCTTTGTTCTTTTTGCTCAGGATTGCCTTCTGACTTGCACTCTGTGTTGGTTTCATAGAAACTTCAGAATAGTTTTATTTTTCTGTCTGTGAAAAATGACATTGGCAGTTTGATAGAAATAGCATTAAATCTGTGAATTTCTTTGAGCAGTATGGCCATTTTAACAACATTGATTCTTCCTGTCCATGAGTATGGAATGTCCTTCCATTTGTTTGTGTTTTTTTCTAGTTTCTTTCACCAATGTTTTAAAATTCTCATCATAGAGAACTTTCACCTCCTTGGTATGCTGTATTCCTAGGTATTTTATTGGTTTTTTTTGGCTATTATAAATGGGATTGCATTTTTGATGTGGCTGTCAGCTTGGACATTATTGTACAGAAGTGCTGCTGATTTTCATATATTGATTTTGTATTCTGAAACTTTAATGAAGTCACTTATCAGTTCTAGGAGCCTTCTAGCAGAGTCTTTGGGGTTGTCTAGGTATAGAATCCTATTGTCTGGGAAAAGAGATAGTTTGACTTCCTCTCTTTCTATTTGGATTCCTATTATTTCTTTCTTTTGCCTGATTGCTCTGGCTGAGACTTCTAGTACTATGTTGAATAGATATGGTCAGAGTGGACAGAGTGTTTCCAGACTTCAAGATGAATGTTTCCAGCCTTTGCCCATTCAGTAAGATGATGGCTGTGGGTTTGTCATAGATGGCTCTTATGATTTTGAGGTATATTCTTTTGGTGCCTAATTTGTTGAGGGTTTTTAATATGAAGGGATGTTGAATGTTGTGAAAAGCCTTTTCTGCTTCTATTGATATAATTATGTTTTTTTGAAATTCTGCTTATTTGGTGAATCACATTTATTGATTTGCTTATATTGAACCAACCTTGCATCCCAGGAAGAAAGCCTACTTGATCATGATGAATTAACTTTTTTATGTGCTGCTGGATTCAGTTTGCTAGTATTTTGTTGATAATTTTTGCATCTATATTCATCAGGGATATTGGCTGGAAGTTTTCTCTCTTTGTTGTGTCTCTTTTGGGTTTCATTATGAGAATGATGCTGGCTTCATTGAATGAGTTAGTGAGGTGAGGAGTCTCTTTTCCTCAGTGTTTGGAACAATTTCAGTAGGATGGGCACTAGCTCTTCTTTGTACATCAGACAGAATCAACTGTGAATTCATCTACTCCAGGGCTTTTTTTGTTGTTGTTGCTTTTATCACCTTTTGCCTGATTTTATTCTAAATTATGAAACTTTTCATGTTGAGTTCTTAGGTACTTCCAGTTGCTTTTGTGGGAGATTATATTCATGATGAGGTTTTCAGGAATATATTATAGTAGAAATGGAAAGACTTCTTATTTGCAATAAATAATGACTTCTGTGTGCCAGTAAAGTCATACTCCTAGATTCAGTCAAGGGAGATAATTCTTTTCAGGCTCTCTAAGATGGTATGAATGCCTATGGGTTCATTTATGATGATTTTGTACTATAGGGTTCACAAATATACATCTTAGGGACTGAGAAATCTTTCTCTTCAGTTTACTGTCCAGTTGTGTATAGATATTTTCATTTCAATTTTTTTTGACTTTAAATGCAAGCAGAACTATATTCCAATTTGCTGTCACCTTGTGAAAATTGAGTCTTCCCACTAACTTTCCACTTTCTGTCAGTATTAGTATCATTTAG
Source organism: Papio anubis (assembly GCF_008728515.1). Classification (NCBI taxonomy): domain Eukaryota; kingdom Metazoa; phylum Chordata; class Mammalia; order Primates; family Cercopithecidae; genus Papio; species Papio anubis. The sequence continues at coordinate 147,634,896 of NC_044981.1, forward strand.
CTGCCCAGTCTTAAAATTTAAAAAGCACGTTTTATTTTTTTCTCCTTAACTTTCCATAAGTAAATCTTCCAAAAAACCTTCTATTTAGTTTTCTTTCAATAAGTTCAACAGCTAAATTTTCATTCTGTGGTGATATACCTACTTCACACTGTTAGCAACTCCTATTTGAACTTCTACAATGACTTATTTAGTTTTCTAGCCCCCAATTTCTTTATTTGACAATTTCCCCTAATACATCACTCTGTTTTTTATTTTTAGTATTTTTTAAATTTTAGATTATGGGGTTACATGTGTAGGTTTGTTACATGACTATACTGCAAAAGGCTGGGATTTGGGCTTCTATTGAACCCATCACCCAAATAGTAAACATAGTACACAACAGGTCTTTTTTTAGCTCTTACCCCCCTCCTCCCTCCTCTCTTTTCAAGTCCTCAGTGTCTATTGTTTTGATCTTTATGTCTGTGTGCACCTATTGTTTAGCTTCCACTTATAAGTGAGAACATGTAGTAATTGATTTTATGTTTTTGAATAATTCAGTTATGATAATGGCCTCTTGCTGCATTCATGTTGCTGCAAAGAACACAATTTCATTCTTTTTATGGCTATGTAATATTCCATGGTGTATGTGTACTATATTTTCTTTATCCAATCCACCATTGTGGGCATCTAGGTTGATTCTATGACTTTGCTATTGTGAATAGTGATAACTATATGAGAGCAGGTGTGTTTTTGATATAATGATTTATTTTTCTTTGGGTAGATACCCAGTAATACGATTGTTTGGTTCAATGGTGGTTCCATTTTTAGCTCTTTGAGAAATCTCCAAACTGCTTTCCACTGGGGCTGAATTGATTTACATTCTCACCAATAGTGTATAAGCATTTGCCTTTCTCCACATCCTCCCCAACATCTGTTATTTTTTGACTTTTAATAATAGCCATTGTAACTGGTGTGAGATGATATCTCACTGTGGTTTTGATTTGCATTTCTCTAATGATTAGTGATGTTGAGCATTTTTCATATGTTTATTGGCTGCTTGTATGTCTTTTTTTCTTTTTTCTTTCTTTCTTTTTTTTTTTGAGATTGAGTCTTACTCTGTTGCCCAGGCTGGAGTGCAGTGGCACAATCTCAGCTCACTGCAACCTCCGCCTCCTGGGTTCAAGCAATTATCCTGCCTCAGCCTCCTGAGTAGCTAGAACTATAGGCACACACCACCACACCCAGCTAAGTTTTGTATTTTTAACAGAAACGGGATTTCACTATATTGACCAGGCTGGTCTTGAACTCCTGACCTTGTGATCCGCCTGCCTCAGCCTCCCAAAGTCTTTTTTTGGTAAGTATTTGTTCATGTTTTTTGCCTATATTTTAATGAGATTATTTATTTCTTATTGATATTTTTTAGTGCCTTATAGGTTTTGGATATTAGCTTTTTGTCAGATGCATAGTTTGCAAATGTTTTCTCCCATTCTGTAAGTTGTTTGTTTGCCCTGTTGAGTGTTTCTTATGCTGTACAGAAATTCTTTACTTTAATTAAGTCCCAATTGTCAATTTTTGCATATACTTCTTTTGTTTCTGAAGTCTTAGTCAAATTATTTGCCAAGGCCAATTTCCAGAAGTTTTTAATAGGTTTCTTTCTAGTATTTTAATAGTTTGAAGACTTACATTTTAAGTTTTGAATCCATCTTGAGTTAATTTTTATGCATGGGGAGAGGTAGTGGTCCATTTTTATTATTCTGCATATGGCTAACCAATTTTCCCAGCTCCACTTCTTGAATAGGGTGTTTTCCCCATTGTATATTTTTGTTGAGTTTGTCGAAGATCAGGTGGCTGAAAATGTGTGGCTTTATTCTAGGTTCGACATTTTTTTTCCATTGATTCATGCTAATACATCTCTTTAGAAAATAATTGTTTAATGGACATCACACTCCTTAGCCACATGTTTATAGCTCTCTGCATCCTGAGCCTAATCTACGTGGTTCACTGCTTTCTCCCACTTCCCGGCTATATGAATCTTTTACTCTTACCAGATTGGTCTAATTTTAGTCTCTCCGCACAGGGTTGTGAATACAGACTCTGAGCTATGCTCATACCATTTCCTCTGCCCACAACATCTTCTCAATTTGTTGTGCATTCTGCTCCCACTTGAAGGTTCAGTTTAATGTGGCTGAAAATCCATTATTTTTATTTTTCAGGGAATCAAAGCTTGCTATTTGTTATGTGTATGGAAGGTAAAAGAGTTGATATGTGGGGCATAGGAAGTGGGATCTCGAACTTCAAACCTTCCTCTATGTAGTTGACTACTTGAAATACCAATAATCTACCAAGAATGAACAAAACATGTGGAATGACTTCTGCCCTAGGATTGATCAGTTTAGGCTGTACTGACCTTGGAAACCCTGGTTTTATATTCATAATTGGGTAATAAATTGTTAATTGCTCTGTGTTGTTAGACGACTTCTTAAGCGTGCTTTCCTTGACTAGCTCCTTTGGGGATAGAGCCCATATTCTCTACCTTCTTTCATCTCTTTTGTTTAGAACTATACTTTACACATAATATTATATGTTATTATATGCTTAAAATATAATAATATTATATATAATTAAAAAATCAATATATTATTAGGTACTCAGTTGGCATTGAATAAATAACAATATCAAAACCTATAAATTTCTACCATAATTGCTTTGTAATTATAAAATAACTTTGTTCTTTCTTAACCTGGCCTTACTTTTTTATTGTGATCTAAGAGGACTAGTCTGAATTTATTCAAACATGTCACACAAAATTTGAAAATATATAGTCAAAATAATTTACTACATTCTTATATGTTTAATGCAACACTTCATATGTTTTCTTCTCTGTGCATAGCATCAATTACAACTTTTAAAAAACTAATGTGATTAATAAATGATTTCCAAGAGATCAAAGTGACAGTGACAGCCTAAAAATGACTAAAATCGTTTTTAGCCAAGTCTTTTCCCAAGTTAATACAAGTTGGTGTTTTTTATACAGAGGGTGCCAGAGGATGAGTCTGGATTCCTTTAGATGATTCCCAGATCTGACTCTGCTTTCAGTTATTTTCTGACTTAACAACGTCAGGGGGGACAGCCCCAGACATCATGTGTGAAACAAGCATCATCACTAACAAACGATGAACACGATTCAAATGATCAGGAAAGCATCTTCCATAGAACTCACTTTAATGGTCTGAAAACTAATTTTGCAAGTGCTGCTTTTTTTAACTGTTCACTTCAGGGGCAGGAGCTTCATGTGCTGAATTATAAAAGCCCAGTGATGTAGAAATGCAATAAGAGTATATACACGAAAAGTGTGGGTTAGTGTAGCATGAAAAATACTTCCACACATAAACATTGGAGAGGATTTTTAAATAAACATATTATGTTTTAAACAGACATTTATAATTGAAGTTTTTAAAGAATAATTGAAAGTTATAAATATTTAAAGTTGCATGATCCAAAAATATATTTGAAATATATCTGATTATGATGTTGAGAGCCATTCCAGGATAGTAATAAGTATTTTTCAAAAATAAAAAAAATATTTCTTATATGCAAATACTTAATCTTCAATTTTTAAGCAGAAAGTCTAATTCAAAGAATCTTAGGCTATAATCATTTTGGATATATCACTACGGGGAGGGATTGCATTGGGAGTTATACCTGATGTAAATGACGAGTTGATGGGTGCAGCAGACTAACATGGCACAAGTATACATATGTAACAAACCTGCATGTTATGCACATGTACCCTACAACTTAAAGTATAATAATAATAAATAAATTTAAAAAAAAATTGCTTGCAATAGGATTTTTTCTTAACCAGCCAGCTTTAGTTTACTTACAAGTTGGGTGGTAGATACAACACTTTATGACTCAGTTGCTCTGACAGAATTACCTGAAGGCAGATGGAAGCAACAGGTTTGAATTTAGGATGCATTTGGAAATTTCTTACAAATGTTGAGCTTCAAGTGTGTGGAATCCCCTTGATCTTCTACTTACAGATCATGGTAGATGGTTTTTCTATCAATTGCATGAATAAAATACATGTACTTCAGTCATTTGATATACAAGCATTATGTTTGCGAATAAACTCAACAATTTGGTTGTTGGGAATTATAGCTGTCTTCAGGTTTCCTGAAGCCTTGTTTCCACTGAGGTGTTTATGAAGGCTATGCTCTAAATTTTATTTGAAGAAAGCTACTAGAAACAACTTCTGAATTTGTTGTACTTTTGATATTCAGTACTTAAGTCTCCTAAATTAATGCCACTTGAAATTTAAGAGCAATTGTTTCTGAAACACTTTGAATTCATTTAGAAACTGTATATATGTGCAGGTATACCTCAGAGATATTGTGGATTTAGTTCCAGACCACTGCAATAAAGTGAGCATTGCAATAAAGCAAATCATATAATTTGTTTGGTTTTCAAGTACATACAAAAGTTTGTTTATTCTATACTAGACTTCATTCTATTAAGTGTGCAATTACGTTATGTCTAAAATTTAATGTACATACCTTGACAAAATATACTTTATTGCTAAAATGCTAAGAAGCACCTAAGCCTTCAGAGTCATAATTTTCAATTGTGATGACTACTGGTTGGTCAGGTTGTAGGTCTGTGCCAATTTCTTAAAATAAGACAACGATGAAGCGTACTACATTGATTAACTCTTCCTTTCATGAAATATTTCTTTGTAGCATGCGCTGCCGTCGTATAGCATTTATCCACAGTAAACTACTTTAAAAATTGGAGTGAGTCATCTCAAAGTCTGCTGCTGCCTTGTCAATTAAGTTTATGAAATATTTTCAATCACTTAAACAATGTTCACAGAACCTTCAGCAGGAGTAGATTCCATCTCAAGAAACCACTTTCTTTACTCAACTATAAAATGTAGCTCCTTATCTATTTCAGTTTGATCATGAAATTGCAGCAATTTAATCCCATATTCAGACTCCACTTCTAGTCTAGTTCTCTTGCTATTTCCACCACATGGAGTTACTTCATCCACTAAAATCTTAAACCCCCCAAAGTCATTCATTGGCATTGAAATCAACTTCTTCCAAACTTCTGTTAATGTTTATATGCTGACCTCTTCCCATGATTCACAAAAGTTTTTAATGGCAACTAGAATGCTGAATCCTTTCCACAAGATTTTCATTTTACTTTGCACAGATCAAACAGAAAAATATTTATTTATGGTAGCTATATCCTTATGAAATATATTTTAAAATAATAAGACTTCAAAGTCAAGATCACTCTTTGAAACATGGGCTGCATAATGGATATTATGTTAACAGTGATGAAAATAACATTAATCTTCCTGGAAATCTCTTTCAGAGCTCTTGAGTGACTAGGTACGTTGTCAATGAGCAGTAATATTTTGAAAGTAATTTTTTTTTTCTTAACAGTAGGTTGCAATAGTGGGCTCAGAAGATTTAGTACACCAGGCTGTAAAGAGATGTGCTGTCATCTAGGCCTTGTTGTTCCATTTATGCAGTATAGGCAGAGAAGATGTAGCATACTTCTTTATTTTTTATTTTATTTATGTATTTATTTTTAGTTGTAGTAAAGACAATTTTTTGTTATGTTGCTCAGGCTGGTCTCAAACTCCTGGGCTCAAGAGATCCTCCTGCCGCAGCCTCCCAAAGTACTGGGATTACAGGCATGAGACACCACACCCAGCCTATATAGCGTAAGGGCCCTAGGATTTTTGGAATGGCAAATGAGCATTGGCTTCAACATAAAGTCAGCAGCTGCATTAGCCCCTAACAAAAGAATCAGCCTATCTTTTGAAGCTTTGACTCCAGGTATTGACTTCTCTTCTTTAGCTATGACAGTCCTAGATGGCATCTTCTTCCAAGAGAAGGATGTTTAGTCTACATCGAAAATCTATTTAGTGTAGCCACCTTTATCAATGATATTAGCTTGATCTTCAGGATAACTTGCTGCAGCTTCTACATCAACACTTGCTGTTTCAACTTGTACTTTTATGTTATGGGAATGGTTTGTTTTCTTAAACTCTGAAACATGAGACAACCTCTGTTAGCTTCCAACTTTTCATCTGCAGCTTCCTCATCTCTCTAAGTCTTTACAGAATTGAGGTGTCAGGACCTTGCTCTGAATTAGGCTTTGGTTTAATGAAATTTTGTTACTGGTTTGATCCTCTATCAAGACCACTCAGACTTTTTCCATATTAGCAATACGGTTGTTTTCCTTTCTTATCATTTGTGTATTCACTGGAATAGCACTTTAAATTTCTTTCAGGATCTTTCCTTTTGCATTCACATCTTGGCTAACTGGTGTAAGACACCAAGCTTTTGGCCTATCTTGACTTTTTACATGCTTTTTTCACTAAGCTTAATAATTTCTAACCTTTTTAAAAAGTGAGAGGTGTGTGACTCTTTCACTTGAAAACTTAGAGACTATTGTCTGCTCATTAATTGTCTCAATTTCAATGTTGTTGTGTCTCAAGAAATAGAACAGCCTCCGGAGGAGGAAGACAGAGGAATAGCCAGTCATTGGAGTAGTCAGAACACACATATTGTCAATTATGTTTGCTGTCATATGGGCATGTTTTATGGTACCCCAAAACAGGTCCAATAATATCAGAGATCACTGATCACATATCATCATAACAGATACAGTATAAAAAGAATAATGAAAAAGTTTGAAATATTCCAAGATACTAAAATGTGACACAGAAACATGAATGAAGCATATGCTGTTGGAAAAATGGTGACCACAGCCTTGCTTACACATTTTTATTGTTTGAAGATTTGTGATTTTCCCCTTTTCTCATAAATGTCTACATCTATTTGTATATTTTTGATCATTGAAGTTTATTTTTACTTATCTTTCACCACATACATTTTTGTCATGAACTCCTATAATTATTTGTATGGTTTTTGGTCATTAAAATTTATTTATACATATCTTTTATCACGTACGTTTTAAATATTTGTATCAGTTCCTTTGTGAACCATGTCGAAATACCAACAAACTAGCAACCTAACTTACAAAATGGTCATAACAAATGTAGGTACAGAAATTCCTAGAAGTTGAGACAGGGTGAAAAAGTCCTAGAAAATGAAGGTATGCTAGTTATATATAGATTTTGAGACCTTATACTATTTAAAATATTCATGTTAAAATTACACATATTAATTAAGAAAAAAAGTAAGGGTGTTTCCTAAAGTTCTAGGGTCTAAAGACAATGAGACCTCTAGGCTCCATACAATTAAAGACCTCAGTATGAGTTTGGAGAAAAACATTATAAATCACAAAGTAATTTCATATTTGCAAGTAAATTTGGAATTTGAAAGTGAATCTGTAACTTTGCTGAAATGCAGGAAATAAAAACAAACAAAAATGCAAATGCATCAGCTAGCTACTCTCTAAATATTCATAATTCATTTGCTGCAGTGTTTTCAGAGGACAAGCAGCAACTTCATTTAATGTGCTCACCTAGAGCTAACTAAAGTGTCGTAGAAGAGTCACAGACACAAAAGGACTTAAAGAATAGGTGTAATAAATTAAAATGGACTGTCTGCCTATTACCTATCACCGTGGGACTTTTATATTTCTTGGAAAATAATTCACAATAGAGACTTATTTCTGAGCTCTTTTCTTGGAGATAAAAAATGCTGCCCAATTTATATTTATGAAGGAATTGAATGGAAATATAGAAAAAGAATAAAATGTCCCACAAAGTTTAAATATCTTTTGCAGATGTAGAAAAGGCCCTTTACTATTGATATATCTATTGACATGGTTGGAATACACAACTGTTTGGAGATTAGCTCATTTTTCTCATAATATCATGGGGCTTCAAAACTGTCTTCCATTGTTTTTTGGTATTAATGAAGCAATATATTGCATTGGAAAATTATGTGTCCCAGAAAAGACAAACTCTCCACACACATAAAATTTGAAATTGAAGACATCATATGCAGATATCAACTGAGAATATTACTGCAAAAGCAATTGTTGTTATGACTGGGGGTATATTTTCTAAATTAAGGAGATGCAGGTCTGTAGGGGGAAGGATTCTGGAGAAGAGCTAGCACACAGAGAGTTTGTGTGAGGTGGAGTTGAAGAACAGGGACAGAGGAAACCAAAGCAGATGGGATATTGAGAACCATCTGGTCCTAAATGCTGGAGAAATTTTTTAAAGCCTGATTATAAGACACAGGACACTTTTCAAATTTTATTTGAAATTATCTCAGTCTTTATAAACAAACCATAAAATTACTAGGAAATGTACTTATCCTGCGTCCAAATCACATAATGTTTCCGTTTTATTAATAACCGATTGTACCAGTTAGGATTCAATCAGAGAAGCAGAACGTGTGTGTGTGTGTGTGTGTGTGTGTGTGTGTGTCTATTTGTTGTAGGGATTTGTCCTTATTAAATGATAGGGCCTGAGTAAGCAGCTCCTGTATGGCTGTTGTCTTGTGCCAGATGTTCGAGCTTTAATTCAGTTGGAGGCCTGGCCATTGCTTCATCAACAACATGAGCCACAGATAAGCAACAATGTGTATGAGCTCCAAAATGGTGGCTACTTCACAGCTGCCCTCCAAATGTCCCACTGTAATTTCTCCAGAGGCCTACTCTAATCCAAAACATACACAAAAGGGCAGTTGGAGTCAACCTAGCCAAACTGACCTGTTAGAGAGTCATCACACCCTTTTAAGTGAGTTTATTCTAGAGAAGAAAATTTCTGAAAATTTTAAACAAACAAAAAATCCTTAAAGTAGGAAAAAAAAAAAGAAAACCCTTCTGAATACAAGCAAGAGGAAACACAACCTTAGAATCAATAGGGCATAATATTAAATTGCATTAAATACCATAGTAAGCTTAAAGGTTATATTTTCCAAATGTTGCCTGTTAATAGGGCTGGCTTTATGGGCATATCATCAATGAAGTCACACAGGGCCCCACTCTCAGAACTGACCCCATGCTTTGAGTTTATTGCTCTATAATATAATCACTGTTATAAAATTTTTCATAATTGTGTTTTTGAATTTGTGTTCTGTTAGTGAAATCTGATTAGATGAAGGAGCATGTGCCAGGGGCTTGAGTTTCCTCAGGATGGGTTCTCTGTCACCTTCTACCCTGAGGGAGGGTTAGGACCTGGGTCTGCAAAGCGTTAGGGTCCCAGTGTGAGACACTTGGTGCTTGTCAGCGTCTGCACTTTCCCTGAAAGAATCTCCATGCCCAAGGGTGTGTGACATTGAACAAATATGAAAAATATTATATTTTGCATATATGCACATTTTATAATTTGTTTATATAAAGATGGATAAATAAACTTAAGCAAAAAATACCATGATAGGTTGGGAAAGGAACTGTGGAAGAAATATGAAAGCTTCTTCCTAATTTTGGAACAAGGGGCCTTGAATTTCATTTTAACAGACCCCATAAATTATCTAGACAACCCTGTCTGTTCAAACTACTCTTAATTTGTGAAAACTTTTATGTTGAGGAGAAATGTCAATTAGTATTGAAATGTTATGACTATAACTTCAGCATTTTCAGAGGTGACATTGCATAGCACACACTCTCAATTTTAGTCTAAAGATCACAATTTTGTTTTTTAAAATATATACACACAATTCATTTGCATAAATTTTTCTTCTCTTGTATTACTAGATGATACCATTTAAGTAGTGCATCTTATTTTTTTCTATTTTTTTCTTTCAGGTATTGTATACATACATGTATTCCCATTTCTTTTATGCTTCTTAAAAAATGATCACACACACACACACACACACACACACACACACAGTTTTCTTTTGTAGAGGAGAAGCTTCTACTTAGACAGCTTCCTGTATGCCTGCAAGCAAAGATGCTCCAAGGTCTTACAGGAAAGGTCAGATAATTATCCAGACACTTCTGTCAATGACAAGGCTGTCCTTCTGCTATATATTGGACTCTGTGTGTAAGAGTGACAAAACTGCTTTATTCACTTTAATATGTTTTGACCCTGCATTTACCATTTATTAGCCCCTCAAATTTGAAAGTCAGAGTGGTCTCAGAGTGCTGCTGTCCTTTAGACTTTGAATGTCCAGACTGAAGAACATGACAGACTTCTTAAAGAAAAGGCTATTAGGCCATTATATTCATCACTTAAAATAGGGTTGGATGAGCATCGAGGAACATGGTTTATGGAGCAATCTCCCACTCTCTGAGAGATGAGGGAAGATGGCTAAGATGACCTGCTACTCTGGTCATTTTAGCAACCTTACTTTGCTGCAATAAGAGTTTGATTTGGATTTACTACCAAGGCACTTGCCAGAGAAATGAAAAGTTGGCACCTATGATATGATTAAGACTTTTCATTATCTTTGCTGGGAAGCAAAAGAATCCAGTCTGTTATGAAGAAGAAAAAAAACCAATTTTTTGAATACTCTTTGTTCCAAGACTTGACTGATTTAATATTTGAGAGGTCAGGATATAAGACACTATTCAAAACATGGGGAGAAAAAAGACAGAATTCCTGTCATTTAGGAGTTTACAACCTAGTGAAACAAGATTTATAATACAAGGTACTCTCTGTACAGATCTAAAAAAAAAATTCTGTTCTATTAGAAGATGAAGGACATGAAATAGAAAAATGAATTATTGAAATATTCTGCTTGATTGCCTTCTGCTCTCCCACTTCCCTGGCATTGAGAAAGAAGAAGAAACCTCTTGATTCTCCTCTTACTCCTGTGCTAATAGTGGCCTTGGGTAGCCACTGCCTCTGATAGTTTGGGGTTTTCTTTTATTCAATGAAGAAAAAAAAAAAAACATCAAAAGAGAATGTGCAAAGAAACAGAGAGGGCACACAGCCAGTGACCTGAGTTGCAAAAATCGAACAAACTGTATTTTTGTTTACTTTTAAAAGAAAGTACTATGTTAACTATATTACCATTAGGTTGATACTGTGCATGTCACTTTTTAAAAAGTGTAATGTATTCTTGGGGCTTAGGAATTGGTCTGTATCAATTTTTTTTAAAGGAGCTATCTGTTTATTATTTCCTGAAGTTTTATATTTATATTTTTAACTCCTAGATGCAACATTAATAACTTTTTCAAATTTAAATTTTTATCCTTCATGGTGCCTAGTATATTGCCTATACACAGTTGCCAGTTGCTCTGGTTATCCATATGATTTAGCAAAACACTCCAAACTCAGTAGTGTAAAGTGACAACTATTTCATTATACTCATGTATTCTACAGCCAGCATAGTGAGGGTGGCTTATCTCTGCTGCATGTTGTCCGGGGCCTCAGCTTGGAAGATTCTCATGGCTGAGGGTGACAGGAATGACTGAGGATTGACATCATCTCGGGTGTCTGCACTCAAATGCTTGGAATCTGAGGTAGGATAACTCAAGTTATGAATTTAGCAGCAACTGCTGACCTAAGCCCCTGCTTAGTCTCCCCTTTGGCTTCTCACAGCAGGGCACCTGTGACGGGAGAGCATCCTGAGAGTGAGTGGTCAAATGACCAAGGGGAATGGTCATGTTTTTTTCTGACCTACATTCAGAAGTCAGGAAGTGTCACTGCCACTGAATTCTATTGGTTACAATTGAATCACCAAGGGAAACCCAGATTCAAAGAGAAGGAAATTAGACCCCTCCCCTTGATGGGGAAATAACAAAGTCACATGGCAAAGTGGATACCAGAAGATATTGTTGCATTCATTTTTACAGAACACCATCTGCAATAATGTGCAACAAATAGTTGAATAACTTAATCTAGTTGAATCCTCAAGCAAAGGAGACAGATTCTAAGTTTCCATGATGCTTTAACATGGTAAGGACCTATCAAACTTTGGACTTAGGTTTGTGGTTTCTTCATTTCTCTTTGGTTGGTGGTTGTGATGCTTAATTTTATGTGTCAGTTTGGCTGAGACACAGCCACATACTGTGGTCAAACATGATTATGGATGTTTTATTGAGGGTGTGTTTGGATGAGATTAACATTTAAATCAAAGGACTTTGAGTAAAGCAAAGTCAAGTCAAGTCCACCCATAGGTTTTAGACTTACCAGCCTCCCTAATCACCTGAGCCACACACACACACACACACACACACACACACACACACACACACACACACCCTATCGGTTCTATTTCTCTGAAGAACTCTGACTAATATAGTGGTGTTCTATGGGCTAGAGAGAATAGAATGGCAGGCTAGAATAAATTGAATAGGATTTTCCATGGTATTTTGGGCTCAGGACTCTAAATGTTCCCAGGCTATTATTCTTCTTGCTATTGCTTCCAAAATTGGAGTAATATTTGATCCAAATTAAAAATAGACTTTGCTTAGTACCTTTCTGCTTCAATAATCCAGGAATATAATGACGTGTCTGTAGAGAATATGGCAATATTTTTTATCTGGTTGACTTTATAATAGATCATAATTAAAAATTAGCTTTTAATACTGCCCTCCTCTGAAAAGCAAGTCAATCAAATATTCTTGGGCATCTCCCACGCCCTCCAATCAGCTATTAAGTATTTGAGAACTGACTTTAGTATCAGTCAATTACTGATGACATAGACATTTATAACAGTACAAACGATTTTCATTCTGGGGCTTAGTCAGTATCTAAACTCTGAGGTTACCTTGTAATTCTATTTAAAAAACATATCTTCTTATAAAATATCTTCTGACTTCTTGTCTAGCCTTTCTTTTAATTTCCATTTTACCAGTGTCAATAGCAGATTTTTAACAACAAACACATATACCTGGTGTCATTTTCAAATTTGTTTTCTTCTTAGTCTCTGATTTCCACTATACCTTAATTTCTTTCACTTTGGTCTGTGAAACTATATTTAAAAATATGTAGACAGGAGATCTTCAACACTATCCTGGCCATGTTACTGTCAGATATTAGTGATAAATCCATACTTTCTCCAGTTGAACTTTGGTAAGGCCTTAAAATTCTGCTCCATGAACAGCTTTGGAGGCCACAATTAATTGATGAGAGCTGATATGGAAGATGAAGTTTGTTTGCCGTCTCTGCTCTTGGGGTTGTTTTCCTTCAACATTCTGAATGACCATCTTTATTGGATCTCTGGACTATGGAACAAGTATGTGTTAGATACTTATTTTAGTTTTGTTGATAGTGATTCACTTGTTTTTCTAGGTATAAACATTTTAAAAAATGTGTTTAAATAACATCTAAGAAAAGAATTTAGCATGTATAAACAACAATCATGGTTACCCAGAGACTTCTTTCAGAGCTACCCACAAACATTAAGGACATGTGGTAGTGCTAACTCAGTACTTTTGATAAATTGGCTCACATTATTTTAGAATTTATTGTAATATTTTAGTGTTTTTTTTTTCTGTTGTTAATTGAGAAGTATATGGTAGTAGAAATTTGGATTTAAAAATTCTTCCACAGATACAAATGCTCCACCATAACCCAAGGAAATTTTAATATTGGCTATTCTTCTGCTACAGGTAACACACAGGTGGTGGCAACCAAACTGTCAGTATTCAAGCTTGTGCACAGCTGTTTGTCCTTAATACAATTTTTTGTATTCTTACTTTGCACTTTAATCTTTGAGTTATGCAGAAAGGGTTATGAAACTTTCTACAGATGGAAGAAAATAAAAACCTGTTGAGTGCTAAAGTAAATTAAATAGATAAATGGAAATTCCACAGCAGATCCAAATTTCTCTATGTGGCTTTACAAGTTGTTATGTATCACTTTTTGAAGCACAGGTTTTCAGTAGAGGAGTAGTGCACAGGGCTGAAATATTTTTCACTATTCTGTGCTGTAATTCTCTTTATATTCTTTAGAACTAGTACAAACAACTGTAGAAGTTTTCACACACAGCCTTCCATCTGCCAATAGCTCCAGCTGGCAGAAATACCCAGCTTTTCATGGGTGTGAAAGGAATTGATTTATACACACAGCTGGATATCTCCCAGTGTATTTTCCCAGCCAGGACCATACATAGTGTTGCAAATGAGCTGTACTGTAGGCTTTTATCTGATATTTACTAGGTTATACACACTAAGCACTCTCAGAAGCACAGGTTAAGAGTGGGTATCACATTAATCAATTCATGGCAGAAAGGAAGAAATGACTGTCACATTATGAAGGATGGAGATTGAGTAATGGTTAGCAAGAACTTAGGAGAATGTAGCTAAGCTTCACAGGTCCTGCAGAAAATGGAAAACAATGGATACAAGGAAAATTATGCTTTCCCAGAGCAGATTCAGAATTTAGGGAAATTAAAAGGACTGGAGAAGAGGCAATAGAAGAAGGTGGCTGCAAATAAAACCTGTTCTCTTTTGTTAGCACGGAAATCTCACTTGTGAATTGCTGGGGATAAAATGAACAAAGTTTATATCATCTGTAGAAGCACTCTATTTTCTTCAGTGTAATAATATAACAAAGCAGCCTGGTTATTTATTTGAAAAATATGAAATGTTTAACAACATGTGTCCTAGCTTAATTTTGTTTTTTAAAAACTTAATTTAATTGTAATTTAAATTCTGGGATACATGTGCAGGATGTGCAGATTTGTTACATAGGTAAACACGTTCCATGGTTGTTTGCTGCACCTATCAAACCATCACCTAGGTATTAAGTCCCACAAGCATTAGCTATTTATCCTGATGCTCTCCCTTCCTCCACCCCCATGACAGGGCCCAGTGTGTGTTGTTCCCCTTCCTGTGTCCATGTGTTCTTACTGTTGAGCTCCCACTTATATGTGGGAACATGAACATGTTGTATTCGGTTTTCTGTTCCTGCATTAGTTTGCTGAGGATAATGGCTTCCAGCTCCATCCATGTCCCTGCAAAGGACATGATCTCATTCCTTTTTATGACTGCATGGTATTCCATGATGTATATGTACCACATTTTCTTTATCCATTCTATCATTTATGGGCACTTGCATTGATTCCATGTCATCTTTGCTATTGTGAATAGTGCTGCAATGAACATATATGTGCACATATCTTTATAATAGGATGAATTATATTCCTTTGAGTATATACCCAGTAATGGGATTGATGGGCCAAATGGTATTTCTGGTTCTAGGTGTTTCAGGTATCGTGAAACTGTCTTGCACAATGGTTGAACTAATATATATTCCTACCAACAGTGTAAAAGTGTTCCTATCTCTCTGCAGCCTTGCCAGCATCTGCTGTTTCTCTACTTTTTAATAATCACCATTCTGACTGGCATGGGATGGTATCTTATTCTGGTTTTGGTTTGCATTTCTCTAATAATCAGCGATGTTGAGCTTTTCTTCATATGTTTCTTGGTTTCATAAACGTCTTCTGTTGAGAAGTGTCCATGTCCCTTGCCCACTTTTTAATGGGGTTGCTTGTTTATTCTTGTAAATTTGTTTAAGTTCCTTGTAGATTCTGCATAATAGACCTTTGTCAGATGGATACATTGCAAAAATTTTCTCCTATTCTGTAGATTGTCTGTTCCCTCTGACAATAGTTTCTTTTCCTTTGCAGAAGCTCTTCAGTTTAATTATATCCCATTTGTCAATTTTTGCTTTTGTTGCAATTTCTTTTGATGTTTTTGTCATGAAATCTTTGCCCATAACAATGTCCTATATGGTATTGCCTAGATTTTTTTTCAGGGTTTTTATAGTTTTGGGTTTTACATTTAAGTCTTTAATCCATCTTGAGTTAATTTTTGTACAAGGTGTAAGGAAGGGGTCCTGTTTCAATTTTCTGGATATAGTTAGCTAGTTTCCTAGCACAATTTATTAAACAAGGGATCTTTCCCCATTGCTTGTTTTTGTTCAGTTTGTCAAAGATCAGATGACTGTATATGTGCAGTCTTATTTCTGAGATCTTTATTCTGTTCCATCGGTCTATGTGTCTGTTCTTGTGCCAGTAGCATGCCGTTTTGGTTACTGTAGCCTTGTAGTATAGCTTGAAGTTGGGTAGTGTGATGCCTCCAGCTTTGTTCTTTTTGCTTAGGATTGTCTTGGCTGTGTGGGCTGTTTTCTGGTTCCATATGAATTTTAAAGTAGTTTTTTTCTAATTCTGTGAAGAATGTCAATGGTAGTTTAATGGGAATAGCTCTGAATCTATAAATTACTTCAGGTAGTATGTACATCTTCACAATATGATTCTTCCTATGCATGAGCATGAAATATTTTTCCATTTGTTTGTGTCCTCTCTGATTTTCTTGAGCAGTGGTTTGTAGTTTTCCTTGAAGAGCTCCTTCACTTCCCTTGTTAGCTGTATTCCTAGGTATTTTATTCTCTTTGTAGCAATTGTGAATGGGAAATCATTCATGATTTAGCTCTCTGCTTGTCTGTTGTTGCTGTATAGGAATGTTTGTGATATTCGCATATTGATTTTGTATTCTGAGACTTTGTTGAAGTTGCTTATCAGTTTAAGAAGCTTTTGGACTGAGACAATGGGGTTTTCTAGATATAGAATCATGTTGTCTGCAAACAGAGAAAGTTTGACTTCCTATCTTCCTATTCGAATATGCTTTATTTCTTCCTTTTGCCTAATTGCCCTGACCAGAACTTCCAATACTATGTTGAATAGGAGTGGTGAGAGACAGCATCCTTGTCTTGTGCCAGGTTTTAAGGGGAGTGCTTCCAGTTTTTGCCCATTCAGTATGCTATTGGCGGTGGGTTTGTTATATATAGTTCTTATTATTGTGAAGTATGTTCCTTCAATGCCTAGTTTCTTGAGAGTTTTTAACATGAAGGAATATTGAATTTTATCGAAGGCCTCTTCTGCGTCTATTGAGATAATTATGTGGTTTTTGTCTTTAGTTCTGTTTATATGATGAACTACATTTATTGATTTGCATATGTTTAACCAGCCTTGCATCCTGGGGATGAAGCTGACTTAATCATGGTGGATAAGCTTTTTGATGTGCTGCTGAATTTGGTTTGCCAGTATTTTATTGAGGAGTTTTGCATTGATATTCATCAGGGATATTGGCCTGAAGTTTTTATTTTTTCCTTGTTGTTGTATCTCTGCCAGGTTTTGTTAGTAGGATGATGCTGGCCTCATAAAATGAGTTAGGGAGAATTCCCTCCTTTTCAATTGTTTGGAATAATTTCAGAAGAAATGGTACTGGCTCCTCTTTGTACCTCTCATAGAATTCAGGTATAAATCCCATCTGGTCCTGGACTTATTTTTGGTTGGTGGGCTATTTATTATTGCCTCAATTTCAGAACTCATTGGTCTATTCAGGGATTCAACTTTGTGGTTCAGTCTTGGGAGGATGTATTTGTCCAGGAATTTATCCATTTCTTCTTGATTTTCTAATTTATTTGCATAGAGTTGCTTATAGTATTCTCAGATGGTTGTTTGTATTTCTGTGGGGTCAGTGTTGATATCCCTTTATCATTTTTATTGTGTCTATTTGATTCTTTTTTTCTTTTTTATTAATCTAGCTAGCAGTCTATCTATTTATTAATTTTTTTTCTAAAAAAAACAGTTCCTGGATTCACTGATTTTCTGAAAGGTTGTTCATGTCTCTATCTCCTTCAGTTCCACCTTGATCTTGGTTATTTTTTTTTCTTCTGCCAGCTTTGGGGATTTTTGCTCTTGGTTCTCTAGTTCTTTTAGTTGTCATGTCAGGGTGTTGATTTGAGATCTTTCTAGCTTTTTGATGTGGGCATTTGGTGCTAACAATTTCCCTCTTAATGCTGCTTTTTCTGAGTCCCAGAGATTCCGGTACGTTGTCTCTTTGTTTGTATTGGTTTCGAAGAGATTATTGATTTCTCCCTTAATTTCATATTTACCTAGGAGTAATTCGGGAGCGGGTTGTGCAATTTTCATGCAATTGTGTGGTTTTGAGTGAGTTTCCTAACTTTGAGCTCTAATTTGTGCTGTGGTCTGAGAGACTATTTGTTATGATTTCAGTTCTTTTGCATTTGCTGAGGGGTGTTTTACTTCCAATTATGTGGTTGATTTTAGAATAAGTGCCATTTGGCACTGAGAAGAATGTATATTCTGTTGATTTGGGGTGGAGAGTTCTGTAGATGCCTATCAGGTAGACTTGATTCAGAGCTGAGTTCAAGTCCTGAATATCTTTCTTAATTTTCTGTCTTGATGATCTAATATTGACAATGGAGTATTAAAGTCTCCCACTATTGTTGTGTGGAAGCCTAAGTCTCTGTGTAGGCCTCTAAGAACTTTTTTTAATGAATCTGGGTGCTCCTATATTGGGTGCATATATATTTAGGATAGTGAACTCTTCTTGTTGAATTGATCCCTTTACCATATTTAAGACTCTTCTTTGTCTTTTCTGATCTTTGTTGGTTTAAAGTTTGCTTTGTCAGAAAGTCAGATTGCAACCCCTTTTTTATCTGCCTTCTACTTGCTTGGTAATTTTTCCTTCATCCCTTCATTTTGAGCCTATGTATGTATTTGCACATAAGATGGGTCTCTTGAGCATAGCACACCGAAGAGTTTTGACTCTTTTTCAAGCTTGTCATTCTGTATCTTAATTGGGGCATTTAGCCCATTAACATTTAAGGTTAATATTGTTATGTGTGAATTCGATCCTGTCTTCATGATTCTGGCTGGTTATTTTGCAGATTTTTTGATGCATTTGCTTCATAGTGACATTGGTCTTTCTACTTCAGTGTGTTTTTGCAGTGGCTGGTGACGGTTTTTTCTTCCTCCCCTCCCCCAATATTAATGCTTCCTTCCTGAGCTCTTCCAAGGCAGCCTGGTAGTGACAAAGTTCCTCAGCATTTGCTTGTCTGAAAAGGATTTTATTTCTGCTTCACTTATGGAGCTTAGTTTGGCTACATACAAAATTCTTGGTTGGAAATTCTTTTCTTTAAGAACGTTGAATATTGGTACCCAATCTCTTCTGGCTTGTAGAATTTCTGCTGAGAAGTCCACTGTTAGTCTAATGGGCTTCCCTTTGTAGATGGCCTGGCTTTTTGTTATGGCAGCCCTTAACATTTTTTACTTTATTTTGACCTTGGAGAATCTGATAAGTACGTGTCTTGGGGTTGATCTTCTCATGGATTATCTTACTGGGGTTCTCTGGATTTCCTGAATTTGAATGTTGGGCTGTCTTGCTAGATTGGGTAGCTCTTCTGGATGATATTCTGAAGTATGTCTTCCAACTTGGTTTGTTCTCCCCATCTCTTTCAGGTACCCCAATCAGTCTTAGGTTCAATCTTTTCACATAATCATAGTTGTCAGAGTTTTTGTTCATTTCTTTTCATTCTTTTTTCTCTAAACTTGTCTGCCGGTCTTATTTCAAAAAGATAGTCTTCAAGCTCTGAAATTCTTCCCTCTGCTTGGTCTATTCAGTTATCGATACTTATAGTTGCACTGTGAAGTTCTCGTGTTGTGTTATTCAGCTCCATCAGGTCATTTATGTTTGTCTCTAACGTGGTTATTCTGGTTAACAGCTCCTGCAATGTTTTATCATTGTTCTTAGCTTCTTTGCATTGGGTTAGAACATGCTTCTTTAGTTCAGCAAAGTTCATTATTACCCACCTTCTGAAGCTTACTTCTGTTGATTCATCAATATTAGCCTCTGCCCAGTTCTGTGCACTTGCTGAAGTTTTGGAATTATTTGGAGGAGAAGAGGCACTCTGACTTTTTGAGTTTCACCATTTTTTTGTTGATTGTTTCTCATCTTTGTGAGTTTATTTAGCTTCGATCTTTGAGGTTGCTACCCTTTGGTTGGGGTTTTTGTGAGGACTTTTTGTTGATGTTGTTGCTTTCTGTTTGTTTGTTTTTCTTTTAAAACTCAGGCCCCTCTTCCATAGAGCTGCTGCAGTTTGCTGGGGTTTCACTATAGAACTTATTCACCTGGGACCCTCCTGCACCTGGAGATGTCACCAGTGGAGGCTGCAGAACAGCAAACACGGCTGCCTGCTCCTTCCTCTGGGATCTCTGTCCTGGAGTGGCACCGACCTGATGCCACTGGGAACTCTCCTGTATAAGGTATCTGGCGACCCCTGTTGAGGGGGTCTCACACAGTCAGAAGGTACAGGTTCCAGGACCTGCTTAATGAATCACTCTGGCTGCACCTTAGCAGAGGGGGTGCGTTGCACTGGTGGAAAATCCCACTCCTCCGGCCTGCCTGGGTTCCTCAGAGCCAGCAGGGGGAGACTAAGTCTGCTGATCTGTGGTGACTGCGGACACCTCTGCCTCCAGGAGCTCAGTCCCAAGGATATCAGAGTTCTGTCCTTAAACTTAAATTTCTGGCTGGAGGAGCTGAAATTCCTGCAGAGAGGCCCCGCCCAGTGAGGAGGGATGGGCCAGGGTCCAGCCTAATGAGGCAGTCTGGCCATGATCTGCCACAGCCACTATGCTGCACTGTGGGAAATTCCTCCTGTATCCAATCTGTCCAGTTACCCACAGGTGAAAATAGTAGGCTGGAGCTGCAGTGATGACTGCCACTTTTCACCCACAAGAGCTCAGTCGTCTTCAGCAACAGGTAGCCACAGTAATGATGGCCATACTTCCCCTGGGGAACTCGTAATCGTAGGCAGTCTCCAGCCGAGTGGCCACTGAGAATCTGTACAGCTCTGTGCTTGAGACCCAAGGCCCTGGTGGCATGGACTCACGAGGGTGATATCCTGATCCACAAGTTGCACAGATGCATAGAAAAAGCATGGTGTCCCAGGCAGGATAGCATAATCACTGACTTCCTTCCTTGGCTGGGGGTGAGAGCTCCCTTTATTCCACATGGCTCCCAGGTAGGCCGTTGTACCACGCTGCTTTTCCTCTCTCTCTGTGGGTCATGCCAACTGCCTAGTTAGCCCCAATGAGAGAACCTGGATACTTCAGTTGCTGGTGTAGGATTCACTCTCTGTTTTTGTTGTTCTTGATGGGAGCCTCCTACTGCAGCTGTTTCTACTTGGCCTTCTTGGACCCTCCCCAAGCTTAATTTTCTAAGTACATAGGTTTAAGTATTAAACTGAACCAATATTATTCCAGTTAGTACATGTAATCCTTGAGGTCATTTTTTTCATATATTTGATGTCTTTTAAAGTTGGAAAAGACAACATCTTTTAGATGTGCCTAGCTTCTCATTGGGAATTTGTTTAGTCACATGAAATGGTTCTTATTATGGGATAATTTTCTACTAACCTTGGGTGCATATTGTGTATTGTAACTCGTTTGTTGGAAGAAATCTGAAAGTATGTTTAAACTCTTTTTATATGACAATTGAAAGTTTCTACAAATTCTCACATTTGGAATTTATTCTCAGAAAATATCTTTATATCAACTTGCAAATATACGTCAATTCTGTTCTATAACCATAATAAAACTTTTCCTAAAGCAACAACAACAAAATTACAGTTGCTGAAAAAGGAACAGTTTATCAGCAGTGTCTCTATGGAGACACTATAATGGATTTATAATAACACTTTGAATATTAGTTAGCCTCATTTGTGGAATATGTTTTAAATTTTATTTATTAATATTGAATTCAATTAAACAATGTACAGTCCCATTGAAAAGTATACTTTCCTCTAAACACATCATAACAGGAACAAACAGAAAAATATATCTAGGCTGGCCTTAGGAAGAGAGAAAATCTGAATCTCTATAGTACATATGGCAGCCATCAGGACCATAGTCAGGGGATTCAAGACCTGGGCAAAGGTCAAATCATAGTGTTTATCCCTAAGTCAAATTATCCCTAAGTCAAATTATTTTATTTGTTCTTATCCTGAAGAACAAATAAAGCATCTGGACTCAAAGTCAGAACAAGAAACCTGCAAGTAAGGGGTTAGTACCTGGTAGCAGGTAAAGCAGGGAAAAAGAGAGGAAAGATTGAGGAACAAAGTTGGAACCTCAGACCTTGGTTTCTGTAGCTAATTAATGAGGTTGTCTACCCTGGAGGGCAAAGCCCAGGAAATGTGCGTTACATTCTCCCACCCAAGGTCTTGGTGTCTGGCTGCTGTTGAAAGCTTCTTGTCAGCCACTCAGTCCAGTGGTTCTCCAGCTGGGTCAACAATTCACCCTCCTCCTTTCCTCTTTATATTCTTCCCCTATAGGAAATGCTGTTCTTCATGGTTCTTTCTCACTTCCTTTATCCACCTTTTCAACAACTCTGTATCTTTGCAATTTTCTGTAAATCCCTCTTCTTCTGTGTTGTCATCCACTGTAACCTTGGACAGGGCTAGATGTCTCTTCCCCAGTTTTCTGTAACGCTCTTTTGTTGTATGGATAACATTACACTGTAATTATTTGTTTATATGTCTCTGTGTTGGTCTTCTTGTTTATCTGTTTGCTCCAGAAAACAAAGATTTTGTTTCATACACACTTAAATCACTGTTGCTTGGCATGTAGCAGGGATTTATTAACAGATTATTGAATGGAATTGATTTATGTTCCAGTAACTTTTCTCCAAACAAAATGTGGATTATTTTCAGAATTTTGAGGCTAAAAAAAATAAACAAAATATTACCTTGAGGATCGTGTTCCTGACTTGCATTTAAGAAAGAAACAAAAAACATTAAAAATCTTAGTAAATGCTAACCTTAAATATATATAACACTATTAAAAACAACAAAAGCAAAGTAAAATTATAATAATACTGCTATTTTAATGATTTTTCAAATTATTTTCAAGAACTTAACCATATGTATCCATATTTTACAAATAGCATATGACAAAAATTCCTCCAGATATTGGCAATATATAAGCATTAGCAAATGCAATGATTTCATAATGTTACGTGTATTCTTCTGGGCTTAAATAAATGAAAACTGAAAATCTCATCCATTGGTCACCAATTCTGAACAGCATTTTTCTTCTTTTTATTTTATTTTGCTGATTCGCTTATATGAAACAAAGGTAAACACCATGAAAGAATCAATTTTCATTATAGAAAACTATTACCTGTAGACTTTAGGTGATAACATTGTTTTGAATTCTCTGACCAGAAATTCAGACGTCAAATTCTGAGAGCATTTAGATGATGCTAAATACAAACAAAATATTTTTGACCAGATAGCTCTAATTTGTGAGGTAAAAAGTTTGAATATCTTATGAATGTCCTGCTAAATTTGAAAGTCTCATGTGTAGAGATAGGAATGTGCTTGCTCTCTATGCACTGAACTTCTTTATCTGACCTTGCTCCTTCAAAGATATACTTGTTACAGAATGTCAGTCACTAATGAGGCCTAAAGTAATTGAGGCTGATTGAGCTGGCAAGATGCTGCCTAATTAGAATGATAAATGGAACTGGCTGATCAAGAATGGAGGAGTGAATGTCACAGAGGGCATTAAACAAGGTCATTCTGTCAAAGAGGACCAGTCATTCAACCCTTCCCCCCTACCCCCAAATAATGACCATCCTTCATGCCATGTAAGCCCAATACTGTATGACGTATGCAGAGCACAGTGATTCCCTGGATAAGTCATTCAGTATAAACACTGAAACCAAATACTTTGAGTCATGTAATTATCTGTCTATCAAGAATGAGGATTTATGAGTGCACTTGTTCTCTAAAAAAATATAAGATACCCTAAAATTTATCCCATGAGGTCTACCTTGTTAAACTTTCTTTGCCACATGGGAAATCCATCAAACAACGTCAAGCATTTGAAAGACACACAAAATTTTGTCATAGTGTTTTAGAATCTGAACCATATTTAATTGATCTCTTTATTTCTTAATTATATCAATTAGAACCATTTGCATTTGGTTATTTCGTCACTTTTTGGTTTTGTTTCAAACAAGACATCAGTTTTTTTCTTGATATTGATGTGGGTGTAAACATATAAAGATACATTCATAAATATTTCAATAACAATGTAATTTTACTCAGTTCAATCAACAATGCAATATTTATTGGCCATAACCTGGGAATAAAGGTCCTGAATAAATCTATAGCTAATCATACAAAGTTATATCTAAATTATATTTAATAAAAAATCTCTCTAATACATCTGTCAGAGCACCCATCCCTGTAATACATTTGTCAGAGCACCCATCCCAAACTTCCTGGACATAGTCCTTGATGGCACATGACTATTTTCTAGGGTGGCTGATACTTGCAACTCTACCATCATTTTAAAGTTGTGTCTGAAGATGAAGTCTCCACCTTCTTAGAACACCTGCTGATCCTCAGTATAAGTAAAATTCTTTGACGTTAGATCTATAACCTGACTCTGGCCAAAAAAGAATCTGAAATGAAGGACAGCTGTGTCCCACTCAAAAAAAAAGTAGATAACCATGAATTTGGGGAAAATAATTAATAGAAAGTAACATTAAACTAACATAATAGTAAAATAATTCAGTACATGAAGTTTGGAAATAGAAACTATCACCTGCACTAAAATCTCATTCATTAGCATATCTGTCATTCCTTTAAGTGGTTGAATAAGCAGGAAATTTTTCTGGTTCAGCTTTCTTAGATGTCTTTTCTGGACCCTTTTACTTCTGTGGACTTCCACGATGGTTCAGTTACAGGTATAACCTTTCAACATCTACAGATAAATATATGATGTCTCTGGTCCTCACAGATGTGTGCCTGACTCCCTGCGTTGGCTTTAGAAGGAAATGGTTAAGAATAAATCCTCAGTTGACAATGAAGATTGACCTCCAATACTGTTCTTGTCATTTACTAGTTATGTAGTTTGAGAGAAGTTTCCCAAACCCCATAAAATGGGTATAATGATGTTCACTTCACTGGGTTGCTTTGAAGATTAAAGGACATATGTACATTTTTAAAAAAAGCTTAGGATAGTGGTTGGTACATGGAAAGTACTTGGCAAGTGGTAGATAATGATGTTGCTCACACCTCATGGAAGCAACTAGGAAATGAATAAAACTTTTTTTCTTTCTCTGTTGCCACTCCCTGCCACCCTCTACTGCTCCCATCATACAGCTGCAAATTAGTATCTTTCACTCCTCTACACCATTTTTTTTTTTTTCCTGGCAAAGAGTCACTTCTAGTCTCGGTCCTTTTGGTGACTCTCCCTTCTCCATCAGTCTGCAGCCCCCTACACCCTCCCCACCCAGCTGCCATACTGCCCCTCCTTACTCCATTGAATATCCTCTGTCGTACTGCCAATTCTTCTCCCACTGACACTGGGCATGACTATAACTGTCAGTCATCTCTTTCAGGCTCACTTATATACACTTTATAAATGTATGAGACAGTCTCTTTATGAAACAGAATACATTGAACAGAACCTTTCCCTGATGACTCGGGGTCATGTCCATGAACAGCAATTATTGTTCTGTCCTATATAGTTCTAAGAGCCATTGAAGTATATGGGTTGCTTTTCCTTAAGCCAAATGGATTTCTTCTAAAATTTATTGCCAAGAAAAGTATAACCTCTCTAGACAAAGGCGAATACGTCCTGCTGTTTTATAACAAAACATATTTACATTGAACGTGTGTTATGCAATATACTCACTCTTTCACTTGTACTTCTATGATTTTCTTGTTTGTTTACTTCTTGTTACTGGAAAAAGTAGGGAGCGGCATATTGTCCAACAGTGATAGCCAGTGTATTCATACTCAGAATACAAATTCTCTTCCTTAATATGATGATCTCTAATCTTTCACTGAACTGCAAAATTACAATTCTAACATTTAATTGACTTTTTGTCCAATGTTATATTTTATATGTTATTTTATTGTCAGTTCTGTCAAACTTGTTTTGAAATTAGGTTGGACAAATATTATATATGATATATAAATTATATTAGTTCTGTAGGAATGCCATAATAAATTACCACAAACTGGATGGCTTAAAACAGCAGAAATGTATTCCCTTGCAGATCTGGAAATGAGAAGTACATAATCAAGGTATCAACAGTGCCATATTGTCTCTAAGGGATCTTCGGTGAAATTCCTCCTTGCCTCTTCCTAGTTTCTGGTGATTGGCAGCAATCTTTGCTGTTCTTTGGTTTGTAAACATATCACTCCACTTTTTACTTCCACTATCCCTGTATGCCTCTCTATGTCTGTGTTTTCTCCATAATGACACCAGTCATTGAATTTGGGCCCACTTTAATCTAATATGACATTTTTTTAAACTTAAGTAGTTACATCTGCAAAGACCATATTTCCTAATAAGGTCACATTCTGAGGTTCTGTTTAGTCACACATTTTACAGCAACACTATTCAACCTGGTACAGACACCAAATTGCTTTGTTTTTCCTTTTGGTTATATTTCAGTGAGCGCTATCTTCTATTATTTCTTTGTGATAATTACTTCAGCAATATTACCTTTAGCAAGATTACCTTATGTGTTCCAGTTTCATATCTTTGAAAAAACAATCAATCAGTTAAAAAAAAAATACAAATAAATTGGTTAAGTTGGTTCACCTGTTAACAGGTGTTAACATTTGTTAACATATTTTATCCTGGAAATCATGTTTCTAAAAAGACCACCACAAGGCAAACAGCAACAGCATGTGTGTGCTGCAGGGCTTGTTGATGGGGGTAATGGTAGAAACTATGAGATGGTAGCTAGAATGTGGGAGTAGCGACATATGGGTCTTATTAGGCAGCACCCAATACACAAGTGATAAAACCCGAAGTGGGGAAAGTAAGAACAGAACAGGCCATAGGTAAAAACTAGACATATTCACCTATGGACAACATACTCAGAAATATATCTTAGTTCAGTCTATGTAACTCGCCTTCTGAATTTCCTATTGCAATCATTAAGTGCTGTCCATTGAACTACTCTAACCAGAAAACTCAGGAACACTCTGATTCCTCTCTAGAGGTCCTTCACGCACACGTAATCAGTCACCATACCTTGCAGAGTCTGTCTTACACTAACAAATATCTTTGCTCCCATTCTTTTTGCTACTCCCTTTGTTCAGTCCCTTAATAGGGTATGAGAGAAATGTAATGGACTGGTTTTCCCCACCTTTCCAACTTCATCTCCCAGCACTCCTTACAGATAGCCTGAGCTATAATCCAGTGAAACAGCATTTTCTTCCTGCACTTACCAGATACAGTTTTTGTGGTGTCTTTGTGGTGTCTTCTCTGCCTATTTCCCAGGGAGACACAAACACTGCCTTTTCTCTACTCACTTAGCATCTTAAAGTATATACCACAAATGTGTTGATTTTAGTATTGTTTTGTAATATTGAGTCTGCATGTCTTCTACAGAAAAATATGTGCAATAATGGAAAAATAGAATAAGATGCATTTAGGGAGCCACACATATGGTTAGTCGAATCAGGTTCTTTTGCTTTGCAGCCATGTGCTAACTAGGAGGATAGAAAAAAAGGGAGAGCAAATATTCTGAGGGAGTCACAGCAGAACAGATTAGAAAGACTTTGATTTCCAAGTGGATGAGGATGAAGATAACTGACCTTATAAAGATTTAGTGGAGACTAAATAAGCACAATCAAAGAAAACTTCTGACTTATTTTCTCATTCAGCAAATATTGTGTCATGTATGAACCAAAGATAAAATGATCAAAATAATAAACTATATCCTTGTCTTCACAAAGATTTTACTTTGCATTTTTCTAAATATCTGTTATTTTTATTTGCTATGTTCAGTATCTACACTGCTTAGCTCAGTGATAATACATACTATTCAATAAATACTTTTAATTTAAATGAATAAATTTTAAAATCCAGAGTTGATATAAAATATTCATAAAATTCAACAAAAAAGTCTTACTTTTAAGGTGTTCGTTTTTTAATTTAGTAATTTATGAAGCAAATGTTCCTTAAGCACTTTTCTCTACCAAAGTTTTTGTGTGTTGTCAGACTTAAAATGCTGGTGAAGCAGACCAAGGGAATCAATCAATATATACCGGTAATAGCAGACATGAAAATCTTTAGCATCTATAACATCCATTACATGTTCCAATTTTTAAACTAATACAACTTTGGCAGGGGAGGACACAATGTAGACAGGATTTATACCCAGACTTTGCAGTTATCTAGGGATGGTCAAATATGTAATGATCTAAGTATACTGAAAAAAAAAATGGCAGGAACTTCAGATGTATCATTTAGCCAGTTAATGAGAGACAGAAATAAAAAATATTAGTCTGCAAGGCTTTAGTATTATCTTGATTAACTTCATCATCACTATCAACAACTAAATTTGCTGAATAGCCCCTCTGTGTGTCACATTATTTGCCTAAAAATCAAATGCCAGAGTGGTATGCAGATAAAGTCTACAATACAACAGAGAAGATAAGGCTACCCCAGGGAGGCTAACAAATAATTGCACATAAATATAGATGTGTGACCCCAAAGTAGAGAAGCTGGTCCTTATCAAGGGATGTGTACTAATTAGTTTTACTGTTCTTATTAATATACATGTTCTCAATCTAATTATTTACTTATATGTGGTTTTTAAGCTCATGTTTTGAGTGAAATCAGGATTACTACATAATATGCCTATGGATCACCTAAATTTGCCTTGACCCTAACTTGTCTTAGTCAGCTAGTCAACATTTTCACAGGGGGCAAAGAATGAGCATATCCATGAATCTAAAAATTTTCATCACAGCAGCCAGTAGAACAACTAAAAGCTCATATCTTGTTAAACACGAAGCAGGAGGATCATTTCTTCTGCTAAAGAGGAAAAAGTTGTTTGTGATATTTAACTGAGTGCAACTCAATGACTTTATTGATAGAAACAAAAACAGCATTGAACTAAGAAAGATTCTTTTACTTGGTAACATTGTTAAAAATCCAGGGAATCTTATTCCCTGTGCAATGAAAGCAAATATGAACAAAGCATTTGACAATGTTTTAAGGAGATTGCATTCTGGACAAGATGAACTAACAAACTATTATTTCTATCATGTGCATGTGCCTCTCTTTCTCAAGGTTGTTTCCCTGGGTAGCATATTACTTCAAGGTGATGCTTCTTTCACAGGCTGAGATATCCTGGGACCAGTATAAATAGGAATGCAGTATAGTGGGTATGCTCAGCACCAAGTTTTTGCTATGTCAATCTGCTCCTACGTGACTATTTTATGCTGTGTGAACAACCTTTGTGACTGCATTAGCTGGATGTCAGAAGCAGCAAACTCATTTCTCTGGTAGATAAATATGGAGCCACCACCATGCATTTCTAGTTGTCATTGGTTAGGAAAATGGAAAAGCAGAAACACAGTACAGGAAAATACAAAAGGGCTAACTGACAAAATCTAGTCTCAGTGCCAATAATACCACAGAATATTTTTTTTCATAGAATTTTGTTGGGAAAGTGCACCTGAGGAACCAGAAGGATTAGGAAAACCTTGCCAGTCACTGCAGGGTGCAGCTAAAGGCAGACTCATTGAAGTTCCAGTTCAAAAATGATAAGGTTTAATAAATCTCTGTGGGTGGATTTATCTCATAATTGCAGATCATATTTAGGGGACTGGACTAATTAGACTTGATTTGTATATGCTTTAGGCTTAATTGAAAGTCAGTTTTTTTCTGTATTACTTCAAAATGATTCTTTGTTTAATGTGGAAAGAGGTAACTTTTGCATAAGCTAAATTCTAAATCATGACCATGTTTATGTTCTTTGCATTTGAATTGCATGCTGCTCTGTTGTTATGAAATATAGTCACTTTATTAAACAAAGAAAAGATGCCAATTTCTTTGGTATGTGATTTGAAATACTAAAATATGCTTAGTGATAAACCTTTAAAAAGAAACCAAGAAAATATATGAGCTAAAGTGGAGTTTTATGTTCATCAAGGGAACAAAAGGAAAGCAATACAATTTTTCCTCTGTGTAGCAACCTTTGTTTAACAAGGCCACTCTTGGTAGCTGATTAATTATTGAAAATAAAAAGAACTAAGCTTAAATTGCAACTACTCCTTGCAATAAAAATTATGATACATTTGAAATATTTTAATTAGAATGGGTACAAATATGACTAATGGTATATGTTGGTTTCATTATTAGGCTATTATTATTTAAATTTCACATTAATATTCATCCATTGTGGATTTGTGCCTTTGAATTTTCATAATGTTTTTGTTGGTCTTCATTAAGGTATCTCCATACATATACTGCTTATTGTAATGTGGCTGCATTTTAGTGTCAGTCTAATTATGACCAATTCGTTCATTTTAAAATAGTTATAGCAATCTTTATGTAGCATAACAAACTTTCTGTAATTCAGGTTTTTTCTGAAGTTACACATGGGGTCCAAGACAGGATGAGAGTTTTGGTATTGTCTTTGGTTCACTCTTTTTCTGGAATTATTTTCCAATTTTCCTTTCCAAAACTAAACATATGACTAGATAGAACAAGTATACAGTTACATGGTGAAGTTAAACGACATTAGAAAGTATCTCTTACTTCAGAATAATAATGTCCCACTCTCATTCTCTAATTATGTAATATCTGAATCACCACCACTAGATTTCCCTTAGGTATAAGTTCATATCCATAATTAAAATGAAGTTGATTATCCAATCTCAATCAAAATTCCAGGAGGTTATTTTGTGGATTTCAACAAACCAATTCTAAAGTTTATATGGAAAGGTCAATAACCCAAAATAATCAACTTGATAAAATTCATACTGACACTGTCTGCTTTAACATTTACTATAAAGCTACAGTAATTGAGACAGTTAGATATTAGAGAAGGGATAGACAGATAGATGCGTGGAATAAAATAGCCCAGAAATAGACCCATGCAACTATTGTCAGTTGATGTTTGAAAAAGGAGCAAAAGCAATACAATAGAGAAAAGAGAGTCTTTTCAACAAATGATGCTGGAACAACTGGACATCAAAATGCAAAAAAAAAAAAAAAAAAGAATCTGGACACTAATCTTACACTCTCACAAAAATTAACTCAATATGGATCATAGACCTAAATGTAAACTGCAAAACTACAAAACTCCTGAAAATAAAATAGGAGAAAATCTAAATGATCTTGGGCATGACAATGGCTTTTTAAATACAACACCAAAGGCATGAAACATAAAAGAAATAATTGGTGAGCTGAACTTCATTAAAATTTAAAACTTATCTATAGGGACAATGTGAAGAAAATGAGAAGACAAGCTATAGAACGGGAGAAAATGTTTTCAGAAGACATATATACAGGATAATTATCTAAAAGAGACAAAAAAAAAAAAAACCTTCTTAAAACTTAACAATGGCTGGGCATGGTGGCTCATGCCTGTAATCCCAGCTTTTTGGGAGGCTGAGGCAGGTGGATCACGAGATCAGGAGATGGAGACCATCCTGGCCAACATGCTGAAACCCCATTTCTACTAAAAATACAAAAATTAGCTGAGAGTTGTGGTGTGTGCCTGTAATCCCAGCTACTTGGGAGGCTGAACCATGGAGTTGGAGGTTGCAATGAGCTGAGATCATGCCACTGCACTCTAGCCTGGAAACAGAGCGATACTCCGTCTCAAAACAAACAGACAAGCAACAACAACAGCAACAACAACAACAACAAAAACTTAACAATAATGAAAGGACAACCTTATTAAAAATTGGGCAAAACATCCAAGGAAATAGTTCACCAAAGAAGACATACAGATGGCAAATAAGCAAATGAAAAGATGTTCCATATTATATATCTATCATTAGAGAACTTCCATGAGATACATTAAAACAATGAGATACATTAAAAACCTATTAGAATGGTGAAAATCCTAAACACTGACAACATCAAATTCTAGTGAAAAGGTGGAGCAATAGTAACTTTTATTTATTGATGGTGGAAATGCAAAATGGTACAGCCCCTTTGGAAAACAGTTTGGCAGTTTTCTACA
This sequence comes from Papio anubis, assembly GCF_008728515.1. Taxonomy (NCBI): domain Eukaryota; kingdom Metazoa; phylum Chordata; class Mammalia; order Primates; family Cercopithecidae; genus Papio; species Papio anubis. Next base: position 147,666,597 of record NC_044981.1, read on the forward strand.
AAAGTAAATATACTCTTTCTATATGATCCAAGAATTGCACTCCTTGCTATTTACCAAAATGAGTTAAAAATTTATGTGCACACAAAAACTTGCACATGGGTGTTTATAGCAGCTTTATTCGTAATTGCAAAAACATGAAAGCAACCCAGATATTGTTCAGTACATGAATGAGTAAATAAATTGTGGTACATTCAAGGAATGAAAGATTACCCAAGACTTAAAAGAAGTGAGTTATAAAGCAATGAAAAGACGTGGAGGAATCTCGAATGTATATTACTAAGTGAAGTAAGTCAAATCTAAAAGTCTACATACTATATGATTCCAACTACACGACATTCTGGAAAAGGTAAAACTTTGGAGACAGTAAAAAGATCAATGCTTGCCAATGGGTTGGAAGAAGGATGCACAGAGGATTTTGAGGGCAGTGAAACTATTTTCTACAATAATAAAATGGTAGATGCATGCCATTATACATTTGTCAAAACCCATAGACTGTACATCTGGTGAATATTAATGTAAATGATGAACTTTTGGGGATTAGGTTGTGTTAATGTAAATTCATTGATTACAACAAATGTACAAGTGTGGTGAGGGGTCCTGTTGATAGGGGAGCTTGTATATTTGTCGGGGCAGAAAGTATACAGGAATTCTGTATTTTGCCTCAATTTTGCTGTGAACCCAACTGATCTAAAAAATAGTCTTTAAAAAGCCATAAGTAAATGCATACATGCATAAATTTTTCCATTCAAACCAAAAGAAAATGAAGTTGACTCTTACATCCAAAAAGCCAAATCACCAATTTCTTTGATATTTCGCCAACTCCAAATAAAGTCATTTCTGTAGAAGTCTCAATTATCCATATTAAAGGGGAGCTTCCATTCATTGCCTCCCACCTACCTAATTTTCTGTCCCAAGACTTTGTATATGACAAACTTTGGCTACTTTTCAAAGATGCCAGCTATCTTGATGAGAGAAAAGATTTAATGTTTGCATATCTAGGGATGAATGTGTTAGCAGGTAGAAAGGTGGGGTGTGAGAAATTCCAGTTTGGTAAACAGACAGGAGAGAGAATAAAAAATCAAAATGTTTCTGAGAATTGGCTTAGGAAGGAAAACAATAGAATGGAACCAGAATGCTAGGTAAGTGTGTAAAGTCATAAACATGATTGGGTTGAGATTCAAAAGTGGATTAAGGTAAGGTTGAGCCTTGCCTCACAAAGAAGGGACAGGAAAACAGGCTGGGACATCTGGTGGACCAAAGAATGGGCTTGAGCACTGATGCACTGATGGGAAGACTCATATATGACCCACATTCTACCTTTCTATGTCTCACTTTGTGTTCATCATTCAGCCCATCTATTGCAGTGAGAAAAGCCCTGTTCTTCCAACAATTGATTTTTCAGTAAGAAATCTATCAGTAAATTGATGTGATTGTTTATTGTGAGAGTTTTGTCAGAAATCTGGCAAGAACTGAGAGCAGTTTTGGGTACATAGGAAGAGAGAGTGCTAGATTAAAGGGTAGAAGACATTAGGGGAAAAGTTATCAAGACCCTTTGGGGTCTTTCTAGCTTTCTCTGAAGGCAGGCTTTCTTCCTGATACTAAAAAGCGTGGTAGTGTGCTAGGAGTCATATGAGTGGAAAGAAGACAGCTATTTATTAAATGAACAGAGTGTGTTTTTAATAAGTGATATCAGTTTAAATTGAATTAAAAATTATGAATGTTTATATAATAAATTATAATCCAACTTATTACAATTTAGATTATATATGTGTGTGTGTGTGTATGAGTATGTATATTAGTCTGTTTTCATGCTACTAATAAAGATATACCTGAGACTGCGTAATTTATAAAGGAAAGAGGTTTAATGGACTCACAGTTCCACATGGCTGGGGAAGTCTCACAGTCATGGCAGAAGGCAAGGAGAGGCAAAAGCACATCTTACATGGTGGCAGGCAAGAGAACTTGTGCAGGGGAACTCCCATCTATAAAACCATCATATCTCATGAGACTTATTCACTACCACGAAAACAATATGGGGAAAACTGACCCCATGATTCAATTATCTCCACCTGGTCTCACCCTTGACACATGGGGATTTTTTTACAATTCAAAGTGAGATTTGGGTGGGGACACAGCCACACCATGTCAGTATGTATGTGTGTATGTATGTATGTATGTATGTATCTATCTATCTATCTATCTCTTTATATATCTATCTAACTATCTATCTATCTATCTATCTATCTATCTATCTATCTATCTATCTATCTATCTATCTATCTATCCATCCATCCATCCATGACAGGATGAGCCAGAGAGAGAAAAAGTGAGTGAGCACAGGAATAAAAGGTATATGATGACACAAACAAATGGAAACACATCTTATTCTCTTGGATGGGTAGAATCAACACTGTGAAAATGACCATACTGTCAAAAGAAATCTACAAATTCAATGCAATCCGATTAAAATACCCTCATCATTTCTCACAAAACTAGAAGAAACAATCCTAAACTGTGTATTTTACCAAAAAAGAGCTCACATAGCCAAAGCAAGACTAGGCAAAAAGAACAAATCTGGAGGCATCACATTACCCAACTTCAAACTATACTACAAGATTATAGTTACCAAAACAGCATGGTACTCATATAAAAATAGGCACATAGATCAATGGAATAGAACAGAGAACACAGAAATAAAGACAAATATATACAGCCACCTAATCTTTGACAAAGCAAACAAAAATGTAAAATGGGGAAAGGACACCCCTATTCAACAAATGGTGCTGGGATAATTGGCAGGCCAAATGTAGAAGAATGAATGAAGCTGGATCCTCATCTCTCATCTTACATAAAAATCAACTACAGGTGGATAAAAGACTTAAATCTAAGACGTGAAACCATAAAAATTCTAGAATATAGCCATGAGAAAAACTTTTCTAGACATTGCCTTAGGCAAAGAGTTCATGACGAAGAACCCAAAGGCAAATGCAACAAAAACAAAGATAGATTGATGGAACCTAATTAAACCAAAAATCTTCTGCACAGCAAAAGAAATTATTAGCAGAGTAAACAGACAACCCACAGACTGGGAGAAAATCTTTGCAAACTATGCATCTGACAAAGAACTAATATCCAGAATCTACAAGGAACTCAAACAAATCAGCAAGAAAAAAATAATAATCCCATCAAAAAGTGGGCAAAGGACATGAATAGACAATTATCAAAAGAAGATATACACTAATTATCAGGGGAATGCAGATCAAAACCACAATGAGGTACTACCATACTCCTGGAAAAATGATCATAATTAAATAATAAAAGAATAACAATGGTTGGTGCGGATGTGGTGAAAAAGGAACACTTTTACACTGCTGGTAGGAATGTAAACTAGTACAACCACTATGGAAAACACTATGGATATTCCTTAAAGAACTAACAGTAGAACTACCATTTGATACAGCAATCTCACTGCTTGGTATCTACCCAGAGGAAAAAAAAATCATTATATGAAGAAGACACTTGCACATGTATGTTTATAGGAACACAATTTGCACCTGCAAAAATATTGACCAGACCAAATGCCCATCAACCAATGAGCGCATAGAGGAAATGTGATATATATACACAGACACAGACACAGACACACACAGACACACACCCCATGAATACTACTACTCAGCCATAGAAAGGAACAAAATAATGGCATTCTCAGCAATGTGGATGGAGTTGGATACTGTTATTCTAAATGAAGTAACTCAGGAAAGGAAAACCAAACATTGTATGTTCTCACTTATAAGTGGGAGCTAAGCTATGAGGATACAAAGGCATAAAAATGATATACTAGACTTTGCACACTCAGGGGGAAGAGTGGGAGGGGTGTGAGGGATAAAAGACTACACATTGGGTTCAGTGTACACTGCTTGGGTGACGGAAGCACCCAAATCTCAGAAATCAGCACTAAAGAACTGTTCCACGCAGCCAAACTCCATCCGTTCCCCCCCAAACTCTTGAAATTTTTTAAAAAGCATATAAGAATTATTTTATAAGAAATCAAAGTAAAATCACTAAAACATAATATAATAGGTATCTTAGTTAATGAATACTTTTATCAAAATAATATTAATGGAAAATTGTTAAATGAATATTGCTTAATATTATTTACTTAAAAGTCTTTTATCAACCATTTCAGATGGTAAAATATAGTTATCAACATGCTACTCTGTCACTCATTTTTTTTCATTAAATTCTTCATTTAATGAACAAGTGTGTATGTCCCAAATATAATAAGCATTCTGAAAAAAGTTGCAAATTTTGAGAATATTCCAAGGATAGAGTGGGGAAGTCTTCCTTGAGAAACCTTCCCTGAGAAAATAACTTTGGAGTGGCTGATCTCTGAATTATAGAAACTGTTGATGTGGGAAGGAGTTGTTGAGTAGGATAAAGCACCTTCTGTTAAAAGCACCAGCATGCACAAAGGCATGGAAAAAAATTAGGATAGAAGAAAAGGCTGAGGGATCTGAAGCACAGAAAGAATGGGACTAAACTGCAAATTGAGGCTGGGCAGGTAAATTATACGATGATACATAGATTTGTTATAGATGTTAGTGCTTATCTATTAGAAATGTGGTTCTTTCAAGGGTTTCACAAACAGCCATGGGTAGTAGCATTTGGATTTTGCAGTGACTGTTTTGGCACATGGAGAGATCAGATTGAAGGGAAAAGTCCAAATATGTAGACATAAATTTAAAGTTGTTGGGGTATTTTTGTTTGTTTTTCTTGAAACATACAGAAAGAAAAAAAGTGCATATGTGTTTGTAATTAACAAACAGTAAAGATGACAACAAATTATGAACATCATCTGCCTAATAATAACATAATATGGCTCAAAACAAGAGTGTGTGTTAAGATTAAACATTAACTTCTCTAAATCTCACGTAGAATACGTACATCTTTAAAAGTAAATGCTTTGGGAGGCCGAGGCGGGCGGATCACGAGGTCAGGAGATTAAGACCATCCTGACTAACACAGTGAAACCCCGTCTCTACTAAAAATACAAAAAAAATTAGCCGGGCGAGGTGGCGGTCGCCTGCAGTCCCAGCTACTCAGGAGGCCGAGACAGGAGAATGGCGTGAACCGGGAGGCGGAGCTTGCAGTGAGCCGAGATCGCACCACTTTACTCCAGTCTGGGCGACAGAGCCAGACTACGTCTCAAAAAAAGAAAAAAAAAAAAAAAAAAAAAAAAAGAAAAGAAAATGCTGCATTTCTGAAAGGCTTGTCTGATGTTCCCTTTATTAGTAGAACAAGATCCAAGGGTTTGAAGGAATCAAAGGGAAGGCAGGGAGTAGCAGTCACTGGTGCTGCTCAGTTCCACATTTCGGAGTGGAGAGTAGCAAGGGACACCTTTGTCGTAGGATAACCGCTTCCTTTCTAATAAGTGAACCTGCTAGGAAAAAAAAAAAAAAGAAGATGTTTGAAAGGTGGGAGAGGAAATGACATAGTATTAGAAGATTAAAACCAGAGGAGCTGTGAGTTAAGGAGCTTCACAAGGAGGCATACAAACCTCTACCTGCAAAATCTTAGTGTAGAACTGCACCCAGTGACAAAGAATACAGCAGATTTGTGGTTCATCATGACAAGTCAGACATGAAATTGTAGATGGCCTCAGGAGAGTCTCCTGCCTTTCACTAGATTTCAGACTTTGACTAAATGCCGTCATTCACAGTTCAGAAAGGAACAAGCACAGGGTCACTGAAGAGGTATAGCAAATGAAACTAAACAAAAGAAAGTAAGCAAACATAGCAAACACATACAAATGTATGACAATAACAACAAAAAAAATGGAAAGAAAGGAAGATAAAAGCAACATCTGTCAAGTTTTAGCTTCGGACTCAAAGGAAGGATTTAGAATGCAAGTTTCTACGAACATGTAGCATTTGTGAGACTATGTATGTTTGCATATTTATTTTACAAGATATCAGAAAGAGTTTAAAGAGACACCCCTCCCCCAAAACAGAATCAAAGTGAACTGAAATATCTCAGGAGGAAATGGAAGAGAATAATAAAACCATTTCAGAGTTAAAGGAAAATTTATCCAAAAGTACAATGAACTTGGCTGAAAGCACAGTTATAATCAAGGATTAGAGAAATGAGAAAAGTCACAAAAACACAGGGAAGAATAAAGTAGAGTAAATATTATTTGAGGAAATAGTTCTGCAAGATATGCAAATAAAATCAACAGACACATTATTTACGTTTTCAGAAAAAAAATACCATGTGAAAAAAATATTTAGGTGGATGATAAAATTGCCTTTTCTAAATAGTAAGGGCAGTTCATTCCTCACAAAATTTCATACAGAAACAGTAATACTGTATCACACACTCTGAGATTTGGAACTTAAATACTGATGATAATAATTTTGAAAAGCACATAGCCAGAAAACCTGATTTCTTTAGACTTCATATGATGCTAGGAGACAACATGAGACAATCTAAGAATCTCATTTCCAACTTAGTTTCTCTCAGGTCATTATTCTCAAATTCATAAGACTTGGGAAAGATAAATCCCTTCCTGAGTTTTCAATGAAACTATATTGCTCAATAACAAATTAGAGGAAACCAAGGGATAATTATAATAAAATTAAAGAGATCAGGAACAAACATAGCATGATATCAAAAGACATGCTATGATCTGACCTACTGAAATAAATTAAGACTGATTCTTGTTCTGTTTTTTGTACTTCTCTGAATTTTATGATAAGCTCATGCCATTTTTGCCTGAAGTAAATATTTTAATTTTGGGGTATGAATATAGGGGAGCTAGTTAAAATGTAGCTGTCATATTTCAGACACACATGTCTTCAGGCTAAGAACATAATAATAGGTATAGATAGGTGTGGACAGATACATGAGAGGCAAGAGGTAAAATTGATCGGCACTATTAATGGAATGATATAGTACGTGATGGAGAGGGAAGTGACAAGAAAAACTTCTATATTCCAGGCTGGTACATCTTGTTGGATGGTTCCTTGTAATAGGAGATGTCAGAAAAAGACCAAAGTTTGGAGGATTCGGTTAGATATAACAATTTAAAGTATAATTTGACTCCAAGGTAGCCATTATCAAACTCCAGAGTGCAATGACTCATTTTGACTGGCAAAAATATCTTGAAAATTTTTTCTCCTCCCCGAAGCCCACATAAGAGTAAATATATTATTATTATTGCATATAGTAATATTGATAATTACTGCTGCAATTGGTAATTGGCAGGCAGACTCTAGTTTGTGAATCCCTGGTCTAGAATATCTACTTTCTAGATCTCTTCTTAGATATCTTAGAAAAAAAATGGTCTTCCACCATCAGTTTATGTGATATTTACAGCACGGTCTTTGATAACCATAGATGAAATCACGAAAAATTTTTGACAACTGTGCACGTATGTAGAAAACCACAGAACCTTAATAGAAAGCAGGCAGCACAAATCTGCTAGGATTTTTAAACTTGATGACGTTTGAGTCCAGTAAACATGTCTTCTAGAGGTAGGCAAATTACACTGTTGCCTTGTTTGGATGCTCTATTTCAGAGTGCTTGGAAATCTTTCTTCTTGGTAACTTTTATCCTTTGAAACGATACATCTATTTGTTGCTTTATGGTGACCTAATATGTGACACTAACTAACATTTATATACCCCCTTATATATTTTCTGATTCTAGAATTCTAGTTTATATCTGGTTAATTTTAACTGAAAATTAGTATTGTGGGATATACTTTTAGGTGAGCAAAAGGTTGGGGGAAGAAGGGGAACTTTCTTATCCCACTTTAATCTAAACATTTAACTGCAATTTTTTCTCCCTAGGGTATAATGAACTCTTTTCCTTCCTTAGTTGTTAAGGGTCAAATCTTAACATCATTAGAAACTCGAAGTTAGCAGAGGTCTTAATGAAATGGTATTTTTTGTTAAACTTCATTACCTAATGTATCTATATAATATATAAGATGACTTAAGAGAGTAACATATGCAGTTTAGGAGCTAAAATATCAAAATTTACCCTCATAATGTAATAAGTTATGTTGTTTGCATGTAGCTAATTTTTATCATTTTCTTTTCTTTCTTTTCTTTTTCTTTTCTTTCTTTTTGAGACAGAGTGAGACTCTGGAGTGCAGTGGCGTGATCTCTCGGCTCACTGCAACCTCCAGCTCCTGGGTTCAAGTGATTCTCCTGCCTCAGCTTCCTGAGTAGCTGGGATTACAGGCGCACACCACCACACCATGCTACTTTTTGTATTTTTAGTAGAGATGAGTTTCACCATGTTGGCTAGGCTGGTCTCGAACTCCTGACTTCAGGTAATCTACCGGCCTCAGCCTCCCAAAGTGCTGAAATTACAGGATTACAGGCGCGAGCCACTGTGTCCAGACTTAACTTTTACAATTTTCTTAAAAACCTCTTAGTGAAACTGCAAATAGAGAAAGCTTCGAAAGAAAGAAAATGCAAATGTTCTTAACAGAGTAATTAGCAGTTGAAAGAATGTTTAAGAATAGGACATGAATAAAGTAATCAGGAAATCATAAAGGCAATTAAGTTTTTATGCAATTATTATTATTTTTGGAGAATGGCCAATTATAATAATTTTTTAAAAATGCAGCCCATATCATATTTAAGCTACAAAACGTATTAGATCATATGAATATTTTTAAGCTCAGGCAAAATTAATTCCAGTATCTTTAAATGTACATATCTTCTTCAATTATAATCATATTGAATCCTAAAGATACCATTTTATTTTGGTCTTTAAAGAAATTAATGGCATACCTCCAATATCGTCAGCCAACATTGAAGTCAAATAAGCTTTAGTTTATGATAAGAGATACTGAGCCAGAGAATATGAATTCTAATTAGAAACAAATAAAGTTGAAATGGTAATTTGAAACCACTCTATATGTAACTTACTATCACAGTTCCAAATTTTACATCACTTAGCAATCATACATCATTTAGCACTTGAAAAAAAGAACATGCACACATGCAGTTTTATCTTCTTTGCACCAAAATTTCTAGGACAAAATAGAGATGTTTTTCCTATAAAAATGTTGTCCACTGGGTATTGACTTATTAAATAACAATAACAAAAAATTCAGTTGATGAACTGGAGCAATGCATCTGAGAAATTCCACTTATTTGGGATTTTATTTTTTCCTACACAAATAGAAATCCTTATTGAATTCAACCACTTGGGAAAATCATCAGCTAATGTATGTTGGAATTGAAGTTTTACATAGATCTATTATTATTGGCTGACTTAAAAGAAAAATGGTCACTATATGTGCTTATTTCATCATAAAGTGGAGAGAAATATAAAGAAAAAATGAGGATTACTTATAATCTACAACTAAGAAATAATCATTAGAAACTCACATAGATTTCATCCATAAATTCATTATATTCCACTATTATATTTTAATCAACCTCTCTAATTATCAATTGTGATATTTGAGTTACTTTATTCTGCATTGCATTTCTTGTTTAGAGTCTGAGAGGACAAAACACACAGCAACATTTCACATCTCTGGCATTTAGGTAGCAGTTATCATCCCTAGATGGTAAATTTGGATAATATGATGTTCATAGTATAGCTCTCTCTTGGTTCTGATAATTGGTATCCCAAGCATCTACTCATCACTACTTTTATATAAAATATTTTATAATATGTGCAAAACAAAGTATTTTATTATGCATACAAAACAATAATTAAACAATAGCATATTCCTTCCTATATATTTTCCTTTTCCACATTACGCTTTAGTTTTTATTCAGAAGTTGTCTGGGTATTCACTCTACTCTAGATTACCACTATTTACTATTTTCTTTAGTGTCTATTGTTCCAAAATTACTCAATTCTGCTTTGCCCTGTTTTCATTTCAGGTTGTGCTTAATGATGCCACTATCTAAAGGTTAGAATTTGTTAATTAATTTAGGAAAATTTGCTTATTTGTTGCTATTATTTCTATAGATATTGATAATGTACTGATGCTGCCATTGTCTGAATCATAAAACTGCACAAAATAAAATGAAGATTTTCTAGTTCTCAATCTTCTCACTCACAATAGTCCCACTTTGTGGTTCAAACCTTTAATCATGTCATTATTATTAGCTGCCACTCTTCTGAAAACTCAGTTTCAAACAGCAATTCTATGACCAATATCTTCTAAACAACAAGTTCCCCTACTCTGGCTCTCAAAATACTCCAGTTATTCAACTTGAAGGCCTCCTCAGACTTACTCACCATCTGTAAGCCTTGATCACTTGTATCACTTGCTTAGATAGATATAATGTCCTCCTTCTTCTAATTATTCTACTTTATTATTTATTTTATACACTGGATAGAAAGTGCTTCATCACACGGACTTTATCTTCTTTATAGCATACACAATTCTTTGTTTTATTTATTTATATATTCATGTAGTTTTCTTTCATTGTTTATTTTTAGCTCCAACTCGTTACAATGTTAACTTCATGTGGCAGGGACTTTGCCTATCTTAATCACTGCTGAATCTCTAGGGCTGGGAGCAACACCAGGCACACAGTAAACACTTAACAAGTACTTCTTGACCAATTGAGTAAACCAAGCTCAAAGGAAAAGAGGTATTAGTCATTCAGTAACTTAGTTCAAATACTTATTTTGTCAATTCAAAAAAATTTGAAACATTAGGGATATCCTAATGTTTGAAACATATAGATATCCATATCTATCTCCCTTTGATATGGATAAAAAGCATTGGATTCTAGCATTTCTAATCTTCACATATAATGCTTTCCTATAAGAAAAATATTATCAAGCTTGCTTTCTTAGGTTTTGCCATTTTCAGATGTTTATAAATAATTCTAAATAATAGTCTAAGGCAATTGTCATCTCTTAGAAGCTTAGATTTTTAACTTAACCTTTTCTGAAGTGGTATCTTTTAAAAAGGCTTCCTTTTATAGCAAGTATTAATATTAAATAAAATAAGTCTACTTAAAACTATTTTAAAAATTTCATGTGATAATTTATTCATATTAGTGCCTTAGTAAATTAGGGGTGTCATAGCAATAAACAGTAGACTGGGTGACTTAAACAGCAGCAATTTATTTTCTTACAATTCTGGAAGCTGGTAAATCTAAGATGAAGATGGTGGTAGAGTCAGTGTCTAGTGAGGCCTATTTCCTTGGCTTGCAGGTCTCTCTGCCTTTGTGCAATATCTTCACATGGTCTTTCCTTAGTAAACACCCTTGAAGAGAAGCAGCTCTTTTTCTATCTCTTCTCCTAAGGCCACTAATCCTAATAGATTAGGATCCTATCCTTCGAACTCATTTAATCTCAATTCCCTCCTAAGAGCCCTATTTCCAAATACAATCATACTGGGTGTTAGGGCTTCCACATATGAATTGTGGGGGACAATTGAGTCGGTTGCATATCAATAATTCAATAGAAGTAGATATTAATGTCTTAAAATGCAGCAACTCCAGTGCCTTTGACTCTGCTGTGTGAAAGTTTAAACAGACACAACCTAACATCTATCAATCACTGTGTCAAGAGCAAAGATCTACAGCTGACATGTCTCTGTGACTCTATGTGCATGAATCTGATCCACCCAATTCAGAAAGTCAGGCATTCAAAAATTTGAGTATATAGATGATTGACTCTACTCTTTATTGTTTAGGGGTCTGTATAGAGACAGAACAAATTTACATAAAAGAGTCATATTCCTCACTGAAAGTTAAGAACCTTTCATGCAGATAAAATGTACTCATAATTTGCAAAACTATAGTTCTTCCATAACTTTTTTTTCTAAGTCATTGACTCAGGTTTTTATGTATGTATGTGCTAGAGACTATGCTATTATATATTTTTGATAAAAATAGTGAAAATATATACTGAATATACTGAAAGGTACATTCTCTGAATATGATCTATACCCTCCTCTATGTTCTTACAGTTATTTAATGGAAACATATTAAATCATATCATTCAGTCATTCATTCAAAAAATACTTTTTGTATGTTTTCTAGATAATGAACCATAGATGTCATTGTTAGATATTTTCTTCTTATATATTACACACAGCATTTCATTGAAGTATATATTGTGTAGAAAATTAGTAATTTTATTGAGAACATTTTATTTGCTTTGAGATATAGAAGTTTAGAGAGTTGAAGGATGATTATGCTAATAAGCCAAAATGTATATAAGGAGCTCCAAAAGCAAATTAATCCTTTTGTCTTCTCCTGTGCAGTGAAAATAACACAGCACCTGAGTAGGTAGATACTTACTTCTGCCAGAAATCAGATAAATGTTACTGAAAAATTAATAACGTGTGTCTTTAGCACAGGAATTATCAGAGAAGTATTTGAGTGATAGATGCTAGGCAAGTCTGGAATCCAGATAGACAAAAAGTAATCAGTCAGGATTCTCCGTGTAACAAATAGCCACATCTCGGTGGTTTACAATAAAAATCCTTTATTTCTTGTTCAGCATCTGCTATTCATTTGGGGTGGATTTGCTTTAAGTTGTGAATATACACTTCAGCCAAGGCAGCTGTGATTAAGACTGTTGATGGAACCTAGCTTGACTCCTGGTTACAGATGTGGTTCAGTTTTCTTCCGTGTGTCTTCATTCCAGGTGAAGGAATAACAGATACCCAGAGGAAAATCCTCTCATAGTGATCATCAGAGTACAATAATCCGCACACATGTTAAACTTTCCTTGCATCACATCTGTTACTATTTCGATGGCCAAAATGAAATGTACACCTAAGCCAACATCAAGTAGTCAAGAAAGCATGCTCCTTCCATGGTGGAAAGGGGGGTCCAGGATGAATATATTCTGAAAGAAATATAATTTTTATGGTATACCCAATTGTTCAAAAATATTTACTTCTCTTTCTCATGAGAAATCACATACCCTGTTTTCAAGGAAGATACAGAAAAGGTCTTATTCAAAAGTCTCATTCAATCATGACATCAAGCTCACAGTCTAGGATGTTGTAATTTACATCAAGCCTAGATTTTGCTCCGCTTGAGTCATAAACTGATGAACTAAAAATAAAAGTTATTCGCTCTCATATACCCAGCATAAAATGATGGAACAGAGGCAGGATAACTACATTACAATCTGTAAAGGAGAGATTATGGCATTCCCCAATCCAAACAAATTCTAAAGTTCTACTGGATAAATATTTATAAGCTCCTCCTGTAGTATAAGGGAGAGGTTCCTAGATTACACTCCAGTTCCCTTCCTGGGAGTAGTTTTCCAATTTACAGTTTTCCACAGTTCTTGGGTCCACTTTCTGGGGGGGAGTGGGGGCACAGCTTCATTTTTCATCATCTCTCTTGGTCATTTCTTTTATTATTATTTTATACCTTTAGTTCTGGGATACATGTGCAGAATGTGCAGGTTTATTACGTAGGTGTACATGTGCCATGTTGGTTTGCTGCATCCATCAACCTGTCATCTAGGTTTTAAGTCCTCCTTGCATTATGTATTTCTCCTAATGCTCTCCCTCCCCTTGCCTTCCACCCCGCAACAGGCCCCAGTGTGTGATGTTGCCCTCCCTGTGTCCATGTATTTTCATTGTTCAACTCCCACTTATGACTGAGAACATACGGTGTTTGGTGCTCTGTTCCTGTGTTAGTTTGCTGAGAATGATGGTTTCCTGCTTCATCCATGTCCCTGCAAATGACATGAACTCATCCTTTTTTATGGCTGCATAGTATTCCATGGTGCCTATGTGCCACATTTTCTTTATCCAGTCTATCATTGGTGGGCATTTGGATTGGTTTCAAGTGTTTGCTATTGTAAATAGTGCTGCAATAAACTTATGTGTGTATGTGTATTTATAGTAGAATGATTTATAATTCTTTGGGTATATACTCAGTAATAGAATTGCTGGGGTAAATGGTATTCCTGGTTCTAGATCCTTGAGGAATCACCACACTGTCTTCCACAATGGTTGAACTAATTTACATTCCCATCAACAATGTAAAAGCATTCCTATTTCTCCGCATCCTCTCCAGCATCTGTTGTTTCCTGACTTTTTAATGATCGCCGTTCTAAGTGGCATAGATGGTATCTCATTTTAGTTTTGATTTGCATTTCTCTAATGACCAGTGATGATGAGTTTTTTTCAGATGTTTATTGGGCACATGTGTATCTTATTTTGAGAAGGATCTGTTCATATCCTTTTCTCACTTTTTGATGGCGTTATTTGTTTTTTACTTTAAATTTGTTTAAGTTCCTTGTAGATTCTGGATACTAGAACTTTGTCAGATGGATGGATTGCAAAAATTTTCTCCCATTCTGTAGGTTGCCTATTCACTCTGATGATAGTGTCTTTTGCTGTGCAAAAGCTCTTTAGTTTAATTAGATTCCATTTGTTAATTTTGGCTTTCATTGCAATTGCTTTTGGTGTCTTACTCATGAAGTCTTTGCCTATGCCTATGTCCTGAATGGTATTGTCTAGGTTTTCTTCTAGGGTTTTTATGGCTTTGGGTTATCTTGAGTTAGTTTTTGTGTAAGGTGTAAGGAAGGGGTCCAGTTTCAGTTTTCTGCATATGGTTGGCCAGTTTTCCCAGCAACATTTATTAAGTAAGGAATTCTTTCCCTATTGCTTGTTTTTGTCTGGTTTGTTGAACATCAGATGGTTGTAGATGTATGGTGGTATTTCTGAGGTCTCTGTTCTGTTCCATCAGTCTATATCTCTGTTTTGGTACCAGTACCATGCTGTTTTGGTTACTGTAGCCTTGTAGTGTGTTTTCAAGTCAGATAGCATGATGCCTCCAGCTTTGTTCTTTCTGCTTAGGATTGTATTGGCTATACCGGCTTGTTTTTGTTTCCATATGAAATTTAAAGTAGTATTTTCTAATTCTGTGAAGAAAGCCAATGGTAGCTTGATGGGCAGTTACTTTGGGCAGTATGGCCATTTTCATAATATTCATTCTTTCTATCCATGAGCATGGAATGTTTTTCCATTTGTTTGTGTCCTCTCTTATGTTCTTGAGCAGTCATTTGTAATTCTCCTTGAAGAGTTCCTTAATGTTCCTTGTAAGTTGTATTCCTAGATTTTTTTTTTTTGGTAGCACTTGTGAATGGGAGTTTATTCATGATTTGGCTCTCTGTTTGTCTATTATTGGTGTATAGAAATGCTTGTGATTTTTCCACATTGATTTTATATCCTGAGACTTTGCTGAAGTTGTTTATCAGCTTAAGGAGTTTTTGGGCTGAGATGATGGGGTTTTCTAAATATACAATCATGTCATCTGTAAACAGAGACAATTTGACTTCCTGTCTTTCTACTTGAATACTCTTTATTTCTTTCTCTTGCCTGACAGCCTTGGTCAGAACTTCCAATACTATGTAAAATAGGAGTGGTGAGAGAGGGCATCCTTGTCTTGTGCCAGTTTTCAAAGGGAATGCTTCCAGGTTTTGCCCATTAAGTATTATATTGGCTATGGGTTTGTAATAAATAGCTCTTATTATTTTGAGGTATGTTCCATTAACACTTAGTTTATTGAGTATTTTTTAGCATGAAGCAGTGTTGAATTTTATCAAAAGCCTTTTCTGCATTTATTGAGGTAATCATGTCATTTTGTAATTTGTTCTGTTTATGTGATGGATTACCTTTATTGATTTACATATGTTGAACCAGCCTTGCATCCCAAGGATGAAGCAGACTTGATCGTGGTGGATAAGCTTTTTGATGTGCTGCTGGATTCAGTTTGCCAGTATTTTCTTGAGGATTTTCACATCGATGTTCATCAGGGATATTGGCCTGAAATTTTCTTTTTCGTTGTGTCTCTGCCAGGTTTTGGTATCAGGATGATGCTTGACTCATAAAATGAGTTGGGGAGAAGTCCCACCTTTTCTATTTCTTGGAATAGTTTCAGAAAGAATGGTATCAGCTCCTCTTTGTACCTCTGGTAGAATTCAGCTGTGAATCCGTCTGGTCCTGGGCTGTTTTTGGTTGGTAGGCTATTAATGACTGCCTCAATTTCAGAACTTGTTATTGGTCTATTCAGGGATTCAACTTCTTCCTGGTTGAATCTTAGGACGGTGTATGTGTCCAGGAATTTATCCATTTCTTCTAATTTTCTAGTTTATTTGTGTTGAGGTGTTTATAGCATTTTCTGATGGTAGTTTGTATTTCTGTGGGATCAGCAGTGATATCCCCTTTATCATTTTTTATTGTGTCTATTTGATTCTTCTCTCTTTTTTTCTTTATTAATCTGGCCAGTGGTCTATCTCTTTTGTTAATCTTTCCAGAAAAACCAGCTCCTGGATTAATTGATTTTTTTGAAGGTTTTTTTGTGTCTCTATCTCCTCCAGTTCTGATTTGATCTCAGTTATTTCTTGTCTTCTGGTAACTTTTGAATTT
Organism: Papio anubis; assembly: GCF_008728515.1. Lineage (NCBI taxonomy): Eukaryota > Metazoa > Chordata > Mammalia > Primates > Cercopithecidae > Papio > Papio anubis. Next base: position 147,682,999 of record NC_044981.1, read on the forward strand.
GTTTTCTCTTACTTCTCTAATTCTTTTACCTGTGATGTTAGGGTGTCAATTTTAAATCTTTCTTGCTTTCTGATGTGGACATTTAGTGCTACAAATTTCCCTCTTAATACTGCTTTAGCTGTGTCCCAGAGATTCTGGTACATTGTGCCTTGTTCTCATTGGTTCTAAAGAACTTATTTATTTCTGCCTTAATTTTGTTATTTGCCCAGTAGTCATTCAGGAGCACGTTGTTCAGTTTCCATGTAGTTGTGCAGTTTTTAGTGAGTTTCTTAATCCTGATTTGATTGCACTGTGGTCTCAGAGACTGTTTGTTATGATTTCCATTCTTTTGCATTTGCTGAGGAGTGTTTTACTTCCAATTATGTGGTCGATTTTAGAATAAGTGCTATGTGTTGCTGAGAAGAATGTATATTCAGTTGATTCAGGATGATGAGTTCTGTAGATGTCTATTAGGCCCATTTGGTTCAGAGCTGAGTTCAAGTCCTGAATATCCTTCTTAATTTTCTCTTGTTGATCTGTTTAATATTGACAGTGGGGTGTTAACGTCTCCCACTATTATTGTGTGGGAGTCTATGTCTCTTTGTAGGTCTCTAAGAACTTGCTTTATGAATCTGGGTGCTCCTGTATTGCATGCACATATATTTAGAATAGTTAGTCCTTCTTGTTGAATCGATCCCTTTACCATTATGTAATGCCCTTATTTGTCATTTTTGATCTTTGTTGGTTTAAAGTCTTTTATCAGAGACTAGGATTGCAACCCCTGCTTTTTTTTTTTTTTTTTAAATTTTCATTTTCTTGGTATATATTCCTCCATCTTTTTATTTTGAGCCTATGTGTGCCTATGTGTGCATATGAGGTGGGTCTTCTAAATACAGCACACTGATGGCTCTTGACCCTTTATTGAATTTGCCAGTCTGTGTCTTTTAATTGGGGCATTTAGCTTGTTTACTTTTCAAGTTCATATTGTTATTTGTGAATTTGATCCTGTCATTATGATGCTAGCTGGTAATTTTGCACATAAGTTGATGCAGTTTCTTCACAGTGTTGTTGGTCTTTATATTTTCGTATGTTTTTCCAGTGGCTGGTACTTATTTTTCCTTGCCATATTTAGTGCTTCCTTCAGGAGCTCTTGTAAGGCAGGGCTGGTGGTGAGAAAATCCCTCAGCATTTGCTTGTCTGTAAAGGATTTTATTTCTCCTTCACTTATGAAACTTGGTTTGGCTGGATAGGAAATTTTGGGTTGAAAATTCTTTTCTTTAAGAATGTTGAATATTGGCCCCCACTCTTTTCTGACTTGTAGGATTTTTGCATAGAGATCCGCTGTTAGTCTGATGGGCTTCCCTTTGTTGGTAACCTGACCTTTCTCTCTGGCTGCTCTTAACATTTTTTCCTTTGTTTCAACCTTGGAGAATCTAAGGATTATGTCTTGGGGTTGCTCTTCTCAAGGAGTATCTTAGTGCTGTTCCCTGTATTTCCTGAATTTGAATTTGAATGTTGGCCTGTCTTGCTAGGTTTGGGAAGTTCTCCTGGATAATATCCTGAAGTGTGTTTCCCACCTTGGTTCCATTCTCCCCCTCACTTTCAGGTACACCGATCAGTTGTAGGTTGGTCTTTTTACATAGTTCTATATTTCTTGGAGGCTTCGTTTGTTTTCATTCTTTTTTCTCTAATCTTATCTTCATACTTTATTTCTTTAAGTTCATATTCAATCTCTTATATCCTTTCTTCTGCTAAGTCGATATAGCTATTGATACTTGTGTATGCTTCACAAAGTTTTCGTGCTGTGTTTTTCAGCTCAATCGGGTCATTTATGTTCTTCTCGAAACTGGTTGTTCTAGTTAGCAGTTCCTGTAACCTTTTACCAAGGTTCTTAGCTTTCTTGCATTGGGTTAGCACATGCTCCTTTAGCTCAGAGGAGTTTGTTATTAACTACCTTCTGAAGCCTACTTCTGTCAGTTTGTCAAACTAATTCTCCATCCAGTTTTGTGCCCTTATTGGAAAGCAGTTGCAATCATTTGGAGGAGAAGAGGCTTTCTGGCTTTTGGAATTTTCCACATTTTTGTGCTAGTTTTTCCTCATCTTCATGGATTTATCTACCTTTGATCTTTCATGCTGGTGGCCTTTGGATGGGGCTTTTGAGTGGGGGTCCTTTTCGTTGATGTTTATGTTATTGCTTTCTGTTTGTTAGTTTTCCTTCTCACAGTCTGGCCCCTCTTCTGCCGGTCTGCTGGAGTTTCCTGGATGTTCACTTCCGACCCTGTTTGCCTGGGTATCACTAGTAGAGGCTGCAGTACAGCAAAGATTGCTGCCTGCTCCTTCCTCTGGAAGCTTCATTCCAGTGGGGTACATGCCTGATGCCAGCTGGAGCTCTCCTGTGTGAGGTGTCTGTTGACCCCTGCTGAGAGGTGTCTCCCAGTCAGGAGGCATGGGGATCAGGGACCCACTTGAGGAGGCAGTCTGTCCCTTAACTAAGCTCAAGTGCTGTGCTGGGAGATCTGCTGCCTTCTTCAGAGTTGTCAGGCAGAAATGCTTAAATCTGCTAAGCTGTGCCCACAGTCTCCCCTTCCCCCACGTGCTCTGTCCTAGGGAGATGGGAGTTTTATCTGTATGCACTGGACTGGGGCTGCCTCCTTTCTTTCAGAGATGTCCTGCCCAGTGAGGAGGAATCTAGAAAGGCAGTCTGGTCCCAGGCTCTTTGCCACCCTGCAGTGAGTTCCTCACAGTCAGAGTTAACACTGTGAATGGAAACTCGCCTACTCAAGTCTCCATGATGGTGGATGCCCCTCCCCCAACCAAGCTCGATTGTCTCAGGTCAACCAGACTGCCGTGCTGGCAGTGAGAATTTCAAACCACTGGTTCTTAGCTTGCTGGGCTCTGTGGGAGTGAGACCTGTGGAGCAAGATCACTTGGCTCCCTGGCTTCAGCCTGCTTTCCAAGGCAGTGAACTGTTCTGTCTTGCTGGGCTTCCAGGAGCCACTGGGGTCTGAAAGAAAACTGCAGCTGGCTCAGTGTCTGCCTGAACAGCCACCCAGTTTTGTGCTTGAAACCCAGGGCCCTGGTGGTGTAGGCACACAAGGCAATCTCCTGGTCTGTGGTGTGCAAAAACATGGGAAAAGCGTAGTATCTGGGCCAGACAGCACAGTCCCTCATGGCTTCCCTTGCCTAGGGGAGGGATTTCCCCAGTCCTTTGCACTTCCTGGGGGAGGTGATGTCCCATCCTGCTTCTGCCCACTCTCTGTGGGATCCACCCACTGTCTACCAAGTCCCAGTGAGAGGAACTGAGTACCTCAGTTGGAAATGCAGAAATCACCCACCTACTGCATTGGTCTTTCTGGCAGCTGCAGACTGGATCTGTTCCTATTTGGCCATCTTGCAAGCTCTCCAGAAACCTTTGAATCTGGTCATGTCTTAATAAAGTTTTAGAATATATTATTCATTGGTGAATGGATAGCTTTCAGTCTCTTTCTGCCTCTAAATATTTTAGGACCAGTCTTTTTTTAATCCATCATGCCATCTCAGTTTCTTTTAATCTAGGCAGCTTGTACTTTTGCCAATAGAGCTCTCTCAAAAATGATTTATGTGTTCTATGCATTCGTTTCTAATTAAATTTATTTGCCTGAAACTATAACCACAATTTCTTTCTGGACTTGTATTTCTCTTTAGATTTACTTACCAGTAATTTGAGGGCATTTGATTTTGTCAGACCCCACATCAACTTTGTAGAAGCTCCTTGATCTAGCTGAAGGAACTACTAGAGTCAGGCTAATCCTTTCAGAGGTCTAAAAGAAATGTTACAGACACACTTTGATTTCATCTTTGACTTAGAAACAGTTTCATTTTTCAACTCTATAAATTCTAGGCTGTCTCTATTTCCTCTGAACTCTACTTGCCAACAGGTCAGTTCCTTTTGGAGCTTTCTCTTGTAGTGTCTTAGCTAATATACTGACTGATAACTTTTCACACTTTGAAGATACTGCCTCAAAACTTTCTAGCTTAATGCAGCCAATTCAGTACATAGATATTTTCTTTTCCATATTACTGCTAGCGTCAATTTTACCAAATGTTTTGCCACTACGTTGTACAGATTATTGTTCTCAAACTCATTTAACAATTTTCTTACCATACTGCCAGCTCTCAGAATTACTGCCACATATTTTAGGTTTTAATTATGGCAACACCAGACTTCTAGGACCAATTCGGTGTTAATCAGTTTTTGTTGCATAACAAACGACTGCAAAAATCTCTGTGGCACACAAAATAAGCACTTACTGCTTATTCATACATCTGTGATTCAGCTGGTGTATCTCTGTTTCAGACTCTGGAGATGGCTGCTTTGGCTTTGAAGTCTGTGCTTGGGCTTATGTCTGCTCCAGTGTGCTCATTCTGGAGCTGGGACTGAAGAGGCTGAGGCAATCTGGGGGAAACTCTTTGCAAGGCAGAATACCAGAACCCAAGAATGCCTGCCCAAAGACATATGCATATTTTAAACCTCATCATGTTCACTGATATCCCATTACACCAAGAAAGTCACATGGCCAATTCCAACCTCAATTGGATTGGGAGAATTTTTTTTCCTTTTGGAGACCAAAGTTTGGAAGGAGGGAGTGAATATTTGCTAAGCAATAATGTAATCTACCATGCAAAGGAAATTATAAGAAGAATACATATTTTAAATCTTGTCATGAAGGTGAATAAATGTGGGCTTCTGGTTCTCTCTGTGTATACAGAAGTCTGTAGGAGATCTGTGATCTGTGAATTTTTAACCTAAAAAGATACTGCTTAACCATCTTAGAAAAACAGAAAGTAGTTGGATTCTGGTGCTTAAATGGGAGGAGAGGAAGGGCTAACTGGCAGCTCAGAATAAAAGGGAGCTGAATACCAGAAAAGAACGTTGAGCAGGGAAAGAATTTAAGTTTGCTTCCCCCCCCCCAACTCTTTCCTATTTGCCTTTATGTGAAGAGGAAAAAACACAGCATTAATTATTGCAATAGTCCAGAGGGCTAATGCCAAGATGGCATAAAGAAAAAACAGAGCATTACTTATTGTAAGAATCCAGAGGGCTAATGCCAAGATGGTATAAAAACAAAATTAACTATACCCCTTAGGAGGGGCAACCACTAAATAATACTATGCAGTAGTCAAAGCCATAAAATAAAGGGGTGTGTATATGTGTGTGTGTGCATGTGTGTATTTTTCAAAGACATGTTTAAATGCAGGAATATATCCCAAGCATATTATAGGAAATGGAGAAGATTGAGACTGGGGATTACATAGAAAAGGAAATAGAAATGAGGAAGACCCTGGCAGAAATGGATCCTAGTAGGAATGTGTTTAATTTGATCTCTGTTCTTGAGGTCTCTTGACTGTTGGAAAATATGGAGGTTAGAAACAAGTAATACACAGAGTCACAGTAGATATTGAGCTGAGACTCAACAGAGGTTAGTATTCCGGAAACAGTACATCAATAGAGTCAGAAGTAGCAAAGGAGAAAACGGGCCAACAGTTTAATCCAGTGAGAGAAATTGGAGGAAGTCATCGGCGATACAGACATTCTAATGCCAGTGCTCTCCATTGACAAAGACTGCCTTAGCCTAAGGCTCTTCATTTGTTTCTTCTTTGTTAGGAAGTGGTCCACCGTTAGGTATTATCAAAAAAGTGCTGTGCTGGTTGAAATGAGAACAGGACTTAGGAAGCAATGTTAAACCATTTTAACTGTTAATATTGTTTATGATAAAGATATTATATAGATGAAAGCAAAATATTGTTATCATGGCACATCTACTGGCATATAGAACTTTCTTGGAAACTTTTTAAATATTGTTTGTTGAAGTGGAATTTTATCTGTGTTTTACTTAATGAGAAGGATTAACTACAGTCTATGTGGTTGTAGTCACCTTTTGGGGAGGTCGTTTGGGACCTACATGATTTTCCTTAAAGGAGAAGCTCTGCTGAATAGAAGATGAAATAGAATAAGAGAGTGAGGGTAGGGAAATCAATGTTCTTATAAAGTGAATAGCTGATTCTGACAAGATTTCCAGGAGAAATATGACTATGGCTAAAATGCAATCATATCAGAATTGATTTGGTGTGCCTGACCTCATTGTATAACAATCTACCATAAACTGAATGGGAATTACTTAAAGGGGAGGTGGGTCCACTATAAAGCAAACTGTCAATCCTGACAAATATACAGTTTCCCTCTGCTGGCCTCCTGCTTCCTCTTGTCTTTAAGCCAGCAGCATTGCATGTTTGTTTAATGGTGAACCTGGAACATTTTTCTTTATGAATAACTTAACTACTTCCCACGTTGGTAGGAGAGTAGTTGTGTTTTTTAAAGTAAATCTCAATTTTCTTAGTCTCGTGTAATCTGTTTTTTAACCCAGAAGGTGATAGAAATTGATATCAAAGCTACTATTAAATAATAAAATGGTGGAAGAAGAAACAGCATTTCTCCTATTCTTAAGTAAACAGAGAATAGAAGACCCGAAAGAAGAAAAACTTATTTTTGTTGTGAGTCTTTTCCTTAAAATCTGCACTATATATTTTACCAAAATTAATTTATTGGCCTTATACAATTTTTATTTAAAAAATCCAAAGGCAAGTAGCAGTGGTTTAGAATATTAGCCAAAGATTTTCCTTTCATTTGCCATACAAATAATGATCTATAACTGTCTTAAGCATGTATAAATATTATTACTTCTTTCTCTCCTAAACATTTGAAATTTTTGACTTACATTTAAAGTAAAAATAAAAAAAAAAAACCCATGCTTTAATAAAATGAACAGATGACAGAGCAGAGAGATAACTGATGCAAAGTTACTTGTCCTCAGCAAAGTGACATGACACGTTTTCAGAGGTTCCTCTGTCACAGTCCCTTGTGTATGCAATAATTTGCAAGCAGAGCTTTATGGATTTCTTTCCCCTTTCTTGCCTTTATGGATTTCTTCCCCCCTTGTTCATTTATTTCAATTCTGAGTCCACCTGAGAAATTTAAAGTGGTATAATGCATGCAGCCAAGATTTATAATGTCATGTGTTGAGTTGGCAGAGTCCAAAAATTGTTTTCCTGAGATATTATGATTCCCTTTCTCCCAGTTGACTTTTTCTCCTGCACATGTGCTGATTGGCTAACATTCTTAAACAAAAATTGCTGGTCACCCCTCATGTATAATTCACACAGTCAAAACTACAACTGTGCACAATTTTGAGTCCCATGTCCTGTGTGCCCAAATAGGCTCTTTCTAAGCTGTCAAGACTTTCAGCAAAGTGGTTTGCTCTATGATCATAAACTGAAGCACTAATGAAGTTGTTCGAATGGTTCTACAGAGAGCAGTTTAATCAGGCACTACTTCTAATTGGGACTGGCTAACAGGTGGCCCTAGACATTGAGAGTCTTAACAACAATTAAAAAAAAAATACCCAGCTCTTCTTGCATTAAACCAAATCCTCCTATGGCTTACTGGGAAATAAATGTGCATGAAGAGATTTTAATCAGTGACCTTCATTCCTGAGAACCAAAAGCAGTGTTTTAGAAAAATGTAGAGATTGTTATTTAACAGTGTTTCTAAATCCAGCTTTAAATTTAATAATTATGTAATTAGGTCTGAATTCCCAAAAATGGATGCTTCTGAAGCATTGGGGCTTGCAGAGTATGTTATCTCAAATATGCACAAACCTCTGCTTAGTTTAATGAAATTAGCCAATGGTAAAGAAGAAAAAACTTCATTGTCCTTTCTTAGATGTATGATTTTATGATTTGGTGTTATATCCATAATCATGAGTTAGTCATATGAGGAAAAATGGAAATGAATTATGAAATGCTACATGTTTTCCATGCAGTAAATATAATTAACTTGCAAATTTGATATTTTCCACCATGGGAATTACCCTGTCTATCTAGGCAGCTGTCCTTTTCCTCTGAAATATAACACTTGTATGTCTTCTTTGTTATTGTTCACTGTTAAAAGACTATACATAAGCTTATTTTGTCCTCAGTATTGGAAATGGGTAATTAGTGCATTCAAAGTAGAGTTGTAGTTCAAGGTATAGTTCATCATGCTATTCAGCATTTAAACATCTAAATTTTAAAATTAGGAGGAACTTATAAAAGTTTATATGTATTGCAAAGGTACACTCAGAAGTAGATTAAGACTCATTTATTTTGTCAACAAGCATGTACTAAAAATCTACTATGTGTAAGACACTATGACATATACTAACAGGTTAAAAAAAATGACCCACAAATACTTTATAATCTAATAAAGGACAGAAAGCTATAGTATATGACAAGGCAAGGGAAGGGCCTATAAAATGTAAAAAACTTGTTAAAATTCTCAAGGACAAGGTAAAGTCTATCAGTTTTGGCATCAAGGCCCAGATTGTTTCATCTCTCTCTTCATCTTCACTCTCTTGACTGTATTTTTGAGAGTCTGACTCTTCCTTTGGTTCCAAGATGGTTATAGTAGTTTCATGTTTAATATCACAAAACATCAATATATAGGAATGAAAATCATTTTACAATGAGTGAATGAAATGTTTTTTGAATCCACACTTTTCTCTTTTTCCAGAATTGAGGTATATACCCATTGCTTCTAGAAGAAGCAGAATAGAATTAGCACAATGAGTGTAGGTTAATCAAGGTCTACTGCCAGATTTGAGTATGGGATCACCTTTGGCTACATTTTGGGAAAAGGATTTCTTTATAACACCAGGTTACTGCAATCAAGGAAGCAAAAGAAAAGAGATGTTAGGTGAGCCACCAGCCTTGTCTGCTAAGTAGAATAAGTAGAGTAAAAGGAATATGTCAAGGCCTACAAAATTGCATGAAATTTTACATAAACTGGATATTGGGATAGGAAGCACTAAATCGATCAAGGATTGAAGCCAGGTTGAAGCCTGGTCAAATGTTTTATCCTGTATAGAGCAACTCAACTCTATCAAAACACCTGGTGGGAAGAAGGCAGACAGCCTCAATGTGAAGGTTATTAGGATAATAGGAAAGATTTTTCAGCTAAGTAAAAGAAACCTCGTCCTTTTTACTGAAACGTACTACCAAGGAAGAGAATAGAAACTATAGAGAGAAAAGTAATCATTGGGAAAGAAATCTGGAGCAGTGCTGTTTAATATTTAATGTGAATATAAATCACCTGGTAATCATAAGAGCATGGTGAAACTTTGTCAACATGTATATAAATATAAAGTGTATAATGTGTGTTGAGACTGGGTTTTTAGGGTTTTTTTGGGGGGGGAATGAGAAAAGAGATCATATGAAAATTGGGTGCCTGTTAAAAAAAGAGTGAGGAGAAAACATTTGCAAGGACAGAAGCCCTTGATAACTGACTTTAATTATTCACAGTGACTAGAAAGAATTTGTGATAGTAAACGTGGGAGAGTTGCTGGTAATGTTAAAAACCTTGGGTTTACACTCAATATGTTTCACACATAAGAATCTAGCTTAGAAATAACCAAAATTTGGCCTTGTGTGGTGGCTCATGCCTGTAATCTCAACACTTTGGAAGACCGAGGGAGGAGGAGAAAGACCAGGTTGGAGTTCAAGACAAGCTTGGGCAACATAGCAAGATCTCATCTGTACAAAATTTAAAAAAAATAAATTAGCTGGCTGTGGTGGTGCATGCCTGCAGTCCCAGCTACTCTGGAGGCTGAGATAGGATGAGAATCACTTGCGCCCAGGAGTTTGAGGCTGCAGGGAGCAATGATTGTGCCACTGCACCACAGCCTGGGCAACAGAGTGTGACTATGTTTCAAAAACAAAAGTCAAAATTTGATTTTAATTTTTTTCAATTTTACCAGAAGTAAAACAAAGAAAAAATAAGAGAAATAAATAATTTAATTTACCACATATGCTCTGAGATTCCACAGAAATGACACATTGTAAGCCCTAGGTTATAGCCAAGTTTAGCTATTTTAATTATTTGCCATATATTAAGAAATCAATTTACTAAAGACACAAATTTGAAAACTTCAAATTCCTTTGTACGGAATTTTTAAATTATGGTGAAAAACTCACTCTGCATAAGCTTAGATAAGTAAAAAAAATATTTTGTTTCTTATCTGCTCTAAAAATTATAATTTTGAAGAGGTTTGTATTTCATCCAAGCTAATGATAAATTCTGTGAGAATCTGTGTGTGCATATACAAAATATATGAGGGTGAGCCAGGTTTATTAAGTGTTTAGAAATCACACTTTAAAACTAATGGTTTGAAGACAGAGCTCAAAAGGATATTTCATATATATATGTGTGTGTGTGTGTGTGTATATAGTGTGTGTGTGTGTGTGTGTGTGTGGGTATATGTATATTTTAAAGAAGAGCTTTAATGTTGAAGTAGAAGTAGACTCAGTTTCCTAGAGAAGAATTGAGGCCAATTGATGAAATGTATAAGAACACAACTTTGGCTTAATAAAATAAAAAGTATTTTAACAGTTCAAAATGTTCAACAATTGATTAGGTGGCGTTTGGTTGAAAGCAAGACTTGAAATCTTGAACTCTTTAAACAAAGGATTGACCATTTGCCTAGGACATATGGAGGAGATAATTACACCTATTGATGTCCATGACTAAACAGATTCTAACATTCCATTTAATTTAATAATATTAGTTATATGTATACATGTGGTCTTCAAGAGTTTCCTCTTAATAGGAAATAGTTTTTACTTTTCTTCATCAGAGATAAACATATTAAATTCAACAAATGGAAAATATAAATCAGATTTCATGAATATGGGCAGGTAACAGCAGAATTTTAAAAATGTCATTAAATTGATTATATGCCAATTAGTCTTCAGAAATATACTTTCTGGGCCTAAATCTAGGTACCTGGGATTCAAACTATTAAAATAAGCCAATTATACCATACTCCTATGCCGATTTTCCCACCTGTTCTCTCTCTGTGATTGAAAAACCATGTTTCCCTCAAATGTCTTATTGGAAATATTTTTATCCTGTTTACTTTAAAATTAGTTCCAGATTATATAAAGGAAACCAAGGCTTGGCCATATACATTTTACTAATCACTCAAGTATTAATAAATGTCCGTGAAATGAAGCTGATGTCACAGAAGAAGGAATGTTAGCTTATAAAATTAATTAATTTCGTATCCCAAATTGCTTTACATTTATTCCTGTTAGTTTATGCATTTTTAAGAAATTACAATATTTTTGATTATTTTGATTTTTCCTTTTCATTTTCAAGTGTTTTATTTAACAATGTTCTATTATCTTCTGGCAAAGATTAGTATGAGAGCAAGTTCTTTATATCAAATGTTTATAACAGCTGATACATATAATAACTATCGATTCTATAACAGTAGAGGGAGAGGTGTGAGAGGCCATTTATTTTTTCATGAAAGGGATCATATGTTTATTACCATGATTAGTTTTAGACCCAAATGAACGTAAAACTATATGTCAGGCATCCAACTTTTTAATTAATATTTAATTGCTATCTTCTACTTTAATAAATTCAATTCACTGTAGTACATATATTTTTTAAAGCACAGTTGTGGCATACTTGTGCCTGAAACTGGGGTACCAGTGTGGATAAGATGCTTTCTGTCCTCATTAGGTTAGAGTTTGGTGGGGGTGAAAGTCATAGATTTAGGTGTTTAAGTCATAATCTGTTAAAGGAAATGATGGAGGGGACCCAGGGACTATGAGCAACATTTGGAGTAGATCATGGCTAAGTTGAGGTCCCGAACATGCATAAGAAGCCTAATTATTACTTAAGAGTTATTACTGTTATTCTATCATGGCATTGGTATTGGTAAAAATATCTTAATTTTAAAAATTACTACATTTGTGAAATCATGTACATAACACAGCACATTAGGAGAAAAAATAATTGCAAATGAGTGTAAAAGGTTTTTTAATTCAAAAAGTAAATATAACTTAATTGAATAAATTTTAATTTTTTTCTATAACTTTTTATTTTCCCTAATTATAAAACTAATGCTTATGTTACATAAAATTTTAAAAAATACAAAATACAAAATAAATTGAAACACCCACAAATAATTTAGTTTCACACAGCGTTTTGGAAACTATTTTCTTATTTTTCAATTTTTTACTCACAATCCTTTATTTACTAAAAGATTATTATCACCATCATCATCACAAAGAGTTATTGTGTGGTTACCGTGTGTCAAGTTATGTTATAAACACTTATATTGATATTCACTCATGCAAGTGACAACTACCTTATTGGTATTAAATACTAATATTATTCCAATTTTGAAGAAAAATGAATCACTGAATAGTGAGTTACTTACCCAATATAGTTTCAAGACTAAAGATAAAATATGTTCTGCATTGTTCCTCTTCAGCACTAAAACCAAGAAGAGGGAATTTCAAACATGAGAAACTATGTAGAGAATCTGTGATAGAAGCAATCAAGATCAGATGGAAGAGAGAACTAGCATACTGAGACACATAAGATTACTTATAGAAGAGTTATCTTTTAGTTTGTTTTTCACAGAAGCAGTGCCATGGAAGTTCAATATGATAACAGCAACTTGCAAGAATGTAGCTGATTGAGGCAATTAAGCAGGATCTTCCAGGCAGATCATCTGGACATCACCCCAATTCCCTTGGTCAGAAACTATGAAAGAATGGTCCTGGTTAAAGCAGTAGATTTCCCTGATATAACAAGGTAAGGAGATACTCTAGGTGGCCTCCAGTGGCAAAAAAAAGTGAGTAGTGCTAGAAGATCAGCTCCCAGTGTACTAGATATGCATTAGTCTCAATAAAGAAAGAATCAACCTTAGCAGCTGATTTCTTCCTGACAACAAGCCAGGTGTGCAGCAGAGTGAGCTACCAGTATGGTAGGTAATATATTACATGGACAAGATCAGAGTGAAATGGACATAAATTTGCATCATGCCAGCATCATGAAAGAGAGATAAACTACAGAACTTACATCTGAGGAAATAGACATGTATAACAACTAGAAGCAAACTTTAAATTAGCAAAGTTTCATATCCTCAGAAAAATAAGTGAGATTATTTTATTGTTGAAGAAATAACCTGTAGAAATTTTGGAAATATAAATGTTAATTGTGTGAATATTCAACAAAGAAGCTAAATAGCAGAATAGAGACAGCAAAATAGTTCATCAGTAACCTTTGAAGATTGGAATGGGAAACCAATCTAGAATGCAGGAGATAAGAATAAAGAGGTCAAAAGTATAAACGTAATGAATAGTAAGAAAAGAATGATAAAAAGTTACATACATGCGTTTATTGAGACTCCAGAAGAGAAGACAGAATACTGTTGAAATACTATCTGAGAAAGAACTAATAGCTAATAATTGAATTTGGTTGCATATAAGTAAATGGAAGAAAGTAGGTTGGAAAAAATTATAGTCCAGAGCTGGCACAGTAGTGCCATAAAGTGTCAGATCCAGTTTTTTAATTTTTATTTTTCCCCCCTCTCACCCATAGATGTTCTGCTCTTATCCTGTGGACAATTATTTCAGGGAAAATGAAAAAATGTGTGGAGCATACTAGGGCTCTTTCTATCAGAGTCTGCTTGTTTTTCATGAACTTTCGTTGGTGCCTTGTTTGACTTCTGCTTACTTCTTGCATACATACAGTTTTGCTCATAGCCTTCCAGGTGGTGAACTGAAAAGGATCACCTTATCTAAAGTAGTGCAATTCACATTATAAATGTGTACTAATTTTAATGGAACACAAACTAGATAGGTTTCAGAATTCTCTTTAGCAACAGTAGATACAAGATGATGGAGCCATGTCTTTCAAGTACTAAGGGGCAATAATTTTACATCTAGAATTCTTTTTTTGGTGAGACAGTGTCTCACTCTGTTACTCAGGTTAAAGTGCAGTGGTGCAATCATAGCTCACTGTAGTCTTGACCTGCCAGGCTCAAGCAATCTTCCCACCTCAGACTCTCAAGTAGCTGGGACTACAGGCATGTGCCACCGTGCTGGCTAATTTAAACTTTTTTTTTTTTTTAAGAGATGAGGTTGCCCCAGCTAGTCTCAATCTCCTGGGCTCAAGTCATTCTCTTCCCTCAGCCTCCCAACGGACTGGAATTAAAGGTGTAAGCCACCACGCGTAGCCTACATCTGGAATTCTTTATCCAGAAAAAAACGTTGTCCAATTCAGAGGATTAAAATACACTATATGGCCAATTGACACTCAAAGGGTTAACTACCTTCAGAATTTCTTTGGAAAAAAAAAAAAAAAATGAGATGATACAATCCATTATAAAGAAAAAGTAAATCATGGAGAAAGTAGCAGTGTACCAGAAAGACAGTATATTAGTCCATTTGCATTGCTATAAAGGAATATCTGAGACAGGTAATTTGAAAGAAAAGAGGTTTATTTGGCTCATGGTTCTGCAGACTGTACAAAAAGCATAGCACCAACATCTGCTTTTGGTGAGGGCCTGAGGAAGCTTCCAATAATGGTGGAAGGGGAAAGGAGAGTAGGTATATCACATGGCAAGAGAGACAGGAGGAGGTCCCAGACTCTTTAAAACAACCAGATCTCATGTGAATCAATTAATCAAGCATGCACTCATTACCATGGGAAGGGCATCAAGCCATTCTTGAGGGATCTGCCCCCATGATCCAATACCTCCCACTAGGCTCCATCTCCAACATTAGGAATCATGTTTTAATGTGAGACTTGGACAGCCAGACAATATCAAATGGTGAACATTTAAATTAGCAAAAATTAGTATTGTCTGAAAATAAAATATTGGAACTGAAATTCTAAATAGTATTTATGAGGAAGATGGCAAGAGTGGTTGGAATAGTTAAACTATGCTGAGGTTAAAGTCTTTTTTGTGAAGGGGCTCATAGACATGATTATTTCCAGACATCGCTTGAAAAATACATTTAATGTGCAAACTATTACGAGAAAAGCAATGTGAAAAAAAAAAGAATAAATAAATTTCTTTTTTTCTTTATTTTTCTTTATTTTTTTTTTTGAAATGGGATCTCAGTCTGTCACCTAGGCTGGAGTGCAGTGGTGTGATCTCGGCTCACTGCAGCCTCTGCCTCCCGACTCAAGTGATCCTCCTGCCTCAGCCTCCCAAGTAGCTGGGTCCACAGGCACACACCCCTACATTCGGTTAATTTTTATATTTTTGGTAGAGATGGGGTTTTGCCATGTTACTCAGGCTGGTCTCGAACTCCTGAGCTCAAGCAATCTGCCTGCTTCAGTCTCCCAAAGTACTAGCATTACACGTGTGAGCCACCATGCCTAGCCAGAATAAATAAATTACAAACAAGAATGAAATAATGTAGGATAAAAAGGCATGATAAATATAATAAAAAGAAAGAAATATAAAAAATGAAATAAAGCTAACTATCATAAATACAATTTACAAATTAACATGGTGTATCAGTCTGTTCTCACATTGCTATGAAGAAATACTTGAGACTGGGTGATTTACAAAGAAAAGAGGTTTAATTGACTCACAGATCCACATTTCTGGGGAGGCCTCAGAAAACTTACAATCATGGTGGAATGCAAAGGATAAGCAGACACCTTTTCACAGGGTGTCAGGATGGCGTGAATGTAACCAGGGGAAATGTCAAAGGCTTATAAAACCATTGGCTCTCGTGAGACTCACTCACTATCATGAGAACAACAAGGGGAAAACCACTCCCATGATCCAATTACCTCTACCTGGTCCCACCTTTGACATGTGAGGATTATGGGAATTATAATGCAAGATGAGATTTTGGGTGGGGACATAGCAAAACCATATCATTCTGCCACTGACCCCACCCAAATCTCATGGTCTCACATGTCAAAACACAATCATGCCCTTCCAACAGTCCTCCAAAGTCTTAACTTATTCCAGCATTAACCCAAAAGTCCAAGTCCAGTCTCATCTGAGACAAGGCAAGTCCCTTCCACCTATGGTCTGTAAAGTCAAAAGCAATGTAATTACTCCCTAGATACAACTGGCTTACAGGCATTGGGTAAACACACCCATTTAAAATAGAGAAATTGGCCAAAACAAAGGGACTATAGGCCCCATGCAAGTCCAAAATTCAATAGGGCAGTCATTAAATCTTAAAGTTCCAAAATCTCCTTTGACTCCATTCAAGGCACACTGAGGCAACAGTGGGGCTCCCACAGCCTTGGGTACCTTCACCCTGTGACTTTGCATGATATAGCCTCACTACCAAGTGCATCAACAGACAGGGATTGAGTGCCTGTGGCTTTTCCATGCACATGGTGCAAGCTGTTGATGTATCTACCTGGGGTCTGGAGGACAGTGGCCCTCTTGTCACAGCTCCACTAGGCAGGCCCCCAGTGAAGACTCTATGTGGGGGCTCACACCCCACATTTTCATCTTGCACTGCCCTAACAGAGGCTCTCCTTGAGGGATCCACCCCTGCAGCAGACTTCTGCTTGGACAATCCAGGCATTTCCATACATCCTCTGAAATCCAGGCAGAGGTTCCCAAACCTCAATTCTTGACTTCTGTATACCTACATGCCCAACACCACATGTAAGCTACCAAGGCTTGGAGCTTGCACCCTCTGAAGCAGTGGCCTCAGCTATACGTTGGCCCCTTTTAACTACAGTTGGAGCTGAAGCAGCTGGGATGTAGGGCACCATGCCCTGAGGCTGCACAGAGCAAGGGGACCCTTGGCCCAGTCCATGAAATAATTTTTCCCTCCTAGGTCTCTGGGCCTGTGATGGGAGGGGCTGTAATGAAGGTCTCTGACATGCCCTGGAGATATTTTCCCCATCATCTTGGTGATGAACATTTGGCTCGTTGTTATTTATGCAGATTTCTGCAGCTGGCTTGCATTTCTTTCCAGGAAATGGGTTTTCCTTTTCTGTCATATCATCAGGCTGCAAATTTTCCAAACCTTTATACTCTGCTTTTTCTTGAATGCTTTGCTGCTTAGAAATTTCTGCCAGATACCCTAAGTCATCTCTCTCAAGTTCAACGTTCCACAGATCTCTAGGGCAGGAGCAAAATGCCACCAGTCTCTTTGCTAAAATATAGCAAGGGTCACATTTGCTTTAGTTCCCAACAAGTTCCTTATCTCCATCTGAGACCACCTCAGTCTGGACTTTATTGTCCATATCACTATCAGCATTATGGTCAAAGCCATGCAATAAGTCTCTGGGAAGTTTCAAACTTTCCCATATTTTTCTGTCTTCTTCTGATCCCTCCAAACTGTTCCAACCTCTTCAAATTACCCAGTTCCAAAGCTGTTTCCATATTTTCAGGTATCCTTACAGCAGTGTCCCATTGCCTTGTTACCAACTTACTGTATTAGTCCATTCTCACACTATGAAGAAATACCTGAGACTGGGTAATTTATAAAGAAAAGGGGTTTAATTGACTCACTGTTCTGCATTGCTGAGGGGGCCTCAGGAAACTTACAATTGTGGTAGAAAGCAAAAGAGAAACAGGCACCTTATTCCCACGGTGGCAGGACAGAGTGAGTGCAAGCAGGGGCAGTGCCAGAGGCTTATAAAACCATCAGATCTCATGAAAAGTCACTCGCTATCATGAGAACAGCATGGGGGAAACCACCTCCATGTTCCAATTACCTCCAGCTGCTCCTGCCGTGATATGGTATGGCTCTGTTCCCACACAAATCTCACCTTGAATTGTAATAATTCCCACATGTCAAAGGCAGGGCCGGATGGAGATAATTGAATCATGGTGGCGGTTTCCCCCATATTGTTCTTGTGGTAGTGAATAAGTCTCAAGAGGTCTGATAGTTTTATAAATGGGAGTTCCCCTGCACAAGTTCTCTTGCCTGCCACCATGTGGGATGTTCCCTTGCTTCTCCTTTGCCTCCTGCCATGATTGTGAGGCCTCTTCAGCCATATGGAACTGTGAGTCCATTAAATTCTTTCCTATAAATTATGCAGTCTTGGGTATGTCTTTACTAGCAGCGTGAGAACAGACTTATACATGCCCTGAACATGTGGAGATTATGGGGATTATAAGTCAATATGAGATTTTGAGTGAGGACACAGCCAAACCATATCACATGGTGAATAAAAGATTTCCAGCGCTATCAAGGAAGACCTGAGTAAATGTAGAGGCATACTGTATCAGTGGATGGTAAGACACAACACTAAAAACATACATTTTTTTCTAGATTAATTTCTATATTTAATGTCATTCAAACAAAATATCTAGAGTGTTGTTAAAAAACCTTAACAAATTCTACAATAAATTTAGAAGAGTAAATTTTCCTAAAAAACTGAAACTAATTGGTTTTTCATAAAAACAAAAGGGTAATAGGCATCTATTACCTGATGTAAAGTTTTAAACAAGGGATTTTAATTAAAATGATGTGAACCTGGATTCGTTATAACACATGGATCAATAGAACATAATATAAAGCCAAGCATGTATGCATACATTTGTTTTATATATATTGATCTTGAAATTTTTCATGAAAGAGGTAAGATTTCAGAAGGAAAATATTGTCCAGACAATTGGCTGTTAGATACATTCCCCATAGGTCCCTTGTGTTTCTGCCATCCTCTTTGTTCCAATATTTATTTCAGAATATTTCTATACTCAACACACTTGGAAGACTGAGATAGTGTCTCCTTCTAAAGCAAGAAGCAGGCATACTTACTACCCTTATAAAAGATTTGGGTTCCCTTAACTCAGGGTTCCTTTCTTATAATGCGATCTCACATGCTTATGGCATGTCAGCAGGTGTCACCTTATCCTCTTAATGTTGCCTGGTGGGAATTGAAACTCTGGGAATCAGGGCCAAAAATATGTTGATTGCAACAATTAGTAAACTGTCATTATTGACCCAGGAATCTCACATCTTTTACCAATATCCATATAATGGTGTGAGGTAAAAACCTTAGCTTACCTGTAGGGTAAAATATTAGACTCTTCACAGTTCTTGGCATTGGCTATCTTTTTGAAGAATATAAATTTTGGTCCCAAACTCACAATACACACAAAATATCTTCAAGTGCTTGAAGAGCTAAATGTAAAATAAAAATTTAAAAATTATGAAGAAAATATGAAATAATGTTTCCTGACTCCAGTTTAAAAAACAATTTCTTAAACTATAGACAAAAATTAATTTTGTAAACAAAAAAAATTCTGCTGGAAAGGCTCAACAAATTTGACAACATGTACTTATTAAACAGTGACAACAAAACCTCTTCTGCAAAAGATGGCATTCACAAGATTAGCATGCAAACAACAGAGGGAGAAAAATTATATGCAGGTACAAAATATATAATGAATATACATTTATTATTTGTAGCATACTCTAATACAATTCTAACTAGACCTTTAAAAATAATAATGAATTAACACATTTATAGCAGCTCAATAGAACAAGTGATGAACTATATGTGCAATCACTTTACAGGAAAGGAAATATAAATCTCATAGAACAATATTCAATCTCATTGATAGGAAAATGTAAATTGAAGTAAAAGACAAGACACAATATTTATCGGTTCTGGAAAAAATATAAACATCTATCATTCAGTGGGGAAATATTATTATTCTTGTAAACTAGTAATGTGTAGTGTCTTTGGGGAGCAATTTGCCAGAATCTGGTAAAAATGTTAACAGCATTGGTATATCAGTTTCTTTATTTCTAAACACAGAATTCTGACATGCCTAAACATTAAGTAAATGTATTGGAGAACAGTTACGGAGATGCTGGAAGAGCTGAAGAAATAAACTCTAGGCTAATGTTACAGAGACGATGACCAAAATCACACTGCAAAATTGTCCCAATAGGAGCCAGTGTTACTGTTCAGTTACGTACAGTCTCGTGATGCCCTTGCCATGAGGCCGTGCTGCCATTAACACCACTGAACTCCGTCACATGCTTCTTTAACATTGCCCCCATGCTAGCCAAGTGCATGCCTTAAGCTTTCTGTTTCCTTTTGTAGCTATCTCATGCATACTAGGGTAGTAAAGCTGTGTCTGATGAGTGGAATGTAATTCCCAAATCTGCATCATTTCAGAAAGAAAGACTTGAGATTTTTTCCTTATTCCATATTGGAAAGCAAGTATTCACTCACAATTTGGAGAATACTGAAGTGTAAATGAAGTGTTCAATACATTTGAAACAGTAATGAAAGATACATATCAACCACATCCTTTGCGTAAGCAAAACTGTTACTGGATATGTACCCAGAGAAATTCTTTAAAATGTGCAAAAATAAAGCAATTACGTCCATTATTGTATACTACTATTTCAAATATGGGAAACATTCTTAAGTGCCCTGAAATAGGAGAATGAATGAATAAAATGTGCTAAAGTCAAACAATGTAAGATTGAAAAAGGTGAATCAGATTTTTATATATCAACAAGAACATATGGTCCTCCCTCTGTGCCCAAGGGGAACTGATTCCAGGACTCCCATGAAGACAATTCACAGACATTCAAGTCCCTTATATAAAATGACCTAGTATTTGCATATAATCCATGTACAACTTCCAGGATACTTTAAATCATCTTTAGATTACTTATAATACTTAATACAATGTAAATGCTATACAAATAGTTGCTACACTTATTTGTAAATTTTTTATGGTTGTATTGTTATTTTTATTGTTTTTTTGCTGGATGTTGTTTTCAATTCATGGTTGGTTGAATCTGTAGATGTGGAACCCACTGATATGGAGGGCTGACTGTATTTCAAAAACATAATGAGAAGAAATAAGATGTGCAGAATGATGTATAAAGAAAAACACCATTTATGCAAATAGAAACCACTATCCCCAAATAGTATATATTGGCCAATAATCACATATATATATAGCATTTATGCCTATATATATACATTTATGTGTGTATGAGGTTGTGTTTCTGTGTATATGTATGTATGCATATCTAGATATACAGATAGATGAATGAATAAATAGGTAAATAGGTGATAGATAGTGGAAAACTGGGTGTACAATTCTTAGCATCTGCTATGGAGGGCTAACGATGAAGAATGGAAAGTAATGTAATGTTAGAAAGATTAAAGATAACTTTGTCTTTATTTGTAAGCTTTAGTTCTTTAAAAAGTGGCAAATCTCATTCCCCATGATATGCTTATTTTCCCTGGTGTGCCTGTTTCAAAGCATCTCATGTACACCACAAATACATACACTGACTATGTACTCACAAACATTTAAAAAATAAGCTGGGCATGACAGATCATGCCTGTAATACTAGCACTTTGGGAGGCCAAGGTGGGCCATCACTTGAGGAGTTGGAGACCAGCCTGGCCAACATGATGAAACCCTGTCTCCACTGAAAGTACAAAAATTAGCTGGGTTCGGTGGTGGGTGCCTGTAATCCCAGCTACTCAAGAGGCTGAGGCAGGAGAATCGCTTGAACCCAGGAGGCAGAGGTTCCAGTGAGCCAAGACTGCACACTGCATACAGTCTGGGTGACAGAGTGAGTCTCCATCTCAAAAAATAATAATAATAATAATAATAAATCATAATAAAAAATATAAATTAAAAACAAGCTGGCAAATCTGACAATAAGTTATCACTACTAGTTTAGGGGGAAGAAAATTGACATAATTTAGATTATGTCAATAAGCACTTAAAACCTTTGGAAGCCAGCTAAATTTTGGACATCACTTCCACAACATTTTATTGGTCAAAAGAAGTCACAAGGCAAATTTTAATTTAAGGGGCAAGAAAGTGACTGTACTTTTTGATGGGAGGAGCTTAATAGAACTACAACGAAGTATGGCGACTTTTGAAATCTACTATATAAACTTATGTTTCTAGAGGTGTGGTATTATAGCCTATAAAATAATTATAAAAGAAGACACAAGAAGACATTTTTATAAAATATGCAAGAACTGTGCCAAACAGATGGATAACTTATATATCTCTTTCATATATAGCCTGTTTGTTTGTTCTGTCACCAAAAGAATATCCAGAATCTATTCTTAAAAATTTTTAAACTCATTAAAAAAAAATAAGTCAAAGAATAAGATTAGAAACATGTTACTTTAAGGTTTAGGCAAAAGCTGTGACTATTAAACTGATGCAAAAGGAATAAACTTCAAAATCCATCTGCAACCTTGGTTTTAGAGACATTCATGCTGTTCTAGCTTCCTATTACAGACATTGCCATTTCAAAGAAATATTCAATCATAGTGATTATGAATATAAAATAATAAATCTGTTAATAAAATGGGATTTAGCTACATTTAAGCATGGATTAATGAACAAAAAATAATTAACTCAGAAATATTCTGATTACTTTGCTGAAACAAATGAGGAAAATGGATTTTCCCACAGTAAAGTAAATGGGAAATCGAGAATTTTTTAGTGTATCCTAAGGTGCATCTTGGTATTGTGACTTTTACTTTAATTAATTTGACAAAATGGTTAGTTTTGCTGCTGCTATCAATTTTTCAATACCAACCATAAATTAAAACTGTAATAACTAAAACATTTTAGGAAATAAAACTTAGAAATTCTTCTAGTGTTCTGAAATCTGGTGCATTCTTACAAAATGGGTTTTGATTTTCTAAATTTTTTGCAGAGGTAACTATTAAATTAATATTTATACACAAACTACTGTTCATTGCTTGCTGCCCCTTCTAAGTGCCAAGCACTTTTCAGAACACATTATATTCAGCATCTCTTTTAATTCAAAATAGGAGGTGGATCATATTAGCTCCATTTTACAGATGATGAGGAGATGGTTCAGAGATAGTAAGGATATTGCTAAGGAAAGCTGGCTGGTAATTTGTACAGCCAGAGCTTGACTTGATGTGTCACTCTAGTATCTCCACTGTAATCACTACGCTTTGAGACTTTCCAATGCAAAGGCTGTAGAATCTACTGATAACTTCTGCAAAACTGTTTATAGAATACCTGAAGCATTGGTCCCTTTTTATTTTATCTAAGTCAATTATTTAGACAAATTACAGGCAAAATTTCTAAACTGTGTACAGATTGTCATTTCTGTCATATATATGCTTAGCAAAAGGGATTATCAACAGGTCCTAACTTTGAGTATTTCTAGGTTTTTCTATCATACCAACTAATTTTCTGTTCTTTTATTTGTGGTGAGAGGCAATTTTCTATGTTTTGATTTGTACATTAATTGCAGTTTATTACCCCCAACTCCACTGACACATTAGGCACAAACAACATACTCCCATGGAGAGGGCGTAGGCCTAGAACCAAGAGGTGAAAGAAGAAAGGCTTCTTTCTTGAAGGCTTCTTGATACCATGTATCAAGACTAAAATCTGGTGTCATTTTCTTTCCTCAAACAAAGCATTCTTAAAATTGAAATCCAGTGAAGAAAAGAGATTACAATGCTTGATACAGAGGGATTCTTATTTCTTGTAACTCCTTTTGGTCATTCTGTCTTGTTCAAGGTTTATTTTTTTGTCTAGCATACATCCAGCACCCACCCAATCGTTCTCTATTATGTTGTGTCATGTCATGTAACGTCACATCATGATATGGTTTGGCTCTGTTTACCCACCCAAATCTCATCTTGTAGTTCCCATAATTCCCACAGGTTGTGAGAGGGACCCAGTGAGAGACGATTGAATCATGGGGGCAGGTCTTTCCTATGCTGTTCTCGTGATAGCGAATGGGTCTCATGAGATCTGATGGTTTTAAAAACAGGAGTTGCCTTGCACAAGCTTTTTTTTTGCCTGCCACCATCCGCATAAGATGCCTTCCGCCATGATTGTGAGGTCTCCCCAGCCATGTGGAACTGTGAGTCCAATTAAGCCTCTTTCTTTTGTAAATTGCCCAATCTCTGTTATTTCTTTATCAGCAGCATGAAAATGGACAAATACAGTAAACTGGTCCCAGGAGTGGGGCACTGCTGAAAAGATACCTGAAAATGTGGAATCAACTTTGGAACTGAGTAACAGGCAGAGGTTGAAACAGTTTGGAAGACTCAGAAGACGACAGGAAAATGTGGGAAAGGTTGGAACATCCTAGAGACTTGCTGAATGGCATTGACAAAAATGCTGATAGTGATATGGACAATAACATCCAGGCTGAGGTGGTCTCAGATAGAGATGAGGAACTTCTTGGGAACTGGAGCAAAGGTGACTCTTGTTATGTTTCAGCAAAGAGATTGGCAGCATTTTGCCCTGGCCTTAGAGATTTGTGAAAATTCAAACTTGAGAAAGATGATTTGGGGTATCTGGTGGAAGAAATTTCTAAGCAGCATTCAAGAGATGACTTGGGTGCTGTTAAAGGCATTCAGTTTTAAAAGGGAAGCAGAGCATAAAAGTTCAGAAAATGTGCAGCCTGACAATGCAATAGAAAAGAAAATCCCATTTTCTAAGGCAAAATCCAAGTCAGTTGCAAAAATTTGCGTAAGTAACAAAGAGCCAAATGTTAATTTCCAAGACAAGGGGGAGATTGTCTCCAGGGCATGTCAGAGGTCTTTACAGCAGCCCTTCCCGTCACAGGCCTGGAGGCCTATGAGGAAAAAGTGGTTTCATGTGTGGGCCCAAGTGCAGTGTGCAGACTAGGGACTTGGTGCCCTGTGTCCCAGCCACTCCAGCCTGGGCTGAAAGGAGCAAACTTAGAGTTCAGCCATGGTTTCAGAGGGTGCAAGCCTCAAGCCTTGGCAGCTTCCACATGGTGTTGAACCTGCAGGTGCACAGAAGTCAAGAATTGAGGTTTGGGACCCTCCTCCTAGATTTTAGAACACGTATGGAAATGCCTAGATGCCCAGGCAGAATTTTATAAAGAAGACCAAGAATACACGAGGTCCTCATAGAGAACCTCTGCTAGGGCAGTGCAGAAGGGAAATGTGGGTTGGGAGCTCCCACATAGAGTCCCTACTGGGGTACCACCTAGTGTAGTTGTGAGAAGAGGGTCACCATCCTCCAGACCCCAGAATGGTAGATCCACTGACAGCTTACACTGTGTACCAGGAAAAGCCACAGACACTCAATGCCAGCCCATAAAAAGCAGCCTGGAGTGAGGCTGTACCCAGCAAAGCCACAGGGGCAGATCTGCCCAAGACTATGGAACCTACCTCTTGGAGCAGCATGACCTGGATGTGAGACACGGAGTCAAAGGACCTCATTTTGGAGCTTTAAGATTTGACTGCTCCACTGGATTTCAGACTTGCATGGGGCCTGTAGCACCTTTATTTTGGCAATTTCTCCCGTTTGGAATGGGTGTGTTTACTCAATGCCTGTACCCCCATTGTATCTAGGAAGTAACTAACTTGTTTTTGATTTTACAGTCTCATAGGTGGAAGGGACATGACTTGACTTGGATGAGACTTTGGACTGTGTACTTCTGAGTTCATGCTGAAATGAGTTGAGACTTTGGTGGACTGTTGGGAAGGCATGGCATGATTGGTCTTGAAATGTGAAGATGGGGAATTTGAGTGGGGCCGGGGGTGGAATGATATGGTTTAGCTCTGTGTCCCCACCCAAATCTCATCTTACAGTTCCCATAATTTCTACATGTTATGGGAGGGACCCAGTGGGAGATGACTGAATAATGAAGGTGGGTCTTTCCCCTGCTGTTCTCATGATAGTGAATGGGTCTCAAGATATCTGATGGTTTTAAAAAAGGAGTTGTCCTGCACAAGCTCTTTTTTTGCCTGCCGCCACACGTAAGATGTGACTTGCTCCTCCTTGCCTTCCACCATGATTGTGAGGCTTCCCCAGTCACATGGAACCATGAGTCCAGTTAAGCCTCTTTCTTTTGTAAATTGCCCAGTCTCTGGTACGTCTTTATCAGCAGTTTAAAAACAGACTAATACACATCGTATCACTGACATTCCAGGACAAGAATGCAAATGGAAGCCCAAATACTATACGCCAAACATTCATAGCTAAAAATTGAACAAAATGTTGAGTAAAGTGTTATAACTTCTTGCCTTCATAATGATTTTTTTAAATCAAAATACTATGATTATATTACCAAACATTGAAATGTCTTTAGAAATCAAAATTGAATTTTTATTATATATGTCTTATTTTCTGCTGAGTCTGCAATTTTTAGCTAATCGAGACACATATAATTCCTTAAAGTCTTATTTATTCTTTAAAATTAATTTTCCTTTTTATTTCAGCAAAATCACTGATTACTTAATGAAGATTTAAAATAACTTGTGTTCTATTGATGATATAAATGGTCAAAAAGTATTTATATTTAAAGTGAACAAGCTTTGAATATACTTTTATAGACATGTAATGTTAGTACAAAAACTTGAAAAATTTAAACTATTTTCACATATTTTCAAACTTTTCTTCTAAAATATTTCAGCAATATCTAGTAAATGCAGAATCCAATAATTACTAAATAACAAAAGTTAAAGTTGAATTATTTAAATTTAGCTACATTTTCAGTTTAATTTTTAAAATATCTGAAATCTTATAAGATATTTCTGTGGAAAGAAAACTTAGAAATTCTCAGGTTCAATGTCCATCTCCTTGCTAATGTAAAAAATATAAAACATACTCCAAGCATGTCACATTTAGGCTTACATAGACATATATTTAAGAGTGAAAGACTTTTTAAACAATGCTAAATACTCCTCAGCTGACAAGGGAACTTTGAAACAGCACTAATTCTGAGTGCCTTTGGAAACATGAATTGAAACAGATCTTCAGCAAGAAAATGAGTGCTCAGCTCGTCTAATGATTCTCTTTTATTAGAGACCAAGGAATCATGCTATCTGAAAGAAAGGATTTTGCAATTTAACTAAGTTTGCTTTTCTCTTACCTAAGCGCATATGCTGTTCAAATGTTCTCCATATGCTAAAGCATTGTCAGCATCCTTTGACAATGTCAGCAACATAACACACAAACCTTCACAGCATTCAGACATGGTGCCTTTGGTTTCGAAGACAGAGCGTACGATGTGAAAAAGTGTTTCCCTAGAGTCTGAGAATCGTGTTTGGGGTTATAGGTTGTTCTGAGTTGATACTGAACACCAAAACCTGAGAGTCAAAGTCCTTAAAGCATGAACTGTTTTTGTGCTTGTTACATGCGGTTCCATCAGAAGCATGGGGCTCATACGTAAAGGTGGTACTGATCAACCGCCCATTACAATGTAAGCTTGTTAAGAACTGAGACCTTATGTTTTTTGTATCCACAACATCTTGCACAGAGAAGGCCCTTAAATATTGGCAAATCAAATGACCTGATAACCCTTAGGACTTGGGGCTTTTAACCATTTTTGTGAGATGTAGCACTTATAACTAGGCTTACATGCTCACGTGTTCCACTTGGTTGTCTGTACAGCAGTAAAGATATAAGTGAAGTGTTATTCCAGACTTTTGTACATCTCTTCAATCCAAAACTTTTCTTTATTTTGTTAAATATCCTTTGGAGGGAGAATTTGAGAAGAGATATTGAAGAAATCAAACACCAACCTGTAAAACTAGTAATTACCTTTTGTCCACAAAGCTGTAAATCTGCTGAATCTTATTATTTTTTTGGAGGAGTAGTACCAGTGAGTTCACAGCTGTATTCAAGCAAAGCAGATGTTTTCAAAATGTGAAGACAGTACTGCTATAAGCATCCCCTGATTTATGGCTAAGTGGTTAGTTTTCCCTTTTTTTCACTGAATTATGAAAACTCTCATTCATAGATATATGACATATTATTCTGTTCTTGAATTGCTATAAAGAAATACCTGAGGCTGAGGAATTTATAAAGAAAAGAGATTTAATTGACTTACGGTTCTGTAGCCCATGTAGGAAGCATGGTGCCAGCATCTGCTTCTGGGGAGAGCCTCAGGAAGCTTCCCATCATGAGGGAAGGTGAAGAAGGTACAGGCATATCACATGGTGAGAGGGAGTAAGAAAGAGAGAACTGGGGAAGGTTCAGACTTTTTTAAACAACCAGATCTCAAGACTGTAAACTAACTAAGCAAGAATTCACCAATCAGCAAGGAGACGGTGCTAAACCATTCATGAAAGATCTGCTCTCATGACCCAATATCTCCCACCAGGCCCTACCTCCAACACTGGAAATCACATTTCAATATGAGATTTGGATGGAAAAAACATCCAAACCATATCATATGGGAACTCCATTAGTGACTTATGTGAAGAGTCAAAGTCCCTAATTGGACCTCTGATTTGCCTAATTATAAGTGGAAGGTGTTTTTCTATTTAAACCCTCTCATTTATTTTTTGAAAATCCAAAATTGAGAATAATCTGGACATCTTGTAAATAATTAAACAGGCTGGGATTTAGAGGTATCAGGGATAAATTCCAGTGGTGATTTCACAGACGCTCTACAAAGCTCATTCCTCTTTTTTTCATGTGAATAATACTAAGGCTTTAACTGATGGGGTAAAGAGATCATTAAACTCTTTTATGACATAAATATTTTATAATTTCAATTATCTGCCAAGATGATGGTAGTAAGGAGTTTGAGGCCACCAAAGATGTGGTCTATGTGATAGTGGATCATGACTCGCCAGAGGCCCTATTCCCAGAAGTAAGGAAACAAGGATGTTTCACAGTTATCTGGTTGAGTGGATTGTATAAGAATGAATAGGAGTTCATTGCTTTGACATTCTACCTAGCTTCAAAGGACAGAATTTCCTTTAAAATGCCCAGCGATTTTCTGAACCCTATGCAAGGCAGACTAGGTTAAGAGGGGTTTTTGCTCTTGCCGTCTATGAAAGCCTAGCTTCTCATGTTTTTCTAAGTTCCTTATTCACCGATTTCTGGATTTTGCCAGTCATTACAGGCCACAATACAGCAGGAGAGATTCCCAGATGGCACTGCTAGGACTTTCATCCTGGTGGTTTGAAGCCATTGTTCAAGGGGTTGTCAGAGACTCTACTGGGGCTCTATTGCAGAAGTACTGGGCTGCTTTGGTTTATTGCTGGCATAGGCAGGGTATGGCAAGATGAGAACAGGGGTCAAGCTTGAATTGTGGGCTCCCGTATGTAATCTAAATTTCTTTTTAAAGGATGCACCATATTTCCAGGTTTTATAGGTTTTCTTTAAGATGTATCAGGGTAGTTTTCTCTAAAAAGAATTGGTCAGCCTGTCAGGAAACAGGTTCAAAGACAGCTTAATTCTAGTCTAGGTTCTCAAAAAGGAGATAGAACAGGGTGGCTTTACATAACATTTATCTATTGTCTAAACTGACATATATTTTTCATATTATTTCACCAACTTTATATTAGTGAAGTTTCCAATAAGTGATGGCTATTGGTCTAAGCACTATCACGTTTTGAAAAGTGTGTTTATGAAGGTATTCACGGAGGGATGTTGGTACAGACAAGTGAGACACTATAAGAACATGAAGAAAAGTGACCTTTGGAGTAATATTTGACAATTATGTAGCCATTCACTAGGTGAATAAAGGGCTAGAAAGGCTTCAAGTAAGATACAGCAGCAACAAGTGTCAATGAAGTAAGAAACAATATGTGGCATGGATGCACCTGACTATAGCTGGACAGAGGTTAAGGACGTGGAGAGCACTGAGAATTCACGGGGGTCAGATCATGTTATCAAAGGAGCCACTGAAGAATGTCATGCAAGTAAAACAAAGATAGATTGGGATTTTTAAATAAAATGTCGGACACTGGCAGAAAGATGGAAAATAAGTTGGAGGAAGGAAAATTGAGTATATTAGGGTTCTCCATAGAGACAGATCCAATAAGATATATGCACACATAAAAGGGAGTTTATTAGAGAGACTTGGCCCATATGATTACAAGGCAAATTCCCACGATAGGCCATCTGCAAGCTGGGGAAAAAGAGAAGCCAGTAGAGGCTCAGTCCAAGTCTGAAAGCCTCAAAACCAGGAAAGCTGACAGTGCAACCCTCAGTCTGATTCTGATGGCAGGAGAGCCCCAGAGGAGACCCAGAGTCCAAAGGCTGTAGAACCTGGAGTCTGATGTCCATGGGCAGGAGAGAGTAAGAAAAACTTGTAGCAAGGGAAGAGAGACAGCAAGAGATGCTGCAAGCTGCTTATCCCCCTTCTTCTGGCTGCTTTGTTGTTACCCTGCTGGCAGCCAGTTGGATGGTGCCCGCCCACATTGGGGGTGGGTCTTCCTCTTAGAGTCCACCAACTCAAATATCAATCTTCTCTGGCATCACCCCCCCAGACACACCCAGAAACAATACTTCACCAGCCTTCTAGGCATCCTTTGATCCAATCAAGTTGACACATAATATTAGCTATCACATCAGGGTAGAAGTTGAACTGTTTGTTCAGCTTTCTAATTGAGAGAGGATGAAGGAATAGACTGGCAGTAGGCATAGAGAAGAAAGAATAAATACGTAAGACATTAAAATGGCAGGATAGACACATCTTTATTGTTGGTTGGATATGAAAGGTTTGGGAGAAAGATTTAAAGGTTCCTCCTGGTACCTTTGGCATGCCTGTTGGCATTTCCCAAACTAAGTGCTCACATGCCCTGGAGTACCATCAAGGACTCCTCTACAGTGTTTTCAGTGTTTGAGGGAAACACAGCGATATCTGTAGGGCACAGAATAAACTACCAGCTTGAGATGGTTCACACATTTCACCTTAGATTGTACTCCATTCCTTTCAATGATGTCATATTTTTGTGTTTTCAGTGGTTGTGATAAAAATCAAATATTACTAAAAATCAATGCAGAATAACAAATAAAGGTAGATTTATACACCATGACTCCAAGGTTTGAGAAGCTGCACAGAGTAGCATAGGCACACGTTCCATTAGCAAGTAACTGTGGTTAAGATTGTATAAAATTTTTTTTTTTTTTTTTTTTTTTTTTTAGACAGAGAGTCTCGCTCTGTCCACCAGGCTGGAGTGCAATGGCGCGATCTCGGCTCACTGCAAGCTCTGCCTCCCGGGTTCATGCCATTCTCCTGCCTCAGTCTCCCAAGTAGCTGAGACTACAGGTGCCCGCCACCGTGCCCGGCTAATTTTTTGTTTTTTGTATTTTTAGTAGAGACGGGGCTTCACCGTGTTAGCCAGGATGGTTTCGATCTCCTGACCTCGTGATCCGCCGGCTTCGGCCTCCCAAAGTGCTGGGATTACAGGCGTAAGCCACCGCGCCCGGCCAAAAATCTTATCTTTTAGATTTGTTTCCATTATTTTTTTCAAACAGCTACTAAATTGTTAGTACCAATCCATTTATTAAGTTGTTTGAACCTAACTGATTCATAAATAGAATTGTTAAGTACTTCCTTTCTTTTAGATTTGGCAGTGAAAAAATATTCGGACATTAAAGGCACCATGAACTGAGACTATTTAAAAACCTCTGGCCTAGATTGTTTCAGGAGACAGCCAGAGAGAATGCTGTAAAATTGACCTGTGCATTGAAATGTCCAAACTGTGTGATTGCTAGCAAGGGGAGGAGGGGGAGGAGTAGGAGGAGTAGTCAGTTGTTAGAAAACAGAGATTAATATGGGTATAAGGTAATACCCACTACTACATGTTGAGTACTCACCCTATACCAACCACAGTGGTGATACAGGTCAATAGGCATTATCAGTCTCAATCCTGCCAGCAACCATGGAAGCTATGATTATTATCTCCTGATCAAGACAGCTTTAACTTTTCCCTCAGCTTGACAAAACTGTAGACAGTCTTCTTTCTGACTCTAAGCCCCCGCTGTCCCCCCTTTTTTTTGAGCATTTAAAACTTTAAATTGTAGAATCATTTTCTGCCTCTTTCAGATATAAATGTTCTCCCAGCCTCTTGCCAGTTTTATAACCCCAGAATGTCTTCTCCAGGATGTGGGAGCTAACCTTTTGAAATGTAATCAAGGAAGGAGATACTGCCTCTATCTCCTAGTCTCTGTGGGATGGTGGGTACCTAATTTTCATGTGCCAGTTAACAAACTCAGATGGCCTTATCACATTAACCACCCTTCCCAATTTCCTCCAGTACTTTTCCACCTGCTCACCTCAGGGCTTAAAAATCCCCTACCTGTTTTAGAGGAATTAACTTTAAATTATTTCTTCTATTTCAGTAGTCTTGAATAAAGTCTTCTTTGCTTAACTCCATCAATGCAACTTTACTTTGACAGTCACCATTTTACACATATGGAGCTGAAGTTTATAACTTGCTGAAACTTACACAGCTAGTAAATGAAGGAGACAAGTTTCTAACCCAGGTAACCTGAGTTCAGAGCCTAAGGGCATAAAGTATGGTGCAGGTCCACTCTTGGAAAGAAGCAAAAGCATAGGTTTTCTTGGTTGAGACGACAGAATTTGGCCTTTTGATAGTTCCAAGTTGGTCAGGTCCAGACACCAGACATCATCATTATTAGGTCAGCCAGGGAATAATATATTTCTAAAACCACCAGCATGAATTGTTACTAAACTTTCATGCTTTCCAAATTTCCAGTAAGTAGAAGCAAGAAGAATCCTAAATTTGGGATGGGGTTAACTTCTAGATAATATGGAAACAGCAGTCCAAAAATTCTTAATATTGGCCTAAAAACTCATAGAGCTAAAGAGATTGCAGTACATGTGAACAAGAGTCCAGAACTTAGAGTCAGAGAGACTCAGTTCATGTGACAATTCTGTCTGGGTACCAATTATGAGATTATAAACATAAATCAATTATCACATAGTATCCACTAAAAAAATATATAGAGCAAAAAAAGTCTGTTTTGATACCTATGTTTATTGTCTTAATAAGAAATGTCTAGATTCCTACTGTAGCTATAGCTTCCCCTGGCTTTAGAGTGTTTGTTTAAAGAAGCATGTTTATACTATATAATCTATTGTTTTAGATGGAAGTTTTATGTGGCATTGCTTGAACAGTAATGAGTTTGCTTAAACAACGCTGCATGACTGCCATCCTTTGGGATGCACAGAAATGAGCCTCTTGTGAGTCAATCTCAGCAATGAAAAAATTTACAATAAAATTGGCTTCCGCTTTGTGTGCAGTTAATATCCACTTGTACAAGGTAAGCTGATACAGAATATCAGCATGTGTTCTCACCAGGGAGGTCCTCTTGAGACTTGTAAAATAAATGATCATTACTGTCATGCCCCAATGGTATCTTTTTTCATTCCAAGCTGAAACTCCATTTTGACATTACAATGTTTTCTTATGCAAATTGTAACTATCGGCTGTATATTGCAAGGATCTATTTCTCTGCAGATAATAGTAGTCAATTTTCTAGAAATACAGGCTTGGGCTAAACTTCCTAAGTGCTCTCTTACCATTTAAGCAAGTATGAATCTCTCCCTCCAGCCTGGCTCCAGGTAACCCTGATAAAGCAGCAAAAGATAAGGGAAGAACAATAATTTGCTTTGATCCAGGTATTCACTAAAGAGTTTATGGCAAATTTGGAAAGTAAGAGAGTTTCAATTAATCGCCATCTCAACCGAATAATGAATCCGAAATGTTGGATATCTCTGTAAGGAATTCTACTGAGATTTTTAGTGCATAAAAATGACTACTGCCTGTTTTCTGTACTAGTTAACTCCTGAGCAAGGTAGTGATGCTTGGCTCTAGCATAGGGTTGAGTGAGTTAGGTGAACCAAACAGATTATACTGCTTTGATTTTTTTTTTCTTATCTATATATTTCTGAATTTGGGAAATTAATCGGTGGGAACAAAATAAAAGATGTAAGCCAATCTTTACTCATGACTCATTTCATTCACTAATAGCTAAGAATTAGGTTTATGATATACATAAGTAACCTATATGGTAAGAAAGTGAATCGCATTTGTGAAAGTGACTGATTTCCAATATGGATAACAGTTTTATTTAAAAAGAAAGTAATAAACACCAACCCAATAAACTTTCCAACCAACTAACAATCAAACAATAATAAGTAAATAAAACAACTCAGCTGAGCATACTTAGTAAGAGTTTGAATTTGTGTTTCTTACTGTTAATCTCAGAGGGGAGAAACAAGTAATTCCTAGTTGTTCTGGTGCTATAGGCATGTGGATAAATTTATTCATTTATCTATCCTTTTCTATTTATGTAATTGCAAGATTCATTGGACCCTAGCAGGATATTTAAAAGGTTTCTTATTGCCAAGCATTGACTTCTCCACTCCTACCTCTCACTCCTTTCTGTTTTTTCACATTCTAGATCTTAAAATAAAAGTTGAATTCCCCAAAGTTAGCATCGTCTTTTTCACATCTAAATTGCTGAGAATAAAATAAGTGGAAGTGATGGCTGATCATAATAATGTTAATATAGCATATTATAAATTCCCTGTAGGTGTGTGTTATGGCTAAATTCATTGGACCCATGTTTAGTAATATAAAATTATTTTAACTTTATGATACCTCTATATAAAACAGATAAATAAGATGTTATGTTTTGAGATTCATGACAATTCTGGTCTGCCTTTGAATAAGGAGTGTCAGATTTGGCAAGCTCTATAATGATATATCCCTCTGTATCTGAGATCTGAACAGTTGGAAGCACCTAGAGAGAAGAAAGATGTGTCTGATCCAGCACTGAGACAATGAAACTGTCCTTAACTCTGAACTGTGAACTAGCATATTTTTCTAAGTGTGTGTGTGCATGTTTTCATGGCATAGAATTAAATTGTGAACGTTGACAGTGGAAGCCTCAATGTCCTCTGAATAACACTGCTTCATGCTGCCTCATGTTTTATGCAGATGATTCTTTTTGTAGAATTGCCATTGCCATACTACATTAAATTTTAATACACTTAGATAAAAATTGGATTATAAAAATTACTGTTAATATCATCATGTTTATGTAGAAAAAAAATTCACAAAAACTTTGAATATTTTCAAAAGAGATATGGGGACGAGGAGTAGTTTGAATTATAGTAGAGAAAAAAATGATTTCTTTTTTCTTTTTTTGAGGTGGAGTCTTGCTCTGTCACCTAGGCTGGAGTGCAATGGTGTGATCTTGGCTCACTGCAACCTCCGCCTCCTGAGCTCAAGTGATTCTCCTGCCTCAGCCTCCTGAGCAGCTGGGATTACAGGCGCCTGCCACCACACCCAACTAATTTTTGTATTTTTAGTAGAGATGGGGTTTCACCATGTTGGCCAGGCTGGTCTTGAACTCCTTACCTCATGATCCACCCACCTCGGCCTCCCAAAGTGCTGGGACTACAGGCATGAGTCACAGCGCCTGGCCAAAAATGATTTCTATTAGTCTAAATATAATACCACTGGATGCTTGGTGTTAAAACTTAGGCCAATCCTTCGCAATAAGACACATTCAGGTGGCAATCTTTATTTTTTTTAAAGTGAGCTTAGGGGCTAGTCAGTCTCTTTAGGCTAAATTAGGCTTCAGAAATGAGTCCCTAATACTTGTAGAAATTTTCTGACTAAAGAAAATGATGATATATGATAAATTATGTAATCTATTAACTGTATATTTTACATATCTTAATAGCTCTTTATATACTTTCTATATTTGATTTACAGTGGAATGAATACTGATATTGAAATATTTCTTTTAAAGATTTCAATTCCCATGAAAATTTCATAAATAAAATGTAAGATTTTTAGTACCATTGTCTTAGATGCACAGACTATCCTAAAAAGCTAATGAAAACAAAATTATTTTTTAATAATTTCCTAGGAAATTCTGGATATAATAATAGTAGTAATAATTAAATGTATAGTAAATTAAAATGAAACGACTATTTTCATCTTTCACTATTCACACAAGAAAGTTAGTGAAATCAGATAATTTAAAAAGGCTGGTAAAGGCTTATTGAGTTTTAAGGTTTATATTTAAGTGAATGTATTCGGCTAAAGAAAAATACACTCTGCAAAAGGTACGAATATTAGAACCACTGTAGAGGGTCTTGGATAGATTTGTTGCTTCTTGCTTACTTTGTTAAACAGTTTATAGTTGTGCACAGTCTTTAATATTTATACACACACTATTTCTGGCAATTTCATTCCTTCCTGTAGATCTGAGTTTCTATTTGGAATTATGCCCTGTCGTCTGAAAAACTTCCTTTAGCATTTCTTATATTGAAGGTCTGCTAAATAAATTCTATCAGTTTTTAAAAAATACAACAAATTCACTTTTGACAGATAATTTTGCTAGATATAAAATGGTGAAAATGTTTTTTTCTTCTGTTAATGCTTTTTAATGTTACTAAACCATTGTCTTTACATCTACATTGTTTACGATGAGAAGTTTCTTTACATTTTATCTTTGGTCTTATACATAGTAACCATGCATCCAATGTGTCCTTTTAGTCTGGATACTTTTAAGGTTTTCTCTTTACCTTTATATTAAGCAATTTGTCTGTGTTGTGCTTTGGTATGGTTTATTTCGTAGTATTCTGATTGAGATAAACTGGACTTTTTGGAACTGTAGGTGAATTTTCTCACTACGTTTGGAATCCACTATTTCTTCAAAAAAAAAAATTTTTTTTTTGAGATGGAGTCTTGCTTTGTCACCCAGGCTAGAGTGCAGTGGCATGATCTCGGCTCACTGCAAGCTCTGTCTCCTGGGTTCAAGCCATTCTCCTGCCTCAGCCTCCCGAGTGGCTGGGACTACAGGCACCTACCACCACACCTGGATAATTTTTTGTATTTTTAGTAGAGAAGGGGTTTCAGCATGTTAGCCAGGATGGTCTTAATCTCCCGAGCTCATGATCCACCTGCCTCAGCCTCCCAAAGTGTTAGGATTACCGGCATGAGCCACCGTGCCTGGCCATAATGTATTTTTTTTCTACCTCATATGCTCTCTTGAGCTTCACTCATGTTGTTGCATATATCAGTAATTCATTCATTTTATTGCTAAGTGGTATTCCTTTGTATGGATAGATGTACCACAATTAGCATACCTGTTCACCAGCTGAGAAACACTTTTTTCATTTTCTTCAGTTTTTGGCTGTTGAAAATAATCCAGGACTAAGGGAAGAGAACTATAAAATGTCATGCATTTTTTTCTTAAAAAAAAAAAAAAAAAAAAAAAGAAAGAAAAGGAAGAAAGAAGAAACAAATCAGAAAGTTTATGACCCCCCAAATTTTATATGACCAAATATCAAAATACTTTAACAAAAAATTGAAGCTGCCTTCCTTCAAATATGGATTTGAATATATTTCATATTGGCCTACTAGATAGTTTCACAGTCAAAGGGAAAACTTGTAACTCTATTCTTTAATTTCCAAAGAATATTCTATGGGATGTAATTCAATATAAACTAAATTTTAATTACTTCATTTAAAGTTTGCTGTAGAGAGCTGGGTTCCAAGATAGACAAGTAGGAACAGCTCCAGTCTGCAGCGCCCAGCGTGACTGACACAGAAGACAGGTGATTTCTGCATTTCCAACTGTGGTACATGGTTCATCTCATTGGGACTTGTTGGACAGTGGGTGCAGCCCATGGAGGGTGAGCTGAAGCTGGGTGGGGTGTCACCTCACCAAAGAAATGCAAGGGGTCAGGGGATTTCCCTTTCCTAGCCAATGGAACCCATGACAGACTGTACCTGGAAAAACAGGACACTCTCACCCAAATACTGCATTTTTCCCATGGTCTTAGCAATTGGCAAACCAGGAGATCCTCTCCTATGCCTGACTTGGCAGGTTACATGCCCACAGAGCCTTGCTCATTGCTGGTACAGCAGTCTGAGATCGACCTGTGAGGCTGCATACTGGTAGGGGGAGAGGTATCTGCCATTGCTGAGGCTTGAGTAAGTAAACAAAGCTGCTGGGAAGCTCAAACTGTGTGGAGCCCACCGCAGCTCAGCAGGGCCTACTGCCTCTAAAGACTCCACCTCTGTGGGCAGGGCATAGGTGAAGAAAAGGCAGCAGAAACTTCTGCAGATTTAAACATCCCTGTCTGACAGCTCTGAAGAGAGCAGTGGTTCTCCCAGCATGGCATTTGAGCTCTGAGAAATGACAGACTGCCTCCTCAAGTGGGTCCCTGACTCCTGGGATGCCTAACTGGGTGACACCTCCCAGCAGGGGCCGACAGACACCTCTTACAGGCAGGTACCCCTCTGGGACAGAGCTTCCAGAGAAGGATCAGGCAGCAATATTTGCTGTTCTGTAATATTTGCTGTTCTGCAGCCTCTGCTGGTGATATGCAGGCAAATAGGATCTGGAGTGGACCTTCAGCAAACTCCAACAGACCTGCAGCTGAGAGACCTGACTGTTAGAAGGAAAAATAGCAAACAGAAAGGAAAAATATCAACATAAACAAAAAGGACATCCACACCAAAACCACATCTGTAGGTCACCAACATTGAAGACCAAAGGTAGATAAAACCACAAAGATGGGGAGACACAAGAGCAGAAAAGCTGAAAATTCTAAAAACCAGAGTGCCTTGTCTACTCCAAAGGATCACAGCTCCTCGCCAGCAACAGAACAAAGTTGGATGAAGAATGACTTTGACAAGTTGACAAAAGTAGGTTTCAGAAGGTCAGTAATAATAAACTTCTCCAAGCGAAAGAAGCATGTTTTAACCCATTGCAAGGAAAATCTTGAAAAAAGATTAGACAAATGGCTAACTAGAATAACAGTGTAGAGAAGACCTTAAACGACCTGATGGAGCTGACAAGCATGGCATGAGAACTTTGTGACTCATGCACAAGCTTCAATAGCCAATTCAATCAAGTGTAAGAAAGAATATCCATGATTAAAGATTGAATTATTGAAATAAAGTGAAAAGACAAGTTTAGAAAAAAAAAGAGAAACGAGAAATGAACAAGGCTTCCAAAAAATATGGGACTATGTGAGAAGACCAAATCTATATTGGATTGATGTACCTGAAAGTGATGGGGAGAATGGAGCCAAGTTGGAAAAACTCTTAAGGGTATTATCCAGGAGAAATTCTCCAACCTAGCAAGGCAGGCCAACATTCAAATTCAGGAAATACAGAGAACACCACAAAGATATTCCTCGAGAAAAGAAACCCCAGGACACATAATTGTCAGATTCACCAAGGTTGAAATGAAGGAAAAAATGTTAAGGGCAGCCAAAGAGAAAGGTCAGGTTATCCACAAAGGGAAACCCATCAGACTAACAGCGGACCTCTCAGCAGGAACCATACAAGCCAGAAGAGAGTGAAGTCCAA
The DNA here is from genome assembly GCF_008728515.1 of Papio anubis. Classification (NCBI taxonomy): domain Eukaryota; kingdom Metazoa; phylum Chordata; class Mammalia; order Primates; family Cercopithecidae; genus Papio; species Papio anubis. Next base: position 147,721,949 of record NC_044981.1, read on the forward strand.
TATTCACATTCTTAAAGAAAATAATTTTCAACCCAGAATTTCATATCCAGCCAAACTAAGCTTCATAAGTGAAGGAGAAATAAAATCCTTTACAGACAAGCAAATTCTGAGAAATTTTGTCACCATTAGGCCTGCCTTACAAGAGTTCCTGAAGGAAGCACTAAACATGGAAAGGGAAAAACCATACCAGCCACTGCAAAAACATGCCAAATTGTAAAGACCATTGATGCTATGAAGAAACTGTATCAATTAGCAGGCACAATAACCAGCTAACATCATAGTGATGGATAAAATTCACACATAACAATATTAACCTGAAAAGTAAATAGGCTAAATGCCCCAATTGAAAGACACAGACTGGCAAATTGAATAAAGAATCAAGACCCATCAGTGTGCTGTATTCAGGAGATCCATCTCATGTGCAGAGACACACATAGGCTCAAAATAAAGGGATGGAGGAAGATCTAACGAGCAAATGGAAAGGAGAAAAAAATAAAAAAAGCAGGGGTTGCAATACTAGTCTCGATAAAACAGACTTTAAACCAACAAAGATCAAAAGAGACAAAGAAGGCCATTACATAATGATAAAAGGATCAATTCAACAAGAAGAGCCAAGTATCCTAAATATATATGCACCTAATACAGAAGCACCCAGATTCATAAAGCAAGTCCTTAGAGACTTACAAAGAGACTTAGACTGCCACACAATAATAATGGGAGACTTCACCCCACTGTCAATATTATACAGATCAATGAGACAGAAGATTAACAAAGATATCCAGGATTTGAACTCAGTTCTGGACCAAATGAACCTAATAGACATCTACAGAATTCTCTACCCCGAATCAACAGAATATACATTCTTCTTAGCACCACCACATAGCACTTATTCTAAAATTGACCACATAATTGAAAGTAAAGCACTCCTCAGCAAATGTAAAAGCACAGAAATCACAACAAACTGTCTCTCAGACCACAGTGCAATCAAAGTAGAACTCAGGATTAAGAAACTCACTGGAAACTGCACAACTACATGAAACTGAATAACCTGCTCCTGAATGACTACTGGGTAGATAACAAAATGAAGGCAGAAATAAATAAGTTCTTTGAAACCAATGAGAACAAAGATACAATGTACCAGAATCTCTGGGACACATTATCAGCAGTGTGTGGAAGGAAATTTATAGTACTAAATGCCCACAGGAGAAAGCAGGAAAGATCTAAAGTCGATGCCCTAACATCACAATTAAAAGAACTAGAGAAGCAAGAGAAAACAAATTCAAAAGCTAGCAGAAGGCAAGAAATAACTAAGATCAGAGCAGAACTGAAGGAGATAGAGACACAAAATACCATTCAAAAAATCAGTGAATCCAGGAACTGGTTTTTTGAAAAGATCAACAAGATTAATAGAATGCTAGCAAGACTAATAAAGAAGAAAAAAAAGAAGAATCAAATAGACACAATAAAAAATGATAAAGGGGATATCAGCACCAATCCCACAGAAATACAAACTACTATCAGAGCATACTATAAACACCTCTACACAAATAAACTAGAAAATCCTGAAGAAATGGATAAATTTCTGGACACATACACCCTCCCAAGACTAAACCAGGAAGAAGTTGAATCTCTGAATAGATCAGTAACAGGCTCTGAAATGGAGGAAATAATTAACAGCCTACCAACCAAAAAGCATCCAGGACCAGATGGATTCACAGTCGAATTCTACCAGAGGTACAAAGAGGAGCTGGTACCATTCCTTCTGAAATTATTCCAATCAATAGAGAAAGAAGGAATCCTCCCTAACTCATTTTATGAGGCCAGCATCATCCTGATACCAAAACCCGGCAGAGATACAACAAAAAAAGAGCATTTTAGTTCAATATCCCTGAGGAACATCGATGCAAAAATCCTCAATAAGATACTACAAACCGAATCCAGCAGCACATCAAAAAGTGTATCCACCACGATCAAATCTACTTCATCCCTAGGATGCAAGGCTGGTACAACATATACAAATCAATAAACATAATCCATCACATAAACAGAACAAATGACAAAAAACACATGATTATCTCAATAGATGCCAAAAAGGCCTTCAACAAAATTCAACAGCCCTTCACGCTAAAAACTCTCGATAAACTAGGTATTGATGGAATGTATCTCAAAATAATAAGAGCTATTGATGACAAACACACAGCCAAATCATACTAAATGGGCAAAAGCGGGAAGAATTCCTTTGAAAACCGGGACAACAAAAGGATGCCGTCTCTCACCATTCCTATTCAACACAGTGTTGAAAGTTCTGGCCGGGGCAATCAGGCAGGAGAAAGAAATGAAGGGTATTCAATTAGGAAAAGAGGAAGTCAAATTGTCCTGTTTGCTGATGACATGATTGTATATTTGGAAAACCCCATCGTCTCAGCTGAAAATATCCTTAAGCTGATAAGCAACTTCAGCAAAGTCTCAGGATACAAAATCAATGTGCAAAAATTACAAAGATTCCTATACACCAATAACAGACAAACAGAGAGACAAATCATGACTGCACTTCCATTCACTATTGCTACAAAGAGAATAAAATACCTAGGAATACAACTTACAAGGGATGTGAAGGACCTCTTCAAGGAGAACTACAAACCACTGCTCAATGAAATCAAAGAGGACACAAACAAATGGAAGAACATTCCATGCTCATGGATAGGAAGAATTGCCTCTATTGTGAAAATGGCCATATTGCCCAAGGTAATTTATAGATTCAATGCCATCCCCATCAAGCTACCAATGACTTTCTTCACAGAATTGGAAAAAACTACTTTAAAGTTCACACAGAACCAAAAAAGAGCCTGCATTGCCAAGACAATCCTAAGCAAAAAACAAACAACCAAAAAAAAAAAAAAAAAAAAAAACTGGTGGCATCATACTACCTGACCTCAAACTATCCTACATGGCTACAGTAACCAAAACAGCATGATACTGGTACCAAAACAGACATATAGTCCAATGGAACAGAACAGAGCCCTCAGAAATAACACCACACATCTATAACCATCTGATCTTCCACAAACATGAGTAAAACAAGAAATGGAGAAAGGACTCCCTATTTAATAAATGGTGCTGGGAAAACTGGTTAGCCATATATAGAAAGCTGAAACTGGATCCCTTCCTTACACCTTATACAAAAATTAATTCAAGATGGATTAAAGACTTAAATGTTAAACCTAAAACCATAAAAACCCTAGAAGAAAACCTAGGCAATACCATTCAGGACATAGGCATGGGCAAGGACTTCATGACTAAAACACCAAAAGCAATGGCAACAAAAACCAAAATAGATAAATGGGATCTAATTAAGCTAAAGAACTTCCACATGGCAAAAGAAACTACCATCAGAGTGAAATGCAACCTACAGAATGTGAGAAAATGTTTGCAATCTACCCATCTGACAAAGGGCTAATGTCTAGAATCTACAAAGAATTTGAACAAATTTACAAGAATTAAACAACCTCATCAAAAAGTAGGCAAAGGATATGAACAGACATTTGTCAAAAGAAGACATTTATGCAGCCAACAGACACATGAAAAAATTCTCATCATCACTGACCATCAGAGAAATGCAAATCAAAACCACAATGAGATACCATCTCACACCAGTTAGAATGGCAATTATTAAAAAGTCAGGAAACAACAGATGCTGGAGAGGATGTGGAGAAATAGGAACAGTTTTACACTGTTGGTGGGAGTGTAAATTAATTCAACCATTGCGGAAGACAGTGTGGCGATTCCTCAAGGATCTAGAACTAGAAATGCCATTTAACCCAGGTATCCCATTACTGGGTATATACCCAAAGGATTATAAATCATGCTACTATAAAGACACATACACGCTTATGTTTATTGCGACACTATTCACAATAGCAAAGACCAACCCAAATGTCCATCAATGATAGACTGGATTAAGAAAATATGGCACATATACACCATGGAATACTATGCAGCCATAAAAGGATGAATTCATGTCCTTTGCAGGGACATGGATGCAGCTGGAAACCATCATTCTTAGCAAACTATCACAAGGACAGAAAACCAAACACCACATGTTCTCACTCATAGGTGGGAATTGAACAATGAGAATCCTTGGACACAGGGCAGTGAACACCACACACCAGGGTCTGTCAGGGAGTAGGGGGCTGGGGGAGGGATAGCATTAGAAGAAATACCTAATGTAAATGATGAGCTGATGGGTGCAGCAAACCAACATGACATATGTATACCTATGTAACAAAACTGCATGTTGTGCACATGTACCCTAGAATTTAAAGTATAATATAAAAAATTAAAATTTTTTAAAAAGCTTTAAAAATAAAAAATAAAAAATAAAGTTTGCTGTAGATATACAGTTTGGTGATTTTGATCTATTTTTGTTAAAGAGCAGCAGAACACATGATTTTTAGTGTTTCTAGTGGCCAGGTTAAGGTGACTTCCTGCCTTTTATTTTCATAGTAAATGTTTTTTTCCAAGGTCAGAGATAATACCAGTGCTCTCTTGTGTTTCTGCTACTTGGTGAGGATGATAAATTTGGCTTTCATACTTATTCTGACAGAGGGCTTGCCATCAACACATTTGCATTATAAGTGGAAGGTGTTTTTCTAGGAAGCAAGGTTCTAGGTTTGGCAAAAAAAATAAAAAAATAAAAAGCCTTAGACTCCTCAGCCTTAGCTGTGGCACTATTAGTCTTCTTCTGGTTTCAAATCAAATATTGTAGAATTTTCCATAAGGTATGTAGCAGACTTAAACCTGTTTGTTTCACGAGGTAGTTAACTTTATGGTGTGTGGATCAGTTTCAGTTTTTTAAGAGTTAAATAATAATAATGTATATACATATTAGGCTACTTCCTTTGAATGTTTCAGAGTACTTTCTAGACTTTGCACTATTAATCTACACAAGGGAACAAGAAAGCAACAGATAAGACTTTTTAGAACATTCTAAATAAGAAACAGGCAATTAATTCAGTGTCCATCTCCCTTCAATTTTGAAATAATTATCATATGAAGTTGCCACAAATTATGATCATGGATGGCATAATGGTGTTTTGGTCAATAATGGAACTCATATATGATGATGACCTCTTAAGATTATAATATTGTACTTTTTTCTGTACCTTTTCTATGCTTAGATATTCTTAGATACTCAAATAGTTACTATTGTGTTACAATTGCCTACAGTATTCAGTACAAAAACATGTTGTAGAGGTTTGCAGCCTAAAAGCAATAGGTTGAACGATATAGCCTAGGTGTATAGTGAGCTATACCATCTAGGTTTATGTAAGTACACTCTATGATGTTAGCACACAGCAAAAGTTGCCTGAAGATGCATTTTTCAGAATGTGTTTCCATCATTAAGCAACGCATGACTGCATGTTAAAATAGCTTCTTCGTCTCATCTGCACTGCTCATCCCCTCCCTACACCACAATCCTGTGCCATTTAAGATTACTAGTATTAAGAATAAAACCTCTTTTTTAAAAGTACTGATTTTTTCTTTTACTATTATTTTAAATTTAAGGGTATGTGTGTAGGATGTGTGTTGTTACGTGTGCCATAGTGGTGTGCCGCACAGACCATCCCATCACCTAGGTATTAAGGGCAGGATCCATTAGCTATTCTTCCTGATGTTCTCCCTCTCTTCTCTTCCCACCCCCGACAGGCCCCAATGTATATATATAAACAACAACAACAACAACAACAACAAACAACAGCAAAAAACCCAGCATATCAAAGAGCAGGAAGAAATTTACTCTTGTTCGTTAATGTGAAAGGGAAAAAAAGAGAAATTAAATGACCTTTGGGATTTTGAAGGCCTCAGTAAAGACAAAGGAAGAGAGAAATTCCAGGCAGAGGGAGCAGCATATAGAAAAGTTCAAAAGCGAGGCCGGGCGCGGTGGCTCAAGCCTGTAATCCCAGCACTTTGGGAGGCCGAGACGGGCGGATCACGAGGTCAGGAGATCGAGACCATCCTGGCTAACATGGTGAAACCCCGTCTCTACTAAAAATACAAAAAACTAGCCGGGCGTGGTGGCGGGCGCCTGTAGTCCCAGCTACTCGGGAGGCTGAGGCAGGAGAATGGCGTAAACCCGGGAGGCGGAGCTTGCAGTGAGCCGAGATCGCGCCACTGCACTCCAGCCTGGACGACAGAGCGAGACTCCGTCTCAAAAAAAAAAAAAAAAGAAAAGTTCAAAAGCGGAAATAACTGTATGCTGTGTTTAGGGTTATATTATTAAGTCTCTAGAATGTTAAAAAAAAAAAAATGAGAAACATGCAGCAATGTAGAAGGCCAGAAAAATGATACGTAGGGCAAATCCAGAAAGACCTTTTATGTTAGCCAATATGCCTATAGTGGATGTAAAGTCCAAGGAAGTGCCATGACTAGATATGGATTTTAGGTAACAGAATCTGGAGCATTCTGTACAATAATGTGCAAGCTGAAGGAAAGGAGCCTAAGTAGCTGGAATTAAAAAGTCTAGGCATGAGATGATAAGACTGGTTTATCTTGTGGCCACAGTGATGAAGAGAGGGAAGAGAATTAGCAGATATGTTTTAGAGGATTTATATCATAACTGGATTAAGAATCAGATAGGGAGGGTCTAGGTTGATTCCCAGTTTTTTGTCTTGGATAGGTGAGAATGTGGCAGCATTGTCAGATGTATAGGATGGAGCAGGAGACTGACTATAGAGAAACAACATAATGATATTGTTACTTGTAGATCTTTACTTCATTGTCTTTATTTCTGGAGAGAACCTATGGCAACCATAAATCTGGGTTTGTACAGGACTATCCCCGGTTTATGCCTGTTGTCTCAGGTGCTGATTAATAACTGATCAAGTATACATTCACATTAGCTGTGATGGAGTGCTACGTTGAAAATGATTTTTCTTTAATCACTTGGAAAGATCTTACTTTTGAATTTACCTGTTCATCTTTAAAAGTCAGTGGAATGCAGATTCTAAAGCCATTTTTGTTCTGTTCCCAACCTCCAAGACAAGCTCATTCTTCTGAAGTCAAACTAATTGCCCCTTCTATTTTCTCAAACCACTTGGTGAGCACCTCTGTCAGATTCCATACCACATTGTATTATAACATAAATAAAATTATTTTCTTATGGACCCATTTTCTCCAGTAGATTGTCAAAAATTTCCTGACAGCTGGACCAGTACCTGTCATACAGAAGTGGTCAATATATATTTTTTTTCTTACATGTACATTGATTGTTCTTATATATGGGTGTTGTGATGCCATAATTGATTGCAAAGTTAAGAGGTACATTATAGCAGGGCATGGTGGCTCATGCCTGTAATTGTAGCACTTGGGAAGCTGAGGTGGATGTACCACATGAGCCTAGGAGTTAGAGACCAGTCTGGGAACCACGGTGAAACCCTATCTATGAAAAAATATACAAAAATTATCTGGGCATGGTGGCACGTGCCTGTATCCCAACTACTTAGGAGGCTGAGGTGTGAGGATCACCTGAGCTCAGGGTTCGAGGCTGCAGTGAGCCATGATCATGCCACTCCAGCCTGGGCAACAGAGTGAAACCCTGTCCCAACAAACAAAACAAAAACAAATAAATAAATAAAAAGAGATATATTAGGAAAGATTATAAAAGTTTTTTCTGATATATTCTTGGCTATTTTCTGTTAAAGAAAGCTATTATAGGCAAGGAGTTTGGAGAATTTTGAAATTATTTGAAAAAAATCCTGAGGATTTGGATACTATGTCCTAGACATTCCTCTCTTACTAAGTAGCTATTTTGGAGACCAATGTCTGTGACTCTTAATTTTATCATCTGAAAAATGACTTTGATTTTCTATTATAAAGGTTGTTATTTGGGTCTACTGACAGTAGATTGTGACATTTCACAATGAAAAAAAGGATATGCAAATATTTGTTGTTATTATATTACAGCTATTAATATTTTATAAGTTTCTAATGATAATGCGTTTCCTTTGCAGTGACAATTTTCCTTAACACTGAGGCTTTTTAACAACTTCCTAAATTTAGAGAATGGAAGCATAATTATTAGAGGAAGAGGCTAACTGGGGGAAAAGAAACAATGAAAAAAGTCTTAATTAAAAATAATATCAATGAATACAACTCTGCTTGATGAAAATGAGTCAGTTTCTGTAGCAATGATACAGAAGTACATGTGAATTTTATTAAAATTTCATGCTTTTTAAGTTTTTTACATAGTGTCCTCATTAAAATAAAGCGTTTTCAAAGTAAAGTGATATGAATACTTTACACCCATATTAAAAAAAAAAAAACTGGGAAAAAATGATAAAAGGAAAATTATGTAGAAATTACTAAGATAAAAGGGAAACAAAACTGCTCACCCAGAACCATGGAGTTCAGGGTGTTCATACAGATAAGAATCACTGGTATAATTAGCCCAAAAGTCAAAAAGGAAAGGAAGCATTGATTTGAATACTTTGCAAGTTTATTCTATTTGATTTTAGCATTGATTAAGCCTTCACAATGCACTCAACAGGGGATTGAGAGTTATGAAGTAAATATTAAAAAACTACTATAGCACACAATTCCCAAGAAAATCAATATACTGAAGAAAAATGACACTAAGGTAAAAGTACACACACACACAAGTAAACATTATATTAATACAGTTTGATGTTCTGAGAGTAGAAACTATTATTCATGTGATTTTGCACATACATTTATATATATAAATATATGTTTTAGAAAGTAAACATGTCATATACATTCATTGTGAATATTATATTTAAAAATTGCTGCACACTTCAAACACTAATAAGATACTACTTAAAAAATAATGTAAAGAAATGAAAAATCTTTTAATCTCACAGAATCCAATCCATTAAATAAAATTAGTCATACATACAGACAAAGACATATATATTTCTTGAATTGAAAGAGTAGAAATTAGTTATGAAGTCAAGGCAAAAAGAATTTTAAAAATTATTAAAAACACAGAATATAAAATTTTATGTATTTGAATAAAAAACAAAACAGATCTATATGACCTGATACCTAAGTATGTTTCTGAGATATGAAGTGAAAAAAAAAAAAAATCAAGTCAAACAAGCAAAGCCCTATATTTGTGCCTATAATCTTATGTATATTTATATGAGGTTGTATATACATACGTGGGAGAAAATGTTTAGCCTTGCTACTGTGCACATTTTTTTTTTTAACAAAAATTACTTTCAAATTTGAGAAACACCAAATAGAGCAAACGTCAAGTAGAGAAAATATTTTGACCTTGTAAACATGCAATATATGGATATATTTGACATGAACATATTAAACATGGTCTAGAATCGATGAAATAGATAGTTTATCCTGTTTTGTCTTGGTCGATAGCAGATACTTGCCAAATTATACTACATCTACCTATCCTGTAGTGTTATGTTCAGTAGGCTCTGAGATTATTTCCTCTCATTTCATCTCCTTTTTTGTTATTCTTATTCCTATCCTCAGTCATTCTGTGTATATGCCATGTTGAATTACAGACACGTCTGCAAAATTTCCAGAATCTCTTTCCCATTTGGATTTCTTACTTATATTCTGTAGGACTCAGCTACATATATACCCCACATCTTTTTATTTAGGAACTCTGATTATATGTTCCTCCACCGGGGAGGTTTCTTGAATCCCCAAGGCTGAGTCAGTCTCAACTATTTACATGCTGTCCTACCCACCGTTCACACCTCAATCACATGTATTCAAATTATATCTTTACTTGTTTGTAGCCCCAGGTAAGCGCTTTGAATTAGAAGCTGGGGTATAGTGATAATATAACATCTAACTCAGTGATTGGCACCTGACTCTCGATAACTATTGTACATTAAAAAGTGAATGAATAAATATCTTTCTGCTCTGACCAGTTTATCTGAGCAAGAGACTGGATATTTTGGATATTTAACTATGCAGAACAATTTCATTCTAGCTATTATACCTGTGTTAAAGGTAAACCGACAGATATTCCTTCTGTTCCTTGATCTATAAAAGTATCAATGGGTATTTTGTGCTCATTCAGATAAGAATCACCAAATCACTAAGAAAATTTATTTAATTGAGTTATATATATTTAAGTTCTCATAAGCATACATTAGACTCAAAAGGAGGAGTTTAAATTTTTGTTGACACAAAATACATAAATGTTAAAATAATGAAAACATAAGGATACATGTAATAGAGTACTAAGTTGTATAATAGAAATAAAAAGTCATAAGAATTTTGAAATGCATGTGATCAATCAGAAATTGAGAAAGCTTGATTGGTGGAAGGTTATGATCTATATGGATAAAATCTGGTCTGGTTAGCAGAAGAAAAAAAATATCATTTACCGAGGGAGGTAGAACAAGATGGTGGAATAGAAAGCTCCAATGATCATCCCCCAGCAAGGACGCTAAGTTAACAACTATCTACAAAGAGAAAACACCCTCGTAAGAACCAAAAATCAAGTGAACATTCACAGTACCTGGTTTTAACTTCATATCATTGAAAGAGGTACTGAAGAGATAAAAAAACAGTCTTGAATCACTGACACCGCACTCCCTCACCCCAGCAGCAGCAGCAGTTCAGATAGCATCTTCTCTGGGTGCTGGAGGAGGGAGAGCACAGCAATTGTGAGGCATTAAACTCAGTGCTGTTAGAGCAGAAAGAGAAAACAGACAAAATTCAGCTGACGTCTACCCAGAAAGGAAGTGTTTAAACCAGCCCTAGCCAGAGGGGAACTGCTAATCCCTGCCATCTGAACTTGAGTGTCCACAAGCCTCGCCACTGAGGGCCGAAGTTCTATTGAAAATTTGAAAGGCAGTCTGGGCCATAAGGACTGCAACTGGTAGGTAAGTCCGAGGGCTGAACTAGGCCAGAGACAGTGAATTGGGAGGGCATGCAACATACTGAGACACCAGCTGGGGCAGTCAAGGGAGTGCTGGTATCACCCCTCCTATAACCTCAGGTTGCACAGCTTGAGGTTTTGAAAAGATTCCTTTCTTCTACTGGAGGAGAGGAGAGGGAAGAGTGGGGAGAACTTTGTTTTGTATTTTGGATACCAGCTCAGCCACAGCAGGAGAGGGCATAGGTCAGAGTTGTGAGGCCCATGTCTCAGGTCCTATCTTCCTTTTCTTTAATTATACTTTAAGTTCTAGGGTACATGTGCACTATGTGCAGGTTTGTTACATATGTATACATGTGCCGTCTTGGTGTGCTGCACCCATTAACTTGTTATTTACATTAGGTATATCTCCTAATGCTATCCCTCCCCCCTCCCCCCACCCCACAATAGGCCCCAGGGTGTGATGTTCCCCATCCTGTGTCCAAGTGTTCTCATTGTTCAATTCCCACCTATGAGTCAGAACATGCGGTGTTTGGTTTTCTGTCCTTGCAACAGTTTACTCAGAATGATGGTTTTCGGCTTCATCCATGTCCCTACAAAAGAAAATGAACTCATCGTTTTTATTGGCTGCATAGTATTCCATGGTATATATGTGCCATATTTTCTTAATCCAGTCTACTATTGATGGACATTTGGGTTGGTTCCAAGTCTCTGGTATCATAAATAGTGCCACAATAAACATATGTGTGCATGTGTCTTTATAGCAGCATGATTTATAATCCTTTGGGTATATACCCAGTAATGGGATAGCTGGGTTAAATGGTATTTCTAGATCTAGATCCTTGAGGAATTGCCACACTGTCTTTAACAATGGTTGAACTAGTTTACAGTCCCACCAATAGTGTAAAACTGTTCCTATTTCTCCACATCCTCTCCAGCACCTGTTGTTTTCTGACTTTTTAATGATCACCATTCTAACTGCTGTGAGATGGTATCTCATTGTGGTTTTGATTTGCATTTCTCTGATAGCCAGTGATGACGAGCATTTTTTCATGTGTCTGTTAGCTGCATAAATGTCTTCTTTTGAGAAGTGTCTGTTCATATCCTTCACCCACTTTTTGATGGGGTTGTTTGATATTTTCTTGTAAATTTGTTTAAGTTCCTTATAGATTCTGGATATTAGACCTTTGTCAGATGGGTAGATTACAAAAATTTTCTCCCATTCTGTAGGTTGCCTGTTTACTCTGATAGTAGTTTCTTTTGCAGTGCAGAAGCTCTTTAGTTTAATTAGATCCCATTTGTCAGTTTTGGCTTTTGTTGCCATTGCTTTTGGTGTTTTAGACATGAAGTCCTTGCCCATGCCTATGTCCTGAATGGTATTGCCTGGGTTTTATTCAACGGTTTTTATGGTTTTAGGTCTAACATTTAAGTCTTTAATCCATCTTGAATTAATTTTTGTATAAGGTGTAAGGAAGGGATCCAGTTTCAGCTTTCTACATATAGCTGGCCAGTTTTCCCAGCATCATTTATTAAATAGGGAATCCTTTCCCCATTTCTTGTTTTTGTTAGGTTTGTCGAAGATCAGATGGTTATAGATGTGTAGTGTTATTTCTGAGGGCTCTGTTCTGTTCCATTGGTCTATATCTCTGTTTTGGTATTAGTACCACGCTGTTTTGGTTACTGGAGCCGTGTAGTATAGTTTGAAGTCAGGTAGCGTTATGCCTGCAGCTTTTTTTTTTTTTTTTTTTTTTTTTTTTTGCTTAGGATTGTCTTCGCAATGCAGGCTCTTTTTTGGTTCCGTGTGAACTTTAAAGTAGTTTTTTCCAATTCTGTGAAGAAAGTCATTGGTAGCTTGATGGGGATGGCATTGAATCTATAAATTACCTTGGGCAATATGGCCATTTTCACAATATTGGTTCTTCCTATCCATGAGTATGGAATGTTCTTCCATTTGTTTGTGTCCTCTTTTATTTCGTTGAGCAGTGATTTGTAATTCTCCTTGAAGAGGTCCTTTACATCCCTTGTAAGTTGGATTCCTAGATATTTTATTCTCTTTGAAGCAATTGTGAATGGGAGTTCAGTCATGATTCGGCTCTCTGTTTGCCTGTTATTGGTGTATAGGAATGCTTGTAATTTTTGCACATTGATTTTGTATCCTGAGACTTTGCTGAAATTGCTTATCAGCTTAAGGAGATTTTGGACTGAGATGATGGGGTTTTCTAAATATACAATCATGTCATCTGCAGAGACAATTTGACTTCCTCTTTTCCTAATTGAATACCCTTTATTTCTTTCTCCTGCCTGATTTTCCTAGCCAGAACTTCCAACACTATGTTGAATAGGAGTGGTGAGAGAGGGCATCCCTGTCTTGTGCCTGTTTTCAAAGGGAATGCCTCCAGTTTTTGCCCATTCAGTATGATATTGGCTGTGGGTGTGCCATAAATAGCTCTTATTATTTTCAGGTATGTCTCATCAATACCCAATGTATTGAGAGTTTTTCCATGAAAGGCTGATTAATTTTGTCAAAGGCCTTTTCTGTATCTATTGAGATAATCATGTGGTTTTTGTCTTTGGTTCTGTTTATATAATGGATTACATTTATTGATTTGCATATGTTGAACCAGCTTTGCAACCCAGGAATGAATCCAACTTGATCATGGTGGATAAGCTTTTTGATGTGCTGCTGCATTTGGTTTGCCGGTATTTTAATGAGGATTTTTTCATCGATGTTCATCAGGGATATTGATCTAAAATGCTCTTTTTTTGTTGTTGTGTCTCTGCCAGGTTTTGGTATCAGGATGATGCTAACCTCATAAAATGAGTTAAGGAAGAGTCCATCTTTTTCTATTGGTTGGAATAGTTTCAAAAGGAATGGTACCAGCTCCTCTTTGTACCTCTGGTAGAATTCGACTATGAATCCATCTGGTCCTGGACTATTTTGGTGGGTAGGCTCTTAATTATTGCCTCAATTTCAGAGCCTGTTATTGGTCTCTTCAGGGATTCAACTTCTTCCTGGTTTAGCCTTTGGAGGGTGTATGTGTCCAGGAATTTATCTATTTCTTCTAGATTTTCTACTTTATTTGTATAGAGGTGTTTATAGTATTCTCTGATGGTAGTTTGTATCTCTGTGGGATCAGTGGTGATGTCCCCTTTATCATTTTTTGTTGCATCTATTTAATTCTTCTCTCTTTTCTTCTTTATTAATCTTGCTAGCAGTCTATCAATTTTGTTGATCATTTCAAAAACAAGTTCCTGGATTCATTGATTTTTTTAAGGGTCTTTTGTGTCTCTATCTCCTTTGGTTCTGCTCTGATCTTCATTATTTCTTGCCTCCTACTAGCTTTTGAATTTGTTTGCTCTTGCTTCTCTAGTTCTTTTAATTGTGATGTTAGGGTGTCAATTTTAGATCTTTCCTGCTTTCTCTTGGGGCATTTAGTGCTATAAATTTCCCTCACATACTGCTTATAATGTGTCCCAGAGATTCTGGTATGTTGTATCTTTGTTCTCATTAGTTTCAAAGAACATCTTTATTTCTGCCTTCATTTTGTTATGTACCAAGTAGTCATTCAAGAGCAGGTTGTTCGGTTTCCATGTAGTTCAGCAGTTTTGAGTGAGTTTCTTAATCCTGAGTTCTAGTTTGATGGCACTGTGGTCTGAGAGACAGTTTGTCATTATTTCTGTTCTTTTACATTTGCTGAGGAATGTTTTACTTCCAACTATGTGACCAGTTTTGGAATAAGTGCGATGTGGTGCAGGGAAGAATGTATATTCTGTTGCTTTGGGGTGAAGAGTTCTGTAGATGTCTATTAGGTCCACTTGCTGCAGAGCTGAGTTAAATTCCTGGATATCTTTAACTTTCTGTCTCATTGATCTGTCTAATGTTGGCAGTGGGGTGTTAAAGTCTCCCGTTATTATTGTGTGGGAGTCTAAGTCTCTTTGTAGGTCTCTAAGAACTTGCTTTATGAATCTGGGTGCTCCTGTATTGGGTGCATATATATTTAGGATAGTTAGCTCTTCTTGTTGAATTGATCCCTTTACCATAATGTAATTGCCTTCTTTGTCTCTTCTGATCTCTGTTGGTTTAAGGACTGTTTTATCAGAGACTAGGATTGCAATCGCTACTTCTTTTTTGTTTTCCATTTGCTTGGTAGATCTTCCTACATCCCTTTATTTTGAGCCTATGTGTGTCTCTGCAAGTGAGATGGGTCTACTAAATACAGTATAGTGATGGGTCTTGATTATTTATCCAATTTACCAGTCTGTGTCTTTTAATTGGAGCATTTAGTCCATTTACATTTAAGGTTAATATTGTTATGTGTGAATTTGATCCTGTCATTATGATGTTAGCTGGTTATTTTGCTCGTTAGTTGACGCAGTTTCTTCCTAACCTCGATGGTCTTTACAATTTGGCATGTTTTTGCAGTGGCTGGTATGGTTTGCTCCTTTCCATGTTAATGCTTCCTTCAGGAGCTCTTGTAAGGCAGTCCTAGTGGTGACAAAATCTCTCAGTATTTGTTTGTCTGTAAAGGATTTTATTTCTCCTTCACTTATGAAGCTTAGTTTGGCTGGATATGAAATTCTGCACTGAAAATTCTTTTCTTTAAGAATGTTGAATATTGGCCCCCACTCTCTTCTGGCGTGTAGAGTTTCTGACGAGAAATTCATTGTTAGTCTGATGGGCTTCCCTTTGTGGGTAACCTGACCTTTCTCTCCGGCTGCCCTTAACATTTTTTCCTTCATTTCATCTTTGGTGAATCTGCCAATTATGTGTCTTGGGGATGCTCTTCTCGAGGAGTATCTTTCTGGCCTTCTCTGTATTTCCTTAATTTGAATGTTGGCCTGCCTTGATAGGTTGGGGAAGTTCTCCTGTATAATAAACTGAAGAGTGTTTTCCAACTTGGTTCCATTCTCTCTGTCACTTTCAGGTACACCAATCAGACGTAGATTTGGTCTTTTCCCATAGTCCCATATTTCTTGGAGGCTTTGTTCATTTCCTTTTACTCTTTTTTCTCTAAACTTCTCGATTCATTGCATTCATTTGATCTTCAGTCACTGATACCCTTTCCTTCACTAGATCAAATCGGCTACTGAAGCTTGTGCATGTGTCATGTAGTTCTTTGCACCATGGTTTTCAGCTCCATCGGGTCCTTTAAGGACTTCTCTACACTCGTTATTCTAGTTAGCCATTTGTCTATTCTTTTTTCAAGGTTTATTACTCTAGTCTCTGACTCTTGGATGGTACTTCTGGATTCACACAGGGCCTGGAGTAACTTACTGGCCTGAGAAGAAAGATACAGACCTGGCTGACTTTGCCATCTGCAGATTGTAGAGACCCAGGACCTTGAGCAAATACAGGAAGTAGCCAGGGAGGGTTATAGCAGGCCATAGGTGAGAACTAGTGCTGTGCTGGTTTCAGGTCTGACCCAGCACAGTTGTAGTGGTAGTGGCCACAGGGATGCTTGTGTCACTCCACTCCCAGCTTTAGGTGGCTCAGAAGAGAGACAGAGACTGTATATTTTGGAGAAAGTAAGGGAAGAGAACAAGGTCTTTGCCTGGTAATCTAGAGAATTCTTCCAGATCTTTTCCAAGACCACTAAGGTGATAACTCTATGAGACTGCAAGAACTACAGCATTACTGGGCTTGAGGTGCCCCCTAATGCAAAAACAGCTTAGAAAACAACACCCAAGTCCTCTCAAATAACTAGAAAGCCTTTCCAAGAATGATGGGTACAAATAGACTCCCACAGTGAAGACTACAATAAATACCTAGCTCTTCAATGCCAAACACCAAAGAACATCTAATAGCATCAACATTATCCAGGAAAACATGCCCTCACTAAATGAACTAAATAAGTCACCAAGGGTCAATTCCAGAGAAACATCGGTATATGGCCTTTCAGACAGAATTCAATATAGCTGTGTGGAGGAAACTCAAAGAAATTCAAGATAACAAAGAGAAGGAATTCAGAATTCTATCAGGTAAATTTAACAAAGAGAGTAATATAATTTTTAAAAAATCAAGCAGAAATGCTGGAGCTGAAAAATACATTGACATGTTGAAGAATAAATCAGAATTCTTTAATAGCAGAATGAATCAAGCAGAAGAAAGAATTAGTGAGCTTGAAGACAGGCTATTTGAAAATACACAGTCAGAGAAAACAAAAGAAAAAAGAAAAAACAATGAAGCAGACCTACAGGATCTAGAAAATAACTTCAAAAGCCAAATCTAAGAGTTATTGACCTTAAACAGGAGGTAGAGAAGGAGATGAGGTAGAAAGTTTACTCAAAGGGATAATAACAGAGAATTTCCCAAACCTAGAGAAAAATATTAATTTCCAAATACAACAAGGATATAGAACACCATGCAGATTTAATCCAAAGAAGACCACCTTAAGGCATTTAATAATCAAACTTTAATGGTCAAAGATAAAGAAAGGATCCTAAAAGCAGCAAGAGAAAAGAAACAAATAACATACAGTGGAGATCCAATACATCTGGCAGCAGACTTTTCAGTGGAAACCTTACAGACCAGGAAAGAGTGGCATGACATGTTTAAAGTTGTGAAGGAAAAAAGCTTTTACCCTAGAATAGCATGTCCAGTGAAAAATACTTTCAAACCTGAAGGAGAAATGAAGACTTTCCCAGACAAATAAAAGCTGAGGATTTTCACCAATACCAGACCTGTCCTACAAGAAAGGGAGTACTTCAATGAGTAAGAAAAAGGACATTCATAAGCAATAAATAATCACCCAAAGGTACAAAACTTACTAGTAATAGTAAGTACATGAAAACATGGAATATCATAACACTGTATTTGTGGTGTGTAACTACTCTTATCATAAGTAGAAAGACTAAACAATGAACCAATCAAAAATAATAACCACAGGCTGGGCAAGGTGGCTCATAACTGTAACTCCCAAGACTTTGGGAGGCCAAGGTGGGCAGATCACCTGAAGTCAGGAGTTCAAGACTAGCCTGGCCAACATGGTGAAACCTCATTTCTACTAAAAATACAAAAATTAGCCAGGTGTGGTGGTGGGCACCTGTAATCCCAGCTACTCAGGGGGCTGAGGCAGGCAAATTGCTTGAAACCAAGAGGCAGAGGTTGCAGTGAGTCGAGATCATGCCACTGCACTCCAGCCAGGGTGACAGAACTAAACTCAATCTTAAAAACATGTAATAATGACAACTTTTCAATACATGGTCACTACAATAGGATAAAAATAGAAACAACAAAAAGTTAAAAAGCCAGGGATGAAATTAAATTAGTTTTTATTAAAGTTTTATTTTTGCTTGTTTGTTTGTTTATACAAATAGTGTTAAGTTGTTATTGGCTTAAAATAATGAGTTATAAGATAGTATTTGCAAGCCTCATGGTAACCTCAAACCAAAAGCCATACAATGAATACAAAAAAATAAAAAGTGAGAAACTAATTCATATCACTGGAGAAAATCATCTTCTCTAGAGGAAGTCAGGAATGAAACAAAGAAGGAAGAGAAGACCACATAACAACCAGAAAACAAATAACAAAATGTGAGGACTAAGTCTTTAGTTATCAATAATAACATTGAATACAAATGGACTAAACTCTAATCCAAAAAGTAGACTGGTTGAATGGATGATAAAACACCACCCATTGAGCTCTTGCCTACAAGAAACATACTTTACCCCTAAAGACACACATAGACTGAAAATAAAAGGATGGAAAAATATATTTCCTTGTCAGTGGAAACAAGAAAGATCAGGAGTTTCTATACTTATATCAGACAAAGGAGATTTCAAAACAAAAATTACAAGAAAATACAAAGAAGATCTCTATACAATGATAAAGATGTCAACTCAGCAAGAGGATATAACAACTTTAAATATACATGCACCCAACACAGGAGCACCCAGGTATATAAAGGAAACATTATTAATATGAAAGAGATAGAGAGTGGCCCTAATACAACAGTAGCTAGAGACTTCAACACCCTCTATTAGTAGTGGCCAGATCTTCCAGACAGAAAATCAACAAAGCAACATCAGATTTAATTGCACTATAGACAAAATTGGCCTAATAGATATTTACAAAACATTTTATACAACAAGAACTTCAAAATAAACATTCTTTTCCTCAGCATATAAATCATTTTCAAGGATAGGCCATATGTTAGGTCACAAAACAAGTCTTAAAACATTAAAAAATATTGAAATAATATGAAGCATATTTTTTGACTAGAATAGAATAAAACTAGAAATTAATAACAAGAGAAATGTTGGAAACTATATAAATATGTAAAAATTAAACAGTATTATCCTGAATGACTAGTGGATCAAAGAAGAAATTAAAAAGGAAATTGAAAATTTTCTTGAAACAAATGATAATGGAAACACAACATAACAAAATCTATGGAATACAGAAAAAGCAGTACTAAGAGGAAAGTTTATAGCTATAACTGCCTACATCATGAAAGAGAGTATCTGTGGATTTTCCAGACACACAATGCAAGCTGTCTGTTGATCTACCATTCTGGGGTCTGGAGGGTGGTGGCCTTCAGACAGTGCTCCAGTGGGAACTTTCTATGGGGGCTCCAACCCTACATTTCTCTTCCACACTGCTCTAGCAGAGATTCTCAATGAAGGGTCTGCTCCTGCAGTAAATTTCTGCCTGGACATCCAGACATTTCCATACATCCACTGAAATCTAGGCAGAGGTTCCCAAACCTCAATTCTTGACTTCTGTGCACCCTCAGTTCCAACACCATAGGTAAGTCAACCAAGGCTTGAGGCTTGCACTCTCTGAAGCAATGGCCTGAGCCATTCAGCTAGAGCTGAAGCACCTGAGATTCAGGGCACCATGTCCCAAGGCTATGTAAAGCACTGGGGTCCCTAGGCCTGTCCCACAAGACTGTTTTTCCCTCCGAGGTCTCCAGGCCTGTGATGGGAGGGGTTGCCATGAAGGTCTCTGCCATGTCCTGGAGACATTTTCCCCATTTTCTTAGTGATTAACATTTGGCTTCTCGTTACTTATGCAAATTTCTGCAGCTGACTTGAATTTCTCTCCTAGACAATGTCATTTTGTCAAATTTTCCAAACTTTTATATTCTGCTTCCTCTTGAATGCTTTGCCACTTAGAAATTTCTTCCCCAGATACTCTAAATCATCTCTCTCGAATTCAAAGTTCCACAGATCTCTAGGGCAGGAGTGGAATGAAGCCAGTCCCTTTGCATAGCAAGGGTCACCTTTACTCCAGTTTCCAGCAAGTTTCTTATCTTCATCTGAGACCACTTCAGCCTGGACTTCATTGTCCATATCACTATCAGCATTTTCAGCAAAGCCGTGCAACAAGTCTGTAGAAAGTTCCAAACTTTCCCACATCTTCCTGTCTTCTGAGCCCTCCAAACTGTTCCAACCTCTTCCTGTTACCCAGTTCCAAAGTTGCCTCTGCATTTTTGTGTATCTTTACAGCAATGCTCCATTCTCTGAGGTATCAATTTACTGTATTAGTTTCTTTTTACATAGCTGTGAAGAAATACTTGAGACTGGGTAATTTATAAAAGAAAGAGATTTAATTGACTCACAGCTCTGCGTGGCTGAGGAGATCTCAGGAAACTACAATCATGGCAGATGGGGAAGCAGACACATCCTTTTTCACATAGTGGCAGGAGACAGAAGTTTGAGAGACAAGTGAAGATGGAAGCCCTTTATAAAACCATCGGATCTCATGAGAACTTATTATTATGAGAATAGTGTGGGGGAGACCTCCCCCATAATTCAATTACCTCCCACTGAGTCCCTCCCATGACACTTGGGGATTATAGGAACTAAAATTCAAGATGAGATTTGGGTGGGGACACAGCCAAACCATATCAATCCATATGCAAAAGAAGGAAGGTCTAGACCTCTATCTCTCACTATACAAAAAATGAAATAAAATTAAAAAAATAAAAATCAGATCAAAGTGTATTAAAGACTTTAAGACTTCAAACTATAAAACTACTACAGGAAAACATTGGGGAAAATCTCAAGGACATTCACCTGGACAAAGATTTCTTGAGCAATACTGTACAAACACAGAAAACCAAAGCAAACATTCAAATGGGGTCTCATCAAGTTAAAAAGCTTCTGCACTGCAAAGGATACAATCAACGAAGTGAAGAGACAACCCACAGAATGGGAGAAAATATTTACACATTAACCCCTCTGACAAAAGGTTAATAAGAAGAATATGTAAGGAGCTCAAACAACTCTATAGGAAAAAATTTAATAATGTGAAAAAGATGGGCAAAATATTTGAATAGACATTTTGCAAAAGACGACATACAAATGGCAAATAGGCATATGAAAATGTGCTCAACATCATTAATCATCAGAGAAGTGCATATCAAAACTACAATGAGATATCATCTCTCCAGTTAAAATGGCTTATATTCAAAAGATAGGCAACAAAAATGCTGGTGAGGATATGGAGAAAAGGGGAACCCTGTGCACTATTGGTGGGAATGTAAATTAGTACAACCATAATTTGGAGGTTCCCCAGAAAACTAAAAATTGAGCAGCCATATGATCAAGCAATCCCATTGTTTGGTATATATCCAAGAGAAAGAAAATCAGTATATTGAAGAGGTATCTTCACTCCTGTATTTGTTGCAGCCCTGCTTACAATAGCTAAGTTTTGGATCCAACCTAAGTGTCTATCAACAGGTGAGTAGATAAAGAAAACATGATACATGTAGACAATGGAGGACTCTTCAGCCATAAAGAATAAGATTCTGGCATTTGCAACAACATGGATGGCATTGGAGATCATCATGTTAAATGAAATAAGCCAGGAACAGAAAGACAAACATTTCATGTTTTCACAGAAAGACAAACATTTCATGTTTTCACTTATTTATGGGTTCTAAAAATTAAAACAATTGAATTCATGGAGATAGAGAGTAAAAGTTAAAAGAGAATAATAGATAGTCACCATAGCCTGGGGTGGTTGGTGGGCAGGTGGGGATAGTTAATGGGTACAAAAAAATTAGAAAGAATGAATGAGATCTACTACTTGATAACATAATAAGTTGATTATATTTAGGAATAATTGTATATTTTGGAATAACTTAAAAAATGTAATAGGGTTTTTTATAACTCAAAAGATAAATGTTTGAGGGTATGGAAATCCCATTCTCTGATGTGCTTATTCCACATTGCATGCCTGCATCAAAACATTTCATGTACCCTGTAAAGATATACACCTACAATGTACTTCCAAAATTTTTTAATAATTAAAATTTTTAAACAATATAGGTAAAAAAGAATATAATTACCTACCAATAGAATAATATGGGTAAATCCTAGCAATAGTAATGATCATGGCTCTTGGAGATGTAAGGGACTGACTGCTAAAGTGAATAATAATGGGTAGGGAGAAACAAATACTACCTTTGAAAGAGGCAAAATAGAACCACATTCTGAAATGTTCTGAATGAGAAAAATTCTTTGGTTGGACAATATTCAATAAATCGCTACAACCAGAAGTAGAATCAGAAAACTTGTTTCAGACTCCTAGTGTACTAATTCACCTTGCATTATCCTCCATTATTTGTTTGCTAACTTATCTTGACCAAGTGATTTCCCTAGCTGTAATTGATGACAAGAAGAATTCCTACTACTAATACTAACGGTATGAAAGTGTATTGTGATAGCTTATTTTCCCCCCCTGGACTTTACAGAGGAAATAATGGAATGCTAGAAGTAGCAGAGTACGTGGTTTTGTTTGTTTGTTTGTTTTGTTTGTTTTTTAAACTCCTGAGACAACAACCTCTTTATATACCATACCACTCCCAGTGTAGGAACTAGAAGGACAAAATGACACAATGAATGTTACATTAATGGAAGATTGATCTTGAAGCAGTGTTGATATGGGGACCGAGAAGCTGTTTATATGTTGCTGAATAGATGAGAAAATTGATCCCTCTAAAGGCAATCTGCCTCTTACATGAAGCCTTTCTTATTTCCTGCTGAAAATTCTCTCTCCTCGCTGACCTCCCACATTTACACTTATCTTCTCACGGCATGTTTTCACTTCCTGTTTCTTACTATAGATATTTAAATGCATTTATTTAATTATTATCTTCTCTGTAGGTAAAAAACACTGGCTTGCTACATTAGATATATTCCTTGCTTTAAGTGCTTCAAGGAGCTTATACTTAGTAAAGGCTATAATGGAGTGTTTCATGCATACACTAATTAGTATGATTTAGTGTATACATGTTTATGCATTATAGCTCTTACTAAGTATAAGCTCCTTGAAGCACTTAAAGCAAGGAACACATCTATTTTATGCTTCCACCATTTTGTGCAAATATCAATTGCATTAAAAATATATGTTGAATTATTAAGAGAACTGGAAAGCAAAGTAACAGGACCTGATAGGCATTTGGAACAGGAGCTTTAGAATTAGGCAGATCTGGGTTCAAATCCTGACTCTGTTCTTTTGTAGTTTTTTGACCTTGGAAACTTTAGCCTCTGAGAACCTTATTTTCTCGATGGGTAATATGGTAATAATAATGAGGATGATGATTGGCGATGATGGATAACAGTTGTGGAGTGTTTAAATTTCCTGATCACTCTGCTAAGTCCATTTTATAGATATTCAATACATATCTATAATAATAATGTAATGCCTATGCAACCCTATTAGAAACATGCTATTTGAACAAGAATATTGCTTCGATGGATGGTTCGGAGAATCCAATGAATAATGGGGGAAATGTCGACACACAGGAGACACTCAGTGGTAGGTAGTTATTATTTGGTTGCTCATGACAGACTGAGTAAGGATTATGATATCAGTGGAGAATAAAAGGATAAATTTGTGCTACATTCAGGAAAGAATTAACAAAATCTGGTTAGTGGTTAGATATATGAGAAAATAAGTAGGATTTAGTGACAATGTAAAAAGACTCAGTTGCACATCCAACATTAAAATATTAATTTCACTTGGTCTCCATTAACATTAAGCTATGCTGAGAATCATCAATTAATAAAACAACTTTCATACTGAACATCTGGACAGCAAAGAATTTTCAGGGTTCTTGTGCACACCTGATGGCACAGCAGCACATTTACTATTATTGGCAATCATCATAGTTGTTTAAAGTTGGAGTCCAGGGGTGCGTCTTTTTATCAACACATAAATTCAAATAGCTATCAAATATTGACTAAAGAACAGTTGCCCTGTTGAAAACATTGAATATTGAACACAGTAAAATGATTTTGGCTTAGATCACTTGGAGATTAAAATATGGGAAAAATTATTTTCTAAACGTTTATTAATCTACCCTTTTTTCCCTCCCAATCAGCACTCATATTTTAGACCATCATGGCAAGATGTCAGATTAACAGTATGGTAAGAGACAGTCCACAGAGCCATTGTCAGGCCTACACAGCTCCTGGCTGCCTGAGTATTCTAAAACAGTCCTGAAATTAATTTCCTCATGAGAATGCTGTGCTCTGGAAGACCTAACTTCCATGTAACTAAAGCAAATTACATTGAATACTACCACCAAATTAAAATTTGTTGTGGAAAAGAGAAGTTTCAACTCTACTTTGTGTTCTAAAGAAAAATGAATTTTTGTCTTAAATCACTGACAAAATGAAGGTCATTCTCAGATGATTTTACTGAGGTGAGTTTAGTAATAATATGAAGCTGAAATTCTGTAATACTTAGTAGTAAAACCCCTTAGAAGATTCCTGGAAAAGAAGAAAGGAAATTTTCAAATGGAAAAAAAAAATTGCTGAAACACCAGTCTTTACTATTATTTCATTTTTAAATATATATTCCAAAGTTAATGTTGTTTGAAATATTGGTTCCATTACCACTTAGTAGTTTTAGAAATAGTTAAGGTGATATGAAGTACTATTAAACATGCTTTGAATAGAAAAAAAAATAAGATAATATTTTAAATAAATTTCAAAAAGTCAGAAAACAGATGGTATAATTCAGAGTGTGGCCTAGATTAAAAGTGGTCCCTAGGCAATGAAGTTATCACCATCCTAGTTGTAGAATTTATATTTCCCAATACAAATAGATTTAAAGGGTTTTTCAAATGTAAAAATGTAAATAATGATAGCCTTTGGCCTTTCCACCAAATGCTTTAACTTACTATTCTGTAGAGAATTTCACTATTTCTGACTATGAAATGCTCTATCCTAAATAAGGCATTGATATTTATAATGCCTACTTAGAAAAAAAAGTAGTATGAGTTATAAATATGAGAAAAAAAAGTAGTATGAGTTATAAATATGAGATTTCACCTGTTTTTTATACTCAAGCTATCTGTTTTTAGGCTCATATATATGAAAACACAGTTATAAGAATTCTAATAAAAGTAAAAATAGCATAGTGTATAGAGAGAAAGCTAGAGTAACAATAAGAATTGGAGTGCTCAGATAATAAACTATGCTTGTGCTAACCAGGTCTTGCTTTCCTTGTATGTTTAGTGGATGTTTACCAATATTGCACCAGCATCTCATTTCCTCAGCAAGTGTCTCCCATTTGTAGTGTGTCCATTTTGCAGTAGAATATGGAAAAAAGAACCTCCTTTACTTCCCCATTGAACAAACATTATTCGTTCATTCTACTGGCATTAATTGAGGGTCCACTACAAACTAAGTGCAATATTGGCCTTTGGAGTAGAAAACAGAAGAATACAATACAGACCCAGACTAGAGAGATTTCTTTCTTCACAGTAACAGGACCAACTACTCGCAACAAATATGATCCATCATACACACCTAGCATCTTTAATTGTTAGGGTTTCAGACATGTTTTATTTTTGGTGCAAAAGACCCCAAATAATACACAAAATACACTGTAGACATTATATATAATATTTATCAGAGGCACTAAAGGCAAGAAATCTACTAGAAGTTGATAGTTTGGGTTTAATGTTTCATTCATTTTTATATCAAAGAGAGTGAGGATTAATATTAGCCTTTAGTTAACTTCTGAGCAAACATTTGAGAAACTAAAATATCACGTTGTTGTGGAATATTCTCAAAAGAGGAATGATTCTGAAATTTTATATTCACTACATCAGTCATCTGAAGCATTATATCTGTTGTTGCAAAAAGCACAATGAGTTTGTTGAAGTGCAGTTATTGTGTTTATTTTCTTTACTAAGTAATTGGAATGATAATTCCTCTGGTGACTTTGCTTGGGATGTTAATGACACATTGTATGTCTTTTTTTGTAGAAATAAATGATAAATCATAAACGATTGGTATGCATAGTTATACTTCTTGGTACAAAGAATCTTAAATGAACATGCAATCAAAGTTCCTTTTGTATCTACTGTAGATAAGATCAATTACTGTATTTGGATATTTTCTAATGCAGAAATTTCCTACTTCCTTCTAATTTTTATAGTTGTGTCATTACTTGGTATTAATGTAGAGCAGCAGCAACTATTTCTATGTTAACTGTAAACATCTTTAAGTGCTTGTTCAGATTATCTCATAAGAATCTTTTTTGCTGTTGCTGTTTTGAGAAAAAAAAAAAAAAAAGATGAGTCTTTGTCTGATGTCCCAGGGCAGAAATTCTCAAATCTTTGTCAAAGTAAGTGTGCAAAATAATCAGCTGGTTCACTTATTGTAGGTTGGTAACAAAAACCTGCATTGTTATTTGAAACACTCCAGTTAATTCAGATTCAAGTCATTTTAAATTACATTTTGAGAAGTATTTCTGTCATAAAAACCTTAGAAAAGCACCAACAAAGACAGAAAATTCCCTCCAGTGTTACAAATGAGAACAAAGGGAGGCATTTTATTTGGATTACTGTATCTCAATTGTACAATGTTTCTTATTCCAAGGATTTAAGCCATTTGCCTGAAAAACAAAAACAATTACTTGAATCACCTTAATAGTTTGGTATTTCTTTGTATACAATAATGCTGCAAAACAACCACAGAACTTCAGTGGCACCCCACAGTAGTTACTTAGTTCACCAGTATGTGAAGCTGATTTGGGCAAATAAGCACTATGCTCACATGCATTTGCCATTAGCTGTAGGTCAATGACATACTTGGTTATGCTGATCTTGGCTGTGCTTACAGTTCAGTGGATCAGTTGGCTGTTGTGTAATTTGAATGGCCTCAGCAGGGACAATGGAGGCAATTTGGCTCTCTTCCATGTGTCTCTGTGTATCTTATGCAGCAGATTACCTTGAGAATGTCTTCACAGCCATGGTAGAGGGCAAGAACAAGCAAGCCAAAATATGCAAGACTTCTTGGTGATTAGGCTTGCAACTAGCACACCATACTTTTGCCACATTTCATTGACCAAAACAAGCCACCAAATAAGCTAGAATTGAAGTGTAGGGAAATAAATCCTTGCCTTTTAGAGAGAAGAGCTTTAAGTCATATGGTGAAGGTCATGAATGCTGGGAGGGGTAAAGAATGAAATCCGTTAATGTAATTGATTTACCACATACATAATACAGATTGTTGGGTATATAATAGACTAGTCTCAATGAACCTGTATTTTTCAAATGTAGTATTTTCTTTCTAATTCTGAAAATAGTCTCTACTCTGAGAAAAATTTTAAGTATACATTCAATGTGTATGTATTATTATTCGAGTAGCTTATGCATGTGATAACAACAAACAATATCAAAGGATTTTAGATTAATAAAGGAATACACTTGCCACTCTCAAAATAGCCAATAGTCTTGGGATGTTCAACAATAAATTCTCCACAGCAAAACAGGCATATGTGCATACTTTAAAAAATAAATTAAAAAATTCAGTTTTCTGTTTTGCTTTCTTCACATAAAATAACTCTTGATATTCTTTTCTATATGTGTATGTTCCAATATTTTCCTCATTACTTTAAATGTTTGCTTGGTATTTTGTTAAATACATGTATCACAATTTTTAAAGAGTACTCTAGTAATTAGTATTAAAATTAATTAATTTCAAATATTTTAGATGGAGAGTTTTATATTATAAACAATGCTAAAAACAACATGCTTGTTCATATATTTTGTATATGCATGTAATAGTTATTCTGTCGGATTAACTCCAACAAGTGAAATGACCAGTGAAAATGGTGTGTGCATTTCTGATTTTTATAGATATTAAGAAAGTATCTTTTAAAACATAAGAATATTTATTTTTCTACATCTTCACCAATAGTATGAAATCCCACCAATATAACAGGCAAAAATGATTTCTTATTTTTCTTTTAATTTGCATTTTAATTTGAGAGTACTTAATGTACATACATCCTAATACTAAACACAAGTTCAGATTAGCAGTCAAACTGACAAGGCAGAATAACTTTAATACTATGATAATTTAGCCTTTATAGATAGATCCTGGATGGAAAATACTACATACACAACATTTGTATTTCAGTTAGAGATCCTGAAGCTTCCATACAGAGCCCCCATCTGCAGCCTCCTTGATAGAGCCTAATAATACAGCCCCTGTAGGCAACTCCTTTTCCCCCTCAAACCCAACTCCTCTTTACACACGTGGTATTCATCTTTAGGAGATGGGATAAAAGTGATTTGCCTTGACATAGAGAAATTGCATTCTTGAGTTTTCACCATGTTTTTATGTGATAATCATGCAAGCCCAAAACATCTATATGAAATTATACCTTTTAAAATCTAGGTGGAATCCACAAATCAGTCAAATATGGCTGTTACTATTTCATATTTCATATTTTATCTTAGTTCAGAAGAGTCAAAGGGTATAAATCTTTGAATCATACTCAGAGAATATATGGCAGATGCAGAGTCACTGCTCCAGGTGGCTCTGCTGTTCAGGCAAAAAGTTTAATTCTTTACTTAAGAGCTATTTCTTTATGTTATTGTTGATACCTCACCATTCAACCTGCTTTCATAAATTTGCTGCCTTTTTCCGTAAATTTTGTAATTGTTTATTTATTAATTGGTAACAGTTTGTTTTGTATTAGGAAGCATATTCTTTGCTGTATGTTCTACAAATATTTTATGATTTGATATTTGTAGTTTGGATTCAAACATTTTTCCCATGCAAATATTTTTGAAAATTTCCTTTATGTGTTTTCTTTATGGGTTTATTATATATTGCATACTTTAACCATCTACCTTTTGCATTTAAATATTTATCCATTAAAAAATTACTTTGGTGTAAAGTGTGGCACAGTATTTAATAATTTGTTTTTGCACTTGGCTAGTCCATTATCCCAATATCATGTGAATATTTCCTTATTTCCACACTGCCTGAAAATGGCACGTTTACCTACGTAACATATCTGCATAGCCTGCACGTGTACCATAGAACTTAAAAGTTAAAGAAAATGAAAAAAAAAAAAAAAGAAAGAAGTGATCTAACAATAACAAAAAAAATCTTCTTTGTCACTTACCAAATTGTTAAGGCTTTTCTGACTATTAAATTTCACTGATTTGTCTTTCTGTTTCTATAGCTTTACCAAACTGTTCTAATTACTCTACTCCATTATGTGTAATATCTGCTAGGTCATGGCCTTCACATTATTCCTATTTCTGAAATTTTTACAGGTTATTTTGTGTTTATTTTTCCATGTGTATTGAAATCAGTTTGTTACAATGCAAATAAAACTTATTATTATTACTTTTTTAACTTGCTGCAGTTACATTTATAGATTAGTTTGGGGGAAATAACATCTCTACAACATTGACTCTAAGAATGTGGTTTTTAAAAAAATGTATTATTTGACGTCTTTGCGCCTCAAAGCAGTTTTTAATGTGCAGAGTTCTATATATTTTTGGTAAATCTGTTTTTAGCAGGTGTCATTTTTTCCAAGGTATTTTTTTGTGTCTCATATTTGAATATAGTCATGTTGGTAATATTTTACCACTGTTGCAGTCAACCGCTGTACTGATACTGAAATCTCTTACCTTTACTAGCATTTTAGTTGTTTCTTAGAATTTCTAAGTATCTGATAATATTTAAAAATTCCACACATCATAGTATGTTTCTTTCTTTTGATAACTTCCAATAATACTAAGTAATATTAAATGTACTTGTCTTTTTCTTGACTTTAATGAAACTGCTACTTTTTAAAATTATTAATTGTAATGCTATTTTATTAGTAAATTCTTTAACAAAAGACTGAATGTTGATTTCTGTATGTACGTAGAAAATCAATCATTCCATGTAGTTGCTACATCTATTTTTTGTAGAGATAAACGCAAGAGCCTCATATTGTTCTTGTCTTTTCTGAAATCTGTAATAATTTGCACACACATTCTCTATTGTATGTTTCTGCGTTCTCTATTTTCTACGGATTATATTAGTTGGTAGTTTTTAATCTTACTTGGATTCCTTTTTAAATAATCTGCTCTTTGATTTGTGTTTTAGTTTTTCTTATGTTTTCTAAATCATTGATTTCCACTTTTACTTTGTGAGTTACACTTTTCTAGCCACCTTAGTTATATTTATTTTTGTTCCTTTTCCTGTTTCTTTTTTTGGTACCTAATTAGCTGTTTTGCATTCTTTATCTTCTGAACATTTAAGTGTTTGCTTCTTTTGCTGATATATAGAGTATTCTTAAAACACTTTTTCTAATTGTTCTGTAGTTTCTATTTTGACTCTTATTAACAAAAGAATTGTTTAAAGGATAGTTATTAAGTTTTTATAGAGTTTGAAACTGAAATTCATTTAGAGAATATGATATATATTCTAAAGTTTAGAATATTATTAAAATTTTCTTTGTATGTTTTCTTGTATTAGGTATGAGATTTGATATGGATCATGTCTTTTCATCTTTGCTACTATTGACATTTTAGGCCAGATAATTCTTTACTCGGGGTTGAGGGTAGTGGCTCTCCTGTGCATTGTAGGATGTTTAGAAGCAAACACGGTCTGTAGTCACTAGATGTCAGAACTTGATATTTAAGTTGAATAGTGTTAATATTGGATACTCTATTTTATTTTCTGCTCCATATATTTGCCAGTTTGCTTATTTCATACTTCCAGATTGCATAGATACATTTTTTTGTAGGTAGAGTATATTTGTCTCTTTTAACACTCAAATTTGACAATTCTTTTTTTAGTATGTTACTTATAGCCATTTGAAGTTATCATGAAGGATATTTTTAGCATGATAGAGATGTTCTATGTCTTGGTAGAAATTTAGATTACATGGGCATATGTACTTTTCAAAATTCACAGAACTGTTTACTAAACATATTTGCATTCCTGCATGTAAATTACTGCAGGCAAAAAAAAAAAAATCACTATAATATGTACAATTTTTGACTGGTCAAAGTCCTTTAATGTTGAGCATATTAGGAAACAGATGATAACTATTGGGATACTGAACACAAATTGCATTTCCACAGGCTCTTATACTCTCATTTTTGCTGTATAGGAAAGAGCGAGTATTTTAGCTTACAGAAAAACATGGCTTTGGTTTAGGTTTAAAATTTTAAATTCCTGTCTGCTTTTCTATAACAGTTGTTTTCAAGGTAGTCATTTTCCTTAATGCTCAATTGCATGGACCTGTGTTAATAAACCTTCTCTTGTTAGTATAAACCCCAAATTTATATTTAATAAAATTATTGAACCAGAATATTTCTGACAGAAAAGTTATTATCGTCATAGAAACATTTGGAAGTAAAGTAAAATAAATGTGCTAAAACAAAAGAAAAATCATTTCTTTTAATAAAAACACCAATAGTAGGTTATTAAGGTGGCAGACTTAATAAGGAAGAAAAAAGAATAGTATAATTGGCTATAATCATAAAACAATTTTGAAAGCATTTAAGTTTTTTTAAAAAGGTGTTGCATTAGAGATATCTGCAATCCATTTTTCTGTCTTTTAAATTTTTAAAAAAATATCGTTTCTATACTTTTGACTGTACTGGGTTGTTAAAATATTTAAAAACCAAACCTAATAAATGGAACAATTAAAACACTAGAGTAGAACAACTCAACCCACCAGAATGTTGACAGTTAAGACTACAGGTTGTTTGTATAAAATCCCTTCTGACTGAAGTTTAGAGTTTTCATGTCATTAATTACATAGTTTCTTATGCATTTCTTTTAGGCCCTTGCTTAGTGTAAACGTCGTACTGAGATACAATATTTTTCTCTCTTGAAATATTTTAATACTTTTAGGAGACCAAGAAATACATTTTAATTAAGGAAAAATACTGTAAAACCGAACAGAATAGATTATACTTGAAGCATTTGATATTTTTGGTGTATAATTTACTGAATGGGCTATAATAATTTAGAATATTTCTGCCCATGGTTATGTATGATATTTGTCTCTTATAAACTTTACGTGAATACACTATTTGTCTTTTGTAAATGGTATCAGAAATAATTTTCAAATTATTAACAAGAGATGATGACAATACAGAAAGAAAAAATGTGGATAAATAAGCTTGATATTTCCATTGCAGGGATCTTGGATTTCTTAAAATTATGTATTACAATAAAAAATTGAGAGCACTTAGGAGCATTTGGAAATGAGTTCTTAAATAGGCTAATCATTATGCCTTTTGTAGGTAAATACTTAGAGATTTGCACAAAACTGGAATCTGTTTTATGAACAACTATTGATGCTATTTTGTCTTGTGCAAGGAAGAAATGTTCTCTCTAAAACATAGAGTATTAGAATTTAAGGCATTTTATTTTGTTTTCTTTATATTTAAAAATATTCAGTTTAAAAAATTTACTTGCACTGTTTCAGTAGTAAATTGTTGAAGTATGTTAAGCTGTAATTAAGCGATATTTGTTACTGAAAAGTGCTATGTGGGGGGCAAACATTCCTAAAAATTAAATTGTACAGAAAAAATAAAATCATATAGTTTATCTTGCCAAGGTGGAGGATCCGGTGCTGCTTTCTATCACAACGCATTGATGCATTAACCCAAATGATGAAGGTCCACAAATAGATATCCTGGAGAGCTTGGTATTCATACTTGGGTTTTGGCTGGGCAGACTGTCCTAGCAATAAAATCAGATATACTACGGATGTCTAAGAAGTGGTTAAAGAGCATCAAAAATGTTCTGATTTGATAATTTTATTAAATAAAAAGTTTAGGTGGCTACTCACCAGAAGTTAGTAATATAGGTCTATGTAAACAAAATGACTACTTTGAAGTTTAGGTGGAGTTATTATTAATTGAGTTAGAAAGGTTTCTGGATGTATTGCTCATGCTTAGCCTCAAACTTTCTCCTCCTTTTTAAAGAATCAGCTTGGGGCTGCGGGACGCAGTGGCTCAGGCCTGTAATCCCAGCACTTTGGGAGGCTGAGGCTGGCGGATCACGAGGTCAGGAGATCGAGACCATCCTGGCTAACACGGTGAAACCTCGTCTCTACTAAAAATACAAAAAAAAAAAAAAAAATTAGCCGGGCGAGGTGGCGGGCGCCTGTAGTCCCAGCTACTGGGGGGCTGAGGCAGGGGAATGGCGTGAACCCGGGGGGTGGAGCTTGCAGTGAGCTGAGATCCGGCCACTGCACTCCAGTATGGGAGACAGAGCCAGTCTCCGTCTCAAAAAAAAAAAAAAAAAAAAAAAAAAAAAAGAAAAGAAAAAAAAAAAAAAGAAAAAAGAATCAGCTTGGGGCAGAAAAACTTTTAGAAACATGAAAGCCAAATATCAATGATATCGATGAGAGGTGAAGAGATCAGAAAAAAAAGAAGGAACCATTTGTACTTTAAACCCCCTATTTTTCTTTTTCTTTTTCTTTTTGACAGTCTCTCTCTGTCTGTCGCCCAGGCTGGAGTGCAGTGGCGTGACCTCGGCTCACTGCAAGCTCCGCCTCCCAGGTTCAAGCAATTCCCCTGCCTCAGCCTCCTGAGTAGCTGGGACTACAGGCACCCGCCACCACGCCCGGCTAATTTTTTGTATTTTTAGTAGAGATGGTGTTTCACTGTGTTAGCGAGGATGGTCTCCATCTCCTCACCTCGTAATCCGCCAGCCTTGGCCTCCCAAAGTGCTGGGATTACAGGTGTGAGCCACTGCGCCCAGACCCCTACATCTTCTATTTTTCTGATATTCACTCAGATTAAGTGGCTTTCTGGTACTATTTGCAACTAAAAACCTGGTGGAAAAAAATATGTATCACAGAGAACTTATTTTAAGATTATCTTTTTTAGGTGTCTGTCTCTTTGATATCAGTACAGACTTTGTAGGGAAAAAATCATGCATACTGTGAACAACTCAGGTCTACACAGTGTCTGCCAAAGAGTTGTACTCCATGAATGCTTATCTTATGCACTTGTGTTTGCATGCAGCAACGGAAAAAAAAAAAAAAAAAAAAAGACTCCACACCTCTCTTTCTAGAGCAGACATTGTTGGCATTTGGTGTGACGTCTGTTGTGTATCATCCTTCTTTCAGCTGCCTAAAATAGTGTGATCGTAATTATGCTTAAAACCCTCTTTTCTCTTCTCAACATTTCCCCTCCAACCCCATTCACATAAACTCACAGGCAAATAATCATTTGGCTTCTAAGTGCTATTTCTATGATTCCAGACTCCCTTTCACCCGATCCCTTCTCTGCTTCTCCACAACTGCTGGCATAGGTCGATACGTCCCATTTTTCAGCATCACTCTCCACCCCTCACCTGGAACACCGCAATAGCTTCTTAGCCAGTCTCTCTGCCTTCAGAGTCTCTTATACTCCAATCCATCATTCCCAGAGAAAGCAGCATCATAATTTTAAAAATAGATTTAGTAGTATACCTGCCATGCTAAAAAATAAAAGAAAAACAAGATATTTATGGTTCCCTGTTGCTTGCTAGACAAAGTCCAAATGGTGATGCAAACTTTTATTAACATTTATGTTAAAATTCTTAATCTCCATGGATTACTCATAGATACCTGAAATATATTAGTTGACTTATTTTCTAGTAAAATAATAGACATCTATTTTAAAAACTATTAACCTATTTATAATTCCTCTTACTATAGCATTATATTAGATAAAGAAATGTTATTTCTCTTCATTAAAGGGATTTTTGCTATGTTCATATAATCTAAAATATGAGTGGAAGGATTAATGATATGTCAGGTCTCCCTTAAGTCTATTCTCAACAGCGACACAAACTGCAAAACAAATCTACGCTATTTAAGTGAAAATACATCAATCACAGAAATGAGCAGACTGCAGGTCCAAGTCAATCCCTTCCAGCCCATTAAACAGAAGGAAGGAAAGCAAGTCTGCTTATATTCAATATGCCAGAGAGCAGGGATGAAGTGCAATAATGCACGTTTCTGACTACAGCTTGCCAATAGTAACTTGGAAAATTATCAATCATTAATCCATCACAGTCCTAATTATTACTGAGCTGCTGCATTAACAGGAAAGGAAATTTAATGAAATAGGTTAAAGAGCTTTGGTTTTAAAAATAAAATCTTATTAGATTACATCTAAGGACACATCTTAATACTAATGAATGTGGACATTTAAAAGGAATCCTGTGGTAGGGTATGAAATATATTATGTCCGTAGAAGAAATTAAGCATTCTAAGATCTACTCATTCCCTAAAAACAGATCCCTTGTTATTCTAATGTTTACTCATCCTAAAGGTAATGTAGGAAATTCCACAGCATTTTTCTATTGTTGGTTAAGTTTAAACAGTGGAGAAATATATGCTTAGCCTGCTTTCCTTCATAACGTAAGAACCAATGGCAGTTAGGGTAAGCCAGATTCTCATAATAGACTAAGGTAGTGTTTGGCATTAACAACAACTAGCAGTTTAGTTGAATAATCTGGATGATATAACAAACTCTGAGAGTAAAGCCTGAGTAGTTTAAACAGAAAGCCAGGCTGTTTAGCTGCAAATGCCTGTAATATTAAACCTGGTCCATCTGTCATTTTCATCCTTCCCTTTCTCTGGGTAGATACATGGATTATGTTCTGCTTTACTCCTTGAATCATGCTTAGGAATACGTACAAAGATTCATGAGGATTCTATAGCATTTAATTTTATAATATACTTCATACATCTATAACAAATTTATATTTTTATTTAAATAACTATAAAATCCTTACTGTGCATTTCATATTCTGAACATAAGTGTCAAATAATTGATATGTAAACAATAGAAACAGCTAATTAAGATTGTTTTTGTACTATATGGTTTCATAATAGTGATTCTTTCCAATTTTCTTTTGCAAATTATGAATGTTTCATACACACTTTTATTGCTATTGTTTTCGTAATGGTAGCATTTCACTAGAAAGGGAGAAGACTTCATTTGTTTTTCCTGATTAGAAAATGAAATCAGAAGATTAGAGAGTAAAAGCAGGAGGGAAAAAAAAGCTGATCTTCAAGTCAATAACATCCACCATTAGTACAATATGTAAATGCTTGAAAGTCATATTTAAAGTCAAAAGCGTAGTAAAACAATAGCCATTAGCTTATACACCTAGCTGTGCCTCCCAGGTGATGGCACCTATGGTGGGATACTATATTTGATAATTCATCTTGAGTATAGTCATCCACTAACCTCTGGAGAAAGACAGGTCCATGGCAAGTCCAAGACACACCTTATGCAATATCTCCATTACTTTGAGTGGTAAGACACTGTAATACACTGAATGTAAATGTGTCCTGAAGTACTTCTGGCGATTTTTGTAGAAAGACATATTTGGAATATTCAAAGACTCTTGAGTTAATTAAATTTAAAAGATTATAATAAACAAGGGGGTAGCAAAACGGCATTTGGCTGTCTATAGAGAGCATTTCCTATGTTAACTAATAAAGGATTCTAA
Organism: Papio anubis; assembly: GCF_008728515.1. Classification (NCBI taxonomy): domain Eukaryota; kingdom Metazoa; phylum Chordata; class Mammalia; order Primates; family Cercopithecidae; genus Papio; species Papio anubis. Next base: position 147,758,566 of record NC_044981.1, read on the forward strand.
TACTTCTGTAATAGTTCCCTTTTCAATCAAAATGATCTAGGACTATGCCATATATCCAGAGACTGGAGTTTAGAAAACGTGTGTCACTTTTAAGCTACCGTATTACATTATCCCATTTATTTTAAGCTCTCTCAAAGAGTCAGTGCAAACAGACTCTATCTCTTATATTTAATTATGTAAATCGTTGGTTTCCTTTTTCTTTATAGTGTATAACTGTAGTGTACTGTATTGTTAAAGCAATATATTTGTTTATATGATGAATATGAACCTGACAATGTGCTGTACTTGTGCTAAAATTGTCTTTTTAGTTGTTTTAAAGCTGAATAAAGGGGCAAACCCAAAGTTAAGTCAAAGCATTCACTACATTCAGTTATAAAAATGGGCTTGGAGGAGGCATTTTAAAAATAAGTAGGCCAGGCACATTGGCTCACGCCTGTAATCCCAGCACTTTGGGATGCCAAGGCGGGAGGATCACCTGAGGTCAGGAGTTTGAGACCAGCCTGGCCAACATGGTGAAACCCCGTCTCTACTAAAGATACAAAAATTAGCCAGGCATAGTGGCAGGTGACTGTAATCCCAGCGACTCAGGAGGCTGAGGCAGGAGAATCACTTGAACCTGGGAGGCAGAGGTTGCAGTGAGCCGAGATCGCACCATTGCACTCCAGCCTGGGGGAAAAGAGCGAGACTTCATCTCAAAAATAATAATAATAATAAAAATAAGTAAATACACTCTCTGTAGAGTGGGAGAAAATAATGATTAGCAAAAAAATATACTTTCCAACCATCAAGTGATTTATTTACACTTTACTAAAATATTTTGCCAGATCCTTCAGATTTTGTGTTTAAATAAACAAGGCTCATTATGAATATACCTACAGGCTGTTCTTTCATTCATTCTTGGCTTACTGTGTACATTCTTTCTATAAACATTGTCATCAGTTCATTTTAATTTTTAAAATTATGCTTGCAGATGTTTTTTAAAGTAAGATTATTCTACAAGCTTATAAAGAGATAGATTCATTCACTGCTCCCATCCCTTCCTTTCTGCAGTTCTATGCAACATGGGCTCTTACCTCTTTTAACCATGTTAGTTACTTTTTCCCCTGGTAGTTGCTTATATATTCCAAATAAGAATCATATAATGTGTTTTTAAATTTTTCAGTTTTGGACTTATTACTGCATTTTTACTATAAAAAATAAGATTTAGTTCAATGAAGATTTTACCACTTGTAAACTTTCACTTACTTGCAGTTTTCAGAAGAACTTTTCTACCTTCAGTAAACTTTGTGTTTCAGATCTAGGGGCTCCTAAGGTGCCACCCCTACAACAGCCAACTACCATACCTCTGTCATAGTGAGGAAGAGGCTCTGAGCATCCAACTGCTCATCATGCAGACTTTTCCATTTCCTGCCCAACTTGAACCCTTACTTCAGGGGGCGTAATTTCTGAGTCCTTTTTGGGGGTTTCTGGTGACAGTCAGCTTAACTCCCTGGCTCTAGCCCCTCCAGACTTCAGTTTCAGCTTTCTTCAGGCTGCTGAATCAGGCATCATTTGTATACAAGTTTTCCAGCTTCCAAAATGTTGTCACTGCCAGCTCTTATCCTCTTCTCTGTTCTTGGTGGAATTATGCCATCTCTTACCTTTATACTTACCTGTGTAAGGTTCTAGAGGAGAATATAGATAGATATACAAGTGTTCATTCTACCACCTTTGTGTCATTTTTTTCCTTTCTGTTCTAAATACATTATAAATAATCCAAATGTAGTATTATCACAAAAAAGGTTTATATGAAATAGCTCAAATTTTTATGACCTCTTCTGCTTGTAATTATTTTAAATCAATTATCTTTATTTCAATAATTTATATATCACCATATCACTAGCTCCTTTCTCACTCATGTAATAGCTACTCTTACACATGCTCAATAATAATACTGAACTAACAGCATAAAGAAATTCTCATTTGAGGTTTTCGAATGGCTAGAGAAATGTCAACTAATTAGTTCTCCCTTTATTCCTGGGGAATAGTTGATGAGAGGCTACCTTATCTTTACATTTACAGATAGATTATCTGAGCTATGAGGCACTGTGAAATTTCTGAGGTCACCCATAACACAGGTATGGGAATAGGATTATTTCTGAACCTCTGTTGTTTTGCTATAACTATTAGGTACCACTCAGTTCTTTACAGTGTTCTTTACAGTCAAATTCAGCTAATACAATGAAATATTTTCTAATAGAATCAATCTTTGTTGTTTCCCAACAGCATTTGAGAAAAAAAAACATGAAAATTTATATATTGCAATCATATCCTATAAATAGCACCAAAAATTCACTTGGAGAAATATATCCATCTGGTATATTTTTGCTTCATCGATATTTGTCAAAGATTCAAAATAATGTAGGCCTCTCTTGGATAAAATGGGCACTTGGTTCCTGAAGATGTGAAAACCTATATGCATGCTGTCTTTCCACTCAACCGTATAATGCAGCACTTTGCCATCTCCATTAAAAGACCGACTTTGTACCATACTATGCATTTTATAATATTTCTATCTAAATGCAGATTTCTACATTCCATGTGTACCATGTAGGCAGGTTTTCCATAAAAATACTAGCAGGAGAGTACATTGAAATTCATTTTGCATATTAAAGAAATCTCTCTCTGAGATTCCCTCTTTTATTTGTTTTATCAACTCAAGCAATAAGCAAGAAAATTAGAGTCTCAGCAATGATGGAAAAGCTATTTATGATTTTATCAGCATTGCTGCTTTTTTTCCCTTGCTTAGACAATTTACAGATTCTTAACAGCAAGTCATCTTAAAATGTTCCCACTAGAAAATGAAATAAGTCTATCTGTATCATTTCACCTAACTACTGTAGTACTCTATTACCCAGCGACAGCTTCACTTTGAGTAACATGCCCCCTGAATGCTTATCTTCCCAATATCTACAGCACACATAAAATATGTCCCATAGGGATATGTTCCACTTGAAAACATTATTACAAATGCCATAATATTTTCCAGCATATATTTCACTGGCATGGCTGGGTCAGGAATGCAGTCAGAGCCTAACAAACAGAAAATATGTCTCTTCACACTTGTGAAACTTTTAACAGAGAAAGCACATATGAAAATGACTGTCACTGGAATTATGGCAGATTTCCAGCTAGCTTATTATACGCAGTTTACTGAAGCTTTCCATATGCCCACAGGCAGTTCAGTATGCAAGGAATAAACATAATACATGACCAAAAATGCACATGAAATTAAAGAAGCAATACTTCTAACTCTGTAAGTACAAACGCTGATGTTAAAAAACTGTGCTTCCTATATTTATTTTCTAAAATTCACATGACTTTTAAGATACTATATTATAAAAAGAAACCAGGGTAGGTGATACATTCATACATTCACATACAAATGATAGTTTATAGATAAAGCCCCTTATATGATAAATGGCAGTGATTTAGAATCTTGAAACAATTTGAATAAATTTGACCCCATTCTGGTTGGTGAATATCTACACTGGAAATACTGTGATGAGCTGAAAATATTTATTATGTTATAAGCATTGTTATTTTGCATTTGTATAGATAGTTTCATCTACAGCAAAAAAAAAAAAAAAAAAAAAAAAATGGTTTTCCAGTTTGTTTTTAATTGTTCAGACAGAGATTTTACAACTTTTAAGACCAAGTTTTTAAAAAATTATTTAAATGCCTACAAATTCATATTCTTTTCTATTTTAAATTAACAGCCTTTTCTAAATTCACTATCTCTGCAACAATGAGAACCTGTTTGGGAGAGAAACTAAATACTAACTTTTTTTTTTAATATATCTCCAAGGGCCAAATTCATATCATAATAAAATATATAGATCTATAACATTGTTATTTTCACACATTCAAAAAACATTTTTATTACATTTTCAATAAGAGGAAACATGGCATATGTTTTACTTTTATGCATTGATTTTTTAAGTTGAAATAAAAATTGAGAAAACTTTAGGTATTTCTGATTTTTAAAAAGCATTACTGTGGCAATTCAAATTCAATCAGGATGGACACCATTTGGAGTTGAAGGATCCATCTTGCTTCTCTATGACTCTGTCATGGCCCAGGTACAGAGCCATACTGAGCTGTCAGTGATCTGGAAAATGGCATGTGAGGCAATATTTGACAGCATATATTTTCTTCTTAGTGGTAGAATGAACCTTCTAATTACTGTACATATGAGCTATTACTAGAATATAATTTATGTTTTTCAGCACATCCCCTAGAAAACTGCTTGCCTGTATTTACTCTAATCTATATATCTTTCTCAGCAGAAGCCCAATAACTAAAACACATTTGCCCTGCCTCTTTAATCATTATATTTTAATATTTTATTCTGTTCATCTGGCAAAAACAAAGACAAAAGAGCTCGATGTGGCTTTCTGTGGTAAAACAAGAAAAAGCACTAGTATGGTGGGAAGAGTCACGTGTGTCATAGACTTTTGAAAGGATTTAGCATGGACATCTGTAGAAAAGGAATGATTTTCACAGCTTTTAGAGGAAGAAGTTGGGAATAGTAAATTGAAAGAGAACTTACTGCAAGGCCAAAAAGACAACTACTGCTGGCAGCTTTAAAATGAAACAAAACACCTCACTTCCAAGAGAAGGTTGCACATTGTCCCTGGTGAGACAAAGAATTAAATACTTGTCACAGGTGATCTATAGCTGACATTCTGAACGATATGGCAGAGTAAGGTTGCAGACCTCTCTGGTAGCTGTTTGCTCCCAGTTGAGCAATGAAAAGCCAAGGACAAAGCTTCAGTTCCACGGTTCTTTTCCCCTTTAAACTACCATTTCTAGTTTATCCATGGGAATACACCTGCAAGAAAAAAAAAAAGTTTAACTGGGTTATTCAAAGAGGTATAATGGTGTCCTAGTTTATAATCAAAATACTCAATTGCTGGAAATTCTGATACTGTGGTATTATTAACCCAGTTGTTAGGTATTGTGATTTTTAGTTTTCGGTCTCTAAGAGCAGGCATTCATCAGAAGAATGTAATACAGGGTAAATACAATTCTATTGAATACCACTAGCTGATCCCCCACCCACTTTAGACGGCCAAAAATTTAATTCAGGACAGCCCTTGACCCCTGCATTCAATAGTGACTGCCTGAATTTGTATGATCAAGGAAAATAATAATCTGTTGATGTGTAGTCCTTTCATTTCAACCCTTTCAGTCTTTAATTTCTGACCCTTAACTGGTGAAGAAAGATGTTTCGACTCAAGTCCCTGAGTTATGATTTGCATTACTAAATAGTTGGGAATGTCTGTGATTGCAAAATTGCACAATTATTTTGTCCCTCTTTCAGTATATAGAGCTACTTAGGCCCATAGCAGAATCTTGGGTCGTATTTCTACTGAGGCATTTCTACATATTTTTCTCTTAGATTAGTATGTGGTTTTTAATCGATAGAGTTAGCAAATCTAGAGTAACAAATGGTTCATGTATTTCTTAGACCATTCTTCTATAAGGTCCGTAGGGTCAGCCAAACTTAATGCAATTTAGTTTTTCGTCATAAAATTGACCGTGTTGTACCTTAGATTCAGAAATTCTGGGTGGAAACCTCAGATAACTATAGACATAGCCAATTGCAACTTGACACTTTGCTTGTGTATAGCCAAGAAATTATGTCTCGAGAGACATTAAAAATACTCAAATATATATGTATATGAAGCAATAAATACATGTACATGTGACTGGTCCATACATATACATTATATGCAAATATTTGTACACATACATATAATGTTGTAAATTATCATCAATCCTCTTAGCATTTCACTGTAAATATTATTTTCCAATCAGTAACGTGAGTCCTTTGATCCCTCCAGGATTTCTGTACCCGTCTCCAGTTCATAGCCCAGAAGAAGCGATGATGAGATAGAAATGTTCTAGATTATACTCCCTACATTTAAGCATTTGAACTCTATTGTTAGCTCAGTTAAGGATATAGCTTTATATTACAAAAGCAAATGTGACCATGTGCAATTTAGAGAGTAGCACAGTATCTATTGAGGTTCTCCTCCAATGACATTCTGTTATTTTTTCACTCTGAGTAGCTTGATGACCAACTAATTGTCTCCAGTCCTCCAGCCTTAGCTTGTCTTAAGTCACTTGAAGTTAGTGTGCTCTCCTCCAAGTCTGTGCACAAATGTTATTTCTTCAGTGGGGCACACTCTAAACACCCTACTAAGATTCAAACCCACCCCACTTTTTCATAGCACTAGCATCTTTTAGAAGAGCGTAAGATCTTTATTATGTTTACCACTTATTGTATGTCTTTCCACATTAAAATTTGGGGACATTTATACAGAAATACTCACTGCAAGTGTCCTGGAGAAAAGATTGAATGGAAAGTACTCAATGGAAGAAAAATAGATGCACCTGCCAAAGTTGGTCCTGTGTTTCCTTCTCTGTGTCTCAGATTGCTAAGTTTTTTTCTTCCAAAAAGAGCTGATCTCTAAGGTAAGTTTAGAGCAATAAGCTGACCTCAGTGTTCTTCTTCTCCTCTTTCTTCTTTTTGTTCTGTCCCTTTCCTTTTCTTCTTTTTTTTTTTCTTGCCTCTTCTACTTTTCTATACACTGTTCTTCATTTTTTTCTCTTCTCTTTTTGAAAATAATGACTTGGCCAGGCATGATGGCTCACGCTTGTAATCCCAGCACTTCGGGAGGCCAAGGGGGGTGGATAACATGAGGTCACGAGTTCAAGACCAGCCTGGTCAACACGGTGAAACGCCGTCTCCACTAAAAATACAAAAAAATAGCCAGGCGTGGTGGCAGACACTTGTAATCCCAGCTACTAGGGAGGCTGAGGCAGAAGAATCACTTGAACCCAGGAGGCGGAGGGTGCAGTAAGCTGAGATCATGCCACTGCACTCCAGCCTGGGCACTAAGGCGAGACTCTGTCTCAAAACAATAATAATAATGACTCCATTAAAAAAAAATTCCATATATAAAAACAAATTCAGAGCACAACATCAGAGTTCAGAAGACACAATTAGCTGAAATCTCACTATGTATACAGTTTTATCAGTGTTATTTTTTCTCTATCACATACACGCAAACACATACACATACAAATCCATGCATTCTTTCACATACATGAAAGCACACCACAGATATTTATTCATTCAAATGTAATTATACTGTATGAACTGATTTGTGGGGTTTTCCTTTACAATATATTTTGTGCATCTTTCTTTATCAATCAATTTAAATACACATCAACATTTTGACGTTAGCATTGTGAATGAATTCGGAATATTTAGCCCATTGCCTTTTTTTTTATTGTGGTAAAATTGATGTAACAGAAGTTGCCACTGTAACTTTTTTAAGTGTCCAGTTCAGTGGCATTAATTACATTCATAGTGTTGTACAAACATCAGCACTATCTTATTTCTAGAATTTTTTAATCACCCCCTAGACACAAAGCTGTACTCAATAAACAATACATTCTCATTCTCCCCTTTCTCCAGTCTCTAGTAACCTCTAATTTTCTATCTGTCTCTGTGAATTTATCTGTTCTAGATCATGTATATAGTGTAATCATACAATGCTTGTTCTTTTGTGTCTATCCTATTGCACTAGCATAATTTTTTCAAGATTCATACATTTTGTATCATATATAAAAACTTTATTCCTTTTTATGGCTGAGTAATATTCCACCATATGCACATACTACACTTTGTTTATCCATTCATCTGTTGATGGACCCTTGGGTTGTTTCTACCTTTGTGCTATTCTGCATAACACTGCTATGAACATTGGTTTACAAGTGTCTGTTGAGTCCTTGTCCTCAAGTTTTGGGGGAGGTATATATCTAAGAGTGAAATTGCTGGGTAACATGATAATTCCATGTTTAACTTTCTAGAAACTGTTTTCACAATGGCTGCAACATTTTACATCCCCACCAGCAATGCACATGGGTTCCAATTTCTCCACATCTTCATCAACACTACTTATTTCTGTTTTTTTTTTTTTTTTTTAATTATAACCTTCTTTGTTCGTATGAAATGGTATCTTACTGTGGCTTTGATTTGTAATTCCATAAAGACTAAGGGTGCTGAGCATTTTTTTCTGTGCTTATTGGCCATTTGAATTTCTTGGGAGAAAGGTCTACTCAAGTCCTTTGCTCACTTTTGATTTGCGTTGCTTGTCTTTTTGGTTTTGAGTTCTAAGAATTCTTTGTATATTCTGGATTTAAACCCTTATTAGATACATTTTCTTCCCTACTGGGGTAGTGTTTTGATGCTCTTAAGAGTGTCTTTGGATGAACAAAATGTTTTTCTCACTGACTACTAAGGATATTTAGATGGCGTCAATTTTTTTCAGTATTATTAGGAATCTTGCAATAAACGTTCATATGCTTGCATCTATGCATGCTTTTCTGAATTATGCCTTTCAGAAGTCAAATTGATGGATGAGGTCTACCCACTCTTAAAACTTTTCATAAATATTAACTAATTCCCTCTATTCAGGTTGCCATCTATCACTGTATAAATATATATATATTTTCCCCCACATTGCCAACCACATTATTATTTTTCATCCTTTTATGTAATAAAATAGCTTTTTAATGACTTCATATTCTTAAAAGGCAAATTGCAATGTGTGTTTGGGAGTGAAGAAATTTTTGGAAATAAGTTTTCTAAATAAACTGATATTTAAATGTAATACATTTAATACATAATATATCAACAAATACATTAATTGTAAACTTGTTAATAAAGGAAACCCGAAAAATCATTGAATAAAAAATTTAAAATAAATATTTTATTATTAAACCAATAATCATTTATAAAGTTAATAATCATTTCCTAATCAGTCTACTCTTCAAATATAAATTTTCACCTCCTAATTTGCACAAAAGAAGGTATAGATAATAAGTAATTCCTGTGAATAGGAGAAATGTATTATCATATGAAAATATTTACTATTCATATGCTAATAAATAGTCTCATTTCACAGTTTTTGTTTTTCAGACATTCTAAAGTGTCATGTGGAATTACTAAAGCAAATAATTAACACCTTAAGATATAATTCTTGTAATGAAGTAAATGAGTCATTTAAAATCCTATAATTGCCAGAAGAAAATACTTCGAAGAATAAAATAACTAAAATATTCAGAGATAAACTGTCAATGCTTCTTGCATATAAAATGTGTAATTTGTTTAATTTATACAAACACAACAGTTCATCTTTATGAAAACTGGAAAAAGTAGATTTAACCATTGTCACTTATTATGTTAATTGGTGATGAAGAAATACTATAGCCAGCATGGTATGGAGCAAAGATCACGAAGCTTTGCTCTTAGTCCTAGGTTTTAAATTTGCCTTCCGCCTTCCATCTTTACGACCTTGGATAAGTTACATAGATTTTTCTAGGTTTATTACCTTTCTCTTAAAAAATAAAAAATATATATATACATCAGTCTCACTGAGAAATTGCAGGAATTAATTGAGATAATTATATGGGCTATATTTTCCATAAAGCCTAGCACATTATATGTAATCAATATCTATTAGTTTTTCCCTAAAATAAATATATTTATATGATACATAACCTATGGAAAGGAAAGTTTAAGGTTCCATATGCTGGTCTTCCATAGAAATATGTAGATGAAATTGTTTGTACTCTAGTTTGATGTCTGTTGCTCTGGGATTTTATGTAGTAATTCTGTTTTGTTAAAATGCTTAATAGTAGCCTGTGGAGTTATTTAAATAATGAAGGATTTGTTTCTGGAATTAAAAGCATCTTTATCTTTAATTCTATGAATTGCATTAATATCAGTGGGAGGTTGATGTAGCTATAATGCATAGGAAGGCAATAATAGAAATTCCTAATAAGTAACCAACGAGGTTCTGTCAGAAAGGGAATTCCTGATGTCCCTCCTGTTGAGACGTTTTAATTCAACATTGCAGACTGCCTATACTATGGAATATTTACACAGATCATGGAATAAACATTATTTGTTTTTAGAAAAGGTAATTGCTTGAAAGACTAAAGTTGATTCTATTGAGAGGCAAAGATTTTATTTGATAAATAAGCCCACCTTCCTAAATGTGGTGTGCAACTATTGTTCCTTGTCTGTGTTTTTTCTTACTTCAAGGCATGTGGGCACAGACCTGGCAAATGGTAGGCATTTAATAAATATTTTTTCAGGAAGATGTTGAGTAGATAAACATGATACAATTAGAAAGAAGAAAAATAATTGTGGCTTTAGTCATTCTACGAGTTTCCTAGAGTAGCCCATGACAGTCATCTGTTCACAAAATACATAGCATGTGAAATTTTCCCAAGAAACTCTGCTCTATTAGTTTGAATTTTTTTAACGAAAAATCAAGAGCCACTGTTGTATGTAAATGCCAACACCTCATGCAGAAGCCATGTTTTCTTCTAACCTTGCTAATTATCAGCCAGGCCTAGTTATTCTTTATACTAACCCTGACTCCACTGATTTTCTAAATCCAATCATCCTCCACTGCCAATCTACCACTTTCAAAAATCATGATGAAATATTAAAACAAATTAAAATATCGATAACTTATTTTTTCTTATTTTATAGCTGCAAATAGAATTTTTGAGAAATACATTGAAAATTACCAGGTTTTAAATTTGAAGTTTAATCTCCATTTCTCATTATCACCCCAACTTTACTTTATTGCACTTTTCATTTCCTCTTCTGAGTCTGTTTACTTCTCCTTCATTTCCTTTGAGAGCCATTCTTACAAAAATTGGGACTTTTGAGGGGTTCAGAATGGCTGTTTGCAGAGTTATCTCATTTGGCCAAATTTCCCACGGATCCTTAGGAATGAGAAAATAGTCTAAAAAGGTAGCATCTGTGATCCTGAGGGGAAGAGGGAGCCTGCTCAGAGATGCTTAATGCTCTCCAAGCTTGCTTTTAAAATGCACCATTTGGGCTTCCAACCAGCTCAGCTCTAGGCTTGCTTCTTGCTGCTTTTGTGTTAAAAAGCTCCTTTGTCAAACCCGTTAGGCCCAGTGGTGATAACTGCTACAGAAAAATACTAGTGATAGAAAGATATATTTTCAATAACCCTTGACTTTTATTAGTTCAGCCGCTGCTAGAAGAAAGGGTAAGTGGGCCCTTGATACTTTAAGTGTTCCATGTCCCCCTCCATATACTTCGCAGGTCAGCGTTCTTTACTGATGAAAATTCTGGTCTGGATCTTGGCTAGCTGTCATGGGAAAAAGTGTCTGCAACATTATCTACCTCTGAGCTTAGGTTGTTATCCCCAAAAGCCTAAGATCAATAATGGTAGCATGAGCTTTGTAGTGTTTTCCTTATTTTCATTATCTCTGAAAACCAAGTATAAGATTAATAAATCTCTAGTAGTGTGCTTGAAGGGTGGAGTTTTCCTGAAACAAAGGAGAGCAGCACAATTTTGCACGATAAAAAATTTAAACATAATCAAGACTTTTAAATGCTGTATAAAACTTCTCAGAAGAGTTCTGTAGCTTCAGGTCAATGTTATGGATACATTTTAAAAAATTATATTACTCATAAAACTTTTACTAGCCTACATTTTTTCAATATCTTTCTACATTGATTGGTGCTAGTGGGAAAGCATTATATGACAAGAAGTATTTAGCATGAAGATGCATGGAATTAATGTTGTGATTTTTAACATAACCTCAAATTTGCTTAAAGGTTTCAACCCAATGTGATTGCTTATGTATCCTAGGATAGCCGATCTATACGTTACATTTAGGACATTGTAGCTCAAGCATTTGACAATGAATTAAATGTTGACCTTCAAAAGGATAGGGATGAGCTAGATTTATTGCCTTCTGACTTTCAATGCAGCTTTCTCAGGCTTTCAATCAAATGGCCAGTTGATATAGTGAAAGGAGTACTAAAATGAAAGCTAAGAAAAGTGGATTCTAGCAATGACACTGGATGGTGAGTGAATTACTTAATGCCTCTGGACTTCCAGTTGCTCATCTGTGAAATGAAGGAGCTTGATTACATGATCTCTGAGGACCATTTAAATTAGAAAACTCTGCTTTTGAGATGTGCTATCCATAATTGTTGAATCAATTTTAGGTGATATTAGTCGGAAACTTTATAAAAAGAAAACATGTTTTATTTATATGGATTTCCAGATAAAATCTGTCATCTTGGCCTTCATATTATATCATTACTTCATTGTAAGATTTTCAATATTATCTTCTCTGCTCATCTTCTTAGGTTTTGGATAGAATGGGATAAATCTAGAAAGAAGTGAAGATTTCTTTTATATAGTACTTCATACATTTTACAAAGAGCCTTCTTTTATTTTATCTGGTATAATGTACAATACAAATATTGTAAGGTATATGGAGTGAAAATTATGATTACCACGTAGGCTTGAGATAAATGAATTTAAATAAATAACTTGTTCAACTTCATATAAGGAAGAAACAGAAAAACAACAAAAAAAACAGCCTAGTTCTGAGCATGTAAAGAGTAAGATTAATATGAAATCAGTTCTTTTGGTAAAAACAGGACAGTCCATAAGAGAAACAAATGTAAGCACAAAAAGTGAACATAGAAAAAAAAAAGGATAAGGATATTAAATTACAGCATTCAGAAAACTCAAATGAGAAGAATCAAAATATATATAATGTAAAATGAATTTTTAAAAGATACTCAGTGACTTGCTACAGGGCCTAATATGGGAATATTCTTAGCTATCTTTTCTTATCCAATCTCTGCTCTGTATTACTTGAGACTGAGCACGTTTGTTTGCCGAGGATTTAAGATCAAGTCTTTAAATGTCAAGGGTGAGGGTTGGGTGTTCTTTGAAATCTTTTCTCATTTCGTCATGTAGATTCTTTTTTTCCTCTGGTGAAAGACATAATAAAGTTTGAAAGGCTGGTGAATAAGTCTGATCTGGGGAAGAATTTAGAAGAAAGTTGGTGACAGACTTCTGAAATAGTATTTCAACAAGTAACAGCATTGAATTCAAAATGAAAACTATAAGTTCATAGAATAGACTTGTATGTATTGAAACGGGCCTTGAAATACCAGAATCAGAAGTGTGCTTTGATAAAGGCCGTCTTGTCCTTTGTTCAGATGCCAGTTATGATGTGTTTAAACAAATCCTTTGGACCTACCACAGTAAAGTTGGTTTTACATTTATCTCGGACAAGGGCCCCCAAACCCTGGCCACAGACCACTACCAGTCCTCGGCTTGTTAAAAAACCACCACATAGCAGGTGAACTGTTTGCCAGAGAGCATTAGTGCCTGAGTTCTGCCTCCTCTCAGATCATTGGCTGCATTATATTACCACTGGAGCCCGAACCCTGTGGGGAAATGCCTATGCAAGGGATTTAGGTTGCACCTCTTTATGAGAATCTAATGGCTGATGATCTGTCTGTCTCCCTTCACTTCCAGATGGGACCGTCTAGTTGCAGAAAAACAAACTCTGGGCTCCCAATGATTCTACATTACGGTGAGTTGTCTAATTATTTCATTATATATTACAATGTAATAATATTAGGAATAAAGTGCATAGTAACTGTAAGGCACTTGAATCATCCCAAAACCATGCGCCACACAGCCGCTGTCTGTGGAAAAATTGTCTTCTATGAAACAAGTCTCTGGTGCCAGAATGGTTGGGGATCACTGCTCTAGGATATGAAGAAACTGTTTTGCCATTTTTGTGTGTGTGTTTTAGATCTGGAGTCCATTATACAACAGATCAGTATATGATGCTTGATATTCATATAATTAAAACATAATTTAATTAACTGGTATAGTTGAGAGTGATTGATTAAAAGATACAAAGAAAGGATAGTAACTATTCAATTTATACACTGGAAAATAAGTGGCTTAAATTTCTCTTGGTGAATTTTCTTCCATTGAAAATGTTTTTATTAGTTGTCTTGTGTTATGTATCATTTTCAGGTGGAATATTGGACAAAAACAGAAAATGTGCCAATTTTTCCTAAGCACAGCATTTAGCCCATATTTTATATGTTTCTCCAGTTTGGTAGCTCATAAACAACTGTGTTCAGTATTTTCTATGTCACCAGCATAAAAAGTTTGATGTCAGGACCAAAAATATGCTACATTTTTTGAAGAAATGTATGTCCTGCGCTGAAAAGAACAACAGCCATTAATATTTCCTTAACATCACTTGGAGGAAAATCCTGTTTATTTTCTTATTATAATTTGCTTAGTTAAACTGCTAAAGAAGAAATATGGGTATATCTATACTACTTAAATCATAAGATAAAATATTCCTAATTTACAAACACATTCTTCCTTTAACAATTATTTCTTTGTATATTAGCTGTTGTATGAATACTTAAATTTCAGAAATATATTCATTGTGGTAGTTTTGATCTTTAAAGCAGGATCTTTACAAATTTTACAACCTTTCTTGCTAAAAGAGTTTTTTTTGTTTTCTGTATACTCACTGTATAGAAGAATGCACAGAGGCTCTTTAGAATCAGATGAATACCCTCGGAAATACATCTATATACCTAAGATAGCATCCAGTTATTTTAATGCCTGCCAGTAGTTTTTGTCCTTTCTAATATTTTCACAGAAAACATATTTAAAATGAAACTGAATTTACATAAATATTCTTTATAGGAAAACCTAATTAAAACCACAATGAGAACATGAATTTAGATGTATCACACTAGCAAAATTTTCTAAATTCCACAAAATAAAAAATTGCCAATATGGAGAAACCAGAATAATTATTTATGTTTATCCTACTAATACAGAATATTCTACTAATAGTAGTAAGATAAATTTTTACAGCCACTCAGAAGATAATCTGGCATTATAAAAGTGGGAAATGTATATAACTCCAAACGTAACAATTCCATTTCTCTGAATATACAGATGTTCAGACCAGTGAAAAATCTGAAATCCCTAGTACAATGTATAATTATATTGTGGTATATTCAAACAATAAAATGCTACACAGTAGTAAAAATTAACAAACCACAAATACAGGCACCAATAAAGAATATGAAGAAAGAAAACAATAAAGAATATGAAGAAAGATAGCATTGAACATAAAAGGCATAACATAAGAAAAGACAGAATAAGTAAAATACAATTACATTTTTTAGTTTCAGATCCTACGTTTGGCACAGTATTAACTTGAGATAGATATACATAAGTACTGAACTGATAAAGAAAAGAAGAACATGACTAACAATATTCATGACTGATTGCCTCCAAGGGTGGGAAATCAAGGAGTTGGATTAAGGGATGGGGTTCATGAATAACACTGGTGATATTCCATTTTTAATGCTGGATTAGTGCTATTCTTTATGTCTTTTACAAATATTAAAATGGTTGTATCTATTCACTATTTAATACAAAAAATCTTTCAAAATTTAATTAATAGAACATTTTCAAGAAAAAAATTACTTGCGATAAAGTGCTTGCGATAATTTTTGGATGACCGATATCCACATACATACCATGCTAAGCCATTCAATATCTTCTGAGTCAGTAATTTAGGACGTAGTGAGTAAGGTTGATACAGATTAATAAAAAGAGGGCTTGAAGAAAATATTATGATATCAACTAAAAAAATTAAGTTGCACCCAAATTAAGTTAACTGACATTTCTTAGACTCATTGTTAATCAAAATAATACAAAACAAGCTTTTTTTGAGAGACTGAACTGAAAATATTGTGAAGACTGATTTGAATTTGGGAAAAACTACAAGTCACAAGACCAGTTTGCAGCAGTAACTGTAGTTTAGGCATAAATAAGTAAAGGTCTTAATAAAGGCAGTGACAGAGTGGGAATTAGAATGTGAAAGAACAGAAAAAAGAATAATAAAAAGCAAAACTATACCCAAAATGAGAAGCAAAAGAATGAGAGAATGTGGTTAAAAGAAATAGATGTGAGTAGCTATACATAAAGTTTTAAATTTGACTTCGGATGTTAAATATAGGTGACATAGAATACAGAGATGTCAGCAACAAAATTAATGAAGTCAGAAAAAGAAGGTATTATTTAGAAAGTCCATGTCATTTTATACGCTGAATAAAAGAAAATAACATTGTTTAAGAAAAAAAAAAAGTCTTAACATAGAAATGAAACTTACATAATATCTGGTAGTAGATGATATTGGCATTGTCAGCTGTCTGGGTCTCACATATCTGGAGGTAATAATACATTTGTTAATTCAGACTAATAGACAATTTTTAAAACTTGATAACAGCCAATGAGTACATAGCTCTGCATCTATTGAGTTTAAGGGAAAATTATCTGTGTGTATTGGACTATAATAACAGAGTAGTAGTGGTTTTTGTTCTCGATTCTGTGATGTTTTATACATGGCCACTCATTGGTGTTTTCTACCACCGTTATTCTATTAATTTTTCATATTTAAAAATCTCTAATTGACAAAGGCAATTTATATTTAAGGTGCATAATGTGATAACTTGATATATGTATACATTGTTCAATGATTATCACAAATTAATTGACACATTCATCATCACCCATGCTGTACATTAGATCTCCTGAACTTTTCATCTTATAACTTAAAATTTGCACCCTTTGACCAACTTCTCCCCATTTCTCCCACCCCTGAACACTAGTCAACTACTATTTTATTATCAGCTTCTATGAGTGTAATTCTTTATAGTTCTGCATGTAAGTGAAATCATATGATATTAGTCTTTCCATGCCTGGCTTATTTCACTTGGCAAAATTTCTTCCAGTTTCACCCATGTTGTCACAAATGGAAGTATCACTTTTTTGTGGCCAATAATATTCCACTGTGTGTATAAGGGCATACCTCATTTTATACCACTTTGATTTATCATGCTGCCCAAATAGTGCATTTTTAAAAAAACTGAAGTTTTGTGACAATCTTGCATCAAGCAAACCTATTGAAATCATTTTCAAAGCAGGATGTACTCCCTTTGTGTCTCTGTGTCACATTTTGATAATTCTTGCAATAGTTCAAACATTTTCATTATTATTATGTCTGTTTTACCAATCTGTGATCATCAATCTTTGATGTCACTATTGCAATTGCTTTGAGGTACCACAAGCTGCACTCATGTAAAATGGATAACTTAATCAATAAATGTTGTATTTGTTCTGACTCGCTCCATGTACTGGCCATTTTCCCATCACAACTTTTTCTGCTTGGGCCTTTCTATGTCCTGAGAAACAGCAATATTGAAATTAGGCCAGTTAATAAACCTACAATGGCCTCTAAGAGTTTAAGTAAAAGGAGGAGTCGCACATCTCTTACTTTAAATCAAAAGACTAGAGATGATTAAGCTTAGTGAAGAAGGCATATCAAAAGTGAAAATAGGCCAAAAGCTAGGCCTCTTATACCAAACAGCCAAGTTGTGAATGCAAAGGAAAGTTTTTGAAGGAAATTAAAAGTGCTACTCCAGTGAAGACACAAATGATAAGAAAGTAAAACAGTCTTATTGCTGATATGGAGAAAGTCTGAGTGATCTGAGTCAAAGATGAAAGATGCCACGACATTCCCTGAAGTCAAAGCCTAATCCAAAGCAAGGCCTTGGCTCTATAATTCTGTGAAAGCTGAGAGAGGTGAGGAGCTGTGGGAGAAAAGTTGGAAGCCAACAGAAGTTGATTCATGAGGTTTAAGGAAAAACAAAAACTTTTCCATAACGTAAAAGTACAAGGTGAAACAGGAAGTACTTATGTAGAAGCTCCTTCAAGTTATCCAGATCTAGCTAAGGTCCTTAATGAAGGTGGCTACACTGAACAATGGATTTTTAATATAGACACAACAGCCTTCTATTGGAAGAAATGACATCTTGAACTTTCCTAACTAGAGAGAAGTCAATACTTGGCTTTAAAACTTCAAAGGACAGGATGACTCTCCTGTTAGGGGATAGTGTAGCTGCTGACTTTAAGTTAAAGTCAAAGCTCATTTACCATTCCAAAAATCCTAGGGGGTCTTAAGAATTATGCCAAATCTCCTCTACCTGTGCTCTATAGGCAGAATAACAAAACTTGGATGACAGCGCATCTGTTTACAGCATGGTTTACTGAATATTTCAAACCCACTGTTGAGAGCTACTGCACACACACACACACACACACACACACACACAAAGATTTCTTTCAAAATATCACTGCTCATTGACAAAGTACCTAGTCACCCAAGAGCTCTGATGGAGCTGTATAAACAGATTAATGTTTCCCTCTCTGCTAACACAACATCCATTCTGCAGCCCATGGATCAAGAAATAATTTTGACTTAAAAGCCTTATTATTTAAGAAATATCTTTCATAAGGCTATAGCTGCCATAGACATTGATTTCTCTGATGGGTCTGCAGAAAGTAAATTTAAAACCTCTAGGAAGGATCCACAAATCTAGATGCCATTAAGAGCATTTGTGACTCATGGGAAGAGGTCATAATATTAATGTTAATAGAAGGTCAGAAACAGTTTATTTTAACCCTCATGAATGACTTTGAGGGGTTTGAGATTTCAGTGGAGGAAGCAACTGAAGATATGGTAGAAATAGCAAGACAACTAAAATTAAGATTGGAATCTGAAGATGTGACTAAATTGTTGCAATCTTATGATAAAGCTTGAATGGGTGAGGAGTTGCTTCTTATGGATGAACAAGGAAACTGGTTTCTTGAGACAAAATCTCTCTCAGTGAAGATGCTATAAACATTGTTGAAATGACAACAATAATTTAGAATATTACATAAACTTAATTGATAGAGCAGTGGCAGGGTTTGAGATCATTGACTCCAATGCTGAAAGAAATTCCACTGTGAATAAAATGCTGTCAATCAGCATTACATGCTACAGAGAAATCATTCTTGAAGGAAGAGTCAAGCCATGTGGCAAGCTTCATTGTTTATTTTAAGAAATTGCCACAAACACCCCAATATTAAGCTGCAACTACCCTGATTACTCAGCAGCCATCAACATAGGGGCAAGATCCATCACCAGCAAAAAGATTAGGACTGGATGGAGGCTCAGATGATCATTAGCATTTTTTAGCACTAAACTATTTTTAATTAAGGTATGTTTATTGCTTTTCAAAACATAATACTCTTGTACCTAATGGACTACAATATTGTGTACATTTTTATATGCTATGGAAAACCAAAAAATTCACCTGACGCAGTTTATTGTGATATTCACTTTATTGTGGGTGTCTGGAACTGAACCCACAATATCTCTGAAGTATGCCTAAATGTATCAAATTGCCTTTATCTATTCATCCATCAATAGATACTTCGGTTGTTTCCATGTCTTGACTACTGTGAATAATTTCTGCAATGAACATGAGAATGCAATATCTCTCCAACATACTAATGTCATTTCCTTTGGATATACATCCTGAAGTAGGATTGCTGGCTTGTATGGTAGTTCTAATTATTATTTTTTTTTTTTGAGAATGAGTCTCGCTTTGTTGCTCAGGCTGGAGTGCAGTGGCACAATATCGGCTCACTGCAACCTCTGCCTCCTGAGTTCAAGCAGTTCTCTGCCTCAACCTCCTAAGTAGCTGGGATTACAGGTGTTTGGCACCATGCCCAGCTAATTTTCTTATTTTTAGTAGACACGGGGTTTCACCATTTTGGCCAGGCTGGTCTTGAACCCCTGACCCTATGACCCACCCGCCACAGCCTCCCGAAGTGCTGGGATTTAATGTTTTTAGGAACCTCTATGCTGTTTCCATAATGGTTGTACCACTTTACACTTTCACCAACATTGTACAGGTCTCCATACTTTTGTCACTACGTTATCAGTTTTTTGATAATAGCCACCTTAACAGATGTGATGTGATATCTCATTTTTGTTTTGATTTACATCTTAGTGATGTTTAATGATGTTGACAGCTTTTCACATACTCCTTGGCCATATGTATGTCTTCTTTAGGAAAATGTCTATTCTATTACATTTCTTTTTCAGGAATGATTTCACAATGATCTGTAAATTAAAATAAAAATCCTTTGATCAAATGTACTTTTCTGAAGGAAATTATGTACATAATGCACTTAGAAAAATGCTATTTTCTTCACGTTTTTACATCACCAATAGAATAAAACAAAGTAAATATCACTTTGGAAATATTCATGCATATGTCTTCTAATTGATTTGGGGGTTAAAGTCAATAATCACTGCACGTTTAAATAATTATGATTAGATTATTAAAATGCAAATCTCTTAAGACTCATAAGGCAAAGATCATGTTGGCAGTGTCGACAGAACATGAACTAAACTTGTGGCTTAATAACTTATTTGTGGCCAATCATAGGCCTTACACTAATAGGTTAAAAAATGGTCGACAACAACAGCAATAAAACAGACAAAATCATCACAGGATAGGCCTATTTAAGTTGGGTTCTGTATTATACTAGCATGTGAATTAAATTATTAAGTAAAATAAATAAATGGCAAACACATTACTAGACTTTGAGAGTATAACACTGAGCAAAACAAAAACATAATGCATAAGTATATATATATATAACAAGATATACATGTAATCAAAGTAATCGATAAAATGGACCAATTTCTTAAAAAGCCACATTGTTCCTAAACTCACACAAGTAAAAATAGATAATCTGAACAGGCTTATATCTATTAAAGAAATTTTGTAAACAATTAATATCCTTCTATAAAAAAAATCCAGGACCAGATACTTTAACTCATGTATTTATCAATCATCTAAGGAAGGAATGATACTAATTTTACACAGAATCTTCTAAAAAAACATAGACAGGCACCATTTCCTAAATTATTCTGAGAGATCTGCATTGCCCTAATACCAAAATCAGATAAAGACACCATAAGCAAAGATAACGGCAGACTAATATGTCTAATTTATAGAAGCGAAAATATAGAACCTCCATAATTATGGTAGTACTCATTTAGAATTATTTCCCCTTATAATTTAATTTATATCATGGAGATATCACACATAGTCCCAAAGTATCTCAATTTACCATGTAAGCTTTAATTAGAGAAATCAGTCTGATAGAATCAAATCAAAAGCCTAAGTACAAATCATACCTCCTGTGCCTCTTGCAATTGACATATTCCTCCCCTGCCACACAGAACAATTCTCACCCCTGCATTATTGTTTTTCTGTATAATTGTATAATTGCTTGTATGCTTCTTCACCAACCTGGAATGCTCACTTCAACTCTCCCATTTTATCATTCTGTTTCTTTGAGATCATTTATAATTTATATCCCTCCAAATCCCTCCTATTAGACTTCCTGATTTATCAGTCAATAATAATGAGTACTTTAGTAAGTAAATTTTGTTTTCAGCCTTTCTCTTTATGTTGAAAAATAATTTTTTTAAATGGAGCTAAAAAAATTCTGAAGCATATTTGAATATATATTTTCTGAATCCTTGTAGTGAGGTACCAGAATGTAATCAATGCAAGTCTCATTTATGTTCAACATAATTTTGTGAAAACAATGATATTCTACTATGAATTTTTTTAAAAGAAACAGATTTCCATGGAGAGTAATAAAGTCCATAGAAAATACAAGGAAAACAAAACAAATGTCTCTGAAAAATACAGACAAAGTGCTAGGAAAAAACATAAACAAACAAACAAACAAACAAGATGTGTCATAGGGTCAAAATTGAAGGCTCCTCCCTTTTATGACTGAGGACAGAGTTTTTCCTCTGAAGGAGTTTTCAGCTAGAACAGCAATAGCTGAACTTCAAGAAAGCAGGACTCAAAGACATACCAAGGCCGGGCACGGTGGCTCACGCCTGTAATCCCAGCACTATGGGAGGCCGAGACGGGAGGATCACAAGGTCAGGAGATCAAGACCATCCTGGCTAACACGGTGAAACCCTGTCTCTACTAAAAGTACAAAAAACTAGCCGGGCGAGGTGGCGGGCGCCAGTAGTCCCAGCTACTCGGGAGGCTGAGGCAGGAGAATGGCGTAAACCCAGGAGGCGGAGCTTGTAGTGAGCCGAGTTCGCACCACTGCACTCCAGCCTGGGCGACAGAGCAAAGACTCCGTCTCAAAAAAAAAAAAAAAAAAAAAAAAAAAAAGACATACCAAGAAATCTGAGGAGTTTACAAAGGTATTTTAACTGTTCGCAAGATATCACGCTTGTAACAGGCTTACCAGGGAAGAATCACCTCTGGATACAGGCAAAAAAAAATTGAAGATTTCCCATGGCTACTCTGAAAAAGTAAGTTTTAATGAAGCAAATACATTTTTCAACTGATCGGTCCCGGATGCTTCTAATTTACTCACTTGAAGACAAGTGTTTCATGGCTCTGACAGATAGTCCTGGATATTTAATCTGAATATCTAGAAACCAAGAAGAGATTTCACACTATAAACCACTGGAAATTAGGTGGACAGGAATAATAATGTCAGATGCAATAACTAGCAATTGGCATGTTTGATTTAGTAAGTGAAGCCCTGATTGACTCCACTGTAGAAAGTGTTTCTATTGTTTTACTGTATCACTTATATGATATTAAATGTTCTTGGGAGTAATATATCATTAATTAATTTCTCTGGCAGTGAAAATTTCATCAACTTTGGGGAGAAAAAGCAATGTCTCAGCAAGTTGCACCATAACTGAGTATTTAAAAAATAGATTTCCTCAACTCAACCTTAAAAAACAGGGTTTTTTTTCATACTATTCCAAATACTGAAACACACCACTTAGAAAAGAAACTCAAAATCTTATAAATTAGTCTTTCCTTGACATTATTGGGATCATAAATACGTGTTTTAAAATCTGCTCCTTATTTTGAAAACTCATATGAGCATCTTTCCCTTGTCAGCTTATATTCTACTCTGAGAGAAGTAAACCTATGCTTGTTACCATTTCTTTGCATAGCATATGGAAATGATGCATCCTTGGTGACCACAATTTGATTAGACTCCCAATTTTCACTGTTTTATTCCATACTTAATCAAACTCAAAAATCACATTGTTGACCAGCTATTTCCTCTTAATAAAACTGTATAAAGATTGCAATTTAAAAAACACATGTATTAGTCCCATTTCTTATTGTATTCATCTATATTGATCCCAACATACTTTTTCAGAGTACATTATAAGTGAAAAAAATGTTATTAAAAACACTTTGTCTCTTGTAGACTAGCTTTTAAGTAACATAGAAACGTTGTTGTCATGTATCTATACTCTGAATCAATGCCCAAATGCTAAGAAAGGATTCTACCTTTGCACATACATGATCATGAGAAGTAAACAACATGCTAACTAATACAAGGAAAAACAATTGCTTCCCCACATTGTGTGATGCTAATGTTATAGAAAATTCTACAGTGCTATTTCATAGAAGGATTTTGCCAAGAGCTTTTCTGTTTTTTTTTTTTTTTTAATATATGCCATTAGCATTTTATTTAGTTTTATGAACTTCTTATATATTTGCTGTGGAACATGAAACTTTTTCAGTGTTACTTTTTTGATGAGGAACTAGAGAAAAATGTATCACTAGGACAAGAAATCCAATTTTCAGATATTCATCTTGTTATTTCCAATTTGCAATTTTGTCTTTGGCTTTGTTGGAAAATAATCACATTTTCAGATTTATTTGACCTAACACCAATGCAATAACATTCTAAAATAAGTCCAGAGTCTTTTTGACTACATATTTGTGTCTATGATGCTACTCTGAGTTTTAACACATCTATTAATAACTTTCTATCTTTTATTTCACAAAAACAATTTTGAGTCTTTTGTATCACTTGATGAATAAAAAGCAGCACAAAAGAAATGCCACCATGAACAATAGATAACATATAAATGATATAAAGTGTTGGCTAGGAAAGCTTCATCCTATTAACTGATCATTGGATGAGATGAACTGACCAACACAGCTCTTTAGTGCATGTACAATTTGCAAAAATTGAATATATAAATCATTACAATGTGGGATGGTTTCTATGAAAACAGTAATTATTGCATTCCAAAATTAGAAAATATATGTTTAATGGGTTTAATAGTATCTCCCCAAAATACATGTCTACCTGTAATTTCAGAATGTAATCTTACTTGGAAGTAGAATCTTTGCAGGTGTGATTAAGACAAGGTCATACTGGGTTAAAGTCGGCCCTAAATCCAATAGCTGTTGTCTTTATAAGAAGAGAGGACACCACAGACATAGGATGAGGGCCATGTAAAGACAATGATCAGGTGATCAAGAGATGCAGGCAGATTTAAAAGAGCTTTTAGAGTTCAAATGGCAAACATCTTCAGATATATATGAGGTGAAAAGTGAAAGATAAAAGATAAATTAATTTATCTCTAGCAGACCTGTACTACAAAAAAATGTGAAAGAAAAATAAAGTGCTTCAGGTGAAAAGGAAATCATACCAATAAGACCTGGAAAAATTATGAGCATTAGAAATGTTAAATATAAAAATTAAAGCACAAGATTATCATTTATTACTTCTCTTCTTATTTTGAGAAGACAATTGACTGGTTGAAACAAAATTATAACATTGTATTGTGAGATTAAAGATGTATGCCAAAGTAAACTACATGAAAATAATTAAGAAATAATTAAAACAAATATTGATTTTATCTATTCAACAAAAAAAAGATGGCAAGAAAGGAAGAATAATAAACCAAAAACAGATGATATTAAAATAAAATTAAATTAGAGATTAATACTAATAACTTACCTAGAAGAGTCCTAACTATTTTAGAATAAAAAGTCTGTAAATAACACATAGTCAAGGAAATAACTGTATGGGAAATAAAATATGTATTTTGATTTATCTATGAAAAATAATGAAAATGTATTATATCAAACTTTGTGAAACACAGCTAACACTGTCCTTGAAAGGCAAAGTTATACTTGAATTGCTAGTGTTAGGAAGCATAGGCCAAGTGTGGTGGCTCACACCTGAAATCCTAGCACTTTTGGAGGCTGAGACTGGAGGATCGCTTGAGCTCAGGAGTCTGAGACCAGTCTGGTCTACATAGGGAGACCTTTTCTCTACAAAAAAATTAGCTTGGTGTGGTGGCGCTTACCTGTAGTCTCAGCTACTTTAGGGACTGAGGTGGGAGAATCACTTGAACCCAGGACATCAAAGCTGCAGTGAGCCATGACTGTGCACCACTGCCCACTGCACTCCAGCTGCGGTGACAGAGCGAGACTCCTTCTCAAAAAAAGGAAAAAAAAAAAAAAACCAAAACCTAATGATAATGAAATGAAATGAGAAGAAAATGCTAAAGAGAACAGAACAGAAGGCAAAAGCATCCCCAACAGGCATATAGTAGAGAAAGTTTTTTAAAGACTCCAAATTTTGTTTTTAAAACAATTAATAAAATTGATAAAGCTCTGGCTAGATACATCAAGGAAAAACAAAAAGGAAAACAAGAATTTAGTAATAACAGAAATGAGAGGAGGAGATATCACTCTAGATGCTAGAGGCATTATAAAGATAACAAGATAATGCTATGAACAACTTTATGGTAATAGATTCAATAACTTAGATAAAATTTACAAATTCATTGAAATAAATACCAAAATAACTAAAACAGATATAGAAAATCTAAATAACTAAATATCATTTAAAGAGCTTACATTGATTATAAAAGTATTTTTTTTAAAAGCACTTTTTTGGTGAATTTCTTTTTAAACATTTAAAGAGGTAATAATATAAACCTTATAGGAACTCTTTTGTTAGAAAGTAAGAGGAGAAAAACTTGTTTTATGGAACTGGCATAACTTTGATACCATAACCTCACAAACACATTACAAGAGAAAGATTAATGATTCATATCACTTATGACCATTGATGCAAAAATATTTAACTAAGTATTAGGAAATAAATAAAGTGCAATTATATATTTTTTGAAAAGGATAATACATAATGTCAAGAGAGAATTAGTTTAGGAATGCAAGGTTAGCTTAAATTTTGAATGTTAATGTAATTCATCATGTTACCATGAAAAAAGATAAAGCCATAGGATCATATTAATAGTGTAGAAAAAGCACTTGTAAACAATTCAACATCCATAAACACTTGGAGCAAACTAACATTAGAAAGAAATATCTTCTGACTGATAAAGAGGATCTAGGAAAACCTACAGTGATATCTACATATGCCTCCACAGATTTGAAGCAGTCTTCGTTTTGTAATACTCCGAAGTTGAAAATTATCCAAGTGACCATCAACAAGAAAATGGATGAACAGATTAAGATATAGATATACAATTGAATGCTTGGCAGTGAAAAGAATGAACTCCTGAAATATACAACCAATGTGGATGAGGCTGAAAAATACTTTGTTGATCATAAGAAACTAGACAGAAAATAATATATAATTTGTGAGCCTATTTATATGAACATCAAGATTACCTAGAACCAATATTTGATGATAGCATTCAGGTTTGATGCAGGTGGTGATGATGAGGAGGATTGATTGGAAAAGGGCATGAATAAACTACCTAAATCGACAGAAATGAAGTGCTATCTTTACTGGAGATATATAGGTCATTTATCAAAACACATGCCTTATACACTTAAGATCTGCTCATTTCTTCTTCTTCCTCCTCTTCTCCTTCTTCCACTTTCCCTTCCCATTCCCCTTCCTCTTCCACTTACCATTCTCCTCTTTCTTCTCCTCCTGCTTCTTTTTGTGTAGGTCTGTCATCCAAGCTGGCATGCAGTGGGACAATCTCCAATCACTGCAGCCTCCGCCTTCCAGGTTCAAGTGATATTCCCAACTCAGTCTCCCAAGTAGCTGGGACTTCCAGTGCATGCCACAATGGCCAAATGATTTTGGGGTTGGTTGTTGCTTTGTTTTTGGTAGAGATGAGGTTTTGCCATGTTGCCCGGGCTGGTCTCAAACTCTTGACCTCAAGGAATCTGCCTGCCTTAACTTCCCAAAGCACTGGGATTATAGTGCCTTGTTTATATTATAATAGCCCTGTTGGATCATATATTATTTCACTGTATATAATTTTTATCTCAGATAATAATTACATGAAGTGCCTCATATGCTGAGATTGTCTTCTCTGGAAGAGTTATATAGAAATACTGGAAAGATTAAATTAGCAGGAATCATCAATTTATAAGCAGATTATTTCTACCAATCTGAGTTCAGACACAGGCCAAGGCATATAAGTTAAATACTCAGAGTTTTGGGAACCACATATGTGAAACTTAATAGCCTCAACTGGTCGATTGAATTTTTGAAATCAAGTATTTGGCAACTGTTATGCTTGAGATATGCAGACAAATATTCTTTGAAATCATATGTGATATTTTGTCATGAAGAAATGGAAAATTATTTCAATTTCAAAATGAGTACAAATTAAGAAAATTCTTCAGATGATCATATCTGTACTTATCAGGAAAATCAATAATACATAGTTGAAAGGGTGTTGTCACCCCATACTGCTCCCCTCTGCAGTCAGTGAAATATATATATATACACACACATATATATATACACACACACACACACACATATACACACACACACACACACACATACATTTTGGCACTGAGGTATCTGATTTTGCTTGTAGTTTGAACAGGTGGTAAGATTTACTGTATAAATCACTTTACAACTGAGAAGACAAATAAAGATCTTAGAGAGCTTTTAGCATAATGATTTCAATTTTCACTGTAACTATACATATAACAAGAAAAATAAAAAGTTTCTGTGCTAATGTTATCATGTTAGGGAAACTATTTCAGTAAAAGATAGAATTTAAAAGTATCTCTTAGATAAATTATTAACTCACACTTTGTAGTGAACAAGTTATTTCCAAGAAAATGTTGAGTTATTGCTGAATTGGAATGAAGAGTGTTAATTTTGTAGGGCACATATTTCTCTAAGAAATATTCTAATTGGTGTATTTGATCAATCCTTAAAATATAGTTTAATGATAAAATGAGATGCTCCTTTGTCTTTCTTTTCTCTTGTCATGTTTCCCCATGCCCCACCCACACAGACTTGAGAATCTGTGAAGTGTCCTCTGAATTAAATCTCAGGGTTCAGTGTCTGTGCTCATAACACATGAAGGGAGTTAATTATTGTATTTTCATTACAAAAAATTAAAATAATAAGTATCTACTAAAGTGATATCTATTGAATAAGAAAACAGTTCTATGATGTACAAAAAGTTTTGACTGTTATGTGTAATTAAATTAACCATAGTCACTACAGAATGTCTCATAGCATTTGTTGCATCAATAAGCATCATGATTCCTAAAGAGAAACACATGTTCCTTCAGAAGATTAATATTACCTTGGAAGAAATTTTGGTAAATGTGGCTCTCTAGGGTTTTACTAAATGAAAAGACTCTTTTTATGTTTTAAAAAGAAAACTTTATATGTAAAATAACTATTGTTTTAGTTTTGCTACTTATTTTTATTACTCATCTTCTCTGCTATTACCTCAGTACTCAGTAAAGCAAAAATTTGTACAAGAAAAATTGTAAATTTCTCACTAAGTACAACCAGCTGAACTCAGACCAAGGTTCTCCCCCAAAATGATAAATACACTATATTTGCAGTCCTGGGCTTGTAGGTTATAGGGCAAAGTGATTTTAACTTTCCTTCTGGAAGATATATTTTCATACTAAATTCAAAAGTTTACAACTGCTACGGTAGTTAGTCAAACATGAGCAGTGCAGGAGAGGACCCCACACCACAAATGACAGGTAACTATCAGTTGATGTTCAGGTGGTTGTTAAACTGTCTCTCTAAAATAATAATTGGTTGCAGCTTGCACCAGGGGAAGGCAGTCTCCCAAGAGACAGAAAATATCTGAAACTAGTGATCAATAAGTTCCTGACAAGATATCAAGGGTTAGGTGCATGGGCTCAAGCATGCACACTCAGAAGCAAACTGGCAGTGTTTACCTGGTACATGACCTTCTTCTAGGAACACTCAGCTGGTAAGGGAAGAATGCCTCAAGTGAGCATACATACAACTTCAGTAAACACATTGTGCATGTGGCCCCTCCCAAGTGCTGGCAGGCCACTGTGCATGCAGACAGCAGACTTCAAGGGAAGAATCAGGGAAGAAGGGATGCAACTCCCCTAGGTGCATATGCTGTCATATAAAACCCCAAGTCAAAGCTCAAATCAGGCACTTGAGTATTTCATGTTGCCAGCTTGGTCGTCTTTCAAGTATACTTTATTTCCTTTCATTCCCCCTCTAAAACTTTCTTAATAAACTTTCACTCCAGCTTTGAAACTTGCCTCAGTCTCTCACCCAGCCTTATACTTCTTCAGTCGAATTAATTCTTCCAAGCAGGCAATAATTGAGATTGCTGCAGACCTGTATGAATTTGCTGCTGCTAACACAACCATAATAATCTATTGACATTTTATTGAATAAAGATCCTATTGAAAGATGACTAAGTCAGAAAGTCAGAATGAAAAGATGAAAGCTGTCTTTAGCAATCAGTAGATCAAAGGAGGAGTAAATCATTGTGCATAGTGTTACAGGAAAGGGGTCCCAATCCGGTCCCCAAGAGAGGGTTCTTGGATCTTGCACAAGAAAGAATTCGGGGCGAGTCTCCAGTACAAAGCGGAAGCAAGTTTATTAAGAAAGTAAAGGGATAAAAGAATGTCTACTCCATAGACAAAGCAGCTCCGAGGGCTGCTGGTTGACCATGTTTATGGTTATTTCTTGATGATATGCTAAACAAGAGGTGGATTATTCATGCTTTGCCTTTTAAGACCATATAAGGTAACTTCCTGACGTTACTATGGCATTTGTAAACTGTCA
The DNA here is from genome assembly GCF_008728515.1 of Papio anubis. Lineage (NCBI taxonomy): Eukaryota > Metazoa > Chordata > Mammalia > Primates > Cercopithecidae > Papio > Papio anubis. Next base: position 147,788,343 of record NC_044981.1, read on the forward strand.
TGGCGCTAGTGAGAGTGTAGCAGTGGGAACGACCAGAGGTCTCTTTCGTCACCATTTTGGTTTTGGTGGGTTTTGGCCGGCTCCTTTATGCAAACTGTTTTATCAGCAAGGTCTTTATTATCTGTATTTTGCACTGACCTCCTATCTCATCCTGTGACTAAGAATGCCTTAATCATCTGGGAATGCAGCCCAGTAGGTTTCACAGCCTCGTTTTACCCAGTTCCTATTTAAGATGGAGTTGCTTTGGTTCACTAGACTCTGACAACGGCAAGGCTTCCACTCTCATCTGTAAACACTAGAAAAATTTCTACTTGCATTAATGTATAATCAATGTTTCCCCTCTGTAAATTATAAATCACAATAATTGCCACACCTTTCCTCAAAAAGATGCTACAAATATGAATAGATCATGAACACAGAGCTCTATATAAATATCTTATTAGAGGACATGCTCATATAGAGATGAAATATTCAGAAACAGAACATTAGTACTGTAAGCCAAAAATAAAATTCTCAGTCCCTCAAGTGACTGAATGGTCCCTTCTCTTGGTCAAGGGGACACAAACAAACCTGAAAAACAAGTTCAGATCATGAGAAGAGGGGGCATCAGATATGCCTCATTATACTCTCCTCCCTTTGGAGTTTAGACACAACTGACGAGCATTAACAATAAAACATAGATCTTAAGACTAACAAAAAAGATTTCCTGTAACAATGAGGTACCGAATTCCAACCTGACTCTAGTATAACATCACCTGACAGATAGCAGGCTCTGAAGGAAATAAAACTATTTTACTCCAAAATATATTTATTTTACATATTTAAAAATGGCCCTGCAAAGCTGTCTCTTAAGGGAGGAATTTGCATTCTATAGGGAATCTCCCCTTACTAGCTCTGAAGCCTTTTAAGATCCATAAGAGACATTCACATTTATTCCTCTGAAGCCTGCTACCTGTGGGCTTCATCTACATGACAAGGGCCTTGGATTCCACACCCTACCCCCTACCACCTTACCTCAACTCAAGCTGATTGAAACTCTTCAGGCAGAGTTTAATCCTTTCAACAAAGTGCCAATTAAGAAATCTTTAAATCCACCGTGACTTGGAATCACAACTCCCACCCCACCCGCAGATGTCCCGCCTTTCTAAAATCAAGCTGTAACCCAAACACCTTGGACGTATGTTCTCAGGACCTCCTGAGGCTGTATTAGGGGTCACGATTCTTAACCTTGGCAAAATAAACTTCTAAATTGATTGAAACTGGTCTGAGATATTTTTGGTTGACAGTCTTTTAAGTGCCAGGCACTGTGCCCTGTACTTGAAGATACCTTGCCTCACTCTGTCTCTAACATTGATAGAAACTCAGAAAACTGAATCATGGCCCACTCTGCTGCTCAGTATTAATATTCATACAATTTACTGAAATCTTCTTAACTTTTATTTTGAATATTTTTTGTTCTGGTAACATTTTGTATCTCGAAGTAGAATCCAACTCATTTTAAAAAGTCAGTCTCAGTTCACCAAAGAAACTTAATGTTTTCTATATGCTAGCATTTTCAAAATGAACTAAAGATGATTAACACCTACTGTAATACCAGAAACTTTATTGCATTTGGCTAGAATCTGATCATTTACATCAATAAAAATTCCCTTTAAAAATTTTTGGCCAGGTGCAGTGGCTCATGCCTCCAATCCCAGCACTTTGGAAGGCCAAGGCAGGAAGATTGCTTGAGGGCAGGAATTTGAGACCAGTTGGGCCCTGCTGAGATAGTGAGACCTTCTCTCTAACAAAAAAGAAACAACAACAACTCCTACTGTAATCTACTTAAACAATTAGTATGTTACAAAGTCTATAAATATTTCATTTATTTTTCTCAGCTGTTATCATAGGCTTTAATTTTAGTGCCTGGTAGATCATCTTAAAACTATCAGCACAACAAATTATTAATCTTATTTTAAAAATTGTGAACCTGGGCCAGGAAATACTAGGTGTTTAGGTATTTTTCCTAACTTTACAGTGTGCCTTGTAAAACTGTGCACAGACAGTGACCAAATGGACATTTCCAACTTATTGCCTGTTAAAAAAAGGAGCAGGAAGTATAGATATAAAACTTGTTTAGCTCAAAACATCAGAGAAGCCAGGCTATTCAATTATTCTTGCCAATCACCAACGGTAACTTTGTTTTGACTGCATCAGAAACTGCTTTCCTTGTCCTGATATGTTTTGTGTTGTAGCTGTTTCAATATATTTATTCCAGGTAGTAATCCTTATTTTCATCACTGTCAAAAATACTGTATATTTGGATGGATAAATGTAGATGGCAGAAGCATGTTTCCTTGATTACAGTTTTCACAAAGGGCATGTCTGTTTGTGTGTCCTCCTACTTAACTATTGATTGAGTCATACTGCAACTACTCAATCCTCTTCACCTTCATTTTCTATCCCGTATTTTTCAAAGCTCAATTTGGATATAAAATCTCACTCAAAAAGTTGTTGGTGCTTTTCAGTTTACACATATGACTATCGCCTAAGATATAGGAAGTACACACATTTTTTTCTGTCAGTAATAAATGCCTATACAAATGGCCTGTTTTTGGAAACAGTAACAAAGCTTTTAGTTTCTTTCTTCACATCAGTCATAAGACTTTTGGATTCTGCTGCGTTCTTAAAAAGAAAATATCTGTCTGTCATTTTACTTGGGCTGTTGGACAGAAACTCTAAACTTTCAAGTGTAGAAATGTTCGGGGAAAAATTGATATGGGCTCAAACAATAATGACAATTGTTGAAGCAAATACACACATAACACTTTCTATGTGTCAGGCACTTTTCTAAGATTTTACCATCAAACATATATCATTAATTCTCCCCAGAATTATTTGAACTGGGAGCTAAAACTCTCTCCATTTTATAGATGAAGACATTTAGGTAAAGACTCAGATATGTAATGGTGAATAAAGAATTTTTCCAAAGTCATGTATACAGTAAGTGTCAAAGATAAATTTGAACCTTGCCAGGCTGAGTGTACAATTTGTGTTATTACCCACTACACTACATAAAGTGTCCGACACTGTGCCCAGGACAGAAGCCATGATCAGTAAAAATGTTTCCATACTGTCTTCCAGCTTTCAGTATCTATGTAATCGTTCTTATAAAGGTGCTTTTCTTTATCATCCTTACTTGTTGCATCCTTTAGATGTACTAATGCAGATGACCACATTCCCCAGGATTGAACATAATCTGCCGTATACCACTCCTGGATTTGCTTCAAAATGAAAAAATGCTAACACACTAGAACATCTATTTACAAACTCTCTAGGCCATCAGATACATCAAAATCCTCAAATTGTGGCATATGTGGAAGACTTGGCAGGGTTTTCCCTCTCCAAGAAAAAAAATGGCCACAATAAGAAAATATTTTGAATCTTTTTGAGGCAAGAGATATAGAAAACTTGTCATCTTCAAAACTAAAATTTCTCTAAAATGAATATTTTGTGACAAGGAACAGCGATTTCTAAATAAAATACAAAATTGGTATAATCTTTCCCAGAAAAGGATTTTGAAGAGATGAGAATGGGAAGGGACTTGAATTTAAGTATACAGACTTCTGTGTTTAACTGTTTCTGATGTGTATTTTATTTTCATTCATTCATTAATCAAGGGTTTCTTCAATGGTACCAGACGTTAGGGCAGATGCAAAGATAGAATAACAACACATTATCACTACTCTTAAGGGACTGTAGTTTACTGGAGATGGCATATAAAGTAATATAATATAATATAATAAATACAATAATCATGGGATAAAGGCCATAGCTTGTGCTATGGAAGCAAAAGACTGGATATCTTATGTTTCATTTTTAAGATGAAAAAGAGTTAGCAAAGAGGGGTGAAAAGCAAGTGTTCCAGAAAGAGGGAACATCTTATGCAAAGGCCCTGAGTCTAGGAAGCATCTAAAATGCATGGCTTGTCATTAGCATTGACTTCTGAGTGATGTGCTTCATTTTCCATTTCCAATGGTTTAAATATATGTCTCCAGTAAAAGTCCCATATTTAGAAAATGACTGACTTAATTTATTATCTCTCTGTACAAGCTCACACGCTTGACTCTAGTAGTTCCCTATCCAGCTATTATCTTCAGAGTGGCTGTACTTGTTAACACTCAGTATTTCAACACATGCCACCACATTTCCCTTTTCCATCTATAATTTGGCATCAAGTTGGAAGCCATTATTTGACATGTTAGTGTTATAATTAACTGAAAATGATTGAAGCACAGTTTTAAATGCCCTTAAAAACTAGAGTGATGCTTGCCAGGGTCACAATTGACAAAATATGTGGTGATAAAAGAGACATTTGGGCTGTACTTACTAAATATATCTTTCATTTCCTAAGAAATGGTGTTAAATGATTCTCTGCTATTTCTCTAGAATCCAGACACATCATCTATTGTTTTATAGCTATTAGAAATTGAAACAGTCTCTTTCCTTCTCTTTAAGCCTAATCATAAACCACCATGGAGTCAACATCACAATGTGTATTAATTCAGAGGAAATTTTACCACCTGGCATTTAGGCTGCAATACTTAAATCTGTGAAAACTTGACACTGAGCTTCCTGAAAGATTAAAAACAATGCTTTTGAGCACTTTAAAAAGTTCATAGCTTCTCCGCTGTAATAAAATTTTTGTCATAATTACCTACAAAACCATCAATTGATTTTTTTAAAGAAAATATATTTTTTCTATCCACACAACCTTTAACTACATATACCTTCACTGTCTTTTTCCTGAAGTTAATGTTCTTAGAAGATATTTGCACCGTTTAATAGGATTAACACAAATCCCCACAACTCTAACCTACATTTTTCAATGCTTCTTACATGCCCAGCGTTTTTTCCTACTAGTATCTTGTCTTCTATTTGGCTTTGTGTTTTGGACCTACTGCTGAATTAGTGGCACGACAGTACTTAGACTATTACCAAGGAGAGAGAATGAAGAGACAATAAGAAAGTGCTATAATTCACTTTCAAGAGAAAATCTTATCTCCTTACTAGCAATTTAGAGATTTTTTTGTTCAACTTAACAACAGCAAGGTCTTAAGCATGAGTTTTCTGCTTCCTGGAAGTTTCAACATTGTTATTTAATATTAAAGTGTTACCCTAAGTTTGATTCTCCCTGATTCTAATTGTTTCCTCCATCTTACATCACTTTGGATGTTATGTTGCTTTTGCCTGGACAGCACCATCTCAGCTATGACCACTTTTAGGTGCGGTTCATTGACCTTGGTATGCTCCCACTAAAGGACATACTACCATAGCACCACTTTATCATATTATTCTGCTCTTGTTCTACCTTCTGGCAGTGTGGATAAGATTATTAAAGCTGAAACAATATGCTACAGAGACTGCTGGCATCTTAGTTATTATTTATTTTTTTTTCTTTGTTATTTGCAGAACCTTAACTTCATGGAATAGTGATCATTAAACTATTCCAATTGGTAAATTACCATCCCCATCTCCAGTTTTCACTTCTGTGGCCCCATCACATATTAGAAAATAGAGCGAGTCTATTGGATTTTACAGACCACAAATATTCAAGCAGAAGTGGTTGAGAATCATCTCAAGCCACATGACAGTAATGCTGCCATGGTGAAGAATACAGAAACTGAAATGAAACAAACATTTCTTCAGTAACATAGATTCTCCTGAACTTACAGTGGGGTTACATCAGATAAACCCATCATAAATTGAAAATATCATTAAGTCGAGAATGCATTTAATACACCTAACCTAGCAAACATAACAACCTAACTTACCTTAAATGTGCTCAGCACACTTACATTGGCCTACAGTTAGGCAAAACTATCTGGCAACACGGTACACTGTGGAATATTGTTTTTTCACCCTTAGGATTACTTAGCTGACTGGGAGCTACAGCTCACTGATGTTGCCCAGCAGCATGAGAGAGTATCATGCTGCATATTACTCGCCTGGGAAAAAATCAAAAATCAATATTCAGAATTTTAAGTACAGTTTCTACTTTCACACCATTGTGAAGTTGAAAAATGTACATTGAACTATAGGAAATCAGGGATCATCTGTACTGTGGATTGGGAACTGTACTGTTAATCTCATTTCATAGAACTACTTTGCAAGATCGATATCATTAAACTGACTTTTGCAGAAAAACAAATAGAATTAAGGAAATTAAGTAAACTTCAAGATCATATCGCTTATTACTTCTACAACCAGGACTCAAATCTTAATGTCAATTCTCTAAAATCCTCTTTATGCTTTGTTAAATAACCAGACAAAACATGATGTTTTCTATTTCTTTCATGTATGTGTGTATGTGTATATAGATAGATAGATAGATAGATAGATATTCCATATATTCCATCACTGTATGTAAGATACTCTGTTTACTCCATATATATGACTAATAGGATAGAAAAGTCATCAGAACTCAACAAAATAGAAAGAATGGGAAATCCTACTCTTTATTTCTAAATTAAGTGGCAAATTCTTTATCTCATCAGGCTCAGCTTATAAATCATAGCATACCCTTATGAGCTGTAATAAAATTAGATGAGAAAGCATCTCACCTAAGTGGAATAATAAGGACACCAGATGTGAAGCAACTAGAGAAATGAATAAATGAACATCTTATCCTTATTAGTTACTCAACTCTAGATTCATTAAGAAATAAGAATTGTTTTAAAAGCAAGCAGATTCTCCAACATCTTGCTCCTGAATTCACAGAAAAGTGCTGATAACTTGCAAAATATAAAAACGAGGTCCCGTATTTGTCAGTATTAAAAACAAACAAACAAGCAACAACAACAACAACAAACAAGGTCAGTAAGACAGTAAGATTTGCTAACTTGTGGCTAAAAATCAGCATTTATTAAACTTTGCCATATATGAGAACACGCTCAAAAATTGAGCTAGACACACTTCCACGGTTAATGATCAATACATTAATCAATTCCACTCTTGCTTTCTGACATCTTTTCTGAAAGTGGCTTGCATTCAATTTGCCTGAGATGCTGCAAAAGAGGAAGAGTATCTAGTGGCTGCATATTAGTGGGGTAGGAAGCAACCCTGAGATCTTAGTAGTGCTGGTTGCAATAGGGTTATTGTGATACCACGCCACCAGGGCCTCAGGTCCCACGCAGAGAACTGTGCAGACTTTTGGTGACCTTATGGGTTGCAGCCAGGGGCAGCATTCTAGAGACCGCCTACCATAACCAAGACCCACGGGGGAGGAGCAGCCGCCATCATTGTGACTCCAGTTGGCTGATTTCCCCTGCCAGTCCTGGGGAGACTGGGTGATGTGGACAAGAAGGAATTCCCCACAGCGCAGCACAGTGACTGTGGCAGATTCTGGTCAGACCATCTCTTTGGGTGGGACCTGGATCCATTCCTCCTCACTAGGGTGGGGCCTTCCTGTGGGAATTTCAGTAACTCCAGCCATGGTTTCATGGACAGAACTCTGATCTTTCTGGGACTAAATCCCTTGAGGGAAGGGGCAGCTGTGGTTTCCAGTTCAGCTGGCTCTGAGGACGCCAGGCAGTTCAAATGAGCGGACTTACCCTCAGGGCAGCACACCTGCCCCTTGCAGCCAGACTGCTTCTTCAAGTGGGTCCCTGAACTCATGCCACTTTACTGGGTGAGACCTCCCAACAGGGGTTGCCAGACATCTCATACAGGAGACTTCCAGCTGGTATCAGTCCTGTGACCCTCTGGGACAGAGCTCCCAGAGGAAGGAGTAGGCAGCCATCTTTGCCGTACTGCAGCTTCCACTGGTTATACCATCAGGTGTAGGAGGGACCTGGATGAATAGGGTCTGGAGTGTACCTCCAGCAAACTGCAACAACCCTGTGGAGGATGGGCCTGACTGTTAGAAAAACAAACAAACAACAGCAACAACAAGAACATCAACAAAAAAGAGCCTGCAAAAACCCCACCTAAAAATCAGTAGCTTCAAAGATTGAAGGTAGACAAACCCACAAGGATGAGAAAGAAAAAAAAAAAAAACAACTCAAAAAACGCTGAAACCTCAAAAAGCCAGAGTGCCTCTTCTCCTCCAAATAATTGCAACACCTCTCCAGCAAGGGCAAAGAACTGGGCTGAGGCTGAAATGGATGAATTGACAGAAGTAGGTTTCAGAAGATTGGTAATAACAAACTTCACTGAGCTAAAGAGCATGTTCTAACCCAATGCAAAGAAGCTAAGAGCCATGATAAAACATTACAGGAGTTGTTAACCAGCATAACCAGTTTAGAGAGGAACATAAATGACCTGATGGAGCTGAAGAACACAACATGAGAACTTCACAATGAAAACACAAGTGTCAATAGCCGAATAGATCAATTGGAGGAGAGAATCTCAGAGCTTGAAGAGTAACTTGGTGAAATAAGACAGGCAAACAAGAGGACCGAAAAAATAATGTAAAGGAACTAAGAAAACATCTAAGAACTGTGGGATTATGTAAAAGGACTACTGGGGAACCTGAAACAGATGGGAAGTTGAACCAAGTTGGAAAACATACTTCAAGCTGTCATCCAGGAGAACTTCCCCAACCTAGCAAGACAGGCTAACATTCAAATTCAGGAAATCCAGTAAGATACTCCAAGATAAATAATATTCAGTTTTCCAAGGTTGAAATGAAGGAAAAAATAACGGCAGCCAGAGAGGAATATCAGGACATCTACAAAGGGAAATCCATCAGACTAACAGCAGACCTTTCAGTGGAAACCCTACAATCAAGAATAAATTGGGGGCAAACATTCAACATTCTTAAAGAAAATAGTTTCCAACCCATAATTTCATATCTGGCCAAATTAAGCTTCATAAGCAAAGGAGAAATAAAATCCTTTCCAGACAAGCAAATGCTGAGGGATTCTGTTGCCACCAGGTTTGCCTTGCAAGAGCTCCTGAAGGAAGCACTGAAAGTGGAAAAGAAAAACCATTATCAGCCAAGACAAAAACACACTGAAGTCATCCTCTGGCAAGATGGCCAAATAGGAACAGCTCTGGTCTGCAGCTCCCAGCATGACCAGCGCAGAAGGCGGGTGATTTCTGCATTTCCAACTGATGTACCCAGTTCATCACATTGGAACTGGTTAGAAAATGGGTGCAGCCCACAGACGGCGAGCAGAAGCAGGGTGGGGAGTCGCCTCACCCAGAAAGCACAAGGGGTTGGGGAATTCCCTCCCCTAGCCAAGGGAAGCCCTGAGGGACTGTGCCATGAGGGCTGGTGCTATCCGGACCAGATACTACGCTTTTCCCATGGTTTTTGCAACCCACAGACCAGGAGATTCCCTTGAATGCCTACAGCACCAGGGCCTTGGGTTTCAAGCACAAAACTGGGCAGCCATTTGGGCAGAAACAAAGCTAGCTTCAGGAGTTGTTTTTCATACCCTAGTGGCACCTGGAACCCCAGCAAGACAGAAACGTTCACTCCCCTGGAAAGGGGGCTGAAGCCAAGAGGTCAAGTGGTCTTGCTAAATGGGTCCAACACCCACAGATGACCTGATGGACCAGCAAGCTAAGATCTACTGGCTTGTTTCCTTACTATCTTCCAGCTTTCAGTATCTATGTAATCAGTTCTTATAAAGGTATCTCATACCTGGGATGCTGGAGCTTTGTGGGAAGAGGGGCATCCACCATCGCTGAGGCATGAGTAGGCGGTTTTCCCCTCACAGTGTAAACAAAGCTGCCAGGAAGTGTGGACTGGGTTGAGACCACCACAGTGCAGCCAAGCTGCTGTAGCCAGATTGCCTCTCTAAATTCCTCCTCTCTTGGCAGGACATCTCTGAAAGAAAGGCAACAGTCCCAGTCGGGGTCTTATAGACAAAATTCCCATCTCCCTGGACAGAGCATCTGGGGGAAGGGTCAGCTGTAGGCCCAGCTTCAGCAGACTAAAACATTCCTACCTGCTGTCTCTGAAGACAGCAGCAGATCTCCCAGCACAGCGCTCGAGCTCTGCTAAGGGACAGACTAACTCCTCAAGTGGGACCCTCACCCCCGTGCCTCCTGACTTGGAGACATCTCCCAGCAAGGGTCGACAGACAGACATCTCATACAGGAGAACTCCGGCGGGCATCTGTCGGGTACCCCTCTGGGATGAAGCTTCCAGAGGAAGGAACAGGCAGCAATCTTTGTTCTGCAGTCTCCGTTGGTGATACCCAGGAAACAGGATCTGGATTGGACCTCCAGCAAATTTCATCTGACCCGCAGAAGACAGGCATGACTGTTAGAAGGAATACTAACAAGCAGCAATAATATCAACATCAACAAAAAGGATGCCCACGCAAAACCCCATCCAAAGGTCATCAGCATCAAAGATCAAAGGTAGATAAATCCACAAAGAAGAGGAAAAGTTGGTGCAAAAATGCTGACCAGAATGGTTCTTCTCCTCCAAAGAATCACAACTCCTTGCCAGCAAGGGAACAAAACTAGATGGAGAATGAGTTTGACAAACTGACAGAAGTAGACCTTATAAGGTGGGTAATAACAAACTCCGGTAAGCTAAAAGAACATATTCTAACCAAATGTGAGGAAGCTAAGAACCTTGATAAAAGATTAAAGGAAATGCTAACTAGAACACAGAGAAGAACATAAATGACCTGATGGTGTTGAAAGACACAGCACAAGAACTTGTGAAGCATACACAGGTATTAATAGTCAAATCGATCAAGTGGAAGAAAGGATATCAGAGATTGAAGATCAAATTAATGAAATAAAGCATAAAGACAAGATTAGAGAAAAAAGAAAGAAAAGGAATGAACAAAGCCTCCAAGAAGTATGGGAGTATGTGAAGAGACAAAACCTACGATTGATTGGTGTACCTGAAAGTGATGGGGAGAAAGGAACCAAGTTGGAAAACACACTTCAGGTTATTTTCCAGGAGAACTTCCCCAACCTAGCAAGACAGACCAACATTCAAATTCAGGAAATAGAGAGAACATCACTAAGATATTCCTCAAGAAGAACAACCCCAACACAACCAATCGTCAGATTCAGCAAGTTTGAAATGAAGGAAAAAATGTAAAAGCAGTGAGAGAAAGGTCAGATTACCTACAAAGGGAAGCCCATCAGACTAACAGTGAATCTCTCTGCAGAAACCCTATAAGCCAGAAGAGAATGGGGGCCAATATTCAACATTCTTAAAGAAAAGAATTTTCAACCCAGAATTTCATATCTAACTAAACTAAACTTCATAAGCAAAGGAGAAATAAAATCCTTTACAGACAAGCAAATGCTGAGGGATTTTCTCACCACCAGAGCTGCTTTACAAGAGGTCCTGAAGGAAGCACTAAATATCGGAAAGAAAGCTTGGTTCCAGTCACTGCAAAAGCATAACAAAATTTAAAGACCAATGACACTATGAAGAAACTGCAGCAACTAATATGCCAAATAACCAGCTAGCATCACGATGATGGTATCAACTTCACAAATAACAATATTAACCTTAAATGTAAATGGGCTAAATAACTCAATTAAAAGACAGGGACTGGCAAATTAGATAAAGAGTCAAGACCCATTGGTGTGCTGTATTCAGAAGACCAATCTCATGTGCAAAAACACACATAGGCTCAAAATAAAGGGATGGAGGAAGATCTAACAAGCAAATGGAAAGCAAAATAATAATAATAATAATAAATAAAAAGCAGGGGTTTCAATCCTAGTCTCTGATAAAACAGACTTTAAACCAACAAAGATCAAAAAAGACCAAGAAGGGCATTACATAATGGTAAAGGGATCAATGCACCAAGAAGAACTAACTATCCTGAATATATATGCACCAAATACAGGACCACCCAGATTCATAAAGCAAGGTCTTAGAGGCCTACAAAGAGACTTAGATTCCTACACATTCATAGTGGGACACTTTAACACCCCACTGTCAATATTAGATAGATCAACAAGAGAGAAAATTAAAAAGGATATTCAAGACTTGAACTCAGCTCTGGACCAAGTGGACCTAATAGACATCTACAGAACTCTCCGCCCCAAGTCAATAGAATATACATTCTTCTCAGTACCACATAGCACTTATTCTAAAATTGACTACATAATTGCAAGTAAAATGCTCCTCAGCAAATGTAAAACAACAGAAATCATAACAAACAGTCTCTCAGACCACAGTGCAATCAAATTAGAACTCAGGATTAAGAAACTCACTCAAAACTGCACAACTACATGGAAACTGAACAATCTGCTCCTGAATGACTATTGGGTAAATAACGAAATTAAGGCAGAAATAAATAAATTATTTGAAACCAGTGAGAACAAAGATACAATGTACCAGAATCTCTGGGGTACATTTAAAGCAGTGCTTAGAGGGAAATTTATAGCACTAAATGCCCACAGGAGAAAGCAGGAAAGATCTAAAATCGACATCCTGACATCACAATTAAAAGAACTAGAGAAGCAAGAGCAAACAAATTCAAAAGCTAGCAGAAGACAAAAAATAACTAAGATCAGAGCAAAACTGAAGGAGATAGAGTCATGAAAAACCCTTCAAAAATCAGTGAATTCAGGAGCTGGTTTTTGAAAGATTAACAAAATAGGTAGACTGCTAGCCATACTAATAAAGCAGAAAAGAGAGAAGAATCAAATGGACACAATAAAAAATCATAAAGGGCATATCACCACTGTTCCCACAGAAATACAAACTACCATCAGAGAATACTGTAAACACCTCTATGTAAATAAACTACCGAATCTAGAAGAAATTGATACATTCCTGGACACATACACCCTCACAAGACTGAATCAGGAAGAAGCTGATTCCCTGAATAGACCAATGACGAGTTCTAAAGTTGATGTAGACTCCCATACAATAATAGTGGGATACTTTAACAACCCACTGTGAGTATTAGACAGATCATTGAAACAGAAAATTAAGAAAGATATTCAGGGCTTGAATTCAGCCCTGGATCAAGTGGACTTGATAGATATCTATAGAAATCACTACCCTAAAACAACAGAATATAATTTTTCTTGGCACCACATGGAACTCATTCTAAAATTGATTACATAATTGGAAGTAAAACACTCCTCAGCAAATGCAAAATACTGAAATTATAACAGTCCCTCAGACCACAGTGCAACTAAACTGAAACTCAAGCTTAAGAAACTCATTCAAAACCACACAGCTACATGGAAATTGAACAACCTGCTCCTGAATGACTCCTGCGTAAGTAATGAAATTAAGGCAGAAATCAAGAAGTTCTTTGAAACTAATGAGAACAAAGAGACAGCATTCCAGAATCTCTGGCACATAGCTAAAGCAGTGTTCAGAGGGAAATTTATAGCACTAAATGGTCACATCAAAATCTAGAGAAATCTCAAATTGACATTCTAACATCACAACTAAAAGAACTAGACAACCAAGAGCAAACAACCCCCAAAACTACCAGAAGACAAGAAATAACCAAGATCAGAGTGGAGCTGATGAAGATAGAGACATGAAATACCCTTCAAAAAACAACAAATCCAGTTGCTGTTTTTTTGAAAAAAATAATCAGATAGATAGACCACTAGCTAGACTGACCAAGAAGAAAAGAGAAAGACTCAAACAGAAACAATAAAAAATGATAAAGGAGATATCACCACTGACCCGACAGAAATAAAAACAACTGTTAGAGAATACTGTAAACAACTCTATGCAAATAAACTAGAAAATCAAGAAGAAAAGGATAAATTCCTGGACATATACGCACTCAAAAAACTGAACTAGGAAGAAGTTGAATCCCCGAATACATGAATAATGAGTTCTGAAATTGAGGCAGTAATAAATAGTCAACCAAAAAAGTCCAGGACCAGACAAATTTAGAGCTGAATTCTCCTGGAGGCACAAAGAGGAGCTGGTACCATTTCTTCTGAAACTATTCCAAACAATTAAAAAGGAGGGACTTCTCCCTAATTAACATTATGAGGACAGCATCATCCTGATACTAAAACCTGGCAGAGACACAACAAAAAAGAAAACTTCAGGTCAATATCCCTAATGAACATCAATGTGAAAATCCTCAATAAAGTAGTGGCAAACTGAATCCAGCAGCACATCAAAAAGCTTAACCACCACAATCAAGTCAGCTTCAACCCTGGGATGCAAGGTTGATTCAACATACACAAATCAATAAAGGTAATCCATCACATAAACAGAACTAAAGACAAAAACCACACGATTATTTCAATAGATGCAGAAAAGGCTGTTGGTAAAATTCAACATTCCCTCACGTTAAAAACTCTCAATAAACTAGGTATTGAAGAAATATGTCTCAAAATAATAAGGCCCATTTATGACAAACCCACAGTTAATATCATACTGAATGAGCAAAAGCTGGAAGCATTCCCCTTGAAAACTGGTACAAGACAAGAATGCCCTCTCTCACCACTCCTATTCAATATAGTACTGGGAGTTCCAACCAGGGAAATCGGGCAAGAGGAAGAAATAAAGGGTATTCAAATAGGAAGAGAGGAAGTCAGATTGTCTCTATTTGTAGATGACGTGATCCCATATCTAGAAAACCCCATCGTCTCAGCCCAAAATCTTAAACTGAAAAGCAACTTCAGCAAAATTTCAGGATACAAAATCAATGTTCCAAAACCACAAGCATCCCTATACACCAACAACAGACAAGCAGAGAGCCAAATCTTGAATAAACTCCCATTCTCAATTGCTACAAAGAGAATAAAATGCTTAGGAATACAGCTAACAAGGGAAGTAAGGGACCTCTTCAAGGAAAACAATAAACCACTGCTCAAGGAAATTAGAGAGGACAGAAACAAATGGAAAAACATTCCATGCTCTTGTGAAAATGGCTGTACTGCCCAAAATAATGAAAGTAACTTATACACTCAATGCTATTTCCATCAAATTACCTTTGACATTCTTCACAAAGTTAGAAAAACAATTTTAAAATTCATATTGAACCAAAAAGAGCCCATATAGCCAAGGCAATTCCAACCAAAAAGAATAAAGCTGGAGACATCACACTACAAAGAATAAAGCTGGAGGTATCATGCTACCTGAATTCAAGCTATACTACAAGGCTACAGTAACCAAAATAGAATGGTACTGGTACTAAAACAGACACATAGTCCAATAGAACAGAAAAGAGAATTCAGAAATAAGACCGCACATCTACAACCATCTGATCTTTGACAGATCTGACAAAAACAAGCAATGGAGAAAGGATCTCATGTTTAATAAATAGTGCTGGGAGAACCAGCTAACATTATGCAGAAAATTGAAACTGGACCCCTTCCTTACACCTTATCCAAAAATTAACTCAAGATGGATTAAAGACTTATTTGTTAAACTCAAAACTATAAAAACTCTGGAAGAAAATCTAGGCAATATCATTCAGGACATAGGCATGGGCAAAGATTTCATGATACAAATGTCAAAAGTAATTGCAACAAAAGCAAAAATTGACAAATGAGATTTAATTAAACTAAAGAGCATCTGCACAGCAAAAGAAACTATCATCAGAGCGAACAGACAACTTACAAAATGGGAGAAAATTTTTGTAATCTATCTATTTGACAAAGGTCTAATATCCAGAGTCTACAAGGAACTTAAACAAATTAATAATAGCAAAACGTAACCTCTTACCAGCTTTAAAAACTATCGACCATTTACTATATTTATTTTAGCTATTTCTCCCTCTAGTTTGTAGTGTCTTATGGCAAATTTCAAGCATACAATGTTCTAACTAATGTTGGTATGTTTGGATAATTTTGTCATAATTTTAATTTCTCTGTAAACATCTGACAAATTATATAGATAACCTTGGGATCATTTTGAAGTGTTTTTTATATATATATATAATCTCCTAAATATATTGGAATAAATTAAGCAAAGCAGTCCCAGAAACATTTTTCTATCAGGTATGCTTACTAGGCTGAGAAATGAAGGCAGGCCCCTCAACCACCATTTTATAAGTTATTTAAAATGAGACTATCAGAAACACTTGAAATAACATGCTAAGAACAAATCACTATGAGCAAAGCAGTGTGTTGCAATGAGGGTATTACATAGGAATTACACTTTCATAATTTTATTATCTTTATAGAAAATTTATCCCAAGTTTTCACATTACCACATTGAAATGCCAGAAAATTTTCCTCTCAGCATGCAGACTCATAGAAACACAGTATAGAACTTGATAATTTCCCCTGAAAATGCTTACTTGCTGAGACACCAAATGACTGAAGTGATTTGTTAATCATGTTCAGCTTTCACGACTTAGAAAATCATTTTCTTCCCTTCACCTTCCTCATCAAATATATATATATATATTTATATTTATAAAAGAAATTTAAAAAATGATTTTATATAAAATTATATAAAATCATATAATATGTAAAATCATATATATAGCATATATATAAAGTAACCATCAACACATCAAAGTATGTAAAATTTCATAATTTTATGTTTAAAGATGACAAAACTATGTCAATTATGGATTTCCTTGGGGCATTTTAGTTTGTAATTTAGCGATTTAGAGTTGTGACACCATTTAGTAAACAGATTTGGATGGCTACTTTGTTCATATAATGATTATATTGTCAGGCTCTTTCAGCTTTTGCATCATATGGAGATAACTAGGATTGTTCTATGAGAAGCTCAGTGGGAGTACAATATAGTAAGTCGCTCTGGGGAAGAAACATATCTTATTAGACTTTTTATCCCTTAAAAAATAATACGTTTAGGACTTCAGTTTTAGTAGTAGTAGAAATTAATAGCTAGCATTCATTGAGCTCTTACTGTACTAAAACATTTACATGTATAACTTCATGTAAAACAGTAATCTTATAAACTAAGTACTATTATTACCTTTTATATATCATATGGTATTTGAAACATCACTGCTGGTGAAAATTTGTGAATAAATCAATGAATATGTTGACGAAATAATCATCTCTAGAAAGTTTTTGGAAAATATTTTGTCTTTCCTAAGTAAATTATTTTATCAATTGCCTGCCTTAGAAGCATATGCTTCTAATTAATAGCCTAGAATATCCTAGAATATTCTAATTTTTATCCTAGGATGAAAATGCAATGAAGAATGTTGCAGTTGTTTATTTTGTGTTTCTAAATGTAAAATCACAACTGAGTTGAGTGACACACAATTGATTATTAGTATGTTGGTAACTTTCAAATCTCTGAATTGATTTTGCAGTCTTATTATCCAAATCACGACATTCTTGTTATGTAAAGTGATGACAATGAAATCTACTGCCCTGTATTTTTTTCTATGTTCTCTTTTTCTTTCTCTGTGGACTTAGGAGTTTTGGATTCAAACCTCCGATTATTCTAAAATTGGTAAGGAGAAATCTGTGTTGTAGAAACCATATTGCCTTGATCTGTAATTGAATCTCCCTCAGAATTTTGTGATAAAATTGATCCAGCCCAATTAAGTCAGGCAGATACTACTTCTCTATTGTCTGCCTTTGAGGTCTCTACTCAAGTTTATCGTTTCCATTGATGTTATTCCAGCTTGTGTAACATTCTTTTGTGTGTGTGACTGATGTAAGGCTTAAATTCTTTTTCAAATACTGCTGAACAAATATAAGTATAGTATATGTATCACATTACCTTTTTTCTAGTTTTAAAAATGATACCTGCTCATTGTAAAAACTTAAACTTATAAAACTCATATTAATACATTTAAAATCACTAGGAATCTTGCAACTTATCAATACTTTGTATTATTGTTTGTGTGTAAACTCTTTTTCCTTTGAGCGTGTTTGTGTTTGTATCTATGTTTACATTTATATACTATCACACTGCACATGTTATTTTTGTTTGTTTTAACGCCACGAACATTTTCTGTCCTCGGTGAGTATTATTGTTCAACATGGTATTTAATGATTGTATAGTATGGTACTCTTTGGGTGTATAATCCAATCTCATTGTTGAATATTTAGGGTTTTTCACCATTTTCCTTTTAAAAACAACACTGATCAACATCCTTCTATATAAATTTCTTTTTTGGAAGTAATTTTATGGGTCAAAATATGAGAAACATGTTCAAACTTTTGTATAAACACCTTTAGAAGCACTATTTTAAAAATAGTGCATTAGTAACATTACATTTATTTAACAACATTTTATATACATGAACAGCTTCAGGTGTCTGGACTTATGTTTAGATTGGAGATTTTACTCCTTGTAGTTCACCCTTTCTAAAAGAAATTTCTGTTCTTGTCTTTCTCATATACTCTCAATTCCATGATTTCTAGCATAGTTCTCTCTAGAGATAAACACTTCCCTTTCCAAGTTATCTTTTGACTTGATAAAAATTATCATTCTTCCATCTCTACCTTCTTACTCCATTTATGTAGCAGAATTTTGCTGTTAGTAAGCAGGATGCTTAACAATATTCCAAGCAAAATACTCTCTATTCAGGTATTTCCTTGGACAAACTTAAAATAAATCCTGAAGTTGCTAATGTAAACATCTCTTTGTTATGCATTTCTTGCCTTGTAGCCAAAATTATTTTTTTTTGTTTTACATTTTTCTAGGCAAAGTCTAGACTACAAAGTAAGAATCTCTGGTTCTATATCTTCACAGCAAACAATATTTTGACAAAACCACTAACTGAAGACTCTTAAGGCTGGAAGTCTGCAAACAAATTTGCAGTTAACAGCCTGTTACTTCCTTAAGCTTATGCTGTGAATGTATATTAATGAATTTATATAAATCATGTTGTTTAGGATTATTAATCATTTGACCAAAATGCTCTAGGTCAAGTTACTCCAGCAATAAATTTCACGAATTGGTCCACTTAATGATTCAACAGTTTCCGCCAGTGATTTGTTAAGACCTTATGATGAATTCAGTACTAGACTTAGCATCTTCACACAAAATATTCTCACAACATTCTAATATGTTGTGACAGACAAGATTGTATCCAATTTACAGATGAGGAAATGGAAGCTCAATGAGCTTAAGTATTTTGCCAATGTGACAATTAAAAAGGATAAAGCTAGGATTTGAGCACAGGTCTTCCAACTTTAAAGTTACTACTCTGTTTATTTCCCTTCACACAAATTATTTTATTCATTTGTGGCTTATTTTCAAGAAACATGTACTAAATTTTAACTTGTTGCAAGCCATGCACTTAGCAATGGGAAATGATAATAAGATAAATAAGTAAATAAATATGTAGTAAAATAACATGAGTTACAACTTTTTGGAGCTGTCTAATGGATAGCGCAAATTACTAAACAAAATGTAACACAAATATTCCTTAGAAAGAAGGAAAATGATACACATCAGAAATGCATATCTATATAAAGAAAGGAAGAATATCACAGCAGGATTATTGAAGGTAAAATAAAATTTTTTTATCTGAATGATCTAACAGACAACAGTTTGTTCAAAATCGTAATAGTTGCAACAATGTATTTTATTATATGCATGTGCTTATGTAGGCTTACCTATAAGTGAAATAAATGATAGCAAAGATGCAAGAGATGGGAGTGAGGAATTAGGAATATTTTGTTATTATAAGGTACTTGTAGCACCTGTGAGGCAGTATAGCGTTATTTGAAAGTGGACTTGAATTAGTAGTAAATATATATGACAATGCTAGGGCAACCACTCAAATGATATTCTTAAAGTTTTATTGATTCACAGAGAGGAGAGAGATTGAAACAATATAAAATGCTCAGTTAAAACCACAAAAGGAAGCTAAGAATGAAAGGCTAAAATAGGAACAAAGAACAAGATAACAAATAGAATACAGTAACAAATATAGGAGTTATTAATCCAAATATATCAATAATTATTTTTGAAACCATGCAGATTTTAAAAAGTTTACTTATGAAAGAATGAGTGCCATCATTATGGAAGCATAAACCAAGAAGGAAGAAGAACACAGTATCCACACACAGGGAATTCAACACAAGAAAGAAAGGAAATGAATTCCAAGCTTGATAGTGAAGGGAGATCCAAGTCACCTGGGTGGCTGACAGAGAAAAAGATCGTTTGCAGGTATTTTCAAAAGGATGTTTTTCTGAAAGTATAGGCATTCTGGCAATTTGAGGAAATAACAACTTCTTATGTTGAATTGTTGGTATCAACCTTAAATCCTTGAAAATTGAAAATTAATATGATAGGTAGCATTATTTAACACTTATAGTGCTTGTTAAATGCTTGGCACTGTTTCAAGTGCTTTACACATATTAATTTTACATATATTAATTTATTTAAATCTCATTTAATCATATAATATAGATACCAGTTTTAACCCGGAGACATTACACTGACAGGACAAATTCCCAGCTACCTAGTGGCAGAACTAGGATTTAAACTCAGGAAGTTCATTTTCAGAATCTGTGTTCTGAACCACTATGTATCTGCCACTCATCCAATAACAGATTGTTCTGAAATTTTCCCTATTATGAGAATTTAGTCAGAAAGTTTTTTACTTTCTAATTCTGGACTGCCTAGTGGGCCTGAAAGTTAAGGTTGTGACTTTCTGCCCTATCCTTATGAAAAATGTAAAAATTTAGTCTTCTCATTCGGTTTCAGCAGAAATGTTATATATATATATAACATTTTTGTTGTATATGTTATTATATATAATATATAAATATATAATATAACATATTTAATTAAAGTCATCATAAGGTCATAAATACATATTTAATTAAATTATATAAATATAATTTATATAATATACTCAATAATATACTCAATTCATCATGTCATAAATATATATTTAATTAAATTATATAAATATATAATATAAATTTCTGCTAATGTTTTATATCTATGAAAATATATACTTTATAGTATTCCATTTATATATATTTTATATAATATATGTTATAAATATATAATATATATTTATATATTATATATTTGTATTATATAAATGTTATACATATACAAAATATATATTTATATCTACCTATATACATATATGGCCATCAATATTAAAAAGAGGGAAATATAGTAAGTGCTGCTGAATTCCAGGCATGGTTTCATAAGATAGCAGGATAGCAGGATGTTATACTGCTCCCTGTCTAACACTGCATTTCAATTTTAAGCATTTAAGAATCTCTATTACAGATTAACCAGTTGTTAGAACAAGGCCATTCTATACTTTGCTATTAGGGTTCAAGCTATATTTGCTTTATAAGGGGTCCACAGGCCAGTGTTAAAGCCATGGTATAATATATGTCTTTACCTGTAGTTCAAATTAGCTGGGAGAGCACTTTATCGAATATATAAACCTAACTTGGGCTGCATACATCTCTAACTGGCTCTGTCAACTTATGAGATGGTTTAGCAACACGTCTATGCCTCTAGAGAGTATTAATGGGTGTAATAATAATACTCTACTCAAAGGTTACTTTATGGCTTTCATGAAGCTCAATACACATTGATGGATTATGAAGTATTCAACAAATCACATGAGTAAGTGAATACTATTTTGGAGGGTGTGAAAAATGCTGAGAAATAATATAGCAGACAAAAAAATTATCACAAGGATTTTTCTTGCCCTGATGAAATTCACATTTTGATGAGGATGACAGATTAATAGAACACAATTGCAAAGCAACTTGAAAATTGCTAAAATAATGGTAAGTGCCAACATCTATGAGGACACCTTGACTCTATGTTTCCTTACTACTGATATTCCATTCACTCTCCTAGTTACCACTTTCACCATCTTCTTTTCTCAAATTCCCAATACCTGCCAGCCATCCCACTCTGGCAACTGATAAATTTCCTTTATAATTCACTTTAAAACAAAAATATCACCGTATCACATCATCTACAGCATCTGCATCCACGTGCTCAGTAATTCCCTCCACTTTTATCAATGAACTACCTAGGACTAAATTTAAAGCCAGTCCTCGGCATGGGCACTAGATCTCATCCTTTCTCACATCAAATAACACATTATTCTAGTAGCTTTCATCCGTCTCTTTCCTACCTTACCACTTTTCCCTCTCTATTGGGTCATTCTTGGAAACATAAAGCTTCCTGTTATTTCTCCACTTCTCTCCCCTTGCTTACAAACAGCACCCTTTATTGAAGCACTTTACCAAACAGCCTGATTTATTTTCTTTGCAACAAGAGTCCTCAAAAGAATTATCTATATTCACTCTTTCTAATGTCTCTCTCTTTATTGTTTCTTCAACAAGCTCCAAGCAGGCTCTGGTCCCTAACCATTCCGCTGAAACTGCACTCATCACTATTGACCTTGCTTTGCTGAATCCAGTGAGTTATTCGTAGGTCTCCTTTTACTGGAGCTATTCACACACAGCATTTGGCATAACCTGACTCTTTTTCCTAAAAACTCGTCTTCATTTGACTTCCAGATTGGTTTCATTTTCTCCTTCTCACTTTTCTTGGCCCACTCCTGCTCATCTCTTATATCTTAATTTTGGACCCCTCTCTCCTCCATCCACATTTAGTACTTGCTCCCCTTCAGTTCTCTATGAAAGCTTATATCCACATCCTATTGTCTCATCCTGACTCATAGTTATGCCTATCATGTGTATAACATAACTTCCAAATCTGTATCTCCACTCAGGACCTCTCACTCGACCTCTGGCACAGAAACACATTTATTTTAAAGCTAAGGAAGCTTAAGCTTTGGCTACTCACTTGCATGCATCCCTCTCAGGGATCTGGGTAGCAGCCTAGCAATATGATTTTATAGGCAACCATTTTTGTAAAATACACAAAAGAATTTATGCAAGGGCAATTTGTCAGGATACTGAGTATCCTTCTCTCGATCCTTTCCTCTTGTTCTTTGGCATTGGAATGGCCATTGGCATTTTGGGAATATAGGCAATGGGATATTGAACTAGCAGTGGGCCTCTGTCATCATGCAGGTTGCCTTTTGGGCATGTGTGACACAGACCTGTTGCAGTACTGTAACTAGCAAGTATATCTGTTTGTGCGTGGGAGTGTGGAGGAAAGTAGAAAAAAGAGGCAGAATGTAGAGTTCATATATTCACAAAAAATAAGCTGACTGTTTCAGTAACATATTGTGAAGGAGTTTGTCTGCCAGCTTGAAGCAAATAAAAAAATAATAGGCTAGAAAGTTACCAGAAAATTTAGTAGTTTGCTACACACGGAGAGCTTTTCTCAGTGCTATAGCAATAGAGGGGCTTTTGTATTTCTGGAATGCAACTATCCTTCTGTAACAATTAAATATCTGTGAACACATAGAATTTGAGAGAATTCAAAGGCTTATACATACAAATGCTCAGTATCTGATGAGAAGATGTAATACATTCAACATATTCATGATACATTTATCAATTTATTCAATTATTAAACAACTATTAATTGCATGCCCGCTATGTTCAATGTGCCATGAATATATGATGGTGTGCCCACACATGTCTGCCAAAGAGTTTATAATCCAGTTAAGATGACACAATATAGAATAGAAGTAATACAAGGTAATACATAAAAGTAGTTACATCTCAAATTTAGGCCCATATATGGCAATGAAGCAAAAAGCCCCTGGGATAAAGTGAATTGAATTGCTTAACTGTAGGAGGGGAGCTGAAGAGAGGGAGAGTAGTGGGAGGTTTATTAATAAGGCAGGTAGGGCAAGAGCACACAGGACTTTTTTTTTTAATAAATGAGTCTTCCTTAATAGTTATATAAAAACATATAAAATGTACTTTTTATAAAAATAAAACACTTTCAAAAATTAGGTCACCAAACAAGTTATTTATCTAAAGTAAGTTTTCTGTTTCAGAAAACAGTTTGCTTTAAATATCGAGAAGTGTTAAGAATATCAATTTAACTATTTTAAGAATAAACAAAAATGATAATTAAAAATCGCATGCTGTAAAGAGAGTTTTTCCTTTACTTTTTATAGGAAAATAAAAGGATGTATGAATGTTCCCAAGATGGTAAGAGTCTTCCATTGGAAAAGAGAGTGAGGATTTTGTTAGCATGTATCTTCTATGAAAAAAATTAAAAGATCAGCAGTTGAATTCATATCACATTTTTTCACTAACATTCAATTGTTACTCATTCCTCTGTCCTGTCTTTGAGTAAAGAATTAAAGACATAATCCACACAGTGTCTATTAATAGGAGTCCAAAAATGATTCGAATACAAATCCAGATAAATACTGATATTTTTGTGTCAGTGTTTTGTGGAAGATTACTATGTCAAAGGTGTCAGGTTGAAACTAGAGGCAAAGAAAGAAGGAAAGTTTTGATGTAATTCATGGGAAAAATAATAAAAACTCAACATAAAAAGACAGTTGTTCGAAAAACCATTAATATTTGTTAAAACCTTATGTACAAGGGAAGTCTAAGTGAATTGGAAATACATAATTTAGTCAAGGTTGAATAAATTTATCAGAGCTGAGATTCGAAACCTAGCAATCTGGTTTCAGAGTATGCATTGTTAATCAATGAACTGAAATACCTCCAATAGGGAATGGATTAAAAGTAGTTGTTGTGTTTTATATAGAATTATTGTTAAAGTAAAATAAACTGAATATGATGATTAGAAATTTGAGATGAAAAGCCTGGTGAACTGGCACAATCATTGGCTGTCTTAGTTCTGGCTGTTATGACAAATTGCATAGATCGGGTGGCTTAAACAACACACATTTATTTCTCACAGCTCTGGAGGCCGAAATGCTGGCAGATCTGGTGTCTGGTGAGGGCACTCTTCCCTGTTTGTAGATGGCCATTTTCTTTTTTTTTTTTTTTTTTTTTTTTTTTTGAGACGGAGTCTCGCTCTGTCGCCCAGGCTGGAGTGCAGTGGCCGGATCTCAGCTCACTGCAAGCTCCACCTCCCGGGTTCACGCCATTCTCCTGCCTCAGCCTCCCGAGTAGCTGGGACTACAGGCACCCGTCACCTCGCCCGGCTAGTTTTTTGTATTTTTTTAGTAGAGACGGGGTTTCACCGGGTTAGCCAGGATGGTCTCGATCTCCTGACCTTGTGATCCTCCCGTCTCGGCCTCCCAAAGTGCTGGGATTACAGGCTTGAGCCACTGCACCCGGCCGATGGCCATTTTCTTATGGTATCCTCACATGACTGAGAGCAGAGAGTGAGAGCAAGCTCTAGCGTTTCTTCATTAAAGGGCTCTAATCTCATCCAGGAGGGCTCCACTCTTGCGATCTAATTACCTCCCGAAGGCCACCTCCTAATAACATAACATTGGGGATTAGAATTTCAACATATGGATTTGGGGGTGGGGGATACAAGCATTCAGTCCATAACTGGTTTCAGAGCCTCAGAGGCATTAGTTTGAATTCTGTTTCTACTATTTGATATCTTAACAGACTTGTCCAAACTATTTAATTTCTCTGATTCTCAGTCTCATCATCTGTAAAACGGAAACAATAATACTGATCTTGTAGGCACTAAATGTGTGTGTGTGTGTGGGGGGGGGTAGAGTACTTATTATATTAGCCTATGTATATTAAAAAATTTGTATGGCAATTGGTAATGCAGCTGATTTGAATTTCTAAGCCTGAGTATAAGGGTATATCATAGTACAACTGTAGAATACACAAGGTTAGAAAAAAAAAAATGTATTGAGAGGGAGTTGTTGAGACTCATAGATATTAAACATGATTTATTATGTCACTTGTTTTAATTTTGAATAAAATTCTTCTGTATGTGTAAGAAAGAGGAAAGAAAATAAAGAAAACAAAGAGAGACATCGATCAGAGTAAAATCGAAATAATAATTTTAAATCACACTCCAATCCATTCTTTCACCTTAAAATGTTAGGTCCTGGGAAGGATGGGAAATATTTGTAAAGACAGAAAACATTCATTGACATTGAAAGAAGTAAAAGGAATATATTTGATAAAGTAGAAGGAAGAAATAGCACTCTTGGAAATAAATGATGTCCAATTCCTCTTTACTTGTTGGGATGGCTGAATACTGTTGAGTCCTGCATATTTCCCACCCCATGGATGATTTGTTAAACTGAATGACGTGTCAAGCTATGTAGTCAGTTTTCAGCCATTTACATTTACTTTACTAATGGATGTTAAAAATGCTCTGTGGATGATTGAACAAATAAGAAGGATAAAAGCAGTCATCGGTGGACATGCTAATAACAAAAGATTTGGTTCATGAGGGACAATAAGAAAG
This sequence comes from Papio anubis, assembly GCF_008728515.1. Classification (NCBI taxonomy): domain Eukaryota; kingdom Metazoa; phylum Chordata; class Mammalia; order Primates; family Cercopithecidae; genus Papio; species Papio anubis. Next base: position 147,814,483 of record NC_044981.1, read on the forward strand.
AGTATAAGATACAACCCCTAGAACAACTCCCTTGAAAAACAGAATAGTAATTAAAAAAATAAATAAATAAACTTGAGGAGGAAGATCATACTGTGAGATAGAAAAGCAGAAAATATTTTCATGTTGTTGAGCCCAGTAATGTAAGTGGAAATGCTAGTTGGGGAAGGATATTTCAAATGGAGGAGACAAGAACTGAATACAGACCTCCCCAAAAAGTGTCTTGTTTTTACGTTTGACTTTGAAAACATAATGAAAAAACAACATATATAATTAGAAACTAACAGCAAAACAAAATGAGACAAATAAAGCATTTCCTAAAAAATTAAAAGCAAAATGAAGCAAATAAAGCTAATATTGTATGCAACCGGTGGCTTAAATACATAGAGAAATTATTTGAAAAGAAATTAAAAATAAGTAATTGACTATACATCCTTCACAAGATTTATATTCTAAGATCAAATATATCTTTAAAAACTTATAAATCTGTTTTCATAATCATGTTAATATTAATATCATTACAACATTAGCATATTGGTTTTACAAGTATATGTACATATGCACACACATGCGTACGGTAAAGAAATTATGTTAGGCTGTGCGCGGTGGCTCACGCCTGTAATCCCAGCACTTTGGGAGGTCGAGGCGGGCGGATCACGAGGTCAGGAGCTCGAGACCATCTTGGCTAACACAGTGAAACCCCGTCTCTACTAAAAAAATATATATAAAAAATTAGCCGGGCATGGTGGCGGCTGTAGTTCCAGCTACTGGGAAGGCTGAGGCAGGAGAATGGCGTGAACCTGGGAAGTGGAGCTTGCAGTGAGCCGAGATCGCGCCACTGCACTCCAGCCTGGGCGACAGTGAGACTCCATCTCAAAAAAAAAAAAAAGAAATTATGTTGATATCATTAGTGTGTTGGTTTCTTACTGCAACCAATTACCTGAAATTTCGAGGTTTAAAAGGACAAAAATGTATTATCTTATAGTTCTAGAAGTAAGAAATATCAATTGGGTCCACAGGGCTCTGGAGGCTCGAGGACAGAATCTCTTTCCTTGCTTTTTCCAGCTCAAGAGGATATCAACTTTCTTTGGCTCATGGCCACATTAATATTGTACTCTGTAAATATTATTTTCCACTAAAAGAACTAAAGCTTCTTAGAGAAATGGTTGATTCCAGTTCTAGGACAAGAAACAAACAAGAAAAGTTTTGCCTCACTAGAAAGAAAAACAAAACAAAAAACAACTGGTATTCATGTCGAAAGAGGAGAGGAACCAGCTTGAAGAGTCTTCCACTTGCCAAAGATAGTACAGTTTAAACATCAATGAAAATAGCAACTACAGTGGATTGAAAGTTACCAAAATATGTTAAAGATCTCTGAGTTCATAATAGTAAAAACAGAACTTTTATTGGTCACTAGGATAGGAAGGAATCAACAGATTTTTCTAGAAACTGGGAAACAGAAATGATCAAGCATTTATCCTACCTTTTCCAGCACAAATGTCCTTTAGGGTAACCAAAAAACTGAAAGAATTCTTTCTGTATGTAAAAATTGCAGCCGATAAAAGAAGGGGATATAATAGAATTAAATTCACTATTTTACCACTCAATGAAATAGAGGATTTAAGAAATGATAATCAATAGGCTGTTTAAAACATTAGCTGAAAAGCTGTTGGGAAACTATGTTAGACATATCAGAAATTTGAATCCAATAATCAATAATCAGAAAGAGAGACAATCAGACAATATTGTAATTATTCTGAAGTAACTTTGACAATATCATGAGCCTGAATCTGATCAAGGTTACAGATTCAACTGGCAGCTTAAGGGAACACAGAAGATAATCATATTAAAAACACAGCATGGGGTCTCCTCTACCCAGTTTTTATGTGAGCAAGGCTGAACAGCACCTGGGCTTCAAATGTGTGCATGTGAATTAAGTTCAGTTAGTAAGAGTCACAGTGATGGTTTAGAGATACGATTATGTGCAGAGCAAAAATAACAAGAGGACTTTTGCTGAAACTATTACAAAAGAGATGCTTCTTTCCCTGAGTTTGGTAAAAGGTAAAAGAAATAAAAAATGAAAAAGATTTTTAAAAGGGTACTTGAGTTGCTTTTGCCTTTCTTTGCCACAAATGGAAAAAATATCTGCCTGAAATTGAAGCCATAACAGATTGCAGCAGAGACAAGAAGAAAAAGAGATAGAAACATGATGCTCTTTTGGAATACCTGGATGTATATGTGCATGAAGCCAAAACGCCACTGGAATTTTTTATTAGTTTAAGCAATACAGTTCTCTCTCACACACACTTTCTCTCTCTTTCTCTTTCAATTCAAGTTTGAGTTGGGTTTCTCTCACTTACTATGTGCCAGGCAGTGTAATGGGTGTTATACACATACATTTTTAGAGGCCGCAGTGAAGGTGTCAGCAACATTTGCTTTTACAACAGAAGTCCCTATAATATGCCAGCCAGGCATATAATAACCTGGTTTAAGTCTTGGAAAGACATTTTGACAAATTTTCATTACCCCATTAAATATACTATTAAGAACTCTGTGAAAATCAGTAGAAGTTAATTCATGTCCTTGGTAGTCACATCAAAGAGAAAATAGAAGAAATATCGAACTAGAACAGAGTCCATCTTCCACCCAGAACAGTAATGGTTTATTCTACATTTTGGATAATGGCCACCCAAATGTCACTTGAATTATTTTGGTCATGGGACAGTCCCTACTTTTTTGAAGTGGTTTTAGCCTATGAAACATATGAGTAAATATTTTGATTATGTTTGTGTTTTCAAGCATCCCACATAAAGTTTTCCAGTCTTCATATCTACGTATAGATATTCAGGATCTGGGAAGATTTGGGAAATTAAATAATAAGGTACTATCAAGCCATAAATATACAAGGCTACTGAAGTTGACCTGAAACACCTGAGTTAGGTATGAATAATACAAGTAAATAAGAGTTGTTTGAGAATCAAAGAAAGGGAGCAGTATACAGTTTGAAACTTCCTGTTTATCCAGCACTATTTTTATTGGATGGCATGCCAATGAAGTAACATTTAACCATGGTATGTTTAACATGCCACTTACCATCTGGCTTGAAGGTTCTTGTATTCCAGCTATCAGTTAAAGATCTGAGTTTGTTTTGCCCCTTACTAACTATGCTTAAGTTAGATTTCTTTTATCTTAGACATATGAAGTTAATTCTATCAACCCATGCCTGGAGCTTTATATCTACCCCTCGTGACTTCCATAAGTGAACAATAGAAATCCTTTTCTTTCTTATCTTTTCAACTAATATACATTGTATCACTTCTGGTTTTATGTTTTTCAGAAAATTGATGAACATGTATTCCATGTTTTATATTCAGGTACAACATTAATTAATGTCGGGGATATGTAGGAACAAGAATGTTTCTATGAGAAAACACAAAAACATAACTAAATTTTCATGCATCCACTAATTAACCCTTTTGGAATGGTTATTTCAGTAATTCTAAATTAATTTAACAGAATTTCTATTCTGCAACGTTTCTCCACCTTGACCACAGAAAAACATGATAGGCCTTGTCAAATTCTTGGAGAAAATGAGTACACTCTATATTTAGGATTCTCTCGGCATACCCATGTCAGGAAATGAGCTTAGTTTACATCACTGGGACTTATTCTGGGGAAGCCCTTGCTATCTTCTGATATTTCAATGGAATAGACATTTATTATTGTGTAATATTTAAATCACCCATTTGAAAATTGTCTAGCATGGGTGTTATATTTACTTGTCTACATTTTCTAGATATGTATCTTTATATAATTTATGTTTATTTTTTAAAATTTAGATTTTTTGACCTCCAAAAGTTACCTTTTATATCCAGTTCTTGAATATTATCTACCAGTGATATACTATCATATATGTCTTTCAATAGTTTTATTGTATATAATTTGCTTAAGTCTAGATACTGATTTCATTTGGTTATACACCTCATTTCTTACATACCCATCTAGGATAGTATCATGTTCTTAATCATTCTTTCTTATATTCTCATTGAGGTAATTTTCTTATGCGAAGATATCAAAACCAATGCTGAGTTAAACAGCTATCTATCAGGAGAGCATCCATCATAAGTAGTAGAAATGTAGGAAAAGCAAGGTATCTGATGGCCCAGAGGAAAAATAAGTTGCCAGTACTGAGACTTTAAGTCACATGGTAATAACACAGAACAGTTAACAAGAATGGTTATTTGGAGAGTTTTCAAACAATTGTTCATTTTACTCAAATGGAGTTATATTATATGCCCTTCTCTGTACCTTGCTTTTCTCACTCAAAATCCTATCCCTGTAATCCCTATGGTTGAACTGCATTCAAAAATCTATTTTCTGAAAAAAGGCTCTTAGAATTCTATAATATAAATGTAATATATTTTATTTAACTGTACCATTATTTTGCTATCTACCTTTGTTCACTTATAATAATAAGTGATATAAACAAATATTATTTTTCATATCTGTACCTACTACTACTTTTATTTCCATGGGATTGACTTTCAAAAGTAAGGTTGCTGGATCAAATGGTATCCCTATTTTTACTTTAAATAACTATTGACAGTTTGCTTTCCAAACATCTGTAGCAATTCACATTTCCAGCAGCAAAGTGTGAAAATACTATTGTCCTCTCATATCAACCAGCCACAATTGCTGTCACTCTTTTAATATTTTCCAATTTAATCTTAAAGAGGTTGAACTTCATTATGGATTTAAAATTTACTTTCCCCTAAATACTACTGAGACAGAGGACATTTTAATAAATGTATTGGCTGTTTGAATTTAATCATCTATGGATTATTGAAACATTTTGGCTATTTTTATTGGGTTATTCTTAGTATTTACATTTTAAATTTGTCGAGTGTCTGGTAAATATTTTCTTCAAATTATAATTTATCTTTATTTGGTTTGTGATATATTTTACCTTATTCTAATATTATTATTAATTTTAACAAATAAGACAATCATGGAACTCTTTCATGTTACAGTTTCTGAGTTTCCAATTTTGATTAAGAAGGGCTGCCTAACTCAAGGTTATACATATATTCTCCTAAGTTTAAGATTTATTATTTTATATTTTTATGTAAAAACTTTTATAAGGCTTGAATTCTCTATAGTTTAATGTCTGAAGAAAAGATTCAATGATATATCCTGTTTCATGGATAGCAATGTATACCAGCATTGTTAAAAATAAATTCTTTGCTTTTTGAATTGAAATAACTTTTTCATATATTTAACTCCCGTAACACTTGGTTCTATTTCTGGGTTCCATATCTACTTACATATTTGTCTTTTTAAATTTCAATTCTAAAATATTTTGACTATGTGGAGTCATGTATGTATTAAGGTAATGCAATGCCCCCACCCCAGGATAATTGCCTTGGTTATTATCAGATAATTATGCTTTCCTAATCTTTAAGATAATTTTATAATTAAAAAGTTCCAGCTAAGATTTTAAATGGAATTACTTCTAAATTTATGTATTTGCTTTAAGGTCATTGACAATTCTTATACAAAGTGTGTTACCTAAGAAAAAGAAACATGCTTCTATTTGTAATTTTTTTATTGTATGTCCTTCAATATGATTCCATGATTTTCTTTATACGCATTCTATGCTTTTCTCATTAAATTTGTGCTTAAGCACCTTTTAATTGTCATTGCTATTGTGAATTGAATAGTTCCTTTTCAATTTTTAGCTTCTTATTACTCATAGATCTATTTTCTATAAACCTGCCTTTCAAAGTTTCATAATAATTTCCCATAATTTTAGCAGTCTCTTGAATTTTCTCTTTTGATTTTAAGGAAAAGACTTAAAATGCATTTTCTCATTCCAAATATTTTCATTGATTATTTAAATTTCATTTCTTTTTTTTTTTTTTTTTCTTCTTTTTATAAAGACAGGTTCTCACTTGAACTCCTAGGCTCAAGGGATCCTCCCACCTCAGCACTCCATAGTGCTGGGATTACAGGCATGAGTCACTGCACCTGGCCTTAAATGTCTTATTGAAACCCACATAATATTAAATATGCCATGTTTGCTAAATGAGAAGTGAATAAATATTTTGGCAAAGTTTGCTCAGGAGATAACTAGATAATGCTGAGGTTTGAGTGTTATGTTCTTTCTCCTGTCTTGTTCAACTTCAGGCCTTGAGTCAAGTTTCCCACAAGCTCACTTCTGTAAGTTTCTAAGTATATTCTAGGTGTTGGCAGCATACAATAGCAACACCATCCTCACAAGTAGGTGGTTCTGAATATCAACCTTCTTTTTCTAAAACATGTATTTTGTGTGCTTGGAGTGAGAACCCGGGCAACTAAATCCTGATCACACTCCTTCCTTTCCCCTAATGCTTCACCGTGAGTCCAGTCCATGTGCCAGGACTTGGTGTCCTTCTTTCCTGTTTCTGCTGGATGCAGTGGCTCCTGAAGATCTTAGCCAGACACTATAACCAAAATCACACAGTGGGTCTGCCCTACTTCCCAACAACAACTACAAGCCTCACACCCAGCTCTAAATAAAAAAGAGGATCCTCGTTTGGCCCTGTGGATCATCAGCACCATTACTAAAGTACTCATAGCTATAGTCATGGTATAAATGAAACCTGCCTTTGACAGAGTCTGCAGGATATGGTAAGTTGAAATACTGCCATCCAAACTTTTCTATTCTCTGCAGACTAACTTTGCCTTAATCTGTAGTCTGTTCATTTTCCCATTTCCCACTAAGCCACCACTAAACCACTCCACATCCTGTAGTGTTTTTCCATGTAAGGTATGGATATATTTACGAATTCACATGAAAAATACATAAGGCAATAATCAAAATTAAAATTAAGTGATTACTAACCTCATCAATTGCTTACTGTAAGCCAGATATTTTTATAAATGTTTTATATGCATTAATTCATTTAATTCCTATAACCACCATATGAACTACCCATGTTTTACAAATGAGGAAATTAACTGACATACAGAGTAGGTTTCTCCTTTTGAGAAATGGCCTTCTTTGTTTTCATTTATCAAACCTTATTTTCAGGCAACAAGTATTATTTCCAAAATCAGGATGGTATGTATGCATCCTTTCTGCTTGTTCCCATCACAGATTACTCTGAACTTTCAGTTTTTCTCAACACTTTTTAACAAGTCTTACCTAATTTGTGGCCAGCCTTTCCTGATGTTCTTAATATTTTGTGACACTCCTTGTTTCTCTTTTTTTTCCTAATTATGGCATTTCTTTTTTATATAATTTACTGCCTTTTATAATCCTGACTCATATGTAAACTTATTGTGAATTCATACTATTTATTTTATTTATTTCCTCACAGTGAATTGTATAATAAAACATGTATTCTACCATGTTGAGCCGTGTTTCCTTTTAAGAGGCTCTTATTCTGGTATTACTTTGAAATCTACTTTGAAATAAATATTTTGCAACATCCTGAATTATGTTACGAATTTTATTCTGTAAGCTTTTGAGATTGTCTCTGTAGCCTGGATATGTCAAAATTTCCATAAGATATGATTTGCTGTGAGTTATTTTTTGTTCATTGTACTGGACATTCAGTGAGTCCTTTCAATCAGGAAATGTCTATTTCCCAGGCCAGGGAAGTCTTTCTCTTCTTTTTAATAATACCGCCACCTTCAACCTTCAAACTCCTATCAGTCAAATGTTTGCTATCCTGCAAACATTTATTCTGTTTATTCTATTTCATTTATTTCTATTTTTTCTTCCTCTAGTTTTTATTATATTTCCCGGGAGTTGGGATTTTCTCTGGTATGTTTTTCTTTAAAACATACACTGTGGTAGTAACTTGGGTACTCAGGAGGCTTAAATGATTCCTATATAGAATCCCATTCTTATGCACGAATCCCGTTTGCAATCATCCTACTGCACCTCACGTTCCTAGATCCCTCACATCTCTGGCAGGGTTCTCCAGGGTGACTTATCTGGCAGCTCGTTTCATTCTTCCTCTGTGGACCCTGAGGTTTGACTATCTCTTTTCAGGCAATTATAATCATAATGTTTTCCATCATTATATATTGTGTTTTATATTTACACATGTTTCCTCATCTTGTTGAAGATGGAGTTGGTTCCTGTTTCATATTTTCCTTGAAATGTTAAAGTGATTTTTAAGTGAAGGTTGTCAAAACTATTAGAGATGCACCATTTTTGAATGACTATTTTTAGTCACCTCTTTCTTATCTACAGACTTTAGTTCATGCTATTTCCTCTTCAGGGAAAGACACATCTCCTTATGGCACCCTTTACTTCTCTATCTCAGCAATAACAACACTAGGTGGTTATTGACTAAATGCTTGTCTAACTACAAGAGTGTAGACCCCATGAGAACAAAGCTGTGCTATGTGTGCTGTTGCCTCCACTAGCACAGTATCACTCAATAAATATACCTTGAAAGGATAAATGTGTTTTCGTGACCTGATCCTTCATCCAAACATGGACCTGTAGAAGTAGAGAGGAGCTAGGTTGATGACTCTGGGCAAGATTTCTGTCATGTCTTGGATTCACACTCCAGAAAGACAGCATAAGAGCCAATTAGCCATGCCATCTCCACATATGGCTGTCACCATATGTCTCAGCAGAAAGTTACCAGACACAAATACACCATCATTTCTTGCCGGAATTGTAGCTATGTTTGTGCATCTCAAACGTGTTTGTTTAAGTTCAAAAATTTTATTATTGTTTATTGCTATTTTGTAAAACACCCCACTTAACCCTCTAGGAAAAGGTCCTTACACTTATTATTTATCTGGGAAATTGTTCTTACTCTTTTCATTTCTCCTCTGTTTCATGCCAACCTTCTAATGCTTTTTTTTGTTTTTTTTAAATTAAACTCCCCTCTGCCGCCTCAGAAACCTTTTTCTCACCATATCTGCTACATTCTTGGAGTATTTCTCCCATCTAGTATAATAATTTCTTATTTTCTTCAATAAGTCAGTGTACAGAGAGGTTTCCTGAATGCTTTCTCCACTTTTACCTAGTCAGGAGGCCAGCCTCAAATTATAGTATTTGGAGTGAGACATAGACGCAAACAGAGAGATAAGCATAGTACATCCTCTAGTTTCCAGGAACAGTTCCACTTGTGCCCGTGTGAGTCTTTCTGACTATGCCTATCAATGAGTAATGTCTGATTATGTAGCAGCTATTAGAAAAGATGTTTTTAAACCTTTCACTTATTCCTTCCTTGTCCCCTAAATTGTTCTGAATGCGTTTGTCCATGTATGCCTATTTAACAAGCCTTGCTTTCCTCAACAAATACGTTAGCACACATGACCTTGCAGATCTGCATCAGCAACTTGGGAAAATTATCGCTTACCTGTAACAGTCTATTTGGTTGTGGCTACTCCTCAGGGCTTCTAGAAGATCAGCATTTTCTTGCACAACATTTTCCAAAACTAATCTCTCTCACCTGAGCTTCAAATTCTTTTATTATTTTCATCTTTTGGAAGCGGAATCTGAAAAACAGAAAGATTTACAATGGCCACCTGTTGCTATTTAATTGTCCTGCACTATTAAAATAGAGACTAACTCACAGGGATTCATGGATTTCCCCTTCAGCACTTCATCCACTACAAGTTATCACTGAGTGACAGAACAGACTGTGCTCACCTCAACAATCTCGCTGTTAGAGGGCTCATAGATTGGCTTCTAAATAGACCTGGAGATGATTAAAGATTTATTCTCTATGTAATTCTTCTCACTGCTCCACCAAATTAGAAATGAGCTGACAGAAAGAGAAACCTGGTTAGTAAAATAAATAGGTTTTGTGAGTGTGAGTGTGTGTGCATATAAAGAAATAACCTTCTTTGCCCCAAATGATGATCCATCTGTTATTTAGAGAATATAGAGCGTGCATTTATTTATGTTCACATATTCTGTAAGAATCCCAGTAACCAAGGAAAATAAACTGTCTGCATCTTGCTTAACAACTTCGGGTTAAGGAAGCTGGCATTCGTTTTTCCTTTTTTAGGGCCCTTGTCTATCAAAGCCACTATCAAACTACTGTTGATGTGCCAAAAAGAAAGCAAAGAACCCCCAAGTGCCACCTCCTCTGTTTTTAGCCAATTGTCAAGTGCTACTGGGTGACAAAAGGAAAAAATATCCTCTTAATCCCTGCAGTGTTAAGTTTATTTTCTAAAGTATGAGATTTTATTCCTCCTCTATTTTCAGGTAGAATCTCTGATATAGTTTGTCAGAAGGGGGATTGGGTTATGTTTCTCCTTAAAGTGCCAGGTAAGATTTTTAAAGCTGTGAATTTCCCAGGGTGATTATTTGTCTGATGGCATAAAATTTTCTTCCTACCTACTCTTCTTGCTGTTGCATATGTTGACTGACTTTACTCTTATCTACAGGTCCGTATAATCCTGTTCTTCTAAGCACTATCTTAGGGACTAGCGTTAGAATGTGTTGTGTATGCATGAAAAATGTAGAGCAACATTTCAAACACAATTTTGGACTTGTTGTCCTATGATTATCTACATTATATTGGGAGTGGGAAAGATCTATCTTTTGAAAAATGTTGTTTCTTCTTGCCCCATCCATGGCTTAACATGAAAAGTATGCAACTGGTATGCAACAAGAAAGAGAAAGAGCTTGCGCAGGGAAACTCCCCCTTATAAAACCATCAGATCTTGTGAGACTTATTCACTATCACAAGAACAGCATGGGAAAGACCTGCCCCCATGATTCAATTACCTCCCACCGGATACCTCCCACAACATGTGAGAATTCAAGATGAGATTTGAGTTGGGACACAGAGTCAAACCATATCATTCCACCCCTGGCCACTCCAAATCTCCTGTCTTTATATTTCAAAACAAATCATGCTATCCCAACAGTCCCCCAAAGTCTTAACTCATTTCAGCAGTAACTCAAAAGTTCATAGTCCAAAGTCTCATCTGAGACAAAGCAAGAGGTCCTTCTGCCTTTAAGCCTGTACAATCAAAAGTAAGTTAGTTTCTTGCCAGATACAATCGCGGTATTGGCATTGGGTAAATACAGCCATTTCAAATGAAAAAAAAAAAAAAAAAAGGCCAAAACGAAGGGGTTACAGGCCCCACGCTAGTCTGAAATCCAGCAAGGAAGTCAAATCTTAAAGCTCAAAAATAATCTCCTTTGATTCCATGTCTCACATCCAGGTCATGTTAATGCAACAGGTGAGTTCCCATGGTCTTAGGCAGCTCCACCCCTGTGGCCTTGCAGGGTACAGCCTCTCTCCCAGCTGCTTTCACAGGCTGGTGTTGAGTCTCTGCAGCTTTTCCAGACACATGTTGCAAGCTGTCAGTGCATCTACCATTCTGAGGTCTGAAGGACAGTGGCCCGCTTCTCATAGCTCTACTAGGCAGTGCCCCAGTAGGGACTCTGTGTGGGGATTCTGACCCCACATTTCCTTTCCAAACTGCCCTAGCAGAGGTTCTCCATGAGGGACCCATCCCTGCAGCAAACTTCTGCTTGAGCATCCAGGAGATTCCATACATCTTCTGAAATCTAGGTGGAGGTTCCCAAACCTCAATTCTTGACATCTGTGCACCTGCAGGCTCAACACCATGTGGAAGGTTCCAGGGCTTGGGATTTGCCCCCTCTGAAGCCATAACCTGAGTACTACATTGACCCCTTTCAGCCATACTGGAGCTGCTGGGATGCAGGGTACAAAGTCCCTAAGCTGCACACAGCAAGAGACCCTGGGCCCGGCCCCCTAGGTCTCCAGGCCTGTGATTGGAGGGGCTGCTATGAATACCTTGGACATGCCCTGGAGACATTTCCCCATTGTCTTGGGGATAAACATTTAGCTTCTCATTACTTATGCAAATTTCTGCAGCCAGCTTGAATTTCTCCTCAGAAAATGGGATTTTCTTATCTATTGTATTGTCAGGCTGCACATTTTTTGAACTTTTATCCTTTGCTTACCTTATGAAGCTGAATGTCCTTAACAGCACCCAAGTAATCTCTTGAATGCTTTGCTGCTTAAAAATTTCTTCCACCAGATACCCTAAATTATCTTTCTCAAGTTCAAAGTTCCATAAATCTCTAGGGCAGGGGGAAAATGCCACCAGTCTCTTTGCTAAACCATAACAAAAGTCACCTTTGATCTGGTTCCCAACAAATTCCTCATCTCCATCTGAGACCAGCTCAGCCTAGATTTCGTTGTTCATATCACTATCAGCACTTTGATCAAAGCCATCCAACAAGTCTCTAGGGAATTGACATTTTCTCACGTTTTCCTGTCTTCTTCTGAGTGGTCCAAACTGTTCTAACCTCTGTGTGTTACACAGTTCCAAATCACTTCTACATTTCTGGGTGTCTTTTCAGCAGCACCTCACTCCTGATATGAATTAGTTCATGTTCACGTGGCTGATAAAGGCCTACCCAAGATTGGACAATTTACAAAAGAAAGAGTTTTGATGGGCTTACAGTTCCATGTGGCTGGTGAGGCCTCACAATCATGACAGGAGGCAAGCAGGAGAAAGTCACATCTTAGATGGATGGCAGCAGGCAAAGAGAGAGCATCTGAGCAGAGAAATTCCCCCTTATAAAACCATCAGATCTCGTGAGATTTATTTGCTATCATGAGAACAGCACAGGAAAGACCTGCCCCCATGATTCAATTATCTCCCACCAGGTACCTCCCACAACAGATAGGAATTCAAGATGAGATTTGTGTGGGGACGCAGCCAAACCATATCAGCGGGGTTATAATTAGTTATTAGATTTACAGTTGTCAGCCAGGTGTGGTAGTTCATGCTTGGAATCCCAGCACTTTTGGAGGCTGAGACAGGTGGATCACTTGAGGTCAGGAGTTTGAGACCACCCTAGCAAACATAGTAAAATCCCATGTCTACTAAAAATACAAAAATTAGCCAGGCGTGGTGGCGCGTGCCTGTAATTCCAGTTACTCAGGAGGCTGAGGCATGAGAATTGCTTGAACCTGGGAAGCGGAGGTTGCAGTGAGTTGAGATAGTGCCACTGCACTCCAGCCTGAGTGACAGAATGAGACACTCTCTCAAAAAAGAAAAAAAAAAAATTACAGTTGTCCTCAACTGAGTGATGTAGAAATGCATATTGGAATTCCAGCAAAATATTCCTGGATTGGTGAAGTCTTTCACCAGGAAGAGTACTTATGGCTATTTGGCAAATTCTTTCACAACTATCCTGTCAAGGTGTTTGTCCAGTTTCTTCCTCAATTTCTCCTAAGGTAGGAGGCTTACTGCTTGTTGAGGCAACCAACAATGTTGTTGACATATTAGTCATTGTTATTTTCTCTCATTTGTTAAGCCTAATCTACTTCACTTTTACTTTTACTCCTGCTTCTATCCTATGAAAGCATAAGTAATGAGCTTCTCTCTCTTTCACAGTATTTTTTTTTAGATGTTTAGAACCAGATCAACTATTTCTCATATAAAATTTGTGTAGCATGTTACAACTTACATAAATGTATTAGCATAAATGATCTTATTTAATGTACACAATGACTTTTTGGAGGGGGTAGTATTATAATATCTTTTTTGTAGATGAGGAAACTGGGCCTTAAGGAGGCAAAATAACTTGCCCTAAACTCCTTAACTCTCATCTAAAATAAAAGGGTTTCAAACCTAATCTTTCTGACTCTACTTCTGGAGTTTCTTTAATCTGCAACACTGAAGAGTTTCTGAACACTTCACTAGTTTTTTCATCATTCTGTAGGTGTAATCTAACACTCTCACCTTTTAATAATGTGGCTTTAAAAATCAAGGACTTAGGTGTGGCCTGCCCAGGGCAGAATTTAGTGGGGTGATCACTCCCCTGAAATGTTTTCTTTCTTAGACTTGCTTCACACTGCTGACTCATGCTGAGCCTATACACACTTATGGCTTGCTGTCTATGAGATTACCAACAATTCATGACCCTCTGCACTAAAATTGCACAATCAGTTCTGAAATCTAAATTCCTACAGCACATACTTTTAACCTATCATCCAAATATTTCTAGATGTTTTTTAAAATTTGGTTCTGCATTTTGAGTTTATGGCACAACTAAAATGGATTTTTAGTTTGGCATCTAACAGTCAAGAACATTTTTTAATTTCTTGCAAATTTATCCTGTCTTCTCATGTTTATTATTCACTTTCACCAAGGGCTCAATGAGAAATAACAAATTATATATTACATTTCATCAAAAGATTTAAATACCTTATGCTAAGTAAACAGTTGGGAACTATTAGTCACTGTACAGAGCCAGTGATAGAGATATATCTGGTTAGCCGCAGTCCTCAACCGTAGTTCTCAGGCTTCTAACCACTCTGCTTATATACAGAATGACCCTATAGAAGACAAAAACATAACTGAGATAGCAATGAACAAATTATAAATTAGAATTAATTAGTAGGCTGCTCAAGTAGTAGTAAAAATAAATGCCATCTCCTCAAAATAGTTCATTATTAGACCTACACCTTGAGAAATAATCTGAATGATTGGAAGGAGTCCTGTACTTAGTTTCAATGCTCGTAAGTGATAGGAGACAGTGATAATGTAGAAAGAAACATGGTTTTCATTAACTGGACTGTTTTATGCTGTTACATTTTCTTTATTTAAATTTTGTTTTCTCTGATTTCTTATTGAAATCCTTTTTGAAAAATTGTAACCTTTTTCAGCTCTGCTAAGGAATTGGGTTGGAAATTGGGCCCGAGGTATAAGCATCCTTCTCAGGGCCAAGCCTAGCATGTCTGTGGGAAAGGAAGTGAGATGGTTATAGGGGAACTGAAACTCAAGGCAGTGTCAAGGGCACTGGGGTAATGGCAGTATTTTTGTTCTGGACAGTCCCTCTTGGAGGATTTCTTTAAACCCTGAAAAGCCATGAGTTTAGATTTACTAAGGGAAGATATTCTATGTGAAACTAAATCACAGACAAACTTTTGCAAAATTAATATAATTCATGAATCATAGCCAGGATTTAGAATCTAGTCTGTGCTCATTTTTTAGCATTTTATGGTTCCTTAATTGGATTGGCTGTGGTGGGTATCTAATAATAATGAATATTGAACCCAATCTTCCTTCTGAGCAATGGCTACCATGTTACCTAAGTTCACTGCTAGTGGCCTCCCATGTGACTGAGTCTTCTAAATAGGTGAATAAATCCTGAAGTCAAAGATCCTTTCTTATATTTATTAATCTGTGTTAAAGAGCTAAATAGATGGGCAGCGCACAAGTGAAACATAGTATCCTACATAGAGTGTGAGTGAATCCTGACAAATGGCTGGGATTGAGGACAAGTTTCGGGTATTCCCATTGGTTTGTTGATCAATAAAACCCCTAATGCTTTCACTAATTACCAGGATGATAAGGCTCTCTATGCCAGCAGGGGATCATTGACTCTGCACATGGAGTATATCAGAATGTCTGAAAGCAGCATGTATCTAAAATTCAGAAGATTTTGCCTAATAGGGTGTTTGGACACATGCCAATTCTTTCACTTAGCCACTCCAAAGGAGCAGTCTGACTCTGACCCAGCTCCGGGCTCACCAGTGATAACTCCATCATGTGTCTTGCAACAGCTAACATCCCAAAGGAAAACTTGACATATCAACCATGAGATGAATCATCCTGAACCTGAAATGTCATCTCTCTCCAGAAGAGCTAAATACCATGGAATTCTCTAAGGGACCATGCATCAACTCTTGGCCACTGTGCTTGAGAGAATAGGTTCTTAAAAATAGAGGATATAGAATCCCTTTGAAGGATAAAATAACTTATCCTTCAAAGAATCCCTTTGAAAGGATAAAATAACTTATAATTGGAAAATTATAGCCATACGGGAGACTATTCAACCAGTACACCCAGTTTTTCTTCAAGGCTGTATCATGCAAATCTGAGTGTTTGTTTGTATACACAGGTGAGCTATTAATAGCTGGTAACTTTCTCTATAAGTCAGCATCTCTTTTGTTTATTGATTTGTTTTACAGAATTTGCAGTCATGACAATAATGTTTTTAGATAGTTTGTATAGTATATTACACATTCTAAACTGAAGGTATTCCAGTTGGAATAAATTATAATTGTACCAAAGAGTTGTTAAATTTCAGATTAGTCGTCCTTTAGTTCAAGTATGGATTTTAGATAGCTTTACCTCGAACTCCTTAATTTTCTCAGTAAGTCAGTCACCGCAATGGTTTGAAATGACCACTCAGAATTATGAAACCCATGAAAAGTAAAACAAATACTCAAACCACATTATCTTAATTACTCATGGATAGAGTTGAAACCACAAGAGAGGATGCCAAGTCTCCTGGTAACATTTATATATTAACTTGGATTAAGAACACTGATTTTGGAGCCAGGCAGACTTGCTTTTCAATGTTGGCCTTGCCACTTACTAGAAATGGTATACAGTAAGCTACTTAAGTTCTTTAAGCCCTAGTTTCCTCACTGCTGTGTATCTTATAAATATTCAAATAATGCCGGGCGCGGTGGCTCATGCCTGTAATCCCAGCACTTTGGGAGACCTAGGTGGGCAGATCACGAGGTCAGGAGTTTGAGATCAGCCTGACCAACATTGTGAAACCCCCGTCTCTCCTAAAAATACAAAAAAAATTAGCCAGGTGTGGTGGTGTGCACCTGTAATCCCAGCTACTCAGGAGGCTGAAGCAGGAAAATCACTTGAACTCAGGAGGTGGAGGTTGCAGCGGTTGTAGTGAGCCGAGATTGTGCCACTGCACTCCAGCCTGGGCAACAGAGCGAGACTTCATCTCAATCAATCAATCAACCATTCAATAAAACTTAAAACTAAATATACAAATAATAATAGTCATCTAAAATAGTGTTTCAAGAAGTAAAGAAGAATGATTTAAAAGTATCAAACTTTAGATTTTTCATCTCCTCTTACTTTCTTTTCTATTTCTGGAATATAGACATTAACTTGACAAACATAATCCATATCCCAAGCTAGCCGTCTATGTCAAAGAGATAAGTTTAATATTTATTTATTTACTCAATCATTAAACAATTATTTAATGTTTATAAAGATTGTAATCTGATATGGAAACTACAAAAGGCTTATTATGCAAAGATAACCAGCTCTCAAAGAAGCAGAGTCCAATTTTGGCACAGAAATTCTTCCTGACAGTAGACAGCCTAAGTCAGGGCTAAGCACATTAGTTTTGAAATCGCACTGCCTGTGTTTCAAGTACAGTTCAACCACTCACCAGCTGCATTATCTCAAATAATTACTCAGCTGCTCTGAGCCTCAGGTGTGTTGACTGCAGTCTGTAAATGGTTTTTACCTCATAAGCTTGTGAGGCCTTAATCATTATTTCACATAATTTGCAAGTTTTAATCACTCAGTAAATGCTTACTACATAACACTTTCATATTTACTTTACATAGTACTATGCAGTGCAAGTATATATACTTATTATACAAGTATACTTGCTAAATAATACTTAGTAAACAATAAATGATTACTGTTAATAATATTTATTATTTCCGTAGAGATCAAGGTGTGCATCTGTGTGTGAGTGTGTGCATGTGTGGTATGTGTAGGTAGATAATCTCAGCCAGCTAAAGTGCTAAGGATAGACACCCTTTGCAATATAATCCAAGGTATAGAGGTATCCACAAAACATTCGAGGACAGCACATCTTAGTATGTAGCAAACACAAGGTCAGGAAGCAGATATTGGGGCAGGGATTAGAGATGGAAGGATGATGGTTGACAAAAGCAAATAAGCAAAAGTAAATATATTAAAAAGCTATCCTTTGAAAATGTAGGATGTATTTGAAATTTTCATTAAACAGTTTAAGTGTAGACTTAAGCCACATGTCATTTATTTGGTGAGTTGCTTATTCCACAGATATTTAGTGAGAGCAGGATTATGAAGATAAAGTCATAGGAAAGGCAAACATGGCACCCACTTCTATGAAGCTTATAGTCTAGTGGGGATGGTGCTTCTCAGCGCCTACTCCTAAATCATCTATTTCTCTCCCTGAATCCTTTATTCTACTCTGTATATCTGTATGCTTCACCCCAAAAACAGAGAAAAAATCTATATATGTCTAGGGGTAATTTTTATAACTAAATTGAATTTAGCTAATTTCAGTGTCCAATATTAGGCATTAACTTTGTGCTATTAGTGTAGTTACATATGCATTTAAATTAGAGCAATAGAAACATTTAAAATGAAATGTATTTATAGATATTTCATAAATTTGCCAAAATGCACATTTCTTTTTCAGCAATTTTGACAAAAATCCTCTTGTGTTGTCTTTGAGAAAATTTTATGAAAAGATTTTATGAATGAGTTTTAATGTTTCATTAAGAAGGTAATATAAGGATTTTCATGCAGTGAATTCATTTAAGATAAAGATATTTTGGATTAACAAAATGAGGCATCAGTGTAAATTAACGTTACTGTCCATAGGACATTTTACACAGTTGTAGTTTGTGGTTGTTGATATTTATGGAGGTCATTAATGTAAACATGAGGGGAGAAAATATTCACTTTAAATGAGACAACATAATGAGAAACATGAGCAATATGTACCACAAAAAGATTTGCTTTTGGCAAGTTTTATTGGTGTTAGACACTTTGATTATCACAGTTACCCAATTACAAAGCAAGTAGGTATAAAATTCAGAGAATAAGCAGTGTTTTATGAACATCTATTTTATTTCCCAGTATTCTCCTCCCTTTGCATTCCCAAAATAGTGATAAAATCTCAAGTCACTTAACAAAATCTTTGACTCTAATACAGGAAAATGTAATCTTTGATTTTATGTACATCTGTGGTTTACAAAGAAACCAAAGGCTTTATTTTTGTGTTTTACTTATGGAAAACTTTCTATTGCTATTTCTCTTGTAAACAAGAATGGTTTTTAAAAATAATTTTCAATTAAACTGTACTATCCTATAGTATTAATTATTTCATCTTAAAATCATATATATGTGAATAAAAACACTTTTATTAATAAAAAATCTCATCGTTAAAAAGAGTCTCAAATTCTTCATTCTTTAGGTACTACTACTGCAACTTTGGGATAATTACTAAATCTCTCTGAGCCATATTTTCTATAAATTAAAATGGATTTGCACTTAACAGTATTTTTTATGATGTTTAAACCATTAGAAATATAATTTAAAAGCTTAGGAAAGGGCCTTGCACACATAACAAGGTTAAATAAATAACAGTCATTAGCTCTTAGGGTTTATTGTCAATACACATATTTAAGAGGTCTAAAAGTCCATTTAGATTATTTAAAAGTGAATTTTAAAAGTCTGAGAAGACAATATTAAATCAACACTGGAACTTCTGGTTCAATATGGCATCAGGCTAGTGAACTCTGATGAAGCTTGCGTATATCCTTTTTTTTCTTTCTCTTTCTCTCTCTCTCTCTTTTTTTTTTTTTTTTTCATGGGACAGCATCTGACTCTGTACCCAGGCTGGAGTGCAGTAGCACAATCATGACTCAGTGCAGCCTCAACCTTTTGGGCTTATTTGATCCTCTAGCCTCATCCCCCAATTGAAATATCAATTGGCCACATTTTGGTACTACATCAAGGTTGAGCTGGTTTCTCCAACCTCTGCTGAGATTCCTACAGCTATTCAGAGCCTGAAAAACAAAACAAAACCAACAGTCAATAGTGCTCAAACTGGTAGCTTCAAACAGCTCACAGGTAAGGAAGCTGTGCTGTATGGTTTGGGGGTCATCAAAGCGTAGATATGATTTTATCTCAGAGAGCTCATAGACAAACATGGTATTATTGGCTATAATGCTTGAAGCTCAATCTTTAACATCTGATTATACTCGATTTATTATTTGAATGTTCTTAGACCATATGTGATTAGATTGCTATTTGAATATAATGTGTCAAAAATAAAAATAAAAAAAGGAGTTGACAGTATTAATGCCATTTGCATCAGCATTTCTAATTTGGAAAATCCACCTCAAAGAAATAATTAGCAATTTGGAAGACAATTATATATAGAATTTTCACTGCATCTTTTTTCTTAGAGTGAAGAGTACATATAAAAAATAACCTAAATATATATAAGGAGAAATGCATACAGTGCCACCACCATATGAGAAAATATAGTTCATTTATTAAAGACAGAGTTATAAAAAATTATTTACATAATGGAGAATTGTTTGCCATGAAACAAAGCAGATAATGAACAAAAAGAAATCAACAACACTCTGTACAATCTGAATTTTGGGGTAACATACATACATTCATAGAGGAAAAAATTAATTGGGTTAAAATGTTAACTTTTGGGTTTTTATTTATTTGAAATTGTTTGTCTTTCTTAATCACAGTTATTTTTCAAAGGTGAAGTTGAATTTATGAGAATAAATGTAGTACTTAAATTTAATAATAACTAGCATTGAATTATTTATTTATTTCCTAAAATAAACAGATTTGACATTGCATTCCCAAATTTTTATTCTAAGGACTTTTCAAATTTAAACTTTGATGAGAAAAATATAGACAGTAAAATATCTTTTACTATAAATTCTGAGGCATTGTTATATCTAATTAGGTTGTTTGGTTACATTGAATAGTATATTTACCTTTGGGTTGCTTATTGTTGTAATTATTGCCATGAAACTTGACCTAAAGATAAGTATATTATACCTCTTTTGAGGTATATGGAATCTTTTGAGATTCTAATGAGAATTGGCCAAATCAACTAGAAACAGATAAACATCAGCATTTATCTTTTTGGTTCTGAGTTGACTGAAAAGGGCCAAAAATACTATGCATTTCTTGGAGTCTATAAATGGAGAATAATTTTTTTTCCCTGAAAGTGATGGTCTGAAAGATAAAACATTTGAATACAGGTGGAAGCTAGAACACATTTTAAAATGTATTGCTTTAAGGATCAAGAATTTTAATGGAGAGGTGGAGAAATCCAGGAAACACAGACCTGATTGGGAGCTTCCATCTTACATTTTGAGCTATTCTCTTAGCACTTCAAGAAATCTGGAGTCAGCCAGGCTGACAGAAACCTGCTGTCAAATGTGTGTTGCCCACCACCACAGAGGACAGACATTTTGCCTGAAAAAGCTATTAGACTTATGTTCTTCAGATTTTCCAGGTCAATTGTTCAAATGTCAGTAGGTTAACACAAACTATAAGAAACTCGGCCATTGACTCTAGAGAATTAGTGAGCTGAGTGCAGGGTTTGTGGGTGGGTGGGGACCATGCAATTTTAGTTTTTTTATAAGATTAGCAACCAAGTTAATTTATTTTTCTTGGTTTTAAAAGTTAAATAGCCGGGCGCGGTGGCTCACGCCTGTAATCCCAGCACTTTGGGAGGCCGAGGCGGGCGGATCACAAGGTCAGGAGATCGAGACCACAGTGAAACCCCGTCTCTACTAAAAATACAAAAAAAAAATTAGCCGGGCGCGGTGGTGGGCGCCTGTAGTCCCAGCTACTCAGGAGGCTGAGGCAGGAGAATGGCGTGAACCCAGGAGGCGGAGCTTGCAGTGAGCCGAGATCGCGCCACTGCACTCCAGCCTGGGCGACAGCGCGAGACTCCGTCTCAAAAAAAAAAAAAAAAAAAAAAAAAAAAAGTTAAATATCAGTAATTATTGCCAGAACATCTTTCTTCTGTTTTTGTTATGATTTCACATATATCATGACCAATGTTTATACTTTACTGGAAAACATCTTCTCAGATTTTTCTCAACTAGAATTTATTTTCTCCAAATTTCTCTTAGTTGTGGTTGCATATCACAACCTAACAGGATACTTCTATTAGGAAGTATATATATAGTGGTTATCCTAACAGGATACTTCTATTAGGCTGGAGAAACAAGCACTGACACCAGAAATATGAGTCTTTGCAACAGGGGAGAAAAGGAGAAGACTGAAAGAGAAGATTATGGACCAGCTATGGTGGCCAGACACTGTAGTTCACAGTGGCAAATTTAGGTGTGGTTCATCCTGTGCTGGTATTCACAAAGATGTTATATGGTGGAAGAATTAAAAATGGCACTCCAGTCTTCAAATTAAATGGAGGGCAGTGGTGAGAACCAAGCCACCCATCCACTAGAAATAAGACTCATATTTGGAGATAAAGAAGTAAGACAAAGGGATAGAAAGAGTTGGCCATGGTTCTGGTCACATCAACGTTGGTGCTCCAACAGCAACAGAGAATTGGAATGATAGACAAAATAAAGCAGAATAGTTAGAGTTAATCTTTCATAAATACCCTAAAGACTGCATGGTCAAACTCTAGAATAGCTGCAGTAAGAAGTCCAGCCATGGCCGGGCGCGGTGGCTCAAGCCTGTAATCCCAGCACTTTGGGAGGCCGAGACGGGCGGATCACAAGGTCAGGAGATCGAGACCATCCTGGCTAACCCGGTGAAACCCCGTCTCTACTAAAAAATACAAAAAACTAGCCGGGCGAGGTGGCGGGCGCCTGTAGTCCCAGCTACTCTGGAGGCTGAGGCAGGAGAATGGCGTGAACCCGGGAGGCGGAGCTTGCAGTGAGCTGAGATCCGGCCACTGCACTCCAGCCTGGGCGACAGAGCGAGACTCCGTCTCAAAAAAAAAAAAAAAAAAAGAAGTCCAGCCATGCCGGGTACTTGGACGTAATCCAGCAAAAATAATTATGGATGATAAGAGTTGGAGGGGCTGAAGATACTAAAGAACTAAGTAATAGTTTTCAGTTGGGCAGTAGGGACTTGAGCCTGTGTGGATAGCCTCAAGAATTCCTGGAGGAAAGGCCTTGTCAAATATTAGCAGTAAGAGAGAATAGGAAAGAAAAGAATAGAATATTTACCAAATGTACCATAGAGGCACTCATGCTGCATTCATTCATTTCATATTAGTAAGTGGATAGGTATTATTATTATTTTCCTATGATAATTAATTATGGAATGAGATTCATAGTGTTAGATAATGGCAAAGATATTATGTGAGGCTCAGTACATTATGGTTTTGAAATCTATACTTCTAGCCCCATACTATGATGCACCTATAGCCCATGTTACATGGAGAGGGATCAAAAGTGAACATTCCCAGCATACTTTCACATACATGT
This sequence comes from Papio anubis, assembly GCF_008728515.1. Lineage (NCBI taxonomy): Eukaryota > Metazoa > Chordata > Mammalia > Primates > Cercopithecidae > Papio > Papio anubis. Next base: position 147,837,552 of record NC_044981.1, read on the forward strand.
CATTTGACTAAAGGGAATTGATGTGAAGTAAATTGAACAGTCTTTAGTGTTTTATGTAGTTGAAATAGATTATTGAGCCATTTTGTGTGAACAGATATATAGATGCAGAATATACTCTTCAGTATTACATGCCTTTCAGAGAATTCAGAGAGATGATTTTCCTTGTCTTCAAGGTGTGGAGGCAAGCTGGATGAACGCACAGATTGCCCTATAAATCTGTCCCCTCAAAAGTGCAAAATACAGTCACAGAAATAGGATTTAACAAGTTGCTATGGCAAAAAAATTGAATCTTAAAGATTCTTGAAAAGGAGTTTAAGAATCTAAGTTACAATAGAACTATGCATGACTCTGAAGGCATTAAGCTGCAGAAGAGTATGCTGATAACAAGTGTGAAATGGGACAAGCAGAACCACACAAGGAGATTAAAATGCCAGTTACAGGGACACATGACTTGACAGGGGATTTGGTTAAGATAAAAAGGGCAGAGGGATTTGTGCACTTCAGGTTGTTGGTGAAAGTTATGAAAGACTTTTTCACTACTTTGTCAGCTTGAATGTAGCTTAGGCTATTACGGGTAATTTGGATACTAGTAATAATCACTATTTGAGCTTTTAGCTTGGGTGTTAGTGGATGATTGCCCTGTCACGAATACCAAGGAAGTTTTCCAGCTCCATTGCCTTTTTGATCTGAGAAGAAACTGGCAATTGGATAAGCTTTCCATAGTTGCCATTTTGCATGCTTAATACTTACACAAAGATTTGCCAAAAAATATTACCAGAAAAATTCAAATTAAATTGAGACTACTGAGTGGCAGAATAATAAAAGTTAAAGAATCACTCCTTCCTGTAATTGATATTTGTGGAGTACTTACCATATGCTAAACACTAGAGTAATTGCTAGGCAACAATCATTTATGCCCTTATTGATCTTACAATCTAGTTTTATCAAATAAGCCCATATATAAATGTAAGACTGCATCTATGGCAAGGGCAATGAAGAAGAGGTAGACAGTGCTTATAAGAACATGTAAAATTAAATCATCAGTGGTCAAGGAAGGCTTTCCTAAGGAAATGACTTTTTTATTGGATTCTTTGAAGGATGAATAGGTGTTAAATAGGAAAGAAAAAGGGTGAGAAGAGTTTTTCCATCAGAGAACATTTTTTGACACAACTGGGACCAAAATGAACTTGTGAAATTTATAGGAATGAATCAAAGAGAAGAAAGGGTAGTTTTTTGTTTGTTTGTTTGTTTGTTTTTTCTTGAGGTGGAATCTTGCTTTGTTGCCCAGACTGGAGTGCAATGGTGTGATCTTGGCTCACTGCAACCTCCACCTCCCAGGTTCAAGCAATTCTTCGGCCTCTGAAGTAGCTGGGACTACAGGCATGCGCCACCACACCCAGCTAATTTTTGTATTTTTAGTAGCGACTAGGTTTCACCATATTGTCCAGGCTGGTATCGAACTCCTAACCTCGTGATCTACCTGCCTCAGCCTCCCAAAGTGCTGGGATTACAGGTGTGAGCCACTGCACCTGGCCAAGTAGAGACTTTATAGGAAGACACTGGAGAATAGGTAGGAAGAGACAATGTGGGATCTAGTGGGCCTTATTTTGAGTTACACTAACACAGCAGCCACTGGCCTGTGTGGTTATTTACATTTGAATTTAATTTAAACAGATTTAAGAATTTAAGTCCTTGGTTAAACTAGCCATATTTCAAGTGCTCATGATCCACATTTGGCCAGTGGTTACCATATTGGAAAGTTTCCAGAACATTTCCATGATTGCAAAAAGATCTAGTGAAATGTGTTTCATGTATGTGTGCCAAAGCAAGCACACATGAAATGTGTTTGGGATTTGATTTTATTCTAAGAGCAGTGAGAAGTCATGGTTTCTTCAATGTTTAGGTGAAGAATGATATGACTGATATGCATTTTAAGAAGAACTCCATGGCTATAGAATGGAGACTAGTTTGGTAAGAGAAGGGCAAACTTTATGTAAGTGTGCCACTTAAGAGGCCATCATAACCTCCAACAAAGTAATTATTAGTAGATGGAAATGATAGCAGTGGACAGAATTGTGTGATTTTAGTAGATAAAGCAGTCAATACTTAGTGATGCATGGGTACAAACTGGAAAAGGAAGAGATTTTAGACTTTCGAGATTTCTAAATGAAATGGATATGATGCCAGGAAAAGCACTGGAATAGGACCATATCTGTATGGGGAGGTGCTGGCAGTGCCTGAGCAGCTGGAGATGTCAGAGGCAGCTGGAGGGGCCGGGCGCAGTGGCTCCAGAAGCCTGCAATCCCAGCACTTTGGGAGAGCCGAGGCAGGCCCGGATCAGGAGTCAGGAGTCAGGAGGACCACCATCCCTAGCTAACATTTAGAACCCGTTTCTACTAAAAAATACAAAAAAACAAAAAACAAAGAGCAAGGAGCAAAAGTGTGAAACCTATAGATCTAACTACTCAGGGAGAACTAGAGAGCAGGAGAATAGAATAAACAGGAGAAGCCCAGGCTGCTGTGAAGCAGAATCAGCCACTGCCTCCCAACCTAAGAGGAACAAGCGGGAACTCAAATCTCCTGGCTATGGATATTACCCACTGACTTTGATGAATCTCTAAGAGGGAACAAAAAGAATTTACAATAACACCGCTTTAAAGAAACAATGCAACACCATCAACAACAAACAAAAGAAAGAAAACATCTCTCTGCTTCTTTCTTCCCACTCTTTTCTCCTTTGACCTTCCTCTCTTCCCTTCCTTATTTCCTGGTCATGCATAATGTATTATTTTTAGCAGATTCTTCATCTTAGAGTAAGGATGTGTAATGTGAAATATAATTCAATTTTAGTTACACTCTTTATAATAAGAACTGGACAATCAACTGACTGGAAGCACAGTCAATTCATATTTGAGTGCTAAATGAGTGTATTATTCCATTCTCACACTGCTATAAAGAACTGCCTGAGACTAGACAACTTATTAAAAATAAAAAGGGAGGGGAGTTCATTGGCTCACAGTTCTACATGGCTGGGGAGGCCTCAGGAAGCTTATAATCATGGCGGAAGGGGAAGCAAACATGTCCTTCCTCATGTCCTTCATGGCAGCAGGAGAGAGAAGTGCTGAGTGAAGCGGCTGTAAAGTCCCCTACGAATCCATCAGATTTCATGAGAACTCACTCACTAGCATGAGAAAAGAATAGTGGAACCGCCCCCATTATCTAACCACTTCCTATGAGGTTCCTCCCCCAATACATGGGGGATTGTAATTCAGATTACAATTCAATATGAGATTTTGGGTGGGGACACAGAAAAACCATATCAGTGAGACACCAGCAATGACACTCCCATCATTTTCTGAATATACAGACCAAATTCTAAGAAGTTTCCAGGATTTGCTGAGACAGTTCTTCTGCTTTTGCATAATGTGTTTTTTATGTTTACATCATGTTGCTCCCCTGGAGTGAGACAAATATGTCTTTTTCTGGTCTAAAACTTTTTCAGTAAGCTGTTATGTAAGAAATATTCTTGGAACTGCCTAGCCCAAAGGCAGGCAGTGTAGAACTCTGCTCGATAATGAAAGAAAGAAAGAAGCTTGCTAGGTTTCTTGGCCAAACTTTAAAGACATAATTCTTCAACATTGCTTGATACTATAGCAGTATATTTTGATGGTATCTGTGAGTTGTTCCGAGAATTTCAAAGTAGTAGTTCTAAATTTCCTTAGCCACAAAGAGCTTGTCAAAGACTGTTGAATGACTATGAAAATGTGAAAACAAACATGCTTGGTGAATACAAAGAAAGCTTACCATTTTGGAACAGGTTTCAAAACACAAAACCCAGCATTTCTTATTGAGATAATAAACTTTCTGACATTTTATTCCACTTGCTTTTTCTCTTGCTTTATTTCCATCTGCTTAGATATACTCTAAATTTGCATTGGATCTCAGTATTTCATATGTTTACTTACCTGAATAATTACTTTGTCACAAATATAATTGAGGAATGTTAATCATGTATAAAACAATTTTTGGAAACCTATTTTAAAGGTGGATAAATCTACACTCAATTTAAAGCAAACATTTCTCACTTTAAAATATGTTGATGCTTTTATTTCCCATCTTTATAGGAAACAGAATTCACATTGGGTATTAACAAAAAATTCTGGACTAATCCTTTCATTTCATTTATGTAAGCACCCAAAGTATTTGACATTTGTTCTAAATAATCTGCTTCACAATCTGGTAACATACAAAAACATTGCCACTCCTTTTTAAACATAAGAAGATAAAATGTAGGCAAATGAATTTGTAATATCTGATAACAAATTCATTAATAAATACTGGGAGAAGAGCAAATGGTTCCTGCTGAATATTAACCAATTAAGCATAACACTAGAAAATCATATCATTGCAGCAGTATTATAAATACATGTGTGTCATTTGTGACTAAATATTTTTCTTCAGCCATAATTTAATTTAGCATTCTAGGATTCTAAAAATAAATGATTAGTCTTCATGTATATTTGCTTGACAGTGAACTCAATCCCCTTAATTGCTGACAAACTTAAGGTTTATTCCAAAATATTTTACTTATAATAAATATCAAGGCTAGATTCATCTTTCTTATTTTGAACCACTACATTAAAAGGTAAGTTGAAATTTTAAGAAATTAATCTTAAGAAAGGCTGAGATAATTTTGACTTTATCAAGACATAGAAATCTAGAAATAATGACTTTTCTTTCCCTGCCTCCTTCTCTTCCTCCTTCCCTACCTCTCTCTTTCTTTCTTATTGACAAAAAAAAAAAAAAAGTGAATTTATGTTGTACAACATGATGTACACAGTGTGAAAATGGCTAAATCAAGCTAATTAATATATGCATTGCCTCATATATTTATTTGAAAAGAGAACACTTAAAATCTTATCTTCTGGCAATTTTCAAGTATAAACTGCTGTTAACGATAGTCACCATATTGTATGATAGATCTCTTGAACTTTTTCCTCCTAACTGAAATTTTGTATGCTTTGACTAACATCTCCTCCATCCTCCCTACCTTGCTACTCCTCCAGTTCTTGGAAGTCACCATTCTATTCTCCACTTCTCTGTTCTACTTTTTTAGATACCACATATGAGTGAGATTATGCAATATTTGTCTTTCTGTGCCTGGCTTATTTCATGTTAACATAATGTCCTCCAGGTTTATCCATGTTATTGCACATGGCTGGAGTTTTTTTCTTTATTTGTAATTTAAGCCCAATATTAATTTTTAGCATGGCAAATCAGACAGATAAACCAAACAGAAACAAAAAACAACAAAAATTCAAACATAAAAACCAAAAAAAAAAAAAAAAAAAAAACAAAACCACAAGTTAGCTCTTAGAGGATAATAAATACGTCTTGTTACTTTAATTATATATTTTTCAATTTTGATCTAAATGAGAAAAATGTAGTCATAGAAATTGCTTACTATTATACCAGTTATTTATACAGACTTGACCTTACCCAAAGAAACATGCTTTGAAAAGTTGAAATGTACTCAACTAAGCAATATACATTAGTCATTAACATTAACTTAATTTTCAGATAAATAATAAATCGCTTCTGATTTTATAGCTAGGAGTTAATCCAGTAGAGTGGTTATCATCAGCTCCAAGCCTTTTGGGGTTTTAATTGTTCTACTCAAATGAAAAGCTTTTTGCCAGCTTTTGTTACCACCCAATTAATTCTCAAAACCAATTAAGATAAAATCATACATAATAATCTCCTACTTACTACTAAGTGTATAAAATTTGCCTTTATCACTTAGTTCTTTTGACCCAACATTGACAAGGCCTGATTAGTGGTGCCCCAGTACTCTGTGCTTCTTTTCTTATTAGCATTAATGGACATTTGTAAAAGGACACCCACTTCAATTTTGTAATTCAAATATACATTGAACATTTCCTACAATTTGAATAGCTCTGTAACTATTTGTGTTTGAACACTGGACTGGACTCCACATAATGTTTTCTTGTTTTTCTTGTTTTTAACATCACTCTTGCTTGAGAATATTATACTAAAACAATGTGATGTGATTAACCTATTGACTGGTTATCAGTGACACATTCATAAATATTCTGAAAATAAAAATAAAAATATTAAAAGCAACCTTTATATTTGTTTTTAAATAAATTATTTAAATTTTCTCATTTTTTATTTATGTAATTGACTTCTTTTCAAATTCTCAATAACATTACATGCATTTTTCAATATCTTTTCAAGAAATGTTTTATATAATATAGAAAATGTTCTAAATTATTTGCTCATTGTGTTCTTTCTATAAACGTAATATGTAAATTTATTTTCATTACAATATTATAGTGAAATTTAGTGTTCAGATATTTTTGCCATCTGAATTTAAAAATAGTTATGTTTATTTTAGAAATTTAACATCATTCTAATGCATTTTTATGCTTTATTTATATAAATGAATTCAGTTAAGGCATTTTAAAGAAAATTTTTTTAAACTCAAAACAAATTAATGAGTTGGTGTTCATGCAAAATTCTGGGATAAGTCATACATGACATTAGGTCCTTGAAATTAATTTATCTGAATAAACATCTAAAATGACAATAAGCAGAGGCCGGGTGCAGTGGCTCAGGACTGTAATCTCAGCACTTTGGGAAGCCGAGGCAGGTGGATCACTTGAGGTAAGGAGTTGAAGACCAACCTGACCAACATGGAGAAACCCCATCTCTACTAAAAAAAAAAATTGAAAATTAGCTGGGCATGGTGGCGCATGCTTATAATCCCAGCTACTCAGGAGACTGAGGCAGGAGAATCGCTTGAACCCGGGAGGTGGAGATTGCGGTGAGCTGAGATTGCGCCATTGCACTGCAGCCTGGCCAACAAGAGGGAAACTCTGTCTCTAAATAAATAAATAAATAAATAATAAAATGGCAATAAGAAAATTCATTTTTATATCTATTTTTAATACTTTAATAATGTGATTCTCATTAGATATGTCATCAGAAAGGTGATGGACATCTTCCATAAGAATGCATGATTACCCATATATTTTGTTTTATAGAACTCATCGCAGTTACAATTTATCTATTGTAGTTTCTCCATTAATGTCTGGCTTGCTCACTAGACTTACAGCAAGGTACATATTTGTTTTACTCAGCAAAATATCTTTACATCCTGGTACCATGATTATATAAGATTAAATAAGATTCTCGTAATGAATATTTGCCAATTGAATGAATGGATGAATTAATGGCCAGTTAGAGGTAATAGGGTCAAAAAAAGATTTCAGTGTTTACCCTATAGTTCCTGAAAACAGTTTACTTTTAGACTCATCAGTACATGTAATCAAAACATCAAGTGTATATTGAAAGAATATAATTAAAATTGAAAGTATTTTTGATAAGTGACTGGAAAATGAAGAAAAAACCGTATTGAAATGTCAAGAACTCTATACCCTACCTTTATTTGAATTAGGCTTTAGAAATCCATGCTAATCAGAGAGGATCTTAGATTTCATCATAAAGAAAAATAATACAAGACTCTATGAGATTTTATTATATCTAAATTCAATAAATGGTGTTAAGAAATTGCTCTAAAAAGTTTTGGAAAGGTTACCACATGGAAACCAAAGAATTGATGAAATAAAATCTGTTTTCTTGACCTTCTTACATCTATTGCACATGGAGTACTCAGTAAATCTTGTTAAAGCCTTGCTACTAAGCCTATTGTGAGGGAAACTGTTTTCCACAAATTCATTTACTAACAGCCAGTCCTAGTAGGATAACACAATAAAAATATTTCTTGGGAATTCAACTTAGACTAAATTGAAAGGGCTCTCTGGACCAGCATCCTGCCTCTCCTCCTAATGGTTCTGTGACGTTGGGAAAATGAAAAGGAACTAATAACTAGAAAATGTCTATTTCTTTCAGCTCTCATGTTCTGTATTTATGTCTGGTTTAGATACACATGATTTTCTTTTTCACAAAAGGATAGAAATATAAACTCTCCTTGGATTGCAAACTAATTAACATCATGCTTTGGGGAGACTGTGGGACTCATTTTCTCAAAGGGTTCAAATTCAGTATTTCCTTTTTATAAAAATATTGATTGTTTTCTGGGCAAAATATTAGGGGCTGAGGCTAATACAACTCAAATACTAGTTTTTACTTTCACATCCATAAAAAGGTGAAGATAATGGTACTAACCTCAAATTTGTGGCAAGGACCAATGTGTAAAACAGAGCAGTATCTATCTTGTAGTCAGAGTGCAAGACACTTAACTATTATTATTACTGTCAAGGAATTTTTAAAAATCAGTGCCCTCTAAAGTCTCACGGTATATTTGGGTACATTTTAGAAACACAAGGAAAATGATAATTTCAAAACAACAGGTAACACATAAAATGAAGAAATGTCACAAGGCACATATAATTCATTACCAAAGGAACTGATCTTTTAAAAGTTATTATAAGAGAACAGAGGATAGAGACTACCCAAGGCAGGCCAGTCATAGAAGATTTACATGAAGAAGATAAATTTTTATTGAGGCTTGCAAAATTAGTAAAAATTGCAGATCTCTTCTTCAGTTAAAAATTTCTGGAAAACATCTTATTGCTTATAATTATATTTTAGCTTGTATTTGGCCTTGTCCTAAATATACTGGGATAATGACATGAGTAGAAAGAAGCATATACCAAAAGAGTGGTGAAAATACACCCCAGACAAATATTCTTAATAAGCTTTTACAAAACAAGTCAAATGTAATTTTTTCCAGAGAGTGTCTAAAATTGGGAGGCATTTCCTGTGGTGCCCCAGCACATACTAGATTCCTGGTATGGGGCCGCCGCCCAGTCCAGAGGTTCTTTTAAGGACACACACACAGAGACAAAGGAAAACAAGGTGACACTTCATTATTAGTGAAATCTGTTACATTGCACTTCCTTTTGCTCAGAAGCCCCATCCTAAATCTTGGAAGTCACAATCCACTAGAGAGAGAGGATAGAGGCCCTGGTCAGAGCCAGACAGAAAACATCTACTCTGCCATCTGTGGATTAACCAGCACAGGCTGCTTGCTGTGGGCTTTCTTAGACATCAACAGTCCAGCTCCAGCTGCTCCTATGTGGGGAGTCATGAGGAGGAAGAACTGTTATGTTCTAGTCTAGATTGTTAATATTGGGATTTTCTGGAAGAAAAAAGAAGTCTCTCTTTCCCTGAAAACATCTCCCCAGACACCAGGGCCAACAAGGCTCTAGGGTCTGAGAAGTGCCTGTTGGTATTTCTCCCAAGAGGCTGTGAGTAGATGGAGTGAAGGGACTTTCTCCAAGGAGTATCTTGCCCTAGCAAGAAGACAGAAAGTGAAGCAAGAATGAAAAGTGTCACCCTCTTATGCGGCCAAATCACGAATAATAATTTTATTTACCTATTGGAAATCTGGAAATAAGTTTGGCCAAACTCATCTCCAAGAATATACCAGTGAGTAAGTTCAAATGACAACACAGGGCATAATTATGGCATATTGTGCTTGAGAATAACCGAAATAGAGGCTCCTATTGTAGTCAAAAGGACTAAATATAAATGGACTCAGATTATAAATACCCTGCAAATATTTAGTAGCAGTTGATTTTAAAGGTCGTTTCAAAAACATATGGTGTTTTCAAATCATTTTTTTTTAATAGAACCTCAAATCCTAAATACAAGCTCTAACTTTTCAGCATAAAATGACGGAAATTGCAGAAAAATGTTTATGAATTCTTTACAAAACGTCATTATTCATCTGGTCCTAATCTCGCCTTTTTCTCCCCTATGGACACTATGTTTTTATGAAATTATCAGATTTACCTCCAAGCATATGGAAACTCAGAACATAAAAAAAAACAACTGCCAAAATTTTGAAGAGAAAAAATTTCCTTATGTACCTAGGAGAAATTAATCGCACTGTCTAAACTGATAACAGTGAGGAGAAAAAGATGCTACATTCATCATTTATTCGAAGCTGCCAAAATGGCATGGAGATCTTGGTAAAAAAAACAACTGCATTTGCAATTTAAGTAGCACAAAATATTTCATTTTATCTGTTCTCCTTTTATTTCTCAGGCAAATTCATTCCTCTTTTCAGCTTGACTGGACTGATTGCTTGCCTCATAATGTACTGTTCGGAATGATTTAAATGCATTTTCTTAAAACAGAAAAAAAGAAGATAGATGGTATTTTAAAAAAAATTCCCACATACATCGGTATGTTTTGACATACAAGTCTTTACTTAATTTATTGTAAAATTTTATTTAGAATGGTAAGCATTAGAATTTGGACATGTAAAGAAAGAAGGAAAGGGGAGGATTTGACTTACAATATGAAATAGGATGTCTTTCCTAAAGAAGGATTCATGGCTTTCATTTTAATTAACCTGCCTTCATTTTTATTGTTGTATTATTCAGTTTTACTTTATGATGTCACTTAGACAGTAAACTTTTCACACATCTGCAGGGGCTGATAACAATGAGTTTAATTTAAATTAAAACTATCAGCGCAATTTAAAGATACAGGGCTACTAAGAATATTTGCCATGATAGCATATATCAGTGCATACTTTTCTTTCAAGAAGCCTATAGAAATACTTGCGGTCATACAGAGAATTTTAACCCTATTTTGTTCTACACCAAGCTGTTCATTTATATAAGGATTTTGAGATATCTAAGAAACAAAGAAATTCTTCTTGATTCTCAACTAATTTTTCCAGCCTCTGTATGACTAGACTAATCCCAAGTTGTTTAAAATATACTGATTATTTGGAATTGTAAAGTTTAATCTTGCTTTCCATTGAGAAGTAGGAATTTTGATTATATCATATATTTAAATGGTTTTAGGCAGTAAATATATAATCAAGAAGGTACTTAGTGAAACAACAGAAGTATATTTTCCAGCAAAATTTGGAGAGGAGAAACAAAAAAGAACAATAAGGCTAAAAAATAGCTCATGAAAAAAATTATATGATTACAGCTTTATTATTTTCAACATTATATCATATATATCTTCACTTATAGGCCACCTATAAGTTCTCTAAGTTTCCACCTCTGATTATATAATCATATATCATATGAGTATTAGCTTTTTCTGAATACTTTCACCCTTACGATTTCAAGCATATCATTGATTTAAATACTTTTTTGGATTTTCTTCAAATCACTTCTATTCCCATGTAGGCAAAGAATGTGCTTTTCATTGTTGTAGTCTCCACTGGAGTTAATAAACTGAAAAAAAGTGAATTTTATATTATATAAATTATAGCTTATAATTCATAGGTGTATTGTTAAATATTCTTTAAAGAAAAGATTACCAAAAGCAGCAATATGTGGAAAGAGTAAAACAACCCAGAAAATACACCCAATTAATGAATTAACAAAGTTTAACTACAACATATACACAAACAAAAACATTAGCAATGAAAACACACAAAATTATAAATTATGTTGAGCAGTGCATAAAATTAAGAATTTTTAATATTCATTTATTCATTTATTAAATATTTACTGAGTAGCCATTATGTGCTAGGTATTATTTTTGATTTAGAGAAGTATTTTTGTTTGTTTGTTCGGGGACATGCATGGCACAAAATGCTAGAGAGAAAAATACAGCAAAGTAAGGACAGAAGTTTAGTGTTGCAAATTTAAACTAAGATTTTAGGAAAGGGCCAACAAGTGAGTAAAAATTTGAATAAGGTGAAAGAAGGCCAAAGGAGTATCTTGGATATTAAATAAAAGTGTTCATTATGCAGTATGAATATGATACAACAGATATGAGAGTTGGAAGACTACCCTGTTAACAGAGATATTTCAGAGGATGCTACAACTAATAAGAGATAGATAAATGAAGAGGAAAAGAGGTTACTTTCCAGATGAGAGGAACAAACCTAGAGTAATGCAGAGAGAGACATAAGCTTCACTGGGTGGAGTGATGCTTAGTCTCCACAGAGATTCACTCAGGGATCAGGGAATTGGTAAAGTTACACAAGAAAAACTGATTGACAAGAAGCCTAACTACAGACCCAGAACTCACTCATAGAGTGAGTCAGGAGGAAGAGTGGAGCCTCAGGCTCATTTGGTGAGAAGGCAGGAACAGCAAAGCGACAAGAACTCAAGCAGAGTGGAACAAGTGGGAATCATGTGGCTTTTATAATAGAGTTGACTTGTCCGTCTTCAGTACTAAATATTTTTTGTATCTGTACTCCCTCCAATGCTATGCTATTTTTTGAAATACAAACATTTCAAAGCATATAGCTCAGTAAATGTTTATATATGTATACCTCTATGCCATCACTAATCATATCAAGCTATAGAGTATTTCCAGCATTCCCAAAGGCTCTATAATGTTTCTCCTAATTTACACTCATCCACATTATATCCCAAGCTAAGCTACTTTGCCTGTTCTGGAAGTTCATATTAATGCAATCATGCAAAATATACGCTTCAGTATCTGTTTGTTTTGTGCAGCATAATATATGTAGGATTTGTCCTATTCTCCTGTATTTTTATTTTATTTTGTCCTTTTAGTGCTATACACTGTTCCATTGCATAAATATAACCTAGTTTATCCCATTTATCATTGAAAGGCATTTGGATTTTTTCCAGGTTTGGTTTATTATAGATATGCTATGATGAACATCCTCATAGAAGTCTTGACAAATGTAAACATTCATTTCTGTTGAACATATGCCAAGGAATAGAAATGCTGGGTCAAAAGTTTGACATATGTTTGGTTTTAGTAGATATTGCTAATTTTCCAAGATGGTTGTATAAATGTAACCTCTCACCAAAACCTCCCTCCAGCCATTACACTTTCTCTATATTGTAAGTCTATTTAACTTTAGCTATTCTGTTGAGTCTGTAGTGGTATATCATTGTGGTTTTAGTTTGTATTCCTCTGATGACAAATAATGCTGAGCACCTTTCCATATGTTTAACGGTTATTTGGATATCTTCTTTTGTGAAGTGTCTGCTTGGGTCTTTGGCTATTCCTTTACGGGGTTGTATGGGTTTTTCTTTTTAACTTATAAGGATTACTTTTATATTCTGAGTATGGCTACTTTGACAGAATGAGTTGAAATTCTTAATTTAAATGATGTTGAATTTTCAATGTTTTCTTCTATGTTTAATATGTTTTGTTTCCTGTTTAAGAAATCTTTATCTCAAAGCCACAAGTCGTTCTTTCATGTTTCATTCTAGAAGTTTTGTGGTTTCAGCCCTTATATTTTGTTGTTATAATCCATCTTGAATTTCACGTTTGTGTGTGGGGTGAGATAAGATTCAAGATACACTTTTCAATATGGATATCAAATTGATCTCAAATCAAACACTTTTGTAAAAACCAAATTGGTGTGATGGCATTGTCATAAATCAGGTGACTCTATTTGTCGAGGTTTGTTTCTGGTATCTCTATTTTGTTTCTCTTAATCTAATTCTTCTTGCCAATACTGTAGCTTTATATCAAGGCTTTGTAGCCAATATTTTAAATCCTCCAGCTATGTTTTTGTCTATTGCCTCAGCTATTCTAGTTCCTTGGAGTTTTCACACAAATTTTAGAATCAGCTTTTCAATTTCTAAAAAAAATAAAAACACAAAAACAACAAACAAAAAAACTATCAAGATTTTCATAGACAACATGTTGAATCATTAGAACACTTCGGATAGTATTAATGACTTAATGATATTGAGTGCTCCAGTCCTTTAGCATGCCATATTACTCCATTTTATTTAATTTAGCTCTTAAATGTTTTGTAGTTTTCGGTTCAGAGTTCTGGTACATTTTTCATTAGATTTACTCTCAAGAATGCAATGATTTTTGGGAATTTGTAAAATGGATTTATTTTTATCTTTTTATTAGGAGGCATTTTTGCTAAATTATGTAATTGAGAGTGTTAATAAATTTACATATTAGTTATTATTATAATTTATTTGGATTTTCCACATATGTCAAGAGCATATAGTAAAATTTTACTTATTTTTTTCAAACTTTATACCTTTTATTACTTTTTTGTAGTTACTGTAGTCCTTAGGGTCTCTAATAGAATGTCAAATATAGTGCTGATAGTGAATATTCTTGCTTTGTTCTCCATCTCTGTGTGTGTTAAATATTTCATATCAGCTATCTATCTTTTAGGAATTTTTTTAGATATCTTATGCCAGGTAAAGAAACTTTTTCTATTTCTAATTTGACCATAGTTTTCATCATGAATGGGTGTTAAATCTAATCAATATTCTTTATTGAAAAAATAATGATTTCATTTTCATGAATGTATTGCATTACATTGATAAATTTGGGTATTATATTAAATTTAAATTTTTGGAATTAATCTCATTTGGTTATGATATATCATATTTTTCATATATCATTGATTTCTATTCATTAGCATCTTGTTTAAAATTTTTGTGTCTGAGTTAATTTTGAGTAATTTTTAAATTTTGAGTAATTTTTCTTTTCTCATAATGTCCTTGTCAAGTTTTTGTATTAAGGTTATGTGGTCTTATGAAATAAGCTGGAAAACCTTCATTCTTTTACTAGTCTCTAAAAAAGTGTGCATAATATTGGTCTTATTTCTTTCTTACAAGTATGGAAGAATTCACCAGCAGAACCACCCAGACTTGAACTTTTCTTTAAGAAAAAATTATTTTGTATCAATTAAATTTCTCTAATATATATAGAGGAAATCATTTTTTTCCTTGTGTTAGTTATGGTAAGCTGTGTTTTTCATATATCGCTTTCATCCAAGGCAGAGTGTCCAATCTTTCGGCTTCTCTGGGCCACATTTGTAAGAATAATTCTCTTGGCCACACATAAAATACACTAACATTAATGATAGCCGATGAACTTTTAAAAAACTCATAATGTTTTAAGGAAGTTTATAAATTTGTATTGGACTGCATTCAAAGCCATCCTGGGCCACATGCAGGCCATGGACTGCAGGTTGAACAAGTTTGATCTAAGCCTTTAAATGTATTGGCATAAAATTGCTAAAATTTTCATGAATGTCTGAAAGATCAGAAGTAATAACCCCTTTTTGTTTTTAATTTTGATAATTGATTATTTGTGTTTTCTTTTTTTCCTATGCCTTTCTAAGGTATAATATATTTTATTAATTTTGTAAAGAACTAACCTCTGCTTTATGGATTTTTTTCTCTCTTATAGAGATGTTTTCTATCTAACTTATTTTTGTTTTATTTTGATTAATTTATGTATCTAATTTGAGTTTAATTTGATGTTCTCTTTTCCATATTCTTGATATTGAACGTCAAATGACTTATTTTCAACTTTTCTCCTTTTCCAATACCTGCATTAAGAATATAAATTGTCCCCTAAATTCTGCTTTAGCTGCATTATACAACTTCATTGCTTTGTCATTTTGATTACTACTGTAAAATTTCTGTTTGTCTTTAGTCTATTTTTGTCCTTGCTACAAACTGCTTTGTAATTTCCCTTCTAATATGTGACTTCTGTTTGTTCACAATTTCTGTACACTGCCTTCTTTATTAGCACCTCTCAGCTTTTGGAGTTAACCACCAATAAGTTGCTTTATATCTCTGTCTTGTATTCAAAATCCCTGTGAGCAATTGTCATAGCGACTTCTTTTCAGATTCTGAAATATTGGACATAATAGCCAATCTAATTTTATATCAGGTGCACGTTTCTGAGCTCAATAGTTAGGGTGAAGGAGTCAAATAACGATTCCTATTTGTATTATTTTGCTAGTTCTGTCTTAGTAAAGTATCACAAACTGGGTTACTTAAACAACAGAAATTTATTTTCTCACGGTTCTGGAGGCTAGAAGTCCAAGATCAAGGTGTCAGTAGAGTTAGTTCTTAAGAAGGCTTCAAGGAAGGATCTCTTTTATGACTTTCCTCTAGCTTCCAGTAGTTTTCTGACAGTCATTGGCATTCTTTGGTTTGTAAGAACATCACCCCAATCTCCATCTTTATTTTCACATGGAGTTCTCCCTGTGTGTCTGCCTGCATCCAAGTTTCCTCTTTGTATAAGGACACCAGTCATATTGGATTACTGGTCTACACACTCTAGTATGATCGCTTTACTAATTTCATCTGTAGCAACCGTTTTCCAAATGAAGTCACATTCTAAGGGACTGGAAGGCTGGATTTCAAAATATGAATTTGGCAAGTTTGGGGGCACACAATTCAACTCATAATACCCCCCAGAGATGCTACTCTTGAGAAAAAAAGAGGATTATTTAGCACTTATTTTGTAAGAATCTTATAAGGACTAACTCAATCATCAAAACAAATACAAGAGGTAATGTGGTTATTTTTTCCATTGTTTATCAATTTGACTTCTCTTCCATACTCTATGATCATGGTCCTGGGACTCTAAAAACTACATTTTTCAGACTTATTTATTTTTGGCTTCTTGGTAGGTTCTGGCAACAAATCATTAAAGGGAACTTGGTAGATAAGATGTGTTATACCTTTAGTCTATTCATATTAATAAAAGGAACTAAAGCAGAGGGTGCATATTGAATCATGTAAAATAAAATTGAATCTTAGAAAGGGAAGAAGGTCAGATGATGACCCAAGGTGGTGAGTAAGAGACGTGTGGTCATTAGCTGAGAGAGAAGTGAGCAGCCCAAAAAGACTCTGTCGATATGACAAGTGAATATGACTCATGGTTCATTGAGTTGAACCATGCTCATCTACATGATGGAAATAGGAACCCCCTTCAGAGAGAGGGGTTACCATAATCCACTGAGTGATTTTTTTCCTCACTTTGCTGAGTAATCAGCTCCTAAATCAATACCTCACATGGGTGTGAATGATAGGACAAGGGACAAGTCTGAGTTGTAGTATTGTGAACTAGCTGGTAGGAGGAGGGAAAAATCAAGTATTTGGCTTCCATAGCATGAGTTATTAGAGTGAGAAATCCCTTAAACACCAGAGGAGGATCTAGATACTGACAAAATTTAATAAAGTCCATTAAAATAGTCAAAGTTCAAACCAAGTATTATTAGCTCCTAGTCAGGTAGTCAGGGACAATATATATTTCCAATATGTTGGCTGCCTTTTTGTTGTTACGATGTGCAGAAATTTTAAATTTGTAAGAAATCTAAGCTATTGATTTTGCCTTCAGAAATTTATTAGAAATTTTTTCTCATCTAACAATGTTTGTGTATATTTCCATATACCTTCATAATTTGAGATATAACATTTGTCTCTTTTAGTTAGAGAGTGTGTGTTTCCTTCTTTAATATTAGGTGAGAATCCTGTGGTTTTCTTTCTTTGTTAATAATTTCCTCATCACTACTTCAGTAATCCTACCTATGTATTGATAATTTCTGGATCATATTAAATTTGTATATATAATAGAGTAGACTTCTGTCCTGTAACTTCTCTTACATTAATCCACATTTCTGGTTTTTGCTGGTATCCCTGACTTCCTTTAATAGATAATGCAGATAAAAAGATACTCTTATATGAAAACAATAAATTTCTAAAATAGATTTCAAGACTCATAATGTACCCTGTGATAATGGGATCAGAGTGTAACAAAATGTATCAAAAATTAACTCAGAAATTACTAAACTTTTTATGTTAATGCCCTAAACAGTTGAGAGCATTAGATATTGTAAATGAGTGTGTGTAATTAGATCATGTTTAGGGATAAGAAAATGCCCTGGATTTCGTTACTTGAATGAATGAAAGGCAGAGCCAGTGACAGGGAAAAACTAGAGGAAACTTAAAAACAATTCTGCTTTACCCTGTAACGTTGGGGGATTTAAAGGATTCTGGCAGAAACCTTCATAGAGTGGGACCTTGAACTCAGAGTTCCATTAAGACCATGATTTTTCCTCAACCCTCAAAAGCAAAATATAGAAAAATGGAAATCCACAAAATGCAATCAGGGCAGGTTATTGCTCCATAATTTAGCCCCTGTTGAGGGAAATACTTTTACAAAACTTGAAGTGAGGTTGTGGGGAGAATGAAAATCAAATACTGTGACCTAGAGATTTACACTGACACCGTTTCCCTCCACCCTAGAGAGGTGAAAAGTGCCTAAATAAAGCCATGGAGCTGCCATACATGACTGGCACACGTGAAAGATCTTGATATTTTGACTTTATTTCACTCTTTAAATCTAAAGCCAAACAATACTTCCCAGACAAAAACATTAAGGCCCTGAAAGCATTTTTCTGGAAAACTCTGACATGTAGGAGGAGGCAGCCCCCCTAGGGTATCAGTCATTGGCCAGCTGAGATGTAATCTACTATCCATTTACCTTTCAGAGAAAAAAGTCATTTAGGAAAAATCAAGTTTCACTAACTTAGGGAAGGAGTAGTTCTCTGTTCTCCAGGATCCTGCTCTAGAGATAGCTTAAATGGACCCACATTCAGTAGCAGGAGTTAAAAGACAATAAGAGCTATTGAGGGGTAGACTTTTTACACTCACTGATATGTTCATATTTCGGAAAACTTAGGTAACAACTATTATCTACATGTGCTTGTGTCAAAATCCTTGTCCCCAAAGAGTTTAAACAATTAACACTCAAATAAAGGCAGTGACTATAAAATTGTAAACTGATTAAATGATTATGGTGTGTAAAATAGCAATCAGAAATATGACTCTTGACTGCCTTCATATCTAATATTCTATCTATAAAACCAAACTGTCTCTTTGCTCATTATAAAGTAATAGAATTTCTGAGTTATAAATCTCTTGACCTGGTCAAGCTCATTTCCTACTTTCTAAATTTCATGCTCAAGAGTTACTAACCTCCACAAATCTTCTAATGATAGTAATCATACTACTAAAATTTTTGACAAAATGATATGCTTTATCAAATCAGAAAATTAGTCAATATAATATTGACATCTTAGTAAGAGCAAACGGAACAACATATGATTTCTCTATAAGCTTTTGATTAGAAAATATTTCTGTACTCTTACAGTGCTTTAAAGATAGTCAAATTAGAGTGGAATATTGGTTGAAGAAAAACATGAGTGTATGAAAAATAGCTTAGGGTAAGTTTACTATTTTAGTTTTAGAACAGCCAGTTCTACAATCTCCAACCAAACATAATGTTTTAAAATGTTTATTATATAATTATTTTCAATTTATTCAAATACTGAAAATAATATTTAATGAAATGTACATATCTGTCTGGTCTGTGTGTATGCTCATGCACATATATATATATATATATATATATATATATATATATGTTTCTCAATGATCAGGTCTTTTAACGGTATCTATTCTAAACATCTGCATTAGTCCATTTTCACACTGCTGTAAAGAACTGCCTGAGACTGAATAAATAATAAAGGAAAGAGGTTTAATGGACTCACAGTTCAGCATGGCTGGGAGGCCTCAGGAAACTTACAATTATGGCAGAAAGCAAAGGGAAAGCAAAGAACCTTCTTTACAAGGTGGCAGGAAGGAGAATTGCCAAGCAAAAGAGGAAGGGCCTCTTATAAAACCATCAAATCTCATGAAAATGCACTCACTATCACAAGAATAGTATGTGGGAAACTGTCCCCATGATTCATTTACCTCCATTTGGTCTCTTCCTTGACATGTGGGAATTATGGAGATTATGGAGATTACAATTTAAGATGAGATTTGGGTGGGGACACAAAACCTAACCATATTATTCTGCCCCAGCCCCTCCCAATCTCATGTCTCTTTCACATTTCAAAACTAATCATTTCTTTCCAGCAGTCCTCCAAAGTCTTAATTTATTCCAGCATTAACCCAAAAGTCCAAATCAAAGTCTCATCTGAAACAAGGCAAGTCCCTTCCACCTATAAGCCTGTAAAATCAAAAGCAAGTTAGTTACTTCCTAGATACAATGAAACTACAGGCATTGGGTGAATACACCCACTTCAGATAGCAGAAATTGGCCATAATGAAGGGCCTCCAGGCCCCACGCAATTCTGAAATCCAGGAGGGCAGTCAAATCTTAAGGCTTCAGAATGATCTCCTTTGACTCCATATCTCATATCCAGGTTGTGCTGATACAACAGGTGGGCTCCCATGGCTTTGGAAAGCTCCACCTCTGTTGCATTGCATGGTACAGCCCCATTCCCAGCTGCCTTCATGGGCTGGCATTGAGAGTCTGTCGCTTTTCCAGCTACATGCTGTCAGTGCAAGCTGTCGTTGGATCTATCATTCTGAGGTCTGGAGGATGGTGGCCCTCTGCTCACAGATTCACTAGGCAGTACCCCAGTGAAGCCTCTGCATGGGGGCTCCAGTCCCACATTTCCCTTCCATACTGCACTAGTAGAGGTTCTACATGAGGGCTCCACCCCTGCAGCAAGCTTCTGCCTGAACATTCAGGTATTTTCATATATCCTCTGAAATCTATGCAGGGGTTCCCAAACCTGAATTCTTGTCTTTTGTGCACCTGGAGGCCCAACAGTCTGTGTAAGCCACTAAGCCTTGGGGCTTGCACCTGCTGAAGCAATGACCTGAGCTGTATGTTGGCTCCTTTCAGCCATGGCTGGGAAGCAGGACACCAAGTTCTGAGACTGTACAAAGCAGCAAGACCTTGGACTCAGTCACAAAACCTTCTAGGCCTCTGGGCCTGTGATGGGAAGCCTGTGATTAAAGACCTCTGACATGCCCTGGAGACATTTTCCCCATTGCCTTGGCAATTAACATTTGGTTCCTTGTTACTTATGCTAATTTCTGCAGCCGGCTGGTTTGAATTTCTCCTCAAACAGTAGATTTTTCTTTTCTATTGCATTGTCTGGCTGCAAATTTTCTAAACTTTTATGCTCTGCTTTCCTTTTAAACAAAAGTTCCAATTCCAAATCATCTATTTGTGAATGTATAAAATGGAGTGCTTTTAAGAGGACCTAAGTCACCTCTTGAATGCTTTGTTGCTTAGAAATTTCTTCTGCCAAATGTCAGTCTCTTTGCTAAAACATAGCAAAATTAGTCTTTGTTCCAGTTCCCAACAAGTTCCTCATCTCCATCTGAGACCACCTCAGCCTGAACTTCATTGTTAATATCACTATCAGCATTTTGCTCAAAGCCATTTAACAAGTCTCTAGGAAGTTCCAAACTTTCCCACATCTGTCTTCTTTTAACCTCTCCAAACTGTTCCAACTTCTGCCTGTTACCCAGTTCCAAAGTTGCTTTCACATTTTCAGGTATCTTTATAGCAGCACCCCACTCTCTGCAGTACCAATTTATTGTATTAGGCTGTTTTGATACTGCTATAAAAAACGGCCTGAGACTGGGTAATTTATAAAGGAAAGAAGTTTAATTGACTCACAGTTCAGCATGGCTTGGGAGGCCTCAGGAAACTTACAATCATGGTTGAAGGAGAAGCAAGGCACCCTCTTCACAAGACAGCAGGAAGGAGAATTGCCGAGCAAAGGGGAAGATCCACTTGTAAAACCATCAGATCTCATGAGAACTCACTCACTATCATGAGAACAACATGGGGGAAACTGCCCTCATGATTGAATTACCTCCACCTGGTCTCTCCTTTGACATGTGAGGATTATGGGGATTACAATTCAAGATGAGATTTGGACGGGGACACAAAGCCTAACCATATCAACATCTAAACACAGTAAATATCTATGACATATGTCAAGAATATGGAGGACATTTTGAGATTTTGGTACATGATCTTTTATTTTTTTTTCTGTAACATTGTTTTCTCTTTCCCCAAGGATCTTATCATATGTTGCCCTTTCTTCATTCTATCCTTGGATGTATTACTCCTCATTGGAACTTTGAGGTAGTATAATTATTAGGACATTAATTTATGATTTATCTCTGTCTCTTTTTTCTCCTTACCTCTACCACTTTAAGATGGTGGCCAGGACTTTTGGGAATTTTTTCTTCCATGTAAAGCTAAAATGAAGATTTGTATATAAACTTTTCCTTTCTTGGCTTTTTGCTTTCTAAAGGATAAACAAACTAAAAATACAGCATTGCAATGTTTAAGAAAAGGAGTTGAGAGAAGGGTACATTTTAAGAGAATGAGAAAGGAGTAATTCTGAGAAACTGGAAAGTGATTGACTACATTGTTAAAAGATCTTAAGCTTGTCAGAGACTATATTATGCCCCCTGAAAGAATTTGTGAAAATGGCAAAGGAAAATGCAGAGAATATATCATTTGTTGCAGAGATGTAGATAAACACTACAGGTCAAGAGAACACTTTAAGCTTGTACCATGAAGATGTCAGGGTCATCTACAAAGTAGTGGTTATTAGAGGCCAATTTATCACTTTTCCAGTGAAAACTGAGACTATTTTCTACATTTCCACAGTCTCTTGGATTCTAGGCTGTGAACAAGATAAATTAACAGGATCCTCCAATGATTGCAGAATGGATTATAACTGATGTATAGAAAAATGTTAAAAGTGGAATGTTTCTTGTGGACTTCAGTTTGGGGTTCAATTACTACACAATTCAAATTTATCTTCTGCCATTACTCATCAGTGAACTCTAATGAATATTTTTCATTAAAAGAAATGTTGCTTTTGTTGAAAGCTGATGAGGGGACTCTCATTTTAAAACTTCGATTAAAAAGCATCAATGCTGTGTGCAGTGATTCATGCCTATAATCCTAACACTTTGGGAAGCTAAGGCAGGAGAATTGCTTGAGTGCAGGAGTTCAGGACCAGCCTGGGTAACATACCAAAATCCTATTTCTACAAATAATTTAAAAATATTAATCAGGTGTGTTGTCCACATCCGTAGTCCCAGCTTCACAGAGGCTGAAGCATGAGGATCACTTGAGTCCAGGAGTTCAAGATTGCAGTGAGTCATGATTGTGCCACTATACTGTAGCCTGAGTTACAGAGCGAGACCCCATATTTAAAACCAAAACCAAAACAAAACTGTCAAGTATTCAGATGTTCTCTTGAATTTCTAATGTATCGTTAGGTATCATTTCAAATAGAAGCATACAGTTTAGTTAATATAAATTCTTGGAAATTTCAAATGTTATATATATATTTGACAATAACAGAAACAGGAAATATTTATTTCATTAGTATAAGGTGGTATGAAGTTTCTTATAATTTACTTGAAAGTAGCTTATCATTAGAAAAGATCTACATAGTTACATGTAGTGTTTGTCACCTAGGGCTGCCATAAGAAAGTAGTAAAAATGGATGGCTTCAAACAACCAGAAATGTACTGTCCACAATTCTGGAAGCTAGAAGCCTGAAATCAACATGTTATCAGGGCCATGTTCTCTTTAAAGGCACTAGGTAAGGATATTTTTCGGTCTCTTTCTACCTTCTGGTGGTGTGCAAAGAAAAATTACACTGGAACCAGTTAAACAGGCGAAGAATATCTTATTCAAGACTATTGAATAGGAGTCAAGAATTGCAGTAGGAAAGAAAGATTGAACTCAATTCTGCTGAAACAAAAAGCCTAAGGCTTTTAAGCCCTGGGGTGAGCTAGTAGAATAGTTCTAAAGTACATTAGGTGGGAAGATAGTCAATGTGGTTAGGCCCCATCTGTGTTGCTAATTGGTGCTTATCAAAGTTAGGTTCCACCCTCCCAGGAAGACTTGTATATAGGGCCATTATCAAATTACATTTCAAAGGGATAGTTTCCGAGTCCTTGAGAAAGATAACCCTGAGTTGTAAAACTGGCAATAAGCTGGAAGAGTTATATCTCAAAGGGTCAAAGAAATAACTTTCATTTGCAAGTTTTTTAAAGTAAATGCTCTAAGAAAAAGGATGTCAGGGCCCTATAGTTAGAAATGAATTTAATATTTAGTCAAGCTGAGGGGAATATTAAAGCCATCTTGGTCAGTGTTGATGGCAATCCTTGGTGTTTACTTTTAGACAAATCACTGTAATTTCTCCCTCTGTTCTCACATGGCCTTCTCATCTGTCTATCTGTGTGTTTGTGGGTTCTCTTCTTACAAAGATTTTAGTTATTGGATTGTGACCCACTCACTCCAATCCAGTATCACCTCATATTAACTAATTATGCTTATAGCACCCTGCCATCACTGAGTATCTCCATTTTTCTAAGAGACGGTTTAATTACTTTTTTCTTTCTTCTCTTTCCTCCTTTTCCCTACTTCCCACTTAGCTCTTTAGAATTGCAATTATATCACTTCTCAGCCTTTTGGCTAAAATAAAGAGTAAAAATGCAATTATAACCTTTTACCTGCCATTCAACAGACACTACCTACGGGGAAAGTTAATGTAACTATGTGTTTAGAAGCTCCAAGGCAAAAGTCTCTCCTACCAGGAGGTTGCCTCAACCCAAAGTATGCCTACTACAAAACTCTCTCCCACCTGAAGTGTTTTCAGCCACTTTTACAACTAGTCCTGCCTATAAAAGCTCCAGTAGTCACCAGCTAGATCACCCAGTAGTTAAGACAATAACAAGTTATGCATACCCTCACTGACTCAATTCCTCCCGTGTGTGCCATTCATGCCAGGCCCCCTTTTAATAGTGCCTGCTTTCTGTTCCAAAAGCAAAGTGGTACCCTTAAGGCAGGAACTCAGCACTTCCCCTAAACAGCTTTTAAGTGAAAAGTCATTTTCTGTATATCAGACCTCACTCTTGTTAGTTGGACTCTGCAAGCAGTGTGTAACTGAACCTGTGTTTCAGTTACACTGCTTCCAAATAAGGTATGATATATTATGTAATGTATGAATTTGGAGGGGTGGGGCACACTATGCAATTCAATACGTATGTAACTCTACAACTAAACTTTAAGACCTATGAGATTAGTGGAAGAAACTTTGCCTTATGCAAAATTATCATTTTGCTCCTTAATATTAAGTTTAACTAGCAAACTGTTTCCTCAATCATTCCCACCCACTCATACTCACCCACACATATACACACATAAAATTGTATTTAAGGTTCTATATCCAAGAGAAAATATTCTCCATGTAACTTACTTTGGATAGTAAAAATTTTTTATTTCCTTACATTATTATACATATGACTAAGAATAAAATACTATCCATCCTCTAATAGGGAAATGTGATTTCATGTAAGAAAACATGAAAGAGATTTTATAACCAACAGAATAAATGAACAAGAGTTTTCTTCTCTTTCCATGTATTTATGCTGATTCTTTACGTAATTTTGTAATATCATATTTTAGTTTGTTCTTATTTTTTGAAATATCTTTGTTTGACAGGTTGCTCTATTTTTCCTTATAATTAAAGGCTCTACTGAAGAAAACTATTAGACTTTACATGTAAAAATGTTACTTATAAGAAGAAACATTTTAAAATGAAGTTAACTTTCATCAAGTGGAAAATTGAATACCATGTACCATGCTCACATAGCTGTTGGAAAATAACTAATGGGTACTAGACTTAATACCTGGATGATGGAATAATCTGTAAAACAAACCCACATGACACAAGTTAACCTATGTAACAAACCTGTACATGTACCCTTGAGCTTAAAATAAAAGTTAAAAAAAGAAAAGGATGTAGAGCTCTTAGCAAACACCTTTTTTTCTATCTGAAGTAAATAATGCATCATTAAAACCGAAGTGTGCTACTTTTACGATCTGTGACCAAAACATGTTGCAACAAATCACATTACATCAAATAAAGCAGGTATAAGTTCACTATATGCCCTAAATGCACTATATGCTCTACCGCTCTACCTCAGCTGCTTCTGTCTGGGCACCGACCAGTGAGAAAGGATGTGGGCTATCAACAGCCTGCTTAGCTGTACTGGGCCTGCGCTGATTATCAGCCAGGGCGGACCTCAATTCTTTAAAAAAATACATTTTTAAGCCATGTTAAACAAAACGTAAATTCAGAAAACCTGAAAAAAAAAAAAAGAAATACATGTGAACCCAGTTCACTGCAGTTCATTCATGCAGCTTGCTGATGACCAGCAGTAATCTGGGAATAGCCTTTTGAGTATCGGAAATAATGAATGGGGTGAATAGCCTTTACAAACTATTTTAAATACTTTTTTCCTTTAAAAAGTTTGATAACTTTTGCAGACAGATATTTATACATTTTAAATATATATTACATATTATTGTATTTCCTCACAAGTGCTTAGAGTAACCATAAATACAGTGGGAGAGTAAATAGCCTTTATTTAACAATTCGCTCAGTATGATTCTATGCTATAACTTGGATGGAAAAAATAAGTAACTAAAGGTGATGCAATTGTGAGATTAGTTAACATAAGGAGAATTGCTGAAGTAAGTTGTGAGAGTCCTGTTCCTCTCAGCATATTTCTCAGATCATACCTGCATCATTGATTCAAAATCTAGCTGTCTAGATTTTAGACAAATGTTGACAAAAGAGAAGCTCTATAGGCAAGTCACAAGAATGATTACATAATGTTAGTCATGTTATATAAAGGATGATCAAAATAACTGAGGGAGTTTAATTTTGAGGAGAAAATTTTGGATAAGAGTGACAAAATTAAAAGCCAGGTGTCAAGACATGAACAGATACCACATAGAGGAGAGGTCTAGTGTGAGAGTGCTGATCTGAGAGGCAGAACTAGGGCCAAAGGACACAAGGTACAGAGAGGTAGGTTTTTAGTAACTAGAAGGAAGACCTATCTAATAGTAAAAGTTCCAAATATGAAATAGGCTTCATCAGAAAATAATGGCTCTTGGAGCCATTGTCTTTGGAGAAATGTCAATAGGGTAATATGTTGGTAGGAGATTACTCAATTTTGGATATATAGCTCTAGTAAGTTGTTATAAAGTCCATTAGAATACTAAGCATCTGTCATTTCGATAAGCATTCTGAAGTCCTTACTACTTATAAATATTATTCCATTGAACAATTTCTTTTTAATCAAACACTAGATGCTGCATGCACATTTAAGTACTGAGAGTTACAGCAATAAATAAGAAAGTGAGGCTCCCTTGAAGGTTACCTTATTTGGGAGGAGTGGGTGGATGCAGATTAACAACAAGCAATATATCATAGCAAGAAATAGAAAGTAGGAGAAAGTGCCTTTCCCATTGACTTGTGCAAAGCCTCCATGTCACCTTGTGTAATTATTTTAATGTGACAAATGCTGACCTCTGCCTGCGAGGATGGCTGCATTCACCTTCTCGTCTCTTGGACTCTGTTTGAATGTCTACATTATCTCTCACCACTTGCCATTGAATCCATCTCTATGGATTTGTCCTGCTGATCTCTGGCAGATCCTTGGGTCCTGAGCACTCCTGGTATTTCAGTCTAAGTGTCACTTGAGTTCCTAATCTCACAGCACAGATAAATTCAGTTACACAAGCAGGTAACAGGCTTTGAGGTGGGACTTGTAGCAGTCATGGATGCAGAGGCAATCAGTCAAAGGTGGCTCCTCTAATTAGAAATATCACAGAGGGGCCGGGCGCGGTGGCTCAAGCCTGTAATCCCAGCACTTTGGGAGGCCGAGACGGGCGGATCACGAGTTCAGGAGATCGAGACCATCCTGGCTAACACGGTGAAACCCCGTCTCTACTAAAAAATACAAAAAAACTAGCCGGGCGTGGTGGCGGGCGCCTGTAGTCCCAGCTACTCGGGAGGCTGAGGCAGGAGAATGGCGTGAACCCGGGAGGCGGAGCTTGCAGTGAGCTGAGATCCGGCCACTGCACTCCAGCCTGGGTGACAGAGCAAGACTCCGTCTCAAAAAAAAAAAAAAAAAGAAATATCACAGAGTATCAAAGTTACTAAAGCCTTGAATTTCAGAGCATGAGCTGAAAGACACCTATATAAGAATCATAGGAAATACTTGTTTAAAATACAGATTCCTGCTCCCCCAACTTATAGTTCAATCTTTGTGGGTAAAGGCTGTCAATTACCATATTGAACAAACTGTTCAGGAATGTGTGTATATTCTGAAGTTTGAAAATCTCCACATCAAGAATAAGAATTCAACCAATGGACCATATGAGTCCCCTAAAGGGCAACTTGATAGAAACATCAAAATGTAAAACTCTGTTTACAAAAGCCATAGAAAAAAATATGGTTCTTGTAGTCTCATGACTATAGATAGTTAGGAGACTTGTTGGTCTCCTTATAGTTATGAACAAGGTACAAAAGCTATGTTCTGTATCACGCTGGCCATTACCTGATGACTCTGGAGAGGCTGCTACTGTTGGTACCAAATGACATAGAGGAATCAGACTAAACTAAGATTAAAATTAATTTTCCAGAAAACAGAAGGTTTCTATAGTGGCCTACAGATATTTTTAAGATTCATTTTTAAATTACTTTTAAATATGGCCATATGATGTACTAATTGTTCCAAAAAGTTTGTACAATTTTCCTATCCGGATTGTAAGTTCCTTAAGAAAACTTTATTAACCTATTTCTTGTGTATAATCATGAGAGCACACAGTAAATGCTCAATAAACACTCGGTTGTTGCTGATGGTGAAAGTTAAACCTCTAGATTCTTGCCAAATGAGAATTTTTCTTGTGTGAATTAGGGAGAAGCAAGGCTTTAATATATATTACAGTTAAATCTATATCTAGAATTGGATTTAACCATATTCATCATTTGTTAGGACTAAATGGCCTACTTTGAAAGACACAGAAGGATAGAACTTAAGAGAGAGAGAGAGAAAGAAAGAAAGAGAGAAAAGGATACAACTAGAGAGACAGAGAGGCCTGTGGGCTCAACTCACCAGGAAAACAAGAACAAATGGGAGCAATGCATTATAAAAATCCACTTGCTAACATCTTAAAGACGTAAGTTCCTGGTTAAAATGAACATGATTTTGTAGAGAACAGAATCCATCAGATTAATGTATAAATTAATCTCCAATGACAGAGTGACATGCTTTGCAGATCAAGAAAAGTGCTAGTTACATTTTTTTGCGTGTGTTTTAGCAAAGGTCGTTATTCTATAATCTGTGATAAAATTATAAATTAGGTATGAGGATTCAGTCTAGGACAAAAAGCTAAAGGGTACTTAAGTGACTGAAGCTGGGTCTTCTGCTTAGAAGAGAATTTTTCCAATATTTGTATCCATCTTTTGATCAAACTAGTCAGCCTTGGCTCATCCACATTGTATTGTAATTGAAAAAACTAATTCTCCTGGATGCCTATAATTACACTGTCATGTAAATTAGTTGTGGCTGGTTGGACTCAAGGTCAGAATTATTTTCTAATGTTTCTGCTGCAGAGAATCTAGACAAGGTTTGAATGATGTTATGGGCCCTATACAACTACTTCCACATATGCCAAGGCTCGGGGGACAGACTTTACTAACTCTGACTAGAACTTTGGGAGTCATTTGTGAGATACACATAGAACACAAATCTTGCAAGTTCAAAGGTAAAGTCTTAGAGGATCCTGTAATGATGTTCAAAAAAGAGCACATACACTTTTGAGTTATTGTAAGTCCCTAGAATAGCATGCAGGAAATTCACAGGGGGATCAAATTTACACTGAACTATTTCAAAGATCAACGTTTACAAAAATATAGATATGGTTTTTCAGTTTTAAGGTTCCTACTGGGGACATTAGCCATAGCAGATTAAGTTAATAAATTCAAACAGAGAGATTCAATTGCCAAATGTTTAAGAACCAGATTAAAAATATTAAAATTACAAAAGGATTTAATACTGTATAGTGTGTTATTTTTCATGCATATGCCAATGTCATAACAGGTAATAAATTTTCTTTCTCAAGGTATAGCAGAAGGAGTTATATAATTGTACAATTAGAAACCTATGTTTTTTTTCTATGATTCCTTCTTCAGTTTTGCTTCTCAGGTCTGGAATGCTGGGTCTTGAAGAAAGTAGGAAGTGTCTGTCATCTACCTAACCAGCATCCTAATCATCTGTCATCTATCTGCTATTCGTCTATCTTCCTATCCATCTATCTACTCCCTGCCATATTTCAGAAAGGATTTATCTTGGTTCTTTGATGCATATTTAGAAAAATATTATATAAAATCAAGCAGCCTATAAATATGCATTAGGTTATATCTGCTTATCATAAAAATAGTTCCAACTTAAGGAGGTGATAACTTTTTGCAAAAAACAAATAAAAAAAATAGATTGCATAATATCGAGTGATTAAGAGGTTTAAAAACAATAAATAGCAATAATGGTTTTCTGGCCTTAAATAGTTTTAGATTCTAGAAGGAAATATTACTTTTAACTAAAGAAAGCGATAATATACTGGGCTATGACAAACTTCTACACATCCTTCATTGCAGCGGTAGTACCTTGAATACTATATTTCTCACCAGTATTCTACATAGAATATTAATTAACTCTCCTAATTGCTATTACATGTAGGACAAGGGTTTTCAACTCACTAACAGTCTGTTTAACAATAATTCACTCAAAAAGTCATCCATGTGCAGGTCTCCATAATAATGTAAATTCTCCCTAGTGTGTAGCAGGTAATTATTTGTCTAAAGTTGAGTTGGACAATAATCTTTCTGTAAACAAGACATTCCTATGCAGTCTGTTGATGATTGTTAATTAATTTTTGCCCATTGATGTAATGTAAAAATTCATTTAGAAGCTATGAATTGTATGAAATATTAATTACATTCTAGAGGTTTCAGAGCACCACAGAATAACAAAAGTGGGCATTGATAAGCTTTTAATTGCAATCCATTCAATTCAGCTATTATGTTTCCGTAACCATTATATTTCATTAGTTATCTGTCAGTTTATAATATAGTTGTTAATTGAAGTAGAAACAAAATGTGTGAACTATTTGTTTTCCCAATTGTATGCTTTGTATGCTTGAATTATCCAGGAAGACCAACATACGAATAGCCATAGTTGTACTGCATTTTCAAGGTGAATAAAGCTAACAAGATGAAACCAGCCTTTCATGGGTAGGAAGAAGTCAGATGACTCAGCTGACTCCCAAGTGCAGAGAAAGCCTAGGTGAATAAAATCATTCTGTGTCCATCCAATGTAAAGATGTTGGAATAGAAAATGATTAGCTGGTTTGTTCAAGGTTAAACTCAAACATACACAAGAAAAGAATAATTTTTCCCCTGCTTTCAAAAACTTAACCTTGAAAGAGCTTTTACTGTTGAGATCACTTAATTTGAAAATACTCATTCATTTAAGCATTGTGGCACTGATTATTCTAAAACTCTAAAAAATTATGAATAATAGAATTAGAAGAAATTTTTAGAGTTTATTAATACCCTGCTCCTAGGCAATGATAATTTATTAAAATATAAATTTTATATACATGTTTGTTTAATAAGTATTTTGAATTATATTTTTAAACCTAATTTGAATCTTCTTCATCTAGTTTTGAAGACCATGTACACTATGCTGATCACTTCTACCGTGCTTTCACTTAGAAACTCGACCTCTTACATTTGTCAGAACATTTTTAAAAATTATCTGGAATTGAAGTAAAATACAATAAAAATTCTCATTTTTTTCAGATATTGGCAAGAAAAGTACATTTTTATTATCAAAAGAAAAGACAAGTGTCACTCTGTGAGAGATCATTTTTGAAAACTAGAACTCTAGTAAACACCCTTTGTTTACTTGCAATGATTGAATGCCCATTTCCTTTAAAAGACAGAAAAAGTTTAAAAAGTTTAATGCTTGTCTTTTATCAGACTTAAATAATAATTCCATACATCTGAATAGGACCCTTCTAAATCACCTGTAGTTCCATTTCCATTCTAGTCCACAAAGATGTCATTTACCATGTTTAATGAAGTTTGTTATTGTATTACTTTTAAATATAAAAACTAAGCAATATAATGTGTCTAGATATACATACACACATACACACACACACAACCCCTTTCATTCTCTCCCAATCTCGCTACTCTTCAGAGAATTTTCCCTCTGTATTCTGATGTGCATTATCATAATGAAAATTTTAAATGTAAATAGAATCAAATTACACATGAGAGAACTTCAAAAAATTTGTGGAAAGATGGAATTAAAAGATAAAACTAAAAAATATAAACTTTCTTTCTTAACATAAGATACATCAATTTTGAGACACTTTTGTAAGCCATGATATCAGCCACTTAGTCCATCCCTAAAGAACTGAGAGTTGTGAGTCTTTAACCATGTTATCGAAGTTGTTTTTACATTATTAAGTGAAGAGAAATGGGTGCCTTTCACAAATTTTTTAAGATTAGAAAACAAAAAGAAGCCAGAGGAGCCAAACCAGGATTGTAAGGTGGATGCTAATGATTTGCCATCAAAACTTTCACAAAATAGCTCTTTTTGGATGAGAAAACTGAGCAGGGGCATTATCATGAGGGAGAAGGACTCTTCAGTGAACCTCTGTGGTGCACACATATCCACGTCTGTGCTAGTGTTCTTAAGGAATGGCATGCTATATCTTTTAATATTCATCATTTGGATTGAGCGAATGCTCTCTTTGAACTTATTTAATCTTCTAAACACCTTTTCTTGAGGAAATAAACGTTAGTAATGCTGCTGCTAGTAGGGTTCAGAAGAAGCCAACAGAAATTCAAAGAAATATAATTTCTCTGCCAACACTTAAACCTCATATGATTCAGAAAAAGGGACTATTTCTGCAGCGAGAGATAGCCCCAAGGGCACGCAGATTTTTGAGCAGAACATGCCTCTATTAGCAGTGGTTTTCAACCTGGGTGGTTTTTGCTTTCCTATCACCTTCACTTCAGTTTACTTTCCCTGGTTTTTAATGGCAAGTTTTGCAAATCTAAGCTATTTTATTGTTGCTGAAATATGCTTCTAACAAATGTGAAAATATAAATTTAGTTACAATTACAATTCTTTACTAAATCTGTGAAAATATAACATCTTGCTTTAAATTAATACATTCTATTAAATATATCATTATTAAGTAGACATTTTTCTAAATCAGCATTGTCAAACTGGCTGCACATATGACTCACATGGGGAGTTAATTTTTTAAAAAGGCACCAGGGCTTCACCCCTGAAATTCTGATCAAATAGGTTGGGCCAGAGCCTAGGGCATCACTATAGTTCGTATGATTCTAATGCACAGCCAGGGTCAAGACCTGCCTTTCTAAATGTACATAAAGTCTAACAAGAAATGATTGTCACTGGACTCAATTGACTGCTTAAAAAATTTTCTGTGTCAGGTCAAGACAGCTGCAATGTAAGCCTGGTAAAGTCACTTATTTCTCTAGACCTAGCTTCTGATCTATCATCCTGGGATAAAAATTTCCATCTCCAGTGTCTGAGTGGCTCCACATGTAGTCACCGGACCACTCTTCACTCAGGAAGGAGCTAACAAAGGTCAGATACCAGTAGAAATGTCTGAACAACTATCAGTTCTAATGAAAAGAGTGGATTTCCAAATTAAGTACTTCCTCTCACCAAACCCCTATTTTGTTTTTGGGATTTTTTAAACCACTGTCTATGTCAATAATATTTGGAGGTCAAGTGCTGACCGGAGATGAATAATGATAAAGTGTCAAGAACAGAGTATTTTTTCTAAAATCTGAACTTACATTCTTTTCTCCTTTTGTCTTGAAAAGAAACTAAAATCCCCTAATAAGTGAACTCTTTTACTTTATTATTATTATACTTTAAGTTCTAGTGTACATGTGCACAACATGCAGGTTTGTTACATATGTATATATGTGCCATGTTGTTGTGCTGCACCCATCAACTCGTCAGCACCCAGCAACTCGTCATTTACATCAGGTATAACTCCCAATGCAATCCCTCCCCCTCCCCCCTCCCCACAATAGGCCCTGGTGTGTGATGTTCCCCTTCCCATGTCCAAGTGATCTCATTGTTCAATTCCCACCTATGAGTGAGAACATACGGTGTTTGGTTTTCTGTTCTTGCGATAGTTTTCTGAGAATGATGGTTTCCAGCTGCATCCATGTCCCTACGAAGGACACAAACTCATCCTTTTTTATGGCTGCATAGTACTCCATGGTGTATATGTGCCACATTTTCTTAATCCAGTCTGTCACTGATGGACATTTGGGTTGATTCCAAGTCTTTGCTATTGTGAATAGTGCTGCAATAAACATACGTGTGCATGTGTCTTTAGAGCAGCATGATTTATAATCCTTTGGGTATATACCCAGTAATGGGATGGCTGGGTCATACAGTATTTCTAGTTCTAGATCCTTGAGGAATCGCCATACTGTTTTCCACAATGGTTGAACTAGTTTACAATCCCACTAACAGTGTGTAAGTGTTCCTATTTCTCCACATCCTCTCCAGCACCTGTTATTTCCTGACTTTTTAATTATTGCCATTCTAACTGGTATGAGATGGTATCTCATTGTGGTTTTGATTTGCATTTCTCTGATGACCAGTGATGATGAGCATTTTTTCATGTGTCTGTTGGCTGTATGAATGTCTTCTTTTGAGAAATGTTTGTTCATATCCTTTGCCCACTTTTTGATGGGGTTGTTTGTTTTTTTCTTGTAAATTTGTTTGAGTTCTTTGTAGGTTCTGGATATTAGCCCTTTGTCAGATGAGTAGGTTTCAAAAATGTTCTCCCATTCTGTAGGTTGCCTGTTCACTCTGATGGTAGTTTCTTTTGCTGTGCAGAAGCTCTTTAGTTTAATTAGATCCCATTTGTTAATTTTGGCTTTTGTTGCCGTTGCTTTCGGTGTTTTAGACATGAAGTCCTTGCCCATGCCTATGTCCTGAATAGTATTACCTGGGTTTTCTTCTAGGGTTTTTATGGTATTAGGTCTAACATTTAAGTTTCCAATCCATCTTGAATTAATTTTCGTATAAGGAGTAAGGAAAGGATCCAGTTTCAGCTTTCTACTTATGGCTAGCCAATTTTCCCAGCACCATTTATTAAATAGGGACTCCTTTCCCCATTTCTTGTTTTTGTCAGGTTTGTCAAAGATCAGATGGCTGTAGATGTGTGGCTTTATTTCTGAGGACTCTGTTCTGTTCCATTGGTCTATATCTCTGTTTTGGTTACTGTAGCCTTGTAGTATAGTTTGAAGTCAGGTAGCGTGATGCCTCCAGCTTTGTTCTTTTGACTTAGGCAATGCAGGCTCTTTTTTTGGTTCCATATGAACTTTAAAGCAGTTTTTTTCCAATTCTGTGAAGAAACTCATTGGTAGCTTGATGGGGATGGCATTGAATCTATAAATTACCTTGGGCAGTATGGCCATTTTCACAATATTGATTCTTCCTATCCATGAGCATGGTCGTTTGGAATACCAATGTCATTAAGCAATGACATCTGCTTTTGGTGGTAGTTTTGTTTACTAAAGGAAATAGATGTATTCACTGGAAACACATCCCACAGGGTCTTTTGGGTAATTGTAGGCAATTCTACAGTTGCTGAATTATTTGAGTTTTCTTGTTTTGAGTTGACTACTATATTCCAAATGTCAATCATTTTGCATATATTGTGCTCATTGTGTACTGACACACTGAAGCAATTTTCCATGTACTCCATGATGAAATGTATAAGAATGTTAATTGTATCTGTCTTTCCTCTTCTTGTACATTGTACTTGCAACCAGTGCATTTGTTATTCCTTAAAAGGAGCAAGAATTATCTTACTAAAACAAGAAAAAAAGAAACAAACAATAAATCAACTTTGTATATGTAAGTATGCTCAAGAGGGATTAAATTAGTGCATTATTGAGACAAATACATATATATATAATGATATAAATACATTATATATAATATATAAATATATATTAAACATATACTTATATGTTTTTAAATTATCATTATTCATAGATAGCTTTTATAATTGTGTCTATACTAATAGGTGAAGTCTGACATAATAAATTGATCATTTTACTTTTTATTCTTAGGACCATAATAACCAAAATCAGTAATTATTCTGAGGAACAAAAAGGCAAGTGGAACCACAAAAAATGATTCTTTCTTCTTCAGCAAACACAGTGCTAACGTGCTAATGATCACTAATAAAGTCCTCATGCATCAGTTTAAGAAATTATTAGCTTGAAAAAAGAATTGTGGACAAATCATTATTTAAAAATGTCCCAGTATTTGCAGCCAGGCACTGTGGCTCATGTTTGTAATCCTAGCTTCTCAAGAGGCTAACGTGGGAGGATTTCTTGAGCCCGGGAGTTAGAGACCAGCCTGGGCAACATAGCAAGTCCGTGCCTCTTAAAAAGAAAGATGAAATAAAAATGACCCAGTTTGTAATAAGAAATCAGCACTGTACTTATTTTCACACACAATCCATTTGAGATGCTGAGTAAGATCAGAGCAGAACTGAAAGAGACAGAGACATAAAAAACCCTCCAAAAAATCAATGAATCCCGGAGCTGGTTTTTTGAAAAGATCAACAAAATTGATAGACTGCTAGCAAGACTAATAAAGAAGAAAAGAGAGAAGAATCAAATAGATGCAATAAAAAATGATAAAGGGGATATCACCACCGACCCCCTAGAAATTCAAACTACCATCAGAGAGTACTATAAACACTTCTATGCAAATAAACTAGAAAACCTAGAAGAAATGGATAATTTCCTGGACACTTAGAACACTCTCCCATGACTAAACCAGGAAGAAGTTGAATCCCTGAATAGACAAATAGCAGACTCTGAAATTGAGACAATAATTAATAGCCTATCAACTAAAAAAAGTCCAGGACCAGACAGATTCACAGCCAAATTCTACCAGAGGTACAAGGAGGAGCTGGTACCATTCCTTCTGAAATTATTCCAATCAATAGAAAAAGAGGGAATCCTCCCTAACTCATTTTATGAGGCCAACATCATCCTGATACCAAAGCCGGACAGAGGCACAACAAAAAAAGAGAATTTTAGACCAATATCCCTGATGAACATCGATGCAAAAATCCTCAATAAGATACTGGCAAACCGAATCCAGCAGCACATCAAAAAGCTTCTCCACCATGATCAAGTGGGTTTCATCCCTAGGATGCAAGACTGGTTCAACATACACAAATCAATAAACGTAATCCAGCATATAAACAGA
Source organism: Papio anubis (assembly GCF_008728515.1). Classification (NCBI taxonomy): domain Eukaryota; kingdom Metazoa; phylum Chordata; class Mammalia; order Primates; family Cercopithecidae; genus Papio; species Papio anubis. Next base: position 147,874,418 of record NC_044981.1, read on the forward strand.
ACCAAAGACAAAAACCACATGATTATCTCAATAGATGCAGAAAAGGTCTTTGACAAAATTCAACATCCCTTCATGCTAGAAATTCTCAATAAATTTGGTATTGATGGAACGCATGTCAAAATAATAAGAGCTACTTATGACAAACCCACAGACAATATCATACTGAATGGGCAAAAACTGGAAGCATTCCCTCTGAAAACTGGCACAAGACAGGGATGCCCTCTCTCACCACTCCTATTCAACACAGTGTTGGAAGTTCTGGCTAGGGCAATCAGGCAAGAGAAAGAAATCAAGGGTATTCAGTTAAGAAAAGAAGAAGTCAAATTGTCCCTCTTTGCAGATGACATGATTGTATATTTAGAAAACCCCATTGTCTCAGCCCCAAATCTCCTTAAGCTGATAAGCAACTTCAGCAAAGTCTCAGGATACAAAATCAATGTGCAAAAATCACAAGCATTCTTATACACCAGTAACAGACAAAGAGAGAGCCAAATCATGAATGAACTCCCATTCACAATTGCTTCAAAGAGAATAAAGTACCTAGGAATCCAACTTACAAAGGATGTAAAGGACCTCTTCAAGGAGAACTACAACCACTGCTCAGTGAAATAAAAGAGGACACAAACAAATGGAAGAACATACCATGCTCAAGAATAGGAAGAATTAATACTGTGAAAATGGCCAAATTGCCAAAGGTAATTTATAGATTCAATGCCATCCCCATCATACTGTGGAAAACAGTATGGCAATTCCTCAAGGATCTAGAACTAGAAATACCATATGACCCAGCCATCCCATTACTGGGTATATACCCAAAGGATTATAAATCATGCTGCTATGAAGACACATGCACTTGTAGGTATGTTTATTGCAGCACTATTCACAATAGCAAAGACTTGGAATCAACCCAAATGTCCATCAGTGACAGACTGGATTAAGAAAATGTGGCACATATACACCATGGAATACTATGCAGCCATAAAAAAGGATGAGTTTGTGTCCTTTGTAGGGACATAGATACAGCTGGAAACCATCATTCTCAGAAAACTATCCCAAGAACAGAAAACCAAACACCGTATGTTCTCACTCATAGGTGGGAATTGAACAATGAGATCACTTGGACATGGGAAGGGGAACATCACACACCAGGGCCTATTGTGGGGAGGGAGGAGGGGGAGGGATGGCATTGGGAGTTATACCTGATGTAAATGACGAGTTGATGGGTGCAGCAAACAACATGGCACATATATACATATGTAACAAACCTGCATGTTGTGCACATGTACCCTAGAACTTAAAGTATAATTTAAAAAAAAGTTAAAAAAAAAAAAACAATTAGACATTAATAAATAGTTCTCTTCTGTTATTATTATTATTATTATTTTGAGACAGAGTCTTGCTCTGTTGCCCAGGCTGGAGTGCAGTGGTGCAATCTCTGCGCACTGCATGCTCCGCCTCTCGGGTTCACGCCATTCTCCTGCCTCAGCCTACCGAGTAGCTGGGACTACAGGTGCCCGCCATCATGCCCGGCTAATTTTTTGTATTTTTTAGTAGAGACAAGGTTTCACCGTGTTAGCCAGAATGGTCTCAATCTCCTGACCTTGTTATCCTCCCACCTCGGCCTCCAAAGTGCTGGGATTATAGGAGTGAGCTACCGCGCTCAGCCAATAGTTCTCTTTTTAAATGTCCAACAAAATAGCAGTTATTTTATGACTGAATTCATATTTCACAAATCTTAAAATTTCAAATTTTTCTTTTTAGTCCATAAATTCAATATCTTTCAATTGTTTTAGAGCAAAAAGGTAGCCTTGTTCCTCGTACAAGATAAAACACAAAGAAATATACACATATAACTTTTAAATATAATTTTTAAATAAAATGATCAATTTAAATTATTTTTCTGTGCTACTGACTTTGTTTTGCATTTGGCCTTTAGTGAATCACTGTGTAGATACTCTGGATGTTTAACTCAATCTATTTGCTTATTTAATGACATCCCTTCTTCCTTATAGTCTACTTTCTCTAATACGTCCTTACCTTCTGCCTGTAAACATGGTCACTGGTCCTCTAACTAATAACAATATTTCCTTTTTTTAAAAAAAATGTATTTATTTATTTATCTATTTACTTGAGATAGAGTTTGGCTCTTGTTGCCTAGTCTGGAATGCAATGGTGCAGTCTCAGTCCACTGCAACCTCTGCCTCCTAGGTTCAGGCGATCCTCCTGCCTCAGCCTCTTAAGTAACTGGGGTTACAGGTGCTCACCACCATGCCCAGCTAATTTTGTATTTATAGTAGAGATGGAGTTTCACCATGTAGATGGAGTTTCACCATGTTGGACAGGCTGGTCTCAAAGTCTTGATCTCAGGTGATCTGGCCACCTCGGCCTCCCAAAGTGCTGGGATTACAAATGCGAGTCACTGTATCTGGCCAAAAATATTTCTTCAACTGTTTAATAAACTCCATGTTTTCATATTTTTCTATCTGTCTAAAATTATTATTAAGTCAAATTAAGTTTTGTAACTTCAGTTTGAATTTTATGAAAATAATGCATAAACATTATTTAAAGAGCAAATAATATAAGGTTTACAAGAACAAAAGAGCTGTCACCAACCTCATCTTCCTGTCTCTAAATTCTTATATAAAATCACCAATTTCAATCAAATTTCAATTTTTTTCTAAAGTCACTCTTATTTTTCTAGATAAGTGATATATGTAGGAATATTTCTCAATTTTAAGATTTTTAACATAGTTTGTTGACTTTCTACCTATAAAATGCAAGAATTTATCACCTTAGCTCCTGTCTCCACATACATGTATGTAAACATATATGCACAAATATTTATTTGCTATCCTCTCAGTGAATTTATTCAGTAATTTTTAAATATATATTGATTTAATTTTAAATCAACTTTTAGTTCAATCGCATCTTATAATTTTAGACAATTTATTTTCTTATACAACTTTTCTTCTCTTTGAGGTTCATGATAGTGGTAATTTTGTAATTGAAGGGTTTTTTGTTTTAACTGTCACTAATTGATCCACAAGCCATCTGTAAACACAGGAAGACTTTCTTGATGGCATCAAACACTCCAGATAATCTACAGGTACACTTTCCCCGCCAAAAATAACCTTCCTGGTGCCCCTGACATTCTCCACTACTCTAGATTGTTTGCTCTGTAATAGAGTAGCTGCATAGATACTTGCTTAGGATTTTCTTTTACCTTCTTTCTAGAGATTTTCTCTCTTTCTCTTCCAAGATAAATCTCTTGCTTACTGAGTCTTATTCCTTTCTTTTTCTTGCTTTATGATGTCATTTTGGTAAGCAGATCTTCCCATAGCTTCCTGCAAAAAGGGATTCACGGTATAGAATGTTTGAGACCTTGCATCTCTGAAAATGATTTTCCCACGTATGGTTTATGCTCGAAGCAGGTTTAGAATTCCAACTTGAAAATTATTTTCTCTCAGAATTTTTAAGGCAACGTTTCATTTGCATCTAGTTTTCAGTGTTGTTATCACAAAGCTCAAAGTTATTCTGATGTCTAATCATTTGTATTTGAACTGCATTTTGTTCTTTCCCAAAAGATTTTATGTTTATTTTTGTTACTCCTGATGAGCTTTATTTTGATAAGACTGTACGTTGATGTAGATGGTGCTCATTTTTTTCCATTCAATATTTTACTGAAGTATGTACTATCATTATCCACATTTTACATGTGAAGAAACTGAGGCAC